>NC_136434.1:10681250-12125000 GCF_052849685.1 Lactuca virosa | reverse complement strand
GCAATTATTAAGGATATATAAAATCTTGTTTTTAATTAATAAATTAAAAAAAATATTTAACATGAATTAAATTTTTTTTTTATATTTTTATTTTTACTAAACACATTTTATAAAGATTAACAAATTTATTATTTCATCAAATTACTTGTAATCATACATAAATAAAATACATTTGCAATCATATATAAATATGGTTGTAATCTTAAATGAATACAACACAATTTAAAGATAAAAATTTCACCACAATCTTAATAATAATCGAATACAACACATTACATAAATAACTAAATTATACATTTCATCATAAATAAATAATACAAAAAATTACAATGGAGTAATTAACTATTTTTCCTATAATGTAAACTAATACAACACAAACATAAAAAATATACACTTGTAATCATAAATGAATAAATCATTTTACAAATAAAAAAATATAAATACACATATAATGATAAATGAATACATGATAATATGGAGATAAAAAAAATATAGTTTAGTAATAATCACAAGTTAATGAAACATATAATAAATTTGAATGCATTTGTAGTCATAAAACGATGTCTCAGTCGTCTTTGTTATTCTTGTTGCTACCAATATATACTAAAACGAAAAGGGACACCATTAATCATTGTTATTCTTGGTACCATCATACAGAAAAACAAAAGCACCATTGATCATTGCTTCTTTTAGATTCAAACCTGCAAATTGAGTTTAAGATATTTAAAATTACATACATAATAGTTAATATTGTGTATATATCTTGACTTATTCATAAATAAATGTTTGTTTGGTTATAGCTATATTAATGTATGATTATAAATATAAAAAAAATATTATAGCTATATTCATGTATGATTATAGCTATATTCAAAATGATTATAGATGTATTTAAAATGATTATATATATATATATATATATATATATATATATATATATATATATATATCTTTATTACTTATTATGCAAATTTGGTCAAAGGCTGAATTTTAAGAGGTACATGGCCTAATGCAATGTGTACAATGAATTTATGCATTAAACGGTTATGAATCTTAGTCAACAATTAAAAAAGTCAAGATAAGATACTGGAATTCTAAATATGAAATCAAAAACAAAAAACGTATTCTTTGTGTTTTGTTTCTTTACTTTCGAGAATTCTAAATGCATTATGCATAGCCGATAAATTGTCAAATGGAATCGTGTGTGCGTGCCTGTGTGGTCTGGGGCAGTTTGAGAAATATGGAAAGATGAATCTGGATAAATTTTCTGGTTTTATGATTTTGATTTTATATGTTGGTAAAAATTTATGACTTTTGTATTTATAATTAAAGCCTAAATTGGACGGTTTTTCCCTTGATGCGAGTTTGATTGAGGATGTTATCTTGAGTTGCCGATGTGTAACCTACTTTTGATCAAAATTGGACGATTATACCCCTGGAGATGGTGTTTGCAATTTCAAGTTGATTTGGATGTTGCTTGTAATCTTGCTGATCTCTTATGCTATGATATGTGATAACTAAATAAAGTTTTGTTGCAAGGTTCTTACATGTGCAGATTTTCAAATTGGAGTTATTTTTTTGGCTGACGTTGATAATGCTAAATCACTGGTGATGAAGCTTTGTAATATTTACAATTGATTTCTTGATTGTGTTCATCTATTTTTCTTTCTTGTATTTTTTCCGATTTTGCTAGCTATCTTTTTGTACATGTTATTGCTATTAAAAAAAGTTATTTTTTAAAATTGTTCTTCAGTGATGGTCCACTTTGCTTGGTTTTTAGTATTTCTTTGTTGATAGGATTAGAATAACTTTAAAAATTAGCCTCTGAGTATTAGTTTGAATCTTGATATGGAATTGAAGAACAAAAGGATTTGGGCTACTTCCTTTAGTTTTTTATTGGTTATTTGTTAATATGATTTGTGTAATCTGTTGCTATGTTGATAGGACCATTTTATATGGTTTTTTATTTTTTAAGTCATCTTTATTACTTATCATCCAATTTAATTCTATCTAGTCTTTATTTTAAAGGTTATTTTGTTTTGAAAGTTCATCTTTAGCATTAACTTGAAAGAGAAACTCACTGCTTTGCGTTTGTATTAACTTATAAGATATGTTTGTTAGTTATTGAAGACATTAAACATGTCTCCAAATAAAAATTGTATTATTATTTTTGTTCGATAGCATTGTAGCTGTCAAAATGTTTGTTATACGCTTTTCAATAATCTACAAAATAGAAAAAAAAATCAAAGGACAAGTTAAATCAACAACAAAGTTTTAATTTTAATTAAAAATGGTTGCACCGTCTTCTGCACCATCATACACCTGCTTTCAACGAAAAACAAACCCATTGAAAAGAGCCAGCAGTAACCACTAGAATCACCATTAAGCATCATCACCGCCATCTTCGCACCCGACGCTTGGCGCGGGTAAACGGCTAGTATATATATATATATATATATATATATATATATATATATATATATATATATATATATATATATATATATATTAAAAAAAACATTCACTTTGATCATATTTAATATATCATAAACTAATTATTTTGCATAAACAAATCAAAAAAAAAAAACATATCAACACATTCATAGCTTTAAAATGCATGATAGTCCCACGGAGCAAAAAAAAAGTTGAGTTTTCTAGAAGGAAATTAGTTAACAACATTTGATCCATAAAATATTTACCCCATAAAAATGTTTACTCTATAAGAACAAAATCAAAACGGTATATGCAAACTTCATCACCTTATTTCTACAAGCAAATTAACTTCAATATATTAAAAATTGGAAATCAATTTAAAAAAAACATTATAAGAAAGTCAAAGAATGAACATGTAGCTATTTTACCTTTGTACGTGTCTCTTGCTGTCTCAAAATTGAGGGAGGGCCCTTTGATTTGTGTATCTTTTACGCAAAACATGAGATCACAATCACCACTGATGGGTCTTCATCAAGCCATCGGCTTCATCAAGCCATCGACTTCACCATTATAGACTCATTAAACACCATTCACAAACACATGTGGCTAATCAGTATCGAATCACTTATAATTTTAATAACAGTAAATTATGAAAATAATATTAGAAAAATAAGAAAATAGCATCTGAAAATCGAAACATGAACTAGAAGAAAAAAATACGAAAAAGAATGATAATCACAACTTCAGACCACCAGGGTCACACTCGGTGTGCAATCCTAATACCGTCGTAGCACCACCAATATCGTCGCCAACATACCTCTAGCACCGCTACTTCACCCTCCCCCTTTTCGATCTCACTCTGAATCCTCGTGTACTCTCTCATCTGTTTGGCAATTTTAGATGATCATAGAGCACATTGTGCTCTGGTGGTGTATAGATGAGGGAGGCATGCCTTAGATATAGAGAGAGAGACCACAAATTGAAAGGAAAGATATCACACTGTGTGAGAAACCATAGAAATTAAATAAACATTCAATTACTATTATACCATTTTCACCATTTCAAAGTTACACTTTAATACCAATAAATTTCAGAATTTACATAAATGGTTCGTCTGGTGATAGCCTTAGATTTGAATACTTAGATGGTCTAGATCTGTTCTCTCGTTCTCAACATTTTAGGTGTTTTCATTTGATCCTATATATATATATATATATATATATGTCCATGCAAAGCTCCATATCTCCGTAGCGCCCCTCTGGTTAATCCCGAAGGCCCTTTGAGACCATACCCACCGGCCACCACCCCAAGCATCATTTGATGCATCCTTAATTGCCATAAAAAAAATTTAACAAACAAATAAGCAACTCAAACGAAATTTACTGAGTATTAGATATCCAAATAAATTACCGATACAAATAATCATAAAAACAAAATAAAATTCTGTTTGTATTTTATGTATTTTGTCATATCTAACAGATTAGTTTTCTATAAGACTATACGGTACGGTCATGAAACGGCATGGAGGAGCCCACGTGACACCTCAATCATGCCGTTAAGGCCGAATGAACACCACCCTTGTTTCTCGTTATGCGATAACCCATTGCAATGGTAGCGTAGCTCAATGGGGGAAAGCAACCAATCATACATTATTTTGACCGTTGAATGGTAAAAACAATTAAAAAATTAATGAATATTTTTTACATCAAAATACATCCCTTATCACCCAATTTTATTCACAACATTATTTTCTTTCTCTATATTTTAAAAAAATTTATTACTCTACAAAAAAAATTATGGATCCATGAGACTTGTCCTTCCATGATGATGATGATATGTTCATCACTATGATGTACAAGTATTACACTAACGAGCTACATATTTCTAGTTATGTATATATTATTATTATTATTTATTTTAATATTTAAGGTTGTGTTTGGATTTATTAATGATTATTTGAATATTTCTGAATATTGTGATTTCTTGAAGTTATATACATGAAATTTATTTATAATTATTTTCAATTGTAAATAAACTATCATGCATATTTTGAAACTAAAGTTTTAAAATATAGTTTATGCTTCAAGAGAGGCTAGGGTTCATTAGAGGTGCTCAAGAAGGTGATGGAGGCTGCAAATGACGAAACCCTATGTTTAACTCCCTTAAATAGGCCCATTTAATCCTGAGGCCTAAGGCCTAAACCCAATCAATGGGAATCGCACCGCAAGCCTCACAGGTTGTGTCGCGGCCCAGGAAATTTCATAAATCTTTTACAATTAATTTTATTGTGCTTCGCTTATTGCTTGTACTTTCCTTGGACTTAAAAGGTCAATAATCAAAGAAGGAAAACACAATCGAAACTCGGGTGTTACACCATCTTTAATATTTCCGAAGACTGTCTCTTTCCTCAATCTTATCTCACCACCACAATCCCCCTACCCCATACCATTCGATCACCAATGATGCTACACCCATTGAAATCAGTGACACATCAACACACATGGAAGTTGAAGCCCGCAATCACCCACAACTAGCATATGAACCATCATGACCACCATTGTTGATGTTTGAAGTGAATAAGAGTCACCCTAACCATTGGAAATTGTATTAGAATCCTTGTGAATCAGAGTCTTCCTTTGACTTTGAGACCCTATTCGAAAATCATTTCAGCAACCTCATGAATCGGATTTTGATTTTCATTTTGATCGTTTTATTTGGTTTTGGTTCATACATCAATGGTCGGTTCCTGTACTGGATTTTTATTTTCAACAGGTTTGGTTTTGATTATCATCAAGTGTAGTTTCGATTTACATCAATTTTGGTTTTCATTTCCTTCGGGTTTGATTTTAATTTTCGTTGGTTTGACTTTGATATTCATCATATTTAGTTTTAATTTTGATTAGGTTTGGTTTTGAATACAGGTTTCAAGTTTGATTTTTGATTTTGGTTTTATCAGAGTTGTTTAGATTTATCGGAGATGAAATGGATGGGGTATCATTGGATCTTCTAACATAGGGGGAAGAAAACGAGTTGGTTGGGTTGGTATGATAACTGTTTTTTTTTAAGATGGCAGAGGAGCTGTAGAGGTCGCCGACAGAGGAGTTATGGAGGTTGAAGATGACTTGATCTAGTAATTTTGCGTTTTTCACCGATTTAAGATAGAGAGAGAGAGAGGGAGAGAGAGAGCGGGAGAGAGAGAGAGAGCGAGAGAGAATAGTGGGGTAGGGATGAACTAGTGAAACTGTAGTAGGGTGGGTATTTTTGTATTTTAGAATTATAAATAATAATTAATTCAAAAAGAAATTACTAAGGGTAAGTTAATCTTTTTATGTCTGACAGGACCAACGACACAACAAAAGCAAACCATAAGGACCATTGTTGGGTGCAATTTGTGCACCTTTTTGCACACCTTTTAGTCCCACTTCATACATCTATTTAGCATAATTGTTCTTCCTTTTTCTTGCATTTCATCATATTCATGTTAGTCTCTATAACAACCTTATTTGCACACTTTTATGTCATCTTCAGGTAAACCGGAGGTTGGAACGCGCTTTGGGAAGTGTCGGGAAGCATTAGTGAAGATTTCGGGATGTTCGGGCGAAGAACGAAAAAATTGGAAAAATCAAGTTTGGAATTGAAGTCAGAGAGGTACACGGGCCGTGTTGACTAGAAAAGAAGAAGCTGTTGACCATGTTGAACACGAGCCATGTCATTTTTACCCTATGTCCAACACGGGCCGTGATCGACCCAGAAACCAACTTTTGGCACTTTTCCTATTTTTCATATTACGGGTTGAGGGTCATTTTTGGGGGGAGACACATATCAGAGCACATTTGGAGAAGGATTTTCGAAGGTTTTTGCAAGGGTTTGATTAGCAATCATTTGGAAACATTATTTCTAGTATTTGTAAGTTTTAATTGCATACATTTCCATCTTTTAAACTTGTGATCTTGTTCTAGCCATGTGTGGCTAGAACCCTAGTTTCTCCAATTTCATGTTTTGACTTCTTGGTAGTGATTTCAATCATATGACATGATGTTTGTTTTCAATTTCTATCTAATGAATTTGATTTTGCTTCAATCGAATGTTTGATTCTAATTGTGATTCTTATTGGCCATTTGAATTAGGGTTAGGTCATTCAAGTTATCCATTTCGCAAAATCCGTAATTATTTTATGAAATTGAACAAGTAACTAGCACTAAATTGAATTCTTTTGATCAAATCTAGTGTAAATATTATTCATACACTCTTACACTCCCGAGCTTGTGAGGAGCATTGGGTGTTGTTGGGAACATTCACATAAAGCTTCATGCAATATTTTAATATAATTCTAAGAGCTTGTTTAGATTAGGTTAGTAAGGTTAGGGTTAATCAAAGAGCTTGTTTTGGTTAATTAATGTGGTGAATGAGAAGTGTTAGAGCTTATTAACACTTTCAAATACCAACTTAGATAGAACTGAACGAATATTGTGTCATCTTTGAGTCACATTGCTAAGTTGTCATACATAAAGTTGGAGTCCTTACAAAATCTGAATTTAATTCACTCATTTAGCTGACCACTTGTGTTTTTAATTTGTTTGATTAATCATTGCATTCAAAACCCCCCTCTTTAATTTTTTGTGAACAAGTACCTTGCACAAAGAGGTATTAGACCGATTGTCCCGTGTCTCTGTGGATCGACCTTACTTGCCTTGTACTACCTTTTAGTACAATATAGTAGTGTTATTTTGGAGTATATCGTACCCCTTTATTTGTTGGGTCTGACACGCCTAACAACCATCCGAGTTAAAAAAGAAGTTAGGATATATATATATATATATATATATATATATATATATATATATATATATATATATACACTACCTTTTAGTACAATATAGTAGTGTTATTTTGGAGTATATCGTACCCCTTTATTTGTTGGGTCTGACACGCCTAACAACCATCCGAGTTAAAAAAGAAGTTAGGATATATATATATATATATATATATATATATATATATATATATATATATATATATATATATATTAGCTGTATACCCACGCTAAGTGACGGGTGCGAAGAGTTTTTTCAGAAATTAGTTTCTACATACATTTAGCTCTTGTCGTCCGTGTAAATAGTACAACGAACCCCATAGAGGTAATGTCGCCAAATCTTGAGGGAAAAAACCACAACCCCCAACTCCAAGTCATGCGTAGGATAGTTCACCTCATGAGGCTTTAGATGGCTCGAAGCGTAAGCGATTAAATGACCCCGCTTCATCAAAATTGCACCCAAGTCAATGATCGACGCATCACAATGCACCATAAAATCCTCAACACCCTCCGACAGGGTCAAAATCAGCACCTCACACAATATCTGCCTAAGAGTCTCAAAAGGTGCCTGCTGCTCAGGCCCCTAATGAAACGTGACAGTCTTCTTTGTCAACCTAATCAAAGAAACCGTTATGTTGGAGAAATCCTGAATGAATCTCCGATAGTAACCTGCTAATCCAAGGAAACTCTGAATCTCATATGGAGACCTCAGAACCTCACACGTTATCACCGCCTCAACCTTGGCTGGATCGACCAAAATATTGTTCTGGTTGAAAAGGTGTCCCAGAAAATGCATATTCCGCAACCAAAACTCACACTTGGAGAATTTCACGTACAACTTCTCCCTCCTCAAAGTCTCCAATACCTCTCTTAAATGCTCATCATGTTGCTCCTTGGCCTTGGAATAGACCAGGATATCATCAATAACACAATCATAGACCGATCTAGCATAGGCATGCATACACAATTCAAGAGATCCATGAATGTGGCTGGAGCATTGGTGTGCCCGAAGGACATCACTACGAACTCGTAATGACCATAACGAGTCCGGAAGGCCGTCTTCTACATATCCTCCTGACTCTCTTATGGTGATAACTTGATCGCAGATCAATCTTGGAAAACCAAGATGCGCCATGAAGCTGATCAAATAAAACATCGATCCTCGGGAGCGGGTAACGGTTCTTAACCATTAGCTTATTCAGCTGTAACACCCGCAGATTCGGGGCTAGTCAATTTAGAGACAATGAGCGTCAAAAATGACTTTTTGATTGAAGATTATTTAGAATATATAATCTTAACCAAGTTATAGTATATGTTACAAGGGTTCGTACATATAAAGAACGCCGAAATCCGAGTTATAACAACGAAGTTATGACCCATCGAAGTTTCGCGACGGAACCGGCACGGCACCGGGAAGCATAAATAGTGAATTTACGATAAAGATATTTTTAGCCTTAGCAATCTAAATGAAATTCGTAGTGTTCCTTAAACCGAGAGCGTCCATAAAAATAACGCCTAAATCTGACTTCGTATGAGGAAGTTATGATTTTTCGAAGTTTCGGCTTAGCAGTGTAGCCCGAAATTCGAATATAAGATCGAGCGGTTTCTAGCCGAAACAAACTAAACGAGAATCGAAGATCTCGTTAATAGTAGTGTAACGATAAAAAGACAGACGAAAACGGACATCGGATGAAGAAGTTATGAATTTTTAATGGACCAACCCTGTCCCGGCCTGTTAAAAATATAACTTTGAAAATTGATTCAAAAATTAGCCAACAGAGTCTAAACGAAAGTTGTAGAGTACGTTCCCGTCTACACGTGGATATAAAGAACGTCGAAAACGGAGCTCGTATGCGAAAGTTATGAATTTTAGAAGTTGGGAAAGAAAAATGCGAAACTGCGGGTGATGACGTGGCTCGATCAGGGTCGCCGCTTGCTGATCACGGTCTGTTCTTCGGATTCGGACACCTGGCCTCGCTACGCCTCGCGTACAAGAGGAATGCCCCGCGTCCGAGTACGCCCCGCGTCGGAAGAGGTTTACGCCCAGCGGTCTTCGGTTGAGCGGTTCCGGAGCATGCCACGATGTCCCATCCGAGGAGCGCCACCTGTTGTTCTTATCCGAGCCTTACGCCCAGCGTAGCCAAGGACTACGCCCAACGTACGTCCGAGGTCTCGCGGCTATAAAAGGGGGCTGAGGCGGCCTTCATTTCCACACCATTTCAACCTTTTCTTTCTTTATCTAGGTTCTCTCTCTAGCCCTAATCCCTCCTAAACCCTAGGGAACCTCCCTAGGAACCGAAGGAAGCCCCGAGGCTCCCGGAGTCCTGAGAAAAAGGGTCTTTCGGTTTGGAAACGCTGCTCCAAGCGTAGCCCGGTTTTCTATAAAACCCGCTGTAAGTAAGCTACGTCTACGCTATTTTTAATATAGCTTTTATTTAATTATAGTAATGTTATTAGGAACTTATAATAATTATTTAGGCTATTATTATGAGTTATATAGTGTTGTTTAATGCTTATATAATAATAATAATAGCTAGACTATTAATTGGTCTCGGTGAATATTAAACTAAACCCTAGTGGTAATGATATTAGGTTTTGTCGAAGGAAATTGTTTTAAGAATAACGAAGCGCTGTCCGAATACCGAGTCACCACCTTAACAAGTGAGTGCATAGTTACTTTCATCTTACACATAGATATGAAGTATCTTATATAAACTACATGTTATGTGTGCATATTATCTGAATACTTGCTGTCTATGTTGGATGAACGTTTTTATATATGTTTTAAACGATTTAAACTGTATATGTATTTTATATCTACAAATATGTTGGGTATGGCATGGGTAGATGAATGATGAGAGATAAAAGATGATGTGAGTAAACATTGGCAGCTATAGACTTAGTGCCTATTGGACAAACATTGGTAGCTATGGACTTAGTACCTGTTAGACACTGGTAGCTATGGACTTAGTACCTATTAGATAAACACGGGTAGATATGGACTTAGTACCTGTTAGGAATTGGTAGCTATGGACTTAGTACCTATTAGATAAACACTGGTAGCTATGGATTTAGTACCCGATGAATAAACTATAGCAGCTATGGAATTAGTGCTTTACGAATGAGCATTGGCAGCTATGGATTTAGTGCCAGTCCTATAACCCTGGAAGCAAGGGACTTCGGAATGAACGAATGTAGGATAGATGACTCTTAGGGTAGATCCTTAAGAGTAAAGAAGATAATGGGGATGGGTAATTGGGTTGATTGTTTGATTGTTTAGACATAATAATTATATTATTGTGGGTTGAAAACCCTATGTACTCACCAGGTTTCCCAACCTGACCCACTCAGTTTATTTATATCACAGGTGTCGATATGAAGTTACATTACACTTAGAGATTAAGGAGATGTAAATCACTAGTGATAATGAATGCAAGTTCTGTTTATGCTTATGTTTCTGTATTGACAATGACATCCCAAATGTTTTAAAATGAATAAAAATACTTTTCTTCGGAAATGCTTTGATAACGTATTTATCATGTTTTACTGGGAACAAATTCCGCAACACTTTTATGTAAAAATGTTACTCTGATTTTCAAACAAGCATAAACAAAAAAATCGGTCTTTTCTGGCCGTGAAAATGGGGATGTCACATCAGCTCCCGATAGTCGATATACATTCGATGCGACCCATCCTTTTTCTCTTCACAAACAAGATCGGTGCTCCCCATGGTGAACTACTAGGACGAATAAATCCCATGTCTAACAGCTACTGCAGCTGTGTAGACAACTACTGCATATCTGGAGGTACTAACCGATTAGGTGCTTTGGCTATCAGAGCCGCACTTGGAACCAAGTCAATCCAAAACTCCACCTGCCTCTCCGGAGCCACTCCGGGAAAATCCTTCGGGGACACATCCGAGTACTCTCGAACAATCAATACTTCATCCACAGTCACCCTATCCTTTTCCTGAGTATCCATCACATATGCCACAAACTCGAAACATCCCTGCTGGAGATAACGCCTGGCCCTCGCTGCTGAACAGAGAGCCGACCCATACCGAGCAACCTCATTGTGGATCACCAACTCTTCCCCACTCGGGGCTCGAAAATGTATCAACTGAAGCCCACAATCAATCACTGTCCCATTGCGGCTCAACCAATCCATCCCTACAATGACCTTGCTCTCGCGTAGGGGAATCAAAACCAAATCAATCGTGTACTGCTCACTGAATAACTCTAAAGTGCATCCCCGATGAACCCTCGACACTCGCACCAAACAGTCATAAGCAATCTCAACCTCTAGTGGATAATCCAACTCTCCTGAGACATCGTCAAACCTCCTGCTAAGCGCAAGAGAGACAAGGGATCTGGTAGCCCCCGAATCGAATAAAACCAACACAGGAATACTGTTAACGAAGAACGACCCTAAACAACAATACAGACATTTAACCATGATAATTGACATAAATAAAAAGGTAAGAGAATATATATACCAGTGACGACATCGGGTGCTGCACGAGCCTCCTCGGCTGTCGGCTGAAATGCCTTGCTCCGATCAACTGGCGCCTCCGCCTTAACCTGGCGGCCATCAACAATCCTCAGATTCGTCAAATCAGGTGCTTCTATTGGTCCCACCACTGCTAAAATCGAGCAGTTGGCCTTCTTATGCCCCCTCTGATTGCAATGAAATCAAATCAGATCAGATACATGGGTGGGGGTAGTGGCAGTACAATCCCTACCAAAGTGCCCTTTCTTGCTGCACTTGTAGCAGCGTGAACCACCCGCCATGTAGACTCCGTCATGTGCCTTCTTGCACTTGCTACAATGGCCCCGACCCTGCTGGCTCCTCGATCTAGAATCAAATCCCTTGGGTTTCTTCACCGAAACCCCAATCGTCTGCCAATGCTCTGCCTTCGTCTTCTTTATGTGCTCCAAATCAATTTCCCATTCACATGCCCTAGATATCATGTCATCCAGTGTCGGGCAGGTGGAAAAACTGATAAACTCCCGAATATCTGATCTCAACATTGATGGGTTTTATGCAAAACAAATAAATCTTTAAGTGTGCATGCAACCCTAATTTTGATCTATGTTTTCTCTAATTGAATATACAACTATGAACATCAAATAAGAACCCTAAGGATACTTATGTATTTTCGAAATTAAGAAATAAAGAAAGAAAACATACCTTTTGATCCTTTGGAAGCAAGCACCACAAATATCTTGCCTCTAGTGGTTCACACCCAAGCTAGCAAGAAGATGAGAGGAGAGAGGAGGGATTTTCTGCCATAACTCTTCTAGGATAGGAGGTGCCGATTTTGTGAGGGTCAAGGCCCCTTTATATAGGTGAGGTAGCTTAGAGCCAATGTTAGGGTTTAAGGAGGAAACCCTAACCCCTTTGCTTGGTGACCTAGCAACTCATGAGCCTCCATCCAAGAGACTTTGGACAAAAATTCTAGTCCGTTCGTAGAAGTTTTCGTCCAACCTCTTACAAGGAGGTTCTACAGCCTTTTTCCTCAACTATCAATATATAGCCAAACAGCCCATGTACTTCAAATTAATATAATTAATCCCAAAATTAATTCCAATCAATTTCTAATCAATTATTAATTAAACAATATGATTTTTAATTAATATATTATCTTCATAATATATTGATAAATCAATTATTCCAATTTATTACTCAAATAATAAATACAAAGTTTTTACAGATAATAATAGTACATGAATTGCCTTAACAGATAGGCAGATATTACAACAACTAGTAAACTAGGTCACATGTAATCTAATCCGTCTTGAATGTCTGTTTAGTGATATCCTGATAATACATGTAATTTTGAGGGTCAACACAAGGGTGGTGAGAGTTACAGGTTTTCTGGTAACAACAGTAATACTTTTAAAAAGTCTAAAACTTATTTTCTTTGTAAGTATAACAATACTTAAAATTGTGTTTGTAAAGAGTCTTTGAAAGACAAAGTGTATCTTTGTATAAGTAAATCCATACTTAAAACTGTGTTTGTAAAGAATCCTTAAATATACTTGAAAACCAAACTATATTGTTACATAAGTAATTCCATACTTAAAATAGTTTTGGAAGTAACCAAGCCCATGGTTTGTAGTGATAGAGAGAGAGAGAGAGAGAGAGAGAGAGATATTTTAGTTAATGTTTACAGTGAGACCTATAACCGAGCTATGTGACTGAATGTACCCCCTACAACGCTTCATTGGACGTTGTAGTAACAATTGTAGACACTTATCACCCATTTCGATAGATCGGTCGAGGTTGTAGCTAGCAACCGTAGGTGGTGATGTCAAACCCGTATAGATCTATACATATGTATCTCACTCCGAAGTTTAACAGTTATTGTAGTGTGGGTATGCTAAGTGCTAGACTCAGCTAATGAATATAGTCTCACTAAAAAGCCTTTAACTAAAGTATGTGAATAGCTCTCATCCCTAACTTAATTGTGGTTAAGTCACTAGGCATAATGAATTTCATTGTATAAAGTTTATAAAAGTCGAGTATGCTTGGTACGTATATAAAAATGTAATGTACTAGCTTTTATAAATATATACGTTCCAAAGTAATGAACATATGTGTAAACTTTATGTATTTAAATATATAAATATACGTGCATAATAATAGCTTGAATCTTTGAAATATTACAAAGTTTTATGTCATGTTCTTTATGATATACAATGTCACATAAAAATCATATATTTTCGTATCATGTAGCAATTTGTTATGTGGACTGGTTATTTCACGATAAAATAACCATAATACGTATATGAAAAGTTTATACTAGTTTATTTGTAACAATATCTTACATTGTTAAATAACATTTTTATAAATTAGACTTGTTGTATTTTCGCATAAAAGGATAATATATTTGTATAAACAAAGTATACAGGCACATGTATTCCCCTACAAAATAATTAAAATTATTAAAATAAGGTCGTAAGCACTCACCCTTGAAGCGTGAGTTCGATTTGTATGGAATCGGTTTATTTTGAGTAACTTGTCGTAAGAAACCACAAAGCCACAATTCTTGAACTTTGAAGTTCATTCGAGACCGTTTTGAAACAAATTTAGACTATAGGGGTTGTTTTGTAACTTCACTAAACTATAGGACTGATTTGGTTAAAATAAATCAAGGGAGGGACTCAAATCATTCAAATGGAATTAATGTTTAAAAATTTGGGCTGATTTGGTTAAGAATTTCCATTGAAGGGGCTGAAATGCTTATTTTTATTCAAAGTTTGAAGATTGGGATTTATACTGTTAAAAATAATCAACGGAGGGGCTATTTTGAATAAATGGAATGGGGTTTGGGACTGATTTCGTAATGTTTTGTCACATGAGGGTTTATTTTGTTCATTTTATCAAACTTAATAGAAATTAGGGTTTTTTTATGTCCCCGTCTTTTTTTTTGATCGGTCAAAAGGAACGAGGAATACGGACGAACACGAAGGAACGAGATAGATATGAACGTTCGACGGTGGCGAGAAATCACGAAGACTCGCAGGTGGTGAAGGAATCCGGCGGTTGCGGATCGATTGCTGGCGAAGGGAGCGTCTCCGGGGTCGACGAGGCCGAAGAAAGAAGATGGGAAGAAGTAGCAAGGCTACTCGTGGTCTCATTGGGTGTAGCGAAGGGATGCTCAAGCAGCTTCTCGGCTGCTTGCTTCAGTCCCGGTAGCGGGTGCGAAGGGAAAATGCGAGGGCGAGGTACGAGGGGCGAGGCCAGAAGAGGGGGTCCGGTGGGAGGAAACTAACAGCAGTAGCAGCTCGAGTGGGGGCGTTTGGCAGCGGAGCTCGTCGGGAAGGAAGGGAAGATGCGACGGGTGCTGCTGCGGCAGTCACACTGTTGATTCCGGTTTTCTTTCTCTCTCTCTCTCTCTCTCTCTCTTTTTTTTTTTTTTTTTTTTTGAATGAAGTCAGTAGGACTTTGGTTTTTGTTTGGGTTTGTGTTTTGACAGGAGAAAGAAGGAAGAAATCAGTGGGTGTTTGGCTTTGTTGTGTTCATTGCGAGGAAGAGGGGATGGAAACGAGGCTGATGACTCTTGGCTTTCATAGGTAAAATCCGACTTCTAGTGGTGTGTGTTCTTGGCTAAAATCTCTTGAATGAATGTTCGGTTGTTTCATTTGACAGGGAAAGAAAAGGAAGAGGGAGAGGAGCTGAAGAAGGTGACGAATTCAGGAGGGTTTGTGGGTTTGATGTTTCATTTGACAGCTTCATTTGAAAAAGGAAACGCATTTCCTTTGTGTGTAACTTTGGGTAACTTGAAGTGTGAAAGTAAATCTTCGATTTGGTTGTCAATTAAATTATATGATTGATGTATTTTGTATGAAACTTGCAGCAATGTTTTAATCATTCATGTATTTGTGTAATTATTGGTTTAATTATTTATGTAATTTATGTGTATCGATGTATATTTCTAATAGATTTAATATACACTTTTAGGTTTAATAATATTGTATGTATTTACGTATTTGTTTGAGACATTTGAAGGCAATGATGCATACACAATATTTATACACTTTCATATTAAAAGTTTATTATGTATGTTTGTGAGATATATATAAAGAATTGGAGATTTGTATATAAGAAAAGTTTGTTATGTATGTTTGTGAGATATATAAATGTAACGAATTTTTATCACATATCCATTATATTCAAACCAAGTTTATTTGACACATACATTACTAATGTTACATAAAACTTATTAATATACATATAATCGTATTAGACCTTTACATCAATTCCGGTATACAAAACTAATAATAGAAATCATGTCGAAATCAATAGATTAAGGTTTTGTGATTAACTGATTCAGATCGTCAGATTTTTCAACTTTTATAAATATTTTTACTAAAAATATTTTAAGTATGAAATTAAATAGTAGACTATGACCTGAGTCCAAAAACATTCTCGGAATTTCCATCTAAGGCGTGTGTTAGAACAAAGTTCTATTAGGATCCTTAGATTCTATGCAAGCAAACAATTATGAACGTAAATAAGAACACGAGTATGGTTTTGAATATGTCGTATGATTAATGCTTCAACACCTCAGAAGAGCTCGATTAAGAACTTCGACTGTAGAGGTGTTTAGGGTTACAAAACAATAAACGTAATAATCAACACCGTATTATGCATACATGCATGCATACTTATAGTATAACCCTACAAGATAATCACGGATGGACAGGCCCAATCCGGATACAAAACATAAAGCCCAAGACGCAACACAATTAAACTCTACAATCTCCCACTTTGTGTCATTGGAACCGAAAGCTCACTTCGGTTGAGCTGCAGAAGTCTTCTTTACTGTTTTGAACACCTTCGGAATGATAGCCAAAAGATGATGACGGAACGTTATGTACCACCGAAGCATGTCAGTGAAGTTCTTCTTATCAGCATCCGAGTTTTGCTTGCACCGATGAATAATGTTGATGATGTGCTCTAAGCAGTCGGTTGAAAACAAGTGTTTATCCACAAGAGCAAATAAAAATCTGTGAGCTTCGCCTTTGGTAAATATCACAGTGAGATGTGTTAAATCTATTTTGCCCATCTTCATTTTGTTTACATCTCCTGGTTTCGGTGTTGGCTTAATGGTCGGTTTCTTGTTCATGACTTTCGCTATCTCTTGATCCATAGCCGCAACCTCATGGATGTAAGAAGCCAACATCCTCTTCAAGTGCTCCAAAATCGGTTCATATTCCCTCGAATTTGTGAGCAGAATGTTGAATAATAAAATCCAATCATGAGGGTTAAGATTAGGAAGATCTGCTAAAGAAATAATCGACACCGAGTTTGCAGAACCTCGTGTGATTTTGAAATTAACATTCACAAACTTCCCAGCAGGTGTTGGTTTGAGTACCTTGACAGTGATTATTTTCTGTGCGCTCCATGTCAAGTACTGAGGTTGTCCATACTTCAGATAAAAATCAATAAGCTCTCGGTCAACCTTGGGATGAGGAAAAGGAACCTCAGCAGTCGAGTCAAAGCAGTGAAACGTGAATGCTTTTCTTGTGATTGGCATGTCGAACTGCGAGTCCTTAGAGTTATCACAGTCAAACGAAGCAACAGGTTCCAACCAATAAACACTTGGAAACTCTATAGCTTGATTGATAAGTGCCTCTTTAGTCCATAAGGGAAACAAGGCCTTCTTGCAGTTCAAGGCTTCTTCTTCTTCCTTGTTTCTCCTTTCCCTCTCCTCTGCTTCCTTCGCAACCTTTAAATTCTCATCAAGCTCTTTATCTCTCTTCTTTCGCTTGAGAGCTTCAGCAATAGTTTCTTCCACATCACTATCACTGTCATCATTGATCTCCTTTCGCTTAGCTTGTGAACCAGAACCTGAAGCTACATTATCCTTCAGTTCGGTTGTAACTTTGACTTTTGGTTGGGTAGTTTCTGTTTTCACAATCACCTTCTGTTGAACACCTTCTCCCCCTTGTTTTGGAGGTGTGAATGGCTCCGAAACACCCTTCATTTCGTGTAACATGGCAAGGGCAGGAAGAAGTTTTGTAGTGAGATGATTTCTGATTGTCAAAGTAAGAATAGGATCATGAGCACCAAGAAGATTGGTCAACATGTCCTTAACATCCCCATCACAGCTACGGAATAAGGCCTTTTCGGTTTTCAACAAAGAAATCTCTTTTTCTGCTTGGGCGAGCTGCACTTTCTGAACTTCAATGGTGGAGGATTGTCGGGCCAAATCTTCCTTCAGAGCACTTTCTGTTGCTAGATTAGCATGAAGAGATTCAAGGCGAGAAGTCACTGAGCTGATAAGTGATGAATCCTCGGTTTGAATAGATGAACGCACAGCTTCAAACTTGATTTGCTCTTCTTGAAGAGACTTAGAAAAGGAATCCACAGAGGCTTGAACCTTGGCTGCATTTGTGTCAGCATGCCCTTTCAGCGACTCAAGAAAAATCTGAGTGGTATGAACAATGTCAGTAACATCACTGGTGGCCTTTTTGCAAGAGGAGGTAGACGCGTTAATAGCTTGTGTGGATTTTTCAATGGACTCTGTGTATTGCTCTAGAGCAGTGTCCATAAAAGCTTTGAGTACCACACCACTATAGGACTTGCTGTCTTCAAGCAACTTATCCAACTTCTCATGAATGCTCTGCAAGTGTTGGCTGGTAATAGGAGCATCATCATCCTCATCAGTAGGAAGCCGATAGGGACTGAAGTATGTAGAGTCATACTCATCATTAGCACCACCGAGAGTGGCACCAGAGTCGGTTAAATGTGAGGGTGAGAGAGGTGTAGAAGTAACTGGAGGTACTGTTTCAGTAGTGGCCCCCGTATCAGATACGTTGACAACTACTGTCGGTTCAGGAATAGTAGTGGTGGTAGATTGGGAAATTATTGGAGGTGGTAAGGGAGTTGTAGAAATAGGAATAGAAGTAACTCGTGGTGGTGGTGGTAAAGAAGTTGTAGTTGGTGATGTGGTAGGTGGAGGAATAGGTGGAACAGAAACTGGAACTGTCGGTTTCGGTGATGAAGGTGGGGTAGGAATTTTGTCATGAATAGGTTCGGTTGGAGTTGGGGAGCGGGGAGGAGTATTACCTCTCGGTGATTCATGATGACTTTCCTCTTCTTCATCTTCCTTGTCATTTTCTGAGCTAGGAGGAGTGGGACTCTTGGACCTTCTGGCCATCTTTTTAATCTTCTTGGGCTTGGAAGAATCTCCTTTATCAGACTTTCGCTTCTTTGACTTAGAAGCCTTAGACTTGTCTGATGGGTTTTCAGCATTCTAACACTCCTATGGTGTACATGCAACCCTAGAAACCTTGGATCTATGTTTGACTATGACACATGCAAATAATTATTTTTCCAAGGTTCTTATCCTAACTAGCATGACATGGGGTACTTGAATCAAATAAAACTAGTAGAATTACTTACCTTGTAGTAGTAGTTGATTGCTTGGAGTTTGAGAGCCTAGCACCAATAATGTGGATGCCTCAAATGGAAGTCACAAATCACCACAAACTTGGAAACTTGAGAGAATAGTCACAAACTTCTTGAAATCGGCCCTCTTAGTTTACACACATCAACTAGTGCAATTTCAAGAACCAAAGCCTCCTTTATATAGTGTGGTGGATTAGGGTTACATCCATGTAAACCCTAATACCCATGTCTTTTCATTTCCATGAGATCCATGGGTTAAAGCTCCATGGAGTATCCATGGACTTTCCATGCAAGCCTAGCCCATTCCAAATAAGCATTAGCCCACACTATATAAATACAAGAGCCCATATTTAATTAGTCATACTTTTGATCTCTAAATTAATTCTAAATTAATTATAGATCAACACTAATTAAATAATATGATTTTATATTAATATATTAGAACTTATAATATATTAATAAATCATAACTTATACTATTCTCAAAAGATTATCCGTAAATTGTTCGGGTGAAGTGCAACCCAAATGGACCATGCCGGGTCGGGTCAAGTACATACCAAATATAGTTATGGACTTAGACACTATCTCCAACAGTCTCCCACTTGGATAAGTCTAATAACTATAGTTGCAAGTATGACTTCAGGAACCGATCAGCATTCGTAGCTCTTAAAACTCTGTTGAACTATGAAGCGCCATTTTAGATAAGTGATCATATAATCCTCTGTTCGAGATATCAGCCGGACAAATACATGGAACATGGTCTTGCTTATTGTCCAACATTTGTTTCCCGATTTCTGATTTGTTTGACATAGAACTTAACTGAACACGTCAATTTAGTTCTGACCGGGCCCGGTACATAGGTCAAAACAAAATCATCGAGGGGACCAGATATCGCTTCTAATCCTAGAAGGAACAGATAAACTTCGACTCATATGTTTGCTCTACTACTTGTTGAACTACACACAAAGGCACGGTTTATAACATCGAGTTACCAATGCGTTTTCGTGCAATCAATGCATAACCAACTCATAGGCAACAAATCATATCTCTAGGTTTGAGGACTTATATGATATTACCGTCTCACGATCACTCGAGATAAATTCCATGAAGTGATACAAGTGAGTGTGGGTTGAATCCAATACTCAGAACTTATGAGCACTCATGAGTGTTGTAGCCCCGCTTTGTATAACATCTTAGACCTCTACAAGCCAACCCATGACAATCTTGATTCATATCTACTTCCAACATATGACCGACTGTGGAGAGTTTGAATAATATGATATAAACCATAACATAATTATTCTGGAAGTCAAAACATGCAAAAAGAAATAATAGTAAACGATTGACAAGAGATAGCAACACTTTACTCATAAATAACAGCTTTTATTTATCATCAAATGTCAATTACATTTTACAAATTTCAAGATTATCTAACTACTAAAACTAATATCATCCTTCAGCCCTATGCTCCGAGCATGCTGGAGATGCTTAGCCCGAGTCAGTCCCTTCGTGAGGGGATCTGCTGGGTTCTCATCCGATGATACCCTCTTTGCCACGAGGATTCCTTCTTCTATTCGATGTCTGATGAAGTGATATTTTCTGTCAATGTGTCTGGATCTCCCATGATCTCTTGGTTCCTTGGCTAAGGCAACCGCACTATTGCTGTCACAGAAAATCTCCATTGGCTCCTTTATAGCTGGTACAACTCCAAGGTCTCCGATGAAGTTCGTTAGCCATATAGCCTCCTTTGCTCCCTCGCTTGCTGCTATATACTCTGATTCACAAGTGGAATCAGCCACTGTCTCCTGCTTGGAACTTTTCTAAGTAATTGCCCCTCCGTTTAGAGTAAAGACCCAGCCCGACTGAGAGCGGAAATTATCCCTGTCAGTCTGAAAGCTAGCATCACTGTACCCTACAACTCTCAAGTCCTCACTGCCACCGAGGGTAAGGACCCAGTCCTTAGTCCTCCGTAGGTACTTGAGGATATTCTTTACCGCAGTCCAGTGTGCCTTGCCAGGGTTCCCCTGATACCTGCTAACCATGCTCAAAGCAAAGGCTACATCAGGTCGAGTACACGTCATAGCATACATGATCAATCCTACAGCTGAAGCATAAGGTATTCGACTCATTTCTGCTATCTCAGCCTCAGTACTAGGGCTTTGTGTCTTACTCAATCTGGCGTTACTCTGGATGGGTAACTCTCCTTTCTTGGAGTTATGCATGTTGAACCTTTTCAACACTTTGTCCACATAGGTGCTTTGACTAAGTCCAATTAGTCTTTTACTCCTGTTTCTCAAAATCCTTATCCCTAGGATATATGCAGCTTCTCCAAGGTCCTTCATAGCGAAACACTTCCCAAGCCAGGACTTTACTTCCTGTAGGGTTGGGATGTCATTTCCTATGAGTAGTATGTCATCCACATACAGTACCAAAAAGCTGAATATACTCCCACTAGCCTTGATATAGACACAAGATTCATCTTCACTCCTTGAAAAGCCAAATTCTTTGATTTTCTCATCAAAGCAAAGATTCCATCTACGAGGTGCCTGTTTTAATCCATAAATGGATTTCTCGAGCTTACACACTCTACTGGGGTACTCTGTACTGACAAAACCCTCTGGCTGAACCATGTAAACATCTTCAGCCAACTTTCCATTAAGGAAAGCGGTTTTGACATCCATTTGCCATATTTCATAATCATGAAATGCAGTAATGGCTAATAGAACCCTAATAGACTTAATCTTGGCCACTGGTGAAAAGGTCTCATCATAATCAACTCCCGGAGTTTGAGAATAACCCTTTGCAACCAGTCGTGCCTTATAAGTGTGTACATTACCATCCATGTCGGTCTTCTTCTTGAAGATCCATTTGCACCCAACTATCTTACGATCAGGTACATTGTCAACCAAGTTCCAAACTTGATTGTCATACATGGAATGTATCTCGCTATCCATAGCCTCTTTCCATTTAGCAGCCTCAGGGCCTGCCATGGCTTCCGTGTAGCTGTTAGGCTCATCCAGATTTACCAGTGTGTTATCACTGATAAGTGTCTCACCTTCTGCAGTAATATGAAAACCATAATAATGCTCAGGTGCATTCCTAACTCTGGTGGAACGCCTCAGAGGTATAGATTCTTCAGTCGGCTCAACAGGAGTTTCCTCCTTAGGTTGAGGGCTAGGGTTTGAGGTTCCTTCACCACTTGACTCTTGAATTTCCTCAAGGTCAATTTGCCTCCCACTGTCTCCTTGGCTCATGAATTCTCTCTCTCGAAAGAATCCTCTTCTTGCTACAAAGACCACATTATCACTGGGTCTATAGAAGATGTAACCAAAGGATTTCTATGGGTAGCCGATGAAAAGACACCTTTCGCTTCGGGGTTCGAGCTTATCGTGAGTCTCGCGTCTCACGAAAGCCTCGCAACCCCAAATCTTGATGTGGTCTAGATTGGGAACTTTTCCAGTCCACACCTCGTGAGGTGTTTTGGCAACCTTCTTTGTAGGGACTACATTAAGGATATGGGCGGCAGTCTCTAAGGCATACCCCCAAAATGAGATTGATAGCGAAGCTCGACTCATCATGGAACGAACCATGTCCAACAAGGTCCGATTGCGCCTCTCAGCTACACCATTCAACTGTGGTGTCCTAGGAGGTGTCAATTGTAAGACAATCCCACATTCCTTAAGATAGTCAAGGAACTCAGTATTAAGATACTCACCACCACGATCGGATCGAAGCATCTTAATGTTCCTGCCCAACTGATTCTCCACTTCTTGCTTAAACTCTTTGAATTTCTCAAAGGTTTCTGACTTATGCTTGATTAGGTAGACATATCGATATCTACTAAAATCATAAGTAAAAGTCACATAGAACCGATTAGCATCTCTTGTGGCGGTTCTGAAGGGTCCACACACATCCGTGTGTATGAGGTCCAACAAACCTTCACCCCTAGCACAAGTGCCAGTAAAAGGTGACTTTGTCATTTTACCAAGCAAACAAGATTCACAACTATCATCTGACTTTAGGTCAAATGACTCCAAGACTCCATCCTTTTGGAGTTGGCCTATGCGTTTCTTGCTTACATGTCCAAGACGACAATGCCATAATGATGCTTTATCTAAGCTAGTGGAAGAGTTAATACACAATACATTATTTCCTAGATTATATACAACAGATACAGTTTCATACACGCCATCACAAGGTAATGCTTTAAAATAAAGAACATTATTAAAGAAAGCATCAATACTACCATTATTATTATCAAAATAAAAGGTAAAACCTTGTTTATACAATGCATGAAAGGAAATAACATTTCTTGCCATTTCTGGCGAATAATAACATTTATTCAAATCTAATGTAAACCCACAATTTAGCACTAAGGAATAAACTCCTATCTTGGTGACAGGTGAAGCTTTCCTGTTTCCCATGATCAAGTTTATCTTTCCCTGCTCCACATTCTCACTTCTTTTTAGTCCCTGCAAATCACAACATATGTGAATACCACAACCTGTATCAAGGACCCAAGATTTAGAATGAGGTGAGTTATTAGACAATATAGTGTATATACCTGCATGGTTGGGTTTTACTTTCCCATCCTTCAAATCTTGCTGGTACTTCGGGCAGTTTCGCTTCCAGTGCGACTTTTCATGGCAATAGAAGCATTCAGCCTCATTAGGGTTAGCAGAAGGAGTGACAAAACCTTTCTTGGTTTTGCTTGAAGAGGAGCCTTCAAGGGTCTTACCCTTGGTACCCTTAGAAGGGTTCTTTCTCTTCTTCCCTTTGCCATGCCCGATTGCCAAGACATTGGCCACAGTTGGAGTAGGAGTAGGAGTAGTAACAACCGACTTACCCTTTAGACCACTTTCGGCGGTCTTCAAGAGTCCTTGAAGTTTGCTGAGGGTGACTTCTTCCTTGTTCATGTGATATATCATGCGGAATTGATCATAACACGATGGCAAGGAGTGCAAAATGATGTCTATTGCTAACTCCTCAGGGAAGTTCACATTCAGCTTCAGTAAACGGTCCACATACCTTTGCATTTTCTGCATGTGGCCCGTGATGGGTTCACCATCCTTCATTCGGGTTGTTATCATGGAGGAGATTATTTCATATCGCTCTTGACGAGCACTTTGATGGTAGCGGTCCATCAAGTCCTGGTGCATCTCAAAAGGATAATAGTCTTCATAGGACTTTTGGAGCTCGGCTGTCATGGTGGCCATCATGATGCATGCCATTTTTGTAGCATCTCTTTCATGTACCTCATATTCAGCAAGCTCTTCAGGAGTAGCAGTTGGCTCGGGTACCTTCAGCTCCTTGTCGAGAACATATTCTTTGTTCTCATACCGAGTGACCATCCTGATGTTTCTGATCCAATCTGTAAAGTTGGACCCATCAAAGATGACTCTCCCACAAAGATTCATGAGAGAGAAGGAGCTAGTAGGGTTTGAGCCAGAAGCATTGTTATTGGAAGACATCTGAAAAAAAAGAGGGAATAGATTAGATTAGATATAGAGATAGTCCTTAACAAAACACCCAAATGTAATATTAAGGCTAGGACCCAACACAATATTTTATAACTTAGAAGAGGGATGCCGTAATCTAAGCTATAAGATATTTGAAGGTAGGTGAATGACGATTCACTAATTTCCACCATGAAAAACGAAATATTTAATTAGGTTTTAATTGGTTTAGAAACTCCTAGATTCTTTGAGATTCATTGAACTTTCTTCAATGGCATGTTTCAATCTCGAGTGTGCCCTTCAAGTTTTGTGACTGGGATGCCGAGGATCACAAAACAAGGTGTGAAGTAACCATGCAAATTACTTGGTACCCTTAATGTATTACCCCTCAATCGATGTGCCGGTTAACCACACACGCTCCATCGATACTATGATAAACATTAAGTCACCCTTTACCTACCTTGTTAAGTTCAAGTTAGTGTGCCGGTTAACCACACACGCTCCACTAACGACTTAAACAAAGTGTAAAGTGTAATTTCATGGATTAGCACCTTATTCACATTTTCCTAAAATAACTAAGATTGTGAATTCAATAAAGTTTAGTTACTTTAGTATTATCATTATACTTTTAATGAGAATTTATAAGTCCTTGTCCTACCCGTTCGGCTAACGACCCTCCACCGATCAAGGAAGCGGTGGGTGAGAGTGGACACCCATTAAGTTGCCATTTTATAGGCAACAACCTTATACCCCCCTTATAGACCGACTTCGTGAATGAGGCGTACTAGCGGTAAGACGACTTGATCTTATACATATATAAATATTATTAAACTTATAATATTATAAAGTATAAGGGTTGAATTTTAACTTTTAAAATTCTAGGGGTTGGAACTAAAGTTTTTAATATGACTTTACATGTTCCAAAACTTGAGGGCAAGTTTTGTAAACTTTCAAAACTTTTCATTTCTCATAACTTATGAGTTAATGGTTATTAAAAATGAAGACTCTTCATTTTTTGTAACCTATGTGTTCTTTTAATGGTTATTTATAAATGTGACTTTTGGTTATCCATAACTTAAGAACTAGTTATGGACTCCATTAAAACACATAAAGATCAAGAATTAATCTAATCAATTATTAGCACATAATTTCTATGATCTTCTAAACTCATATGTTTATGAATGTTCATATCAAAAATTTCAAGAATCGTAAGTATATATACAAAACTTGAAATTTTGATACGAGCTTTTGAACAAAACTTCGATTTTCAAGTTTTTTTTTTTTTTTTTTTTTTTTTTTTTTTTTTTTTTGCATCAGGTATCAAATAAACAAACCAGGCTCTGATACCACTGATGGGTTTTCAGCATTCTAACACTCCTATGGTGTACATGCAACCCTAGAAACCTTGGATCTATGTTTGACTATGATACATGCAAATAATTATTTTTCCAAGGTTCTTATCCCAACTAGCATGGCATGGGGTACTTGAATCAAATAAAACTAATAGAATTACTTACCTTGTAGTAGTAGTTGATTGCTTGGAGTTTGAGAGCCTAGCACCAATAATGTGGATGCCTCAAATGGAAGTCACAAATCACCATAAACTTGGAAACTTGAGAGAATAGTCACAAACTTCTTGAAATCGGCCCTCTTAGTTTACACACATCAACTAGTGCAATTTCAAGAACCAAAGCCTCCTTTATATAGTGTGTTGGATTAGGGTTACATCCATGTAAACCCTAATACCCATGTCTTTTCATTTCCATGAGATCCATGGGTTAAAGCTCCATGGAGTATCCATGGACTTTCCATGCAAGCCTAGCCCATTCCAAATAAGCATTAGCCCACACTATATAAATACAAGAGCCCATATTTAATTAGTCATACTTTTGATCTCTAAATTAATTCTAAATTAATTATAGATCAACACTAATTAAATAATATTATTTTATATTAATATATTAGAACTTATAATATATTAATAAATCATAACTTATACTATTCTCAAAAGATTATCCGTAAATTGTTCGGGTGAAGTGCAACCCAAATGGACCATGCCGGGTCGGGTCAAGTACATACCAAATATAGTTATGGACTTAGACACTATCTCCAACATTGTCCTCCTCTGTTGTCTCCTTCTTTGTTGTAGCCCTTTTCCCTCGGTTTCCAGGCTTGTCCACAGCTTCCAGGGCAGCCTGCTGTTCTGGAGAAAGGACTCTCGGTCTTGTAGGAGTAAGTTTGCGATAATCAGCCATTACCGTACTCTCGGCTGTGACACATCGATACATAGACTCAGGAATAGAGCCATTGTGAAGGAACTTGATTGGATCAGAAATAATGATCTTCTTGGTGTGAAACGTGGCAATTGACGCGACTAGGGCATCCTTCATTACAGGAATATCCAAAGTGTTAATCTCCCTGCGTGTAATAAGAGTCCAGAAGCGTCCACACGAAATCTCTGAATGCCTCGTAGAAGTGTTGAGGCTCTGCACCACTTGAGACCAGATAATCATCCCATAATCTAGATTGATACCATTGTAAAGACCGTAGAGAAGGGTTAGAAAACCCTTGCTGGTGCTATCCGATCCACCACTCCTCTCTGCCAAACTCTTGATGAGAAGAGTAAGCAAACCATTCCACTGTGATGGTAAACAAGACTTCTTAACCTTTGTAACTGTGGTGAGCACATCCGTATACCCCATCTCGTAAAGCATCGAGAATAATTGAGTAGTCGTGATAAAGTCTGGCGAGATGATAGAGGAATCCACGGCAAGATGCATCAACGAACAAAATCTCCCCTTTGAAATAGAAGCCTTTTTATTATGTATTTGAAAGTAGATGTGTTCTTTGTTTTTGTCATACATGTCAGTAGAGTAGACCTGCGATAAGAGCGACATCGGAACGGCTTCCACCTGAGTTAGGGCTAGAACCAATGGTGAATACTTCAAACATTCAACTACGTGCAGCATATATGAATCATACAAAAACGGATTGAGTTCGATGATCATATTCTGATTTGGCTTTATCGAAAGCAATGTGGACGAAGCAGTCTGATCGTGAACTGATGAAGAAGTCGCCATTGTTGATCGAAGAAGGAAGATGAACAGTTTGAACTTGCCTTGTAATTTGAGAGAATTTGTTGCTGGTAAAAGACAAACAAAAGTAGAACCCCTTTATATACCGTTGCCAGGAGAGAGAAAAATCATGACGATAATGACGTGATCACTAAAACGTCGCCTGAAAAAGCGCGATGTGACAGTATGGTTACTCCCAGGAATACGTCAGCACGCGTGGGTATAGAGACCGTTCAAATTCACGCGCCCAAATTCTTATCCTCAATCGTCGTTTGAAATTCTGCGTCGTTCCAAAATTCAGGATAACCCCTGTTTAGCCAAAAGATAAACAAAACTCGAACCAACAGCAACCAGAAAGTTGGAAAATAAAATTTTCGTGCAATAGAGTGACAAAAGATAAAGAAATAAATCAAATGTGTATGGGATGTGAGTGATGTCTCATTATAAGACAGAAAGCAGGGGATTCCGAGCAAGAATCGCTTCCTTCAAAGTCAAGATAGACTTGAAGTGCTTGTGTGGTTTCCCGAAAAATACGATCAAGTGTTTGTTGAGAAACATTGAAAGGCTTCTTTTAATTGTTAGGCTTTGGGTAGCTTATCTTCAATCGAACTTCGAGTCTTAACATAAGACCGAACGTTGGAAGAAGTACTTGTGAGACCGATGTGGTCTGTTGAACAAGTAGGTAGGATATATTTTATTATGACTAAAGAAGATATAGAAATCTTAAAAACAAAAATAAACTGGATCTTTATGGGAAGAAAAGCCTTGGTGTTAGACGAATTCATAAAAGATCACTCAAAAATAAAAATAAGATTTCAATTGGTAATCAGTAAGATCTGGAATGTAAGAATTCACCGTCAATTCATTATAGGTGTCGAATTTTAGGTTTCACTCAGCACGTGGTATACGCATCTAAGATCATAAACACAGATGTTGTGCAACCATAAACCTCAGTGGTAAGGAACGAGAGTCTCAAGGGTTGCAGTGATGAACCGAAAGTAGATGGAGAATATAAGGAAGGTGGTTTAAAGAACCGAAGGTACCTTCTGCTATATAGGTGGGACAAAGCAGAAAAACTCTTAACTCATATGAGAAGAGTAAGGTAGCTCTAGACTGAGTTAATTTTAATATCCTGATTGGGAAGAAACGATAGGTAGAGATCGATTCATTAAGGCTTTGCTCTTAGTCAAAGAGGCTTTGGTCAACATGCAGCAGCATGCTTCTAGGGACCCTTAACTAGTTCTTATGGAAATGATTGTACCTGCCTTAGCTCCAAATTTTGTTGGACTGGTTCACTTATGATCTAATAAAAAGAAAGAGAAAACAAACACACCACACAAACAAAACAAACAAACAAACAAAACAAAAAAAATATTTTTGAGATTTTTTTTGAAGTTTTCTGAAAAATAATAAAAACAGAAAGAGAAAATATTTTTGGAGTTTTGAAGTTTTCTGAAAAGAAAAAAAAAAACAGAAAGTAGTTAAAAGAATAGAGATTATAGAAAACACAGAATATACAACTGAAACCTTATCTTTATTGAATGAAGCGAAATAGACCGAGCGTTCGGTTCATTTCGGTTCCCGAAAATTATGGAGCCGAAATAGACCGAGCGTTCGGTTCATTTCGGTTCCTTAAAATTCCAGAGCCGAAATAGACCGAGCGATCGGTTCATTTCGGTTCCCGAAAATTATGGAGCCGAAATAGACCGAGCGGTCGCTCCATTTCGCCTGTCTAATTTTTAGTGTAAGATTTGAGGATTCGGTACCGACTCTGCTTCCATCATTCCCAGGCCTTGTAAAATTTTATTGAAACTTGCTTCAGGTAAGGCCTTAGTGAATATGTCAGCCAGTTGATCAGAGGATCGAACAAAATGCACTTCCACATTCCCATCTTCTACATGATCCTTGATGAAATGATATCTAAGTGCAATGTGCTTAGTCTTTGAGTGTTGCACTGGATTGTGACAAATCCTTATTGCACTTTCTGAGTCACAATAGAGAGGAATCTTCTTCATATTTAGCCCGTAATCTCTCAGTTGACTTTGAATCCATATGACTCGAGAAGTACAAGATGCAGCAGCTATATACTCAGCTTCGGCTGTTGAAAGTGACACGCATGTTTGCTTTTTGGATTGCCAACTAACAAGTTTTCCATCAAGAAATTGGCATCCACCTGTAGTGCTCTTTCGGGCTAGACCACATCCTCCAAGATCAGCATCAGAAAAGGCTTGAATGAAGAATCCAGATCTTGCAGGATACCAGAGACCGAGAGAAGAGATTCGCTTCAGGTAACGAAATATATTCTTCACTGCCACCATGTGAGGTTCTCTTGGATTAGCTTGAAACCTGGCACAATAACAAACAGAAAACATAATGTCCGGTCTACTAGCTGTTAGATACATGAGGGACCCTATCATTTGTCGATAAAGTGTCATGTCAACAGCAGGTTTTTCCAGAGATGGAGTTAACTTGGTGCCAAATGCCATAGGAACCTTCACTTTAGAGTCTCCTGTCATGCCAAATTTTGTTAGTAAGGTCTTTGTGTACGCCTCCTGGTTGATAAAGATACCTTCTGGTCCCTGTCTAATATTCAAACCAAGGAAAAAATTAATCGGACCCATTGCGCTCATTTCAAATTTAGTCTCCATCAACTTCCTGAATTCAGCTGTTAAGCTAGGATTCGTAGAGCCGAAGATGATGTCATCGACATAGATTTGAACTATCATTAGATGTTCGCCTTCTTTCTTTCGAAAGAAGGTTGGGTCAACCGAACCTTGCTTAAATTTCGACATTTTCAGAAAGCGAGTTAAAGTTTCATACCAGGCCCTTGGTGCTTGCTTCAAGCCATATACCTCTTTATCCAGCACATAGCAATGATCAGGAAATTTCTCATTTACGAACCCGGGAGGTTGTTCAACATACACTGTCTCTTCTAGTTCTCCATTCAAGAAAGCACATTTGACATCCATTTGGAAGACTTCAAAATTTTTGTGAGCAGCATATGCAAGGAAGATTCTTACTGATTCCAACCTAGCTACTGGAGCAAAGGTTTCCTCATAATCTATCCCTTCCTCTTGACAATAACCTTTAACCACCAACCGAGCCTTGTTGCGAATGACATTACCCTCTTTATCCAATTTATTTCTGAAGACCCATTTTAAGCCAACCACTGAAGCATCCTTTGGTGTGGGAATCAGCCTCCAAACTCGGTTGCGTTCAAACTCATGGAGCTCATCTTGCATTGCTTGAACCCAATCAGAATGATCAAGTGCAACATTAATTGTTTTTGGCTCAACCTTGGAGATGAATGAATTAAACGTACATAATTCAACTTTAGAGAATAATGCAATTTGTTTCGCTTTCAACTGTGAACGAGTGAGCACTTTTTCAGATGATTCTCCAATAATTTGAGCTTTGGGATGGTCCTTGGTCCATTTGACTAATGGAGGATAATTTGGGTCATATGCAGGATCCAATTCAGCATCCACCTCCTCTTCCAATTCTGATTGATCACCCTCGCCTTCGTCAATTGTATTCTCTTTCTCCCCCTCGACTGGCGAAGTGAAACCTGTCGCAGTATCAGAATTTGCATCCTCTGTTGGAGATGGATTCTCCCCCTCGATAGAACTGCTATTGAGTGGGTTTGTAGCAGAGTTGTCCCCTACACCTGGACCTATAAGAATCGGGGATGAAATTGGATTCTCCCCCTCGAAAGATACTCCAGTTGTCTTTGGCGCTGATGAACTCTCCCCCTTGAATATTGGGCCGTTAATTGGAGAGTCAGTTCAGGATTGACCATCTGTAGTTTTAAGAGGTTCACTTTCCATTTCTTTGGCAGCTTCATCTATGATCTTTTTGAGATTATCAATTTTGTTATCTGCTGCTTTCGCCTCTGAGTGTGCCGCTTTCTCTGGTTCATCGAATAACCGAATGTACTCTTCAAACAAGTTGGATATAGGAACCGAGACCTGTCCAGATTTCGGAAATATTTCAGCTAAGTCACCTTCACTCCTTTGCACTTTCTTCATGTAATTATCGTCAAAGGTGACGTAATATGTTTCTTCAATACGTTTGGAGCGTTTCTTTAACACTCTGTAAGCTTTTGAAGAGAGTGAATAACCAAGAAAAATTCCTTCATTTGCTTTGACGTCAAACTTGTTTCGGTCCTCCTTTGAATTAAAGATGAAGCACCTTGAACCGAACACATGGAAAAATTTGACGTTGGGCTTCCGATTGTTTATGATCTCGTATGGAGTGATCGAGAATCTCTTGTTGAGCAAAGATCGGTTCTGAGTGTAGCATGCGGCTGCTACTGCATCAACCCAGAAGTATAACGGAAGAGAAGCGAAACTAAGCATGGTTCTGGCTGCTTCACACAAAGATCAGTTTCGTCTTTCAACAATCCCATTCTGTTGTGGTGTATAAGGAGCTGAAAAATTGTGAGTGATCCCCTTGTCAGCCAGAAAGTCTTCAAAATCGTTATTCTTGAATTCCAGACCGTTGTCACTTCTGATATTCCTCACCGTTTTCCTCAGTTGTACTTCTACTTGCTTGATAAATGTCTTCAACTTGGGAGTTGCATCTGATTTCTGTTTAAGAAAGAAAACCCAGGTGAAGCGCGAAAAATCGTCTACTATAACAAGGATGTACTTACTACCACCGATGCTCTCGATAGCCGAAGGTCCACATAGGTCAGTATGCAGAAGTTCAAGAGCTTCAACAATCTTCGTATTGATTCGTGTAGGGTGGCTCTTTCTGCTTTGTTTGCCCATCTCACACGCTGCACACAGATGTTCTTTGTCAAACTTGAGAAGAGGGAGGCCTCGAATGTGATTACCAAGCACCAACTTATTAATGTCTTTGAAGTTCAGGTGCGATAGTCGCCGATGCCACAACCAGCTTTCATATGTGTTTGCCTTTGACAGCAAACATATTGCTGGTTTTCCTCGTATTGGGTTGAGATTTAAAGGGTACATCTCTCCCTTGCGTTCAGATTTCAACAGAACCTTCTTAGATTGTTTCTCAATTATCTCAGATCCCTCATAATCAAATGAAACCTTCAAACCTGTGCCCACAACTAATTGTGACACACTAATGAGGTTATGCTGCAATCCTTCCACATACGCCACTTTTCGAATCAAGAAATCTCCATTTGTTATCATACCGTATCCCTTGATTGTTCCATAGGAGTTATTTCCATACTTTACACACCCACCATCTTTCAGGGACCGAAACTCCCTCAGCTCTTCCTTCCTTCCTGTCATGTGATGCGAGCAGCCACTGTCTATATACCATTCATCATCGAACTGCTCGTCACTGATTACCTGCAAATTTAAGCAGATTTAGGAACCCAAAGTTTCTTGGGTCCTGGTGAGTCTTTCACAGAAAAAGGAATTACAGAAGAAATATTAACCAAATATGTTCTTTTTACTAGAGTGGTTTGATCTTTTCTTTTAATGGTATACACCTTGATTTTAGTTTTATCTTGTTTGATTTTTGGTGCATTACTTGGTGTGTTGTTAGATGGTTTAGGATTTTTCTTTTGACTCCTAGGGTTAGCTGATAATTTCTTATTATGGAACTTAGAATCTGATGCTAGCTTTCCCTTTCCTTTGATGTCCTTCACAGGATTTGTTTTGCATTGGGACTTGGAAGGACCGAAACTAGACTTAGGACCGAAACTGGACTTAGGACCGAAACCTGGCTTTCGGTTCTGAGTGACGGTGTTGGGACCGAAAGCGTACTTTCGGTTGTTAACCATAACGTTCGGACCGAATCTTATCTTTTGATTATGTGAGCCTGTGTGGGGACCGAAACTTAACTTTCGGTTCTGAGAGCCCTTTTGGGGACCGAAACTGGACTTTCGGTTATGAGTTTTGGAATAATAGGAACTTGGGCTGAAGTTTTCTTTTCCATTCAGTTTTTCCTTTCCTTTATCCGTTGATTCTTTCTTATGAGGAACGTAGTTGGGATTTTGAGATTCCCAGTGACGTTTTCGCTCATTCAGATTCTTTGCGTATCTTTGATTTCTCAAGCGTTTATGTTCAGCTAAGTCTTTCTGAGATTTGTGGATATTGAAGCTGGCTTTTAGCTTCTCCTTTTGACTTTCGGTTGTATTGGCTGGAACAGTTGATTCTGTCATTGGTTCTTCAGGAATTTCCTTAGTTCCACTAGTGCTTGGTTTGTCAAAACTTGAGGGTTTGTTGATGGGTTCGACAACATATCTTCCTTTAACCCTCCATGAAGTCTACTCTGATAAGCCTACTGTTTCGTCTACGTTGTCGATAGGGGCAGACCAGAAGTAATCGTCGCATCCTTCAGCATTGTCTTTGTCTACCAGGATTTGTAATCCTGCTGTCTGTTTAGCAGTAATTCCTGTAACTGCATACACCTGATTCGGCACCATTTGAACCTTTTGGTAGACCATAGCTTTTTCTTTGAGTTTCCTTGTCTTGTCTTTTGATAAGCGAGCGAACTCAACCGAATTTTCAGATATGAGGGGTTTCTCATTCTCGGTTTCACTCTTCATGAATTCAGAGCAATCAATTTCGTCTTCTACAGAGATTTCACTCATCTCACTTTCCTCATCAAATTCAGACGTATTTTCTAAGTTCATTTTATTTTCTGAAATCAATTTTGCATTAGACGAGTCAAATGATTTAATAGTTTCGGACTTTATTTTTAACCTATCATTTTCATCTAGAAGATCTTTGAGCATACATTTATGTTCATTAGAGTCAATGAAGGTTTCTATCTTGTCCAGTCCAATTTTGTAATGAATGGACGTTTCTTCTGAGGACACAATAGATTCACACTCAGCGATGACCTCATCCTCCTTAAATTCAAGGAAGGGTAAGATCATTTTGTGAATTTTCTTTCCTATCTCACAATTTAAATGCAACTGAGCAATATTAGTATATAAGCGCTTAGCAATTAAATAAAAAACATTCCTTTGTTTTAAAAACTTTAAATTGTCTCTTTGCAAATAAATACTTTCGTCCCTAGCTCTATTCAATTCTCCCTCCTTTAGCTCAATCTACATCCTCCTCTCCTCACTTTTTGAAGACACCCTGCTGAGTTGGTCAGTTAGGTTAGAATTCGCTAAGCGAGTTTGCATGAGACTACCACTTAAGTTAGAAAATTTAAATTTTAATTAATTTAATTCTCCTTCATAATATGTTATTGGAACTTTAAGTGATTCAAGGATGGATTGTACCTTTTTGATCAGCCGATCGCATTCGTTGATCTTCTCACTCACAGGCTTGGCTGCAAAACACTTGTCCTCAGTCAAGTTCGGTTCCTCACTTGCACTTTCGGTTGATGCACCATGTGTGACCATTAAACATTTACCAGTCGAACCTACTTCCTTTGCCACATACGCCCTTCCATGAGTGGGCTTTCTCACCTCTTCATCTTCAGAATCGGTTGACCATACTTCAACGCCACCGAACTCATCTTCACCTGCATTCTCTTGCACAATCAAGGCATTTATAGAGCTGTTAGCTGCCTTCTTTTTCTTGATCTCTTCCAACTTGCGCATGTAGTACGCCTCATCATCTTCACCATCTCTTTTCTCAGCCATTTTCCTAAGCATGCAATCTTTGGCAAAGTGGTTCTTGCCATGACAGTAGTTGCAGTCGAACCCAGAGTCTCCTGCTAGTTTGCTCTCCTTCTTATCTTCATCCTTTTGAGAAGAGACTTTCGCTTCGTCCTTCACCTTCTCTGAACTGTAACTTCCCTGCCGTTTTCGGTTCTTGTTGACGGGAAATTTTCTTCGTGCGAACTTCTTTGGATTGGTGACCATCAAAGCATATTCCTCGCTTGTAAGGTCACATTCACATATATCAGACTCTTCTTCTTCTTCTGCAATGCTTTTCGCTTTTGAGACAAGGGCCAGCGATCCCACACCAGAGACTACTTTCGCTTCTTTGGTTACTACACTTTCATGGGACTTAAGTATTCCCACAAGTTTCGCTAGTGAGTAAGATTTAAACTGTTCATGCGCTTTCACAGTTGAAACCACAGCCATCCATTCTGGTCTTAGACCGTTCATGAAGGTCACCTTTTGCTCAATCATCTTTCTTTCTATTCCATGCTTGATCATCTTACTTAGGAGATGATTAAATCGATCGAAAGTTTGTATGAGTTTCTCCTCTGGTTTCTGTTCGAAAACTCCAAATTCTGACAGCAACAAGGTTTGAATGGAGTGTTCCAAATCTTCATCAGTTGAATAAAGTTCTTTCAACCTATCCCAGATTTCTTTGGCCGTTGTGCATGAACCAACCAACCGAAAGGTGTCAGATTGCAAGGCGAATCTGATCATTCTCATGGCCTTCACATTACATAGCAATTTGTCTTTCTCATCCTGTGGCATCTTATCTACATCTGCCACCAACTTGTTAGATTCCTTTTGGGACTTAACCGTTGTGTTCGTTCCCGAGTGAACAAACGGCCTAAGCGTGATAGCTTCCCAGATGAGATAACCATTGTCTTCAGATCCAACCACATAGTCTTCGAAGTGATGCGCCCATAATTCATAGTCTTGAGTGTAGAGAATGGGTATTCTGGTTGTAGATCCAATGCTGTTTGAGATGTTGATGGGATTTGTTTGCGAATCTTCGTGAGACATGGTGAGCTGCTAGAATCAAACCTGTAAACTCGAGATTAGGGTTTTATCAGAAACAGAGTTACCGTCGATATGAAAAAGATGGCTTCTATTTATACGATAAAAGCGGAAACCCTAAGGAATTCTGAATACAGAAGGAATGTGTATTGATCACACAGTCTCCTGCTCTGATACCAATTGTTAGAACAAAGTTCTATTAGGATCGTTAGATTCTATGCAAGCAAACAATTATGAACGTAAATAAGAACACGAGTATGGCTTTGAATATGTCGTATGATTAATGCTTCAACACCTCAGAAAGCCTAGATTAAGAACTTCGACTGTAGAGGTGTTTAGGGTTACAAAACAATAAACATAATAATCAACACCGTATTATGCATACATGCATGCATACTTATAGTATAACCCTACAAGATAATCACGGATGGACAGGCCCAATCCGGATACAAAACATAAAGCTCAAGACGCAACACAATTAAACTCTACAGCGTGCAAGTCCATCAACGGACAGAAACAGTTTTAAGAAGATTAGTATTATATTGGTTTGGATTCTTAAAACGGTCGTATCTTTTGCATACGGACTCCGTTTTGGACATTCTTTATATTTTCGGAAACAGGAAACGTGTACTAAAAGACTAGAGTGTTTTCTTTGCTCACAACTGCTTAATACGAAATTTCAGTTTTTTAGACGCATTAACTAGAGTTTCAGTTTGAGCTTTTTGATTCGTTTGCCAGTTTACATATTTGGAAGTATGATACCATCTGTTATCTTATAATAGTTGTAATGACACTATATATTTTTCAAAATACGCATTTAAGCTCAATAGTTCAAATTACAAGGAGGTTCGCGGTGAACTGACTGTCTATAGTTTTAGACCAAAATTTTGGGATGTCACACAATATTATAATTAATTTGTTTTAATTACATATTTTGCATCAAACAAAGAACCCGATTACACATTCCCGTTATTCTCACTCCCTGATCGTAATATGATGATCTCGTGAGACTTATCCTAAAGGATCACTGAGTAGACAACGCCGCTTTAGGGATTCCTTATCAATATATGCCAACAAGGGAACCATGGAGTAAATAGAGTACCCATATGAATATATAGTTCATTTTCATCTTCAGGTCATGGAACTGCCCATGTGTGGTTTAATTATCACCTACAAGTCGAAGACTTGCTTGTGTGTGGTCCACATAACATCTACAGGTAAAAGGCCTATCCATCTATTGTTGATTAACACCATCAAGTTGTAAATTTGCCCGTGTTTTGCTTATAAACACCTACAGGATACAAGCCTGTCCATGTTTCACTAGACTTGTCTACAATAGTCTATGGCCGTCCCCCTATATCCTACTAGATGACTAATCCCTAGTAGTACAACAGTACAATGTTGGTTACAGCCTCACATCATATTTTACTTTCCATAACCCTTCACTACCCAATATGCTTTAGGTATGATAAAATAAATAGTTTAATAATTTATCAAAAAATAATTTAACCAAGTAAGCCATATTGAGCAAAAGTATTGTAAATACGGATAATATGTACACATAGCATCTAAGCAATTAAATACTTCATATCTATGTGTAAAAAGAAAGTAACTATGCACTCACCTATTAAAAGTTGATGATTTGTGATTACGGTCGCGCTTCGCCTCATCAAAACTCAAGGAGTTGGTAATGTAATTAATCTTGAGAATTAATGGCCGCATCAAACAATTTCTCAGTTAATTCAATACAACTTCATATTGGCAGAATGATGATCAAGATAAGAACTTACCTGGTGGAGAATGATGTTAATCTCATGGTCTTCACTACCTTATGATCAATGATTTGACAAGACGATGCACTCTTATGATGGAGAAGATTAGGCGATCGATTAGGATTCTTAGGGTGTTGTTATGGAGAGAAAGATGAAGTGTCGTTCCTTATAATCTGATCGCTTATATAAAGTACATCTCTTGGGAAATCTATATTAGGCCCCTCATGTATTTGTTATTACAATCAATCCTATCAATTAATGTGAGACATAAATATGAGACCTAATTAGTCATTTAGGCAAATCTTAGGATACAATTACTATTTATATCTTATGAACTTAATTAATTACATAAACGTTCCAAGGACATATATAATTGGTCGAAGGCTTGTTGTAAACGAATCCGCTAGCATATATTAGAAATTCTTGTGTCCGATACAACATTTTATTCCTCCAAAATCCCCTTATATTTAATCATTAGGCATCGATACAAAACTCACTTTTACTTGAACTGTTACTATTTGAATAATGTAAGATTGTGTAATTATCACAATCATTTCTTAATGCCCTTTAAGTAGAGTTTTCAATTATGAGTCACTTAATTAGTTTTCTCAAAAAAATTATATAACACGTCTTATAATGTACTACAACATGTTCTCTCATTATTGTTGAAATATTCGTCTGTTATCATTATGAATCCTCCATAAAATTGGCCTTATAAATAGCACAAGAGTATATCCGAACTTTAACTTCACATTAATACCAAAACCACTATAATGGTCAGTGTGAGTAAGGAAGAGTATTGTTGCAAGCATTATTAATTCCTCCCACTCAACTTGAGGTATATTAGGCTACCAAATTTATGATGAATTTTTTGTACTCATAACTTCATGTAATTTACATACCATTGATGAGATGATATTTGATTTCGCTCTAAATATTAGGAGCTACAACAAGAGTAACAATGATTTATGAGAAATTTTCTTTCTTTAGGTATATCATGAATACATTTTCCAAAACACAAATCACTCTCATTTAAAACATTAAAGGAAATAATTATTTTTAGTGGACTGCCTAGGCCATCTTAACCTACATAACATTTATCAAGTTTATTGAGTTTGAATATCAAACTCTTAGGTGGGAAAACTAATGTGATATTTTGTTTCCCTCCAAGCTTGTTACACTTATTATTATGATATATTAATTATAGATTTAAGTCTTTAAGTGGAACTTATCATTATGAGGTATTAATTATAGATTTAAGTCTTTAAGTGGCACGTTAGTCGAAATGGGCATATTTATTTTAAGTGTACCTTTAATAACCTCTTGACTTTAATATTTTAATCAATCCTACTAATGTTGGGCTTCTTAAGAAGTAGCCACGTCTTATATTACTTATACTGGTATGAAAAATATGTAATTCAATTCGATATCACAGTGAATGTTCCGAATATCCAATAAAGAAACAGTTTATTATCATTTGGTTAAGTTTTTTTTAATGGTTGATACTATGTTTGTAACACCCACAAACTAGAAGGCCAAATAAGGAAAAAAAATCTTCAAACCAGAAGGCAACTCGTCGAGTTCAAGGGTGAGAACTCGACGAGTAAGAAGGTTGTCCTACATTTTTTTGGAAGACCAACTCGACGAGTTAGACTGGGTTTGGGAAACCCTAAATCCAGGATTTTGCACCCTATTTAAGCATCCTAATCCCCACTTGCTGGCCTCATTTCCAGCCTCTAAGTCCCAAACCCTAGTTTCAGAAACCCTAATGCAATTGTGAGCTTGTGAGCCATTTTTGAGTGAACTTTGTGTGTTTTGAAGATTGTGAAGAAGAGGAGAAGCTTGAGGATTCAAGGAGAAGATAGTAGATCCAGACACTTCCTTTCATCCTCATCATTTTCTGGTAATCAAGTCTCTAACTTGCTTAATAGTTTCTTAGATATCCTTATTTTCACTTTATTGGGTTTTTGGTCCAAGAGGCTTGATATTTGGGATATGGACGTCCCAAGTGAGTATACCTTCAGATATGAGATTATAGAGGGCTTTCATAGCATAAAGGTGAAAAATTATGGCCATTGAAGCCCTATGCAAGCATTAGGATGACATTTTTGGCCTTTTAAGCCCCAAAAGGCCATGCATGGAGATAAAGGCAGAAAATTTACGTGTTCAAGTAGTGATTAAGGTCTAGATCTCAGTTTGTATGCTTTAGCTTGGAGTATTGATAGTTTGTGGACCAAGATCTAGGTCCTAAAGAGTTAGGGTTTGAGCTAAACCCATGAAGTAAGGGTATTAACAGGTAAAGTTGGAAACTTTACCCTTAAAAGGACATTTCCAGTGTATAGGTGGAGTATGGAGCTTAGATCTGAAGAATAGAGGCTTAATCCGTTAAGAAGGGCTTAACAGACTGAGGAACTCGACGAGTCCATATAGGAACTCGGCGAGTTAGGTTGGAAGTTGCCCGATCCTGATGAAAGAGGAGGCAACTCATCGAGTTGCTGGAAAACTCGACGAGTTGGGTCGGGATTTCACGATTTTGTGCATATGGAGAACTCGACGAGTTGGTTCGAGATATTGCGTTCTGTGATTTGTGGGAACTCTCCGAGTTAAAGGATGACTCGACGACTTGAGTCAACTCGAGCGTTAACTTTGATTTTGACTGAGCGTTGACTTTGACCTTGACTTTGACTTGGACCAAGGTTGACCCTGGAGGGTTATGAAGTATGGAAAGGGTTCAAAAGGGTTGAGTAGAGTCCATATTTGGACAAGAGTATGTGAGGGGTAGAATTAGGGATGATCATAAGCGGGTACCCGCCTATTTTTGCTGGAACCAGAACCGCTCCCGGAACCGGCGGTTCTTAAGTTATTGGAACCGGAACCGGAACCGCCTACACCGGTTCCTAGAAAATTGGAACCGCTCCCGGAACTGCCGGAACCGGTTCCGGGTACCCGGCTTCTTCAATATAGAGCATGAATATTAACGTTTACAAACATCAGATGTAAAAGATATGATAATAAAACAATTATAAAAACTTGATCTTTTACATAACTACCTATTAAAATTTAAAAACACTTCCCATAATTAAAAAACATCATAGAAAACATTTCCAATGAAGTGAAATTTAACAAGTAGAGATGATGAAAATGAAAAATTACAAACAATAAACATAAAACAACAACAGGAAAAAACAACACAACAAAAACAACATAGCCTTGAATTGGATCCATTGATCTTGTCAGCTCATCGAGAACAGTATACTGCATGCATATTCCATCACAATCTTTAAGTTAGACCATTTGAGTAGCAAAAACCTGAAATTTAGGGGCAATGTTTTGGAATAATGGACGAATTAAGGGTATTAGTAAAAGAAGTAAAAAAGAATATTAGTAAAAGAAGTAAAAAAGAAGAAGAGAGGCTATGGTGTCGGCGTGTTCTTTTTTCTTTTCGTAATAATGAATATCAAAAACCCTAAAACGACTAAGGTAAAGAAATCAGGTATAAGTTCTTTTGCCCTATTTTTTTAAAAACAAAATATAAAAATTTAATATATATTTTTTTAAGAAAAAGGCGGGTACCCGGCGGTACCGGTTCCGGTTAACCGCCGGTTTCGGGTACCCGGTATTGGAACCGGAACCGGCGGGTATCCAGCGGGTATCGGTTTCGTAAAAATAAGAATTGGAACCGGAACCGCTTAAGGCGGTTCCGAAACTTTAGGAACCAGAACCGGAACCGCCTAAGGCGGTTCCAGTTCCAGAACCGGCAGTTCCGGTTCCGAAAGCGGGTACCCGCTTCCGCTGCTCATCCCTAGGTAGAATGGTCTTCTACCCCGGTGAGGACTTATGGTTAAGTTATGAGAATCTCGAAGTTATCTAATTTGTATGATGATCAGTAGCTCGGGGATTCGAGAGATTAATAGTTCGGGGATCTGCCAGCTAGCAGCGAGAGGTTTATTCGTGGGATTCTGCAGTCAGCTTGTGAGGTGAGTTTTTAATGGGTTTTGAGCATTACAACATTCCTATGGTACACATGCAACCCTAATTCTTTGTATCTAGGTTTTTCTCAAGTTATACATGCAAATCAATTATCCAAAGCAAAAACCCTAGATCTAGTATATACAATTCGAAATTCACATATATGTTAGGGTTAGAAGATTACCTCACTTGTTATATTGTAATAACAAGAACAATCCTTGCTAGATCTTGACTTCTGAAAGCCTAGTGCTCCAAGTGTTGCACCTCTAATGGAGTCACAAACACCCAATGCAAAGAATGACTTAGGAGAGAGGTGAAAATTGGCTACTCAAGGGGTTCATAAAGCTTAGGCCGAAATTCCTTATGGAGGGGTTCTATATATAGTTGTGGCTGCTATGGTTTTCAAGTGGAAACCCTAATTCCTTGCTTAAGGCTTAAGCAACCCATGGACCCCCTCTTTAGAGCCCTTGGAAGAAATCTTATGGGCTTACCCATAAATTTCGTCCACTCCACTCTATGGAGTCCATCAGCCCAGTTTTGCAACTATCAAGGATTTGCAAAACAGTCCCTCTATTATTAATCAGTTCCTTTAATCCCAAAATTAATATCAAGTTAATTTCTGATTAATTACTAATTAATAATATGTTTCCCAAATAATATATTAATCTTATAATTTATTAATAAAATCATTCTGAGTACCAATTTATTATTCATATAATAAATCCCACTCTCTCTCTCTCTCTCTCTCTCTCTCTCCACTAGTCATCCCATCAAGTTGCATAAGTGAAGGCAACCCAAAAGGACCATGCTCATGATCAAATCAAGTACATACCAAATATAGTTATGGTCTTAGACACCTAATCCAACGGTCTCCCACTTGGATAAGTCTAATAACTATTATTGCAAGTATGACTTCAGAATCTGATTAGCAATCATAGCTTTCAAAAGCCGCTGTCGAACTCTGATCTTATCATAAACGCGTCCTTTAGATAAGGGATCAAATATTCCTCAGTTCTACAAGATATCTTATGGACATGAGACATGGATTATTATCATTCTCTCTGTCTAAAGTTTGTTTCCCGAATTTCCGATTTATGACGATTGACTCGGACTACAATTGAACACATCAACTTAGTCTAGGTTTGGCCAATCGCTTAGGGTGTCATCACTAAATCATCGAGGGGCCCACAAATATCGCTTTTACCCCATCTAGAGTAAAAGGAACGGATAAACTTTGACTCATATGCTTGTACTATTTACTCATCAAATCACACACAACAATACGTTTTATAACATCAAGTTACAGATGCGTTTACGTATTATCAATGCGCAACCGACTTGTAAACAATAACTATATGTCTCCGTTTCAAGAATATAAGATATTATCATCTTACAATCACTCGTGATAAAATGCATGAAGTGATTCAAATGAGAGTGGGTTTAATCCAATACTCAAATTCTTATTTCAGGAGTACTCACGAACACTGCAGCAAACATTTGCTATGTCTAAGCACTTAGACAATCTACAGTCGGATTCATGACAGTCTTACCTCATTACTTACTTCCAAAGTATGATCGATAGTGGATGTTTGAATAATATTATTATTCGGGAAGTAAAACATGCAAAGTGAAACACAAGAATAACCTAATTCGATATGGTCTCAAAACTTTTGAATATAAATAAAACACTTATTATTTAATCACCACATCGATTAGTCCTTACTCATTGTATAATGTTTCGAACAATTAACTCAATACTTAAATTAAAACAATAGTCATCCCATGCTCCAAGCATGCACACGATGTTTATCTATGGTCCTTCTTTTGTGAAATAGATCAATTGAATTCATTTCCAATGATGCTCATTTCACAATTTCCTAATCCTTACAAGTGTAAGAATACAAAATTCTTTCCACTAATAGAATGTGTTAGAGTCTAACCTTTCATGCAATGATTCTTTTGTTATGTCGAGGCTCCAAAGTCAAAGAGACTTGGTCAATGATATTACAAATCATTCCATTGGAGATTGTTACTAGACAATTCCCTAGATTTGAAGTCTCACATTTAAGGAGCATTCCTTGAACATCCTTCTTGCATAAAAATTTCTAACTCACACATAGATCTCAATATCCAACTCCCATTATGGAATCATTTCCATAATTGCCATATGACAATCTATTCTTAATAGATTCCTATCTACTCAAAATTATATCAATATGGTCCATACATTGCTATACTTCCAACTGTCCCAATCAACTAATATTTGGCAAACCTTAGATTGTCCTTGACAGTTGTTTAACAAATTTAGTCATATCCGGTTCTGGTCCCTTTCCCCTCTTAATGCGCTAGGCATTTGGAAAAATCAGAACAGGTGAATATTATAACATATGTAATCGATCCAATACCTGAACCATATGGGATACGATTCATAACATGATACTTGACCGGTCTCTTGCTAAAATATTCCCATATATAGAATTTCCTATGTTGAAACATTTCAACAAGACATTCATATATTCTCATGACTAAGTCCCATTAAAGTTTCAATCTAAGTTATTAGATTTGAAATGAAGTATTAGTGCTCTCTCCCTCAAGTCTTACTATAGCAAAACAATTTCCAAATTCTGCAAATTTGCAAATTTATAACTTTGTTTCCTATAAACAACATCGCCAACTTGCAACACCTTACACAATAATCATGCTCCCACTAGCATAACAATTATGTTCTTACTAGCATAACAATTATGCTCCCATTAGCTTTGACATGTACCCAGAAATTTGTTGGACTTCTAGAAATCAATACTTATTGACTTTCTTACCAAAGTTCAGATTTCTGATATGCGATGCTTTGATAAGTCTCTATTTAGACTTCCCAAGCTCATACACCTTTCATTAGACAACTTATGTGTGTGTCTAAACCTTTTCAGAATTTATAGCAATAAGTCCCGAATGTTCAAACTAATTGCCATCTCTCACAATTCGAACTATGAAAAGGGATGCCATAATCATACTCGAGTTTGAGAATGCAATCATCAAAACTGCTAACTCTAATCCTTTAAAATCTACTAGTGAAAGCATTTCCTCACAATCATTTTCATGAAGTAGAGACAAACCTCTTACCACTTAGATTTTATGGTGTATGTGTTCCTATCCATGTGAACTTGTCATTTCGAACCACTACCACAAGACAAGGTCTATGAGAAATTCAAACTTATATGGACTGAACCTGCTTATTCTTAATTTCTTGCCATCCGGCAGTACAAGGGCCTACCAGTGCCTTCAGATTATTAAGCAGCTCACCCATACTGATCAACATACTTTCACTGAGCAAGGTACTTTGCCTTATGAAATCAAATGAGAACTCATAGAACTCACATGCACAGTCAATTTAACCGGAACAGGCACATAAATAAGAATATGTCAACACAATAGGTTATCAACCTCAGTTCGTGTGCTAGTGATAACTAAAAGGTTTATTCTTGTTTAGTTCTTGAAACTATTCAAGACCATTAAGACCCCCACTGACCTCTTGACATATAAGATTCTCTGTCAAGCAACATTCCTTGACAAACAAATATTCAAGAGTTAGTGTGGATTCTTATCAAGATAACACTTCATGTAATTGGTCTTAGTTGGTCTTTGTTTTAGCCAAAACATCACAACTACTAATTTCAAATGTGCAGAGTAAAAAAAATTTCTAGTCCACATTTCATGAGGTGTTGTAAACCTACTTAGAACATGTAGTTTCTAGAGTATGACTCTAAAACTTGATCTTGGATCGAAGTCTGACTCATCCTTTTGATTCAACCATTTCAACAATTCCTGATACCTCTTCTTAGTCATGTAAATGCACTAAGGTGTCCTTAGAGGATCAATTGTGACATGGTTCCATAATCATTAGGACGATCATAAAACACGATACTAAAGTACTCTCCTTTCCTTTCAGATTGGAGAAAATTTTATCTTTCTGCCTAATTGATTCTTCCTATTCGTTCTGCTATACATTGAAACTTTTACAAGGTATTAGAATCACACTTAATCTAGTAAGTATGACCATATTTACTAAACTATCAGTAAATCATGACAAATTGACTTTATTGTCCTTTGTGGTGGATCTGACCAGTCCACATCAATGCGTACTAGATCCTTTAGTCTTTCACTTGAACAAGGAATCAATCTCAATTTCCCAAAGATCAAGATTCTCATACATCACATAATTCAATATTGCATGATTCCAAGTTTCTGTCCAATTGAAACTTCGGTGATGAGAATCCTTCCTCACTTGGTAAATTAAGACACTACCATAAACGATGTAATCAACAATCAAATCCATTTTCAACATGGTAACAATAGAAATATAAACACCAATTATCACAAATGCCATTGCAAGGATACGTAAAATAAGATAAAATAAAAATTTACTTTATTTAAAAAATTGCGGAAAAACTTGTCCTTACAACGCAAATACAAATAAAAACTATGTTTCCAAATATTCCTAAGCAATCTATCGTAACTCTAAGTAGCAGCTCAAAAATGCGATCATCGAACCATGTGATTAAAATTCATCTCTTCATGATCAGACTCAACTTATTCTTCTTTTAAGCTTCCTTCCTATTCTTCGATCCTACAAAACATCAAAATGCAATCTTATCACATCATGTATTAAGAATCAATAAATAGGAACTTAATAGAGTTAGATAGTGGACATACCTAAAGTAGAGTCGTACAATTTGACTTTACTATCATTGCAATCTTTCAGGTAGGTACGACAGCTTCGCATCCAATGCCCCCTCTCTTGGCAATAGAAACATATGGACTCTTTGGGAATGACACATGGGACTATCTCAGAATTTGCCTTTCTCTTAAGATCAAATTTTTTGACCATGGCCTATTTCTCTCCCTTAGGAGGAGAAACCATTTCTGGACCATCACCTTTGCCATCACCAATGTTCATGGAAATTTGGGAGATTGATCCTTCAAACTCTTTTGCTTGACCAGTTCTCTTCAGCATTTCTGCTTCAGCAACAATAAGAAATTATGTTAGATTAATAAGGGTCATGTCGTGATCTATCATATAGTAGTCCTTAACAAACTGACCATATGAATCAGGAAGTGACTGAAGAACCAAGTCAACAGCTAGCTCCTCTGGGAAAACGACACCCAACATTCCCAGTCTGTCAACGTGCGACTTCATGTTTAGAACATGTGCACATACAGAGTTTCCATCTTTATGTTTGCATGTAAATTGGGCTTGAGTAACCTTGAACTTTTCAAGTTGTCGAAAATGTGGGTCAGGGAGAATCACTGGAGGAGGTGGAGAAAGAGAAGTATGATTTCTAGTTCCACCTTTGTACGAAGAAGGGATTGATCTTTCACCTTGATCGACACGTGGAATATCATCTTCATGAGGAAAGCCTTTTCCAAAAGGATGAGGAAGACCATAGTTGTCAAAACTAGACATCTACAAAAGAAATTCAAGTTAGTTGATTTAATCCTTAATATAACACCCAAATGAAATATTAAGGCTAGGACCCAACATAATATTTCACAATTCGGAAGAGGGATGCCGTAATCCAATTGTAAATTATATGAAGGTAGGTAAATGACGATTGACCAATTCCACCACGAAAACAAAATTTTAAACGAATTAGGTTTTAGATGAAATTCCTAGATCTTTTGAGATTCATTGAACTTTTCAATGGCATGTTTAATCTCGATTATGCCCTTCAAGTTTGTGACTGGGATACCGAGGATCACAAACAAGGTCTGAATAACTAATCAATGTGCCAGTTAACCACACACGCTCCATCAATCTATGATAATTTATGAGCTACCCATTGCCATCCTTCGTTAGTCCACATTAGTGTGCCGGTTAACCACAGACGCTCCACTAACTGACCAATAAGGTTCAATGTGCAATTTCATCGGTTAGCATCAAATTCACATTTTTCCTAAAGTAACTAAGATTGGGAATTTATAAAGGCATTTAGTTACTTTATACTCCCTCCGTCCCAAAATTATAGTCCATTTTTCCTTTTTGGTTTGTCCCAAAATAATAGTCCACTTCTAAAAATAAATAACATTTTTACAAAAATACCCCCTCATTATTACTTATCTAACTAAGCATTTAATGGAACATTAAATGCAAAGTAAGGACAAAACTGTCATTTTATTAAATATAGTTAGTGGTAATTAATGTTTTTCTTAATATGTGTGTTTTTTGTCCGTGGACAATAATATTGGGACGGAGGGAGTAATTCATTATACTTTTAATGAGAGTTTAGTGTATTATCCTACCCGTTCAGCTAACGACCCTCCACTAGTCAAGGATGCGGTGGGTAAGAGTGGATACCCAATGACGGTCATTTTACACGATGCTTCCTTAAACACCTTTTATAGACCAGCTTCGTGAATGAAACCTACTAACGGTAAGTCTGACCTTTTCTTATACATATATATAAATTAAACCTTTAATAGTATAAGGGTGTATTTTAAACTTTTAAAATACTAAGTGGTTTAACTTTTAATAAATAAATCTTTTAATTTAATTAAATTTACACCTATCTATTGATTTATTAATAGTCTTTTAATTAAAGCATTTAATTAAACAATTAATAAAATCCATGTTGGTGTATTTTTTAAACTTTTAAAATACTAGGGGTTTAGAATTTAATACCTCAAAATTAAAACTTTTAATCAATTTTAAATTCCAAAACTTGAGGGCAAATTTTGAAACTTTTCAAAGCTTCTAGATCAAATTTAAAAAAATTTAAATTAATCATATAATTTATCCTTATTATAAATTTGACCTTATCTATTTTACTTGCTAAGAAAAATTGAAATCAAATTTTACAAATAATTAATTTATCACATAATCTCATATTTATCTTAAAATTTGACAATTATCTTTCAATTAGATGATGATATCCATTACCATATCAGAAAATTCAAATTTAATTAGTAAAAACAACTTATGGTAATCATCCAAATCTAATTTAGGCCAAAAAATCCGAAAATATACCAACAGACGAGTCTCCACGTCGTGTCATGCCACAACAGGCCATGGAGGACCAACACGTCGTGTTCATCTATGAACACGTCGTGTTCATCAGGCAGAGACAAAAACGATTTTTCTTCCAGCTTTGAACAAATCATAAATGCATCAAATATAATAGAAAAACACACTAGGCTCTGATACCACTGATGGGTTTTGAGCATTACAACATTCCTATGGTGCACATGCAACCCTAATGCTTTGGATCTAGGTTTTTCTCAAGTTATACATGCAAATCAATTATCCAAAGCAAAACCCTAGATCTAGTATATACAATTCGAAATTCACATATATGTTAGGGTTAGAAGATTACCTCACTTGTTATATTGTAATAACAAGAACAATCCTTGTTAGATCTTGACTTCTGAAAGCCTAGTGCTCCAAGTGTTGCACCTCTAATGGAGTCACAAACACCTAATGTAAAGAATGATATAGGAGAGAGGTGAAAATCGGCTACTCTAGGGTTTCATAAAGTTTAGGCCGAAATTCCTTATGGAGGGTTCTATATATAGCTATGGCTGCTAGTGTTTTCAGGTGGAAACCCTAATTCCTTGCTTAAGGCTTAAGCAGCCCATAGACCCCCTCTTTAGAGCCCTTGGACGAAATCTTATGGGCTTACCCATAAATTTCGTCCACTCCACTTTATGGAGTCCATCAGCCCAGTTTTGCAACTATCAATGATTTGCAAAACAATCCCTCTATTATTAATCAGTTCCTTTAATACCAAAATTAATATCAAATTAATTTCTGATTAATTACTAATTAATAAATGATTTCCAAATAATATATTAATCTTATAATATATTAATAAAATCATTCTGAGTACCAATTTATTATTCATATAATAAATCCCACTCTATCTCTCTCTCTCCACTAGTCATCCCATCAAGTTGCATGAGTGAAGGCAACCCAAAAAGGACTATGCTCATAATCAAATCAAGTACATACTAGATAGTTATGGGCTTAGACACCTAATCCAATAGTTTTCTCCTGTAGGAACGGGTCGAAGGCACCAATGTCAGCCCGTTTATCTATTTTAATATGTTTTGGACTTCGGTCCGATGCCAGGGTAAGCCCGATGAATGATTATATGGTTCTGGAATTCGGTCTGATGCCTGGCGGGGCCCGAGGAAGGTTTATAGGTATGTTTCTGAACTACGGTTCGATGTCGGGTGGTACCCGATGAAGGAATGCATGTTTAGTTATACTTGTTGTCTTTGTGATACTTGTATGTGTCTGGTAGGGAGGTGAGTGTGGGCTGGGTCCCGTATCTCATCACTAGCTGAGTGTGGACGGGGTTCCATATCTCACCATTAGCAGAGTAGAGGAGGGGCCCATGATAGGCGGGGCCTTAAGACTAGAAGATATAGTGTTGTGTATGATTCTTTATGTACTAGCATGATTATATGTTAATGTTTGTATGTGCATAGTGTTGGATTAATGTCTAAGTCGATAACTATAATTGGTAAGACTTGACCCGACCCGGCATGGTCCATTTGGGTTGCATGGCATCGGGACAATTAGATAGACAAGATGAGGAAAAAAGGATACTAGTGATTTATATTAATATATTATAAGTTCTAATATATTAATATATAATCATATTATTTATTGATCAAGAATTAATTTATAATTAATTAAGTGATCAAAAGGAACTAATTAAATATGGACTCTAAGATATATGTGTGTGATGGGACAAGTTCATTTAGGTTGGGCTAAGCTTTCATGTATAGTCCATGGAGTGTTTAACCCATGGATCATATGAGATGAAAGGTCATGGGTATTAGGGTTTAACCCTAATCTCCACACTATATAAAGATGTCCTTGGTTGGTGAAATGGGCACTAGTGTGTGTACACAAAAGGGCAAGACCGATTTCACTAGAGAGAACCAAAGTATCCTTATTCTCAAGGTTATTCCAAGTGTTCATGGTGTTGTGTGAACCATTTGAGGTGTCACACTTGGGGCACTAGACACTCAAGCTTCATGAAGACAAGTTACATCAAAAAAAGGTATGTATTCTATCTATTTTATTACCCCAAGTATATGATATTTGTATGCTAGTATAGGGTAATATCTTGGAAACTTCATATTTGCATGTATAATAGAGAAAACACAGATCCAAGGTATTTAGGGCTGTATGTGCACCATAGGATGTTGTAGTATACTAAAACCCAACAGTGGTATCAGAGCCATGGGTTGTTTTCTATTATATTTGATGCAGATGTATTTTTTTTCAAAGTTGAAAAAAAAGGAAAAAAAACATGAAGTTTGTCAAATTTTGAAGATAATTAGTTGATTTTATGAAAAACTAATTATTTGTAAAATTTGAGTCACTTTACTACAAGAGTTGAATTAGGTCAATTTATTAAAAGATAGAATGATGTGATTATTTTATTTGTTTTAAAAGTTTGATCTAAATGTTTTTAAGGAGTTACAAATTTTGTCATAAAATTTTGGAGCTCAAAAGTTTTTTTAAAGTTGTGATCTTAAGTGTTTTGAAACCTCCATAAGTTATGGATATGAAAAGGTTTTAAAAAAAATTGATTCAAAGTTTTTATGGAGTTACAAAATTTGGTGTTAATGTTTTAAAGAATTCCATAACTTATTCTTAAGTTATGGAACATGAAAAGTTTCATCATAAAACAAACATTTAACTCCATAAGCTATGGATTACCAAAAGTTTTATGTTTCCTTGATTTATGAGTTAGTTTAGATTAATTGAAAAAAATATATTGTGTTTTTGTTGTTTTCAATCCTAATTAATCTAGAGGTAGTTCATAAAATGTGTTTTTGTAACTTGTCCTCAAGTTACATAAAAGGTCACATTTATGAATCTTAAAACTCATAAAAGTGCCATAGGTTACATAAAAAAAAATGAAGAGTCTTTTTCATTAAATAGTATTATGACTCCATAACTTGTCCTCAAGTTATGGATGTTTAAGAGTCACTTCTTTAAAAGTGTTATTAAAGAATAAGAGGTTACATAAAAAATGAAGAGTCTTCATTTTAATGAACCATTAAACTCATAAGTTATGAAATGAAAAGTTTTGAATAGTTTCAAAAACTTGCCCTGAAGTTTTGGAATTTGTAAAGTTTTCACTTATGAATATTTTAATTCAAAGTTAAGCCCTTAGAATTTTAAAAGTTAAAATTCAACCCTTATACTTTATAATATTATAAGTTAATAATATTTATATATATATATGTATAAGAGTAAAGTCGTCTCACCATTAGTAGGCCTCATTCACGAAGCCGGTCTATAAGGGGGGTATAAGGTTACTGCCTATAAAATGACAGTTTAATGGGTGTCCACTCTCACCCACCGCTTCCTTGACCGGTGGAGGGTCGTTAGCCGAACGGGTAGGACAAGGACTATAATTCTCCCTTCATTAAAAGTATTAATGATAAATACTAAGTAACTAAACTCTTATTAATACCCAATCTTAGTTACGTAGGAAAATGTGAATTTGGTGCTAACCCATGAAATTATACTTTGCACTTTGCTTAAGTCAGTTAGTGGAGCGTGTGTGGTTAACCGGCACACTAGCTTGATTTAACAAGGTAGGCAAAGGGTAACTTAATGTTTATCATAGTATCGGTGGAGCGTGTGTGGTTAACCGGCACATCGATTGAGGGGTAAATATTAAGGGTACCAAGTATATTTGCATGGTTATTCACACCTTGTTTTGTCATCCTCGGCATCCCAGTCACAAAACCTGAAGGGCACACTCGAGATTGAAACATGCCTTTGAAAAGTTCAATGAATCTCAAAAGAATCTAGGAGTTTCAAAACCAATTAAAACCTAATAATACATTTCGTTTATCTTGGTGGAAATTGGTTAATCGTCATTCACCTACCTTCAAATATTTTATAGCTTCGATTACGGCATCCCTCTTGCAAGTTATGAAATAGTTTGCTGGGTCCTAGCCTTAATATTTTATATTGGGTGTTATATTAAGGACTTTGGATCAACTATCTTGAATATCTCCCAAAAAGATGTCTGGTTCAGACATCTATGATCCTCCCAAATCTCTTGGAACTTCACTTCCTCCACCTCCTCCAATTATTCTCCCTAACCCACAAGTTCAAGGTCACTCAAGCCCTATTGGCAAGCAAGGTCTATGTGTGATCGCATCTTGGAGATGAAGTCACATATTGACAAGCCGGGAGAGTTGGGTGTCAAACTCTTGAGAAAGTTGGTGGTTCAGTCACTTTCTAAGTCACATAGTGAATTCCTTTGGGACTACTATGAAACAGACTATGACATGACCCTTAATGATCTTATCTATTTGCTTGATGCTGCTGAATCAATAATAATTTGGAGCACTGGGAGAGCAAATTTGATTAGTAGATCAACTTCCCAAACTACCATGGACATTGACAATGGTAACATTGGATATCTAGAAAAGCCTTCTCTTCCTAAGGAAAGGGATTGACCATAGTCAACTAGGTTGACCAAATGGTAAAGAGAAAGGCTAAGTCTGCGATAGTCCCATGTACCATTCCCAAAGGGTCCCTATGTTTCTCTTGCCAAAGGAAGGGGCATTGATTGCGAAGCAGCCTATTTACCTGAAAGATCATAAGGTTGATCAAGTCAAGAAGATTGACTCTACTTCAGGTAAAGTCCACTATCTAACTCTGTTAAGTTTCTATTCTGATATTCTTGTTACATGATGTGACTGGGTCACATGTTGATGTTTTAAGAATCAAAGAAAAGTGAAGAAACTTAAAAGAAGTATATGCTGATTCTGATCGTGAAGATGGATCTCGATCGCATGGTTCTGTGATCAGAATTTTGAGCTGTTGCTTAGGAGTTATGATATATTGCTTAGGAATAGATAACAACAAAGTTTTTCATGTGCTTTTGCACTGTAAGGATAGTTTTTCCGCAAAGTTTTTAAAATAAAAGAAAAAAAAATTGATTTTATTTATTTTAAAATATCCTTACAATGGCATTTGTGAAAAGGAAAAAAATTGTTGCTTATATGATTCCACTGACAGCAATATTGGAAAATGGATTTGATTCTTTCATTTGTGGTAGTGTCTAATTTACCAAATCAGGAAAGTTCCTCATCGCCCAAGTTTCAATTGGACCGAAACTTGGAATCATGCAAGTTGAATAGTATGATGAATGAGAACTTTCAAGCATTGGAAAATCAAGACTAATTACTTGTTCACATGGATGTGTGAGTCAAGTGAAGGACTAAAGGGATCGAGTACACATTCTTGTGCACTGGTCATGTCTACCACAAAGCTCGTTAAGACTATTTGATTTACTAAAGTTTAGTAAATATGATTATACTTACAAGTTTAAGTATAATTCTGAAACATTGGAAAAGTCTCAATGTATGGTAGAACGAATGGGAAGAATCAAATTAGGCAGAAAGATAAAAGTTTCTCAAATCTGGAAAGATGGGAGAGTACTTTAGTATCATGTTTGTGATCATCTTAATGATTTAGAAATCATATCACAATTAGTCCTCTAATGGTCATCTTAGTGCATTCTTATGACTAAGAAGAGGAGTCATGAATTGTTGAAATGGTTAGATCAGGAAGATGAGTCATACTTTGTTCCAAAACAATTCTTAGAGTCATACTCCAAGATTGTAACTTGAGTGACATATCTTAAAGAAAGGTTTAAAACACTTGTCAAATGTAAGAGTAAAAGTGTCCTACTCTTGTACATTTGAAATTGGTAAGTTGTGATGTTTTGGATAAAACAAAGACCAACTAAGGCCAATTGTGTGAAGTGTTTGTCTTGATAAAGAATCCGCACTATCTCTTGAATATTTGGCAAGATAGTCTTATATGTCAAGAGGATAGTGGGAGTCTTAAAGATCCTAAAAAGAAATTCAAGAACTAATCAAAAATAAAACCTGAGGTTCTTCACTAGCACACGACTTGAGGTTTATAACCTATCGTGTTGACATATTTTGTGCCCATTCCAGTTAAAGTTAGCTTTGCATAGGAGTTCTGAAAGTTCTCAATTGGTTGCATAACAACTTGGAAGCAATGGCAGGCCCTGTACTGCCAGGTGGCAAGAAGTTAAGATTGCATAAGTTCAGTCCATATGAGTTTGGATTTGTCATTATCCTTGTCTTGTGACTATGGTTTTGACGATTCACATGGATAAGAACACATACACCATAAAATCTAAGGGTCATAAGGTTTCTCTCCGATTCATGAAAATGATGGTGAGGAAACACTTCCACCAAGTAGATTTGAAGCAGATGGCAAAAGGTCTAAACAATTGAGACTATGATTACGGCATCCCTTTTCATAGTTCTGAAATTGTTTAGACACATATGCATGCTATCTAAGGAAAGGTGTATGATTTTGATAAAGTTTTATCAAATCATCTCGTATCAGAAATCTGAACTTTGGTAAGAAAGTCAATAAAGTATTGATTTCTAGAAGTCCAGCTGATTTCTGAGTACATGTCAAAGCTAGTGGGAGCATAAGTGTTATGCTAATAATCATCATGTTAGTGGGAGCATGATAATTATTGTTAGTGTTGCAAGTTAGCAATGTTAATTATAGAAAACAAAAGTTTCAATTCGTGAGGCTGCAAGGATTGAAAAAGTTGTTTTGCTATAATTAAGGGAGATGATATACTTCATTTCAGTTCTAAAGGCTTAGATTGAGACCTTAATCATCTTTAGTCAAGAATATATATATGAATTTCATGTTGGATTGGTTCAACTTAAGGAAATTCTATATATTGCGTTCTTAAAATTCGATTATGATTACGGCATCCCTCTTCATAGTCAAATTTTGAAAACATGGCAAATAAAAATATTGTAGCAAAAGACTGGTCTAGAATCATGTCTTTATGTGAGACATCATGAATCGTGTACCATTTGCTTTGGGTACAGGATCGATTGCATGTGCTATAATATTTGTCATTTCTAAATTTTTCCAAATGCCAGAGGCATTAAGAAGGGAAAAGGTCTAGAATTGGATATGACTAAAATGATTAAGCAATTATCGAGGCCAATTTGAGGTTTACCAAAGATTGGTTGCTCAGGGACAGTTGGAAGTATAGTGCTAATTTTGGAGGGACCATATTGACATATTCTGAAAAGAGGCATCTCTTATTCAGAAGTGATAGTCAAAATGAGAATATGGAGTTGTCTCCATAGGTGGAAGTTATCTGTGTAAGATTAGAAAACTTAATGCAAAAAGCATGTCCAAAGCAATGTACTTTGAATATGAGACTTAGTTTCCATGGAGTTGATCTCAATTGGAATACCTTATAATGACTGTTGACAAGTCTTTGTGACTTTGTACATATTCATTACAGGAGGGTCAGTGCATATAAGTTTAAAATCTAAACAGATTTCGATAAATGATAGGAATTTGAAATTCTCACATTTATCGATAAGGATTTGGGAGTGTGAAATCAGAATCATTGAAATTATGTTCAATTGGTTTATTTCACAAAGTAAGGATCATAGACAAACATAGAGTGCATACTTGGTGTATGCCAAAGCTATTGTTTAGAAAAACATAGTGTACATGCTTGGAGCATGGGACAACTAGTGTTTTTAATTCAGGTATAAAGTTGATAAAACCGAAACAATGAAATAATGAGTAATCAGTATGGTGATAAATAAAAGTGGTCTATTTATATTCATAGGGTTTGATACCATATTTGATTCATTTATTCTTGTGTTTCATTTTGCATGTTTTGACTTCCAGAATAAACTAGGTCATTCTTCCTGAATGACTAAGTTATTCAAACTATCCACAGTCGGTCATATGTTGGAAGTAGATATGAATCAAGACTGTCATGGGTTGGCTTGTAGAGGTCTAAGATGTTGGACAAAGTGGTGCTACAACACTCATGAGTGCTCATAAGTTCTGAGTATTGGATTCAACCCACGCTCATTTGAATCACTTCATGGATTTTATCACGAGTGATCATGAGACGATAATATCTTATATTATTCAAACCTAGAGATATGAGTTGTTACTATGAGTTGGTTATACATTGATTGCATGAAAACGCATTGCTAACTCGATGTTATAAAGCGTGCCTTTGTGTATGATTCAACAAGTAGTAGAACAAGCCATATGAGTCGAAGTTTATCCATTCCTTTTACCTTCGGGATAAAAGCATTATATGTGGGCCCCTCGATGATTTAGTGATGAGACATGTGAGTGCTTGGCCAAGCCAGGACTGATTTGATTTGTTCAATCAGTCAGTCATCATGAATCGGAAATCGGGAAACAACAAATGGACAGAGAGAATGATTGATAATCCATGTCTCAGTCCATATGATATCTAGAATGGAGGAATATATGATCCCTTATCTAATGGACAAGTCATTGACAAAGGTCAACGTTCATCGGCAAGGTCAGAGTTCGACAGAAGCTTTTGAGAGCTACGATTGCTAGTCAGGGTTTGAAGTTATACTCAATAATAGTTTTAGACTTATCCAAGTGGGAGACTGTTGGATTAATGTCTAAGTCCATAACTATAATTGGTAAGACTTGACCCGACCCGGCATGGTCCATTTGGGTTGCATGGCATCGGGACAATTGGATAGACAAGATGATGAAAAAAGGATACTAGTGATTTCTATTAATATATTATAAGTTCTAATATATTAATATATAATCATATTATTTAATTATTATTGATCAAGAATTAATTTATAATTAATTAAGTGATCAAAAGGAACTAATTAAATATGGACTCTAAGATATATGTGTGTGATGGGCCAAGTTCATTTAGGTTGGGCTAAGCTTTCATGTATAGTCCATGGAGTGTTTAACCCATGGATCATATGAAATGAAAGGTCATGGGTATTAGGGTTTAACCCTAATTTCCACACTATATAAAGATGTCCTTGGTTGGTGAAATGGGCACTAGTGTGTGTACACAAAAGGGCAAGGCCGATTTCACTAGAGAGAACCAAAGTATCCTTATTCTCAAGGTTATTCCAAGTGTTCATGGTGTTGTGTGAACCATTTGAGGTGTCACACTTAGGGCACTAGGCACTCAAGCTTCTTGAAGACAAGTTACATCAAAAAAAGGTATGTATTCTATCTATTTTATTACCCCAAGTATATGATATTTGTATGCTAGTATAGGGTAATATCTTGGAAACTTCATATTTGCATGTATAATAGAGAAAACATAGATCCAAGGTATTTAGGGTTGTATGTGCACCATAGGATGTTGTAGTATACTAAAACCCAACACATAGTGGGCGGGGCCCAGAGACAGGCGGGGCATGGTATAAAAAAATATGTATACCGAGCGGGGCTCGATGCCAGGCGGGGCCCGAGGAAGGGGCGGGGGCCTAGTTTATATGCTTATGTGATTATGTGTATGGTATGTGGTAGCTTGGTGAGACTCACTAAGCTTCGTGCTTACAATTTTCAGTTTTGGTTTTAGGTACTTCCGGTAGCAAAGGGAAGAGCTCGGGATGATTGTAGTGCACACACCATTTGTTTAGCCTGGGATATTTATACTCTGATATATTTGACAAATGTTTATGATATTTTTGAGATACACGACTTATTCTTTTGTATGATGTTTGATAACTATGGATTTCTTAATGATTTAAATTGAAATTTTTGGATTGTATTTTTGGGATGTTTCAAGTTGGTATTAGAGCCTTGGTTTGAGGGATTCGGGCACAATCTCAGGTGTGTCTGAACTCAAACTGAGGACTTGGTATGAAAAATTTCAAAAGAAAATCATTTTTATAGAAAGAACTTTGAAAAGAGAAAAGAATTTCGAAAAGAGAAAAGAATTTTGAAAAGAGAAAAGGGTGTGGTACATGCAATCAGCCGAGCTCAAGTTAGTACTCCCAAATTACCCATACAAGTTTATGTTATGATATGCTTATGAGAACTGCATGCTAGATTAGGGATAAGGATCTAGGAAGGATGCCTTTTATGCATGTTATATGTGTATCAGCTTTATGAACTTCATGCTAGTACATATTAGTTAGTGATATGATGGCCTGATTAGGATATGCTTGATTACGTGTATTCAATGCTCGAATGCTGCTTGCTTTATGCTTTTAGGAGTTCTAGTTATCTCTAACTAACTAGTAAATGAATATGTTAAGTTAAACATTGCACGGACTAAACAATTTCAGAAGGTTAGGTTTAGCTCTATTTCACAGCTCTCGTTTGAGTCTAACCGTTATAGGGTAGGACCTCTCATTCGAAGAATTATCTGGTCTTAGTGATATGTAATGGTATTCACGAGCTAGTTAGGAGGAGATAGCAGGGACTTCTTCTGCAGCTGATGGCGGAGAGTGGGGTGGTGATTACCCTAGGGCAAGCCTAGGATGAGATTAGCGTGAGAACAACAATACAGTAGGAGGGACTTGGTGGAGTCAAGGTAGTTCTTGAGGAAAGTACGGATAGATGTGGAAGGTAGTATGGGCCCGTACTACTGAAAGCAGAGGATCCGTACTCGAATCACGGAAGGCTGAGATGAATCCAGTGAACTTGTAGTGTGTGTGGTCCCTCGATGTATAATGAGTATTCTGATGTTTAATATGGTGTATTTTCAGTATGGTGACGTTACGCACTAGACCAGTTGGTAGTTCAGGTGCCGATGAGGGATCAGGCTCGGTCTTTGGAGTCGGGCAGCTGGATGAGCAGATGAGAGAGTTTATATCATCTGAGATTACGTGTAGTATTATGGACCAGACTCATTTGATCTTCGGTACGGTCAAGTAGGGCATTTTGTAGATTTTGGACGAGAGGTTGGGTGCGTTCCGCACCGATATGACGACCATGATGGGGGCGTGCACGTTGACATTCAGGGAGTTTAAATCTTGTGGAGCTCCAGACTATCATGGGGCTAAGGACCCCATTGCTAGCTGCCGGTGGTTGGCAGATGTCGCCAACGCCTTTCGTTCTACCCGGTGTCCCAAGGGGACAAGGTCCGACTCGCCTCCTGTCTTCTGAAGGACAGAGAACGTGACTGGTGAAAGGTGGTCGGACATACCATTGGTGATGATGCAAATCTAGATGTGATGACTTGGAGTGACTTTTTGGCCAGGTTCAGTGTCGAGTTTGCACCAGTGATTGAGGTGCGGCAGTTAGCATAGGAGTTCCAGGATCTCCAGTAGACTACGGAGACGGTGGCGGAGATCACCACCAAGTTCAGGGAGAGAGCCCTTCTTGTTCCGCAGTATGTGGCGGACGAGGAAATGAAGAAGGATCGGTACCACGAGATACTGAGGAGCGACATTGGACAGTTCGTGAGTCGGTCCAGCTGCAAGACGCTGGAGGATATGATCGCTCGAGCCAGGGAGAGGGAGATCGACTTAGAGGCAGAGAGGAAGAGGAACCTAGATGAGGTTCAGACATCTGTAGGGTCGGGCAAGAGGGCCAAGGTATCCGATTATAGATCGAGAGGTCATTAGGACCGTAGCCACTATGGCAGGTGCGGCAGGACACACGAGGGTGCGTGTAGGAGCAGTAGTGGTGGTGATTCTGGTTGCTTCAAGTGCAGCCGTATCGGTCATTATAGCAGGGACTGTACTGCTACCACCACCTAGGGATCAGACCTAATCTGCTTTCATTGCAGTCAGCGGGGCCACAAGAAGGCCCAATGTCCAAGTTTGGCTACAGTGGGACAAGTGATGGCAGAGGCGCCTGCGGCCAGAAGCAGGGCTTTCCAGTTGACTACAGAGGAGACACGAGCAGTTTCCGATGTTGCAGGTGCATATGTTTTGCTTTCATATCAGTTATTATTCACAATTTTATTTCTATTGCCTCGCATCCATATGAGTAATTATATCTCGGGGTTATACTTCCTGCTTATGTTCGGATTATATGCCATCTGCATACCATGAGTCTTATAGTAGTAGTGTGAGGTAGTCTCCTTATATAGTGGGTTCTCAGGGTGCGGTAGCTGTAGCAAGTGTGATTGGAACTCGAGAAGTGTTTCGTTAGTCTTCAAGAGTTGTACTACTTTAGTGTTTGTTAGTTTTGAGAACACTAACAGTGGTAAGCGTTGGTCTCTAGTTGATTGATCATTGTTTGGTAAGAAGGATTGGGAGTCCTTCCAGTCTTGTGTGTTATAAGATTTTAGTTGAATCAAAGTGGGGGAGAATTCTCCAGGGGTTCAGGAACAGAAGGAAGTGTGAAATTAGGATGAGTTCGCATTCTCGGCAGGAAGGAAGGCGGCCCAAGTGGCTGATTGGATTGAGGAGTATGTGAGTTGGGAGTTTGGGAAACTTCCTAACGTAGGGTTGGTGTCTTTTTGGTGGTTGATAGTTGGCTTTGGGGACCAGGTTGAGGAAATTCCCGTCAGGATGCGAGTTCAGCCAGGATGTTAGGTCATGTGCATGCTCGACGTGGAAAGTGTCGTAAGACTGCGGGATAGCCGTAGCATTCACCAGGAGCCATATAGCATGGAAAGTGTTGTAAGACTGTGCGATAGCCGTAGTATTCACTAGCAGCCAGACTGCATGGGAAATGTTGTAAGACTGCGGGATATCCGCAACATTCCTTAGCGGCCAGATACCAGAGTGTGGGCGGGGGTCCGTATCTCCTAGTCAGTGGAGTGTGGGTGAGGCCCGTATCTCCTAGTTAGTGTGATCAGAATCAGGAAAGGATAGTTAGATAGGATTCGAGGTGGAGTTGTACCTGCGTAGCCCTAGATAAGTGAGACTTGGGGGCAAGGCCACTCTGTAGTATGGTTTGGGTGAGACCCGTGGGCGAGGCCCGTGCGATCATAGTAAGGCAGGTGGGACCTGGAAGAGACCGTGGGGTCGAGATATAGAATCGGGGATTCCAGGATTTATAGAGCCAAGAGTGGCAAGGTGGATAGAGAAGTTTCGATAACCAAAGTTTTCTTCGGAAGTTGTTGGGAGCGAATGAAAGGGTGTTCATTGGTTCAGTAACCGTGTGGGATCCAGTACTTCGGATAGTTGACAGATAAGTTGGGACCAGGGTGGTCTTGATTCGTTCGGAAAGCGGACAAGACATAGCGTGATGTTTAGGTAGAAGTAGCGATGTGAGGATTCTTGTGTGAGGAGTAGTTACTAATCGAAGATGCTACAACACTTATAGTTGGATTAAATAATCTTAGAGTAAGTGATTTGACCCTGTTGCGCAGCTCTCGTCTGAGTCTAACCGTTTCGGGGATGAATCTTCTACTCGAAGGATTATCTGAGCATTCTGTCAAGTATAAGTATTCTATAGCTGGTTATGGACATGGATTTTATTTCTGATGGTAGCACCGAGATAATCGGGGTGAGAAGCTTTATGGTTGAACAGTTGGTTTTGGCATGGTAGTTTTTTAGAGCATAGATGGTCCGTCAGGGAGACAGACCATTATAGATTTCAGATCTCGGAAAGACAAAAGTAGTCTCTATATGAGAGTAAGGATTATCCTTCATCGGGTTTGGAAGGTCTTAATAGTTGGGTTTAGTTGCCTTGGGAAGGCCATTAATTGTGTAGGATGATGGTTGTGCTCCCAGGATGGTGGGCGTCATTGGCCGTGAGAAACATCAGTTGGTTCAGGGCAGGTAGGAGGAAAGATGTCGGCGTGGCGCGTGAGATGTTCGCGAGGTAGGTGACTATAGCGGACTTTGAGGATAAAGTCCAATTTAAGTGGGGGAGAGTTGTAACACTCGGAAACCAGAACGCCAAATAAGGAAAGAAAATCTCCAAACAAGAAGGCAACTCGTCGAGTTCAAGGGTGAGAACTCGAGGAGTAGGAAGGTTGTCCTGCGTGTTTTTGGAAGACCAACTCGACGAGTTGGAGGGGACTGACTCGACGAGTTGGACTGGGTTTGGGAAACCCTAAATCCACGATTTTGCACCCTATTTAAGCATCCTAATCCCCACTTGTTTGCCTCATTTCCATCCTCCAAGTCCCAAACCCTAGTTTCAGAAACCCTAATGCAATTGTGAGCTTATGAGCCATTTTTTAGTGAACTTTGTATGTTTTGAAGCTTGTGAAGAAGAGGATGTTGGATTAGTGTCTAAGTCCATAACTATATTTGGTATGTACTTGACCCGACTCGGCATGGTCCATTTGGGTTGCATGGCATCATGCATTTGGATAGACTAAAATGAGAGAAATAACACTTAAGGTTTGGTAATATGTTATAAGTTCTAATATATTAATAAGATTATTTAATTAGTATTGATCAAGAATTAATTTGGAATTAATTAAGTGATCAAAAAGGAGACTAATTAAATATATGGGTTGATTGTGTAAATCATCCATACTTGTATAGTGGGCTAATGCTCCATGGATTATCAAGTTGGGCTAAAACCCATAGGATGCTCCATGGTGTTTTTGTACCCATGGATCATGGAAATGAAAAGCCATGACAATTAGGGTTTACATGGTGTAACCCTAATTGTGACACATTATATAAGCATCTTATTCTTGTCAAAATGGGCCACCATGAGAGACTATGAAGGAATGGTGAGGGCTAGCCGATTTCATGAAGTGTATCATTTCTCTCTAAGTTATTCCAAGTGCATTTGATGTTTGTGTGAACCATTTGAGGTGTCACACTTGGGGCACTAGGCTCTCGAGCTTCATGGAGTTAAGCTACATCAACAAGGTATGTATTTCTATCTAGTTTATTATTCAAGTATCAAAAGATTGTATGCTAGTTAGGGTAATACCTTGGAATATTCATATTTGCATGTATAATAGAGAAAACATAGATCCAAGGTATTCAGGGTTGCATGTACACTTAGGAGTGTTAGAATGCTCATAACCCAACAGTGGTATCAGAGCCTAGGCTTGTTTTCTTGTTATACTTGCAAAATTGGCTGAAAATCGAAGTTTGTATGTGGTCTGGACAGCAGACTCGCCGAGTCCATGAAGGGACTCGACGAGTCTAAGGCAAAACTCATCCAACTCGCCGAGTTGGTTCATGCAATCGACGATTTGGACCCCCAGACAACATATCTTCGACTGTTTTGACTGGAAATGGACTAGGAACATTACCCTAAGCTGTTTTGCAACTTATAAACCTATTTTTGATGTGGTAATGTTCATGCTAATCCAATTTCAAAGATAATTGTCAATAGATTCATGTTTTGTATTAGGCTAATTACATGAAAAGGTTTGATTGGATTATCTTGATCTTATGAGTTGCTTAGATTAATAGGAAGTTATGTGAAATTGTCGTTTTCAATCCAAATTAATCTCAGAGTTGATTCTAAAATGTGTTTTTGTTACTTGTCCTCAAGTTATATGAAATGTCACATTTAAGATTCATAAAACTCATAAATATTTTCATAGGTTATGAATAAAGAAAAGTCATATTCTTTTATTAGTTTAAAGTCTTCCATAACTTGTCCTCAAGTTATGGAACTTGAAGAGTTTTTTTGTATTAAAACTACTTTAAACACATAAGTTATGGAATTGAATAGTTTTGAATAGTTTCAAAACTTGCCCTCAAGTTTTGGAATTTGAAAAGTTTTCCCATATGAATACTTTAATTCCAAGTTAAGCCCTTAGAATTTTAAAAGTTAAAATTCAACCCTTATACTTTATAGTATTATAAGTTAATAATATATATATGTATAAGAGCAAGTTAGTCTTACCGTTAGTAGGCCTCATTCACGAAGTCGGTCTATAAGGGGGGTATAAGGTTACTGCCTATAAAATGCCAGTTTAATGGGTGTCCACTCTCACCCACCGCTTCCTTGACTGGTGGAGGGTCGTTAGCCGAACGGGTAGGACAAGGACTAGAATTCTCCCTTCATTAAAAGTATTAATGATAAATATAAAGTAACTAAATGTTTTATAATTCCCAATCTTAGTTACTTTAGGAAAATGTGAATAAGGTGCTAATCCATGAAATTACACTTCGCACTTTGCTTAAGTCGGTTAGTGGAGCGCGTGTGGTTAACCGGCACACTAGCTGGACTTAACAAGGTAGGCAAAGGGTAACTTAATATTTATCATAGCATCGGTGGAGCGCGTGTGGCTAACCGGCACATCGATTAAGGGGTAAATATTAAGGGTACCAAGTAATTTGCATGGTTACTTCACACCTTGTTTTGTGATCCTCGGCATCTGTCACACCCCGACCGACGGCGGAAATTGCCGGGGTTGCGACGTTATTACAATTGGATCACAGTCAACCACATATATCGAATACTTAATATATTTGAATCAATATTTTACAAACATTTAAGTTTTAGAATTGAAATTACATCTTCATATTAAACACACAACGGTAAACAAGTTAAGTCTATTCCCAAAAGAAAGGAACTATAATTTCCTTAGAATCGATGTCCTACCTCCGGCTTCTTAATTACCTGAGAATACACATTTTTTAAAATACGTCAACAAAAATTGTTGGTGAGTTCCACAGGTTTTTACTCCGTGAGTTTTATAAAAAGAAATCTTTATAAAACGTGAAATGTTTAACAAAATAAGTTGTGCAAAACTTGGTCAACAATGTTACCAATATGCTTCATGTGAGACTCGACACTTGAAATCCAATACGAGTATCCATGTTAAAATACTTATGTTAAAAGTAAATGTTAACATATTTTTGTGAATCAACATATTAAGTATTTATATAAATAAATACTACCAATCGGTTTAACAATCTACAAACAATATTTATACTACATACTCTCTTTATAAAATGTTGAATGTTTAAAAAAATAAGTTGGACAAAACATGGTTAACCATGTTACCGATATGCTTCGTGTGAGACCCAGTACTTGAAATCCAATACAAGTATCCATGTTAAAATACTTACGATAAAAGTAAATATTAACATATTTTTGCAAAGCAAAGTATTTAGTGTTTGTATAAATAGACACTAACAATCGGTTTAATAATCTACAAACGATATTTATACTACATACAAATTCATCATAGTTTGTATTAGTATATTTGTATCCAGGATGTTGTTATAATTCCCAACTGTTTGAGTTTGAAGACTTTTGGGTTGTAATGCTTAATAATGTAAAGCTACCAAAATTCTATCGGGACAACGGTCGTATGTGTCCCTATACGATCGGGACAACAGTCGTATGTGTCCCAATACGAGTTTAAACAGTACGTTGACTGTAAGTGACCATATAAATGTTTAGACAGTACTCCGACTGTAAGTGACCATATATATGTTTAGACAGTACTCCGACTGTAAGTGACCATATATATGTTTAGACAGTACTCCGACTGTAAGTGACCATATACACATCATATATAATCAACATCGAATAGACGGTCGGATAAGTGATTCTACCTTAAGCCCACAACCAAACAAGGAACAGGAAGTAAAGCGGAGTCTCAAATCCTAAGTCTATAGAATCTTAATTATATACAACCCTAACGTATATACTTAGCAAGAATAGATTACCAAAAAGGGTACTTAGTTTCTATATGAATGACGTGACTATTCAGGGTGAGGAGATAATTAGTGATCCCTACCTGGTCCTTCTACCATCGCCTTGTGCATACACATCATATATAATCAACATCGAATAGACGGTCGGATAAGTGATTCTACCTTAACCCACAACCAAACAAGGAACAGGAAGTAAAGCGGAGTCACAAATCCTAAGTCTATAGAATCTTAATTATATACAACCCTAACATATACACTTAGCAATAATAGATTACCAGCAAGGGTCCTTATTTGGATGCTTGCGATATATACTGTGTAATTTTCATGAAGTTGGCGAAATTTATGTTTTTGTCGTGTTTCGAAGCCTATGGTTGATAAATCCTTTATCGGCACCAGTATTAATTAATACCGAAGCCTAAACATTGTTGATATGAAACGTACCAATAACCATAGGTGGTTCCTGGAGAGCATCTCAAGTAGTGATCATAAGTTCTCTTCCATTGTCACCCTGATTCTTCAGTTTCGGGCATTCCTTCCTAAAATGCCCTGGTTCATTGCATTCAAAACAGTTACGGCTTCCTCCTGCCGTAGTGGTTGAGGTTTTTCTGCAGTACTTCGAGATGTGACTTCTCATGTTACACTTGTTATAGATTACTTCCCTTTTATCTGTGGAGCCAGACCCCATGTATAACGCTCCACTTTCTTGCTTTCTGGTTTCCCATGCCTGGACAAAGGTGTGCAAGGTCATTAAACCTCGTCGTGTAAGTCTTGATATCAGAACATTTCATTTTTAGGTTCCAAAGTTCATGTTCTAGGCTCTGTACTTCTTCCCGGGGGCAGTACTCCTCCATTAAAAGTTCCTTCATGTTTTCCCCTGACATTGAGTAGGGCACCGAGACACCCAATGTTTTTACATGGTCAGTCCACCATGTTAGAACTCCGTCCATCAAGGTGCATGCGGCAAAACACACTTTTCTACCCTCGGCGCAGTAGCACATGTCAAACACATTTTCAAAATTTTCAAACCAAGTTAAACCCACAACGCCTTCGTTGCCATAAAAGTTTCTTGGCTTGCAATTTATGAAGTCCTTGTAGGAACAAGTTCTTTTAGGCTCTTTTGGATGCGAGTGAAGAGTGCTTCTAGCTTCGTTTCCCAGTCTGTTCACTTCCATGAGTTGCCTTCCATCACTCAAGCTCCTTGCAGTTGCCATTGCAATTGTAAGGCGTTCCGAAACTAGTAGTTCCAATTCTATCGTAGTTTGAGGAAGTCCTGACTGAGGAGGTGGTTGAATAGAGTGCTAGAAGTTGACGTTTCTAGAGTTACAACCAGCCTTCTGGTTGGTCGACCTCTTCGGGTTCGTCCTATAGCTGGTTCGGTAGTTGGTGTTACTTCGGGGTGTAATCTGGTGTTCCCTCTTAGAGGTATTTTGATTTCTTATTAGTAGTAGAGATTTAGTTTGTGATGTTTTTGTTAGTTCTCTTATAATGTTTTATTCAATATTACGATTTATATAAGGGTTCAAAAAGATTTCTAAACTTAATAACATATGTTTCATTATTTTTAAACATTATCATCCGAGTACATTAGTATTTACCATTTTCACAATGTAAAGACTTACAAGTAGTGGTACAAAGACCTACAAACAAACAAATAAAGTTTACTTATTCTTACATATCCTAATACTTATCCGAAAAGTTTGTCACCAAACTTTTTAGTATCTCAAATATGTTACACAAAAATTTACACGTATATACAAGAATATTGTATTTGCTTTTATTGACTTGTGATCATATTTTACGTTTCTTAAAACGCCAAGATTTTAGTTTATCAACTACTTCGCTTAAGTTGGATAATGCATGAGGCCCGACCAAAATAAAACTTAGGCGCGCAACTAGGTTTAATAATGGTATGACCTATGTTTTATGAAACCTAATTGAGTATTTGATCTAAATCCTTGTGTTTAAGTTTATTGGATTTTTTTTATCTTTTAAGTGTTGTAGGGTAAGGATATTTCCTAAACCTACTAGAGTAAGCCCTAGACTATAGTTGTATTTTTCTTAAAAAGAAAATACTAAGTTCTCTATAGTCGTTAGCTCTGATACCAATCTGCACACCCCGACCGACGGTGGAAATTGCCGGGGTTGCGACGTTATTACAATTGGATCACAGTCAACCACATATATTGAATACTTAATATATTTGAATCAATATTTTACAAACCTTTAAGTTTTAGAATTGAAATTACATCTTCATATTAAACACACAACGGTAAACAAGTTAAGTCTATTCCCAAAAGAAAGGAACTATAATTTCCTTAGAACCGATGTCCTACCTCCGGCTTCTTAATTACCTGAGAATACACATTTTTTAAAATACGTCAACAAAAATTGTTGGTGAGTTCCACAGGTTTTTACTCCGTGAGTTTTATAAAAAGAAATCTTTATAAAACGTGGAATGTTTAACAAAATAAGTTGTGCAAAACTTGGTCAACAATGTTACCAATATGCTTCATGTGAGACTCGACACTTGAAATCCAATACGAGTATCCATGTTAAAATACTTATGTTAAAAGTAAATGTTAACATATTTTTGTGAATCAAAATATTAAGTATTTATATAAATAAATACTACCAATCGGTTTAACAATCTACAAACAATATTTATACTACATACTCTCTTTATAAAATGTTGAATGTTTAACAAAATAAGTTGGACAAAACATGGTTAACCATGTTACCGATATGCTTCGTGTGAGACCCAGTACTTGAAATCCAATACAAGTATCCATATTAAAATACTTATGATAAAAGTAAATATTAACATATTTTTGTAAAGCAAAGTATTTAGTGTTTGTATAAATAGACACTAACAATCGGTTTAATAATCTACAAACGATATTTATACTACATACAAATTCATCATAGTTTGTATTAGTATATTTGTATCCAGGATGTTGTTATAATTCCCAACTGTTTGAGTTTGAAGACTTTTGGGTTGTAATGCTTAATAATGTAAAGCTACCTAAATTCTATCGGGACAACGGTCGTATGTGTCCCTATACGATCGGGACAACAGTCGTATGTGTCCCAATACGAGTTTAAACAGTACGTTGACTGTAAGTGACCATATAAATGTTTAGACAGTACTCCGACTGTAAGTGACCATATAAATGTTTAGACAGTACTCTGACTGTAAGTGACCATATATACGTTTAGACAGTACTCCGACTGTAAGTGAATAACAAAGTTTATACAGCACCCCGGCTGTGAGTGACCAAAATCGACACAGTCCAAATCATCTTATCTTATGAGGTTGTCAGCATGATCATATTATAAATACTTGTTATAATTTACACTTTTGTAACTATTAAAGTATGTGTGAATTAAACAATGTCATAATTTGTGTATTTCTCATTTACCACAAAACTTTATATTTATATTTGAAAAAGCAAACAGCAAGGTTTATCAAAAGAGCAATTATGTCCATGTTTTTAGAAAATCATAGAAAAATCATCGTAAGTCGAAATCTGGATCCGTAAACTCTCAAAGTTTAGAAAATGAGTCTACTTTGTCCATAATTTTTACCCTGACCTTAAGTGGTTCTTAACCAGAGTGAAAATGTTCACTTTTACATACTGGTCCGAAAATGTTCTGAAATAATAGGCAGTTTTGTAAAAATCATTATAAATTGTAGAAATATCGTATGAATGCGTGCGAGTAGTCCTTGGAAAGGTATTAACCTAAAATGTTTCCATATTGTACAGTTTTGAAATCCATTAAGTTTAAGGAGGGCAAAACAGTCCGTGAACAGACCATAACTTTACTGTGAAAAGCTGAAATTTAAGCTTAGATATGTTTAGTGACATAACTTGCATTTTTAGTTAGCAAAGCCTTTAAATCTTTCAAATATAATTTTTTTAGTGTGTATTCTCCCCCAAAACTTGTAAAACATAAAAGAGGGGCCGTAGAAAACTCACTTTTGTCGCGTAGAGTTATTCAGGTTGAGAATGGTTCGTGCGGTTTCCGGTTCCACTCAAGATATTTACATGCATGTTAGACTTTTAGCATGTCTTAAATCATTTAAAATCAGTAGACTTGATGATAAAAAGAAAGAGTAGAAATCAAGAATATACCTAGCTTTAACTTGGATCTAAGTATATTGCCAAAAGGTGGTGGAATAACACAAGCTTTTTGAGAGGTAAAGGGTAACTTTCTCAGGGGTTTTAAGTGTTTGAAAGTAGATACATATGGTATAATTTAAATCTCGAAAATGGGCAAGAAGGTGAAGAACTTTTGGGTGTTTGTTTGATGCTCCAAAATAGTCACTGTTTTGGCTTTGTTGCTGTCACGAAAACTTCACAGCAAAAGGGTAAGAAAAAGGTAGTTTACTCACTGTTTTAAATCTCTAATTTTGAGTAGCATAACAACTAACTTCCAGGGGTATTTGGTGGTAAAAATATCAAGCGAAAGCAAGGTGTAGATGGGTGAAATGGTGGCTGAAACACCAAGGGACGGCAGCCCCTTTAAGGTTCACGGTTTTGAGGAGTTGGAAGGAAATTTGTGTGGCTGAAAATGGGATGAACTTTGAGAGCATTTCCCTGGAGTATTGGCTGGTCAAATGAGGGTAAAATGAAGAAGAAATTTCGTGATTATGAAGGAGGAAAGAGTGGAAGAGGATAAGGGGACAAAACCTAGACTGGCTTGTGATGGGATGTGAGTTTATGAGATGTGATGTTGCCTAGCCACTTGCTTGGTTGGTTTGTTAAGGATATAATTAGTTAACTAACTAACTACTAGTTAGTTAGTTAGTTAGAAGTTCTAGTAATGGAGAGGGAAGGTGTTAATCTCGAAAATTAGAAGAGGGATTAAGAAGTATTCTTAGTAAAATGTCTTAAGTGATTAAGCACTTATTAGTTAAGTTTGCACTTATCTCAACCATTTCTCTTATCTTAATTGATTTAGACACCATATTCCTTACATAAAATCACTTTAAGTCATAACCCATAACTAGTAATCCACTAGATAATAATACATATGTACAAATACATACATATATACTTAGTATAAAATAACAATGTAGTTTTTGTGTATTTGAACTTAAATGTTTATGTTTTATTCTTTTTATTCAAAAACACTTAAATACATTTTAATTATGCCTCATAATAATTCATTTTATATTTTTATTTATTTAAATATAAAATTTATTGACCAAGGTATAATTTCGTGACATTTAACCAGTTAACCATATCGTTAAACACGTTCTGTCACTTTGGTTCGTATATTTGTCAAATTTAGATTCTTCACAACTATTAAGCACACATTTTACATAGAACTTAACTTATTCATCAATCAGAGACATGTTGATACAAAAATTAAGTTTGCTGCGTTCAATTGACGTTATATGCTAATTTTCACAAAACGGTGATGGTTCATAGTCATACGTCGTAACGAAATTTATCATTTGTTACTTGTTTTATATTTCACAAGAACTTATCTAAATAAGACAAGTTAAATTCCCTCAACCATTTTTGATAAAATATTCATATTGCTTAAAAATCAAAATATAGTATCGTACGATCGTTTCTATTTTTACCAATTGTTACAGCATCCCAGTCACAAAACCTGAAGGGCACACTTGAGATTGAAACATGCCACTGAAAGTTCAATGAATCTCAAAAGATCTAGGAGTTTCAAATCCAAGTAAAACCTAATTAAATTATTTCGTTTTCATGGTGGAAATTGGTGAATCGTCATTCGCATACCTTCAAATATTTTATAGCTTGGATTACGGCATCCCTCTTCCAAGTTATAAAATATTGTGTTGGGTCCTAGCCTTAATATTTCATATTGGGTGTTATATTAAGGACTTTAAATCAACTATCTTGAATATCTCCCAAAAGATGTCTGGTTCAGACATCTATGATCTTCCCAAATCTCTTAGAACTCCACTTCCTCCAATTATTCTCCCTAACCCACAAGTTCAAGGTCACTCTAGCCCTATTGGCAAGCAAGGCCTATGTGTAATCACATCTTGGAGATGAAGTCACATATTGACAATCCGTGAGAGTTGGGTGTCAAAGTCTTAAGAAAGTTGGATGTTCAATCACCTTCTAAGTCACATAGTGAGTTCCTTTGGGACTGCTATGAAATAGACTATGACATGACCCTTAATGATCTTATCTATTTGCTTGGTGCTGTTGAATAAGCAATGATTTGGAGCTTTGGTAAAGCAAATTTGATTAGTATATCAACTTCCCAATCTACCATGAACATTGACAATGGTAACATTGGATATCTAGAAAAGCCTTCTCTTCCCAAGGAAAGGGATTGACCATAGTTAACTCGGTTGACTAAATGGTAAAGAGAAAGGCGAGTATGAGATAGTCCAGTGCACCATTCCTAAAGAGTCCATATGTTTTGCCAAAGGAAGGGATATTGATTGCAAAGCTGCCTATTTACCTGAAAGATCATAAGGTTAATCAAGTCAAGAAGTTTGACTCTACTTCAAGTAAAGACCACTATCTAACTCTGTTAAGTTTCTATTCTGAGATTCTTGTTACATGATGTGACTGGGTCACATGTTGATGTTTTAAAAATCAAAGAAAAGTGAAGAAACTTAAAGGAAGTATATGTTGATTCTGATCGCGAAGATGGATTTCGATCGCATGGTTCGGTGATCAGAATTTTGAGCTGTTACTTAGGAGTTATGATATATTGCTTAGGAATAGATAACAACAAAGTTTTCCATATACTTTTGCACTGTAAGGATAAGTTTTTCCGCAAAGTTTTTAAAATAAAAGGAAATTTTTGATTTCATTTATTCTAAGTATCCTTACAATGGCATTTGTGGAAAATTGTTGCTTATATGCATCCATTGATAGCAGTATTGGAAAATGGATTTGTTCCTATCATTTGTGGTAGTGTCTAAATTTACCAAATAAGGTAAGATTCTCATCACCTAAGGTTTCAGTTGGATAGAAACTTGGAAATCATGCAAGTTGTATAGTATGATGAATGAGAATTTTTCATCTTTGGAAAATTAAGACTAATTCCTTATTCACATGTATATGGGAGTCAAGTGAAGGACTAAGGGATCAAGTACACATTCTTGTGCACTGATTAAGTCCACCACAAAAGATCGATAAGACTATTCGTCATGATTTACTAAAGTTTAGTAAATATGGTTATACTTACAAGTTTAAGTATAATTCTGAAGCATTGGAAAAGTTTCGATGTATGGCAGAATGAATGAGAATAATCAAATTAGGCAGAAGGATAAAAGTTTCTCAAATATAAAAAGATGGGAGAGTACTTTAGTATCAGGTTTTGTGATCATCTTAATGATTTAGAAATCATATCACAATTAGTCCTCTAAGGAAATCTTAGTGCATTCTTATGACTAAGAAGATGAATCTTGAATTGTTGGAATGGTTAAATCAAGAAGATGAGTCATACTTCGTTCCAAAACAAGTCTTAGAGTCATACTCCAAGACTGTAAGTTGAGTGACATATCTTAAAGAAAGGTCTATAACACTTGTCAAATGTAAGAGTAAAACTATCCTACTCTTGTACATTTGAAATTGGTAAGTTGTGATGTTTTGGATAAAACAAAGACCAACTAAGGCCAATTGTGTGAAGTGTTTGTCTTGATAAAGAATCCGCACTATCTCTTGAATATTTGGAAAGAGAGTCTTATATGTCAAGAGGACAGTGGGAGTCTTAAAGATCCTGGAAGAATTTCAAGATCTAATCAAGAACAAAAGCCTGTAGTTTGACACTAGCACATGAGAGGTTTATAACCTATCGTGTTGACATATTCCTACTTCTGTGCCCATTCCAGTGAAAGTTGGCTTTGCATATGAGTTCTGAGAGTTCTCAATTGGTTGCATAACAACTTGGAAGCAATGACAGGCCCTTGTGCTGCCAGGTGGCAAGAAGTTAAGACTGCACAAGTTCAATCCATATGAGTTTGGATTTGTCATTAACCGTGTCTTGTGATTATGTTTTTGACAAATTCACATGGATAGGAACACATACACCATAAAATCTAAGTGTCATAAGGTTTCTCTTCGATTCATGAAAATGATGGTGAGGAAATGCTTTCACTAAGTAGATTTTAGGTAGATGGCAAGTGTGATATTTGCATTCTCAAAGTCGTTAGTGGAGCGGTGTGGTTAACCGGCACACTAACATGGACTTGTGAGGAATGGCAAAAGGTCTAAACAATTGAGACTATGATTACGACATCCCTTTTCATAGTTTTGAAATTGTTTAGACACACATGTGAGCTATCTAAGGAAAGGTGTCTGATATTGATAAAGTCTTATCAAAGCATCTCGTATCAGAAGTCTAAACTTTGGTAAGAAAGTCAATAAAGTATTAATTTCTAGAAGTCCAGCTGATTTCTGAGTACATGTCAAAGCTAGTGGGAGCATGAGTGTATTGCTAATAATCAACATGTTAGTGGGAGCATGATAATTATGATAAAGGTTGCAAGTTAGCAATGTTAATTATAGAAAACAAAAGTTTCAATTCGTGGAGTTGCAGGGGTTGAAAAGTTGTTTTGTTATAATTAAGGGAGAGGAAATTATACTTCATTTCAATTCTAAAAGCTTAGATTGAGGTTTTAATCAGCTTTAGTCAAGGATATATATGAATTTTGTGTTGGAATGGCTCAACATAAGGAAATTCTATATATGGGTCTATTATTTGCGTTCTAAAATTCGATTATGATTACGGCATCCCTTTTCATAATCTGAATTATGAGAACTTGGCAAATAGAATTATTGTAGCAAAAGGACTGGTCTAGTATCATGTCTTTATGTGAGACATCATGAATTGTGTCCCATATGCTTCAGATATAGGATCGATTGCATGTGCTATAATATTCATCCTTTCTAAAATTTTCCAAATGCCTGGGGCATTAAGAAGGGAAAAGGTCTAGAATTGGATATGACTAAAAGGATTAAGCAATTGTCGAGGACAATCTAAGGTTTACCAAAGATTGGTTGCTCAGGGACAGTTAGAAGTATAGTGTTAATTTTGGAAGGACCATATCGACATATTCTGAAAAGAGGCAACTCTTGTTCAAGAGTAATAGTCAATAGGGGAATATGGAAATGTTCCCATAGGTGGAAGTTATTCATTAAATCTGTGTAAGATTAGGAAACTTAATGCAAGAAGAATGTTCAAAGGCAATTAACTTTGAATATGAGACTTCGGTTCCATAGAGTTGATCTCCATTGGAATACTCTGTAATGTATATTGACAAGTCTTTGTGACTTTGTGCATAATCATTACAAGAGGGCCAATGCATATAAGTTTAGGATCTAACAGATTTAGGTAAATGGCAGGAATTTGGAATTATTGCATTTGTAGTAAGGAATTGGGAGTGTGAAATGAGAATCATTGGAATTATGTTCAATCGATCTCTTTCACAAAGTAAAGATCATAGACAAACTTAGTATGCATACTTGGTGTATGGCATGACTAGTGTTTAGAAAAACATAGTGTACATGCTTGGAGCATGGGACAACTATTGTTTTAATTCAAGTATGAAGTTGATAGTTTGTAATAGTATGCAATGAATGATGGGTAATCAATATGGTGATAAATAAAAGATGTTTTATTTATATTCATAAGTTCTGAGACCATATTGGATTCGATTATTCTTGTGTTTCACTTTGCATGTTTTGACTTCCAGAATAACTAGGTCGTTCTTCCTGATTGACTAAGTTATTCAAACCATCCACAGTCGGTCATATGTTGGAAGTAGATATGAATCAAGACTGTCATGGGTTGGCTTGTAGAGGTCTAAGATGTTGGACAAAGTGGTGCTACAACACTCATGAGTGCTCATAAGTTCTGAGTATTGGATTCAACCCACGCTCATTGGAATCACTTCATGGATTTTATCACGAGTGATCATGAGATGATAATATCTTATATTCTTCAAACCTAGAGATATGAGTTGTTACTATGAGTTGGTTATACATTGATTGCATGGAACCGCATTGGTAACTCGATGTTATAAAATGTGCCTTTGTGTATGATTCAACAAGTAGTAGAACAAGCCATATGAGTCGAAGTTTATCCATTCCTTTTACCTTCGGGATAAAAGCGATATCTGTGGACCCCTCGATGATTTAGTGATGACACCCCGAAGTGCTTGGCCAAGCCAGGACTGATTTGATTTGTTCAATTAGTCGGTCGTCATAAATCGAAAGTCGGGAAACAACAAATGGACAGAGAGAATGATTTTAATCCATGTCTCAGTCCATATGATATCTAGAATGGAGGAATATATGATCCCTTATCTAATGGACAAGTCATTGACAAAGGTCAGAGTTCATCGACAAGGTCAGAGTTCGACAACGGCTTTTGAGAGCTACGATTGCCAGTTGGTTTTTGAAGTCATACGCAATAATAGTTTTAGACTTATCCAAGTGGGAGACTGTTGGATTAGTGTCTAAGTCCATAACTATATTTGGTATGTACTTGACCCGACTCGGCATGGTCCATTTGGGTTGCATGGCATCATGCATTTGGATAGACTAAAATGAGAGAAATAACACTTAAGGTTTGGTAATATATTATAAGTTCTAATATATTAATAAGATTATTTAATTAGTATTGATCAAGAATTAATTTGGAATTAATTAAGTGATCAAAAAAGAGACTAATTAAATATATGGGTTAATTGTGTAAATCATCCATACTTGTATAGTGGGCTAATGCTCCATGGATTATCAAGTTGGGCTAAAACCCATAGGATGCTCCATGGGTGCTCCATGGTGTTTTTGTACCCATGGATCATGGAAATGAAAGGCCATGACAATTAGGGTTTACATGGTGTAACCCTAATTGTGACACACTATATAAGCATCTTATTCTTGTCAAAATGGGCCACCATGAGAGACTATGAAGGAATGGTGAGGGCTAGCCAATTTCATGAAGTGTATCATTTCTCTCTAAGTTATTCCAAGTGCATTTGATGTTGTGCGAACCATTTGAGGTGTCACACTTGGGGCACTAGGCTCTCGAGCTTCATGGAGTTAAGCTACATCAACAAGGTATGTATTTCCTATCTAGTTTATTATTCAAGTATCACAAGATTGTATTCTAGTTAGGGTAATACCTTGGAATATTCATATTTGCATGTATAATAGAGAAAACATAGATCCAAGGTATTTAGGGTTGCATGTACACTTAGGAGTGTTAGAATGCTCATAACCCAACAGAGGAGAAGCTTGAGGATTCAAGGAGAAGATAGTAGATCCAAAGACTTCCTTTCATCCTCATCATTTACTGGTAATCAAGTCTCTAACTTGCTTAGTAGTTTCTTAGATCTCCTTATTTTCACTTTATTGGGTTTTTGGTCCAAGAGGCTTGATCTTTGGGATATGGACGTCCCAAGTGAGTATACCTTCAAATATGGGATTATAGAGGGCTTTCATGGAAGAAAGGTGCAAACTTTATGGACATTGAAGCCCCATGCAAGCTTTAGGATGACATTTTTGGCCTTTTAAGCCCCAAAAGGCCATGTAGGGAGATAAAGGTAGAAACTTTATGTTTTCAAGTAGTGGTTAAGGTCTAGATCTCAGTTTGTATGCTTTAGCTTGGAGTATTGATAGTTTTTGGACCAAAATCTAGGTCCTAAAGAGTTAGGGTTTGAGCTAAACCCATGAAGTAAGGGTATTAACGGGTAAAGTTGGAAACTTTACCCTTAAAAGGACATTTCCAGTGTATAGGTGGAGTATGGAGCTTAGATCTGAAGAATATAGGCTTAATCCGTTAAGAAGAGCTTAACAGACTGAGGAACTCGACGAGTCCATATAGGAACTCGGTGAGTTGGGTCGGGATTTCACGATTTTGTGCATATGGAGAACTCGACGAGTTTGGGGTAAACTCGACGAGTTGGTTCGAGATATCGCGTTCTGTGATTTGTGGGAACTCGCCGAGTTGAAGGATGACTCGACGAGTTGAATCAAATCGAGCGTTGACTTTGATTTTGACTGAGCGTTGACTTTGACCTTGATTTTGACTTGGACCAAGGTTGACCCTGGAGGGATATGAAGTATGGAAAGGGTTCAAAAGGGTTAAGTAGAGTCCATATTTGGACAAGAGTATGTGAGGATTAGAATGGTGTTCTACCCCAGTGAGGACTTATGGTTAAGTTATGAGAATCCAAGACTTATGTAATTTGTATGATGATCAATAGCTATGGGGGTCGAGAGATCAACAGTTCAAGGATCTGCCAGCTAGCATCGAGAGGTTTATTCGTGGGATTCTGCAGTCAGCTTGTGAGGTGAGTTTTCTCCTATAGGAACGGGTCGAAGGCACCTCAGGTAACAGATAACATATATATACACATAGCACATAATTTATATAAAATACTTCATATCTATGTGTAAGATGAAAGTATCTATACACTCACCTGATACGGAGTGATTTGGACAGCACCTCGCTTCTAAAAATAACCTTCTTTGACGAAACTGGGAAGTTTGCTTGAAAACCGGGCCCCGCGCGGGCAGAGTTTCAAACCGAAAAACTCTTTTTCTCGGAGACTCCGGGAGCCACGGGGCTTCCTTCGGGTGCTAGGGGGTTTACCTAGGCCTTAGGAGGGTTTAGAAACCTTAGAGAGAGAAAGTAGTGAGAGAAAGAATGAAGAAATGAGTGAGAAATACGTAACATTTCACATGGTATTTATAGGCCTGGACTTCGGACCGTACGCTGGGCGTACAACTCAACTACGCTGGGCGTAGTTCGGATAAGGTGTGAGGTGGCGGTCTCCGGGTGGTGCAACGTGGAGCTTGTTGGGCCGAGGAGTGTGAGGCGTACGCTGGTCGTACCGAGCTCGGATGCGGGGCATAGTTTACAAGGCGACATGTCGCAATCCGAAGCGAGCCTCTGATCAGCGATGGACGGCCCAGGTCGAGCCATGTCATCACTATTCGCACCAGCTTTGCAATTTCTTGTACCAACTTCAAAAATTCGTATCTTCCTCATACGAGCTCCGTTTTCGACGTTCTTTATATCCACGCGTAGGCGGGAATGTACTCTACAACTTTCGTTTAGACTCCATTGGCTAATTTTGATTCTATTTCAAAAGTTATATTATTAACAGGTCGAGACATGATTGGTCCGTTAAAATCTCATAAGTTCTTCATCCGACGTCCGTTTTCGTCTGTCTTTTTATCGTTACGCTACTATTAACGAGATCTTCGATTCTCGTTTAGGTTGTGTCGGCTAGAAATCTCTTGATCTAATATTCGAACTTTGGGTTGTACACTGCTAAGTCGAAACATCGAAAAATCATAACTTCCTCCTACGAAGTCAAATTTGGGCTTTCTTTTTATGGATGCTCTCGGTTTAACATATTCTACGACTTTCGTTTAGGTCGCTAAGGATAAAACTTGCTCTAAATTAAATTCATTATTTACGCTTCCCGGTGTCGCGCCGGTTCCGTCGCGAAACTTCGACGGGTCATAACTTCTTCGTTATAACTCGGATTTCGGCGTTCTTTATATCCCCGGAATCCTTGTTTCGACCACTAAAACTTTATGTAAAGATATCGGGCTTATATCACACTTTAATTTTGACGCTTATTTTTATTCTTTATTTATTACACATTTATAAATAAGTAATAAGCATATAAATACACATAATTCACATAGTACTCAAATAACTCCTTTTTATTACTTCAAAAAGAGTTACAATAGTTGACCTAGACTATTACATCGTCTAAAAATGCTTAGACCCGAAACCCGGGCGTTACAATTCTCTCCCCCTTAGGATGATTCCGTCCCGGAATCATGCATCAGCAAACAGATGTGGGTAACTTCTTAATCTTACGGTCAATAATTGCCTCGGGCTCTTCGATTAGCCTCTTATTCTCATCCATCCTTAACTCTGAGATTGGAATTATGGCGGGAACTTATCCCGTGAACTTCCTCAAATAACACACATGGAAAGTGTTATGGATACCATCCAGCTCTTTGGGCAATTCCAGCTTATAAGCTTGGTTCCTAATCTTCTGAAGAACTTTGAAAGGTCCAATAAACCTTGGACTAAACTTTCCTCGTTTCCCAAATCTTATAAGTCCCTTCCACGGTGAGACTTTGAGCAAAACCGAATCCCCAACTTTGAATGTCACCAGTCGCCTCTTCTTATCAGCATAACTCTTCTGACGATCCTGGGCTGCTAACATCCTTTCCCTAATCACCTTTAACTTCTCAATAGTCTGATGGACTATCTCGGGGCCCATAAACTGCTTTTCTCCGGCTTCAAGCAAACAAGACGGCGTACGACACTTCTGTCCGTACAAGGCTTGATAAGGTGCCATCTTAATACTCGAATGGTAACTATTGTTGTAGGAAAACTCTACCAGAGGTAAGTGTTCATCCCAGTTACCTTGGAACTCTAGGGTACACGCTCTTAGCATATCCTCCAATGTTTGAATCGTTCTTTCTCTCTGACCATCGGTTTGCGGATGATAAGTTGTACGTAAACACAATTTCGTACCCAATTCTTCTTGTAGACTCTTCCAAAACCTTGACGTGAAACGACTATCACGATTTGATACAATCGTTAAAGGAACACCATGAAGTCTTACCACCTCCTTCACATAAGCATTTGCGAGCTTATTCATCGACCATCTTTCATTGGCTGCTATGAAGTGTGCGCTCTTAGTGAACCGATCAACGACTACCCAAATCATGTCGTGACCGTCCTTCGTTCTGGGCAGTTTAGTCACAAAATCCATAGTAATGTCTTCCCATTTACCCATGGGAACAGGTAAAGGTTCTAAACTCCCATATGGTTTCTGATGTTGTGCCTTAACTCTCGCACAAGTTACACACTCTGCCACATACTTCGCAACATCGAGCTTCATCGTCGGCCACCAGTAATAGGGTGTTAGATCCCTATACATTTTTGTGCTGTCGGGATGAATCGAGTACATGGTCTTGTGCGCTTATTCCATCAGAAGATCTCTTATTCCTCCCGTCTTAGGTACCCAAATCCGATCTTGGAATACCTTCAGTCCTTGACGGTGTGTACCGAACAACAACGTTTTTCCCAAACGTTCTTCTTTTCGGTCATTCTTCTCTGAAACTTCTTCTTGAGCTTTCTTTATACTTTCCACAATAGTCGAGACAAATTCTATTCTCAACGCTCTTGGTCTTTTTCTTTCAAGGCTCATTTTTCGGCTCAAAGCATCAGCTACGACATTTGCTTTACCAGAGTGGTAAAGTATCTCGCAATCGTAATCCTTAAGCAACTCTAGCCAGCTTCGTTGCCTCATATTTAACTCTGTTTGATCAAAGAGATACTGAAGACTCTTGTGATCAGTGAAAAGCTTGCACTTCGTGCCGTAAAGATAATGCCTCCATATCTTTAGTGAAAATACTACCGTCGCCAACTCCAGATCATGAGTGGGGTAGTTCTTTTCGTGTTCTTTCAATTGCCTCGATGCATATGCTATCACCTTATCCCTTTGGGTCAGAACGCAACCTAACCCAATTCCATATTTAACTCTTTTTGATCAAAGAGATACTGAAGACTCTTGTGATCAGTGAAAAGCTTGCACTTCGTGCCGTAAAGATAATGCCTCCATATCTTTAGTGAAAATACTACCGTCGCCAACTCCAGATCATGAGTGGGGTAGTTCTTTTCGTGTTCTTTCAATTGCCTCGATGCATATGCTATCACCTTATCCCTTTGGGTCAGAACGCAACCTAACCCAACTCCATCGGGCAGAGAAAGAATCGGTGCTTCACATAATTTCTTCTTTAGCTTCTCGAATGCTTCTTCGTGTTTCTCACTCCAAGTATAAGTGGCTCCTTTATGGGTCAAAGCTGTCAATGGAGCAGCTATCGAAGAAAACCCTTGGATAAACCTTCGGTAATATCCAGCTAATCCTAGAAAGCTTCGGATCTCCGTAGGACTCTTTGGTCGCTCCCACTTCGTCACAGCTTCAATCTTCGCTGGTTCAACCATGATCCCTTCTTGGTTAACGACATGACCCAAGAATTGGACTTCTCGAATCCAAAAATCACATTTGGAGAACTTTGCACACAACTTTTCCCTCTTCAAAACTTCTAGCACCTCTCGAAGATGCTTGCCATGCTCCTGCTCGCTTTTAGAGTAAACCAGAATGTCATCTATGAATACTATTACAGATTTATCGAGGAATGGTTTACAAACCCTGTTCATCAAATCCATGAATGTTGCCGGAGCATTGGTCAGTCCAAACGACATAACCACGAACTCGTAGTGTCCATATCTCGTTCTGAACGCAGTTTTCTCAATATCCTGCTCTCTTACCTTCAGCTGATGATATCCTGACCTAAGATCGATCTTTGAGAAATAGCTCGAACCTTGCAGTTGATCGAATAGGTCATCAATTGTTAGTTGCATTTCATGCATTCATTTTGTAGTTTTAATTCATAAAAGTGCATTGCATTTAGGTTTAAACTCATGCATTTTGCATATTTTTCGGGATTTTTCATGATGCAATTCCATTCACACACTTTTGTGATATTTTAGGGACTTTTGAAGGTAGGATCTTAGTTGAGGTGATGAATAAGAGATATGGACGAAGTTTCGGGACTATTGGAGCATCGAGGAGGAAGTTATGAAGAAAATGAAGATTTTGGCTTTATAGGAGTTTACACGGCCGTGTAAATGTAAACCTTCAGTTTACACGGACCGCGTAAACGCATATTCAACAGCAGTGTACTTCGAAGGCCTGGCAGATTTGAGCATATTACTTCTAGAGTTTACACGGCCGTGTAAATGATCGGTGTTAGTTTACACGGGCCGTGTAAACGTGTCGTCAGTTTTAAAACAGTTTCATCCTTTGTAAATGGCAGACAACCGGTTCCAGAAGAAGGGCATCGTTTTTGGGGAGTTCGAGGAGGCGATTTTGGGAGCTTTTTGGAAGACACTTGTTGCTTGAAAACACTTGGATTTCACTTGGATTTTAATTTGTAAGACTTTAATTTCAATTTCTAGGTTTGTGTTTGTTCTAGTCATGAGTGGCTAGAAACTTCATTCTACAACTTTATGTCTTGACATTTGGATGTGATTTCAATCATATGACTTGATGTTTGCTTTCAATTTTCTATCTAGTGAATTTGATTTTGTCTCAATCGAATGTTTGATTCTAATTGTGATTCTTATTGGCCATTTGAATTAGGGTTAGATCATTGAAGTTATCTAATTGCAAAATCCGTAATTGTTTTGTAAATTAGACTAGGTAACAAGCACTAATTTGATTTCTATTGAATGAATTTAGTGTAAATCTTATTCACACACTCTTACACTCCCGAGCTTGTGAGGAGTATTGGGTGTTGTTGGGAACATTCACATAAAGTTTAATGCAATCTTTCAATCTAATTCTAGGAGCTTGTTTAGATTAGGTTAGTAAGGTTAGGGTTAATCAAAGAGCTTGTTTTGGTTAATTAATGTGGTGAATGGGAAGTGTTAGAGCTTGTTAACACTTTCAAGTACCAACTTAGATAGAATTGAGTAAATATCATGTTGTCTTGGAATCGCATTGCTAAGGTGTCATACATAGAGTTGGAGTCCTTACAAATTCTGAATTTAATTCACTCATTTAGCTGATTACTTAGGTTTTTAGTTGTTTGTTTAATCATAACATTCTAAAACCCCTCTCTTTACTATTGGTGACCATAGTATCTTGTGCAAAGAGGTATAGACTAATTATCCCGTGTCTCTGTGGATCGACCCTGCTTGCCTTGTACTACCTTTTAGTGCAATATAGTGGGATTCTTTTGGAGTATATCGTACCCCTATTATTTGTTGGGTTTGACACGCCTAACAAATTGGCGCCGTTTTCGGGGACACGGTGTTACTAATTGTTTATGCCAAGATCTTTCCGTACAGGTACACCATTGCCAATTGACTCGGAGATAGAGAAGACTGCAAAGAAGTTACGGAAGCAAGCCAAGCTTCGTAAGAAGCAACCGGCCTCCGGGACTTCTTCATCTTCTAACCCTCCAGTAATCAACATTTGGGAGGACATACATCTCTCAAGTGTGTCCGCATCCGAATCAGAAAGCCTATCACTCTCATCTCAACCATCCTCACCCAAAAATACCACTCCACCATCTTTACCTACTTATAATTTCCCAAACACTACACCCACAGAAACTTCAACCACTATTCACAGCTTGCTACTTCCGTAAGCAAACTAGAATCTCAAGGAAAGTTTCCTGCCCAAATTGAAGCAAACCCAAGGCACAACGTGTGTGCCATCACATTGAGAGGCTGAAAGAGCTATGATGGTCCAAAAGTGTCGGTTGATCAAAAGGAAGAAGAAATAGTGGTCGAAGAGGCAACCAAAGAAGAGAAGGAGGAAGAGAAAACAATCGAAAAGAAGCCCTTCATCACTAATTCTAAAGCCACACCTGCTCCATTTCCCGAAAGATTAAAGAGCACGAAGAAAGAACGGGAGGAGAGTGAGATCATGCAAATGTTAAAAAAAGTTCAAATCAACATTCCACTCTTCGAGGCCATCAAGCAGGTACCTAGATATGCAAGTTTCCTTAAGGATCGTTGTGTATCTAAAAAGAAATTAAAAAGAAATCAAGTCGTAATAGTTGGGGAGCATGTATCCGCAGTTTTGCAAAAGAGGATGCCCACGAAGTGCAAGGATCCCGGTGTCTTTACTGTGCCTTGCAAATTGGGGAATCTTTATGTACCCTGAGCTATGCTTGATCTAGGCGCATCCGTAAATGTCCTACCATATTCTCTTTTCAAATCAATTGGTGTAGGAACATTGAGCAAAACCGGTGTGATCATCTAACTTGCTGACCGGTATTTGGTACACCCAAAGGGAGTATTAGAGGACGTGTTAGTTCAAGTCGATGAATTTGTCTTCCAGGCTGATTTTTATGTCTTAGATATGGGAGATGATGACCCTCCAAGTTCAAGTTCTATACTTTTGGGTAGACCTTTTCTTAAAAATTCTAAAACAAAAATTGATGTCTACAATGGAACTTTGAGTATGGAATTTGATGGTGAAGTTATCAACTTCAATGTTCATGAAGAAAAAAATGTTCCTTCTGATGTTCAATCTGTTAATTTTGTCAATTTGATCCAGCCCTCAACTAAAAAGGGTTTGAACTTGTCTAACAATGAACTTCTAGAGTTAGTTTTGTCACGAAAACTAGACAGGGACAAAGCCAAAGAGCTTGCAAAGAAGTTTGATATGGATAATGAGGTGTTGGAGATTTTAGAGTTTATTGATGACAAGAAGCGTATGAGGAGTGATGATATGAAATCCAAGCCACCTACTACCAAAGCCAAATTCCTTCCACCGGTGGAACAAGTGCAAGATTCGGGAGCAAAAACCCCACCGGATCCTTTAAAGAATATACATGGCGCGAAGGTTGATGTATTGGAGAGGCCCACATACTTAGAATGAATCACATTAAGGGGTCTAAGTCGAGCCAACGACATTAAAAAGGGGCGGCTAACCGGGAGGCAACCCGGGGGTATTTTTGTCATTTCTTATTTTTCCATCATATTTTCTTCGTTTTCAAGTTTACAAGTTGCTTCTCATGTTTAAAGAGGGTAAAAAATCATTTTTCGGGCAATAGTGGAGTAGCGGGTTGCAATTTCAAAAAAATGAAAAAATCACAATTTTTGGCCTTTACAGAAGTTTACACGGCCGTGTAAACGACCAGACCAGCTCATATCAGACGCCTCATTTACATAGCCGTGTAAATGCTCCCCTTTAGTTTACACGGGCCGTGTAAACGTAAAAACAGAGCTGTGCGATTTTAAGCTTGAATCTCGATTTTTTTCAACTCATTCTTTTTACCTTACATGCGATTCCTCTCCTCCCTACTGCCCCCCTTCGAAAAAACCCTCAAAAACACTCCATCTTCCTCAATTTTCCATCAAAAATCAAGCTCCAAGGTATGAATTTCTTCTTTTTTCTTCATCTTCTTTGTCTTGCATCTCAAATTCACCCTTTCATGGCCGATTTTGGGGGTTTTGAGCAAACCCTAGAATTTTTGAATCTCCAAATCTCGACCTAATGTTTACAATTTCTTGTAGGATAAGCTTGGGGAAGCATTAGACATCACCCTACCACCATTTTCAAGCACAAATTGGTATAATTGTTCCAAACTCTTTACTTGTGCATATAGTTAGATTTTGGGGTGATTTTGGTGATATTGCTAGTTCTTGTGCATACCTTAGAGTTCAAAATTATCCAACATTGTGTGCAAAACTTTGTTGAATTCATTAGGGCAATGGCATCCCGTGGAAAAAGGGCTAGAATTGGGACCTCCAATATGGGTGGTCAAGAAGCCAATGATGAACAAGACCAACCTCCCATGGAAAACCCCTATGAATCTGGTCTTATTTTTTAGTCCAATCAACAAGAGATGTTGTATGCAAACCTTATTCAAAGGGTAAAAGGGGCACAAAAATTTGTGGACATCCAAGCCCTCAAGGACCTTCATATCTATAAAGGTGTCCACAAGCTCTTGAAGAACATTGGTTGGGAAGGGTTATTGAATCTCCATGCTGTAAGCTATCAAACACCAATGTTGGAATTCTTGTCATCCATAACCTTCGATTACCAAACACACATCCTCACCTTCCATTTGCTCAATCAATCCCATAAGATTCATGATGATACTCTCTGTGATATTATTGGTGCTCCAAAAGCGAAAAGGGATGTATATACAACAAAGGGCAGAAAAAATGTTGTATTTGAGCAAAACTGTGGAAGGTTTTGGACAAGTATCTCTTGTGAAAATGAGTATCAGTCAGGAACAGCAAAAGCTTCTAGCATTATTCATCCGGTCCTGAAGATCACCCACCGGATTATTGCTTCTCTCTTATTTCCTCAAGAAGAGATTAGCAAAGCGAACAAAAAATAATTAGAAGTTTTATGGTGCATGATTAACAAGCCCGAGGAAGTCCCTCATTTCGGGTGTTGAGTATTTCAGAAAATGCTCAGAAATACCATGAGCAATGGTGGCCAGCTTCATTGTGGAGGCATGGTTTCTATTATAGCTGAACATCTTGGCCTCTATTTACCCAACAATCCAATCAATATAATTCCAGGCCGTACTCGTTTATCACTTGATGTCATGGAAATCATGCACCTCTTCCACCGCAACCCCAATGGGGATGTCCATTGGACAGTCGATGGTAAAGAATATCTACGCATCAACAACCGAAATAAGAAGATATTAGCCTTGGCCAATGACATCCCTTCCACCAATTGGTACCTCCGATCCAACTTGGGTGTTACTACAGCCTGTAGAACTCCAACCACCACTCCTACTCCTCCTGCTCAAACTGCAACTGCAGGTGCTTCCAGCTCATCTCGCCACATTCTTTTTCCTGAACACAATCTTTACATGGGCGAATTTGCATGCTTGGACCACCATTACACGAGCTTACAGCAGGAGGTAGGAGAGATTTACACGGATGTTGCTGAAAATACTTCTGAATTTCAAGACTACCGTAATCTTCAGGAAGAACGTTGGGCCCAGCAAGAGCTGCGATGGACCGAGCAAGATCAACGGTGGGCCGTTCAGGAGCAACATAATAGAAATATTCATCACTTATTGAGTGATATCCACCGAGTACTTGTCCTTCCCACGCAGCAGCAGTCATCATCATCTCAACCCCAATGGCCTCCATTTTATCCTACTGATTACCCTTCACAGTTCCCACCAGATCCTCCACCGCCCGGTCCTCCATAGGCCGGCTATGCCTCTCTCCAAGCATCGAGGACAATGCTTAATTTTAAGCTTGGGGAGGGGCATCCATCCATGCACAAATCCCGTTGCATGTAGGTTGCATGTAATTTTGTACATATTGCGTTAATTTTCATTTTCTTTTTCTACATAGAAAATTTTTCAAAAAAAAAAAATTGATCCAATCCCAAGCAACCGAATCTTTTCAAAACAGTTGAGCTGGTAAGTGAGTCATGTGCCTTGAGGTTAGCTTGCTCTTTTTATTGAAAAAAATCTTAAAGCAAGTTAATCGCACACGAACACACCTCCCGAAGCTACTTGTGCAAAACAGAAAGTGAGAAGATTGTCAACATTGGAGCATAACAGCAGGTATGAGTCACATCTTTGGGACATATGATTGGTCTTATGAGTAGTAAATGCTTAATTGAACTTAAAATGCCAAATTCAAAAAAATTCATAAAAAATCAAAAAAATTCATAAAAAGAATATAAAATTTCAATGTCCCGAGCCTTCCAGCGCTCTAAAAAAGTCCTTTCTACTCATTCCCTTTTATATACCCTGCTTGGGGACATATTTCCAACTATACCTACGGGTCTTTGCATGTTAACTTCAGTCCCCTGAAAAATGTCTAGAAGCTATCATGGTAGAAAAGTCAAGGACATATTTCTAATGTCCCGTGAGATGTCCCACAATAGAAAAGTCAAGGACGGAAATGTAAAGAAATAAGCCAAATAAATAAATTAATAAGAGTGTTATGTGTTATCTTAGTTATATAAATAAAAAAAAATTTGTTATTAAGTTAATCTATGACCTTTGGAACTCGAATAAGTAAACTCCGAGGGGTGTTCTACACCTAATCGCCTAAAATAAAATTGTTTGGGACTGAATGGGTTGAAAGTTCGCTACACGGGTTCCATAGAAAGTCACGAACTTAATAACCAAATAAAGCTAATCTGTGGCCTTTGAGGTTCGGGCAAGTAAACCCGAGGGATCTTTTTAAATCTAGCACACTAAGGTCATTTGATTTGGATGTGTTGGTTGGAAGCCCGTTACATGGATTTCAAAGAAAGCCATGAGCTTTGTTTGTAAAAAAAAATTGTAATTAGGAGGTTTGTACATATTTGTTTATAATTAATTGAATAATTTGTTTAGGAAAAATGCTTGGCTGCCAAAAGATTCCTTTAGACTTGGATTTGAACTTATGACATTGAGACTGAATGTTAACTACTTTGACTGGAGTAAGTGGTTTGAAGTTTGTAACCAATCTCGGTAAATATTAGGGAATTTTTAGAAAAGATTTTTCAGAAAAAGATTGTTGTTGACCAACAAATAGCTGCAATCGGTCATTGATATATTTTGTGAAACAAAGATGATTGAGCATGTTTTGTCACATACAATTTCACGAGAGTAAGACCATAGTTTGTTCCATGAATTAGCTTGATGATATTAAAAGGGAATAAGTGTTGTGATCTTTGATTATGTTGAGTTGTTTTAGGGAGTAGCTAAAGTCTTATTTCTATTGTTATATAATTTGAGACTAAAGCCAAGTTGACTCAAAGCACGACAGGTACATTCTCAACTATGGTACAAAAACAGGGTTAATTGGGTTGGATCTTTATCATGTTTGTTTTAATTTCATGCATTAAATTTCAAAAAGTTTTAGCTTTGATTTTCTTTTCTTCTATTTTATTTTTATATTATTTTATTTTCTCCAGTTTAAATTTTTCTTGTTCTTTCTTGAGGGCAAGAAAGGTTCAAGCTTGGGGAGATTTGTTAGGTGCATTTCATGCATTCATTTTGTAGTTTTAATTCATAAAAGTGCATTGCATTTAGGTTTAAACTCATGCATTTTGCATATTTTTCGGGATTTTTCATGATGCAATTCCATTCACACACTTTTGTGATATTTCAGGGACTTTTGAAGGTAGGATCTTAGTTGAGGTGATGAATAAGAGATATGGACGAAGTTTCGGGACTATTGGAGCATCGAGGAGGAAGTTATGAAGAAAATGAAGATTTTGGCTTTACAGGAGTTTACACGGCCGTGTAAATGTAAACCTTGAGTATTTTACTTCTAGAGTTTACACGGCCGTGTAAATGATCAGTGTTAGTTTACACGGGCCGTGTAAGCGTGTCGTCAGTTTTAAAACAGTTTCATCCTTTGTAAAAGGCAGACAACCGGTTCCAGAAGAAGGGCATCGTTTTTGGGGAGTTCGAGGAGGCGATTTTGGGAGCTTTTTGGAAGACAATTGTTGCTTGAAAACACTTGGATTTCACTTGGATTTTAATTTGTAAGACTTTAATTTCAATTTCTAGGTTTGTGTTTGTTCTAGTCATGAGTGGCTAGAAACTGAATTCTCTAACTTTATGTCTTGACATTTGGATGTGATTTCAATCATATGACTTGATGTTTGCTTTCAATTTTCTATCTAGTGAATTTGATTTTGTCTCAATCGAATGTTTGATTCTAATTGTGATTCTTATTGGCCATTTGAATTAGGGTTAGATCATTGAAGTTATCTAATTGCAAAATCCGTAATTGTTTTGTAAATTGGACTAGGTAACAAGCACTAATTTGATTTCTATTGAATGAATTTAGTGTAAATCTTATTCACATACTCTTATGCTCCCGAGCTTGTGAGGAGTATTGGGTGTTGTTGGGAACATTCACATAAAGTTTAATGCAATCTTTCAATCTAATTATAAGAGCTTGTTTAGATTAGGTTAGTAAGGTTAGGGTTAATCAAAGAGCTTGTTTTGGTTAATTAATGTGGTGAATGGGAAGTGTTAGAGCTTGTTAACACTTTCAAGTACCAACTTAGATAGAATTGAGCAAATATCATGTTGTCTTGGAATTGCATTGCTAAGGTGTCATACATAGAGTTGGAGTCCTCACAAATTCTGAATTTAATTCACTCATTTACCTGATTACTTAGGTTTTTAGTTGTTTGTTTAATCATAACATTCTAAACCCCCTATCTTTACTATTGGTGACCATAGTATCTTGTGCAAAGAGGTATAGACTAATGATCCCGTGTCTCTGTGGATCGACCCTGCTTTCCTTGTACTACCTTTTAGTGCAATATAGTGGGATTCTTTTGGAGTATATCGTACCCCTATTATTTGTTGGGTTTGAGACGCCTAACATCAATCCTCGGTAATGGGTACTTGTTCTTCACTGTTGCCTTGTTCAGCTCTCGGTAGTCTATACACATTCTCATGCTTCCATATTTCTTCTTCACGAATAGCATCGGAGCTCCCCAGGGTGATGAACTAGGTCGAATGAAACCGTTGTCCAATAACTCCTGAAGTTGTGTCATAAGCTCCTTCATCTCCGTCGGTGCTAATCGGTATGGTGCTTTTGCTATTGGTGTTGTTCCTGGTAACAAGTCTATTCGAAACTCCACTTGACTATCAGGGGGCAATCCAGGAAGATCTTCGGGAAAGACTTCTGGATAGTCACACACCACTGGTATATTTTGCATCTCCTTCTTCTCTTTCTTAGCATCGATCACAAATGCCAAGTATGATGTGCATCCTTTGGACAAACATTTTCTGGCTTTCATTAGGGAAATGATTCCAGAATTCACTCTACGTTTGTCCCCGTAGACCACAAATGTCTCTTTCCCAGGCGGGTTCACTCTTACTATCTTCTTCTTGCACAGTATCTCGGCATCATTGGTGCTAAGCCAATCCATTCCCAGTACGATATCGAAACCATTTAGCTCAATAGGTAACAACTCCTCATGGAATTCGTTTCCGTTCAAGTCGATGATGATATTCCTAATGCAATTGCTAATAGGTATGACTTTGCCACTGGCAACTTCTACAACTAGGGCATTATCAAATTTTTCTATAGGCAATGCTAGTCTTTCACCAAATTTATGTGATATAAAGGAGTAGTTAGCTCCGGAATCAAATAGTATATTGGCAGGCAATCCATTTACAAGAAAGGTACCTGAAGCGACGTCCGCTGCTTCCTTCGCGGCTTCCAGGGTCATCTGGAAAGCTCTGGCTTTTGGCTTCGGTGGGACATTGGGCCTTGCCGCCTCCTTCTTCTTCGGGCAATCCATACCGATGTGCCCTTCCTCATTACATCCATAGCACACCTTCTTGTTGGATGTGCACTCATTGGCGTAATGCCCTGTCCTTCCACATTTGTAGCAAGTCACCTCCTCGCTACATTTCCCCGAGTGCTTCTTCTTACACTTCTCGCACCACTTTGCTTCGTTTCCTCCTCCTCCAGATTTCTTTGAACCAGACTTGTTCTTTTTGTTAGATTTTGACGACCCCTCAAACTTCCTCTTTTCGCCAACCTCAACCTTGCTGGCGGCTCTCCCCTTGATCATTTCCTTAACAGACTTGGCAGCCCAGATAGCTGCCTCCAGAGTAGGTGCCTGGCGTACTGGCACAACGTACTCCAATGGAAGTCCCTTTGCATACTTGTCAACTTTCGTCAACTCGTCTGGAACGATGCGCAAAACAAACTCCATTTTGTCAGTGAAGGCACTGGTGTATTCATCAATAGACATGTTTCCCTTTTTCAATGTCAGGAACTGGTTCTCTAGATCAAGCATATTTTGGGCTGAGCAGTACTTACGCTTGAAGTGTACCAAAAATTCTTCCCAAGTCAAATGCAGTGGCTCATTGGGGCTTAGGGTCTTCCCCAGAGTGTTCCACCAGCGAACAACACCACCTCTGAACTGACGCACTGCAAATATGGTCTGTAGCTTGCCTTTGCAACCACATGTTATGAAAACCAATTCCATCTCTGATATCCAGTCCATGACTCCAATTGGGTCCTCCTTCCCCGTGAAAGTTGATGGCTTACAGGTTGTGAAGTCCTTATACTTGCATCCGTTCCTCTCGTCTCCTTCATCATGGTTGTTCCTCCTAATCACCGGGGGTTCCACCTGACTGACAGTGCGGCTGTTATTCCCTTCTTCAGGATCTCCGTTACTTCGCTCTGGTTGTTCAACAGGCATTGAAGGTTCACTTCTATTATTCAACAACATTTGTCTCATTTCTTCCCTTTGTTCAGCCATCATTTCCCGAATCATGGCTTGTACTCCGGCCATAGTGACTGGCTCAGGTGCAACTTCGACTATCGGCACCTGCTCAATCACTTCGGGACGAGGCCGCTGATTCATGTTTTCATTTGCGTTTCCAGCTCCACTTCGAGTCTTTGCCATTTCGATCTATACACCAAATTAGGTGAATTTAGATCTTTATTCACGATAAACGTTTAATTTCCCCTTGTCACTCCGAAACGTTACATGCTAGTTCTAATATCGTACTTGTACGCTTAGAATCCTAAACACATAAGGTTTCCGGATCCGGTCGGCAACATACCATAGATCCGAACAAATAATAGCATACAGGGCAAACATAAAGCATTTAGCACATAAAAGCATTTTAGGCACCTTTCCTAAAATAAACTAGTGCTCGTGTCTAAAATATGGAAGACACTCATCTCACGATCATCGCTTAGCATTCTAAGTTTAAGTCTAGAAATCCTACAAATTTCTAGTTCGCTTAAACTAATGCTCTGATAGCAACTGTGACATCCCCATTTTTACGGCCAGAAAAGCCCGATTTCGTTTATGCTTTTTAATAAAAATCAGAGTAACTTCTTAAAAAAAAAGTGTTGCGGAATTTGTTCCCAAAAAAAAAATATGATATAAATTTATCAAAGCATTTCTTAAATAAATGTATTTTCATTACATTACGAAATCTTGGGATGTCAATCATCGATACAGACCATAAGCATAAACCAAAAGAAATAAACATCTTAAGCCACAAAACATAATCTGGCCTCAAATCCATAATATCTAGTCAAGTCATCCAACTATGCTTTTGCCACTACCTGTAATGCAAGAAACTGAGTGGGTCAGGCTAGGGAGCCTAGTGAGCATATAGGGTTTTCAACCCATAATAAATAAGTTTATTATTTTCAACAATCATTAACCCGATGACCCGTTCCCGTTATCCTTACCTTACGTCCCTAAAGCATCTATCATAAGGGACCTATCCTAAGGAATTTCATCGGGATGGACACTACTGCTAAGGGGATTCCTCAGCCATATGTGTCCGTAAGGCAACCATGGGGGGAGGATGGAGTACATCTTCAAAAACACCTACAGGTTGCGAGTCTGCTAGCGTTCCACTGGACTGCCTAGAAAAGTCTGTGGTCGTCATCTATACTCCGCTAGACGACTGGATCATCTTAAACATCGTAAAAATGGAGGCCTCTCATCTTTTTAACACACATCATCTATTTCATCTACCCATTGTTCTACCCAACATATTTGTAGATATAAAATACATATACAGTCCAGATCTGAGAAAAAAACAATGTTTACATCTTTCATCCAGCATAACTTTCAAAGCATAAAATATTTATAGAGTCTAGATCTGAAAAATAATGTTTACATCTTTCATCCAACATAAATTTCAAAGCATAAAATACATATACGGTCTAGATCTGAAGAAAAGGTTTAGATCTGCAGGAAAGAAGTTCAGATCTTTCATCTAACATAGATCTCAAAGTATACAGATTAGATCTAAAGAAAAAGTTTAGATATGAGATGAGAAAGTGTAGATCTAAAGGAAAAAGTTTCAGATCTGAAAGAAAGAAGTATAGATCTTCTCGTCCAGCAAACATCTCAGGTAAACAGATAATGTATATATATACACATAACACATAATTTATATAAATACTTCATATCTATGTGTAAGATGAAAGTGACTATACACTCACTTGATATGGAGTGATTTGGACAGCACCTCGCTTCTAAAAATAACCTTCTTTGACGAAACTGGGAAGTTTGATTGAAAACCGGGCCCCGCGCGGGAATAGTGTCAAACCGAAAAACTCTTTTTCTCGGAGACTCCGGGAGCCTCGGGGCTTCCTTCGGGTGCTAGGGGGTTTACCTAGGCTTTAGGAGGGTTTAGAAACCTTAGAGAGAGAAAGTAGTGAGAGAAAGAATGAAGAAATGAGTGAGAAATTCGGAACATTTCGCATGGTATTTATAGGCCCGGACTTCGGACCGTACGCTGGGCGTACAACTCAACTACGTTGGGTGTAGTTCGGATAAGGTGCGAGGTGGCGGTCTCCAGGTGGTGCGACGTGGAGCTTGCTGGGCCGACGAGTATGAGGCGTATGCTGGGCGTACCGAGCTCAGAAGCGGGGCGTAGTTTGCGAGGCGATGTGTCGCAATCCGAAGCGAGCCTCTGATCAGCGATGGACGGCCCAGATCGAGCCACGTCATTACTATTCACACCAGCTTCGCAATTTCTAGTTCCAACTTCAAAAGTTAGTATCTTCCTCATACTTGCTCCGTTTTCGACGTGCTTTATATCCACGCGTAGGCGGGAATGTAATCTACAACTTTCGTTTAGACTCTGTTGGCTAATTTTGACTCTATTTCAAAAGTTATATTATTAACAGGCCGGGACAGGATTGGTCCGTTAAAATCTCATAACTTCTTCATCCGACGTCCGTTTTCGTCTGTCTTTTTATCGTTACGCTACTATTAACGAGATCTTCGATTCTCGTTTAGGTTGTGTCGGCTAGAAATCGCTTGATCTAATATTCGAACTTCGGGCTGTGCACTGCTAATTCGAAACTTCGAAAAATCATAACTTCCTCATACGAAGTCAGATTTGGGCGTTCTTTTTATGGACGCTCTCGGTTTAACATATTCTACGAATTTCGTTTAGGTTGCTAAGGATAAAACTTGCTCTATCGTAAATTCACTATTTACGCTTCCCGGTGTCGCGCCGGTTCCGTCGCAAAACTTCGACGGGTCATAACTTCTTCGTTATAACTCGGATTTCGGCGTTCTTTATATCCCCGGAATCCTTGTTTCGACCACTACAACTTTATGTAAAGATATCGGGCTTATCTCGCACTTTAATTTTGATGCTTATTTTTATTCTTTATTTATTACACATTTATAAATAAGTAATAAGCATATAAATACACATAATTCACATAGTACTCAAATAATTCCTTTTTATTACTTCAAAAAGAGTTACAATAGTTGACCTAGACTATTACATCGTCTAAAAATGCTTAGCCCCGAAACCCGGGCGTTACACCCGATGAAGGAATGCATGTTTAGTTATACTTGTTGTCTTTGTGATACTTGTATATGCCTGGTAGGGAGGTGAGTGTGGGCAGGGTCCCGTATCTCATCACTAGCTGAGTGTGGACGGAGTTCCATATCTCAAAATTAGAAGAGTAGGGGGCCCATGATAGGCGGGGCCTTAAGACTAGAAGATATAGTGTTGTGTATGATTCTTTATGTGCATAGCGAGGCGGTGTGACATCCCCATTTTCACGGCCAGAAAAGACCGATTTTGTTTATGCTTGGTTTAAAAATCAGAGTAACATTTTAAATAAAAGTGTTGTGGAATTTGTTCCCAAAATAAAATATGATAAAGATTTATCAAAGCATTTCCATAGAAATGTATTTCATTAAAAACCTCGGGATGTCATGTTCGATACAGATCAAAAGCATAAACAGTACAATATAAGCCTTACTAAATTTATTCATATCTACAGGCCTATATCCGTAATCTCTCATCCCAAACATCATATCTATGCTCGTGCACCATTACCTGTAATACAAGAAACTGAGTGGGTTAGGCTTGGGAGCCTGGTGAGCACATAGGGTTTTCAACCCACAATAAATAAGTTTATTAATTTCATCAACCAACAATAACCCGATTACCTGTTCCCGTTATCCTCACTTTACGTCCCTAAACACCTATCATAAGGGACCTAGCCTAAGGATCATCATCGGGATGGACACTACTGCTAAGGGGGTTCCTCAGCAATAAATGTCCTAAAGGAAACCATGAGGGGGATGGAGTACACCGGTGAACACGTCGTTCACAAACACCTACAGGTTGCGAGCCTGCTAGCGTTCCACTGGACTGTCTAGAAGAATTTGTGGTTGTCATCCATACTCCGCTAGATGACAGAATCAACAACAACAACATCGAGGCCTCTCATCATTTTATCACACATCGTCTATTACATCTACCCATGTTTTACCCCAACATTTTGTAGATATAAAATACATATACAGTTTAAATCATTTAAAACATGTATAAAAATCTTTCATCAGCATAGACAGCAACTATTCAGATAAAATACACACATAGCACGTATTTATATAAAATACTTCATATCTATATGTAAGATGAAAGTAACTATGCACTCACCTGATTAGGTGGTGACTCGGTACTCGAACAGCACTTCGTTATCTCAAAACAATTTTTCCTTGATCAAAACCTAGTATTAATACTACTAGAGTTTAGTTTTAACGTTAACCGCGACTAATTAATAGTCTAGCTATTATTATTATTATATAAGCATTAAATAACACTCAATATAACTCATAATAATAGCCCAAATAATTATTTTAAGGACCTAATAACATTACTATAATTATTTAAAAGTTATATTAAAAATTGCGTAGGCGTAGCTCACTTACAGCGGATTTTAAAGAAAACCGGACTTTGCTCGGAGCAGCGTTTCCGAACCGAAAGACCCTTTTTCTCGGGACTTCGGGAGCCTCGGGGCTTCCTTTGGGTGCTAGGGATTTTTCCTAGGGTTTAGGGGGGTTAAAATGGGTTAGAGAGATAAAGTAGTGAGAGAGAAAGAATGAGTTTTGGTGTGATTTCCTCGGCAGCCTTCGCAACCCTTTTATAGGCGCCAGCCTCGGACGTACGCGGGGCGTAGTCCTTGGCTTACGCAGGGCGTACTTCGGATAGGGTTCCAGCTCGCGTACAGCTGGCTCGCACTCGGACTCGGAAGGATAAGGCTAAAGGTACGCTGGGGGTACACAACTTCGGACGCGGGGCGTAATGGCGAGGCGACGTGTCTCCATCCGAAGCGAAGCCTTGGGCAACAAGCAACGGCTCAGATCTTGCCAGGTCATCACATTTTCGCAAATTCGACTACAAACTTTAAAAATTCGTAACTTTCGCGTACGAGCTCCGTTTTCGACATTCTTTATATCCACGTGTAGGCGGGAACGTACTCTACAACTTTCGTTTAGACTCCGTTGGCTAGTTTTGAATTGATTTTAAAAGTTATATTTTTAACAGGCCGGGACAGGATTGGTCCGTTAAAAATTCATAACTTCTTCATCCGAAGTTCGTTTTTGTCTGTCTTTTTATCGTTATGCTACTATTAACGAGATCTTCGATTCTTGTTTAGGTTGTGTCGGCTAAAAACCGCTCGATCTAATATTCGAACTTCGGGCTGTACACCGCTAAGCCGAAACTTCGAAAAATCATAACTTCCTCATACGAAGTCAGATTTGGGCGTTCTTTTTATGGACGCCCTCGGTTTAACATATTCTACGACTTTCGTTTAGATCGCTAAGGCTAAAACTCGCTCTATCGTAAATTCACTATTTACGCTTACCGGTGTCGTGCCGGTTCCATTGCGAAACTTCGACGGGTCATAAGTTCTTCGTTATAACTCGGATTTCGGCGTTCTTTATATCTCCAGAATCCTTGTTTAGACCACTACAACTTTATGTAAAGATATCGGGCATATCTCACATTTTAATTTTGACGCTTATTTTTATTCTTTATTAATTATACATTTATAATTAAATAATAAGCATATAAATTCACATAATTCACAAAATACTCAAATATTTCATCTTTATTACATCAAAAGAGTTACAATAGTTGACCAAGACTATTACATCGTCTAAAAATGCTTAGCCTCGAAACTCGGGCGGTACAATTCTCTCCCCCTCAGGATGATTTCGTCCCGGAATCATGTGTCAGCAAACAGATGCGGATAGCGACTCATCATGTCATCCTCTGTTTCCCAAGTGAGATTCGGCCCATTCGAATGTTTCCATTGGACTAGCACTAAGTCGACCATCTTGCGTCGTAACTTCTTAGTCTTACGGTCAACAATTGCCTCGGGCTCTTCAATCAGCCTCTTGTTTTCATCCATTCTTAACTCTGAGATCGGAATTATGTCGGGAACTTCTCCCGTGAATTTCCTCAGATAACACACATGGAAGGTGTTATGAATACCATCGAGTTCTTCGGGCAATTCCAGCTTGTAAGCTTGGTTCCCAATCTTCTGAAGAACTTTGAACGATCCAATAAACCGTGGACTTAGCTTTCCTCGTTTTCCGAATCTTATAAGTCCCTTCCACGGTGAGACTTTAAACAAAACCGAACCCCCAACTTCGAAGGTCATCGGTCGTCTCTTCTTATCAGCATAGCTCTTCTGAGGATCCTGAGCTGCTAACATTCTTTCCCTAATCACCTTTAACTTCTCAGTAGTCTCATGGACTATCTCGGGGCCCATAAACTGCTTTTCTCCAGCCTCAAGCCAACAAGACGGCGTACGACACTTCTGTCCGTACAAGGCTTGATAAGGTGCCATCTTGATGCTCGAGTGGAAACTGTTGTTGTAGGAAAATTCTACCAAAGGTAAGTGCTCATCCCAGTTACCTTGGAACTCGAGGGTACATGCTCTCAACATATCTTCAAGCGTTTGAATCGTTCTTTCGCTCTGACCATCAGTCTGCGGATGGTAAGCTGTACTCAAACACAACTTCGTACCCAGTTCCTCTTGTAGACTCCTCCAAACCCTCAACGTGAAACGACTATCACGGTCGGATACAATCGTTAGAGGAACACCGTGAACTCTCACAATTTCCTTCATGTAAGCATTTGCAAGTGTATCCATAAACCACCTTTCGTTGGCAGCTATGAAGTGTGCACTCTTTGTGAAACGATCCACGACCACCCAAATCATGTTGTAACCGTTCTTCATCCTGGGTAGTTTAGTCACAAAATTCATGGTGATGTCTTCCCATTTGCCCATGGGTACAGGTAAAGGTTATAAACTCCCATACTGTTTCTGATGTTGTGCCTTAACTCTTGCACATGTTACACACTCGGCCACATACTTCGCAACATCGAGCTTCATCGTTGGCCACCAGTAGTAGGGTTTTAGGTCCCTATACATTTTTGTGCTACCGGGATGAATCGAGTACATGGTCTTGTGAGCTTCTTCCATCAAAAGATCTCTTATTCCTCCCGTCTTAGGTACCCAAATCCGATCTTGGAATACCTTCAGTCCTTGACGGTTTGTACCGAATACCAACGTCTTTCCCAAACGTTCTTCTTTTTGGTCATTCTTTTCCGAAGCTTCTTCTTGAGCTTTCTTGATACTTTCCACAATCGTCGAGACAACTTCTATTCTCAACGCTCTTGGCCTTTTTCTTTCAAGATTGACTTTTCGACTTAGAGCATCAGCAACAACATTTGCTTTACCGAGGTGGTAAAGTATTTCACAGTCATAGTCCTTGAGTAATTCTAGCCAGCGTTGCTGTCTCATGTTCAATTCTTTCTGATTAAAGAGATACTGGAGACTCTTATGATCAGTGAAAAGTTTGCACTTCATTCCATAGAGGTAATGCCTCCATATCTTTAGAGCAAAAACCACCGCTTCCAACTCCAAATCGTGAGTGGGGTAGTTCTTTTCGTGCTCCTTCAATTGTCGAGATGCGTATGCTATCACCTTTTCTCTTTGGGTCAGAACACAACCCAACCCGACTCCAGATACGTCACTATAGACCGCGAAGTCTTCAACTCCATCGGGCAGAGAAAGAATCGGTGCTTCACATAACTTCTTCTTTAGCTTCTCGAATGCTTCTTTGTGTTTCTCACTCCATGTATAAGTAGCTCCTTTGTGGGTCAAAGCTGTCAATAGAGCAGCTATCGAAGAAAAGCCTTGGATAAGTCGTCGGGAATATCCGACTAATCCTAAAAAGCTTCGAATATCTGTGGGACTCTTCAGACGTTCCCACTTCATCACAGCTTCGATTTTTGCTGGGTCAACCATTATTCCCTCCTGGTTAACCACATGACCCAAGAATTGGACTTCTCGGATCCAAAAATCACACTTGGAGAACTTTGCATATAGTTTCTCCTTCTTCAAGACTTCCAACACTTCTCGTAGATGCTGGCCATGCTCCTCCTGGATTTTCGAGTAGATGAGAATGTCATCTATGAACACTATCACAGACTTATCAAGGAATGGTTTACAAACCTTGTTCATCAAATCCATGAATGCTGCTGGAGCATTGGTTAGTCCAAACGACATAACCAAGAACTCGTAGTGTCCATATCTCGTTCTGAACGCAATCTTCTCGATATTCTGATCTCTCACCTTCAGCTGATGATATCCTGACCTAAGATCGATCTTTGAGAAATAGCTCGAACCTTGCAGCTGATCGAATAGGTCATCAATCCTTGGCAATGGATACTTGTTTTTCACCATTGCCTTGTTCAAATCTCGGTAGTCTATACACATTCTCATGCTTTCGTCTTTCTTCTTCACGAATAGCACCGGAGCTCCCCAAGGTGATGAACTAGGTCGAATGAAACCGTTGTCCAACAACTCCTGAAGTTGCGTCATAAGCTCCTTCATCTCCATCGGTGCTAATCGGTATGGTGCCTTTGCTATCGGTGTCATTCCTGGTAACAAGTCTATACGAAACTCCACTTGTCTATCAGGTGGTAATCCGGGAAGATCTTCGGGAAAGACTTCCGGATAATCACACACGACTGGTATACTCTGCACCTCCTTCTTTTCCTTCTTAGCATCGATAACGAATGCCAAGTATGATGCAAATCCCTTGGATAAACATTTTCTGGCTTTCATCAGGGAGATGATTCCAGAATTTACTCGGCTTTTGTCCCCGTACACCATAAATGACTCTTTTCCGGGTGGGTTTACCCTTACTATCTTCTTTCGGCATTGAATCTCAGCATCGTTGGCGCTAAGCCAATCCATTCCCAGAACGATGTCGAAACCGTTCAATTCTATGGGTAACAGCTCCTCGTGGAATTCGTTTCCGTTTATGTCGATGACGATGTTATTATTATGATTACTAACAGGTACGAACTTGCCACTGGCAACTTCCACAATTAGGGCATTATCAAGTTTTTCTACAGGCAATGCTAATTTTCCTCCAAATCTATGTGATACAAAGGAATAGTTTGCTCCCGAATCAAATAGTATATTGGCAGGCAATCCATTTACAAGAAAGGTACCCGAAGCGACGTCTGCTGCTTCCTTTGCAGCCTCGAGCGTCATCTGGAAGGCTCTTGCCTTCGACTTCGGTGGAATGTTGGGTCTTCCTGCCTCCTTCTTCTTCGGACAGTCCCTCGAAATGTGCCCTTCCTCGTTGCACTCATAACAGACCTTCTTAGTGAACGTGCACTCGTTGGCATAGTGCCCAGGTTTTCCACATTTGAAACAAGTGACTCCTCTATCACATTTCCCCTGGTGCTTCTTCTTGCACTTGTCGCACCATTTGGCTTCACCTCCTCCAGTCTTCTGCGTACCAGACCTTGAGTACTTGCTTTTCTTACTGAATTCCGCTCTCTCCAGACCCTTCTCTCGTATCTGGGTCTCCACATTCTTAGCAGCCCAGATGGCGGCTTTCAGAGTGGTTGTTTGCTTGACCATTGGACCGAAGTCCGCTGGTAATCCGAGGGCAAACTTGTTAACCTTGGAGAGTTCAGTTGGGACGAGGTGCTGAACAAGATTCATTTTCTCTATAAAGCTTGTAGTGTATTCAGTAACGCTCATTCTTCCCTTCTTCAGATTCTGGAACTCATTGTTGATCTCCAGAAGATCCTGCTCAGAGCAGTATTGAATCTTTAGTTGCACTAGAAAATCCTCCCAAGACATCTTGCTTGCTTCACCCTTGGGCATTGAATCAGCTAGCAGCTTCCACCAGCTTAGTACTCCAGATTTTAACAAAGGAACCGCGAGAGCGGTCTTCTGCCTGTTGCTGCATTCGCAACTCTCAAACATTGTCTCCATCTCGGAGATCCAATTCATGACTTCCACCGGTGTCGGGCTTCCAGATAGACACGGTGGTTTAGAGGCCATGAAATCCTTGTATTTGCATCCACGTCCGTCATTTCCTCCATCCTGGTGGTTTTGCCTAACTATCGGTGGGTTGGCTTGACCAACAGTCCCACTGTAGTTTCCTCCTTCAGACGGCCCATCATTCAGCTCGGGCTCTACGATTGGTATGGTAGCTTCCTCGCGATTTTGTTGGAGCAAACGCCTGGTTTCCTCCATTTGACGATCCAACATCAACTGGATCATCGCTTGCACTCCGGCCATCGTGATTGGCTCAGGAACATCTGCTACAACAGATACTTGCTGAATCACTGGGGTTGATTCCTATTCCCATTTGCATTCCCAGCTCCACTGCGGGTTCTTGCCATTTTGATCTATACACCGAATAAGGTGAATTTAGATCTTTATTCAGGGTAGACGTTTAAATCATCCTTATCTCTCCGAAATGTTTACATGCTAGTTCTAATATCGTAGTCATACGTTTAGAATCCTAAACACATAAGGTTTCCAGATCCGGTCGGCAACAGACCATAGATCCGAACAAATAACAGCATATCAGGCACAAAGCATTTAGCACATAAAAGCATTTTAGGCATAATTCCTAAAATAAGCTAGTGCTCACAACTCACAATCATCGCTTAGCATTCTAAGTTTAAGTCTAGAAATCCTACAAATTCCTAGTTCGCTTAAACTAATGCTCTGATACCAACTGTGACATCCCCATTTTCACGGCCAGAAAAGACCGATTTTGTTTATGCTTGGTTTAAAAATCAGAGTAACATTTTAAATAAAAGTGTTGCGGAATTTGTTCCCAAAATAAAATATGATAAAGATTTATCAAAGCATTTCCGTAGAAATGTATTTCATTAAAAACCTCGGGATTGACACTACTGCTAAGGGGGTTCCTCAACAATAAATGTCCTAAAGGAAACCATGAGGGGGATGGAGTACACCGGTGAACACATCGTTCACAAACACCTACAGGTTGCGAGCCTGCTAGCATTCAACTGGACTGTCTATAAGAGTCCGTGGTCGTCATCTATACTCCGCTAGATGACAGAATCAACAACAACAACATCGAGGCCTCTCATCATTTTATCACACATCGTCTATTACATCTACCCATGTTTTACCCCAACATTTTGTAGATATAAAATACATATACAGTTTAAATCATTTAAAACATGTATAAAAATCTTTCATCAGCATAGACAGCAACTATTCAGATAAAATGCACACATAGCACGTAATTTATATAAAATACTTCATATCTATGTGTAAGATGAAAGTAACTATGCACTCACCTGATTAGGTGGTGACTCGGTACTCGAACAGCACTTCGTTATCTCAAAACAAATTTTCCTTGATCAAAACCTAGTATTAATACCACTAGAGTTTAGTTTTAATGTTAACCGCGACAAATTAATAGTCTAGCTATTATTATTATTATATAAGCGTTAAATAACACTCAATATAACTCATAATAATAGCCCAAATAATTATTTTAAGGACCTAATAACATTACTATAATTATTTAAAACTTATATTAAAAATTACGTAGGCGTAGCTCACTTACAACGGATTTTAAAGAAAACCGGACTTTCCTCGAAGCAGCGTTTCCGAACCGAAAGACCTTTTTTCTCGGGACTCCGGGAGCCTCGGGGCTTCCTTTGGGTGCTAGGGATTTTTCCTAGGGTTTAGGGGGGTTAAAATGGGTTAGAGAGAGAAAGTAGTGAGAGAAAGAATGAGTTTTGGTGTGATTTCCTTGGCAGCCTTCACGGCCCTTTATAGGCGCCAGCCTCGGACGTACGCGGGGCGTAGTCCTTGGCTTACGCGGGGCGTACTTCGGATAGGGTTCCAGTTCGCGTACAGCTGGCTCGCACTCGGACTCGGAAGGATAAGGCTAAAGGTACGCTGGGCGTACCCAACTTCGGACGCGGGGCGTAATGGCGAGGCGACGTGTCTCCATCCGAAGCGAAGCCTTGGGCAACAAGCAACGACTCAGATCTTGCCACGTCATCACATTTTCGCAAATTCGACTACAAACTTTAAAAATTCGTAACTTTCGCGTACGAGCTCTGTTTTCGACGTTCTTTATATCCACGCGTAGGCGGGAATGTACTCTAAAACTTTCGTTTAGATTTCGTCGGCTAATTTTGAATTTATTTTAAAAGTTATATTTTTAACAGGCCGGGACAGAATTGGTCCGTTAAAAATTCATAACTTCTTCATCCGACATCCGTTTTCGTCTGTCTTTTTATCGTTATGCTACTATTAACGAGATCTTCGATTCTCGTTTAGGTTGTGTCGGCTGAAAACCGCTCGATCTAATATTCGAACTTCGGGCTGTACACCGCTAAGCCGAAACTTCGAAAAATCATAATATCCTCATACGAAGTCAGATTTGGGCGTTCTTTTTATGGAGGCTCTCGGTTTAATATGTTCTGCGACTTTCGTTTAGATCGCTAAGGCTAAAACTCGCTCTATCGTAAATTCACTATTTACGCTTCCCGGTGCCTTGCCGGTTCCATTGCGAAACTTCGACGGGTTATAACTTCTTCGTTATAACTCGGATTTCGGCGTTCTTTATATCTCCGGAATCCTTGTTTCGACCACTAAAACTTTATGTAAAGATATCGGGCTTATCTCACATTTTAATTTTTATGCTTATTTTTATTCTTTATTAATTATACATTTATAATTAAATAATAAGCATATAAATTCACATAATTCATAAAATACTCAAATATTTCATCTTTATTACATCAAAAGAGTTACAATAGTTGACCTAGACTATTACATCGTCTAAAAATGCTTAGCCTCGAAACCCGGGCGTTACAGGCGGGGCATGGTAGAAAAAGATCTGTATACCGAGCGGGGCTCGATGCCAGGCGAGGCCTGATGTCGGACTTTGTCCGATGCCGGGCGGGGCCCGAGGAAGGGGCGGGGGCCCAGTTTATGTGCTTAAGTGATTATGTGTAAGGTATGTGGTAGCTTGGAGAGACTCACTAAGCTTCGTGCTTATAATTTTCAGTTTTGGTTTCAGGTACTTCCGGTAGCAAGGGGAAGAGCTCGGGATGATTGTAGTGCACACCATTTGTTTAGCGTGGGATGTTTATACTCTGATATATTTGACAGATGTTTATGATATTTTTGAGATACACGACTTATGATTTTATATGATGTTTGATAACTATGGATTTCTTAATGATTTAAAATGACATTTTTGGACTGTATTTTTGGGATGTTTCAATGTTTATAACTTCGGCTAGACATCCTTACACCAAAATACTTTACAAAATTAATGTTTGTATAAGAGATATAGAGAGTCGATTTCAATGCCATTATCCATAAATTTAGAGACTGATATGCTCACACTCAGTGTATTTCACAACAACCTAATGTTGTTTATGATAATTAATGAAATAACATAGATGTTGACTGCTGCTTGTATGTCAATCTTAAGATTCACCTAGCTTATTCTATGTAGTCAGTCTTGGCTTTCGTTAAAATCAAGATTTTAATTTTAGGCTTGACATACATAAAAAAATAGGCGACTAGGACTTCATTTTAATTAGGTTTAAGTACAAGTACATGAATATTCATTAGGTTAATGATTAATTCAAGACTATGAATATCCACAGAAAAAGGGCTACAGAGATTAATAAGGATCAATTTTGTAATCTTCTACAATGTGTGAGACTTTATCATTTCCTTGGATATTTTTTTTCTTTCAATACACTTTACACATTTCCAAAATTTTATGAAAACATATTTGATTGAAACTCCATAACTTATATGATATTCATATCGTATCTAGATGAAGTCTATATATATTGTTTTCTCCAAAATAAAAAATTTATTTGCATTATGAAGAAAACTTTATGATAACAGAGATTACATAATTTAGTTATCTCTTCATATAGAAGTTCGCCCTTAGTTAACCATTGTTAGAATTCAAAATACGCAATCGATAATAATCTTATTCTATCCATGAGTAGATGATAAAATATCGTCATTCAGTTTTAGATACATATCAATATTCCGAATTATATGTAAATTGCATAACAAAATGTAAATGTTTATCATAGTTGAAAATTTATCAACCATGTATTAGCAAGAAATTTAATTTTATGTTTCAACATTATCATTCTTCAAAAGCTTATTTCCTTAGCTTTCAAGTAGTCTATTCACAAGGCATTTTCTAATAGTTAAATGTGATGTAACATCCCATTTTTACCAATTTTGTAGATTGTAATGTAAAACAATTATTATAAATTTGAAATAGAAATATATTATTTATTATCCTTAGTAACCAAACCAATGTTGTAGTAACAAAAAAAGCGAGAGCGTGCATATAGAGAATGTTCAAATCTGACTTCGCATTAGGAAGTTTGATTTTTAGAAGTTTCAGCATAGCAATGTGTGACACAGAAACCGAAGTCAAATGGTCCGTTTGATAATAGCCTTAGATTTGAATATTTAGATGATCCAGATCTGTTCTTGCGTTCTCAACATTTTAGGTGTTTGATCCCATATATATATATATATATATATATATATATATATATATATATATATATATATATATATATCCATGCAAAGCTCCATATCTCCATAGCGCCCCTCTAGTCAATCCCAAAGGCCCTTTCAGACCATACCCACCGGCCACCACCCTAAGCATCATTTGATGCATTCTTAATTGTCATAAAAAAACAAATTTACAGACAAATAAACAACTCAAATGAAATTTACTGAGTAATAGATAGCCAAATAAATTACCGCTACAAATAATTGTGGAAACAAAATAAAATTTTGCTTGTATTTTATGTATTTTGTCGTATCTAATAGATTAGTTTTCTATAAGACTATACGGTACAGTCATGAAACGGCATTGAGGAGCCGATGTGGCCCTTAATCACGTCGTTAAGACCGAATGAACACCACCCTTGTTTCTCGTTATGTGATAACCCGTTGCAATGGTAGCGTACCTCAATGGGGGAAAGCAACCAATCATACATTATTTTGACTGTTGAACGGTAAAAAAAATTAAAAAATTAAATAATATTTTTTTTATCTAAAAATACATCCCTTCTTACCCAATTTCATTCACAACGTTATTTTCTTTCTCTATATTTAAAAAAAAAATTATGGATCCATGAGAATCGTCCTCCCATGATGATGATGATGATGATATGTTCATTACCATGATGTACGAGTATTACACTAACAAGCTACATATTTCTAGTTATGTATATATTATTATTTATTATTTTAATATTTAAGGTTGTGTTTGAATTTATTAATGATTATCTAAATATTTCTGAATATTGTGATTTCTTGAAGTTACTTACGTGAAATTTATTTATAATTATTTTCAATTGTAAATAAACTATCATGCATATTTTGAAACTAAAGTTTTAAAATATAGTTTATGCTTCAAGAGAGGCTAGGGTTCATTAGAGGTGCTCAAGAAGGTGATGGAGGTTGCAAATGCTGAAACCCTATGTTTAACTCCCTTAAATAGGCCCAATTAATCCTGAGGCCTAAGGCCTAAACCCAATTAATGGGAATCGCACCTCAAGCCTCACAAGTTGCATCGCGACCCTCAAAATTTCATAATTCTTTTACAATTAATTTCATTGTGTTACAATCAAAACTCGGGTGTTACACCATCTTTACTATTTCCGAAGACCGTCTCTTTCCTCGATCTTATCTTACCACCACAATCCCCCCCCACTCCATACCATTCAATCACCAATGATGCTACACCCCCATTGAAATTGGTGACACATCAACACACATGGAAGTTGAAGCCCGCAATCACCCACAACTGGCATATAAACCATCATGAACACCATTGTTGATGATTGAAGTGAATAAGAGTCACCCTAACCATTGGAAATTGTATTAGAAACCTTGTGAATCAGAGTCTTCCTTTGATTTTGAGACCCTATTCGAAAATCATTTCAGCAAGAAGATGAGAGGAGAGAGGAGGGATTTTTCGGCTAGAACTTTTCTAGGATAAGAGGTGCCGATTTTATGAGGGTCAAGGCCCCTTTATATAGGTGAGTTAACTTGGAGCTAAAGCTAGGGTTTAAGGAGGAAACCCTAACCCCTCTGATTGGTGACCAAACAACTCACAAGGAGGTTCTAGAGCCCTTTTCCTCAACTATCAATAAATAGCTAAACAACCCATGCAATTTAAATTAATCTAATTAATCCCAAAATTATTTCTAATCAATTATTAATTAAACAATATGATTTCTAATTAATATATTATCTTCATAATATATTAATAAATCAATTATTCCAATTTATTACTCAAATTTTAAATACAAAGTTTTTATAGATAATAATAGTACATGAATTGTCTTAACATATAAGCAGATATTACAACAACTAGTAAACTAGGTCACCTGTTGTCCAATCTGTCTTGAATGTTTGTTTAGTGATTTCCTGAGAATACATGTAATTTTGAGGGTCAACACAAGGTTGGTGAGAGTTACAGGTTTTCTGCTAATAGCAGTAATACTTTTAAAAAGTCTAAAAAGTATTTTCTTTGTTAGTATAACAATACATAAAATTGTGTTTGTAAAGACTCTTTGAAAGCAAAATGTATCTTTGTATAAGTAAATCCATACTTAAAACTATGTTTGTAAAGAATCATTGAATATACTTGAAAACCAAACTATATTGCTACATTAGTAATTCCACACTTAAAATAGTTTTGGAAGCAACCACGTATATGGTTTGTAGCGATATATATATATATATATATATATATATATATATATATATATATATATATATATATATAGAGAGAGAGAGAGAGAGAGAGAGATTTCAGGTAATGTTTATAGTTAGTCCTATAACCGAGCTATATGACTGAATGTACCCCCTACAACGCTTCATTGGACGTTGTAGTAACAATTGTAGACACTTATCACCCATTTTGATTGATCGATCGAGGTTGTAGCAAGCAACCGTAGGTGGGGATATCAAACCCATATAGATCTATACATATGTATCTCGCTTCGAAGATTAACGGTTATAGTAGTGTGGGTATGCTAAGTGTTTAGACTCAGCTAATGAATATAGTGTCACTAAAAAGCTTTTAACTAAATTATTTGAATAGCTCTCATCTGTAACTTAATTGTGGTGAAGTCACTAGGCATAATGAATTTCATTGTATAAAGTTTATAAAAGTTGAGTATGCTTGATATGTATGTAAAAGTGTAATGTACTAGCTTTTATAAAGATGTACGTTCCAAAGTAATGAGCATATGTGTAAACATTTATGTTTTTAAACATGTAAATATACGTCCATAGTAACAGCTTGAATCCTTGAAATACTACAAAGTTTTATGTTGTGTTTGTTATGATATACAATGCCACATAAAAATCATATATTTTCGTATCTTGTAGCATTATTTATGTGGATTGGTTATTTCACGATAAAATAACCATAATACGTATATGAAAAGTTTATACTAGTTTATTTGTAACAATATGTTACATTGTTAAATAACATTTTTATAAACTAGACTTGTTGTATTTTCGCATAAAAGGATAATACATTTGTATAAACAAACAATAGGCACATGTATTCCCCCACAAAATAATTAAAATTATTAAAATAAGGTCGTAAGCACTCACCCTTGAAGCGTGAGTTCGATTTGTACGGAATCGGTTTATTTTGAGTAACTTGTCGTAAGAAACCACAAAGCCACGATTCTTGAACTTTGAAGTTCATTCGGGAACGTTTTGAAACAAATTTACACTATATGGGTTGTTTTGTAACTTCACTAAACTATAGGGGTTGTTTCGTAATTTAATTAACCAAGGTAGGACTCATTTGGTTAAAATAAATCAAGGGAGGGACCAAAATCGTTCAAATAGAACTAACGTTTGAAATTTTGGGCTGATTTGGTTAAGAATTTCCAATGAAGGGGCTGAAATGCTTATTTTTATTCAAAGTTTAAAGTTGGGATTTATTCTATTAAAAATAACCAACGGAGGGGCTATTTTGAATAAATGGATTCAATGTTTGGAGGTTTGAGACTGATTTCGTAATGTTTTTTCAAATGACGGTTTATTTGTTCATTTTATCAAACTTAATAGAAATTATATAACACGTCTTATAATGTGCTACAAAATGTTCTCTTATTATTGTTGAAATATTCGTCGGTTATGATTATGAATCCTCCATAAAATCGGCCTTATTAATAACATAAGCGTATATCCCAACTTTAACTTCACATTAATACCAAACCACTATAATGGTCGGTGTGAGTAAGGAAGAGTATTGTTGCAAGCATCATTAATTCCTCCCACTTAACTTGAGGTATATTAGGCTACCAAATTTATGATGAATTTGTTGTACTCATAACTTCTTCTAATTTACATACCATTGACGAGATGATATTTGATTTCGCTCTAAATATTAGGAGCTACAACAAGAGTAAAAATGATTTATAAGAAACTTTCTTTATTTAGGTATATCATGAATACATTTTCCAACACAAGAATCACTCTCATTTAAAACATTAAAGGAAATAATTATTTTTAGTGGACTGCCTAGGCCATCTAAACCTACATAACATTTATTAAGTTTATTGAGGTTGAATATCAAACTCTTAGGTGGGAAAACTAATGTGATATTTTATTTCCATCCAAGCTTGTTACACTTATCATTATGAGATATTAATTATAGATTTAAGTCTTTAAGTGGAACTTATCATAAGGAAAATGACTATAGAGATTATAAGGATCAATTTTGTAATATGTTACAATGTGTGAGACTTTATCATTTCCTTAGGATAATATTTTTTCTTTTAATACACCTTATACATTTCCAAAATTTTGTGAAAACATATTTGGTTGAAACTCCATAACTTATAGATATTCATATCGTATCCAGATGAAGTCTATGTATATTGTTTTCTCCAAAATATAAATTTATGGGTAAATTACACCATTCGTCCCTCGTGCATATGCCAGAAAGCATGCTTAGTCCCTATTTTCAAAAATTAACTCGGACCGTCCCTCGTTTGTTTAAAACTTGCACATTTCATCCCTTTGGACATAAAATGACCTTTTTGCCCTTATTTACTTATTTTTGATTTATTTATTAATTATTAATTACTAATCCATTAAAAATATTATTTATTAAATATGTGGGCCATTTGTATTCAGCCATTGGAAAATTACTTCCGACTACCATCACCACTTCCGGTCACCACCACCACTAACCTCCGGCGAGCGCCATCGCTACCTTTGTTACTCAAGAAAACACATGCAATCCATGTTCTAATCCAAAAAAATGCTAACCCAAAAATCCATTCAAGACATCAAAGCTACTTAAAAAATAAAATCCAGAAACCCATTAACGACATCAAATTCATAAAACAATACTTACATAAACTAATACACATACATACATAGACAAAAAAACTACAAATCTTGTTTATATCTTCGTATGAATTTGAAGAAGAAACCCCCACATGAAAAAAAACTTCTGATGTAAATTCGATTTCTTATGATTTGAAGCCTAATCAGTCAGATATTGGTTCGATTTCTTCTGAATAGTCAGATATGAGGTGCAATCATGGGGAGAAAATGAAGGAGAAGGAGATGGGGGTTTGGTCGGAAACAACCAAGGAAACAACAAGATCTAGGGTTTGGCCGCCACAAGTCGGGTACTAGAAATCGTTGTTGTTCGTGGTCGCCAGATGATTTGGTGGATCGATGAGGGGCAGTCGGCAGTGGTCGTGATGTCTCCTTTAGTCAATGTCCGAGCTGCAAAGAGGGTTGCTCTTATTCTTTTTCCGATGAGATAGTTGTAGATCTGAAAATAACGATGGTCGATTTCAAGAAATTGGGTAGTTGAGTCTGTTGGTGGTTGAGTCCACATTTCCGACATGAATCGAGGAAGGGAAGTGAGGAGGTGGTTAGTGGCGATTGTCAAGCAGGTTCTGGTGGTGGTTGTATCTCCGGTCGCCGGATTTTGAGTTTAAGGGGAGGTAAGGGCTATATGAAGAGTGTGAATGGAGAATTAAGGTATTTCTAGGTAAATCGGGGGTGGGGTGATAGGTTTAATTGTTTATAAGTTATTAATAAATGTAAAAATAAAGGATTAAAATTTATTTTTTGTTTTTCTTATATAAACAAAATAAAAGAGTAAGGGCAACATAGTCATTTTTTGTTAAGCAAAGGATGAATTGTGCAGATTTAAACTAAGGAGGGATGAAACATGCAAGTTTAAACCAAACGAGGGACGGTCCGAGTTAATTTTTTAAAATAGGGACTAAACACGTTTTCTGGCATATGCACGAGGGACGTTTGGTGTAATTTACCATAAATTTATTTTCATTATGAACTAAACTTTATGATAATAGAGATTACATAATTTAGTTATCTATTCATATAGAAGTTCCCCCTTAGTTAACCACTGTTACAATTCGGAATATAAATCGATAATAATCTTATTGTATCCATGAGTAGATGACAAAATATCGTCATTTAGTTTTAGATACATACCAATATTCCGAATTATACGTAAATTGCATAATAAAATGTGAAAGTTTATAATAGTTGAAAATTCATCAACCATGTATTAGCAAGAAATTTAATTTTATGTTTCAACACTACCATTCTTCAAAAGCTTATTTCCTTAGCTTTCAGGTAGTGTATTCACAAGACATTTTCTAATAGTCAAATGTGATGTAACACCCCATTTTTAGCAATTTTGTAGATCGTAATGTAAAACGATTATTATAAATTTGAAATAGAAATATATTATTTATTATCCTTAGTAAACTAAACCAATGTCGTAGTAACAAAAAAAGCGAGAGTGTGCATATAGAGAACATCCAAATTTGACTTCCATGAAGAAGTTATGATTTTTAGAAGTTTCAGCAAAGCAATGTGCGACACAAAAACCGAAGTCAAATGATCCGTCTCATAATAGCTTTAGATTTGTATATTTAGATGGTCTAGATCTGTTCTCGCGTTCTCAACATTTTAGGTGTTCTCATTTGATCACACGCATATATATATATATATATATATATATATATATATATATATATATATATATATATATATATATATATATATATATATATATATATATATATATATATATATGTGTGTGTGTGTGTGTGTGTGTCCTCGCAAAGCTCCATATCTCGATAGCACCCCTCTAGTAAAACCCGAAGGCCCTTTCAGACCATACCCACCGGCCGCAACCTTAAGCATCATTTGATGCACCTTAATTGCTATAAAAAAACAAATTAACAACTCAAATGAAATTTACTGAGTAATAGCTATCCAAATAAATTACCGCTACAAATAATCGTAGAAACAAAATAAAATTTTGTTTGTATTTATGTATTTTTGTCATATTGAATAGATTAGTTTTCTGTAAGACTATACGGTACAATCATTAAACGACACGGAGGAGCCGACGTGGCACCTCAATCACGCCGAATGAACACCAGCCTTGTTTCTCGTTATGTGATATCCCATTGCAATGGTAGCGTAGCTCAATGGGGGAAACCAACCAATCATACATTATTTTGAATGTTGAACGGTAGAAAAAATTAAAAAATTAATTAATATTTTTTTTACTTAAAAATACATCCCTTCTTACCCAATTTTATTCACAACATTATTTTCTCTCTATATTTAAAAAAAAATTACTCTTCAAAAAAAATTATGGATCCATGAGAATCGTCCTCCTATGACGATGATGATGATGATATGTTCATCACCATGATGTACGAGTATTACACTAACGAGCTACATATTTCTAGTTATGTATATATTATTATTTATTATTTTAATATTTAAGGTTGTGTTTGGATTTATTAATGATTAACTGAATATTTTTGAATATTGTGATTTCTTGAAGTTACTTACGTGAAATTTATTTATAATTATTTTCAATTGTAAATAAACTATCATGCATATTTTGAACTAAAATTTTAAAATATAGTTTATGCTTCAAGAGAGGCTAGGGGTTCATTAGAGGTGCTCAAGAAGGTGATGGGGGCTGCAAATGACGAAACCCTATGTTTAACTCCCTTAAATAGGCCCAATTAATCCCGAGGCCTAAGGCCTAAACCCAATCAATGGGAATCGCACCGGAAGCCTCACAGGTTGGGTTGCGACCAAGGAAATTTCTCAAGTCTTTTACAATTAATTTATTGTGCTTCGCTTATTTCTTGTACCTTCCTTGGACTTAAAAGATCAATAATCAAAGCAGGAAAACACAATCGAAACTCGGGTGTTACACCATCTTTACTATTTCTGAAGACCGTCTCTTTCCTCGATCTTATCTCACCACCACCATTCCCCCAACACATACCATTCAATCACCAATGATGCTACACCCCATTGAAATCGGTGACACATCAACACACATGGAAGTTGAATCCCGCAATCACCCACAACTGGCATATGAACCATCATGATCACCATTGTTGATATTTGAAGAGAATAAGAGTCACCCTAACCATTGGCAATTGTATTATAAACCTTGTGAATCACAGTCTTCCTTTGATTTTGAGACCTTATTCGAAAATCATTTTAGCAACCTCATGAATCGGATTTTGATTTTCATCTTGATCGTTTTATTTGGTTTTGGTTCACATCAATGGTCGGTTCATGTACTGGATGTTTATTTTCAATAGGTTTTGTTTTGATTATTGTCACACCCCCAAACCAGAACGGCGGAATCGTTCGAGGGCGGATGACTTCATGTAGTATCATAACAATTGAGTAAATAGTAAAGAAAGCAAACACAACCATCATAAATATAATAAAAAAAAGTTACATTGTTGATTGTAATACATGTTTCAAAAGAAAATACATTATGATGATATAATAAGTTTGAAATTGACGCCTTAGCATCCCTTCCCCAAAAGCTGTTGTTATACCTGTATTACTGAATCCCTGAGAAATACAAGTAGTTTTGAAAAAGTGTCAACAATTAAGTTGGTGAGTTCATAAGTGTTTCTGTATAATAATTATATGCCTTTTTGTATAAAGTAACCGAGTTTGTTTCTAGAAAATCCAATATTTTTCCATAAATGAATAGTAGTTTTAAAAGTTTCAAAAACCGGAATGCATAAGTATTTTCGATACCTAAAATAGTGTAAGTAGATTTATATATGTATATATAACCACTAAGGCGTTTGATATCCCCGTAAATCAAATGTTTTAATACTTCATGTGAGTTTTATAACCGTACTATTGACCCAGACTGCCTGTTACAACGTTCTTCAGGCGTTGGAATGATATGACGTTTGTCACCCTAGACCTGCCGGTCCCAAAACAAAATATGATAAAGATTTATCAAAAGCATTTCCAAGGAAATGTATTTCATTAAAAGACTCGGGATGTCATGTTCGATACAGGTCAAAAGCATAAACAGTACAACATAAGCCTTACTACATTATTTCGTATCTATAGGCGTATATCCGTAATCCCTCATCCAAAACATCACATCTATGCACGAGCGCCACTACCTGTAATACATGAAACTGAGTGGGTCAGGCTTGGGAGCCTGGTGAGCACATAGGGTTTTCAACCCACAATAAATAAGTTTATTAATTTCATCAATCAACAATAACCCGATTACCCGTTCCCGTTATCCTCACTTTACGTCCCTAAACACCTATCATAAGGGACCTAGCCTAAGGATCATCATCGGGATGGACACTACTACTAAGGGGATTCCTCAGCAATAATTATCCTAAAGGCAACCATGAGGGGGATGGAGTACACCGGTGAACACATCGTTCACAAACACCTACAGGTTGCGAGCCTGCTAGCGTTCCACTGGACTATCTAGAAGAGTCTGTGGTCGTCATCTATACTCCGCTAGATGAAAGAATCAACAACAACAACATCGATGCCTCTCATCATTATATCACACATCATCTATTACATCTACCCATGTTTTACCCCGAACATTTTGTAGATATAAAATACATATACAGTTTAAATCATTTAAAACATGTATAAAAATCGTTCATCAGCATAGACAGCAAGTATTCAGACAATATGCACACATAGCACGTAATTTATATTAAATACTTCATATCTATATGTAAGATGAAAGTGACTATGCACTCACTTGATTAGGTGGTGACTCGGTACTCGAACAGCACTTCGTTATCTCAAAACAATTTTTTCCTTGATCAAAACCTAGTATTAATACCACTAGAGTTTAGTTTTAACGTTAACCGCGACTAATTAATAGTCTTGCTATTATTATTATTATTATATAAGCGTTAAATAACACTCAATATAACTCATAATAATAGTCCAAATAATTATTTTAAGGACCTAATAACATTATTATAACTATTTAAAAGTTATATTAAAAATTGCGTAGGCGTAGCTCACTTATAGTGGATTTTAAAGAAAACCGGACTTTGCTCGGAGCAGCGTTTCCGAACCGAAAGACCCTTTTTCTCGGGACTCCGAGAGCCTCGGGGCTTCCTTTGGGTGCTAGGGATTTTTCCTAGGGTTTATGGGGTTAAAATGGGTAGTGAGAGAAAGTAGAGAGAGAAAGGAATGAAGAAATGAGTGATTTCCTCGGCAGCCCTCGCAGGGTATTTATAGGGGCCGAACTTGGGATCTACGCGGGGCGTTCAGCAAGTTACGCGGGGCGTAACTTCGGATAAGGGTGCCAGCTCGCACCAGCTGGCTCGCACTCGCAAGAGGATCAGGTCCGAAGGTACGCTGGGCGTACCAGCCTTGGACGCGGGGCGTAGGGCGGAGCGAGGCTATGTGGCGATCGTCGGATGCGAGACCGTGGGGAGCAAGCAACGGCTAGGATCTTGCCACGTCATCTCAGTTTCGCAAATTCGACTACAAACTTTAAAAATTTGTAACTTTCATGTACGGGCTCCGCTTTCGACGTTCTTTATATCCACGCGAAGGCGGTAACGTACTCTACAACTTTCGTTTAGACTCCGTCGGCTAATTGACTTTATTTTAAAAGTTATATTTTTAACACGGCGAGACAGGATTGGTCCGTTAAAAATTCATAACTTCTTCATCCGACGTCCGTTTTCGTCTGTCTTTTTATCGTTGTGCTACTATTAACGAGATCTTCGATTCTCGTTTAGGTTGTGTCGGCTAAAAACCGCTCGATCTAATATTCGAACTTCGGGTTGTACACTGCTAAGCCGAAACTTCGAAAAATCATAACTTCCTCATACGAAGTCAGATTTGGGCGTTCTTTTTATGGATGCTCTTGGTTTAACGTTTTCTACGACTTTCATTTAGATCGCTAAGATTAAAACTCCCTCTATCGTAAATTCACTATTTACGCTTCCCGGTATCGTGCCGGTTCCATCACGAAACTTCGACGGGTCATAACTTCTTCGTTATAACTCGGATTTCGGCGTTCTTTATATCTCTGGAACCCTTGTTTCGACCACTACAACTTTATGTAAAGATATCGGGTTTATCTCGAACTTTAATTTTGACGCTTATTTTAATTCTTTATTAATTATACATTTATAATTAAACAATAAGCATATAAATTCACATAACTCACAAAATACTCAAATATTTCATCTTTATTACATCAAAAGAGTTACAATAATTGACCTAGACTATTACATCGTCTAAAAATGCTTAGCCCCGAAACCCGGGCGTTACAATTCTCTCCCCTTTAGGATGATTCAGTCCCGGAATCATGCGTCAGCAAACAGATGCGGATAGCGAATCATCATGTCATCCTCTGTTTCCCAAGTGAGATTCGGCCCATTCGAATGTTTCCAACGGACTAGGACGAAGTCGACCATCTTGCGTCGAAACTTCTTAGTCTTACGGTCAACAATTGCCTCGGGCTCTTCAACCAGCCTCTTGTTTTCATCCATTCTTAATTCTGAGATTGGAATTATGTCGGGAACTTCTCCCGTGAATTTCCTCAGATAACACACATGGAAGGTGTAATGAATACCATCGAGTTCTTCGGGCAATTCCAGCTTGTAAGCTTGGTTCCCAATCTTCTGAAGAACTTTGAACGGTCCAATAAACCTTGGACTCAACTTTCCTCGTTTTCCGAATCTTATAAGTCCCTTCCACGGTGAGACTTTAAGCAAAACCGAATCCCCAACATCGAAGGTCATCGGTCGTTTTCCGAATCTTGTAGTACCTCGCTGCTAACATTCTTTCCCTGATCACTTTCAGCTTCTCAGCAGCCTCATGGACTATCTCGGGGCCCATATATTGCTTTTCTCTGGCCTCAAGCCAACAAGACGGCGTACGACACTTCTGTCCGTACAAGGCTTGATAAGGTGCCATCTTGATGCTCGAGTGGAAACTGTTGTTGTAGGAAAACTCTACCAAAGGTAAGTGCTCATCCCAGTTACCTTGGAACTCGAGGGTACATGCTCTCAACATATCTTCAAGCGTTTGAATCGTTCTTTCGCTCTGACCATCAGTCTGCGAATGGTAAGCAGTACTCAAACACAACTTCGTACCCAATTCCTCTTGTAGACTTCTCCAAAACCTTGACGTGAAACGACTATCACGATCGGATACAATCGTTAGAGGAACACCGTGAAGTCTTACTATCTCTTTCATGTAAGCATTTGCGAGCTTATCCATAGACCACCTTTCCTTGGCTGCTATGAAGTGTGCACTCTTAGTGAAAGGATCCATGACCACCCAAATCATGTCGTGTCCGTTCTTCGTCGTGGGAAGTTTAGTCACAAAATCCATGGTGATGTCTTCCCATTTACCCATGGGTACAGGTAAAGGTTATAAACTCCCATATGGTTTCTGATGTTGTGCTTTAACTCTTGCACAAGTTACACTCGGCCACATACTTTGCAACATCGAGCTTCATCGTCTGCCACCAGTAGTAGGGTTTTAGGTCCCTATACATTTTAGTGCTACCGGGATGAATCGAGTACATGGTCTTGTGAGCTTCTTCCATCAGAAGATCTCTTATTCCTCCCGTCTTAGGTACCCAAATCTGATCTTGGAATACCTTCAGTCCTTGACGGTTTGTACCGAACACCAACGTCTTTCCTAAACGTTCTTCTTTTCGGTCATTCTTTTCCGAAGCTTCTTCTTGAGCTTTCTTGATACTTTCCACAATTGTCGAGACAAGTTCAATTCTCAACGCTCTTGGCCTTTTTCTTTCAAGATTGACTTTCCGACTGAGAGCATCAGCAAAAACATTTGCTTTACCGAGGTGGTAAAGTATCTCACAGTCGTAGTCCTTGAGTAATTCCAGCTAGCGTCGTTGCCTCATGTTCAATTCCTTCTGATTAAAGAGATACTGGAGACTCTTATGATCAGTGAAAAGCTTGCACTTCGTGCCATAGAGGTAATGCCTCCATATTTTCAAGGCAAATACTACCGCTGCCAGCTCCAAATCATAAGTGCGGTAGTTCTTTTCGTGCTCCTTCAATTGTCGAGATGCGTATGCTATCACCTTTTCTCTTTGGGTCAGAACACAACCCAACCCGACTCCAGATGTGTCACTATAGATCACGAAGTCTTCAACTCCATCGGGTAGAGAAAGAATCGGTGCTTCACATAACTTCTTCTTTAGCTTCTCGAATGCTTCTTCGTGCTTCTCACTCCATGTATAACTAGCTCCTTTGTGGGTCAAAGCTGTCACGAGAGCAGCCATCGAAGAAAAGCCTTGGATAAATCGTCGGTAATATCCGGCTAATCCTAGGAAGCTTCGAATCTCTGTGGGACTCTTCGGTCGTTCCCACTTCATTACAGCTTCGATTTTTTGCTGGGTCAACCATTATTCCCTCCTGGTTAACCACATGACCCAAGAATTGGACTTCTCGGATCCAAAAATCACACTTGGAGAACTTTTCATAAAGCTTCTCCTTCTTTAACACTTCCAACACTTCTCGTAGATGCTTGCCATGCTTCTCCTGGCTTCTTGAGTAGATCAGAATATCGTCGATGAACACTATCACAGATTTATCGAGGAATGGTTTACAAACCCTGTTCATCAAATCCATGAATGCTGTCGGAGCATTGGTTAGTCCAAACGACATAACCAAGAACTCGTAGTGTCCATATCTCGTTCTGAACGCAGTCTTCTCGATATCCTGCTCTCTCACCTTCAGCTGATGATATCCTGACCTAAGATCGATCTTTGAGAAACAGCTCGAACCTTGCAGCTGATCGAATAGGTCATCAATCCTTGGCAATGGATACTTGTTCTTCACTGTTGCCTTGTTCAGCTCTCGGTAGTCTATACACATTCTCATGCTTCCGTCTTTCTTCTTCACGAATAGCACCGGAGCTCCCCAGGGTGATGAACTAGGTCGAATAAAACCGTTGTCCAACAACTCCTGAAGTTGCGTCATAAGCTCCTTCATCTCCTTCGGTGCTAATCGGTATGGTGCCTTTGCTATCGGTGTCGTTCCTGGTAACAAGTCTATACGAAACTCCACTTATCTATCAGGTGGTAATCCGGGAAGATCTTCGGGAAAGACTTTCGGATAATCACACACAACCGGTATATTTTTCACCTCTTTCTTTTCCTTCTTATCAACGATTACGAATGCCAAGTATGATGCACATCCCTTGGACAAACATTTTCTAGCTTTCATCAGGGAGATGATTCCATAATTTACTCGGCGTTTGTCCCCGTACACCATAAATGACTCTTTTCCGGGTGGGTTTACCCTTACTATCTTCTTTCGGCATTGAATCTCAGCATCGTTGGCGCTAAGCCAATCCATTCCCAGAACGATGTCGAAACCGTTCAATTCTATGTGTAACAGATCCTCGTGGAATTCATTTTCGTTTAGGTCGATGACGATGTTCTTAATACGATTACTAACAGGTACAAACTTGGCACTGACAACTTCCACAATTAGGGCATTATCAAGTTTTTCTACAGGCAATGCTAATTTTCCTCCAAACCTATGCGATACAAAGGAATAGTTTGCTCCCGAATCAAATAGTATATTGGCAGGCAATCCATTTACAAGAAAGGTACCTGATGCGACGTATGCTGCTTCCTTTGCAGCCTCGAGCGTCATCTGGAAGGCTCTTGCCTTCGGCTTCGGTGGAATGTTGGGTCTTCCTGCCTCCTTCTTCTTCGGACAGTCCCTCGAAATGTGCCCTTTCTCGTTGCACTCATAACGGACCTTCTTAGTGAACATGCACTCGTTGGCATAGTGCGCAGGTTTTCCACATTTGAAACAAGTGACTCCTCCATTTGACGATCCAACATCATCTGGATCATCGCTTGCACTCCGGCCATCGTGATTGGCTCAGGAACAACTGCTACAATAGGTATTTGCTGAATCACTGGGGGTTGATTCTGTCAAACCCCAAAACCAAGAACGGCGGAAACGTTCTGGGGCAGAGGACGTCATGTACAGTATCACAACAATGAATAGTAGTAAACAAGCAACAACATCATCCATTGCATTAATAATATAATTTTAATACAAGTATGTCTTGCCAAATTTAAAAGACACCAAAATATAATTAAAAATGAAAGATGAGTCTTGAACGAGCTCCATCTTCTCAAAACCTGGCTCCAGTACCTGTCTACTAGTGACCTGAGGATACAAGTTATTTTGAAAGAGAGTATCAGCTTTAAAGCTGGTGAGATCATGAGTATATTAGTGTCTGTATTTGTACGAAAGTATTTGTAAGATGTTTTGTAAGATGTTTTGTAAGACGTTTTGAACTCTCCTAGAAAAACCTATGTTTCCTACTAAAAGTAGGCTTCTACCAAGGCATCTAGTGTTTGTGTGTGTGTCTCTTGTAAGAGTATGTATTTTCCCGAATCTGACTATCATTAACCAAAAATATAGTTTTTACATTACAGTGCATTGTGTGAATATTCACAAGGTGAATGTAATGGGAAAATGAAATAGTATTGTAGTGTTGTATTAAGTAACTACTGCTGTACTAACTACCTTAAACCAATTATTATTTAAAGTACCATGTGATCGGCCTGTACCCTGCTACCGACTCATAGAAAAACGACGATGTAAGACGTCATAAGAAATGACGTTTGGCACCCGTAGACTTGCAAGTCCCACTGTAGCGAGCAGTAAGGTGTAGGATAGTCAATCCAGTATAGATCTATACACAAACTCATACGCTCCCCAATTAAGGAGATTCTGGATACAAAACAGTCATCGCAGGTGATGCCATGCCCCGTTACGTGGCTCACATAACTGAAGAAATGTATATGTAATGTATGTGCTAGCTGTATTGTATGTTCTCCCTCTGTCTAGCCTGTATTGTAATGTACTGTGTGTACTAGCTGTATTGTGTGTTCTCTCTCTATCTAGCATGTATTGTAATGTACTGTGTGTACTAGCTGTATTGTGTGTTCTCTCTCTATCTAGCATGTATTGTAATGTACTGTGTATACTAGCTGTATTGTGTGTTCTCTCTATCTAGCATGTATTGTAATGTACTGTGTGTACTAGCTGTATTGTGTGTTCTCTCTATCTAGCAAGTATTGACTCATGTATGAACTGACTCATTGTATGATTCATTGTTCTAGTAATAGTATTAGTAACTTCCTAAACTACGCCTATTGTAGTTTACTAGTAATATGACTTGTACGTATGAACATGAATGTATACCCTTGCTACCCAAGGGTATTGAAATAGAAAGAAGGAACTTTTATATCTATATACATATACATGATATATAACTAGGATTCAAACGACCTTCGGACAAATAACCGATACCCTAAGTCCACAACCAAACGAGGAACAGGAGGTAAGGTGAGTTATTAGTTCTAAGTCCTTTCAATCCTACTTATATAACCATATCTATAAAGATATGCATTTAACAGAATAAAAGTGTAAAAGAGTTTAAGTAAAAGTATTTGACATGTAAAAGAATTTGATAAAAGAATTTGGTATGTAAAAGAGCTTGTAAAACCGTTTGAAAAGTAGTTTGTTGAAAACACAGTCGAAAAGTAAGAAATCCACTAGACTGGTAGTTATTAATCACATGTGATTGATGTAATAACTATAATAGATCAACTTGTATCCCCCCCCCATAAAAGCATTTAAAACATTGAAAAACATTTAAAAGGTTAATTAAGGGGGTATGAACTCACCTGTAGTGAGTGGTTTGGATGAACGGATTGATATAGGATGGTAAGTGTCAAGTGAAGACTTGAGCACACACAAGGGTCCTAGTTAACATATAAAGACACATATATGTATCCAGTTAGTTATAAAACAACTAATTAACCAAGTTAAGACATCCTAAGACATGTAAAACACTTGATTTAAGTGCTATAAGTCCTAAGGATTGCATCTAAGGGTGGTAGGACTTGGCTATTGAGTTTAGGGTTCAAGGGGACCCTTTATTGGAGTTTACGGTTTTGTGACCATCACCCCTTGAGTTTACGGTCGTAAACCCATGAGTTTACGACCGTAAACTCATGGTACTTATACCATTTTGCGATTTGAAGCTTTTCAAGTCATAAGGAAGCATCCTAATTCATGTATAAGCCTTAGGAAGTGTTTGTGGCATCATTTCACTCCTAAATGGAGTTTATGGCCCATGGACCACTTCTCCATGTGTTTACGGCCGTAAACCCCTATGGTTTATGGTCTTTTTGATGTTTTAAGTCCTATGCACATCAAGGATGAGATCTAAACTAGTTTACAAGGCTTGGTAGGGACTAGGGCACACTTTGGCACCCTTATTAGGGTTTACGGTCCAAGAACATCTTGGACCGTAAACACCTTTGATCTTGTGTTTCCTTGGTGTTTTCTTGATGATTAGAAGTGTATGAAGTCTTATAACAAGTCTAGGTAAGAGTACTTACTATGTAGAAGCTTGAAAAGGTGCTAAAAGTCCAAGAACACTAATGTGTATTCTTGGTGTTCTTGGTGAAACTAAGAACACTTGAAGATCTACACAAATGGAATGATTTCATGGATGAAATCATGTTAGATTACTAGATTAGGGTAGATATCAACTAACCAAGGAAGAAAATACTTACTTTCTTGAAGATTTTTGAAGAACTTTGGATGATACTTGAGAGAGAATTGGTTCTAGACTTGGAAGTGTGAAAAAGTTAAAAATAAACTAAGTGTCACTTATATAGTCATTAGGGTTTACGGGCCTAATACCATTTGGGCCGTAAACTCCAAACTCTTGGAGTTTTTGGAACTTTATTGATGCACAATAAACCCTAAGGCATCCTCTCTCCTGTTATTTCCTGAAGCACTAACTTTAAAACACTCAAACTTATTCCAAAAAGCTTGAAAGTTATCAGAAACTGTTCTGACTTCTATTGAATTGAATGGTTGTACAAGACAAAAATTTCAGGTTGTCACAGATTCCTATTCCCATTTGCATTCCCAGCTCCACTGCGGGTTCTTTCCATTTTGATCTATACACCGAATAAGGTGAATTTAAATCTTTATTCAGGATAGACGTTTAAATCATCCTTATCTCTCCGAAACGTTTACATGCTAGTTCTAATATCGTAGTCGTACGTTTAGAATCCTAAACACATAAGGTTTCCAGATCCGGTCGGCAACAGACCATAGATCCGAACAAATAACAACATAGCAGGCACAAAGCATTTAGCACATAAAAGCATTTTAGGCATAATTCCTAAAATAAGCTAGTGATCACACCTCACAATCATCGCTTAGCATTCTAAGTTTAAGTCTAGAAATCCTACAAATTCCTAGTTCGCTTAAACTAATGCTCTGATACCAACTGTGACATCCCTATTTTCACGGCCAGAAAATACCAATTTTGTTTATGCTTGTTTGAAAATCAGAGTAACATTTTAAATAAAAGTGTTGCGGAATTTGTCCCAAAACAAAATATGATAAAGATTTATCAAAAGCATTTCCAAGGAAATGTATTTCATTAAAAGACTCGGGATGTCATGTTCGATACAAGTCAAAATCATAAACAGTACAACATAAGCCTTACTACATTATTTCGTATCTACATGCCTATATCCGTAATCCCTCATCCAAAACATCACATCTATGCTCGAGCGCCACTACCTGTAATACATGAAACTGAGTGGGTCAGACTTGGGAGCCAGGTGAGCACATACAGTTTTCAACCCACAATAAATAAGTTTATTAATTTCATCAATCAACAATAACTCGATTACCCGTTCCCGTTATCCTCACTTTACGTCCCTAAACACCTATCATAAGGGACCTAGCCTAAGGATCATCATCGGGATGGACACTACTACTAAGGGGGTTCCTCAGCAATAATTGTCCTAAAGGCAACCATGAGGGGGATGGAGTACACCGGTGAACACATCGTTCACAAACACCTACAGGTTGCGACTTGCGAGCCTGCTAGCGTTCCACTGGACTGTCTAGAAGAGTCTGTGGTCGTCATCTATACTCCGCTAGATGACAGAATCAACAACAACAACATCGAGGCCTCTCATCATTTTATCACACATCGTCTATTACATCTACCCATGTTTTACCCCAACATTTTGTAGATATAAAATACATATACAGTTTAAATCATTTAAAACATGTATAAAAATCTTTCATCAGCATAGACAGCAAGTATTCAGACAATATGCACACATAGCACGTAATTTATATTAAATACTTCATATCTATGTGTAAGATGAAAGTGACTATGCACTCACTTGATTAGGTGGTGACTCGGTACTCGAACAGCACTTCGTTATCTCAAAACAATTTTTCCTTGATCAAAACCTAGTATTAATACCACTAGAGTTTAGTTTTAACGTTAACCGCGACTAATTAATAGTCTAGCTATTATTATTATTATATAAGCGTTAAATAACACTCAATATAACTAATAATAATAGCCCAAATAGTTATTTTAAGGATCTAATAACATCACTATAATTATTTAAAAGTTATATTAAAAATTGCGTAGGCGTAGATCACTTACAGCGGATTTTAAAGAAAACCGGACTTTGTTCGGAGCAGCGTTTCTGAACCGAAAGACCCTTTTTCTCGGGACTCCGGGAGCCTCGGGGCTTCCTTTGGGTGCTAGGGATTTTTCCTAGGGTTTAGGGGGTTAAAATGGGTAGTGAGAGAAAGTAGAGAGAGAAAGGAATGAAGAAATGAGTGATTTCCTCGGCAGCCCTCGCAGGGTATTTATAGGGGCCGAACTTGGGATCTACGCGGGGCGTTCAGCAAGTTACGCGGGGCGTAACTTCGGATAAGGGTGCCAGCTCGCACCAGCTGGCTCGCACTCGCAAGAGGATCAGGTCCGAAGGTACGCTGGGCGTACCAGCCTTGGACGCGGGGCGTAGGGCGGAGCGAGGCTATGTGGCGATCGTCGGATGCGAGACCGTGGGGAGCAAGCAATGGCTAGGATCTTGCCACGTCATCTCAGTTTCGCAAATTCGACTACAAACTTTAAAAATTCGTAACTTTCATGTACGGGCTCCGCTTTCGACGTTCTTTATATCCACGCGAAGGCGGGAACGTACTCTACAACTTTCGTTTAGACTCCGTCGGCTAATTTTGACTTTATTTTAAAAGTTATATTTTTAACAGGGCGAGACAGGATTGGTCCGTTAAAAATTCATAACTTCTTCATCCGACGTCCGTTTTCGTCTGTCTTTTTATCGTTGTGCTACTATTAACGAGATCTTCGATTCTCGTTTAGGTTGTGTCGGCTAAAAACCGCTCGATCTAATATTCGAACTTCGGGCTGTACACTGCTAAGCCGAAACTTCGAAAAATCATAACTTCCTCATACGAAGTCAGATTTGGGCGTTCTTTTTATGGACGCTCTTGGTTTAACGTTTTCTACGACTTTCATTTAGATCGCTAAGATTAAAACTCCCTCTATCGTAAATTCACTATTTACGCTTCCCGGTATCGTGCCGGTTCCATCACGAAACTTCGACGGGTCATAACTTCTTCGTTATAACTCGGATTTCGGCGTTCTTTATATCTCCGGAACCCTTGTTTCGACCACTACAACTTTATGTAAAGATATCGGGTTTATCTCGTACTTTAATTTTAACGCTTATTTTTATTCTTTATTAATTATACATTTATAATCAAACAATAAGCATATAAATTCACATAATTCACAAAATACTCAAATATTTCATCTTTATTACATCAAAAGAGTTACAATAGTTGACCTAGACTATTACATCGTCTAAAAATGCTTAGCCCCGAAACCCGGGCGTTACAGCTTGATCTAGTAATTTTGCATTTTTCACTGATTTAAGAGAGAGAGAGAGAGAGAGAGAGAGAGAGAGTGAGAGAGAGCGAGAGATAGATAGATAGATAGAGAGAGAGAGAGAGAGAAAGAAAGAAAGAAAGAAAGAAAGAAAGAGAGAGAGGGAGAGAGAGAGAGAGAGAGAGAGGAGAAAGAGAGAGAAATGTGGCAAGCCACACGAGGGAGTTTGTAGAGCTGGAGGATTGGGCTGCTATAAGTGTGGCAAGACTGGGCACTATGGCAGGGATTGTATTGCCCCTACCTCACCTTTCGGACATCAGACCTGATTTGCTTTCATTGCAATCAGAAGGGCCATAAAAAGGCCAACTGCCCGAGATGGACATCAGGAGCGCCAATAGTGGCGCCAGCTCCAACGACCCTGCAGATCACGGATGGCCGGCAGGGCAAGACAGAGGCTCCAATGGTGAGAAGCCAAGCCTTCCAGCTGACCGCCGAGGAGGCGCGTGCTGCACTAGATGTGGCGACGAGTATTTTTCTTCTCTCTAAGTTTTATTACATGTTGGTTATGATATTTATCTTCTATGTTTTATGTGTTTTGTTTAGGATCGTTCCATGTGAACGGTATCCCAGTACATGTGTTATTTGATTCAGGGGCTACCTGATCATTTGTCTCTCTTGTACTTAGCAAGAGGTTTTTTGAGTCCTATGGCATGTTGGATTGTCCTTTAGAGGTTGAGATTGCTGACAACCGATCCGTCCGGGCATCCGAGGTTTACAGAGATTACGTTTTGAGGATGTATGACGAGCGTTACCTCGTGGATTTGGTTCCCATACCTTTGCGTGGGAACAAGGTTATTATAGGCATGGATTGGTTGAGCCCTAATGGGAAGGTGATCGACTCTGAGCAGCAGATGGTGCGTGTCAGGACCCCGAGTTGGGAAGAGTTGGTGATTCAGGGCGAGAGGTCACAACATGGGCCAGCTTTGTGTTCAGCAGTATGGGCTAGGCGCTACCTTCAGCAGGGTTTTGTAGATTATGTCGCCTATATCATGGATACCCGGGAGGCGGGTAAGGCGACCGTGAGTGATGTGCTAGTTGTGAAGGAGTATCCGGATGTGTTCCCGGAGGAGTTGCCTGGGATACCTCCGGAGAAACAAGTGGAGTTCATGATCGACCTAGTCCCTGGTACGGCTCCGATAGCCAAGGCACCGTACCGGTTGGCTCCTCCTGAGATGCAGGAGTTGTCTGCACAGCTGCAAGAGCGGTTAGACAAAGGATTTATTAGGCCGAGCAGTTCGCCTTGGGGAACCCCGATCCTATTTGTGAAGAAGAAGGATGGGTCGCATCGGATGTGTATAGACTATCGGGAGCTGAACAAGGTAACTTTGAAGAACCGTTACCCACTCCCGAGGATTGATGTTCTCTTCGACCATCTACAGGGGGCATCTTGGTTTTCCAAGATAGATTTGTGTTCAGGCTATCACCAGATGCGAGTCAGAGAGGAGGATGTACAGAAGACTGCTTTCCGGACTCACTATGGCCACTATGAGTTCGTGGTGATTCCCTTTGGGCTCACCAATGCCTCTGCCGCGTTCATGGACCTCATGAACCGCGTATGCAAACCGATGCTGAATCGGTTTGTGATCGTCTTTATTGATGACATCTTGGTTTACTCCAAGACGTAGGAGCAACATGAGGAGCACTTGCGATAGGTGTTGGATACCCTGAGTAGGGAGAGCTTGTACGCCAAGTTCTCCAAGTGTGAGTTCTGGTTGCACGAGGTGCAGTTTCTGGGGCACCTTGTCAACCAGAACGGTATTCTAGGCAACTCGGCCAAAGTGGAGGTCGTGATAAGATGGGAGGTTCTGAAGTCTCCATCTGAGATTCGGAGTTACCTCGGGTTAGCAGGCTATTACCAGATATTTATACAAGATTTCTCCAAGATAGCAGTACCTTTGACCCGACTGATGAAGAAGGTCGTTGTATTTCGTTGGGGGCCTGAACAGCAGGCAGCGTTCGAGATGTTGAGGCAGAGGTTGTGCGAGGTGTCGATCTTAGCCCTGCAAGGATTTTGTAGTATACTACGATGCGTCCATTTCAGGTTTGGGTGCAGCGTTGATGCAGAGAGATCACGTCATCACCTATGCCTCGAGGCAGCTGAAGCCTCACGAGGCGAACTACCCGACGCACGACCTAGAGTCGGGGGCTGTGTTTTTCGCCCTCAATATTTGGCGACACTACCTCTATGTGGTCCGTTGTACCATTTACACGGACCACAAGAGCTTGAGGTACCTCATGGATCAGCCGAATCTGAACATGAGGCAGCGTCGGTGGTTAGATGTGGTGAAGGATTACGATTGTGAGATCCTTTACCACCCGAGGAAGGCCAATGTTGTGGCCGATGCACTTAGCCGCAAGGCATTCGCAGCCCCGATCAGAGACATCTGTCTGAGGATGATAATAGTGACTCCGATTCGGGAGAAGATCTGGGAGGTCCAACATGAAGCTATGAAGGAGGAACACCGGAAGAGTGAGCATATCGTGGTCCAGATTTCCTACTTCGACTATGATAGCCGCAGGCTGTTGACACTTCACCGTAGGGTGTGGGTTCCATAAGCAGGAAGTGTGTGCCAGATCCTGATGGAGGAGGCGCACAAGTCCATATTTTCCATCCATCCTGGGGCGACGAAGATGTGTACAGATCTTCGTCCTGATTACTGGTGGTCCTGCATGAAGCGGGATGTAGTCTGGTACGTTGAGAGGTGCTTGACCTGTAAGAAGGTCAAGGTCGAGCACCAGAGAACTCACGACAAGATGCAGGCGTTGGATATCCCTGTGTGGAAAAGCGAGGATATTACTATGGATTTCATCACGAAGCTTCCTAGGACCGCTCGGGCAGTGGATTCGATTTGGGTCATCGTGGATCGGTTGACCAAGAGTGCCCATTTCATCCTGATCTAGGAGAGCATTTCGGCCGAGAAGTTGGCTGACATCTATATCAGAGAGGTAGTAGCTCAACACGGAGTGCCCGTTTCCGTGATTTCTGACCGAGACAAACGGTTTACTTCCAGATTCTGGAAGAAATTTCATGACGAGTTGGGTACTCGTCTGCACTTTAGCATGGCTTTTCACCCACAGAGGGATGGTCATAGTGAGCAGACCATCCAGACCTTGTAGGACATGTTTCGTACATGCGTATTAGACTTCGGTGGTAGCTGGGATACCTACCTTCCCTTGGTAGAGTTTTCCTATAATAACAGCTACCACGCCAGTATCGACCGACCTCCCTTCGAGATGCTCTATGGGAGGAAGTGCAGAACCCCAATATGTTGGGGTGAGGCTGGACAGAGGGTCATGGGGAGTACCGAAGTGGTACTCAAGATGACGGAGAAGATCCAGCAGGTCCGGAGTAGACTCCAGACGGCCTAGAGTCGGCAGAAGAGCTACGCCGACAGGCGACGATCAGACCTGGAGTTTCAGGTAGGAGATATGGTTCTCCTGAAGGTGTCACCTTGGAAAGGTGTCATCCGGTTCAGGAAGCGGGGTAAGTTGGGCCCCAGATACATTGGACCGTTCAGGGTATTGGCCTGGGTGGTCCGGGTTGCGTATCGACTGGATCTGCCAGTCGAGCTTAGTCAGATCCACAACACCTTTCATGTATCCCAACTGCGGAAGTGCTTGGTAGATGACTCTGTAGTGGTGCCCCTAGAGGATATTCAGGTGGATGACAACCTGAACTACATCGAGCGACCGGTAGCCATCCTTGACAAGAAGACGAAGGATCTGAGGAACAATAGGGCTGAGTTAGTGAAGGTGCAATGGCAGCACCGAAAGGGCTCGGAATGGACTTGGGGGCCGGAGGATGAGATGAGGGAGCACTACCAGAGCTATTTCCAGGCACATCAGACTTCGAGGACGAAGTCTAAAATAAGTGGGGGAGATTTGTAATGGTCGGTTCCTGGTATGTATTTTAAATCAATTTATTCATTTTTGTACAGGAACTCGACGAGTTGGAGGCCCCAAACTCGTGGAGTAGGAATGGATTTTGACGCGGAACTTAAAGTCAACTTGACGAGTTGAGGGACTCAACTCGACAAGTAGGGCTGCCAGAATGAAACCTTGATTTTTTAGGGTTTAGCACCCTATTTAAACACCTTAACCTCCAAAGGCTGACCTCATTTACAACCTCCATCATCCCAAACCCTAGCCATTGAACCCTAATACATTTTTGAGAGTTTTGAGGCATTTTTGGTGCATTCTTGAGGTTTGGAAGAAGAAGAGAGTTGAAGAAGGAGCAAGGAAGTGAAGGAGAAGTGTAGATCCAGAAGTTGAGCTCCATTTGGTTCATTGGACGTATAAAGCTCCTATATTATCTATTCGATGTTTAGATCTAGTTTTGGAGTGATTACCCCATGTCTTGGTCCAAGATTGCTAGCTTTTGAGACTTGGATGTCCCAAGTGATTACTCTTTCAGATCTGTGGTCTAGAAGGACTTTCATGGCATAAAGGTGCAAACTTTATGGCCATGGAAGTCCCATGTAAACTTTAGGATGCCATTTTGGCTTTTTAAGCTCCAAAAGTCCATGCATGGAGAGAAAGTCAAGGACTTTACGTGTTCATATGGTATCTAGGGTCTAGATCTCAGTTTTTATGCTTTAGTTTGAAGTATTGTGGCTTTTGGATCAAGATTTAGGTCTTAAAGAATTAGGGTTTGAGCTAAACCCATTAAGTAGGGATGTTAACGGGTAAAGTTGGAAACTATACCCTTAAAAGGACACTTTTAGTATGTGGATGAACTATAGGGCTTAGATCTGAAGGATAAGAGCTTAATCTATTAAGATGGCTCAACAGACTGAAGAACTCATCGAGTCCATAGAGGAACTCGACGATTTAGGTCGAAGTATCCCGAGTTTGTAAAAGGAAAAACTCGACGAGTTCAAGGATGACTCGACGAGTTGATTGGAGAAGTCCCGACTCTGTTATAGGGAGAAACTCGATGAGCTGGATCACGATTTCAAGGATTTATGATTCATGAAACTCGAAGATTTGATGGACCAACTCGGCGAGTTGAGTCAACCAGAATGTTGACTTTGACCAGAATGTTGACTTTGACTTTGGCCTTAGCCAAAGTTGACCCTTAAGGGGGTTATTGTGACATCCCCAAATTTCTCGGCCAGAAAAGACCGATTTAATTTATGCTTTTAAAATAAAATCAGAGTAATCCTTTCAAAAGATGTTGCGGAATTTGTTCCCAAAAACAAAACATGATAAAAATTTATCAAAACCTTTCTTTAAGAAATATATGTTTTCATTTTATATCAAAACCTCGGGATGTCATGTTCCGATACAGATCAAAAGCATAAACAAGACATTATAAGCCTTATAACAGTTATTTACAACTACTGGCCAATAATCCATAAATCACTCATCATCATCCGACTATGCTCGGGGTCCACTACCTGTAATATAAAAAGTTGAGTGGGTCAGGCTTGGAAGCCTGGTGAGCATATAGGGTTTTCAACCCACAATAAATAAATTTATTATACTTAAACATAAAACAATCAACCAAATTACCCCAACCCCATTATCTTATTTATTTCTTAAGGATTTACCCTAAGATTCAACTATCACTCACTCCTAAGGATTCATCCTAAGGAGTAGACTCGAAGTCACATCGTTTCCAAGGTTTATACAACAGGCACTAAGTCCATAGCTGCCAAGGTTTATACAACATGTGCTAAGTCCATAGCTCTTATTTATCGACAATATTATTCACGGGAATCCCCCCCTGCAATACATGCCAATGGGTTTTTAGAGTACAACTGATGAACATATAGTTCACACACTTACAGGTTGCGAGCCTGCTAGTGTTCCACAGATCATCTATAATAGTCCATGGTTGTCATTCATACTATGCTGAATGACGGGGGCCACGTTTGGGTAAGTGATTCTCCCATATTTCACCACTCACCCTCAACTCATGATCTACATCACTGATCATCTCATTTATCCAACTCACCTTTCATCACACACCCACTATTTCATCTACCCAAGTTTTACCCAACATTTTTTTGTAGATAAAAATACATATACAGTTTAAATTATTTAAAAACCTGTATAAATCATTCCTTCAACATCCATATCAAATAAACAAATAATATCTATTCACACAGCACGTATTTTATATAAAATACTTCATGTCTATGTGTAAGGTGAAAGTAACTACACACTCACATGATTTAATGATAATCAGGCAGCACTTCGTTTCCTAAAACGATCGTTTCTAATAAAACTGGGAGTTTTATTGAGAAACCGGGCTCTGCGAGGGTCGGGCTTCGAAACCGAAAAGAAAATTTTCTCGGGCTTCTCGGGCACTTCGGGGAGTATTTCGGGTGCTTGGTATAATACCAGGGCTTTAGGGGAAGTGAAAATAGCTAAAATAGGAAATTTAGGGTGAAAGGTGGCAAATTTCCAAAGTTACCCGGGAAGGCTCGCAGCCTTCTATTTATAGGCGAGTCCGAAGGTCGGCTAAGAAGGGTGAGTCAGCAGCGAAGGCGCGTGGCAGCAGGAGGCGAAGGCAAGCAGATGGCTCGCACGTGCGAGGGGTGAGCTGTTGGCCTCTGATTGGACCGAGGTCTAGGTCCGAGGGGTGCAACGTGGCGCGCCATGCGAAGCTCGGACACGCAAGAGAGGGTAGCCGTCGGACTCCTACTGGACCGCACTTCGGATGCGAGGGAATGCGATACTCTCGCCAGCTGTCTTCGGTGACTAACTAATTTCGGACACGTGGCGCGTTATGAGCGAAGGTGACGTGGCCGAAGTATGACTATGCGAATTTTCTCGATTTTTGTGCAAAAACTTCTAAAATCCATAACTTTTGCATACGGGCTCCGTTTTTGACATTCTTTATATGCACGCGTAGGTACAATTACGCTCTAAAACTTTCGTTTAGACTTCGTCGGCTAATTTTCACATTAATTTTTATATTATTATTTTTAACAGACCGGGACAGGAAATCCGTTAAAAATTCATAACTTCTTCATCTGAAGTCCATTTTCGTTTGTCTTTTTACCGTTGTGCTACTATTGACGAGACCTTCGATTCTCATTTAGTTCGTGTCGGCTACAAATCACTCGATCTAAAATTCGAGTTTTTAGCTGTCTACTGCTAAGCTGAAACTTAGAAAAATCATAACTTCCTCATACGAAGTCAGATTTGGGCGTTCTTTTTATGCATACTCTCGGTTTAACGAACACTACGACTTTCGTTTAGATCACTAAGGCTAAAAAGTAGTTTATCAAAAACTCACTTTTTACGTCATTCGGCACCATGCCGGTTTTGTCGCGAAACTTCGACAGATCATAACTTCTTCGTTATAACTCGGATTTCGGTATTCTTTATATATCTGTAATCCTTGTCACGACCACTACAACTTTCTTAATATATATCGGCTTTATCTAATATTTATTTTCGACGCTCATTTTTATTCTTAATTAATTAAACCCTAATAATTAAGCATAAAACACATAATTTTCACATAATATTCACATAATTCCTTTTCATTTCTTCAAAATGAGTTACAAAGGTTAACCTAGACTATCACGTCAATACTAATGCCTAGCCTAGAAACACGGGCGTTACAGTTATAAGTATGAAAAGGGTAATTAAAGGAAATGTTTATGTGTAGGAATCTGAGAGGGGTTGATTTCAGAGCAGGAGTCTTTGCAGCTACTCCCCGTTATCGAGGTGAGTTACCTTCGAGTAGAAGTGGGTCGAAGGCACCAATGGCGGCCCACTAGTAGTTGTTTATAGATGAGACGATTGTCTTTGTGATAATTGTCTGGTATGCCATTATGTGTTATGATTTATGTGCTAGGATGCTATGATATTATGTGATAGTGATAGGAGGGGTGAAATAGTCTCCGGTTACCGGTTGAAAGAGACCGAAGGGGTAGACAGTACCCATATATTCCTAGCAGTATGTTTATGATATGTTATTATGTTGTAGTGGTAGGGTGAAATAGTCCCGTAACCGTTTGAGATAAACCGGAGGGTAGGTCGGGCACCCATATATGCCTAACAGGGGTAGGTCGGACACCTCGGTATGTCTGATAGGGGTAGGTTGGGCACCCCGATATGCCTAACATGGGTAGGTTGAGCACCCAGGTATGCTCTGCAAGGTAGGTCGGGCACCCAGATATGTCTGACAGTATGTGTTAATGTGGTATGATGGGGGAATTCACTAAGCTTTGTGATTACGGTTTCCAGTTTTGGTTTCAGGTCCTTCTTCTTCAAAGGGAAAGGATCTGACATGATAGCAGTGCATCACACACGATTTTCCGCACATGAGATCTATGGGAGATGTATTCTGATATTATTTTTATATGACTTGTTTTGAGCTATTTGATACATGGGTTTTGAGTATGATATGAGATAACTTATTGATGTTTTCAGTAATCTGTTTTATGAAATATTAAATTAAAAATAAAATTTTTGGTCTTGAATTTTGGGATGTTACATATATATATATATATATATATATATATATATATATATATATATATATATATATATATATATATATATTAGGCATTTACCCGCGCCAAGCGACGGGTGCGAAGAGTTTTTTCAGAAATTAGTTTCTACAAACGTTTAGTTCTTGTGGTCAGTGTAAATAGTACAACGAACTCCATAGAGTTAATGTCGCCATATCTTGAGAGCAAAAACCACAACCCCCAACTCCAAGTCGTGCGTAGGATAGTTTGCCTCATGAGGCTTTAGATGCCACTTGTAGCAGCACAAACCACTCGCCCTGTAGACTCCATCATGTGCCTTGTTGCACTTTCCACAACGGCCCCGACCCTGCTGGCCCCTCGATCTAGAATCAAATCCCTTGGGTTTCTTCACCGAAACCCCAATCGTCTGCCCATGCTCTGCCTTCGTCTTCCCTATGTGCTCCAAATAAATTTCTCGTTCCCGGGCCCTGGATATCATGTCATCCAGTGTCGGGCAGGTGGAAAAACTGACAAACTCCCAAATATTTGATCTCAACATTGATGAGTTTTATGCAAAACAAGTAAACTCTTAAGTGTGCATGCAACCCTAATTTTGATCTATGTTTTCTCTAATTTAATATACAACTATGAACATCAAATAAGAACCCTAAGGATACCTAGGTATTTTTGAAATTAAGAAATAAAGAAAGAAAACATACATTTTGATCCTTTGGAAGCAAGCACCACAAATATCGTGCCTCTAGTGGTTCACACCCAAGCTAGCAAGAAGATAAGAGGAGAGAGGAAGGATTTTTATGCCAGAACTCTTCTAGGATAGGAGGTGCCAATTTTGTGAGGGTCAAGGCCCCTTTTATATAGGTGAGGTAGCTTAGAGTCAGTTCTAGCGTTTTAAGTACTATAACACTCCTATGGTGCACATACAACCCTAATGCTTTGGATCTAAGTTTTCTCTAGTTATACATGCAACAAAAAATTATCCAAAGCATGAGGCATATCTAGCATACAAATTTGGTACATAAATCATAAAACTAGTTAGAAGAATACCTCTTATTTGTAGCTTGTAGTTGTTGGCCTTTCAAGATCTTAGCACCTCAAGTGTGATGCCTCAAAACAAGCCACAAACACCATGAACAAATGGATGACTTTGAGAGAGAGGCTAGAACCACCAAAATCGGCTAGGGTTCTCTTAGAACCCTTGGGGTGGTGAATTTGGAGCTAAGTGGTTACTTTCATAGTGTGGAATTCCTAGGGTTTCAACTTGTAAACCCTAATTCATTCCTTGGGCCTTTAATCCAATAATCCATATGATAAGCCTTATGGACTAACACTTCATGGACTCTCACATAAACTTAGTCCATCACTAATCAATCATGGATCATTGGCCCAAACTATATGTATTACTGATTTACTTAATCAGTCCCCTTAATTTAATTAATCTCTTTTCATCACTAAATTAGTTCCAAATTAATTATTGACCAATATTAATTAAATGATATGATTTCTCAATTAATATATCATACTTATAATATATTAATAAATCACAAATAACCTCTTTCTCAAATATCTATCCTATCAGATTGTTCTGGTGAACGCAACCCGAAATGGACCATGCTACTCTCGGGTCAAGTACATACCAATTATAGTTATGGGCTTAGACACCTAATCCAACAGTCTCCCACTTGGATAAGTCTAATAATTATAACTATAAGTACGACTTCAAAACCCAACTAGCAATCGTAGCTCTCAAAAGCCGCTATCGAACTCTGACCTAGTCAATGACGCATCCATTAGATAAGGGATCATATATTCCTCCATTCTAGATATCGTATGAACTGAGACATGGATTATAATCATTCTCCCTATTCATTTTTTGTTTCCCGATTTCCGATTTATGAAGACCGACTTATCGAACAAATCAAATCAGTCCAGGTTTGGCCAAGCGCTTAGGGTTGTCATCACTAAATCATCGAGGGACCCACAAATATCGCTTTTATCCCTCTTAGGGTAAAAGGAACTGATAAACTTCGACTCATATGCTTGCTCTATTTACTCATCAAATCACACACAATAATGCGTTTTATGACACCAAGTTACTGGTGCATTTTCACATCATCACTGTGCAACCGACTTGTAAACCGCAACTCATATCTCTCCGTTTCAAGATAAGATATTATCGTTTCACAATCACTCGTGATAAAATCCATGAAGTGATTTAGATGAGCGTAGGTTTAATCCAACACTCAAATCTTATTACAGGAGTACTCATGAATACTACAACAAACATGTGTTATGTCTAACACTTTAGACAATCTATAGTCGGATTCATGACAGTCTTACCTCATTACTTACTTCCAAAGTATGATTGACTGTGGATGTTTGAATAACCTAGTTATTCAGGAAGTAAAACATGCAAAGTGAAACACAAGAATAATAAAATCCAATATGGTTTCAAAACTTTTGAATATAAATAAAACACCTTTTATTTAATCACCATATCGATTACACATTATTCATTGTATTGAAGCGTTTTGAGCATCCTAACAACCTTAAGGTGCACATACAACCCTAAATGCTTTGGATCTATGTTTTCTCTAAATATACATGCAATTTGATTTTCCAAAGCAATATCCTAACTAGCATACAAACATGAGTACTTAGATAATAAAAAAACTAGTTAGATGACACACCTTTTCTTGTAGCTTGTTCCCTTGGACCTTTAAGAGCCTAGCACCCCAAATGTGATGCCTCAAATGCTTCACACAACACCACCAACAATGGAGGACTTGAGAGAGAATTTATTGCACCAAATTCGGCTATAGCTCTTCCGAAGGCTACTTAGGTGCTGATTTTAGGAGCTTAGGGTCTTCTTATATAGTGTGGCAAAACTAGGGTTACACCATGTAAACCCTAATGTGCATGACCTTCCATATTCCTTAGGCTCCATGGGTTTAAACCTCCATGGATTATCCATGGGTTATCACATTGGTTTAGCCCAACCTAAAGAACTATGGATCATTGGCCCACATTATAAGAATCAATGATTTACACAATTAATCCCCATATATTTAATTAGTCTCTTTTGATCACTAAATTAATTCCAAATTAATTATTGATCAATACTAATTAAATAATATGATTTCATATTAATATATTAGAACTTATAATATATTAATAAATCATAAATAACCTCTTCTCAAAAGTCCATCCTTCATATTGTTCTGGTGCCATGCAACCCAAATGGACCATGCTACTCTTGGTTCAAGTACATACCAAATATAGTTATGGACTTAGACACCTTATCCAACAGTCTCCCACTTGGATAAGTCTAATAACTATTGCTGCAAGTATGTCCTAAAACACCGACTAGCAATCGTAACTCTTAAAAGCCTCTGTTGATCTGTGACGCGCCATTTTAGATAAGTGATCATATAATCCTCTGTTCTCAAGACATCAGCTGGACAAATACATGGAACAAACGTCATACTTATTGTCCATTAGTTTGTTTCCCAATTTCCAATTTGTTTGACATAGAACTAAATCGAACACGTCAATTTAGTTCTGACCGAGCCTGACACATAAGTCAAAACAAAATCATCGAGGGGCCCAAGATATCGCTTTTAATATTCCAAGGACTAAAAGGAACAGATAAACTTCAACTCATATGCTTGTACTAACTACTCGTTAAATTGTACACAACAACACGTTTTATAGCATCAAGTTACTGAAGCGGTTTCGTACTATCAATGTACAACCAACTCATAGTCAACAACTCATATCTCTTGGTTTGAAGACTTATATGATATTATCGTCTCACGATCACTCAAGATAAATTCCATGAAGTGATACAAGTGAGTGTGGGTTTGATCCGATACTCAGACCTTATGAGCACTCATGAATGTTGTAGCATTCCTTTGCTATGTCTAATATAATTCAGACAATCTACAAACCAAATTCATGACAGTCTTTCCTCAATACCTACTTCCAAAGTATGATCGACTGTGGACAGTTTGAATAATATATTTATTCTGGAAGTCAAAACATGCAAAGTGAAACAATAGTAAATGATTGACACAAGATAGTAACATTACTTATAAATAAAAAAACATATTTTATTTAATCATCAAATGTCAATTACATTTCAACTATTACAAGTTTCAAAAAACTATCTAATCATTAAAACTAATATCGTCCTTCAGCCCGATGCGCCTCGCATCCTGTAAGTGCTTAACCATACTCAGTCCCTTCGTTAGGGGATCTGCTGGGTTCTCCTCTGACGATACCCTCTTTGCTACGAGGAGTCCTTCTTCTATTCAATGTCTTATGAAGTGATATTTTCTGTCATTGTGCCTGGATCTGCCATGATCCCTTGGTTCCTTGGCTAAGGCAAATGCACTCTCGCTATCACAGAAAAGCTCCATAGGCTCCTTTATAGCTGGTACAACTCCAAGGTCTCCGATGAAGTCCATCAGCCATATTGCCTCCTTCGCCGCCTCGCTTGCTGCTATGTACTCTGATTCGCACGTTGAATCAACTACTGTCTCCTGCTTGGAACTTTTCCAAGTTATTGCTCCTCCATTCAGGGTAAATACCCAGCCCAACTGAGAGCAGAAATTATCTCTGTCGGTCTGAAAGCTGGCGTCACTATTCCGCACCACTCTCAAGTCATCACTCCCACCGAGGGTAAGGACCCAGTCCTTAGTCCTCCGCGGGTACTTGAGAATGTTCTTTACCGTAGTGTAGTGAGCCTTGCCAGGATTCCTTTGATATCTGTTGACCATGCTCAAAGCAAAGGCCACATCGGGGCGAGTACAAGTCATAGCATACATGATCGAGCCGACCGCGGAAGCATATGGTATTCGACTCATCTCAGCTATCTCAGCCTCTGTACTCGGACTTTGACTTTTACTCAGTTTGGCATTGTTTTGGATCGGTAAGTCACCTTTCTTGGAATCCATCATGCTGAATCTTTTCAACACCTTTTCCAAGTAGGTACTTTGACTAATTCCAATTAGTCTCTTACTCCTGTCTCTCAATATCCTTATCCCAAGAATATAGGCAGCTTCTCCGAGGTCCTTCATAGCGAAACACTTCCCAAGCCACGACTTAACCTCCTGCAAGGTTGGGATGTCATTTCCTATGAGAAGTATGCCATCCATATACAACACCAGAAAGCTAACTGTACTCCCACTAGCTTTGACATATACACAGGACTCATCCTCGCTTCTCGAAAATCCCAACTCTTTGACTTTCTCATCGAAACAAAGATTCCATCTGCGAGATGCTTGTTTGAATCCATAAATGGATTTCTCAAGCTTACACACTCTATTAGGGTACTTTTCATCAACAAAACCCTCTGACCGACTCATGTAAACATCCTCAACCAAATTTCCATTAAGGAAAGCGGTTTTGACATCCATTTGCCATATTTCATAATCATGAAATGCAGCTATGGCGAGCATAACCCTAATAGACTTAATCTTCGCTACTGGTGAGCATGTCTCATCATAGTCAACTCCCTGAGTTTGAGTAAAGCCCTTCGCAATCTGTCGCGCCTTATATGTGTGTACTTTCCCATCCATGTCGGTCTTCTTCTTGAAGATCCATTTTCACCCGACTGTCTTACGACCCTGTACATTGTCAACCAATTTCCAAACTTGATTGTCATACATGCACTTAATCTCACTGTCCATAGCCTCTTTCCATTTAGCAAACTCGGGGCCTGCCATGGCTTCCTTGTAGTTGTTAGGTTCATCCAAATTTACCAGTGTGCTATCACTGATAAATGTGTCACCTTCTGTAGTAATATAGAATCCATAAAACTCAGGTGGAACTCTAACTCTACTGGAACACCTCAGAGGTACAGACTCGTCAATCGGCTCAACATGAGTTTCCTCCTCAGGTTGATCGCTAGTGTTTGAGGTTCCTTCCCCGCTTGACTCTTGAAGGTCTTCAAGGTCAATTTGCCTCCCACTGTCTCCTTGGCCTATGAGCTCTCTCTCGCGAAAGACTCTTCTCCTCACAACGAAGACAACATTGTCACTCGGTCTGTAGAAGAGATAACCAAAGGATTTATGTGGGTAGCCGATGAAAATACACCGCTCACTTCGAGGTTCGAGATTTTTGTGAGTCTCGCGTCTCAAGAAAGCCTCACAACCCCAAACCTTGATGTGTGCTAACGAGGGAACCTTCCGTGTCCACATCTCGTGAGGTGTTTTGGCAACCCTTTTAGTAGGGACTAGATTAAGGATATGGGTGGTAGTCTATAAGGCATACCCCCAGAATGAGATAGGTAACGAAGCTCGACTCATCATGGAATGAACCTTGTCCAACAAGGTTCGATTGCGCCTTTCAACCACACCATTAAGTTGTGGTGTCCTAGGTGGCGTCAACTGTGAAACTATTCCACATTCCTTAAGATAGTCAAGGAACTCGATACTAAGATACTCACCACCCCGATTGGATCAGAGCATCTTTATCTTCTTGCCCAGCTGATTCTCCACTTCTTGTTTAAACTCTTTGAATTTCTCAAATGTTTCTGACTTATGCTTGATTAAGTAGACATAGCCATATCTACTGTAATCATCAGTAAAAGTCACATAGAAGCGGTTAGCATCCCTTGTGGCAGTTCTGAAGGGCCCACATGCATTGGTGTGTATGAGATCCAACAAACCTTCACCCCTTTCACAAGTACCAGTGAAGGGTGACTTCGTCATCTTTCCAATTAAGCAAGATTCGCAAGTGTCATCCGACCTTAAGTCGAATAACTCCAAAACTCCAGCCTTTTGGAGTTGGCCTATGCGCTTCTTGCTGACATATCCAAGACGACAATGCCATAAGCATGCCTTATCCAATTCATTGGAAGAATCCATGTGCAACACATTATTTCCTAAGTTGTCTACAACCATCACAGTTTCATATACACCATTACAAGGTAATGCTTTAAAATAAAAAAACACCATTATAAAAAGTATTAATAGCACCAATTTCATTATCAAATGAAAAACTAAAACGTTGTTTGTACAAACCATGAAAGGAAATAATATTTCTCGCCATTTCAGACGAGTAGCAACAATTATTCAAATCTAACATTAACCCACTACTAAGCAATAAAGAGTAAACTCCAATCTTGATGACAGGTAAAACCTTCCTATTCCCCATGATCAAGTTTATCTTCCCGTGCTCCACATCCTTACTTCTTTTTAGGCCTTGCACATCAGAATAAATGTGAAATCCACAACCTGTATCAAGGACCCAAGAACAAGAATGTGATGAGTTATTAGATAGAATAGTCTAAATACTTGCATAGGAGGCCTTAACCTTCCCATCTTTAACATCCTGCAAGTATTTGGGGCAGCTTCGCTTCCAGTGTCCTTTCTCATGACAATAGAAACACTCTGCTTCCTTAGAAATGGTAGAGGGAGCAGCAGAACCAGCCTTGGTCCCACTTGAAGATGATCCATCAAGAGACTTTCCCTTGTGGCTCTTTGAGGGAGCCTTCCTCTTCTTCCCCTTCCCTTGTCCAATTGCCAGAACAGGGGCGGTGGTAGGAGTAGTAACAACCAATTTACCTTTGAGGCTACTTTCAACAGTCCTCAAAAGCCCTTGAAGTTTGCTATGTGTGACCTCCTCCTTGTTCATATGATAGGTCATGTGGAACTGATCATAACATGGAGGTAAGGAGTGTAGAATGATATCTATAGCCAGCTCCTTGTTGAAGTTCACATTCAACTTTAGCAAACGGTTCACCAACCTTTGCATTTTCTGCAAGTGGGTCGTGATGGGTTCACCATCCTTCATCTTAGTTGTTATCATGGAAGAGATGATTTCATACCTCTCTTGACAAGCACTCTGATGGTATCTTTCCATCAGGTCATGGTGCATCTCAAAAGGGTAGAAGTCCTCATATGACTTTTGGAGTTCAACTGTCATGGTGGCCAACATGATTCAAGACACCTTGGTGGCATCCTTCTCATGAGTCCTAAACTCAGCGATCTCCTCAGGAGTAGCAGAAGACTCATCGATTTCCTTAAGCTCCTTATCGAGGACATATTCCTTGTCCTCATAGCGAGTGACCATCCTGATGTTCCTAATGCAATCATTGAAGTTGGAACCATTAAAGATGACTCTCCCACACAAGTTCATGAGAGAGAACGAGCTAGTAGGGTTTGAGCCAGAAGCAGTGTTGGAAGACATCTGAAAAGGAAGAAAGACAAAGTTTAGATTAGATAAAAGTCCTTAATATAACACCCAAATGAAATATTAAGGTTAGGACCCAACACAATATTTTACAATTTGGAAGAGGGATGTTGTAATCCAACTTGCAAAATATTTGAAGGTAGGTAAATGACGATTTACTAATTTCCACCATGAAAAACGAAATAGATTATTAAGTTTTAATTGGATTGAAATTCCTAGATTCCTTTGAGATTCATTGAACTTTTCAATGACATGTTTAAATCTCGATTATTCCCTTCAGGTTTGTGACTTGGATACCGAGGATCACAAACAAGGTGTGAATAACCATGCAAGTTAACTTGGTACACTCGATGCCATTTATCACCTAATCGATGTGCCAGTTAACCACACACGCTCCACCGATCTATGACAAACATCAAGCTACCCTTTGCCACCCTTTCTAGTCTAACTTAATGTGCCAGTTAACCACGCACGCTCCATTAACGACTTGACAAGGTGCAAAGTGCAATTTCATGGATTAACATCAATTTCACATTTTTCCTAAAGTAACTAAGATTGGGAATTTGAATAAAACATTTAGTTACTTTATAATTTCCATTATACTTTTAACGAGAATTAATGTCCTATTCTACCCGTTCAGCTAAAGACCCTCCACCAGTCAAGGAAGCGGTGGGTGAGAGTGGACACCCATTAAACTGCCATTTTATAGACAGTAACCTTATACCCCTCTTATAGATCGCCTTCGTGAATGAGGCCTACTAACGGTAAGACTGACTTGTCTTATACATACATATGTATATATATATATATATATATATATATATATATATAATTATTAAACTTTTAATATTATAATAGTATAAGGGTTGAATTTTAAACTTTTAAAATTCTAGGGTTTAGAATTAAAGTATTCATGAGTGTGACTTTACAAATTCCAAAACTTGAGGACAAGTTTTGACACTATTCAAAACTTTTTATTTTCTTAACTTATGAGTTTAATGACTTTTAAGGAAAAGACTTTTGGTTTTCCATAACTTGAGGACAAGTTATGGAGTCCATTAAAACTATTTAGACCATTAATTTAATTAACACAATAATCAAATAACACATGCATGATATTGTTAAACTCATAAGCATAAGATAATTCATATCATCAATCTTCAAGAAATTAGCCTAATCATATAAACTAATACAAATCTTGAAATTATGACAATTATCTCTTAATTGGACAAGCATGATCATTACCTTATGAAAATACAGATTTCATGGTTCAAAAAACAGTTTGGGGTAATGATCCTAATCCAATTTCTGGCCAAAATTTGAAATTCTGCACACAGATGCATCACCAGGGCATGGTAATTGTTTCCATGTCGTGGTGGGCATGCAGAAACGAAATTGGCAGATTTTCCAACTTTGAAAACCAATAAAACATCAAGTATAATAGAGAACAATCCAATTCTCTGATACCACTGAAGGGTTTTGAGCATCCTAACAACCTTAAGGTGCACATACAACCCTAAATGCTTTAGATCTATGTTTTCTCTAATTATACATGCAATTTGATTTTCCAAAGCATTATCCTAACTAGCATATAAACATGGGTACTTGTATAATAAAAAACTAGTTAGATGACACACCTTTTCTTGTAGCTTTTTTCCTTGGACCTTTAAGAGCCTAGCACCCCAAATGTGATGCCTGAAATGATTCACACAACACCACCAACAATGGAGGACTTGAGAGAGAATGTCTTGCACCAAATTCGGCTATTACTCTTCCAAAGACTACTTAGGTGCTGATTTTAGGAGCTTAGGGTCTTCTTATATAGTGTTGCAAAACTAGGGTTACACCATGTAAACCCTAATGTGCATGACCTTCCATATTCCTTAGGCTCCATGGGTTTAAACCTCCATGGATTATCCATGGGTTGTCACATTGGTTTAGCCCAACCTAAAGAACTATGGATCATTGGCCCACATTATAAGAATCAATGATTTACACAATCAATCCCCATATATTTAATTAGTCTCTTTTGATCACTAAATTAATTCCAAATTAATTATTGATCAATACTAATTAAATAATATGATCTCATATTAATATATTAGAACTTATAATATATTAATAAATCATAAATAACCTCTTCTCAAAAGTCCATCCTTCAGATTGTTCTGGTGCCATGCAACCCAAATGGACCATGCTACTCTCGGGTCAAGTACATACCAAATATAGTTATGGACTTAGACACCTTATCCAACATGTATAATGTTTCAACTGATCAATTTAATACTTGAATTAAAACAATAGTCATCCCATGCTCCAAGCATGCACACTATGTTTACCTATGGTCCTTACTTTGTGAAATAGATCAATTGTAAACATTTCCAATAACACTCATTTCATAATTCCAAATCCTTATCATAAGTGTAAGAATACCAAGTCCTTGCCACTTACTGTAATCTGTTAGATTCTAAGTTTATATGCAGTGATCCTTTTGTAACGACTATGTACACAAGTCACAGAGACTTTTCCAATTACAAAACTTTCCATTGGAAATTGTTACAAGACAATTCCATAGATTTGAAGTCTCATATTCAAAGCACATTCCTTTGAACATCCTTCTTGCATAAAAGTTTCTAATTTACTCATAGATTCTTGATATCCAACTCCCATTATGGAAAATTTCCCATAATTGCCATATGACTATCCATTCTTAATAGAATCCTATCTATACAGAATTATATCAATATGGTCCATTCATTACTATACTTCCAACTATCCACAAGCAACCAATCCTTGGTAAACCTCAGATCGTCTTTGACAGTTGTTTAATAACTTTAGTCATATCCGGTTCTTGTCCTTTTTCCCTCTTAATGCCCTAGGAATTTGGAAAATTAGAATAGGTGAATACTATAGCATATGCAATCGATCCTATATCCGAAGCATATGGGATACGATTCATAATGTCTTACATAAAGACATGATACTTGACCAGTCTTTTGCTATAATATTTCCATATATAGAATTTCCAATGTTGAAATATTTCAACATGGTATTCATATATATCCATGACTAAGTCTAATTAATACTTCAATCTAAACTTTTAGATTCGAAATAAAGTATAAGTATCATCCCCCTTATTATAGCGAAACAACTTTTCAAATTTTGCAACTTTGTAAATTTGTAACCTTTGTTTCCTATAACTAGTGTTGCTAACTTGCAACACTTCACATAATAATCATGCTCCTACTATCATGATAATTATATTCTTACTAGCATAACACTTATGCTCCCACTAGCTTTGACATGTACTCAGAAATCAGTTGGACTTCTAGAAATCAATACTTATTGACTTTCTTACCAAAGTTCAGATTTCTCATACGAGATGCTTCGATAAGAATTTATCTAGGCTTCTCAAACTCATACACCTTACCTTAGATTGCTCATATGTGTGTCTAAACTATTTCAGAACTTACAACAGTAAGTTCCGAATGTTCAAACGATTTGCCATTTCTCACAATTCGAACTATGAAGAGGGATGTCGTAATCATAATCGAATTTGAGAACGCAATTAACACAACTGCTATCTCCTTAAAATCTACTTAGTGAAAGCATTTCCTCACAATCATTTTCATGAATTGCAGAGAAACCTTATGTCACTTAGATTTTATGGTGTGTGTGTTCCTATCCATGTGAAACTGTCATTTCCAACCATTATCATTAGATAAGATCTATGGAAGATTCAAAATCATATGGACTGAACTTGTTCAATCTAATTTTCTTGCCACTTGGCAGTACAAGGGCCTACGATGTCTTCCAAGTTGTTAAGCAGCTCACCCTTACTAATTAATGAAGTTTCACTGATCAAGGTGCTTTGCCTAATGCAAACAATTGAGAACTCATAGAGCTTACAAGCATAGTCAACTTTAACTGGAATGGGCACAGAAACAAGAATATGTCAACACGATAGGTTACAAACCTCAAGTCATGTGCTGGTGATTAACAATAGGTTTACTCTTGATTAGTTCTTGAAACTTGTCAAGATCTTTAAGACTCCCACTGGCCTCTTGACATATAAGATTCTCTTCTCAAGAAACATTTCTTGACAAACAATATTCAAGAGTTAGTGTGGATTCTTATCAAGAATGACACCTCATATAATTGGTCTCAGTTGGTCTTTGTCTTATCCAAGACGTCACAACTACCAATTACAAATGTGCATGCGTATGAAAACTTTTCTACTCCACATTTCATGATGTGTTATAAATCCTACTTAGGATATGTCACTCAATGTAGAATCTTGGAGTATGACTCTAAGACTTGATTTTGGAACAAAGTATGATTCACCTTTTGATTTAACCATTTGAACAATTCCCGATTCCTCTTCTTAGCCATACAAATGCACTAAGGTGTTCTTAGAGGATCAATTATGATATGGTTCTATAATCATTAAGATGATCATAAAACATGATACTAAAGTATTCTCCTTTCCTTTCAGATTGGAGAAACTTTTATCTTTCTGCCTAATTGATTTTTCTTATTCGTTCTGCTATACATTGAAACTTTTTCAATGATTCAGAATTACACTTAATCTTGTAAGCATAACCATATTTACTAAACTTTTATTAAAGCATGACGAATAGTCTTATCGTTCTTTGTGGTGGATCTGATCAGTGCACAACAATGTGTACTAGATCCCCTAGTCCTTTGCTTGACTCACATCTATATGTGAACAAGGAGTTAGTCTTAATTTCCCAAAGATGAAGGTTCTCATTCATCATACAATACAAGTTGCGTGATTCCAAGTTCATGTCCAATTGAAACTTAGTGATAAGAATCTTTCCTTATTTGGTAAATTTAGACACTACCACAAAAGAAAGAATCAAATCCATATTGCTAAAAATAGAAACATACAAACATCAATTTTCACAAATGTCATTGCAAGGAAATATAAAATAAGATAAAATCAAAATTTTCCTTTATTTATAAATTTAGAAACCTTTCCGTAAAATGCAAGTATATATGAAAACTATGTTTCTAAATATTCCTAAGCAATCTATCATAACTCCTAAGCAGCAGCTCGAAACTCTGATCATCGAATCATGCGATCGGAATCCATCTCTTCGCGATCAGACTCAGCCTACTCTTTCTTCAAGCTTCCTTTCTCTTCTTCGATCCTACAAAACATCAAAATGTAATCTTATCACATCATGTATTAAGAATCTAGAAATAGGAACTTAATAGAGTTAGATAGTGGACTTACCTGAAGCAGAGTCATACATTTTGACTTTACCATCCTTATGGTCCTTCAGGTAAATATGGCAGCTTCGCATCCAATGCCCCTTCTCTTGGCAATAGAAACAAACAGACTCTTTTGGAATGGCAAATGTGACAATCTCAGACTTAGCCTTTCTCTTTACCATTTGGTCAAACGGCTTAACCATGGCCGATCCCTTTTCATTGGGAATAGAAGACTTTTCTGGACTTCCAATGTTTCCATTGTCAATGTCCATAAAAGTTTGGGAAGTAGATCTTCCAATCACATTTGCTTTACCAATGTGCCAAATTATTGCAGATTCAACAACAATTAGCAAATATGTAAGATCGATAAGGATCATGTCGCGGTCTGTCATATAGTAATCTTTAATGAGCTTACTATATGACTTAGGAAGTGATGGAAGAACCAAGTCAACAGCCAACTTCCTTGACACAACGACTCCTAACATTCCCAGCTTGTCAATGTGTGACTTCATCTCCAAGACATGTGCACACACAGACCTTCCATCTTCATGTTTTCTTACCAATAGGGCTTGAGTGACATTGAACTTTTCAAGTCAACGAACATGTGGGTTAGGGACAACTATTGGAGGAGGTGGAGGAAGTGAAGTATGATTTCTGGGAACATCATCTTCATGAGGAAAGCTTTTTCCAAAAGGTTCGGGAGGACCATAGTTGTCAACACTAGACATCTATGAGGGGAGAAATTCAAGTTAGTTGATTTAAGTCCTTAATATAACACCAAAATGAAATATTAAGGCTAGGACCCAACACAATATTCTCCAATTCGGAAGAGGGATGCCGTAATCCAATTGTAAAATATTTGAAGGTAGGTAAATGACGATTTACCAATTTCCACCATGAAAAATGAAAAAGAACATTAGGTTTTAAATGAATTGAAATTCCTAGATTCTTTGAGATTCATTGAACTTTTCAATGACATGTTTAATATTATGCCCTTCAAGTTTGTGACTGGGATGTCAAGGATCACAAACAAGGTGTGAATAACCATGCAAACTAGCTTGGTGATGGGTTTTGAGCATTCTAACACTTCCTAAGTGCACATGCAACCCTAATAACCTTGGATCTATGTTTTTCTAATTATCATGCAAAGTTGAATTCCAAGGTTATATTCCTATCTAGCATACATGGGGAACAAATTTTAACTTGCATGAAAGATAGAATAACTTACCTTGTTGTTGCTTATGATCCTTGAAACCTTGTGAGCCTAGCACCCCAAGTGTGATGCCTCAAATGCTTCACACAACACCAAATGCTTTTGGAGTAAACTTTTGAGAGAATATTACACTTGCAAAATCGGCTCTAGCCCTCTTGATTCTTGTGTGCAACCGATTTTGGTGGAGCATGGGTTCTTTATATAGTGTTGACACATCTAGGGTTACACCATGTAAACCTTATTGTGTCATGACTCTTCATTTCCATGACCCATGGGTTTGTAACTCCCATGGAGCATCCTATGGGTTTAACCCAACTTGATAATTCATGGAGCCTCTTAGCCCACTATACAAGTTATGCATAATTTACATAATCAACACATATATTTAATTAGTTATCTTTTGATCACTTAATTAATTCTAAATTAATTCTTGATCAAACTAATTAAATAATATTATTAATATATTAGAAATTATAATATATTAATAATCCACAAGTGTTATTTCTCTCATTTAGTCTATCCAATTGCATGGTGCCATGCAATTGGATATAACATACCAGAAATAGTTATGGACTTAGACACCTTATCCAACAGTCTCCCACTTGGATAAGTCTAATAACTATAACTGCAATACTTCAGGAACCGATCGGCAATCGTAGCTCTTTCAAGGTCTCTCGGAACTTAGAAGATGATGATACGCCATTTAAGATAAGTGATCATATAATCCTCTGTTCGAGATATTAGCCGGACAAATACATGGAACAATGTCTTACTTATTGTCCAGCAGTTTGTTTCCCGATTTCCGATTTGTTTAACAAAGAACTTAATTGAACACATCAACTTAGTTCTGACCGGGCCCGGTACATAGGTCAAAACAAAATCATTGAGGGGCCCAGATATCAGCTTCTAATCCAAGAAGGAACAGATAAACTTCGACTCATATGTTTGTTCTACCACTCATTGAATTATACACAAGAGCACGTTTTATAACATCGAGTTACCAATGCGTTTTAGTACAATCAATGCATAACCAACTCATAAGTAACAAATCATATCTCTGGGTTTGAAGACTCATATGATATTACCGTATCACGGTCACTTGAGATAAATTCCATGAAGTGATTCCAGTGAGCGTGGGTTGAGTCCAATGCTCAGAACTTATGAGCACTCAAGATTGTTGTAGCCATGTCCAACACCTTAGACCTCTGCAATCAATCATGACAGTCTTGATTCATACCTACTTCCGACATATGACCGACTGTGGAGGTTCGAATAATATGATATACCAAACATAATTATTCTGGAAGTCAAAACATGCAAAAGAAATATAGTAAACGATCGACAAGAGATAGCAACACTTTACTCATAAATAAAACACCTTTTATTCATCATCTAATGTCAATTACCTTTACAAATTTCGAGGTTATCTAACTACTAAATCTAATATCATCCTTCAGCCCTATGCTCCGAGCATGCTGGAGATGCTTAACCCGAGTCAGTCCCTTCGTGAGGGGATCTGCTGGGTTCTCATCCGATGATACCCTCTTTGCCACGAGGAGTCCTTCTTATATTCGATGTCTGATGAAATGGTATTTTCTGTCGATGTGTCTGGATCTCCCGTGATCCCTTGGTTCCTTGGCTAAGGCAACTGCACTTTCACTATCATAGAAAATTTCCATTGGCTCTTTAATAGCTGGTACAACTCCAAGGTCTCCAATGAAGTTCTTCAGCCATATCGCCTCCTTTGCTGCCTCGCTAGCTGCTATATACTCTGATTCGCAAGTTGAATCAGCCACTGTCTCTTGCTTGGAACTCTTCCAAGAAATTGCTCCTCCGTTTAAGGTAAAGACCCAGCCTGACTGAGAGCGGAAATTATCCCTATCAGTCTGAAAGATAGCATCACTATACCCTACAACTCTCAAGTCTTCACTCCCACCGAGGGTAAGGACCCAGTCCTTAGTCCTCCGTAGGTACTTGAGGATATTCTTTACCGCAGTCCAGTGTGCCTTGCCAGGGTTCCCCTGATACCTGCTAACCATGCTCAAGGCAAAGGCTACATCAGGTCGAGTACACGTCATAGCATACATGATCGATCCTACAGCCGAAGCATAAGGTATTCGACTCATTTCTGCTATCTCAGCCTCAGTACTAGGGCTTTGTGTATTACTCAATCTGGCGTTACTCTGGATGGGTAACTCTCCTTTCTTGGAGTCCTGCATGCCGAATCTCTTCAGCACCTTATCCAAGTAGGTACTCTGACTAAGTCCAATTAGTCTTTTACTCCGGTCTCTCAAGATCCTTATCCCTAGAATATAGGCAGCTTCTCCTAGGTCCTTCATAGAGAAACACTTCCCAAGCCAGGACTTAACTTCCTGCAGAGTTGGGATGTCATTTCCTATGAGTAGTATGTCATCCACATACAATACCAAAAAAACTAACTATACTCCCACTAGCCTTGACATATACTCAAGATTCATCTTCACTCCTAGAAAAGCCAAATTCTTTGACTTTCTCATCAAAGCAAAGATTCCATCTGCGAGGTGCTTGCTTTAACCCATAAATGGATTTCTCAAGCTTACACACTCTATTAGGGTACTCTGTATTGACAAAACCCTCTGGCTGACTCATGTAAACATCCTCATCCAACTTTCCATTAAGGAAAGCGGTTTTGACATCCATTTGCCATATTTCATAATCATGAAATGCAGCTATGGCGAGCATAACCCTAATAGACTTAATCTTCGCTACTGGTGAGCATGTCTCATCATAGTCAACTCATCATGGAACGAACCATATCCAACAAGGTAGCGAAGCTCTGCGGCATACCCCCAAAATGAGATTGGTAGCGAAGCTCGACTCATCATGGAACGAACCATATCCAACAAGGTTTGATTACGCCTCTCAGCTATACCATTCAACGGTGGTGTCCTGGGGGGTGTCAATTGTGAGACAATCCCACATTCCCTAAGATAGTCGAGGAACTCTGAACTAAGATACTCACCACCTCGATCGGATTGAAGCATCTTAATGTTCCTGCCCAATTGATTCTCGACTTCGTGTTTAAACTCTTTAAACCTCTCAAAAGTCTCTAACTTATGCTTGATTAAGTAGACATATCCATATCTACTGTAATCATCAGTAAAAGTCAAATAATAACGATTAGCATCCCTTGTGGCATGTTTGAAGGGCCCACACACATCCGTGTGTATAAGATCCAACAAACCTTCACCCCTCTCACAAGAACCTGTGAAGGGTGACTTTGTCATTTTTCCAAGTAAGCATGATTCGCAACTATCATCTGACTTTAGGTCAAATGACTCCAATACTCCATCCTTTTGGAGTTGGCCTATGCGTTTCTTGCTTATATGTCCAAGACGACAATGCCATAATGATGCTTTATCCAAGTTATTATTATTAACAGAATCAATACACAATACATTATTTCCTAAGTTATCAACCACAGATACAGTTTCATACACGCCATGACAAGGTAATGCTTTAAAATAAAGAACATTATTAAAGAAAGCATTAATCGAACCAACTTCATTATCAAATGAAAAGGTGAAACCTTGTTTATACAATGCATGAAAGGAAATAATGTTTCTTGCCATTTCTGGTGAATAACAACACTTATTCAAATCTAAACTAAACCCACTACTTAGCGATAAAGTATAAACTCCAATCTTGGTGACAGGTAAAGCTTTCCTATTCCCCATGATTAAGTTTATTCTTCCATGCTCCACATTCTCACTTCTTCTTAGTCCCTGCAAATCAGAACAGATATGAATACCACAACCGATATCAAGGACCCAAGAGCTATAATGGGGTGAGTTATTAGATAAGATAGTGTAAATACCTGCATGGTTGGGTTTAACTTTCCCATCCTTCACATCTTGCTGGTACTTTGGGCGGTTCCGCTTCCAATGTGATTTTTCATGGCAATAGAAGCATTCAGCCTCTTTTGGGTCAGAAGAAGGAGTGACGAAACCTTTCTTGGTTCCACTTGAAGAAGAGCCATCAAGGGTCCTAGCCTTGGTACCCTTCGAAGAGCCCTTCCTCTTCTTCCCTCGACTTTTCCCGATTGCCAAAACCGGGGCGGAGTTTGGAGTAGGAGTGTTAACAACTGACTTACCCTTAAGACCTGTTTCTGCGGTCTTGAGGAGTCCCTGAAGTTTGCTGAGTGTGACCTCTTCCTTATTCATGTGATATGTCATGCGGAATTGATCATAGCATAATGGTAAGGAGTGCAAAATGATATCTATTGCAAGCTCCTCAGGGAAGTTCACATTAAGCTTCAGCAACCGATCCACATACCTTTGCATTTTCTGCATGTGGCTCGTGACGGATTCCCCGTCCTTCATCATGGTTGTTATGATAGAGCATATGATTTCATACCTCTCTTGTCGTGCACTTTGATGGTATCTTTCCATCAGATCTTGGTGCATTTCAAAAGGGTAGAAGTCCTCATAGGACTTTTGGAGTTCCGCTGTCATGGTGGCCAACATGATGCATGCCACTTTTGTAGCATCCCTTTCATGTGCCCGGAAGTCAGCGATCTCCTGGGGAGTTGCAGTGGTCTCATCAATCTCCTTAAGCTCCTTGTCAAGGACATATTCTTTGTCCTCGTAGCGGGTAATCATCCTGATGTTTCTAATCCATTCATTGAAGTTGGATCCATCAAAAGTGACTTTCCCACACAAGTTCATAAGGGTAAAGGAGCCATTAGGATTAGAGCCAGAAGCAGCATTGTTTGAAGACATCTGAAAGAAGAGGACAAGATTAGTTTAGATATTAAGTGAGTCCTTAATAAAACACCCAAATCTAATATTAAGGCTAGGATCCAATCACAATATATTATAACTTAGAAGAGGTATGTCGTAATCCAAGCTATAACATATTTGAAAGGTAGGTGAATGACGATTCACCAATTTCCACCATGAAAAACGAAATATAAATATTAGGTTTTTAATTGGTTCTTAGAAATTCCTAGATTCTTTTGAGATTCAATGAACTTTTCAAAGGCATGTTTCAATCTCGAGTGTGCCCTCCAAGTTTTGTGACTGGGATACCGAGGATCACAAAACGAGGTGTGAAGTAACCATGCAAATCACTTGGTACCCTCAAAGTTTATCACTCAATCGATGTGCCGGTAAACCACACACGCTCCACCGATGCTATGGTAAACCTTAAGTCACCCTTTACCTACCTTGTTAAGTCCAAGTTAGTGTGCCGGTTAACCACACACGCTCCACCAACGACTTAAACAAAGTGTAAAGTGTAATTTCATGGATTAGCACCTTATTCACAATTTCTTAAAGTAACTAAGATTAGGAATTTAATAAAAGCATTTAGTTACTTTATAATATTCATCATACTTTTAATGAGAATTTATAAGTCCTTGTCTTACCCGTTCGGCTAACGACCGTCCACCGATCAAGGAAGCGGTGGGTGAGAGTGGACACCCATTAAGTTGCCATTTTATAGGCAACAACCTTATACCCCCCCCCCCCCCCCCGCCCTTATAGACTGGCTTCGTGAATGAGGCGTACTAGCGGTAAGACGACTTGATCTTATACATATATATATTATTAACTTATAATATAAAGTATAAGGGTTGAATTTTAACTTTTAAAATTCTAAGGGTTGGAACTAAAGTTTTAATCAAGACTTTACTTGTTCCAAAACTTGAGGGCAAGTTTTGTAAACTTTCAAAACTTTTCATTTCTTATAACTTATGAGTTAATTGAGTAATAAAATGAAGACTCTTCATTTTTATAACTCTTGTGTTCTTTTAATGGCTTTAATAAAAGTGTGACTTTTGATTTTTCATAACTTGAGGACAAGTTATGGACTCCATTAAAACACATTATGATCAAAAATTAAACTACCAAGAAGGTTACAAATAATTCCTATGATCATCTAATCTTCATAAGTTCAAGACATGAATATGAACATTTCAAGAATCAAAAATTACACTTAAAACTTTGTAATTTTGATAATTGCCATTGCAAATGGATTAGCATAAACATTACACCATCTAAAACAAGTTTTAAAACATCAAAACAGTTTAGGGTAATGTTTCTAGTCCATTTCCAGCAACAAATGTGCAAACTTTCATACGAGCAGAAAACAGAAAAACGATTTTTTTCAAGCAGTTTGCACAAAAAACAAAAAAAAACAACAAACAAACCTAGGCTCTGATACCACTGATGGGTTTTGAGCATTCTAACACTTCCTAAGTGTACATGCAACCCTAATAACCTTGGATCTATGTTTGTCTAATTATCATGCAAAGTTGAATTCCAAGGTTATATTCCTATCTAGCATACATGGGGAACAAATTTTAACTTGCATGAAAGATAGAATAACTTACCTTGTTGTTGCTTATGATCCTTGAAACCTTGTGAGCCTAGCACCCCAAGTGTGATGCCTCAAATGCTTCACACAACACCAAATGCTTTTGGAGTAAACTTTTGAGAGAATATTACACTTGCAAAATCAGCTCTAGCCCTCTTGATTCTTGTGTGCAACCGATTTTGGTGGAGCATGGGTTCTTTATATAGTGTTGACACATCTAGGGTTACACCATGTAAACCCTAATGTGTCATGACTCTTCATTTCCATGACCCATGGGTTTGTAACTCCCATGGAGCATCCATGGAGCATCCTATGGGTTTAACCCAACTTGATAATTCATGGAGCCTCTTAGCCCACTATACAAGTTATGCATAATTTACATAATCAACCCATATATTTAATTAGTTATCTTTTGATCACTTAATTAATTCTAAATTAATTCTTGATCAAACTAATTAAATAATATTATTAATATATTAGAACTTATAATATATTAATAATCCACAAGTGTTATTTCTCTCATTTAGTCTATCCAATTGCATGGTGCCATGCAACCCAAATGGACCATGCCGGGTCGGGTCAAGTACATACCAGAAATAGTTATGGACTTAGACACCTTATCCAACAGTCTCGAAGTCATTTATCACCTAATCAATGTACCGGTTAACCACACATGCTCCATTGATCTATGACAAACTACAAGCTACCCATTGTCATCCTTCATTAGTCCCATATTAGTGTGCCGGTTAACCACACACGCTCCACTAACGACTAATAAGGTGCAATGTGCAATTTCATAGGTTAGCATCAAATTCACATTTTTCCTAAGTAACTAAGATTGGGAATTTATAAAAGGTTTAGTTACTTAATATTTCATCATAATTTTAATGAGGATTTAAATGTCCTATCAAACCCATTCGACTAACGACCCTCCACTAGTCAAGAGTGCGGTGGGTAAGAATGGATACCTAATGGCGGTCATTTTACAGGTCGCTTCCTTAAACACCCCTTATAGACCAGCTTCGTGAATGAGACCTACTAACGGTAAGACTGAATTTTAACTTATACATATATAATATATTAAATTTTTAATTTTATATAGTATAAGGGTGTATTTTACACATTTAAAATACTTGATGGTTTAATCTATTAATAAATTAAACTTTTAATTTAATTAAACTTAAACCATATCATTATGGAATTATTAAATCTCTTTTAATTAAACACTTTAATCAATTTAATAAAGTCCATAAGGTGTAATTAAACTTATTAAAAAAACATCAAGGTTCTAAATATAAAAATTCAAAATTAAAAACTATTTAATTAATTTTTAAGTTATGAACCCAAGAGTTGCACCTTTTGAAACGTTTCAATTACTAGATGCTTTAGAATTCAATATTTCAAATTAAAACTTTTTAATTAAACTTTTCAAATTCCAAAACTTGAGGGCAAGTTTTGAAACTCTTCAAAACTTTTGAATTCCATAACTTATGGAGTTAATGTTTAATGAATGAGACTTTCCAAGTTCCATAACTTGAGGACAAGTTATGAAACTCTTCAAGACCTTTGCAATTCCATAACTTAAAGAGTTTAAAGTTTCATGAATGAGACTTTTCATATTTCATAACTTGAGGACAATTTATGAATCTCTTCATGAAACACTTAGATCAAAATATAAACTAATACGATTATCATATAACTTATCATTTACCAATTTGACCTAATTTAACTCTTATGGCAAGACAATTCTAATCAAACAATACAAATAATCAAATTATCATATAATCAAAACATTATCTTAAAATTTGATAATTGTCTTTTTAATTTTGGATGATGGAAATCATTACCTTATCACAAAAAGAATTTTTTAATAGTCAAAACAGTTTGTGGTAATGATTCTAATCCAAAACTTGGCCAAAAAACTGAAAAAAATCGTCCACTGAACAGTCACCACGTTGTGGTAACTTTGACCACGTCGTGGTGATCATGCAGATTCCAAAAAAACGATTTTTCTTGCTTTGAAAATAATACCAATGCATCAATATAACAGAAAACTACCCTAGGCTCTGATACCACTGTTGGGTTTTAAGTACTATAACACTCCTATGGTGCACATACAACCCTAATGCTTTGGATCCAAGTTTTCTCTAGTTATACATGTAAAAAAAATTATCCAAATCATGAGACATATCTAGCATACAAATTTGGTACATGAATCATAAAACTAGTTAAAAGAATACCTCTTATTTGTAGCTTGTAGTTGTTAGCCTTTCAAGAGCTTAGCACCTCAAGTGTGATGTCTAAAACAAGTCACAAACACCATGAACAAATGGAGGACTTTGAGAGAGAGAGAGAGAGAGAGAGGCTAGAACCACCAAAATCGCCTAGGGTTCTCTTAGAACCCTTGGGGTGGTGATAAGCCTTATGTACTAACACTTCATGGACTCTCACATAAACTTAGTCCATCACTAATGAATCATGGATCATTGGCCCAAACTATATGTATTACTGATTTACTTAATCAGTCCTCTTAATTTAATTAATCTCTTTTCATCACTAAATTAATTTCAAATTAATTATTGACCAATATTATTTAAATAATATGATTTCTCAATTAATATATTACACTTATAATATATTAATAAATCACAATTAACCTCCTTCTCAAATATCCATCCTATCAGATTGTTCTGGTGAAGGCAACCCGAAATGGACCATGCTACTCTCGAGTCAAGTACATACCAATTATAGTTATGGGCTTAGACGCCTAATCCAACAACCCTAACCCCTTTGCTTGGTGACTAAGCAACTCATGAGCCTCTATCCAAGAGCCTTTGGACAAAAATTCTAGGCCGTTCGTAGAAGTTTTCATCCAACCTCTTACAAGGAGGTTCTACAACCTTTTTTCTCAACTATCAATAAATAGCCAAACAGCCCATGCACTTTAAATTAATCTAATTAATCCTAAAATTAATTTCAATCAATTTCTAATCAATTATTAATTAAACAATATGATTTCTAATTAATATATTATCTTCATAATATATTAATAAATCAATTATTACTCAAATAATAAATAAAACGTTTTTACAGATAATAATAGTACATGAATTGCCTTAACAGATAGGCAGATATTACAACAACTAGTAAACTAGGTCACCTGTAATCCAATCCGTCTTGAATGTCTATTTAGTGATTTCCTGAGAATACATGTAATTTTGAGGGTCAACACAAGGTGGGTAAGAGTTATAGGTTTTCTGCTAACAGCAGTAATACTTTTAAAAAGTCTAAAAAGTATTTTCTTTGTAAGTATAAAAATACTTAAAATTGTGTTTTTCAAGTGCCTTTGAAAGCCAAAATGTACCTTTGTATAAGTAAATCCATACTTAAAATTTTGTTTGTAAAGAATCCTTGAATATACTTGAAAACCAAACTATATTGTTACATAAGTAATTCTATACTTAAAATAGTTTTGGAAGTAACCAAGACCATGGTTTGTAGTGATAAAGAGAGAGAGAGAGAGAGAGAGAGAGAGAGAGAGAGATTCCAGTTAATGTTTATAGTGAGTCCTATAATCGATCTATGTGACTAAATGTACCCCCTACAACGCTTCATTGGACGTTGTAGTAACAATTGTAGACACTTATCACCCATGTCGATTGATCGGTCGAGGTTGTAGCTAGCAACCACAGGTGGGGATGTCAATCCCGTATAGATCTATACATATGTATCTCGCTTCGAAGATTAACAATTATAGTAGTGTGGGTATGCTAAGTGCTTAGACTCAACTAATGAATATAGTCTCACTAAAAATCCTTTAACTAATTTATGTGAATAACTCTCATCCCTAACTTAATTGTGGTTAAGTCACTAGGCATAATGAATTTCATTATATAAAGTTTATAAAAGTCGAGTATGATTTATATGTATGTAAAGTGTAATGTACTATGTAACACCCCGTTTATTAAATAAATAAATAAATAAACTAATGAACGAATCGTAGCCCTAGAATTAATAATTATATAGCAAGGTGTTGGTCTCGAGGAGTTAATTGCTACTATATTAGAAGTTAGGGGTTAAAAGTGTGAAATCCGGATTTAGGTTATATATATTTATGAAGACAGGGGCTCCGTGGTAATTATTGGAACTTAAGTTGAAAAGAATGAGAGGAGTAGGGACTAAAAATGTTAACATGGCTGAAGTGTGATCATTGGATTTAAATTGGAAAGAATTTGGAATGATGAGGGCTAAAGAGTAAATTTCAGATCAAATTGAAAAGGATTTGTTGAGGAGGGGCTGTTAGGTAACTGTTGGATTTAATTTGTAAAGGATTTCAGGAGGCAGGGTTAAAAAGGTAAATTATGGACTTAAATTGTAAGGTTTTCTGAAGAATGGGTTTAAAGGGTAAATATGGGGCTTATTTAGAAAATATTTCCGAAGGGATGGACTATATATGTCGTTATGGGATGAAGTTTGTAACTTCGGGTATATAACCCAGCGTCATCGGGCATCAACCCTAACCCTAATGTGAACTATTCTCAGCCGCCACCTCCACCCTTATGCCTCCCGCATCCGGCCGCCGCTGCTTAGTCAAGTTCAAACACCATCCGCCACTTCGTAACCGGGGCGCCGTCACCACTGTCGGATTTCCTCAACCGTCAGTGTGCTTCGTGTGGGAGTTGCATCCGATAGGGAGGTCGAAGGAAGATGACAAAGCTTCCACCCCGCTGTTGAGGCTGTAGACCACCAGCTGTCGCCACCTTGCACCACCGAAGTCGCCATCGCGAATCCGTGCATCGACCATCATTGTTAGCCGTTACTGTTGTCATCATTCCCTCCGTCACAGCTGAAGACGAAGGCTGCCATGGAGCGCCATGGCAGTAGATGATCAGAAGAGACCATTAGTGGTCGTCGTTGCTACCCTTTTCTTCCATGTTTCTTTCGATGACTGCCTCAACCCATATCTTGACAGTTCGTACCACCGTCGCCGCCGCTGGTTCGTTTCGCCGGTCTTTTCATCATGCCGCCGTCACATTTTCCTCCTTCAAGACCGAAGTCTAAGTGTGGGTGTGTTTCTGTTGTTAGTGGATGTTGGGTGTGGAGTCATTTGGTCCGGATTCACGGAAAAGCCACCACCACCACCGTAAGGTGGTGGCTGCCACCCTCTACCACCACCGGCCACCACAAGGGTGGTTGTGTGTGTGTGTGTGTTATCGAGTTGTATATTGTAAATGGTGCCAAAAAAATAATAGAAATCTCAAACCACCACCGTAGGGTGGTGGCTGCCGCCACCAGCCGCCATGTCGGGTTGCGGTGTGCTTTGCCGTGTCATGTTTGATTTGGTTGGGATGCTTGAAACCCTAATGGACCTAGTGAAATCATAATGGGCATAATGAACCCTAATTGGTCAAAGGACCTAGCTATTGGGCCTATTGGGCTAAGATGGGTTGGAAACCCTAATGCCATGAAACCCTAATTTGGGACTTATCAGGACCGCATCAGAATTATTTAATGAACTTAAAATATTAATTAATAATCATTGCAAATTAACCTAAGGCCATGTGGGACTTAATGGATTATGTGTCACACCCCAAAACCGAGAACGGCGGAAACGTTCTGGGGCGGAGGACGTCATATAATGTATCACAACAATGCAAGGTAGTAAACAAGCAACAACATCATCCATTGCATTAATAGTATAATTTTAATTACATGTGAGTTCTTTCATAGTATAAATCAACATAATTAATATTCAAAATAAAAGACGAGTCTTGACGGCTCCGTCTTCACAAAACCTGGTCGTCGTACCTGTCTATTTGTGACCTGAGAATACAAGTTATTTTGAAAGCGAGTATCAGCAATAAAGCTGGTGAATTCATAAGTATTTATGTGACTTTGATTTGTAAAACTGTAAAGAAAGACCTGTGAATGTTTGGAGAAAAGTTTGTATCAATGAACATGTTTGTAAGTAATTGTAAACATTTGAAAACCCTAGAAAATCCCATATTTCCTACTAGTATAAAAAGTAGCCTTCTACCAAGACCCGACTGTTTTGAAAGTATGCATTACTGTAAATGTGACGGCTTTTCCCTTGTATAACTATTATTATTATAAAACTATCGTCTATCTCATCGTTTATGTGTATGTATCACAAAATAAAGGTAATAAGGAAAATAGTCTATCTATATCAAATATCATCTACCTCGTCGTTCATGTGAATGTGTCACAAAGTAAAGGTAAGAAGGAAAAATAATATAATAACTAAAATTGTATCCTTTTGCACTAGGATATTCACGGCGTGGTAACTCGCCGAACAGTACAACCGTAGACATTCGTCGATGTGCATTTTCCCTACTGTAGCTAACAGCCTTGGGTGTGGAATGGTCAGTCCCGAAACGCATGTAATAGAATCTATGTAATAGTATCTATGTAAACGTATCTATGTAATCGTATTTATGTAAACGTATCTATGTAAGCGTATCTCTTGTAATTGTATGTCTTGTAATTGTATGTCCTGTAATTGTATGTCTTGTAATTGTATGTAATTGTATCTCTTCATATAGTATGTAATGTGTTCGTATTTCATATAGTATGTAATGTATTAGTATAGACTCATGAATGAACGGACACTTGTGTGATTCCTTGTACTTGGAATAGTAAGTAGTATCTCCTAACTATACCTATTATAGTTACTAGTAATGTACGTGTATAACCGAAGTATGCCTTTGCTACCCAAAAATACTGAACCAGCTGATGGAACTTTTATGTCTATATAAATATACATGATATTTAACTAATATTTAGACGACATTCGGACGAATAACCGATGCCCTAAGGCCACATCCTAACGAGGAAAAGGAAATAAAGCGAGCTAGCCGTCCTAAGTCCTTTAAATATTACTTATATAACTATACATATATATAGGCATGCATTTGACAATATAAAAGTATAGAAGAAGTTTTGGTAAAACCTTTGAAAAATTTAATAACTAAGAAATGATGATTTGAAAGCAGTTTGCTTGATAAGAACAGTTTTAAGTATAAGAAAACCTTTGTTTGAAACGCGATTGTAACAGCGTTTGAAAGGAAACATAAAGTATGTAAGACAGTTTGATAAAGAGTTTTAACATGTAAAAACGTTTGAGAAAGTCCTTTGAAGTAATATGTTTGGTGAAACAGCTAAACGTGTAGTACATCCATTTGTATACTAGTTATAAATCACATAAGATTGATTAAATAACAATATAGAATACATAGCAAAGGATAGATATTTTCACACGATAATTACCGGGTGTTTACTTGTATTCCCCCCCCCCCCTTAAAAGTATTTAAAAAGCATTTAAAATGTATTTAAAGTGTGTTTGTAGGGGTATGAACTCACTTGATAGATTGAAGAAGGTGAGACGAAAACCGAGCAGAACTTCGACTAGAAAAGCTGATTTATTTCTCGGGAACTTCGGGGTGTCGGGCCTTGCGTCGTGTACTAGGGGTGTACCGGGACTTTCGGGTGGTTTAGAGGGGCTTTAGAGGGGTTCCAAGGTGAAAGAAATGAGTAAGGAAGCAAATAAACCCGGGCAGCCTCGCATGATATTTATAGGGTGCTGAAAGAGGGATTACGTTGGGCGTAATTTCGGAGTACGCTGGGCGTACTCGTTACGCTGGGCGTACTTCGGTTACGCTGGGCGTTCGCATGCGTCATGGCTTACCGCATCCTCGGACGGAGCATTGGAACGACGTGGACGAACCGAGGCCTAGCACCCGAGTACGCTGGGCGTACGAGGGTACGCTGGGCGTAAATCGTCTTGGTGTGTGTGCCTCGAACTTGTAAAATCCGTAACTTTCGCATATGAGCTCCGTTTTTGACGTTATTTATATGCACGCGTAGGTGAGAATGTACTCTACAACTCTAGTTTAGACTTCGTTGGCAAATTTTGAATTTATTTTTAATTATATATTTTTAATAGGTCGGGACACGAAAAGTCTGTTTAAAATCCATAACTTCTTCATCCGATGTCCGTTTCTGTCAGACTTTTTACCGTTGTGCTACCATTGACGAGATCTTCGATTCTCGTTTAGGTTGTGTCGGCCACAAATCACTCGATCACTGTTTCGAGTTTTTAGCTGTCTACTGCCACTTCGGAAATTAGAAAAATCATAACTTCCTCATACGAAGTCAGATTTGGGCGTTCTTTTTATGCATGCTCACGGTTTAACGTAATCTATGACTTTCGTTTAGATACCTAAGGCTAATAATTATTGTATTGAAACTTCGCGTTTTACGTTTACCAGCATTGCCGGTTTTTGCCGCGAATCTTAGATTGGTCATAACTTCTTCGTTATAACTCGGTTTTTAGTGTTCTTTATATTTCTGAAACCCTTGAAATGATATCTATCATTTAGACAACCCAATTGAAACTTTTTGAACATTTTATTTTCGAAGATATTTTATTAACTTAAAACGGGTTACAAGGTTCGACTAGAATTCGTTACATTGGCTTGAAATTTCAGGTTGTCACATTATGTCCTTAATGGGTTAAGTAGGAAAACTTAACCCTAATCATCATTTTATGTGAAAAACCTAATTTCACTTGGGCCTTGAGTTGGGCCTTTCTATTGGGCTTTGATAATTAGGAAAATAATGGGCCACCCAAGAATAAGCAATTGGACTAGAATAATTTAATGGACCTAGGGCAAGGCCCATGTAAGAGTTTTGGGCCCAATTTGGAAAATTGGGCCATAGATGGGCCATAGTTTGGGCCTTAATGATTATATGACATTGGGCCATTAGAGTGCCAAATGTTTGGACTGGATTAAATGGTCGGGCCTTTAAATGAGACCATGTAAAGGTTGGGCCCAATTTGGAAAATTGGGCCATATGTTGGACTTTGATCCATAGTTTGACTTTTGGGCCTTTGGATTGGGCCTTGGACTGAATAAAGCTAAGTTAGGGTAAAGTAGTCTTTTAACCCAAGTATGGAGTTGTGGTTATGCATTGGGAACCAACTATTAATTTGGTATTGTTTGATGTTGACAGTTCGGGAACCTGTCAACCAGCACTGGGGTTTTATCTGCAGGACTTCAGCAATGCCAGGTGAGTCTCCTCACCATACCAATGGTCTAAGGCACCAATGCCGGCCCATTTTATGATATGTGATACACTAGTTGAAGTTGTATTATGTGGCATGTTAGCTGGTTATGTGATAGGGAGTATGCTAGTGATTATGTGGTATGCTAATTGATTATGTGGTACGTGATATGCTAGTGGTCCTTGTGATACTTGCATGGAAGACCTCGGGGGGTTCCCAGGGCACTTAGGTGTAAGACCTTGGAGGGTTTCCTTGGCATCCTAGGTCAAGACCTCGGGGGGTTCCCGAGGCACTTAGGTGTATGACCTTGGAGGGTTTCCTTGGCATCTTAGGTCAAAGACCTCAGGGGGGTTCCCGAGGCATTGGGCTAAGACCATGTGGGGGTTCCCATGGCACCCGGCGTAAGACCCTGGAGGGTTTCCAGGGCTTCCCTATATGTTTATGTGCATGGCTGGTGTAGTTGATATGATTTACGTGAGTATGTGAATAAGACCTTGGAGGGTTTCCATGGCATTTTTATATGTGTATATGCATGCTTATGCGATTGTTACGGTTTATGTAGTTGTTATAGCTGATATGGATTATGTGGTTATGTGGATTGTGTGGGGTATGTTCTGGGGAACTCACTAAGCTTCGTGCTTACAGTTTTGTTTATGGTTTTAGGTATCATCGATTTGGAAAAGAATGGCTCAGATTGATCGCAGTGCAAACACCTATGATTTCCGCAATAAATGATTTTGGGATAAACTCTGATAAATATTTTACTTAATGATGATTTGAAATGTTTGAAATGAATGGTATCAATGATGTATCTACATTTAAAAATTAAAATTTTACCCTTTATTTTTGGGTCGTTACATACTAGCTTTTATAAAGATGTACGTTCTAAAGTAATGAATATATGTGTAAACTTTATGTATTTAAACATATAAATATACGTGCATAGTAATAGCTTGTCCTTGAAATATTACAAAGTTTTATGTCGTGTTTGTTATGATATACAATGTCACACAAAAATCATATATTTTCGTATCATGTAGCATTTGTTATGTGGACTGGTTATTTCATGATAAAATAACCATAATATGTATATGAAAAGTTTATACTAGCTTATTTGTAACAATATGTTACATTGTTAAATAACATTTTTATAAACTAGACTTGTTGTATTTTCGCATAAAAATGATAATATATTTGTATAAACAAAGTATATAGGCACATGTATTCTCCCACAAAATAATTAAAATTATTAAAATAAGGTCGTAAGCACTCACCCTTGAAGCGTGAGTTCGATTTGTACGGAATCAGTTTATTTTGAGTAACTTATCTTAAGAAACCGCAAAGCCACGATTCTTGAACTTTGAAGTACTTTCAGGACCGTTTTGAAACGAATTTACACTATAGGGGTTGTTTTGTAACTTCACTAAACTATAATGGCTGTTTGGTATTTTAATTAAGCAAGGTAGGACTGATTTGGTTAAAATAAATCAAGGGAGGGATTGAAATCATTCAAATAGAATTAATGTTTGAAAATTTGGGCTGATTTGGTTAAGAATTTCCAATGAAGGGGCTGAAATGCTTATTTTTATTCAGAGTTTGAAGATTGGGATTATATTGTTAAAAATAACCAACGGAGGGGCTTTTTTGAATAAACGGATTCAATGTTTGGGGGTTTTGGACTGATTTCGTAATGTTTTGTCAAATGAGGGTTTATTTTGTTCATTTTATCAAACTTAATAGAAATTGGGAGTTTTTATGCCCCCGTCTTTTTGTTTGATCGGTCAAAAGGAACGAGGAATACGGACGAACACGAAGGAACGAGATAGACATGAACGTTCGACGGTGGCGAGAAATCACGAAGACTCGCAGGTGGTGAAGGAATCCGGCGATTGCGGATCGATTGCTGGCGAAGCGAGCGTCTCCGGGATCGACGAGGCCGAAGAAAGAAGATGAGAAGAAGTAGCAAGGCTACTCATGGTCTCATTGGGTGCAGCGAAGGGATGTTCAAGCAGCTTCTCGGCTGCTTGCTTCAGTCCCGGTAGCGGGTGCGAAGGGAAAATGCGAGGGCGAGGTACGAGGGGCCGGGCCAGAAGAGGGGTTCCGGTGGGAGGAAACTAACAGCAGTAGCAGCTCGAGTGGGGGCGTTTGGCAGCGGAGCTCGTCGGGAAGGAAGGGAAGATGCGACGGGTGCTGTTGCGGCAGTCACACTGTTGATTCCGGTTTTTTTTTTCTCTCTTTTTTTTTTTTTTTAGAATGAAGTCAACAGGACTTTGGTTTTTGTTTGGGTTTGTGTTTTGACAGGAGAAAGAAGGAAGAAATCAGTGGGTGTTTGGCTTTGTTGTGTTCATTGCGAGGAAGAGGGGATGGAAATGAGGCTGATGCCTCTTGGCTTTCATAGGTAAAATCCAACTTCTAGTGGTGTGTGTTCTTGGCTAAAATCTCTTGAATGAATGTTCGGTTGTTTCATTTGATAGGGAAAGAAAAGGAAGAGGGAGAGGAGCTGAAGAAGGTGACGAATTCAGGAGTGTTTGTGTAATTCAGGAGTGTTTGTATGGATTGATGTATATTTCTAAGAGATTTAATATACACTTTTAGGTTTAATAATATTGTATGTGTGTGCGTATTTGTATGAGACATTTGTAGGCAATGATGCATACACAATATTTATACACTCTCCTATTCAAAGTTTATTACGTATGTTTGTGAGAAATATATAAAGAATTGGAGATTTGTATGTAGTAAAATAAAAGTTTATTATGTATGTTTGTGAGATATATAAATGTAACAATTTTTTTATCACATATCCATTATATTCAAACTAAGTTTATTTGACACATAAATTACTAATGTTACATAAAACTTATTATTAATATACATATAATCGTATTTGACCTTTTCGGGAATACATTACTAATAATAGAAATCATGTCGAAATCAATAGATTAAGGTTTTGCTATTAACTGATTCAGAACGTCAGATTTTTCAACTTTTATAAATATTTATACTAAAAATATTGTAAGTATGAAATTAAATAATAAATTATGACCTGAGTCCAAAAACATTCTCGGAATTTCCATCTAAGGTGTGCAAGTCCCTCAACGGATAGAAACAGTTTTAGCAGTTTTAAGAAAATTAGTATTATGTTGGTTTAGATTCGTTTGCCAGTTTACATATTTGGAAGTATGATACCATCTATTATCTTATAATAGTTGTAATGACATTATATATTTTTCAAAACATGCATTTAAGCTCAATAATTCGAATTACAAGGAGGTGCGCGGTGAACTGACTGTCTATAGTTTTAGACCTAAATTCTGGGATGTCACACGATATAATAATTAATTTGTTTTAACTATATATTTCGCCTTAAAAAGAATCCGATTACCCATTCCCGTTATTCTCACTCTCTGATCGTAATATGATGACCTCGTGGGACTTATCCTAAAGGATCACTAAGTAGACAATACCGCTTCAGGGATTCCTTATCAACATATGTCAATAAGGCAACCATGGAGTAAATAGAGTACCTATATGAATATATAGTTCATTTTCATCTACAGGTCGTGGAACTGCCCATGGGTGGTTTATTTATCACTTACAAGTCGAAGACCTGCCCGTATATGGTCCGCTTAACATCTACAGGTCAAAGGCCTACCCATAGTCGCGGACCTTAGTGGTGCCCGGGGGGTCCCGGGCCATTGCTCCGATTCCGGCACGTAGTGTAAATTTTTTTTTATGGTTTTTTATGTTTTTTCTATTAGGTGCACCGGCTTAAAATACGAGTGCCACTACTAATTTAGATTTTTTCGGAAAAAAAATTTTAGTGTCACCCCTACTAAAACCTTTTGCGTCCGCCACTGCCTACCCATGTATTGTTGATTAACACCTACAAGTTGTAAACTTGCCCATGTATTGCTTATAAACACCTACAAGATGCAAGCCTGTCCATGTTTCACCAGACTTGTCTAGAATAGTCTATGGTTGTCCCCCTATATCCTACTAGATGACTAATCCCTAGTAGTACAACAGTAACCTCATAACATATTTTACTTTCCGTAACCCTTCTCTACGCAATATTCTTTAGGTATGATAAAATAAATAGTTCAATACTTTATCAAAAATAATTTAACAAAGTAAGCCATATTGAGCAAGAGTATTGTAAATACGGATAATATGCACACATAGCATCTAAGCAATTAAATACTTCATATCTATGTGTAAAAAGAAAGTAACTATTCACTCACCTATTAAAAGTTGATGATTTGTGATTACGGTCGCGCTCCGCCTAATCAAAACTCAAGGAGTTGGTAACGTAACTAATATTGTGAATTAATGGCCGCATCAAACGATTTCTCAGTTAATTCAATACAACTTCATATTGACAGAATGATGATCAAGATAAGAACTTACCTGGTGGAGAATGATGTTAATCTCATGGTCTTCACTACCATATGATCAATGATTTGACAAGACGATGTACTCTTATGATGGAGATGAATAGGCGATCGATTAGGATTCTTAGGGTGTTGTTATGGAGAGAAAGATGAAGTGTCGTTCCTTACAATCTGATCGCTTATATGAAGTACACCTCTTAGGAAATCTATATTAGGCCCCTCATGTCTTTGTTATTGCAATTAAACCTATCAATTAATGTAAGACATAAATATGAGACTTAATTAGTCATTTAGGAAAATCTTAGGATACAATTAATATTTATATCTTATGAACTTAATTAATTACATAAACGGTCCAAGGACATATATAATTGGTCGAAGGCTTGTTGTAAACGATCCGCTAGCATATATTAGAAATTCTTGTGTCCGATACAACACTTTATTCCTCCAAAATCCCCTTATATTTAATCATTAGGTATCGATACAAAACTCATTTTTACTTGAACTGTTACTATTTGAATAACGTAAGACTGTGTAATTATCGCAATCATTTCTTAATGCCCTTTAAGTAGAGTTTTCAATTATGAGTCACTTAATTAGTTTTCTCAAAAAATTATATAACACGTCTTATAATGTGCTACAACATGTTCTCTCATTATTGTTGAAATACTCATCGGTTATCATTATGAATCCTCCATAAAGTTGGCCTTATTAATAACACAAGAGTATATCCCAACTTTAACTTCACATTAATACCAAAACCACTATAATGGTCAGTGTGAGTAAGGAAGAGTATTATTGCAAGCATCATTAATTCCTTCCACTCAACTTGAGGTATATTAGGCTACCAAATTTATGATGAATTTGTTGTACTCATAACTTCATCTAATTTACATACCATTGATGAGATGATATTTGATTTCGCTCTAAATATTAGGAGCTACAACAAGAGTAACAATGATTTATGAGAAATTTTATTTCTTTAGGTATATCATGAATACATTTTTCAAAATAAGAATCACTCTCATTTAAAACATTAAAGGAAATAATTATTTTTAGTGGACTACCAAGGCCAACTTAACCTACATAACATTTATAAACTTTATTGAGTTTGAATATCAAACTCTTAGGTGGGAAAACTAATGTGATATTTTATTTCCATCCAATATTGTTACATTTATTATTATGATATGTTAATTATAGATATAAGTGTTTAAGTGGAACTTATCATTATGAGGTATTAATTATATATTTAAGTCATTAAGTGGCACGTTAGTCGAAATGGGCATATTTATTTTAAGTGTGCCTTTAATAACCTCTTGACTTTAATATTTTAATCACTCCCACTAATGTCGGGCTTCTTAAGAAGTAGCCACATCTTATCTTAATTATACTGGTATGTAAAATAGGTAATTCAATTCGATATCACAGTGATTGTTCCGAATATCCAATAAAAAACAATTTATTGTCATTTGGTTAAGTTTTTATTAATGATGGATACTATGTTTATAACTTCGGCTATACATCCTTACACCCATATACTTTACAAAATTAATGTTTCTATAAGAGATGTAGAGATTCGATATCAATGACATTATCCATAAATTTAGAGATTGATATCCTCACACTCGGAGTATTTGACAGCAACCTAATGTTCTTTATGATAATTAATGAAAGAAAATAGATGTTGACTACTGCTTGTATGTCAATCTGAAGATTCACCTAGCTTATTCTATGTAGTCACTCTTGACTTTCGTTAAAATCAAGATTTTGATTTTAGGCTTGACATACATAAAAAAACATAGGTGACTAGGACTTCATATTAATTAGGTTTAAGTACAAGTACATAAATATTCATTAGGTTAATGATTAATTCAAGACTATGAATATCCATAGGAAAAGGCTACAGAGATTAATAAGGATCAATTTTGTAGTCTGTTACAATGTGTGAGACTTTATCATTTCCTTTGGATAATTTTTTTCTTTCAATACACTTTATACATTTCCAGAATTTTGTGAAAACGTATTTGGTTGAAACTCCATAACTTATATGATATTCATATCGTATCTAGATGAAGTCTATGTATATTGTTTTCACCAAAATAAAAAATTTATTTGCATTATGAAGAAAACTTTATGATAATAGAGATTCCATAATTTAGTTATCTATTCATATAGAAGTTCCCCCTTAGTGAACCATTGTTAGAATTTGGAATACCCAATCGATAATAATCTTATTGTATCCATGAGTGGATGACAAAATATCATCATTTAGTTTTAGATACATATCAATATTTCGAATTATATGTAAATTGCATAATAAATGTAAATGTTTATCATAGTTTAAAATTCATCAACCATGTATTAGCAAGAAATTTAATTTTATGTTTGAACATTACCATTCTTCAAAAGCTTATTTCCTTAGCTTTCAGGTAGTCTATTCACAAGACATTTTCTAATAGTCAAATGTGATGTAACACTCCATTTTTTACCAATTTTGTAGATTGTAATGTAAAACGATTATTATGAATTTGAAATAGAAATATACTACTTATTATCCTTAGTAACCTAAACCAATGTCTTAGTAACAAAAAAAGCGAGAGTGTGCATATAGAGAACGTCCAAATCTCACTTTGCATAAGGAAGTTATGATTTTTAGAAGTTTCAGCATAGCAATGTGCGACACAGAAACCGAAGTCAAGATCAGTTGATGTTAAGACAAACAATCTAAATGAGATTTGAAGATCTCATAAATACCTATCTGTCGATATAAAGACAGTTGAGAATGGATGTCGTATGAAAAAATTATGATTTTTATATAAGCTTTAACAGTCTAGGCCTGTTAAAAATATAGTTTTAAAAATAAACTGAAAATTAGATGACGGAGTCTAAATGAAAGTTGTAGATCTCATTGATAGCTATGCGTGGATATAAAGAATTTCGAAAATAGAGCTCGTATGAAGGAGATACGAATTTTTGAAAATTTTCCAAAATCCCACGCACAGGTGCGCACGCCGACAAGGTGCGTGGCACGCCTCTGACGCAACACCAGCCTATAGACACGTGTCACCACACAGACGATGCCATGTCACCCTTTTCCGACCATATGTGCAGCGCTCCCTCAGATTTCACCTATATAAATCTTCGAGTTTCAGCATGCATCTCACCCCATGTCACCCTTTTCTAAAATCCTAGAATGGTCACGTTTGTAGGATTTCAGAAAAGCTATACGCCAAAATGATCCGGCCTCCCAACTATCCTGCCTGGCTGATCCTTATTTGATAGAACTCTCAGTATTCATTGGGATTAGTGAAATATGTAGCCTTTCATTACCAGATTCCCATAGAAACTAATAAGCTCTAGTATTATAGGTTAATACTTGTTAGGCGTGTACTCGCCAATTGGATCGCTCGGTTAGCTATAAACCATCTAAGAAACTTTCAAGGTGAGTTCTTCTCACTATATTATGTGCTTCAGTATATATCCTATGTATGTTAGGATATACTTACCGTGTAGGACACAATTAGGCTACTAGACTAACTTAGTTACCAATCGTGTTGAACTGTTTGTCTGCTGTATAAGTATTAATGTAAATTGTGGGAGTTGAGGGCGGAACAGCTTTATGCTAAAGGCCAATATACTTGGGCGGACCATCGTTACACTGAAGGCAAGAAGGGGCGGACTAGCCGTATGCTGAAGGTCGTCATGTGTATGAATTGTATAGGTATTATGGCATATGGTATCTTGAGAGAATTCACTAAGCTTCGGCTTATAGTTGTGGAATAACTGCTTTTTAAGTCGTTCTACGGATCGAGGACAGGCTCACGCATGACTGTGCTTGCATCAATGACATTAAAAATATTTTAAGACTTTTGCTAAAACTCTCTCTTTTATAATTAGATATGTAATATAATGGTTTGTAAGACTTATTTTTTAGTTAAATAAATTAAAACAATTCCATGAAATTTGGGATGTTACATATGAATTTTTGACTTGTAACACCTAGTTTTCAGATGTTTCTATTATAAGGATAGCGGTCCGGAAATGGATCAAGTAAAGGTCTTAGGCTTCAAGGGAATAAAGTTTAGACCATATTGGATGTCGATAATGTTAGATTAAATGATTAAAGCCCTCAAATTGTGCTTCGAAGAAAAAAGGGTAAAATGGGAAAAGTTAGATATCGGGTTTCTTGCATTGCATATAAAGATCGCCGAAAACGGAGTTGAAATGAAGAATTTATGACTATTTGAAGCTGGAATTGGGTGAAAATCCATTGTCATGAGGTGAGAAGCATATTCTCACGACGTGAGGAGCATACCCTCACGACGTGACTGTTGGATATAGTGTCTAAGTCCATAACTATATTTGGTATGTACTTGACCCGACCCGGCATGGTCCATTTGGGTTGCACTTCACCCGAACAATTTATGGATAATCGTTTGAGAATAGTATAAGTTATGATTTATTAATATATTATAAGTCCTAATATATTAATATAAAATCATATTATTTAATTAGTATTGATCTATAATTAATTTAGAATTAATTTAGAGATCAAAAGTATGACTAATTAAATATGGGCTCTTGTATTTATATAGTGTGGGCTAATGCTTATTTGGAATGGGCTAGGCTTGCATGGAAAGTCCATGGATACTCCATGGAGCTTTAACCCATGGATCTCATGGAAATGAAAAGACATGGGTATTAGGGTTTACATGGATGTAACCCTAATCCACCACACTATATAAAGGAGGCTTTGGTTCTTGAAATTGCACTAGTTGATGTGTGTAAACTAAGAGGGCCGATTTCAAGAAGTTTGTGACTATTCTCTCAAGTTTCCAAGTTTGTGGTGATTTGTGACTTCCATTTGAGGCATCCACATTATTGGTGCTAGGCTCTCAAACTCCAAGCAATCAACTACTACTACAAGGTAAGTAATTCTACTAGTTTTATTTGATTCAAGTACCCCATGCCATGCTAGTTAGGATAAGAACCTTGGAAAAATAATTATTTGCATGTATCTTAGTCAAACATAGATCCAAGGTTTCTAGGGTTGCATGTACACCATAGGAGTGTTAGAATGCTGAAAACTCATCAGTGGTATCAGAGCCAGGTTTGTTTATTTGATACTTGATGCAAAAAAAAACTTGAAAATTGAAGTTTTGTTCAAAAGCTCGTATCAAAATTTCAAGTTTTGTATATGTACTTACGATTCTTGAAATTTTTGATATGAACATTCATAAACATATGAGTTTAGAAGATCATAGAAATTATGTGCTAATAATTGATTAGATTAATTCTTGATCTTTATGTGTTTTAATAGAGTCCATAACTAGTTCTTAAGTTATGGATAACCAAAAGTCACATTTATAAATAACCATTAAAAGAGCACATAGGTTACAAAAAATGAAGAGTCTTCATTTTTAATAACCATTAACTCATAAGTTATGAGAAATGAAAAGTCTTGAAAGTTTACAAAACTTGCCCTCAAGTTTTGGAACATGTAAAGTCATATTAAAAACTTTAGTTCCAACCCCTAGAATTTTAAAAGTTAAAATTCAACCCTTATACTTTATAATATTATAAGTTTAATAATATTTATATATGTATAAGATCAAGTCGTCTTACCGCTAGTACGCCTCATTCACGAAGCCGGTCTATAAGGGGGGTATAAGGTTGTTGCCTATAAAATGGCAACTTAATGGGTGTCCACTCTCACCCACCGCTTCCTTGATCAGTGGAGGGACGTTAGCCGAACGGGTAGGACAAGGACTTATAAATTCTCATTAAAAGTATAATGATAATACTAAAGTAACTAAACTTAATTGAATTCCCAATCTTAGTTATTTTAGGAAAATGTGAATAAGGTGCTAATCCATGAAATTACACTTTACACTTTGTTTAAGTCGTTAGTGGAGCGTGTGTGGTTAACCGGCACACTAACTTGAACTTAACAAGGTAGGTAAAGGGTGACTTAATGTTTATCATAGTATCGATGGAGCGTGTGTGGTTAACCGGCACATCGATTGAGGGGTAATACATTAAGGGTACCAAGTAATTTGCATGGTTACTTCACACCTTGTTTTGTGATCCTCGACATCCCAGTCACAAAACTTGAAGGGCACACTCGAGATTGAAACATGCCATTGAAGAAAGTTCAATGAATCTCAAAGAATCTAGGAGTTTCTAAACCAATTAAAACCTAATTAAATATTTCGTTTTTCATGGTGGAAATTGGTGAATCGTCATTCACCTATCTTCAAATATCTTATAGCTTAGATTACGGCATCCCTCTTCTAAGTTATAAAATATTGTGTTGGGTCCTAGCCTTAATATTACATTTGGGTGTTTTGTTAAGGACTATCTCTATATCTAATCTAATCTATTCCCTCTTCTTTTCAGATGTCTTCCAATAACAATGCTTCTGGCTCAAACCCTACTAGCTCCTTCTCTCTCATGAATCTTTGTGGGAGAGTCATCTTTGATGGGTCCAACTTTCTCGAGAAGGAGCTGAAGGTACCCGAGCCAACTGCTACTCCTGAAGAGCTTGCTGAATATGAGGTACATGAAAGAGATGCTACAAAAGTGGCATGCATCATGCTGGCCACCATGACAGCCGAGCTCCAAAAGTCCTATGAGGACTATTATCCTTTTAAGATGCACCAGGACTTGATGGACCGCTACCATCAAAGTTCTTGTCAAGAGCGCTATGAAATAATCTCCTCCATGATAACAACCTGAATGAAGGATGGTGAACCCATCACGGGCCACATGCAGAAAACGCAAAGGTATGTGGACCGTTTACTGAAGCTGAATGTGAACTTCCCTGAGGAGTTAGCAATAGACATCATTTTGCACTCATTGTCATCGTGTTATGATCAATTCCGCATGACATATCACATGAACAAGGAAGAAGTCACCCTAAGCAAACTTCAAGGACTCTTGAAGACCGCCGAAAGTGGTCTAAAGGGTAAGTTGGTTGTTACTACTCCTACTCCTACTCCAACTGTGGCCAATGTCTTGGCAATCGGGCATGGCAAAGGGAAGAAGAGAAAGAACCCTTCTAAGGGTACCAAGGGTAAGACCCTTGAAGGCTCCTCTTCAAGCAAAACCAAGAAAGGTTTTGTCACTCCTTCTGCTAACCCTAATGAGGCTGAATGCTTCTATTGCCATGAAAAGTCGCACTGGAAGCGAAACTGCCCAAAGTACCAGCAAGATTTGAAGGATGGGAAAGTAAAACCCAACCATGCAGGTATATACACTATATTGTCTAATAACTCACCTCATTCTAAATCTTGGGTCCTTGATACAGGTTGTGGTATTCACATATGTTGTGATTTGCAGGGACTAAAAAGAAGTGAGAATGTGGAGCAGGGAAAGATAAACTTGATCATGGGAAACAGGAAAGCTTCACCTGTCACCAAGATAGGAGTTTATTCCTTAGTGCTAAATAGTGGGTTTACATTAGATTTGAATAAATGTTATTATTCGCCAGAAATGGCAAGAAATGTTATTTCCTTTCATGCATTGTATAAACAAGGTTTTACCTTTTATTTTGATAATAATAATGGTAGTATTGATGCTTTCTTTAATAATGTTCTTTATTTTAAAGCATTACCTTGTGATGGCGTGTATGAAACTGTATCTGTTGTAGATAATCTAGGAAATAATGTATTATATATTAACTCTTCCACTAGCTTTGATAAAGCATCCTTATGGCATTGTCGTCTTGGACATGTAAGCAAGAAACGCATAGGCCAACTCCAAAAGGATGGAGTCTTGGAGTCATTTGACCTAAAGTCAGATGATAGTTGTGAATCTTGTTTGCTTGGTAAAATGACAAAGTCACCTTTTACTGGCACTTGTGCTAGGGGTGAAGGTTTGTTGGACCTCATACACACGGATGTGTGTGGACCCTTCAGAACCGCCACAAGAGATGTTAATCGGTTCTATGTGACTTTTACTGAGGATTTTAGTAAATATGGATATGTCTACCTAATCAAGCATAAGTCAGAAACCTTTGAGAAATCCAAAGAGTTTAAGCAAGAAGTGGAGAATCAGTTGGGCAGGAACATTAAGATGCTTCGATCCGATCGTGGTGGTGAGTATCTTAGTACTGAGTTCCTTGACTGTCTTAAGGAATGTGGGATTGTCTCACAATTGACACCTCCTACGACACCACAGTTGAATGGTGTAGCTGAGAGGCGCAATCGGACCTTGTTGGACATGGTTCGTTCCATGATGAGTCGAGCTTCGCTACCATTCTCATTTTGGGGGTATGCCTTAGAGACTGCCGTCCATATCCTTAATCTAGTCCCTACAAAGAAGGTTGCCAAAACACCTCACGAGGTGTGGACTAGAAAAGTTCCCAATCTAGACCACATCAAGATTTGGGGTTGCGAGGCTTTCGTGAGACGCGAGACTCACGATAAGCTCGAACCCCGAAGCGAAAGGTGTATTTTCATCGGCTACCCACAGAAATCATTTGGTTACATCTTCTACAGACCCAGTGATAATGTGGTCTTTGTAGCAAGAAGATGACTCTTTCGAGAGAGAGAGAATTCATGAGCCAAGGAGACAGTGGGAGGCAAATTGACCTTGAGGAAATTCAAGAGTCAAGTGGTGAAGGAAACTCAAACCCTAGCCCTCAACCTGAGGAGGAAACTCCTGTTGAGCCGACTGAAGAATCTATACCTCTGAGACGTTCCACCAGAGTTAGGAATGCACCTAAGCATTATTATGGTTTTCATATTACTGCAGAAGGTGAGACACTTATCAGTGATAACACACTGGTAAATCTGGATGAGCCTAATAGCTACACGGAAGCCATGGCAGGCCCTGAGGCTGCTAAATGGAAAGAGGCTATGGATAGCGAGATACAGTCCATGTATGACAATCAAGTTTGGAACTTGGTTGACAATGTACCTGATCGTTAGATAGTTGGGTGCAAATGGATCTTCAAGAAGAAGACCGACATGGATGGTAATGTACACACTTATAAGGCACGACTGGTTGCAAAGGGTTATTCTCAAACTCCGGGAGTTGATTATGATGAGACCTTTTCACCAGTGGCCAAGATTAAGTCTATTAGGGTTCTGTTAGCCATTGCTGCATTTCATGATTATGAAATATGGCAAATGGATGTCAAAACCGCTTTCCTTAATGGAAAGTTGGCTGAAGATGTTTCCATGGTTCAGCCAGAGGGTTTTGTCAGTACAGAGTACCCCAGTAGAGTGTGTAAGCTCGAGATATCCATTTATGGATTAAAATAGGCACCTCGCAGATAGAATCTTTGCTTTGATGAGAAAGTCAAAGAATTTGGCTTTTCAAGGAGTGAAGATGAATCTTGTGTCTATATCAAGGCTAGTGGGAGTATAGTCAGCTTTTTGGTACTGTATGTGGATGACATACTACTCATAGGAAATGACATCCCAACCCTGCAGGAAGTAAAGTCCTGGCTTGGGAAGTGTTTCGCTATGAAGGACCTTGGAGAAGCTGCCTATATCCTAGGGATAAGGATTTTGAGAAACAGGAGTAAAAGACTAATTGGACTTAGTCAAAGCACCTATGTGGACAAAGTGTTGAAAAGGTTCAACATGCATAACTCCAAGAAAGGAGAGTTACCCATCCAGAGTAACGCCAGATTGAGTAAGACACAAAGCCCTAGTACTAAGGCTGAGATAGCAGAAATGAGTCGAATACCTTATGCTTCAGCTGTAGGATCGATCATGTATGCTATGACGTGTACTCGACCTGATGTAGCCTTTGCTTTGAGCATGGTACAGTGATGCTAGCTTTCAGACTGACAGGGATAATTTCCGCTCTCAGTCGGGCTGGGTCTTTACTCTAAACGGAGGGGCAATTACTTGGAAAAGGAGGCTATATGGCTAAAGAACTTCATCGGAGACCTTGGAGTTGTACCAGCCATAAAGGAGCCAATGGAGATTTTCTGTGACAGCAATAGTGCGGTTGCCTTAGCCAAGGAACCAAGAGATCATGGGAGATCCAGACACATTGACAGAAAATATCACTTCATCAGACATCGAATAGAAGAAGGAATCCTCGTGGCAAAGAGGGTATCATCGGATGAGAACCCAGCAGATCCCCTCACGAAGGGACTGACTCGGGCTAAGCATCTCCAGCATGCTCGGAGCATAGGGCTGAAGGATGATATTAGTTTTAGTAGTTAGATAATCTTGAAATTTGTAAAATGGAATTGACATTTGATGATAAATAAAAGTTGTTATTTATGAGTAAAGTGTTGCTATCTCTTGTCAATCGTTTACTATTATTTCTTTTTTGCATGTTTTGACTTCCAGAATAATTATGTTATGGTTTATATCATATTATTCAAACTCTCCACAGTCGGTCATATGTTGGAAGTAGATATGAATCAAGACTATCATGGGTTGGCTTGTAGAGGTTTAAGATGTTAGACAAAGCGGGGCTACAACACTCATGAGTGCTCATAAGTTCTGAGTATTAGATTCAACCCACGCTCACTTGTATCACTTCATGGAATTTATCTCGAGTGATCGTGAGACGGTAATATCATATAAGTCTTCAAACCTAGAGATATGATTTGTTGCCTATGAGTTGGTTATGCATTGATTGCACGAAAACGCATTGGTAACTCGATGTTATAAACCGTGCTTTTGTGTGTAATTCAACAAGTAGTAGAGCAAACATATGAGTCGAAGTTTATCTGTTCCTTCTAGGATTACAAGCGATATCTGGGCCCCTTGATGATTTTGTTTTGACCTATGTACCGGGCCCGGTCAGAACTAAATTGATGTGTTCAGTTAAGTTCTATGTCAAACAAATCGGAAATCGGGAAACAAATGTTGGACAATAAGCAAGACCATGTTCCATGTATTTGTCCGGCTGATATCTAGAACAGAGGATTATATGATCACTTATCTAAAATGGCGCTTCATAGTTCAACAGAGTTTAAAGAGCTACGATTGCTGATCGGTTCCTGAAGTCATACTTGCAACTATAGTTATTAGACTTATCCAAGTGGGAGACTGTTGGATATAGTGTCTAAGTCCATAACTATATTTGGTATGTACTTGACCCGACCCAGCATGGTCCATTTGGGTTGCACTTCACCCGAACAATTTATGGATAATCGTTTGAGAATAGTATAAGTTATGATTTATTAATATATTATAAGTCCTAATATATTAATATAAAATCATATTATTTAATTAGTATTGATCTATAATTAATTTAGAATTAATTTAGAGATCAAAAGTATGACTAATTAAATATGGGCTCTTGTATTTATATAGTGTGGGCTAATGCTTATTTGGAATGGGCTAGGCTTGCATGGAAAGTCCATGGATACTCCATGGAGCTTTAATCCATGGATCTCATGGAAACGAAAAGACATGGGTATTAGGGTTTACATGGATGTAACCCTAATCCACCACACTATATAAAGGAGGCTTTGGTTCTTGAAATTGCACTAGTTGATGTGTGTAAACTAAGAGGGCCGATTTCAAGAAGTTTGTGACTATTCTCTCAAGTTTCCAAGTTTGTGGTGATTTGTGACTTCCATTTGAGGCATCCACATTATTGGTGCTAGGCTCTCAAACTCCAAGCAATCAACTACTACTACAAGGTAAGTAATTCTACTAGTTTTATTTGATTAAAGTACCCCATGCCATGCTAGTTAGGATAAGAACCTTGGAAAAATAATTATTTGCATGTATCTTAGTCAAACATAGATCCAAGGTTTCTAGGGTTGCATGTACACCATAGGAGTGTTAGAATGTTGAAAACCCATCAGTGACGAGCAGGATGTCATGAAGTGAGAACTGGGTAGCCCAAGCCCACAAATTTCTAGGGTTTTTTTTATGTATTTAAATAGTGATTCCATGTTTTTGGGGTATTTTTCCATCCTCCATATTATATAAGGACTCTTGAGAGAAACCCTAGCCTTCTTTTCACCACTTTGAGCATCTCCTCTCCACTCTCATCCATTTTTGGAGTTCTTGGTGGATTTTGGAAAGAAGCTCTTTCAAGATGGAGTTTTGGAGCCTTGCATAAGAAGATCTCAGCTTCCAACTATCTTTTGGACCTTGGGTAGGATTCAAGTTTCCACCTTTATGCTTATAAGTTGCTTGATCTAGATTCCAAGCTTGTTTTAGTCCATTATGAAGATGGTGTTGTTGATTTTGATAAAGTTTGCAACTTTATAATTACACCTTGTGCCAAGCGTATTTTGGTCTATGGATCTGGTCTTTTATGATCTTTTGGACACCAAGCTTGAAGTTAAGATATTATTTTGGTCTTTTTGACCTAGCTTGTGTTTAGGAAATGCATGTCTAAAAAGCAACAATTTTTATGGTCCTTTGTGTTGGGGAAATCCTTCTAGAAAGTTGGATCTGATGACTTAACGAATTAAGAACTCAAATCATTAAGTGTAGGTTTTAGACTAAAGTTACGACGTGATACTGAGGGTGTTATGACGTGACTAAGGAAGGTTCATGTATAAATTGTTCTGTTATGCTCATGATGTGACCAAGGAGGGTTCACGTCGTGATGCGTGTTGAGTATGTTGTCCGTGATCGAGTTGGCTGAGTTGGAACGAGTCGAGTTGGATTCAGGCTGAGTGAGTTCTCACGACGTGACCAAGGGCTGGTCATGACGTGAGGATCAATGGTTAAAGTTACTGGTCGTTGACTTTGACCTTGAACGTTGACTTGTTTACATGGTTTGACTTTTGGTCAAACTAAAGGATTCGGAGTGTAGACTGAGAGGGTACTCTTTATTGCTGATAGGTGCCATATAGGATCAGCCTTCGTCGGGTTAGAGTTGTGGTGTTTAGTTGCTACTTGCAAGGTGATTCTTCTCACTATACTTACATGTCTGGTAGTATATGTTGACCAGTTAGGTCTTATATGTTGACTATTGTTATATGTGAACTGATTTGTTGATAACTCTAGGACCGCTGTAAGTCCATGGGACTGCAGATAGTCAATAGGTTACTGATAACCCGGTGTGACATCCCCTAATTTCTTGGCCAGAAAAGACCGATTTAATTTATGCTTTTTAAAATAAAATCAGAGAAATCTTTTTAAAAGATGTTGCGGAATTGGTCCCCAAAACAAAACATGATATAAGATTATCAAAACCTTTCTTTAAGAAATGTATAGTTTCATTTCATATCAAAACCTCGGGATGTCATGTTCCGATACAGATCAAAAGCATAAACAAGACATTATAAGCCTTACAACAGTTATTTACAACTACTGGCCTATAATAAAAAAATCTCTCATCGTCCTCCGACTATGCTCGGGGTTCACTACCTGTAACATAAAAAGCCGAGTGGGTCAGGCTTGGGAGCCTGGTGAGCATATAGGGTTTTCGACCCACAATAATAATAAACTTATTAAGTTCACCAATCAACAATAACACTGATTACCCATTCCCGTTGTCCTCACTTTACGTCCCTAAACACCTATCACAAGGGACCTAGCCTAAGGAATATCATCGAGATGGAAACTACTGCTAAGGGGACTCCTCAGCCATACATGTCGTAAAGGCAACCATGAGGGGGATGGAGTACGCCAATGAACATTTAGTTCATCAACACCTACAAGTTGCGAACCTGCTAGTGTGCCACTGGACTGTCTACAAAGGTCCGTGGTCATCATCTATACTCCGCTAGACGACTACAACAACAACAACAAAAACAACATCGAGGCCTCTCATCATTTTAACACCCATCGACTATTTCTTCTACCCATGTTTTACCCAACATATTTGTAGATAAAATACATATACAGTTTAAAACTTGTATAAAACATCAATTCAACAGTGACCTCAAATAAAAAATTAATATATTTACACATAGCACGTATTTTAAGGTAAATACTTCATATCTATGTGTAAGGTGAAAGTGACTACACACTCACATGATTTAATGATAATCGGGCAACACTTCGTTTCCTAAAACGATCGTTTCTAATAAAACCGGGAGTTTATTGAGAAATCAGGCTCTGCGAGGGTCGGGCTTCGAAACCGAAAAGATAAATTTCTCGGGCTTCTCGGGCACTTCGGGGCGTATTTCGGGTGTTTGGTATAATACCGGGGCTTTGGGGGAAGTTGGAATGAAAGAAATATTGAAAGAGGGGTTAAAAATGAAAAATTTTCAAAGTATCACCGGGAGGTCTCGCACCCTCCTATTTATAGGGGCGAGGCTCCTAATTCAAGGGCTGAGAAGCCTCCACGCGTCAGCAGATCCAAAGCGAAGTCAGGTGCCTTGCACGTGCGAGGGGTGAGCTGTCGGCCTCTGATTGGACCGAGTTCTAGGTCTGAGGTTCGGACCCAAAGCAAGAGGGAAGGGAGACAGGTGGTGCGAAAGTCGGACACGCGGCAGGTGGTGCGAGGCTCGGACGAGGCTGCACACGCGTCACTCGTCGGATGCGCCACGACTTCGGATGACTCAGCAAATTTCGGACACGTGGCACGCAGGGAGCGAAGGTGACGTGGCCGAAGCATGACTATGCGAATTTTCTCGATTTTTGTGCAAAAACTTCTAAAATCCATAACTTTCGCATACGAGCTCCGTTTTTGACGTTCTTTATATGCACGCGTAGGTAAAATTACGCTCTACAACTTTCGTTTAGACTTAGTCGGCTAATTTTGATTTTAATTTTTATATTATTATTTTTAACAGACCGGGACAGGAAATCCGTTAAAAATTCATAAGTTCTTCATCCGACGTCCGTTTTCGTCTGTCTTTTTACTGTTGTGCTACTATTGACGAGACCTTCGATTCTCGTTTAGGTTGTGTCGGCTAAAAATCACTCGATCTAAAATTCGAGTTTTTAGCTGTCTACTGCTAAGCTGAAACTTAGAAAAATCATAACTTCCTCATACGAAGTCAGATTTGGGCGTTCTTTTTATACATACTCTCGGTTTAACGAACACTACGACTTTCGTTTATATCACTAAGGATAAAAATTAGTTTATCAAAAGCTCACTTTTTACATCATTCGGCACCGTGCCGGTTTTGTCGCGAAACTTCGACAGGTCATAACTTCTTCGTTATAACTCGGATTTCGGTATTTCTTTATATATCCGTAATCCTTGTCACGACCACTACAACTTTCTTAATAGATATCGGCTTTATCTAACATTTATTTTTAATGCTCATTTTTATTCTTAATTAATTAAATCCTAATAATTGAGCATAAAACACATAATTCACATAATATTCACATAATTCCTTTTCATTTCTTCAAAATGAGTTACAAAGGTTAACCTAGACTATCACATCAATATTAATGCCTAGCCTAGAAACACGGGCATTACAATTCTCTCCCCCTTAGGATGATTCCGTCCTCGGAATCACACATCAACAAACAACTGCGGGTAGGGACTCATCATGTCACTCTCCGTTTCCCAGGTGAGATTTGGTCCATTCGTATGTTTCCAGCGCACAAGCACTAAATCGACCATCTTGCGTCGCAACTTCTTAGTCCTACGGTCAACGATTGCCTCCGGTTCTTCAATCAACCTCTTGTTTTCATCCAACCTTAATTCAGAAATGGGAATTATGTCGGGCACATCTCCCGCAAACTTTCTTAAATAACACACATGAAAGGTGTTATGAATACCCTCCAGTTCTTCCGGTAATTCTAGCTTGTAAGCTTGATTCCCGATCCTCTGAAGAACTTTAAATGGTCCAATAAACCTTGGACTCAATTTTCCCCTTTTACCAAATCTTATAAGTCCCTTCCACGGCGAGACTTTAAGTAAAACCGAATCTCCAACTTCGAAGGATATCGGTTGTCTTTTCTTGTCAGCATAACTCTTTTGTTGATCTCGAGCTGCTAACATCCTTTCTCTAATCACTTTCAACTTTTCAGCTGTCTGATAGACTATTTCAGGTCCCATAAACTGCTTTTCCCCAGCTTCCAGCCAACATGATGGCATTCGACACTTTTCTCCATACAAAGTGTGATAAGGTGTCATCTTGATGCTCGAGTGGAAACTATTATTATAGGAAAATTCTACTAGAGGTAAGTGTTCATCCCAGTTACCTTGGAATTCCAGGGTACATGCTCTCAGCATATCCTCCAACGTTTGAATTGTTTGTTCGCTCTGACCATCGGTTTGCGGATGGTAAGTTGTACTCAAACACAACTTGGTACCCAATTCCTCTTGTAGACTCCTCCAAAACCTTGAGGTAAACCGGCTGTCACGATCGGATACAATCGTTAACGGAACACCGTGAAGCCTCACAATTTCCTTCACGTAAGAATTCGCAAGTTTATCCATAGACCATTTCTCGTTGGCTGCTATGAAATGCGCACTCTTAGTGAAGCGATCAACGACCACCCAAATCATGTCGTGACCGTTCTTTGTTCTGGGCAGTTTAGTCACAAAATCCATGGTAATGTCTTCCCATTTACCCATGGGTACAGGTAAAGGTTCTAAACTCCCATACGGTTTCTGATGTTGTGCCTAAACCCTAGCACAAGTTACACACTCGGCCACATACTTAGCAACATCGAGCTTCATCGTCGGCCACCAGTAATAGGGTTTTAGGTCCCTATACATTTTTGTGCTGCCGGGATGAATCGAGTACATGGTCTTGTGAGCTTCTTCCATCAGAAGATCTCTTACTCCTCCCGTCTTAGGTACCCAAATCCTATCTTGGAATACCTTCAACCCTTGGTTGTTTGTACCGAATACTAACGTTTTGCCCAAACGTTCTTCCTTTCGGTCATTTTCTCTAAACCTTCCTCTTGAGCTTTCTGTATACTTTCCACAATTGTCGAGACAACTTCAATTCTCAACGCTCTTGGCCTTTTCTTTTCAAGGTTTACCTTCCGACTGAGAGCATTAGCAACAACATTTGCTTTACCAGGGTGGTAAAGTATCTCACAGTCGTAGTCCTTGAGTAACTCTAGCCAGCACCGTTGCCTCATGTTCAATTCCTTCTGATTAAAGAGATATTGAAGACTCTTATGATCAGTGAAAAGTTTGCATTTAGTACCATAAAGATAGTGCCTCCATATCTTTAAGGCGAATACTACCGCTGCCAACTCCAGATCATGACTGGGGTAGTTCTTTTCATTCTCTTTTAATTGCCTTGATTCATACGCTATCACTTTATCCCTTTGGGTCAGAACACAACCGAACCCAACTCCAGATGCATCACTATAAACTGCGAAGTCATCAACTCCTTCAGGTAACGAAAGAATCGGTGCTTAACACAATCTCTTCTTTAACTTCTCAAAGGCTTCCTTATGCTTCTCATTCCACGTATAAGTAGCTCCTTTGTGGGTCAAAGCTGTTAATGGAGTAGCGATCGAAAAAAAGCCTTGGATAAATCGACGATAATATCCGGCTAATCCTAGAAAGCTTCGAATCTCCGTAGGACTTTTTGGTTGTTCCCACTTCATCACAGCTTCAATTTTCGCTGGGTCACCCATTATTCCTTCTTGGTTAACCACATGACCTAAAAATTGGACTTCTTGAATCCAAAATTCACATTTGGAGAACTTTGCATACAGCTTCTCCTTTTTCAGAACTTCTAGCACTTCACGCAGATTCCTGTCATGCTCCTGCTTGCTTTTCGAATAAATCAAGATATCATCTATGAATACTATCACGGATTTATCAAGGTATGGTTTACAAACCATGTTCATCAAATCCATGAAAGCTGATGGGGCATTGGTTAGTCCGAACGACATAACCAAAAATTCATAGTGTCCATATCTTGTTCTGAACGCAGTCTTTTCGATATCCCGCTCTCTCACCTTTAGTTGATGGTATCCTGACCTAAGATCGATCTTCGAGAAATAGCTCGAACCTTGCAACTGATCGAACAGGTCATCGATCCTCGGCAACGGGTACTTGTTCTTTATTGTTGCTTTATTCAGCTCTCTGTAATCGATGCGTATTCTCATGCTCCCGTCTTTCTTCTTTACAAATAACATCGGGGCTCCCCAGGGTGATGAACTAGGTCGAATAAAACCTTTGTCCAATAACTCCTGAAGTTGTGTCATAAGTTCTTTCATCTCTGTTGGTACTAATCGATACGGTGCTTTTGCTATTGGCGTCTTTCCTGGTAACAAGTCGATACGAAATTCTACTTGTCGATCAGGGGGCAATCCGGGAAGATCTTCGGGAAAGACTTCCGGATAATCACACACCATCGGAATATTCTGCACCTCCTTCTTTTCCTTCTTAACATCGATCACGAACACTAGATATGATGTACATCCTTTGGCCAAACACTTTCTGGCTTTCATTAGGGAAATGATTCCAGAGTTTACTCTGCGTTTGTCTCCATACACCATAAACGACTCTTTCCCTGACGGGTTTACTTTTACTATCTTCTTCCTACACAATATTTCGGCATCATTGGCGCTAAGCCAATCCATTCCTAAAACTATGTCGAATCCATTTAACTCGATAGGCAATAATTCCTCGTGGAACTTATTCCCATTCAAGTCAATGAAGATGTTTTTCATACGATGACTAACAGGTACAAAATTGCCACTAGCAATCTCAACTAATAAAGCATTAACTAGTCTATCTACAGGCAAAGCTAGTTTTCTACCAAATTCATGCGAAATAAAGGAGTAATTGGCTCCAGAATCAAACAAAATTTGGGCAGGCAATTCGTTTATGAGGAGGGTACCTGAAGCGACATCGGCTTCTTCTTTCGCAGCTTCAAGTGTCAACTGAAAGGCTCTCGCCTTCGGCTTTGGTGGAAGATTGGGTTTTGCTGCGTCCTTCTTCTTCGGGCAATCCCTCAAAATATGCCCTTCTTCATGGCACCCAAAACAGACCTTATTAGTGAAGGTGCATTCATTGGCATAATGCCCTGGCTTTCCACATTTGTAACAAGTTATTTCCACGCTGCATTTCCCAGCATGTTTCTTCTTACACTTGTCACACCACTTGGCTTCGGCTCCTCCTCCGAATTTTCTCGAACCAGACTTCGAGAACTTGTTATTTTTATTGGAACCTGAAGTTCCTTCAAACTTTCTCTTTTCACCAACTTCAACCTTGCTGGCGGCTCTCCCCTTAATCATATCTTCCACAGACTTGGCAGCCCAGACAGCTGCCTCCAATGTAAGTGTCTGGCGTACTAGCACCGCATACTCCCATGGAAGTCCCTTTGCGTACCTGTCAATTTTTGCCAGCTCATCTGGGACAATACGTAAAGCAAACTCCATTTTGTCTGTGAAGTTATTCGTATATTCATCAACGGTCATACTCCCCTTCTTCAACGTCAGAAATTGGTTTTCTAGCTCAAGCACGTTTTGGGCCGAGAAGTACTTGCGCTTGAAGTGCACCAAGAACTCTGCCCAAGTCAGTTGCAGTGGCTCATTAGGGCTTAGGGTTTTTCCCCAGAGTGTTCCACCAACGAGCAGCACTACCCCTGAACTGACGTACTGCAAATGTGGTTTGTAACTTGCCTTGGTAACCACAAGTCACGAAAGCCAATTCCATTTCCGAGATCCAAGACATTACTCCGACAGGATCTTCTTTTCCAGTGAAGGTCGATGGCTTGCAAGTCATAAAGTCCTTATACTTGCACCCATTTCTCTCCACTTTATCCTCATGGTTATTTCTCCCAACCACAAGCGGTTCACTATGTCCAACAGATCTACTGTTGTTTCCTTCTTCAGATCGATCGTCATTTAATTCACGTTGTTCAACAGGAACTGAAGGTTCATCCCTGTTGTTCAGCAACATTTGCCTCAATTCCTCCCTTTGTTCAACCATCATGGTCTGAATCATAGTTTGTACTCCAGCCATGGTGATGGGTTCTGGTGCAACTCGTGCTATAGGCACCTGTTCCACCACTTGGGGTTGAGGTTGTAGGTTTCTGTTTGCATTTCCCGCTCCACTTCGAGTTCTTGCCATTATAATCTATATACTGAATAAGGCGAATTTAGGTCTTTATCCTTGATAGATATTTCAATTCCCTTATCACTCCGAAACGTTTACATGTTAGTTCTAATCTCGTAATCATACGCTTAGAATCCTACACACATAAGGTTTCCAGATCCGGTCGGCAACAGACCATAGATCCGAACAAATAATGTCATATATGGCAAACATATAGCACTTAGCACATAAAAGCATTTTAGGCACCTTTCCTAAAATAAACTAGTGCTCGTGTCTAAAATATGGTAAGCACTCATCTCACAATCATCACTTAGCATTCTAAGTTTAAGTCTAGAAATCCTACAATTTCTTAGTTCGCTTAAACTAATGCTCTGATACCAACTGTGACATCCCCTAATTTCTTGGCCAGAAAAGACCGATTTAATTTATGCTTTTTAAAAAAAATCAGAGAAATCTTTTTAAAAGATGTTGCGGAATTGGTCCCCAAAACAAAACATGATATAAGATTATCAAAACCTTTCTTTAAGAAATGTATAGTATCATTTCATATCAAAACCTCGGGATGCCATGTTCCGATACAGATCAAAAGCATAAACAAAACATTATAAGCCTTACAACAGTTATTTACAACTACTGGCCTATAATCAAAAAAAATCTCTCATCGTCCTCCGACTATGCTCGGGGTCCACTACCTGTAACATAAAAAGCTGAGTGGGTCAGGCTTGGGAGCCTGGTGAGCATATAAGGTTTTCAACCCACAATAATAATAAACTTATTAAGTTCACCAATCAACAATAACCCTGATTACCCATTCCCGTTGTCCTCACTTTACGTCCCTAAACACCTATCACAAGGGACCTAGCCTAAGGAATATCATCGGGATGGACACTACTGCTAAGGGGACTCCTCAGCCATACATGTCCTAAAGGAAACCATGAGGGGGATGGAGTACGCCAATGAACATTTAGTTCATCAACACCTACAAGTTGCGAACCTGCTAGTGTGCCACTGGACTGTCTAGAAAGGTCCGTGGTTGTCATCTATACTCCGCTAGACGACAACAACAACAACATCGAGGTCTCTCATCATTTTAACACCCATCGACTATTTCTTCTACCCATGTTTTACCCAACATATTTGTAGATAAAATACATATACAGTTTAAAACTTGTATAAAACATCAATTCAACAGTCACCTCAAATAAAAAATTAATATATTTACACATAGCACGTATTTTAAGGTAAATACTTCATATCTATGTGTAAGGTGAAAGTGACTACACACTCACATGATTTAATGATAATCGGGCAGCACTTCGTTTCCTAAAACGATCGTTTCTAATAAAACCGGGAATTTATTGAGAAACCGGGCTCTGCGAGGGTCGGGCTTCGAAACCGAAAAGATAAATTTCTCGGGCTTCTCGGGCACTTCGGGGTGTATTTCGGGTGTTTGGTATAATACCGGGGCTTTGGGGAAGTTGGAATGAAAGAAATGTTGAAAGAGGGGTTAAAAAGGACAATTTTTCAAAGTATCACCGGGAGGTCTCGCACCCTCCTATTTATAGGGGCGAGGCTCCTGATCTAAGGTCTGAGAAGCCTCCACGCGTCAGCAGATCCGAAGCAAAGTCAGGTGCCTTGAACGTGCGAGGGGTGAGCTGTCGGCCTCTGATTGGACCGAGGTCTAGGTCCGAGGTTCGGACCCGAAGCAAGAGGGAAGGGAGACAGGCGGTGCGAAAGTCGGACACGCGGCAGGTGGTGCGAGGCTCAGACGAGGCTGCACACGCGTCACTCGTCGGATGCGCCACGACTTCGGATGACTCAGTAAGTTTCGGACACGTGGCACGCAGGGAGCGAAGGTGACGTGGCTGAAGCATGACTATGCGAATTTTCTCGATTTTTGTGCAAAAATTCTCGAATCCATAACTTTCGCATACGAGCTCCGTTTTTGACGTTCTTTATATCCACGCATACGTAAAATTACGCTCTACAACTTTCGTTTAGACTTCGTCGGCTAATTTTGACTTTAATTTTTATATTATTATTTTTAACAGACCGGGACAGGAAATCCGTTAAAAATTCATAACTTCTTCATCCGACGTCCGTTTTCGTTTGTCTTTTTACTGTTGTGCTACTATTTACGAGGCCTTTGATTCTCGTTTAGGTTGTGTCGGCTAAAAATCACTCGATCTAAAATTCGAGTTTTTAGCTGTCTACTGCTAAGCTGAAACTTAGAAAAATCATAACTTCCTCATACGAAGTCAGATTTGGGCGTTCTTTTTATACATACTCTCGGTTTAACGAACACTACAACTTTTGTTTAGATCACTAAGGCTAAAAAGTTGTTTATCAAAAACTCACTTTTTACGTCATTCGGCACCGTGCTGGTTTTGTCGCGAAACTTCGACAGGTCATAACTTCTTCGTTATAACTCGGATTTCGGTATTCTTTATATATCTGTAATCCTTGTCACGACCACTACAACTTTCTTAATAGATATCGGCTTTATCTAATATTTATTTTTGACGCTCATTTTTATTCTTAATTAATTAAATCCTAATAATTAAGCATAAAACACATAATTCACATAATATTCACATAATTCCTTTTCATTTCTTCAAAATGAGTTACAAAGGTTAACCTTGACTATCACATTAATATTAATGCCTAGCCTAGAAACAAGGGCATTACACCTGGGAGGTATGTCGTTAATCCACATGGCGTGTTGTTAGCCCACTGGGACTGTAGATAGTTCCTAGGTTTGTTGTTAACCCATAGTTGATTATACTGTGTGTTGTATGTGACATTTGAGACTACTGATAGTTCCAGGGCTATTGATAGAACATAGTTAATTATTATGTTGTGATGTATGAGATATTATTGGGGAACTCACTAATCTTTGTTCTTACAGTTGTGGATTAACTATTTGGCAGGTACTTATCGGGTAGCGAAGGCGTGACTGTACACACACATCAATAATTTTATGATTCGAGATTCCGAATTGGGAATCTAGGCAACTGGTGGTGGATTTATAAGCATATAGGTGTGTTGATACACCTGGCAGTGATGGAGTCCTAGAAGGGTGATCTAATGTGTGCTCATGCATGAGAAAAATCCTAGAGAGAGAAAGTCTAGGATTGGTGGTAGTGTGTGTCTGTGGTGGCATAAGTATCTGAGATCGATAGTGGTATGGTATAGTAACTTGGGGACTTTGAGGCAATTCTTGGGACACGTACGTATGTGTATGGAAGGTAGTAGGGGCCCATACTACTGAAAGCAAAGGATCTGTACGGGGATCAGGAAGGGTCAAAAAGGTTTCTAAGGACCTGTCGACCATGATTTCTCTGAATGAGACTAGTAATTGATTGGGCCCTAGTGTTCGTGGCAGTTTGGGACTGAATGGTGCAGATCTGTGTAAGTTAGCTGATACATAGGTCTTGGGGACCTTACTCGAAGTAGTGCTAGTTTGAGTCATGAGACTCAAGAAGGAAGCTGTTGTGATGCTCGAATCGAGGATTGTAGCCTGAGGCTGAGTGGTCAGCCAATGACAAGGGATTTTACTTTCTACATCGGGGTTGTTTTTTTCTTAACTCCTGTGCTTGAGGGATGAGAGAAATCAGTTGTGGTTCATTTGATGATTGAGAAAGGATATGGTGATCTCCTCATCGGTTTTGCTGTAAGAAGGTGAAGTTTAGTCCGCAGTAAATTGTCTTGGTGTCGCAGCGAAGGGATGTTTGAGACTCGATGGTTAATGTGGTTTGATGGCCAAGGTGAAGGCAATATCACATGTGGAATCTGTGTTATAGGTTCTAGAAGACTGGGTGTACCCGAGGAGGCATCTAGTTATTCGTATCTTAGGATAGGAGAGTTTTGCAGATATTTTGAACTTGTCGGAGCTGTGTTTTGAACATTTGTGGAAATTATTGAAGTTTCAAGAGAATGATGAGGTTGTGAGTCAAGTCCACCATTGAAACGTTTCTATTCATAAGTTCAATTTGTTAGGTACCTTGTCAATCCAATGGTATTTTGATGGATTTCATTGAGATTGTGACAATGATGTTGGGAAGAGTTTCCAAGGTTTTCATCTGAGGTTCAGGGTTTTCTTTACGATTTGTTGCTCTTTATGTGGAGGATTTTCATATGCCACGCTAGGAATTAGCTTCATCTTCTCAGTAAAAGCTGCAGCATACTCGCTGACACTCATCTTTCCTTTCTTCGGATTCTAAAATCATTGTTTACTTCTAAGAGATCTATTTCTGAGAAGTATTGCATTTTTAACTGCCCAAGGAAGACCTCACATGACATCTTCCTTGCTTCTCCCTTTGGCATTGAATCAACCAACAACTTCCACCAGCTCAACACGACAGTCTTAAGTTGTCTGACCGCTAAGATGATCTTCTTTCGGCCACTACAGTCACAACCATCAAACACCATCTCCATCTCAAAGATCCAGTCCATAACATCCACTAGTTTTGGGCTCCTAGAAAGACATGTTGGTTTGGAATCCATGAAGTCCTTGTACTTGCATCCATCTCTTTCAATCCCTTTGTCATGCTGGTTCCTTCTAATCCTTCGTGGTTCTACTTGGTCTACAGTCCTACAGTAGCTTCCTTCTTTGGATTGTCCTTCATTTAACATTGGTTTATCAACTGGTGCAATGACTTCTCTCCTATTCCCTTGGATCAATTGTCTGTGTAGGGTTTTGAGCATTCTAACACTCCTATGGTGTACGTGCAACCCTAGAAACCTTGGACCTATGTTTTACTATGATACATGCAAATTTGCTTTTCCAAGGTTCTTAACCTAACTAGCATGGCATGGGGAACTTTGAAACTTAATAAGCTAGTAGAGTTACATACCTTTTAATAGTGGTTGATTGCTTGGAGTTTGAGAGCCTAGTACCAATAATGTGGATGCCTCAAATGGAAGTCACAAATCACCACAAACCATGGAAACTTGAGAGAATAGTAGCACTCTTCTTGAAATCGGCCCTCTTAGTTTTCACACAAAAACTAGTTCATTTCAAGTGCCAAGGACTCCTTTATATAGTGTGGTGGATTAGGGTTACATCCATGTAAACCCTAATACCCATGACTTTTCATTTCCATGAGATCCATGGGTTAAAGCTCCATGGACTATCCATGGCCTTACCATGCAAGCCTAGCCCATTCTAAATAAGCATTAGCCCACACTATTTAAATACAAGAGTCCATATTTAATTAGTACTACTTTTGATCACTAAATTAATTCTAAATTAATTCTAGATCAATACTAATTAAATAATATGATTTCTTATTAATATATTAGAACTTATAATATATTAATAAATCATAACTTATACTATTCTCAAAAGATTATCCATATAAATTGTTTGGGTGGAGTGCAACCCAAATGGACCATGTCGGGTCGGGTCAAGTACATCTCAAATATAGTTATGGACTTAGACACCTTATCCAACAGTCTCCCACTTGGATAAGTCTAATAACTATAGTTGTTAGCATGACTTTAGGAACCGACCGGCAATTGTAGCTCTTAAAACTCTGTTGAACTATGAAACGCCATTTTAGATAAGGGATCATATAATCCTCTGTTCTAGATATCAGCTGGACAAACACATGGAACAATGTCTTACTTATTGTCCAGCAGTTTGTTTCTCGATTTCTGATTTGTTTGACATAGAACTTAACTGAACACATCAACTTAGTTCTGACTGGGCCCGGTACATGGGTCAACACAAAATCATCGCGGGGCCCATATATCGCTTCTAATCCAAGAAGGAACAGATAAACTTCGACTCATATTCTTGTTCTACTACTTGTTGAATCATACACAAAGGCACGTTTTATAACATCGAGTTACCAATGCGTTTTTGTACAATCAATGTATAACCAACTCATAGGCATATCTCTAGGTTTGAAGACTTATATGATATTACCGTCTCACGATCACTCGAGATAAATTCCATGAAGTGATACCAGTGAGCGTGGGTTGAATCCAATACTCAGAACTTATGAACACTCATGAGTGCTGTAGCAACACGTTGCTATGTCCAACATCTTAGACATCTACAAGCCAACTCATGACAATCTTGATTCATATCTACTTCCAACATATGACTGATTGTGGAGAGTTTAAATAATACGAAATACAATAACATAATTATCTGGAAGTCAAAATATGCAAAATGAAATGATTGTAAACGATTGACAAAAGATAACAACACTTTACTCATAAATAAACATAACTTTTATTCATCATCAAATGTCAATTACACTTTACACATTTCATAGCTATCTTACTACTAAAACTAATATCATCCTTCAGCCCTATGCGCCTTGCATGCTGGAGATGCTTAACCCTACCCAGTCCCTTCGTGAGGGGATCTGTTGGGTTCTCATCCGATGCTTAACACTTTACACATTTCATAGCTATCTTTTCCACGAGGAGTCCTTCTTCTATTCGATGTCCGATGAAATGATATTTTCTGTCAATGTGTCTGGATCTACCATGATCTCTTGGTTCCTTGGCTAAGGCAACCACACTATTACTGTCACAGAAAATCTCCATAGGCTCCTTTATAGCTGGTACAACTCCAAGGTCTCCGATGAAGTTCTTTAGCCATATAGCCTCCTTTGCTGCCTCGCTTGCCGCTATATACTCTGATTCGCAAGTTGAATCAGCCACTGTCTCCTGCTTGGAACTTTTCTAAGAAATTGTTCCTCCGTTTAAGGTAATGACCCAGCCTGACTGAGAGCGGAAATTATCCCTATAAGTCTGGAAGCTAGCATCACTATACCCTACTAATCTCAAGTCATCACTCCCACCGAGGGTAAGGACCCAGTCCTTAGTTCTCCACAGGTACTTGAGAATGTTCTTTACCGCAGTCCAGTGATCCTTACCAGGATTCCCCTGATATCTACTGACCATGCTCAATGCAAAGGCCACATCAGGACGAGTAGAAGTCATAGCATACATGATCGAGCCTACAGCGGAAGCATACGGTACTCGACTCATCTCTGCTGTCTCAACCTCTGTACTTGGGCTCTGAGTCTACCTCAGTCTGGCGTTACTCTGGATCGGTAGCTCACATTTCTTGGAGTTCTGCATGTTGAAACTTTTCAACACTTTATCCACATAGGTGCTTTGACTAAGTCCAATTAGTCTTTTACTCCTGTCTCTCAAAATCCTTATCCCTAGGATATAGGCAGCTTCTCCAAGGTCCTTCATAGCGAAACACTTCCCAAGCTAGGACTTCACTTCCTGCAGAGTTGGGATGTCATTTCCTATGAGTAGTATGTCATCCACATACAACACCAAAAAATTGACTATACTCCCACTAGCCTTGACATATACACAAGATTCATCTTCACTCCTCGAAAAGTCAAACTCGCTGACTTTCTCATCGAAACAAAGACTCCATCTGCGAGGTGCTTGCTTTAATCCATAGATGGATTTCTCAAGCTTACACACTCTATTAGGGTACTCTGTACTGACAAAACCCTCTGGCTGACTCATGTAAACATCCTCAACCAACTTTCCATTAAGGAAAGCGGTTTTGACATCCATTTGCCATATTTCATAATCATGAAATGCAGCAATGGCTAACATAACCCTAATAGACTTAATCTTCGCTACTGGTGAAAAGGTATCATCATAATCAACTTTCCATTAAGGAAAGCGGTTTTGACATCCATTTGCAACTAGTCGCGCCTTATAAGTGTGTACATTACCATCCATGTCGGTCTTCTTCTTGAAGATCCACTTGCACCCAACTATCTTACGACCTAGTACATTGTCAACCAAGTTCCAAACTTGATTGTCATACATGGATTGTATCTCGCTGTCCATAGCCTCTTTCCATTTAGCAGCCTCAGGGCCTGCCATGGCTTCCGTGTAGCTGTTAGGTTCATCCAGACTTACCAGTGTGCTATCACTGATAAGTGTATCACCTTCCGAAGTAATATGGAAATCATAGTAATGCTCAGGTGCATTCCTAACTCTCGTGGAATGCCTCAGAGGTACAGACTCTTCTGTCGGATCAACAGGAGTATCCTCCTCAGGTTGATTGCTAGGGTTTGAGGTTCCTTCACCACTTGACTCTTGAATTTCTTCAAGGTCAATTTGCCTCCCACTGTTTCCTTGGTTCATGAACTCTCTCTCGCGAAAGACTATTCTCCTTGCTACAAAGACCACATTATCACTGGGTCTGTAGAAGAGGTAACCAAAGGATATCTGTGGGTAGCCGATGAAAATACACCTCTTACTTCGAGTTTCAAGCTTATCGTGAGACTCGCGCCTCACAAAAGCCTCACAACCCCAAATCTTGATGTGGTCCAGATTGGGAACTTTTCCGGTCCACATATCATGAGGTGTTTTGGCAACCTTCTTTGTAGGGACTAGATTAAGGATATGGGCGGCAGTCTCTAAGGCATACCCCCAAAATGACATTGATAGCGAAGCTCGAATCATCATGGAACGAACCATATCCAACAAGGTTCGATTGCGCCTCTCAGCCACACCATTAAGCTGTGGTGTCCTGCGAGGTGTCAATTGTGAGATAATCCCACATTCCTTAAGATAGTCAAGGAACTCTGTACTAAGATACTCACCACCTCGATCGGATCGAAGCATCTTAATGTTCCTGCCCAACTGATTCTCCACTTCCTGTTTGAACTCTTTGAATCTTTCAAAGGTCTCTAACTTATGCTTGATTAAGTAGACATATCCATATCTACTAAAATCATCAGTAAAAGTCACATAAAAGCAGTTAGCATCTCTTGTGGCAGTTCTGAAGGGTCTACACACATCAGTATGTATGAGGTCCAACAAACCCTCACCCCTAGCACAAGAACCAGTGAAGGGTGACTTTGTCCTTTTCCCAAGCAAACAAGATTCACAACTATCATTTGACTTTAGGTCAAACAACTCCAAGACTCCATCCTTTTGGATTTGGCCTATGTGTTTCTTGCTTACATGTCCAAGACGACAATGACATAATGATGCTTTATCCAAACTAGTGGAAGAATTGATACACAATACATTATTTCCTAGGTTATCAACAACCGACACAGTTTCATATACACCATCACAAGGTAATGCTTTAAAATAAAAAACATTATTAAAGAAAGCATTAATACCACCACTATCATTATCAAATGAAAAGGTAAAACCTTGTTTGTACAAACCACGAAAGGAAATAATATTTCTCGCCATTTCAGACGAGTAACAACACTTATTTAAATCTAACACTAATCCACTACTTAGCAACAAATAATAAACTCCAATCTTGGTGACAGGTGAAGCTTTCCTATTCCCCATGATCAAGTTTATCTTCCCATGCTCCACATTCTCACTTTTTCTTAGTCCCTGCAAATCAGTACATATGTGAATACCACAACCTGTATCAAGGACCCAAGAATTAGAATGGGGTGAATTATTAGACAATATAGTGTATGTACCTGCATGGTTGGGTTTTACTTTCCCATCCTTCACATCTTGCTGGTACTTTGGGCAGTTTCGCTTCCAGTGCGACTTTTCATGGCAATAGAAGCATTCAGCCTCTTTAGGGTTAGCAGAAGGAGTGACGAAACCTTTCTTGGTTCCACTTGAAGAGGAGTCATCAAGGATTTTACCCTTAGTACCCTTCGAAGGGCTCTTCCTCTTTTTTCCTTTGCCTTGCCCGATTGCCAAGACAAGGACCATGGTAGGAGTAGGAGTGGTAACAACCGATTTACTCTTAATACCACTTTTTGCGGTCTTCAGGAGTCCTTGAATTTTGCTAAGTGTAACTTCCTCCTTGTTCATGTGGTATGTCATACGGAATTGATCATAACACGAAGGTAAGGAGTGCAAAATTATGTCAATTGCCAACTCCTCGGGGAAGTTCACATTCAGTTTCAGCAAACAGTCCACATACCTTTGCATTTTCTGCATGTGGCCCATGATGGGTTCACCATCCTTCATCCGGGTTGTTATCATAGAGGAGATGATTTCATATCACTCTTAACGAGCACTCTGATGGTAGCGGTCCATCAAATCCTGTCTCAAAAGGATAGTAGTCCTCATAGGACTTTTGGAGCTCGGGTGTCATAGTGGCCAACATGATACATGCCACTTTGGTAGCATCTCTTTCATGTGCCTGATATTCAGCGATCTCCTCAGGAGTAGCAGACGACTCAAGCTCCTTAAGCTCCTTGTCGAGGACATATTCCTTGTCCTCATACCGAGTGACCATCCTGATGTTCCTAATCCAATCCATAAAATTGGATCCATCAAAGATGACTCTCCCACAAAGGTTCATGAAAGAGAAGGAGCCAGTAGGGTTTGAGCCAGAAGCAGCATTGTTGGAAGACATCTGAAAAGAAGAAAGACAAGTTTAGATTAGATATAAGGATAGTCCTTAATAAAACACCCAAATGTAATATTAAGGCTAGGACCCAACACAATATTTTATAACTTAGAAGAGGGATGCCGTAATCCAAGCTATAAAATATTTGAAGGGAGGTGAATGACGATTCACCAATTTCCACCATGAAAAACGAAATACATTATTAGGTTTTAATTGGTTTTGAAACTCCTAGATTCTTTGAGATTAATTGAACTTTTCAATGGCATGTTTCAATCTCGAGTGTGCCCTCCAGGTTTTGTGACTTGGATGCCGAGGATCACAAAACAAGGTGTGAAGTAACCATGCAAATTACTTGGTACCCTTAATATTTACCCCTCAATTGATGTGCCGGTTAACCACATGCGCTCCATCGATAATATGATAAATATTAAGTTACCCTTTGCCTACTTTGTTAAGTCCAGGTTAGTGTGCCGGTTAACCACACACGCTCCACTAACGACTTAATCAAAGTCCAAAGTGTAATTTCATGGGTTAGCACCTTATTCACATTTTCCTAAAGTAACTAAATTGGGAATTTATAAAACATTTAGTTACTTTATATTCATCATACTTTTAATGAGGATTAAAGTCCTTGTCCTATCTATTCGGCTAACGACCCTCCACCGATCAAGGAAGCGGTGGGTGAGAGTGGACACCCATTAAGCTACCATTCTATAGGCAGCAACCTTATACCCCCCTTATAGACCGGCTTCGTGAATGAGGCCTACTAACGGTAAAACGACTTTTTCTTATACATATATAAATATTATTAAAATTGTAATATTATAAAGTATAAGGGTTGAATTTTAGCTTTTAAAATTCTAGGGGTTGGAACTAAAGTTTTTAAAGTGACTTTACATGTTGCAAAACTTGAGGGCAAGTTTTGTAACTTTCAAAACTTTTCATCTTTCATAACTTATGAGTTAATGGTTTAATAAAATGAGAGACTTTTCATTTTATGTAACATATGTGTTTCTTTAATGGACTTTAAAAGAATGACTTTTGGTAATCCATAACTTGAGGACAAATTATGGATTCCATTAAAACACATAATGATCAAGAATTAAACTAACAAGCAAGTTACAAATAATTCCTATGATCTTCTAAACTCATAAGTTCATGAACTAGCATATCAACAATTTCAAAAATCATAAATTAACCATATAAAACTTAAAATTTTGATAATAGCTATTGAAAATGGATTAGCATAACCATTACACCATCTAAAACAAGTTTTATAACACCAAAACAGTTTAGGGTAATGTTTCTAGTCCATTTCCAGTAGCAAAACTCGAAAATCTACATTCTGGGGCTCCTACTCGTCGAGTGCATGAACCTACTCGACGAGTAGGATGAATTTACTCATGGACTAGTCGAGTCCCCCCATGGACTCGGCGAGTTCATGCTACAGAATGCAAAAAACTTGAGTTTTTTCAACAATTTTGCATCAAGTATCAAATAAACAAGCCTATGCTCTGATACCACTGTAGGGTTTTGAGCATTCTAACACTCATATGGTGTACATGCAACCCTAGAAACCATGGATCTATGTTTTACTATGATACATGCAAATTTGCTTTTCCAAGGCTCTTAACCTAACTAGCATGGCATGGGGAACTTTGAAACTTAATAAGCTAGTAGAGTTACATACCTTTTAGTAGTGGTTGACTGCTTGGAGTTTGAGAGCCTAGCACCAATAATATGGATGCCTCAAATGGAAGTCACAAATCACCACAAACCTTAGAAACTAGAGAGAATAGTAGCATTCTTCTTGAAATCGGACCTCTTAGTTTTCACACAAAAACTAGTTCATTTCAAGTGCCAAGGACTCCTTTATATAGTGTGGTGGATTAGGGTTACATCCATGTAAACCCTAATACCCATGACTTTTCATTTCCATGAGATCCATGGGTTAAAGATCCATGGACTATCCATGGCCTTACCATGCAAGCCTAGCCCATTCTAAATAAGCATTAGCCCACACTATATAAATACAAGAGTCCATATTTAATTAGTAATGCTTTTGATCACTAAATTAATTCTAGATCAATACTAATTAAATAATATGATTTCTTATTAATATATTAGAACTTATAATATATTAATAAATCATAACTTATACTATTCTCAAAAGATTATCCATATAAATTGTTCGGGTGAAGTGCAACCCAAATGGACCATGCCGGGTCGGGTCAAGTACATCTCAAATATAGTTATGGACTTAGACACCTTATCCAACAATCTGGTCTCCTCCGTTTGCTCATCTAGCATTCCTAAATCATAGCTTGAACTCCGACCATCGTGATTGGTTCAGCTGCCGACACGACTTTTGGGGCATGCTCAATCACACGTCAAGGTTCAGCTGCTGATTCCCGTTACTATTTCCCAGTCCGCTATGAGTTCTCACCATGCTGTTTTATACACCAGAGCAATCGTTCAGTGTACTGCAATCGCAAGTATATTATGATAGGGAAGGTTTTAGTTATGTTTAGACGCACAATCCTCCTTATCACTCCGAAAAGTTATATGGCAGTTCCAATACATTAATTTATACGTTTAGAATCCTGAACACATAAAGTTTCCAAATCAAGGTGGGAAACAGTGCTTAAATCTATTCAAGTATTAGCAATATAGGTAGGCAACCTAAAGCATGATATAAATCATTTAGCACATAATAGCAAATTAGGCATTTTATCCTAAAATAAGCTAGTGCTTGTGTCAATTCATGTATACTACCTGAAATATAACAGACACACGTCTCACTGTCATCACTTAGCATTCTAATTTTAAGTCTAGAAATCCTCAAAAATTCTAGTTCGCTTAAACTAATGCTCTAATACCAACTGTGACATCCCCAATTTTCCGGGCCAAAAACGACCTTTTCTTTATGCTTATTTTAAAATAGGGTATTCTTTATAAATGCAAAATTTTTCCCATAATAAATATGTCAGATAAAAGCATTTCTGAATAAACATATTTCATTGGTTATTAAAAACTTGGGATGTCATAATTGATACAAGAAACATAAGCATAAACATAGTCATTACAAGACTTACAATAACTTTTTGTACTAATGACCTAAACTCCTCGAATCTCTCAGCGGATTCAAACATCACTATCCCTATACCTCTGTACCATTACTTATTATAAAAATAAACTGAATGGGTCAGGTTGGGAAGCCTAATGAGTATTAGGGTTTTCAACCCACAATACCTGATTACCCATTCCCGTTATTCTCACTTCCTGATCCTAAGATGATGATCTCGTGGGACTTATCCTAAAGGACCGCTGAGTAGAAAATACCACTGTTGGATTAAGGTGACTTAGCTCATAACTAAATTGGTATATACTTGAATCAAAAGCAAAGTCATTTTTGGGTTGCCCTCATAACTAGTAACTGAATAGAATGACACTTGGAGTGAGAAGTTGATTTATTAGTTTATTATATGATTAATAAATTATAATAAATAATTTTTTAATATATTATGTGATAAATATATTAATAGGAAATATTAATAATTAATCAGAAATTAACTGGAATTAATTTTGGGATTAATTATATTAATTGTTAGTGCAATGACTGAGTTGCAATTTTTTAATAGTTGTATAAGAGAGAATTCCAGAACCTTCCAAAAGCTTGGATGGTTTGGAGAGATCAAAAAAGGATCCAAAATATTCCTTCCAGATAAATAGGAAACTAGATAAATGTCAGATTTGAAATAATATTATTATATTTCAAATTAGGGTTTCTAGGGTTTTCCTATCAGCTATAAATAGGGCTCATTGGTTCCTTATTTTCGTCCATCACATATACCTAAAGGATAGCTTATTTTCTTCTACTCTCAACCTCTTCCCTCTTGTCTTCTAGTTGCTAGGGTTTGGGTACAAACCATTAGAGACACTAAGCTTTTGGTGCTCGGCTTTCTAAAGCGCAAAGAAAGGATAACAGATTTATTTTCTATTATAAATCAAAGGTATGTAAACCCTTACTCTTGAATTTTTATTTCAATAAGGTTGTTTTATGGTTTATGATGTTCAAATTATGTTGCCTAATTTTATGAATGCATAGATCCTTATAGGTTGTATGTACTCTCTTAATTGTTAAGTGAATTTCTGCATTGTACATGTTTTGTTATAACCTATATAACCTATCAACCGCTTTGGGGATTCCTTAACAATATATGTCAATAGGGCAACCATGGAGTAAACAGAGTACCCACATGAATATACAGTTCATTAACATATGCAGGTCGTGGATCTGCCCATGTGTGGTTCATTTATCACCTACAGGTCGAAGACCTGCCCATGTATGGTCCGCTTAACATCTATAGTTCAAATACTTGCATGTGTATGGCCCGTTTAACATCTACAGGTCAAAGACCTGCCCATTTATGGTTGATTACCACCTACATGTTGTAAACCTGCCCGTGTATGGCTTATAAAAACCTATAGGTTGAAAGCTTGTCCATGTTTCACTAGACTGTCTAAAATAGTCTATGGTCGTCCCCCTTATATCCTACAAGATGGCTAATCCCTAGTAGTATAACTGTACAATGTTGGTTACAACCTCACATCATAGTTTACTTTCCATAACCCTTCACTACCCAATATGCTTTATTTATGATAAAATAAATAGTTCAATATTTTATCAAAATATAATTTAACCAAGTAAGCCATATTAAGCACAAGTATTGTAAATACATATAGTAGGCACACGTAACATGTAAGATCTGGAGCCGATTTGATCTTATTTTGGAAAGATTCTTGCGTTTTTGGATAGATCTCTGAAAATTAGGGGGGGTTTGTTCTTCGCGTTGTTCATAAAAACGAGTTTTTGATCGAGTTTTGGAGCAAAAATGGTGAAAAACGTCGTTTTTTTCGCGATCTGAAGTTGTGTTTACAGTCTTTGAAGGGTTTACGGTCCGGAGTTTACGGCCGTAAACGTGTTTACGGTCGCTGGAGTTTACGGTCGGCGGTTTACGGTCGTCGGAGTTTACGGTCGGCGGTTTACGGTCGCCAGAGTTTGCGGCCTCGGCTCGGAATTCGGCTCGGTGAACGGCTAAGGAAGCCGGCTCAGCAGCAGCAAGCTTCGCATCAGCGCTTCGCACCTCGCGTCGTTCAGGAGCCTCGCACCTCGTCCTCGCAAGCAGCCTCGCCTTCGTACTTCAAAAATTGAAACGGAGTTGTAGGTGCCGGGGATCGAACCCGGGTCTCCTGCTAACACAACCAAGCGCCTTACCAACTAAGCTGACTTACTAGACGATACTCTCCTTCGAAATTTAATTCAAAACCAGTCCTTCTCGGTTCCCATTTTTGCAAATTGGCACTTTTAGCCCAAAAAATCAATTTTCTTTATTTTAAAATTCCATTTTCATCCAAAAAAAAAAATTATTTTTTGACATTATTTTTTAACTTTTGACCTTAAAATTTTGACTTTGACTTTTAAATTTTGACCTTTGACTTTAAACTTTGACTTTCTCATTTAACTTTTAAATTTTCAAATTTAGCTTTTCGGTTTGACTTTTAAGTTTGACTTTTAAGTTTGACTTTTTAAATTTGACTTTTAAGGTTGACTTTTGAGGTTTATAGTCAAAGGGCATATTTTTTTGGGTTTGACTTTTAAGTTCTAGTTGTGCTTTAAATGGTTTTTGAGGTCTACGAGGGAATTGAAGACATGAAAGAGAGTCGTCACGAGATGTTAAGACAAAACTTCAACATGTTCGATTATATCCCTGGAGAAACCCTGGAAGCTCAGTTGCAGCGATTTACCACACTCACTACTGAGATGAATATAGATGGGATCTTCTTGACCAAATCTGAGATAAACAAAAAGCTATTGAATTCACTTCTGAAATCGTGGGATATGAACGTGGCTGTCATCAAGAAGACAAAAGATCTCAATCGTCTTAGTCTTGCTGATATAATTGAAAAACTTGACGCTCTGAAGTGTGGAAAAACAATGAGTTCCGCAAACCTTCCGGTCAATGAAGTTTCATGTTCTCAATCATGTGAAGTTTCATGTTCTCAATCATGTGAAGTTTCATGTTCTCAATCATGTGAAGCTACACTTAAACTTCTTCGTGAACATAATGATTTATTAAAAAGAGAAGTTGAGGACCTGAGATATGAAGGATATCAACTCAGGAAACGACAGAAACCCCTGAAGGCCCAGTTAGAAACAAAAATAAAGAATTTTAAGAGAATTCAGACAGAATACAGTGAAAAATGTGAACTTTATGACTATATTAAGAGACAACTTGATGCTGTAACTGAAGAACTTGACGCTTTGAAAATTAAGTGTGGAAAAACAGATGTTAGTTTCAAAAACTATACTGCGTCAAGTAAGACAGTTGAGTCCTTATTTGAAACCCAATTAAAATTCAAAGATAATCAAAACAAGGGTCTAGGGTATGATAGTGTTCCTCCACCTTTTAATCATAACTACACATCCATCCCTACGATACAGGAAGAAATTGACAGGGAGGCACATCTTCAATATGGCAAACCAGCTGGATTTGTGTCAGGAGGTATTCAGGTTGAAAATACTAATGTTTCTACTTCATGTGCAGGTAAAGTAGCAGAAGATGAGAACAAGGAGAAAACCATTGAACAAACAAACATCTCCTTGAACTCTGAATCTGTTGCTTCGAACTCAGCTGCTTCTGATCAACCTGCTGTTGAGAAATACAGGCCACCAATTCCAGTGAAACAGAGTGCATGTTGTAATTATGCATGTGGGAACAACCAGCGACAAGGCAAAGATACGCCACCAGGGGCAGGAAGAAACAACTTCACAGTGAAGAAAAAGACATGTTTTCACTGTGGAACACCTGGACACATTGCCCGAAACTGTCCAAATCGTGCATACGTTCCCTACTATGCATAAGGCTGACAGAACGCGCCAAGAGGAAGATACTTCAAAAGAAACCCCTCAAGGTCACGTTCAGACCATGGTGACTGGAACGCGCAGAAGGCCAAGAATCAAACCTACAAGGCCAAGAATCCAAATCCCAAGGGCAATAAGGGAATGCCGGCCAAGAAGCTAAATCCAAGAGATGCTCCCGTGAAGCCAAAATCAAAGTCATCTCAACGGCCGACATCAAGATCAAAAGCAAGTACTGAGCCACCCATCAGATCGAAAAAGAAATGGGTTAAACCCAACTACAAATGGGTTCCAAAGGCTCACTCTCCCAAATCAACTAATGACTCTAATATTTCTTCATCTTCTATTTGTGATAAACAAGATATGTCATGGGAGAGAGTACCGTGCAAGGATGACAAAGGTCGACCCAGTTTCAAAATGGACTGGGTTCCAAAGACCAACTAATCCCGCTCTATGTCGGAGCAGCTATGGAGGCATATCATCAGACTTCGGTTTGTTGGTAGTGGCTGTTCCAGGCACATGATACGGGACATCTCTCAACTGTATAACATTCAGATCTTTGTTTGAGAGTATGTGTCATTTACGGGAAGGGAAGAAAGGAAGGGATCACTCATGGGGTTAGTGCTTAACGATGTGAAGAATTTTTGGATCTGTTCTGAGATTACGTGTGCTGTTCTCAGACCTTCTGGATGCAAATTCAATCGGTGAATTACGGTTTGAGTTTTGTTCTCTATACTCCTGAGTTTTTCTTAAGCTGATTCGCTTCAAAGACTAATTTTTGTTTTAGGATAGTTTAAATTTGTGCATTTACTTTCGTTTCTCTCCTATGCACAAATTTAGGGGGAGAAATAAAAACAAAACAAAAATTAGAAAATTAATAAATAAAAAAAATTAATTAGAAAATTAGAAAATCCAAAAATATGGTGTTAATGAAATGTGCTTGAGGGAGATGTTTTGGGAAGTGATATAATCATGTGATAACAGACAATCTGAATCTGTGTAAGGGACTGAATCTGAATTGTCTAGGCTCTGTGTTCGATGCGCTGATAGGCACGAAAGATTAAAATGGACTTGACTAGGCATTAATGAACTTAAGGAATCTAGAGACTTGAAAAATCTTGACCTAAATAGATCCATTTAGCCTGACAATACGACGCTCAGATAGGTTGAGCAGGGAGATATACATGATAATCCATCGGTCACACTAAAATAATCTGTATCTAGAACCGTGGTTTAACTCTTCCTCGATGTACGGACTTTGTCCTTAATTCCGGTATTGATGGGGCGACTGGGGAATTCCGATAAAGTAGGTCTGTAGGAAATTACTTTCTTGCTTTCTTTCTGTTAGTCATATGTTGCCTCCTCTGCGTGATTGAAATACATCCGACCTGGACTGCAACATATGCAATTCTATTTCTCTGCATCTTCTATCTATGCAATTCTTCCTGTCTGTTAGTCATATGTTGTCTCCTTTGCGTGATTGAAATACATCCGACCTGGTACACAGCATATGCACCATTCTACTACTCAATCCCTCTAAATCTGGTTAGTCATATGTTTCACCCTCTGCGAGATTGGAAGAGATCCGACCTGGGTGTATAGCATATGCATTCTAAATCTAACTTCTCTCATAATAATTGTCTGCTCACCTAAAGTAAGGAGTACTTTGGAAGTTCCTGATTATTGGGGTATGTCAGGAAGCGGGAAACATGTTCTAGTACATTTAAAATTGAACAATCACTAGGTTGTCTGTAGATCTCGCTGGTCAATTTAGGTGGACAACAATATCTTTGGTCGTCGTCAGTTGAATGGTCCTTAAGGAATATTATCTAGGATCTTAGGATCACATTGTCTTGTCACTCAAAGTATGTCCTAATTTTGTCACAATCTCTCGTGTTTAAGTGGACCACAATATCGGCGATTGACCAGATCTATTCATGAAGGGATAGGTACTGATAAACGGATAAAGGTTGTCTAAAAACTTTGATCCCAAATCACTCTTAAAGTTAGATATCATTTTTATTTTTGTTAAATTTGTTCATAGTTTTCTTCTAATTTAAATATTAGGGGAGAATTAAAAATTTTAAAAACCAAACAAAAATCAGAAAATAAAAAATCCAAAAATAGTGTTATTTCTGTTTTATTTCTTTTTCAGAAAATATGAAAAATCCAAAAATATTGTGTGCTAAATTTTTCTTTTAGTTTTGTTTTGTCTTGCATAGTGAATTCAGGTGAAGATGAAACTCATGGAAGTTTGTGTCGAAGATTTCTGAGTCAAGGCTTCATCCGTGATCATCGAAGAATTCTCATTCGAAGGAGCAAGAAATGAATATTATTTTTTCGACATTCAATCCTTCAACCCCAGAAGCAAGGTGAAGCTGAAATTGAAGATTATGTGACGGATTGCATTGAAGCCTCCTCAATCTGTCTGCTGCTATCTTGTACCTGCTGAAGTGATCCAGAAGATTAGTTCTCTCTGATGTTCTCTTTGAATATTCTCAAGCTGAAAGCGCTATCTTTCAAGAATCAGTACATCAAGCCTCCTCACCCGACGTGCGTTCAAAGCCAAATTCTGAAGAAAAGCCCAACCGCTCAAGATGAAGTCATTCATTGAAGATTCATATGTTCATCTTGATGTCATGAAGATATCGAAGATTAAAGCTGAAGCCAAAGCTCCCAATGAAGATTAACAAGAAAAGTCAGCTACTTTTTAGGGGGAGCTTGTTGGGTCTTTTAAGAAAAGAAAAGAAAGCTATAAACCAAGGGGGAGATTGTTGGGTCAAAAATATGGTTTATACTTTGCTTTTCTAGGCAATTGTATTTTTCTGTAATATTTTATGAGTTTACGGTCAGGTTTACGGCCAGGTGGGTGTTTACGGTCGTAAACAGGTTTACGGTCGTAAACCCTGTTTACGGTCCAATGGGTGTTTACGACCGTAAACCCATTTACGGCCGTAAACCCATTTATGGCCCATATTCCCCAAGTATATATATATATATATATAGGGGTGAGGGGTGTGAGGAACAGATTGATGAACAGAGAAGGAGTGTACGGCCAAGAGAGAGAGAGAAAGGAGTTTTAGTGTGTGTAATTATGTGAATCTTGTGTAAGGAACTTAATTCATATCATCAATACATTCAAGATTCATATTATTCTTCTTCTCCTTCTCTTCTATTTGATCTGACATCATCCGTTTGATTGGGATTCCGCACCATCAAACGGATCTGATTGATACACAAGAATATTAAGACCTTACAACCTGCCAATGTATGGTCCGCTTAACATCTACAGGTCGAAGACCTGCCCATGTATGGTCCGCTTAACATCTATAGGTCAAAGACTTGCACATGTATGGCCCGTTTAACATCTACAGGTCAAAGACCTGCCCATTTATGGTTGATTACCACCTACATGTTGTAAACCTGCCCGTGTATGGCTTATAAAAACCTATAGGTTGAAAGCTTGTCCATGTTTCACTAGACTGTCTAAAATAGTCTATGGTCGTCCCCCTTATATCCTACAAGATGACTAATCCCTAGTTTACTTTCCATAACCCTTCACCACCCAATATGCTTTAGTTATGATAAAATAAATAGTTCAATACTTTATCAAAATATAATTTAACCAAGTAAGCCATATTGAGCACAAGTACTGTAAATACAGATAGTAGGCACACGTAACATGTAAGTAGTTAAATGCTTCATATATATGTGTAAGATGAAAACAACTATGCACTCACATGTTACAAGTGGATGATTTATGATTAGGGAAACACTTCACGTAACACAGTAGCTTTTCCTTTTGAATGACCTAGATATAATTATTACTAAGTCTTAGTCTTTATTTTCCTTGCGACTATAATAGCGACGGTCTATATTCATCAATAATCCCAATGAATACTGAACTATAGCTAATAAGGAATGACCAGGTAAGATCATATCATAGGTAGGCTCCGTTTGGTATGCAAAGTATATGGTGGGTTTTATATTCAATAATGTGGATGAATCCTTATACACTTCAGAGTACATGCAACCTATTAGATCTAGTCATAACATTATTGAAGTAATATTCTATTGAACAAAAAGAACCCTATAAGCTTAGCTAATTTCCAAATTCATAAAAGATTACATGCCTTTTGATTGTTGTAGTAAACAATCAAACAATCCTTCTTGAAAACTCTTGGAAGCTAGCACCAGAAATCTCATGCCTCTAATGGTTCACACCCAAACCCTAGCAACTATGAAACTTGAAGAGAGGAGAGGGGAGAGACAAATTTCGGCTGGCTTCTTAGCTTATGGAGTGGCCAAAATTTAGAGGGATGAAGACCATATTTATAGCTAACCAATAAACCCTAGATAACCCTTACTTGATTAAAATAATAATATTTTAAATCATGTAATTATCTGGTTTCCTAATTATTCCCAAGGGATATTATAGAACCCTAAGGAACCCTCTAATTTTCAGCCATCCTAGGATTATTCTAGAATCCCTCTTTTTTCCAACTATTGAACAATTACAACTTAGGTCCTTGTAATTTTAATTAATCCAATTAATCCCAAAATTAATTCCAATTAATTTCTGATTAATTCTTAATTTAATAATACTATTTCTAATTAATATATCATTCTCATAATGTATTAATACATCCTTTTATTGCTATTTATTAATCATATAATAAATCAATAAATCAGTCTCTCTCTCTCTCTCTCTCTCTCTCTCTAAAAGTCATCATATTTAATAACCAGGTTTGAGGGCAACCCAACTGGATTTTCTTAATAATTCAAGTATATACCAATTAAGTTATTAGCTTAAACACCTAATCCAAAAATATACTATTTGGAAAACCTACTTTAAACACCTCACTAAATCTAGCCTAGACATTACTGTCATATGTAGATCAATCAGTATTATGACTGGAATCACTGATAAATCTTATTTATAGATTCATAATAATGACTATGAAAATAAATATAAGTGTAACACTCAAAAATTTCAAACCAATTTAAACTTTCAAAACAACCCAAGTTCCATTAGTTATTACAAAAAGGTTTCCAAATAGTTTGTTATCAGAGTATCCCAGAAACAACATCGTAAAAGTGAGGAGCGGTACGATCACGCCTTTGCCTTGCCACGATCTCCTGATGTACCTGAAAAAATAAACTGAAACTGTAAGCCCGAAAGCTTAGTGAGTTACCCCCAAAATACTCATACACATACAACCATACATATACAGCAATGAACAACATACTATGGGTCCAGTCAACCATCGGGTTGGAATACCCCTGGCCCTCAACCATCGGGTTGGAATGCCAACATACTACGAGTCCAATCATCCTCGGGATGGAATACTCCCGGCCCACAACCATCGGGTTGGAATGCCCACACTCCTACACATACAACAACTACTATGGGTCCAATCATCCATCATGATGGAATACCCCAGGCCCTCAACCATCGGGTTGGAATGCCAGCATACTACGAGTCCAATCATCCTCGGGATGGAATACTCTCGGCCCACAACCATCGGGTTAGAATGCCCACCTACTATGAGTCTAATCATCCTCGGGATGGAATACTCTCGGCCCACAACCATCAGGTTGGATTGCCCACATACTATCAAATAAACATGTGCACCTATATCAGATAATCATATAACAGTCTACCAGACAACATACTAGGGCCATATCATCCTCGGGATAGAATGCCCTCAACTACCATTACAAGCATGTGCACATATAACAGGTAATCTCTTACCAGCATGCAGACAGTCAGACCTAACTATAGGTCACTAAACATAACCACATCTGATCTACCAGGATATTGATCTAACCGATCGTACTAGCACGTAACCATCCTATCTACCAGGATACCGAGCTATCATATCACAATAGTAACTATCTCAAATAACAAATCAAAGGGCCGGCCTTGGTGCCTTAGACCCTTGAGTGTAGTGAGGATAACTCACCTTGAAATGTTGAACTGAAGAAGTAAGATCAAATCCTCTGCTCACGGCCACGAACTCCACCACCTAACACTTGATGAAACCATATCAATTCAAGTTAGAGAGAAGGTTCAAGACAATAATGCTCACAAACAAGCTACAAGGCTGATACTTTATGCCTCCATGGACCAAGATAAGTCTAGATCTGAAGTTGCAACCCCAGATCTAGTCCCAAAACCCGAAATGGATCTCAAACATGCTAAATACCCCCAAATCATCATCCAAGAATAGATCTAGAAGGAAAGAGCTCAAAGCAACGACTTGTTACCTCCAGAATGTGCCCAAGATGAAGTAGATTCTGGATCTACACGAATTCCTTGATGCTAGCCTCTTGATCTACAAGTTTCCTTCACTATAATCCTCTTCCAAAGCTTCAACTCACTCAACAATGGAGGTTTACACGATTTAGGGTTTACTGACTCTCAAGGGGTAACAAAGAGGCTGAGGTGAGGACATAAGGTCCTTTAAATAGGGTGCAAACCCTAAAATTTAGGGTTTTCTCTTCCCAGCACTGACTCGTCGAGTCCCGCCGCCGACTCGGCGAGTCAGATCACTTAACACGTGCCCAACACCCGCTCCAACTCGACGAGTTAAGACACCTACTCGTCGAGTCTACTCCTTTATTTACACATAGGACCCCGAACTTATATTCCTGAACTTAGGATGTTACAATAAGTTTACTTGAAGCATAAGTGCAACTTAACTTACATAAATTTATAGCGAAAATCAGAAAATTGTGCTGGCAGAACTCCAACCGGAAAGCTTCTTTTCTTCGGGCTCCTAGATACTTCGGAACCCCACTAAAATACTCAGAAGTTTGGAAAAATTCCAACTCGAAATTATAAAATGTGTGAGAAAGATTGGGGAAGAATTGGTGTGAGAAATGAGGAGAATTCAAAGCATATATATATAGGGACCAGGCAGGTGTGTCGTGCCCTTAAGGCAACGTTGTTCCTCAGTCTTTTTGCCACGTGTCAAAAATATGCTGGTCCACATCATCCTTCTAGAACATAGGCGTGTCGCGACTACCTACCCAGGTGCGCGCGTCAACGAGTATGAATTTCAAAACTTTGAAAAACTGTATATTTCTCATAGGAGCTCCGTTTTCGACGTTCTTTAAATCCATGTGTAGCTATTGACAAGTACTAAAACGTTCCTTTAAATCCGTCGGCTAATTCTCACTTTGTTTTTAAAGTTATTATTTTTATAGGCTTAGACTGTTAAAGTCTATATAAAAATCATAAGTCTTTCATACGACATCCATTCTCGACTGTCTTTATATCGATGGATTGGTATTTACGAGATCTTCAACTCTCGTTTAGATTGTTTTGGCTAACACTCAACCAATCTAAATTTCGATTTATGTGTCGCACACTGCTATACTGAAACTTTAAAAAATTATAACTTCCTCATACGAAGTCAGATTTAGGCGTTCTTTATATGCACGCTCTCGCTTTTACGACTACTATGATTTTTGCTTAGATTACATAGGCTAACAAGAAACATATCTCTGATTCACTCTTTACGATGCATTTTGATGTATAGGGTTGAACGCAAATATTCGAACAATCATAACTTCTACATACGAAGTCCGATTTGAGTGTTCTATATACCCATAGAATCGTCATCACGAATACTACAACTCTCATCAAGATTATTTATCCGAAATAATCTTCTATTAAAACATTTATTTATCGCTCGTAAAGCGCACAATAAATAAATATTACTGATTATATCTTAGATGTCTAGCCCGAATTTGCGGACGTTACATTTCACAAATGTTCATCGGGTGAAATTCACAAATTGTCCTTAGGCAAAGTTTCACAAAATGGAAGAAGTTGTCCTTATCCAAAATTCATTCAACTTAACTAACGGGCATTCATCTATAGAACCACTTGAATGCAAAGTTTTGTCCAAAATAACCATTAATATGAGAAAAAAAAAGTATTCATAAGTATTGTTTTGGGGACAAAATCATAAACATAAGGACCATTTGTGAAAATTTGTCTTAAAATAAGTATTTATTATACTTATTTAATATAATATGTTGGTGGGTTTTGATTTTTTTTCATAAAATTATCTTCAATGATAGCATTTTGTGAAGTTTTTATTATTTCAATAAGCTTTTAGAAATCATTTTACCATTGGAGGAATAATAACGATTCTTTAAATTGTATAATTCTTTAACCATTTAATTTTTCTTTTAAGTTTTGTCACGCTTTGATATCTATATTTAGTAAAATTTTACTTAAAATATATTCATATTTACCTATTAAATTTTTTTAAGCCGGTTATTACTTAGAAATTAATATTCCCAAATTAATAGAATCTGTCAATGGCCGATTAGAACCAGAAACCTTTAATGTACGAGGTAAAGTCTTTACCAATTAATGGGCTAGTCCCACATTAGCATATTAAATCTTTTTATTAGTTAATCAAATGATTTAGTAAAAAAAAAAGAATTGAATATATTTTATAAATAAGTTACATGATTTATAAATAATTGTCAAAACTTTCAAAAATTATAAAATATTATGGTTACATAATATATTTTTTCTGTATTTTTATAACTACGTATGTGAATTTTTAACATCTTTTATAATTATGGAAAACATATCCAATAAAGTTATAACATACGGTTTAAAATTATAAATTATATGAAAGACATAATAAAATATTTAAGATAGATAAAGATTAAATTAATTAATTTTAAAAAGAAAACGAACCTTTGAAAAAAATTAACATCCAGATATCCAATGACATTTAGTAATCGCTAACCTTAAAATATTCAAAATAATAGCTATTCTAGTTTTTAAGGATTAAAAGAGCTACATTATTACGATAAACTTGTTCTGGTTAATATTATTTATTATGATCTCATTAATTATATACTAGCCATATTTAGATTTCTGTTTATGTATTTGAGCCTATCTCTACTTTCTTTTTAAACAATTTACTTTGTGTATTTAAACACTTTGGGAGATCAATTAAAATCAACGAATCATAAAGTTTTTATCTCTATCTAGCCGATCCTTCCATCCTTCTTCACCCTTCCCTGTCGACCAAGTCAACGTTTCTTGTTTAGCTTTTCAACAATGGCAGCCATCCTTGGTTTTCTTCTTGCTTGCCTTACCATCATCATCACCGCATTGCCTCTCTTTGTATTTGCAAAGTGTATAGTGGAATGAACAACGACGTGGTTTTCTCATTGTGGGTTATTGCTAATGTCACATGGATTCTCTTCACTTTTGCAGTGATTTGTCCTAGTTCCATAAGTCGAGGGTTATATCGCTTGGTGATCAAGGCAGGATATCTTGCATTAATGTAAATCGACAGTAGCAAGAAGTTATGTTTTTATCAATACAATTTCCGTTTTCATTGTTATTATTTTATTTTAGTTGTCAGTCAATTAGTCTTTTTGTGATTTGTAGTTGGAAGTTGTTCGATTTCAATGACAAATTATAATATTTAACCTTACAATTTATATTTCATGTAGCATTCTGTCTTGTGTTTTTTTTTTAATTATTATATTTAACCTCACAATTTGTATCTTTGTAAAACTTGTTTGATTTTTCGTATAATAGTTAAAGTTGAAGTCAATGCGTTCGCTAAGATTTAAAAAGGTGATTCTTTCAAATAATATTTGTATCTTTTTTTATTGGACCTGCACTCTAACAATCCAAAAAAATGCAATGTACTTTTGTATATTTATTTATATATTATAAAACCTTACTTCTTTCCTGTACATCGTTTTATAATTTTCAGTTTCTCTTTTATTAGAAGCATCGATCTAATTATAGCATTGATAGACTTTATAGTTCCAATTTTTTTACAACAATAAAAATTCCTATGTTTTTAGATAACATTATAACTGGTTGGTTTTTCAAAAGAAAATATTGCAAAAAAATAGAAGTAGGATATTTATATAACAAATATATGAAAGTACTCAATCATAACATTGTACATAGAAAAACAAAAAAGTGAATTCAAGCACAGTATGATGTTCCAGTCTTGATATTTTTTAACTTGTAAATAGCATGGTACTTATAATATTTGTTGTGAAATAGCATTACACTTTCATTTTTCATATAGAGCATTGAACTAGCATCTGCTATATATGTTTCTGTGTATTACTTTTCAAATCAAATAGGCATGTTAACTGTTTGTCATGCACAATAGCAATGCTATAATTTTTATAATCTTCAAGCAATCGACACTTTTGGCATATCTAGGATTTCTTGGATAAATTTTGATTATAATCATAAAAAATCCTATTTATGATAACACCGAACAAAAATAATAACTTTACCGGTTTTTATGTGGATATCATCTTACGAAAAAAAAAACCCACCTTTAAATCCAAACTATAAACCTTCAATAGTACAAAACTTAAAAATAACACGATTTAGAAACCGGGCTCAAAAATCAAACTAAAATATTAGGATTTGTCAAAACAACCTTACTTTTACATAATAAAACATAAGGGTGTTGATAAATAAACTTTCTGATGTGACAAGTGTGTGTGGATGTGTAAGTGTATGTATGGCCCTATACAAATTGTAACATTTACTATTTAACACACATTTTAACAAATTGTTGTAACATTTTAGTTGGTTTGGTTGAAATTCGTTCCATATTTGATAGCCTCTTAAATATAAAACTTCAAATAAAATCAATTAAGATGCATAATAAATAAATATATAAACTTATAATGCAAAGAGTAAATGCTAAGAATGAGAATGAGAATCGAACCAAGGTCATCTGAATAACGAACAAATGACATTATGACAAAACAAATCTTGAAAAAATAAAATAATAAATAAATAAATAATAAAAATCTTATTTGCTATTTTAAACGATTTTAGTGAGCACTAAGCCCAACTCAAAAAAAGATTAAAGTTGTAAATTCCAATTTTCGATAAAATAGGACTCGAACCAGCATGAATGGAATAAACAGAATATATCTCAGCCAAACTCCAATTGACATTTTTAATTAATTATAAATATATACAAAAACCAAATACAAATGTGAGTAATAGCTAAAAGTATATGATTTTATGCATAATGTACAAGTGTTTAATGCGGTAAGTTCAAGTTTAATCCCTCAACTTTATATAATCTGTCACTTGCAACCCCCATTTTATATAATACGTCACTTGCAACCGCTATATTTTCTAAAATGATATCTTTCTTCCTCTACTTTCTTAATACGCAACAAGAACACGTAAAAACTCATGGAAAAACGTTGGCTCAATTATTAGTTATATACAATAACCTTGTATAAGTAATTTACTAATTACATGGTAAATGTATTGAAAATCAGGTCCTATATTTTTGGGTCAGGTCTAAGTGCAATATAACATCTAAGGAAATATATTAAAAATAAATAAATAAACAAACCAAAAATGGCTAATCGATTAGAAAATTATTAAATTTTAACAAGGGAAATTGAGTAATCTAAGCATATAATATAATGTGCATTCAAATAAAATAACCAAAAAAATTGTTAAATACCATCAGGTCTAAAATAAGAAAAAAAATCTGACAAAAAAAATATATTCAATTGATATTTTAGGATTCCGAACTTACATTCCGGATTTCTGAAATTTCAGAGTTCAGGAAAAACTTGGTAATTTCATAAACAAATCTAAAATCCGACAAAAAAATCCAGAACAAAATCAAACATTTGATTGAAAAAGTTAAATTTAACAAAAAAAAATAAACAAACATTGTAAATATGAACTATATACGATATTATGGCATAAAATCAGATATTTGATTGAAAAAATGTGACATTGAACACTTCAAAATAGACATTTTGGACATAACTAGAGATATTTTTTTTGAAAAAAAAAACGAAAACTCCAAATTTGAAGATCAAATCTAGAATGGGGCATTGGGAATTAAGTATTCATTTTTCAAAAAGAAAATGGTTATTCTCAAGAAAACTTATTTATTTTGATTGGTTTACTCAATTTCCCTTTTTACTATGTAAACTATATTCAAAAAAAAAAAAAAAAAAAAAAAAAAAAAAAAAGGAGTATAATAGATAAATAAGTGGGTGAAGATATCAAGTGGCCAATGAGTAGTAATAAAATAAGTTGTATATTCTAATGATATTTAATAGTTAAAAATAGTAATAAGCCATTGGTCATTGAAGATGCATATAGAATTCAATGATGAACAGACTTCTGAATTCTTATATTATGGAGAGAGAGAGAGAGAGAGAGAGAGAGAGAGAGAGAGAGAGAGAGAAAGAGATAATAAGTAGATAAGCTACCAAGAATCGGTTTGATTAATGTAAGGCAACCACCAAATGATAGATTCTTAGTTTTCTATCCCGTTATTTAGATTTAAATCTATCAATTATATGCTTCTAATGTTTTTTTAACAACATATTTGCATCCATTGGTACTCCCAAGTAAATAAAAGGATGGGACCAGTGGGTGTAAACATGTTGAAAAAAACATTGAAAGTCTATAATTGATATATTTGAATCTAAATTATTGGGATCGAAAGCAAAGAATCTATAATTTGGTGGTCGTCTTACATTAATCAAATCAATTCTTGGTAGCTTACTGACTTACTATTTCTCTATCTTAAAATCTCTTATTGGTGTAATTGTTACTTTTGAAAAGATTAGACGTAATTTCTTATTAGGAGGTGGGAAAATAAGTCCAAGATACATTGAGTTTTGTGGTCCAAACTATTGGCTTCTAAAGAAAGTGGTGATTTACTATCCCCATTGGTGATCTTTTGGGAATTGTTCACCAAAAAAAGTTAAAAAATAAAAAGAAAAATATGATATATTGTGTGAACTAGTCTGCCACAACAATCCGGCTCACCAAAAGGCTCATGTCTTTTTGTTATTTTATATTGCCAAGTGTCCTCTTTAGATAGTTTGATTTAAATTAATTTTTATATTTAAAACTAATATAGTTAATAACTTTATTTTATTTTTGGTAAAAAATAAAATAAAATATACTAAAATACGTAATTTATTTTTCTCTACAAAATAAGATCAGATATAATTTTTCATATATTTTTTTTAATATAAAATTGGGTTGGATTGGATTGCTAATGGGTGTAAAGGATTGTGTTTAGTTAGATTTGGAAGATAGAGAAATTAATTTTTTAATAAATAAATGGGTTGGTTGGATTGTTAATAGGGATAAGAGTTGGGTCACTGGAAGCACAAAACCTCTGTTTTCTCACAAAGTAGTGGTGGAGATTGAAAACGGAGCCTAATAAGTAATGGAGAGATGCAATCTATAGCATCCATAATTTGATGAGAAATTCAGTGTTATATATAGTAAAAAAAATAGTTCCTTGGGTTTGGTGTGACATCTTAAAAGTTGTAAATTGTCTTTCGTTGTTAGGCATCGATTAATATGATTTACTCTCTCTCTCTCTCTCTCTCTCTCTATATATATATATATATATATATATATATATATATATATATATATATATATATATATATATATATATCTTTCTCCAGGTTCTAATGTTGATTTCCTATTCTAGAAAGACGGGTGGGTCGGCCCCTACACACTACAAGATAGGTTTCCTCGTTCGTATGCATTTGAGTATGTGAAATGTTGCCTCTCCTGACATAGGTATGATGGCAACGAATTTTCTTGGGCCTAGAAAAACATCCCCACCAGAGACAATGTGATGGCACTCTATACTCCCTTCTCTGTTCTATAACTTTTAATTATTACCCAATTGGTTTTAGATTTAATTTGGCTGCAGATGGTCAATTCACAATTGAGATTTTGAGAAGATTTCTGGTTTCAAAGTTGCAGCAATTAGTTGGGCACCCAATTTGTTGGTCAAAACTTACTCCCTTGAACGTTCGATGCTTCATTTGGAGGGTTGTGATGGATATAATTCATATTGTTAATACGCTTGCAAACAGAGACATAATGGTCCAATATTCATCATGTCACTTATGCATTGATGGAATTGAAACCATGGATCACATGCTTATCAGTTGACACACATCTATTATTGCTAAAGATTGGGTACCTAAATGGTGTGGTATCTTGCCTCATTAATTCACTGATGTTTCCAAGTTTCTCTATTATGATGCAAATTATGGTAATTTCCTAAGAAACAAAAGATAATGATTGCAATCTTTTATTGTGTAACGCCCGTAGATCCGGGCTAGTCAATTTAGAGATAATAGGGGTCGAAAACGACTTTTTGACAAAAGATTATTTAGAATAAATAATCTTAACCAAGTTGTAGAATACGTCTCAAGGGTTTCGTACATATAAAGAACGTTGAAATCCGAGTTATAACGAAGAAGTTATGGTCAGTCGAAGTTTTACGGAAAACCGGCACGACACCGGGAGACGTAAATAGTGAATTTACGATGGAGGACTTTTTAGCCTTAGAAATCTAAACAAAAGTTGTAGTATACGTTAAACCGAGAACATACGAAAAACGAACGCCCAAATCTGACTTTGTATGAGGAACTTATGAATTTTCTAAGATTTGGCTTAGTAGTGCACAGCCCGAAACTCGAATTTTAGATCGAGCGGTTTTTGGCCTACGCGACCTAAATGAGAATTGAATATCTCATTAATAGGAACTCAATGGTAAAAAGACAGACGAAAACAGAGTCTGTATGTAGAAGTTATGAATTTTACGCGGACATTTAACAGTATAATCTCCTCGTACTGTTAAATTTAAGATCGGTCGAGAATTAGCCGACGGAGTCAAAATGAAAGTTGTAGATCTTATTTTTACCTACGCGTGGATATAAAGAACGTCAAAAACGGAGGTCGTATGTGAAAGTTACGGATTTTAGTCGGAAGTGTGCTGTGCAAAAATGGGTGATGTGGCACAATCTTGGTCATTGCTTTCTCCCCAAGTCTTGCCACTAGATGGTGACATGTGGCACCAAGTTCAGCCATTTTTCATCCTATAAATAGAACCTCTCCCACCCTCATTTTCTTCACACATTTCCCATTCTTTCTTCTCTTTACTCTCTCTCTAGAACCTCTCTCTAACCCCGAAACCCCCCGAAAAGCCTACGGAACCTCCCTAGCACGATGCGGAAGCCCCGGAGTGCTCGACGGCTCCGAGAAGAAGAGCTTTTCGGCTCGGGAATGCTGTTCCAAGCAAAGCCCGATTTTCTATAAAACCCGCTGTAAGTGAGCTATACGTACGCTATTTTTAATATAGCTTTTATTTAATTATAGTAACGTTATTAGGAACTTATAATAAGTACTTGGGCTATTATTATTGGTTATATAAGTATTTTTTAACGCTTATATAATAGTAATAATAGCTAGACTATTAATTAGTCTCGGCGAATAATATACTAAACTCTAGTGGTAATAATACTAGGTTTCGTCGAAGGAAATTTTTTTTAAGAAGCGAAGCGTTGTCTGAGTTTGGAATCACCACCTTTTCAAGTGAGTGAATGGTCCCTTTCATCTTACACATAGATATGAAGTATTTAATATAAATTACGTGTTATGTGTGCATATTGTCTGAATAGTTGTTGTCTATGCTGGGTGAAATATTTTTATACACGTTTTAAATGATTTAAATTGTATATGTATTTTACATCTACAAAACGTGTTGGGTAAAACATGGGTAGATGTAATAGTTGTTGTGTGACCAAATAAAATAATGAGAGGCCTCGATATAGATGTTATTGATGATCCAGTCATCTAGCGGAGTATAGATGACGACCACGGACTATTCTAGACAGTCCAGTGGAACGCTAGCAGGCTCGCAACATGTAGGTGTTTATTTGAACTGTGTGCTCACCAGAAGTACTCCATCCCCCACATGGTTGCCTTATTTGACATGAATTGTTGAGGAACCCCCAAAACATGTGTTGTCACCCCGATGAAAGTCCCTTAGACTAGGTCCCTTGTGTTAGATGTTTTAGGGACGTAAAGTGAGGATAACGGGAACGGGTAATTGGGTTTATTTGGTTTGATAAAGTTAATAAACTTATTTATTGTGGGTTGAAAACCCTATGTACTCACCAGGTTTCCCAACCTGACCCACTCAGTTTATTTATATCACATGTGTTGATATGAAGTCACATTACATTGAGAGATTAAGGAGATATAAATCACTAGTGATAATGAATGTAAGTTTTGTTTATGCTTATGTTTCTGTATTGACGATGACATCCCAAATGTTTTTAAATGAATAAAAATATTTTTCTTCGGAAATGCTTTGATAATGTATTTATCATGTTTTACTGGGAACAAATTCCGCAACATTTTTATTAAAAGATGTACTCTGATTTTTATAAAGCATAAACAAAATCGGTCTTTTCTGGCCGTGAAAATGGGGATGTCACATATTGTTTACTATGGAGTATTTGGACACGAGGAACAACAAGGTGTTTAATAACATAAGATCTTCCCCACCAGAATTGTTGATAAGGACATCTCACTTTTATATGTTTGTTGTAATTACGGGAGTAGGTTAGGTGTTGGTAGTTGGATAGATTGGAGTGTTTCGCCTCTTACTCATTTATCATGTATATGATACCTTCTTGTTTTGCCTGCACTTTAGCTTCTTGCTAATTGTGGGGTATTCTGTTTAATCATATTTCACCGTTTCCAAAAAAAAGGTGGGTCTAAAATGCTTCACATAAAGGTTTTAGTATGGATACCACTAGAGGGAGTCCCAAGATTTGTGAAACATTCAATAAAGGATATTCATTTTGTTATTGTTGAAAGTCATATTTGGTGTGGAAACAATAGAGGGATCATTGCATTCATGGAACATTCAATAAAAGGATCACCACTTTATTGTTATAATCTTTAAACCCCCACCCTCCCTCGCTCCTCATGGGTTGATGTGCTTTTATTTGTTAACCTATACGTGTATATTTAATCTATATGGTGGTGTGGGGTTTGATCTTACATTGAGTCGCATTGATATATTTTCTTTTAGTTTTACGATATTTTGATATTTCAGATTTGTTCTATGAATATGTGTCTGTTGGAGTTTATTAGGTTTAAATTTGATCTTTATAATAAAGAACTTATTTATGATAAAATTATAATTCTTATGGATTAAGATTAAAAGGAAAGAGACTTCTTTGAAGGCCAAATGACATAAAAATCATTAAGTTTTCAAATCGGTAGTGACAAGGCTATCACATCAACATGGTTGGTTAATCATGCAAAATTAAAGAGACGAGGAAGAAATCGAGGGAGCCAAATTCTTTATGGTAGTTGCCTTACCACCAAGCCAAACACACTTTTGTGAATGTATTTGTCCAAAATTATATATAATATCTATAAAATTCGGAACATTTTATTATTATTATTATTATTATTATTGTTGTTGTTGTTGTTGTTGTAAATACGTTCAACTCTAGCGAGACAAAAACCTTGAAGCTGCCACCACCATATTCATATTTGTTGTCATCGTCATTCTAAAGACAACACCACCGGATCTAGATTTGTTACCACCACCACTACCATCAACTATCGCCAAACAGATCTAGTTCAGGAAGGTGATGAACAAGCAGATATGGCCAAGAGGGGAGGAAGACGAGGTAGATGGTGATGGTGGCAGAATGGAGAAAAGCGGCGGAGTGGCTTTCGTCGGCGATCCATGGGTTTTGAGTGGCTTTTGTCGGCGATCTGGTGGTTCAGGTAGTGGGGGGCTGAGTTCCAGAGGTTCAGGGGTGAAGTCGGAGAAGGTTCTTAGTGATGGAGGAGGAAAATCCAGACATCTCGTTGGTTCGATGTCGCTGGAGCCGGAGATGTTGCAGGAGCTGAGAGATGGAGAGGAAGAGAGCATTTTATAGACTTATGTAGTTCCAATTTTATATATATTATATACTATTTATGAAAAACACATTCACAAAAACAAGTTTGTCTTGGTTGTAAGCAGTTGCTATAAAGAACGAGAGTTCGTGGGTTCGTCAATAAACCATGCTAACATGGCAGCCATGTCAACCACTACCGATACATAAGCATAAAAGTCACCTAAAAACCCGGATAGATTGAAAATATGAACAAAAGTTTGCAAATTTGAGGCATTAATGGACATAAAATAATTGAATAAAAATTTTCCAATCGTAAAAAACTAAAAACTAAGAGAGAATAAATGAATTTTTTTTAATTTTGTTAATTGTTATCATTTAACGACTAAAATTCAATATCTTTACAAAATATTCTATATGAACAAAAAGGGTAAATTGTATCTCCGATATCACCAACCTCCGGCATCACCAACGTTTAAAGTATTGTGTCGATCTTATTTGCCATCTTACTCCATTTCCAATTTTTTAGAACATTTTCTTGCTTTTATACTTTGTGAATACAAATTCTGAGTATCTATCAAAATTAGGCTCGTCATTCATGAAGGCTTACTTGTTAGACCAATCACTCAATTTTTCAAACTGTAGAGAAATTAATTTAGCAAAGCATCTTAAATCTCTCCTAATCTTTAAAAAGTAGCAACATTATTAGATTACATCGAGGGAAATAAAAACTGGATGATAACGAAGACAATATAATAGTATTACATTCTATTGTTCACAATGTTAGTAAAATGTGTTTGACACTTCCGGTACGTAAAACAAAGATGTTATAACTAGCTGTATTGATGTTATAAGTCATAACTAGTTGGTTGTAGTTGTATTGATTAATAGTATATATATACTAACCCAGGTTTTTAATAAATGAGTTGTAGTTGTTTTGATTAATGATAAGTTGCTAAAATAACAACATATCATAAATTTAATCATTTTAATCGAAAAACAAATTGACTAGACACTTTACTTATAAGAGTTTATATACATTAAAAAACCGATCAACCTGTCCTGATATATACATGTAAAAACACCTACCCGTCTTGACTCATTTCTGATGCTAAATTTATAGAAAAAAGTGAGGACTGAGGAGTGGAAATAAGAAAGTACCTATGGATGTTCATATATCACAGTTCACAACTATCTAATTTCAGTCTAAAAGGTAAATAAAAGAACAAGTTACACAACATTCACTAACTAAATAGAACAACGATTATATTGACATATATATTAGCAACGTGTATATATATTATTGTAAGAGCTTAAGGGATATCCCAAACTAATAGTTGGCGAACTAATCTCAAAGCCCAAACATCCCTAAACGTGCTTAAAAAAACATAATTAGTGTAAGAAGCCAAGCCATATACTAGTAATAAAGTTGAAGAAGATGATAATTAAACATAATTATATGGTTGGTGACGATGATGATGGAAACAATTAAAACCAACCCTATTCCAAGAGGATCTCTACTCTTTATCTGACTTGAAAGAATTCCTCTAAGCATTTCCATGAAGCAGGTGACCATGTCCTCTAAATCCAAATTATAAAACTTCATTACTAAAGGACCTTTTTTTTAATAATAAAAAAAAAACACCAAGAATTAAAACTAAAATATTGGGAATTGTCGACACAAATTTTACACGTGTAAAAAATAAGAGCAATTGGATGAACAAAGAAACTGTAGTGATACGTGTGTGAAACACGCCCCAAGAATCTGAGTAATTTAGAATAATATTAGTTTTATGCGGAATGGAATTAAAATAGCAAATGTAATCAACCACCAATAAAAATACGAATGAAATGGTAAATAAAAGAGACACAATGATTTATGTGGAAAACCCAAAACATGAAAAACCACGGATGGAGGAAACCGAAAAACAATCCACTATAATTTTGTAGCGTGACAGAGTTTGAACTAAGAGTTTACAAAACTAAAAATAATGGAATAATTGTGACATCTGCCTCTCTCTCTCTCTCTCTCTCTCTCTCTCTCTCTCTCTCTCTCTCTCTCTCTCTCTCTCTCTCTCTCTCTCTATATATATATATATATATATATATATATATATATATATATATATATAGTTTTGTAAAACTTGCCGAGTTGGCCGATTACTCCTCTGAATACTCGCTACTCGGCCCGTTACCGAGGCGAGTTATAGAATCTCAATCGGCCACTTACTGAACTGAGTAGTGTTGTAAAACACGGTCAACTCGGTGATTAATATGTATAATATACTTAACGATTTATTATTTAACACACACACACACATGTGATTATTACTACATATATATCTTAAATTTTCAGTAATTGTTCACGGAGTGAGACCGTTATGTATTTTTCAGTTTTTGTGTATACACATGTATCTAATTTTGTTATATATTTCAATCAACTTAAGATTTTTAACGTATAATTTTGACGTATATAAGTTCCCAAAAAATATTTCTACATGAATTACCGAATTCGAGTACTCCCCGAGTACTTCTGAGTACTCGCTACTTGGTAGTCGGCCGAACAGGTACCGAGTAACGAGTTCTACAACCTTGTATATATCGTACTTGTGTTGATAGAAAACACCATATGCATATTTATTGTATGCATAAAAGAACTACACCAAACACCTGATAAAAGAGAATGCATATTTATCAATGTGTACTAGATCCTTTAGTCCTTCACTTGACTTACATAAACGTGTGATCAACGAATTAGTCATGATCTTCCAATGATCAAGATTCTCATACATCACACAATTCGAATTGTATGACTCCAAGTTTCTGTCCAATTGAAACTTAGGTGATGAGAATTCTTTTTCACTTGGTTGGTTATGACATTTCCACAAACGACATAATTAAGAATCAAATCCATATTCAACATTGCTGATAATAGAAATATAACCACCAATTTTCATAAATGTCATTGCAAGAAAACATAAAGTAAATAAATCAAATTTTCACTTTTATTAATAATAAGCGAAAAAAATTGTCCTTACAATGCAAATATATGAAAACTATGTCTCTAGATATTTCCTAAGCAATCTATTAAGTTATCATAACTCCTACGAGTAGCTTCCAAAATCTCATCATCGAACCATGCGAATGAAATCCATCTCTCACGATCAGATTCTACTCACTCTTCTTAAGCTTCCTTCTTTCTCTTAGATCCTGCAAAACATTAAAATGTGATCATCACATCATGTATTAAGAATCTATTAATAGGAACTTATAATGGAGTTAGATAATGGATGTACCTGAAGTGGAGTCGTACGACTTCACTTTACCATATCTAAGATCTTTTAGGTAGTCTGGACAGCTTCACAACCAATGCCCCTCCAATTGGCAATAGAAACATATGGAACTTTTAGGATTAGCACATGGAACTATCTCGGAACTAGTCTTTCTCTTTACCATATGGTCAAACGGTTTGACCTTGGCCGATCTCTTTCCATTGGGAAGAGAAACCTTTTCTGGACTACTATTGTCAATGTCCATGGAAATTTGGGAGACAGATCCTTCAAACACTATTGCTTCACTTGTGCTCTCAAGCATTTCTGCTTCAGCAACAATTAACATGTGTGTCAAATCAATTAGGGTCACGGCGTGGTCAGTCATATAGTAGTCTTTAATGAACTGACTATATGACTCAGGAAGCGAAAGTAGAACCAAGTCAATAGCCAGTTCCCTTGGGAAAATGACACCCAAAATCCCCAATCTGTCAATGTACGATTTCATTTTAAGAACATGCGCACACACAAACTTTCCATCTTGATGTTTGCATGCCAACAGGGATTGAGTAACTTTGTATTTTTCAGCTTGAAGGAAACATGACTTGGGAAGAGTCACTGGAGGAGGTGGAAGAAGAGTTGGAGAATCATGATTTCCAGTTCCACCATTGCTTGAAGAAGGGAACATTCTTTCACCTTGATCAACATGTGGAAGATCATCTTCAGATAGAGAAGGAAAAACATTTCCAGAAGGACGAGGAAGACCATTGTTGTATGAACTTGACACCTTGATCACTATAATAGGGGAGAAAAGAGTATTCAAGTTAGTTGATTTTAATCCTTAATTATTAACCCAAAATTTAAATTAAGGCTAGGATCCATATTTTCGATTCGAACTTTGAAGAGGGATGCCATAATCAAATTCGAATCTATTTTAGGTAGGTAAAGCATTTACCAATTTCAATCTTATGAAACTCCTAGATCTTTTAAGATTCATGGAACTATTCAATGACATGTTTAATCTCGATTATGCTCTCACTTTGTGACTGGGATGTCGAGGATCACAAACGAGATGTGAATAACCATGCAAATTAGCTTGGTACTTTCGATGTCATTTATCATCTAATCAATGTGCCGGTTAACCACACACGCTCCATTAATCAATGATAATTTACGAGACACCCACTACCAACAATATTAGTCCATATTAGTGTGCCGGTTAACCACACACGCTCCACTAACGACCAATAAGGTGCAATGTGCAATTTCATAGATTAGCATCAAATTCATATTTTTTCCTAAAGTAACTAAGAGTGGGATTTTAGAAAATGGTTTAGTTACTTTATATCGCATTATACTTATTAATGACATTTAATTGTGTCCTATCGAACTTGTTCGGCTAGCGACCCACCATCATACAAGAGAGCGGTTGGTAAGAATGGATACCCAATGGCGGTCATTTTATAAGCCGCTTCCTTAAACTCCTCTTATAGTATGACTTCGTGAATGAGGTGTACTAGACTGACTTTTCTTATACGTATAATATATAATAAGCACTTAATTATATATATATATATATATATATATATATATATATATATATATATATATATAGTATAAGGTAAATTTTAAAACATTTTAAAATTCCAAGGGTTTAATCTTTTAATAAATTAAATTTTTTATTTAATTAATTTTAAACCAGTTTATGGATTTATTAATTATCTTTTAATTAATCATTTAATTAAATTTATAAAATCCATAAGGATGTATTTTAAACTTTTCAAAATACTAAGGTTTTTAATCTTTTAAATTTTTGAAATTAAAAACAGTTTTAATTAAATTTAAAAGAATTTTGATTTAATAAATATCTATTAATTAAAACTTTTAATCAACTTATTAAATCATCTAAGGATTATCCAATTAAATTAATCAAGTTAATTTAACTTAATCCATATCCCCTAGATCTCGAAAATATGGGAGGGATCTTACAAAATCTTCCAATTATCTTAATAAACAAGAACAATATAATTACCAAAAATAAAAAATCCCACCAAATCTCTAACTTCCATAATATGGAAAATCTTTGGGAGGAAGGCAAGGATTTTCGAGAATCCCTAGGGTTAGGAAACCCTAGATTTTGAAATTTAGGAGGCCAAAGGAAAAGGGTTAAAACCCTTAGGCAAATTTTCGAAATTAGGGTTAGGAAACCCTAAATTGCAAAAACCCTAATTCCAATGGGTTTAATTTCCATAAACCCTAATTATCAAGTTCAACCAATTGCATCATATTCAATAGAAAACAATCATAGGCTCTGATACCACTGATGGGATTTGAGCATAACAAACAATCATATATGTGCATGCAACCCTAATTTGCTTTGGATCTATGTTTTCTCTAATTGAACATACAAGTATTGAACATCAAAAGATAAACCCTAAAAGGCATATACTATTTTCAAAATTCATTAAATAAGATAGTAAACATACCTTTAAGATTGTTATTGTAAACAATCTTGAATTCCTCCTTGAAAACCTTTGGTAGCAAGCGCCACAAGTGTCGCGCCTCTAATGGTTCACAAACAAACCCTAGCAACCAAGGAAAACTATAGAAAGAGAGGGAAGGAGCCAAAACTTCGTCCAAGACACTTAGAAAGAAGTTATAGACGAAATTCTACCCTTAGGAGGGTTTATATAGGTGTTAGGAAGGTATTAGATAAGGCATGTATGTCCAAGATAACCATAATCCCTTAACTTCCTCCCTAAGGCATCCAAGGCACCCTTAGAGCCCAAGGAAACGCTAGAGACACTCTAGATTTCATTCCCTCCTCTTTAGGTCATTGATATTGCCCTATTTTGTCATATATTTTTAGGTATTTATCATAATATTTAGAGCGTAATTAATATACATTTAAAGATAAAAAATACTTAAAATGTTTTGAATTATATAAATATAGAAAAACTTGTGGAAGAAATTGGAACTGATCCGGAGCTAATAAGAACGTAAAATGACAAAGAAGCGGAAACTACCCAAAAGCTCTTCATGCTCCTTTAGAAAATGTGTTTGTATACAACGCAGATACCTAGCTACTTCACGATGCTAAGCATTATCCATCGTGTCGCTATGTTGTTGAGTCTATAAATACGCAATTTTTGTGACATCCCCATTTTTCTTGGCCAGAAAAGACTGTTTTATTTATGCTTATTTCAAATCCGAGTGAACTTTATAAATGCGGATTTTGTCCCATAAAAAGTATTTTCGAAGAAAATGTTTTTCGTTGACTATTAAAACTTTGAATGTTATAACCTATATAAAACATAATCATAAACGTAATCATTATAGGCCATACATTAACTTATTGTACTAATGTCCTAAACTCCTCGACTCTCTCGGTGAATTGTACCTTCGTACCGTTACCTGTGATACAAAGAAACTAAGTGGGCCGGGCTTGGGAGCCTGGTGAGCACATAGGGTTTTCAACCCACAATATTATTAATATATTGATTTAAGTACATTTTAACACGCCAAACAGATTTTATCCCAATTACTCATTCCCGTTATTCTCACTCTTTGATCCTAAAATGACAATCTCAAGGGTCCTATCCTAAAGGATCTTTGTAACAACGAGTATACGACACTGCTTTGGGGATTCCTTAGCAATGCATGTCAGTAAGGAAACCATGAGGGGGATAGAGTACTCGAATGAGCATACAATCCATACTCTCGGATAGTATGATTCATTAACACCTACAGATTGTGAGTCTGTTAGTGTTCCAGTGGACTGTCTAGAAGAGTCTATGGTTGGCATCAATACTCTGCTAGATGACTGCTCTCAGTTAGGCATGGTCTCTCACTATTATATTATCTTTGGTATGGTCTCTCACCACTATTTTATCTTTGGTATGGTCGTTCACCATTATATTATCTCTAGTATGGTCTCTCGCCGCTATTCTATCTCTAGCATGGTCTCTCACCACTATTATATCTCTGGCATGGTCTCTTACCATTATATTATCTCTTTTCTCTCTCTATCCTTTTTTAACCAATACAATATGTAACGCCCGTAGATCCGGGCTAGTCAATTTAGAGACGATGAGCATCAAAAATGAGTTTTTGATGGAAGATTATTTAGAATGATTAATCTTAACCAAGTTGTAGTATATGTTACAAGGGTTCCGTACATATAAAGAACGCCGAAATCCGAGTTATAACGAAGAAGTTATGGACCGTCGAAGTTTTACGGCAAAACCGGCACGGCACCGGGAGACGTAAATAGTGAATTTACGGTAGAAGACTTTTTGGCCTTAGTGATCTAAAAAAAGTTGTAGTGTACGTTAAACCGACAACATACAAAAAAAACGCCCAAATCTGACTTCGTATGAGGAAGTTATGAATTTTCTAAGATTTGGCATAGCAGTGCACGACCCGAAACTCGAATTTTAGTTCAAGCGGTTTTTGGCTTACGCGACCTAAATGAGAGTTAATATCTCATTAATAGGAACTCAACGGTAAAAAGATAGACGAAAACGGAGTCTGTATGAAGGAGTTACGAATTTTTCGCGGTCATTTAATAGTCTAATCTCCTCGTACTGTTAAATTTAAGATCGGTCGAGAATTAGCCAACGGAGTCAAAATGAAAGTTGTAGATCTTATTCTTACCTACGCGTGGATATAAAGAACGTCCAAAACGGAGCTCGTATGTGAAAGTTATGAATTTTTGAAAATCGGCTGATTTCCACCCTGTGTGTGATGCCACGTGTCAGCACCAGGCTGTGACTTGGAGCCCAAGCTCACTCACGACGTGAACATCAAGATATTCACGACGTGAGAGCCATTTCAGCCTCCTATAAATAGATGGACGGGGGTAGAGCATTCTTCACACCTCTCAAACCATTCTTTCTCTCTCTAGAATCTCTCTCTAGCCCCCAAACCCCCCCTAAAGTCTAGGTAAACCCCCTAGCACCCGAAGGAAGCCCCGAGGCTCCCGGAGTCCCGATAAAAGAACATTTCGGCTCAGAAACGTTGCTCCAGCGAAGCCCGGTTTTGAGAAAAACCCGCTGTAAGTGCGCTACGCCTAACATATCTTTAGTATAGCTTATGTTTTAATATAGTAATGTTATTAGGACCTTATAATAATTATTTGGGCTATTATTATGAGTTATATAGTGTTGTTTAATGCTTATATAATAATAACAATAACTAGACTATTAATTAGTCTCGGTGAATATTGAGCTAAACCCTAGTGGTAATGATACTAGGTTTTGTCGAGGGAAATTGTTTTAAGAAGTAACAAAGCGTTGTCCGAATTCAGAATCACCACCTTATCAGGTGAGTACATAGTTACTTTCATCTTACACATAGATATGAAGTATTTTATTTAAATTACGTGCTATGTGTGCATATTGTCTGAATACTTGTTGTCTATGTTGTGTGAAAGATTTTTATACATGTTTTAAATGATTTAAACGATATATGTATTTTATATCTACAAATATGTTGGGTATAACATGGGTAGATGAATGATGAGGGACGAAAGCTGATATAGAGGAACATTGGTAGTGTGGACATAGTGCCCTATAGGTGGACATTGGCAGCAATGGACCTAGTACCCTATAGATGAGCATTGGCAGATGCGCCATAACATGTAGATGTTTTTGGATCTACGAGGTACTCTAAACATCCTAGCAGCTGCGCTCTAAGGATAGTATCGGCAGCTGTGCCTAATAGAGGACATTATAACCGTGACAGTAGCGTTTAAAAGACAATACTGACAGAAGCGCCTCATAGAGAATGTCACAATTCTGGTAGCTACGCCTAAGTGATAATATTAGCAGCTGTGGTTGTCAACTGTGGCAACGTCGGACTTCGTGCTCTTTCCTTAGGATGATCCTTAGGAATGAATGAACGAGGAATAGCTGATTCTTAGGGTAAATCCTTAAGAAGATAATGGGGATGGGTAATTGGGTTGATTTTTTGATGTTTAAACATAATAATTATATTATTGTGGGTTGAAAACCCTATGTACTCACCAGGTTTCCCAACCTGACCCACTCTAGCTTATTTATATCACAAGTGTTGATATGAAGTTACATTACACTAAGAGATTAAGAAGATATAAATCACTAGTGATAATGAATGTAAGTTCTGTTTATGCTTATGTTTCTGTATTGACAATGACATCCCAACGTTTTAAAAGGAATAAAATACATTTATTCGGAAATGCTTTGACAACGTATTTATCGTGTTTTTCTGAGAACAAATTCCGCAACATTTTTCTTAAAAGAGATACTCTGATTCTTATAAAGCATAAACAAAATCAGTCTTTTTTTGCCGTGAAAATGGGGATGTCACACAATATAAGTATAATAACATACATATATAATTTACTGTGAGTAAAAACCTTATCTCATTTAGCACAATTATCAGGAAGGCAGATAATAAACACATAAGGCATCTAAGAAAATTAAAGACTTGATATCTATATGTAAGCTGAAAAAAAAACTATGCACCCACTTGACAAAAGTGGATGCCTCGGAATTTTAGCAGAACTTCGCCTTGGTACTTTATCTTTTCCTCTGACATGACTTAGGTTCACATTACTAAATCTTGGTGACTAATGATAGTCTAGATTCCTCACGGATCTCAATGTCCACATCAAGATTTATCAAGTAACGAACAACCTGGTAGGATCATATCGAAGGTAGGGAACGTTTGGTATATAAAGTATATTGTTTGGAAATCTCACTTCAAAAACCTCACTAAATCCAGCTTAGACATCATCCTTGTAAGTAGATCAATTAGTATAATGACTTGGAATCACTAATAAATCTTAATTATAGGTTCATAATAACAACTATGACTATAATTAAAAGTTACACTTGAATAAAATAAGTGTAGCTTAACTTACAGAACTTTTAGCGAAAACCGAAAAATTATGCGGGCAGAACTCTGAATCGAGAGTTCTAATTGTCATCTTTTTGACACCACATGGCCTCGCTAAAGTGGTAGGGAACTAGAGAGTAAAGGGCTAGAGATACGAGAGAATTCCAGAGAGAATCTGGATGAAAGGGGTGAGAAATGAGGCTGCAAAACGCAGTTTATATACGGCTGAAAAGCAGAAGCGTGTCGCGCACTCTGTCGAGGCGCGCCGTGCAAATTGTCGGGGCGCTGATGTGGCCTTTTCTGAGTGGTGACACGTGTCGGCAAGTTGCTTGAGTGTCTGGGCGTGCCGCGCATGTTGTCCGTGTGCGTAGCTGCGCGCGAAAAATCTTATTTTCTTCAAATATTCATATCTTCTTCATACGAGGTCCATTTTCAAATCATTTTATATTCATGTGTAGCTATCGACGAGATCTACAACTTTCGTTTAGTCTCCGTCGACTAATTCTCACTTTATTTTTAAATCTATATTTTAACAGGCTTAGATTGTTAAAGTCGGTTAAAACTTCATAAATCTATCGTCCGACGTATGTTTTCGACTGTCTTTATATTGATGGACTTCTATTAACGAGATATTCAATTCTTGTTTAGGTTGTTTTTCCTAACAATTGGCCGATTTGAATTTCGGTTTCTGTGGCGTATAATGTTACGCTGAAACTTCAAAAAATCCTAACTTCCTCTCACAAAATCAGATTTGAACGTTCTCTATATGCACGTTCTTAGTTTTACGATTACTACAAATTTCGTTTAGATCACTTTATCAAAATTTTACTTTTTACGATACGCAGAATCATGCCGGTTTGATCGCAAAACTTTAAAGAAGCATAACTTCTTTATATGAAGTCGGATTTCAGCGTTCTTCATATGTACAGAATCTTTGTCACATATACTATAACTTTGTTTAAGATTATTTATCCTAAATAATCTTTTATCAAAAATTCATTTTTAACGTTTATTATATCTTTGATTGACTAGCCCGAATTTGCGGGTGTTACAATTTTAAAACTCTAATTTGGTGTGTAACCCTTGGAACTTCTCCGAAGAGGTTAGAAGGTATTCCAAATATCTAAAAACCTTTGTGGGTCGATTTCGAAGGTAGAGATACAATTTGGAGCGAAGATTTGAAGAATCGAATCGATAAGCAATAGAACGACGAATCGGTTTGCTTAATGGTCATGTTTTGTAAATCGTTTCTTATTCTGTTTTTATCTTTCAATTATGGGGTAAAACCCTAATGTTGTCATTAGATTAGATGTAACCTAACGATTTGGTGTGATTCAATTGTTCGAATATTTGGTTTTATTTAATATATTATTTTTTATAACTAACCTTAAAATATTCAAAATAATCGCTATCCTAGTTTTATTAGGATTAAAAAAGATACATTACCATAAACTTGTTATGGTTACTATAATTCATTAGACTGATATCTCATTAATTACATACCATATTTAGATTTCTGTTTATGTATTTGAGTCTATCTCTACTTTCCTTTTAAACAATTTATTTTGTGTATTTAAACACTTTGGGAGATGATGATAATCAACGAACCATAAAGTTTTTATCAGGCCTCTTTGATCTTTCCCTCCTTCTTCACCCTTCCCTGTCGACCAAGTCAACGTTTCTTGTTTAGCTTTTCAACAATGGCAGTACTCATCCTTGGTTCTGTTCTTGCTTGCCTTACAATCATGTTTGACTTGTATTCGGTCATGGATTTCTCAAAAAACATACAGGAAATCCCCGATTACATGTTCTATCCTACACTTACCATCATCATCACCTCATTTACCGCAGTCTTTCTACAGTTTTGCAAAGTGTGTAGTGGAATGAACAAGGCCGAGGTTTTCTCATTGTGGGTTGTTGCTAATGCCACATGGGTTCTCTTCTCTTTTGCTGTGATTTGTCCTAGCTAGTTTCATAACTCGAGGGATGCATCGCTTGGTGATCACTGAAGGATATCTTGCATTAATGTAAATCGACAGTAGCAAGAAGTTATGTTTTTATCAATATAACTTTCGTTTTGATTGTTATTTTCTTGTTTTAGTTGTTAGCCTGTTAATCTATTTATGATTTTTAGTTGAAGGTTGTTTGGATTTCAATGACAAATTATAATATTTAACCTAACAATTTATATTTCTTATAGCATTCGTCTTTGTGCTTTTTTTTTCATTTTCAATTATTATATGTAACCCCAGGGTTTGTATCTTGTGAAAATTGTTGGATTTTTCATATTTTATGTTAGAAAAAAGTTATCGAATATCAATTATTACTAACTTGGATATTTCAAGGATTGTGTGTGAAAATGCTTTCCTATATCTGTCGACCCTATTGCATGGAGAATCATGAAACCAGATTTGAGATAATTCATAAATATATAATTATTTTCAGTTATTTGGGGGAAAACTGTGTCTGTTGAGGGGATATTAGTGGGACCCTTGTATCCCAAGCAACCCCTAGATCACTTAGGTTATCTAATGTACTTTTATTTTCTCATGCGTTGAATAGAAATATACTTTTATTTTTTCTGATATTAGTGGGACCCTTTTATTTCCAGAAATGGAAGTGTGCTTTTTTCTTTCCAGAAACTTGCTGAAATTTATGAGTCAATTTACAGAAAAAGATTATGCAAATATAATTTCATTTTAAAATAGCAAAGAAGTATGTGTGTGAAATAGCAGCGTACTATTTATGTGTGTCTGGCATCAACTGTGCTTGAAATAGCAATGTACTTTAATTATTTAATTTCTATCTACTTCAGCATTGAAAGTAAAATGTTGAAAAGATAGCAATATAGGTGGGGTAAATTTTAAAAAAGCATTGAACTCTTCCTGTATTTTCTGGGTCTATTTCAACTTTGTGTCACAGCAACAAATTTATAACTTTCTTTAAGTTTTTCAATTGAAATAGCATTAAAGTTTCAAGTTTTTCAATTGAAATAATATTTTTAAAATAGCATTCAACTCTTTCCTGGTTACAGGTAGTTTTGGAAGATTTTTATAGAACTTTGAAATAACAAGTCCTATTATCTTTCTGCAACCCTCCTTCCATCCCTTCTTCAATCCATCAAAACAATCATAGAACTTACTAAAAGATGTTTTTTCCATCTGCCATTGTAGTAACTTCAAGTTTTTCACAGTGGAACCTTGATTTGATCTACTTATTTCTTCTCAACAAGAGTTCCTTCTATTAGTTGTAATGCATATTTTTTGGCTCTCCTGCATTGACTTAGACCGACATAAATTCCAAACTTCTTCATTACTTGTAGCCTTAATTTTCTATTTATGTATTATTTCTTTTGTATAGTGATTCCTAGGGCTGTCAAATCGGGCAGTCGTGTCGTGTTTTTGTCTGACACGACACGACACAACAATGTTTTGTATAACACGAACACGACACGACACGATGTCGTGTTTTTTTTTCATTAACACGAAAACGAACCAATTAAAACACGACAACACGACACGACACGACAAATATAATATTACATAACTATTAGTGTATTTCGTTCATACTTAAAGATATATAACACGACAAAAACGACAAACACGAAAAACACGACAACCTCATGCTTAATCGTGTCAATTTCGTGTCGATTTATGAACACGAACACGACACGACACGAAATCGTGTTTTTTAATCTTGACACGAAAACGACACGAACACGAATTCGAATTTTGATTTCGTCCCGATTTCGTTTCGTTTCGTGTATTTTTGTCCTGTCGTGTCATAAATTGACACCCCTAGTGATTCCCCATCGAAACATAAGTAACCAATGACCCCAACTTATAGTTCCTTGCACAATTGTGATCTCCCTTCAAAGACTTGATCTGGAAGGTTTCTTCATCACTCATCCATATTACCCACAACCTGAATGTGCATTCACCCCTGCAACACCTAGCCAACAACCTCTTTCTATCATTTTTTTCAAACCAAAGTTGACACCGATTGGCAACAGCATAATCAGCACAACATGATTTTTATTTGAGTTTGATCATGGAATCTCATACCAAGTATGAGCTTCCCGGTTTTTCTAATGTGTTGCCTCATTGAAAATGGAATGTACTTGAGTATTGGATTCAGATTCAACCTCAACCTCATAAGAATCATCATTGTTGTTATTATCATCTTCATCCCCTTCAATACATAATTTACTCAAAGACTCATCATCTTTTGTTTTGTCCATAGTCATTGTTTCCGTATTAAACTCCTATGGTTAGCCAATGTCTTCTTCATTTTCACCTTCACCACCAACAATACATGAATCAAGGTCATCTTCTTCTTGGTTACTGAAAACATGTATGCGTATGAAGAAAGTGTTCTTACCATTAACCGGCTATTCCCACATCATATCATATAATGACATATTTGAAAGGTAAATTAAAACGTTAGATGCTCTAATGAGCAAAAAAAAAAAAAAAAAAATACATAATTGGCCAATCCAAGACAAGAAGAAAACATGAATGTGCTACAGCATCAATTTTCCTTTTGATTATTGGTAAGTTGCTAAATAACAACAGATCATAAACTTAATCATTAAAAAAAACATTGACTAGACATTTTACATATACGAGGTAATATACATTTAAAAACCTAACAACCTGTCCTGATATATACATGTAAAAATAACTATCAACCTGTCTTGACTTCATTACCCAACCTGTCCAACTCAGTCATGTTGTAAAAATAACTATCAACCTGTCTTGACTTCACAGTTCACAGCTACCTAATTATTTTCATTGTCTTGTAGTTGTTGTATGGTTTGAAAAATAAGGATGCCTCAAAGCCTCGTCCACAGTTAATCGATCCTCCTGTAGTTCAATTTCCATTAGTTACCATGTCACGTTCAGCATTTTAAATAAATAAATAAAAAAAAAGGCAAATAAAAGAACAAGTTACACAACATTCACTAACTAAACATAACAAACAACGATTATATTGACATATATATATATTAGCAACGTGTAAGAACTTACGGGATCCCAAACTAATAGTTGGCGCACTAATCTCAAAGCCCAAACATCACTAAACCTGCTTAAAAAAAACATACTTAATGTAAGAAGCCAAGCCATGAAGCAAAGTGTTGAAGAAGATGATAATTAAACATAATAATATGGTTGATGATGATGAAAACAATTAAAACCAACCCTATTCCAAGAGGATCTCTACTCTTTATCTGACTCAAAAAGAATTCCTCCGAGCATTTCCATGAAGCTGGTGACCCTGTCCTCTACATCCATATTATAAAACTTCATTACTACAAAACCTTTTTTTTGTTTTGTTTTTTTTTTTTTAAAAAAAAAAACAACATGAAAGATGAACTAACCTTCCCTTTTGAGGAACTCCCCGGGAGCAAAATGCATAATTCCATGAATGACCTAAGTCTGCCACCACACCACACCACACCAGAGAAGAGAATCAAAGCTAGTGAATCTTACTTGATATGTTAATTTAGGGTTTCAATTATGCATTGTATTGGAATCAAAAGAAAAAGATGACCACTTTCAAGGGTTGTAAATGTAGAAACCATAACTGTGGATATTAATTAGAGTTGAAAATTAATTAATGTTTCCGGACTTACTTATAAGCCAGCTCCTTTAATCCTTCATTCCAACCTTCAAGGTGTTGATTTAAAAGGGCATGAGTTCTGGCATTTATCTGGAACACATTTGGTGATCCTATAATCAACTCTAGCATCACAACCCCAACACTCCACATATCATACCTATCAAATCAAAATAGGAATTAAATTACAACATATACTTACTTTACTTCATAGGAATTAGCAACAAAAAGGGATTAATTTGTTCATTATGATTTATGACAGACATACTTTGTATTCATGCTTGCTGGCCCTTGAGACCAAGTAGCATTCAGAAAAGCTTCTGGAGGCATATACTCGTAAGTTTGTTCATTCCTGATAAATACAACAAGATTTGTAAGTTTTTAGAGGAAATACTAAATGAGAAAACCAGCACAAATTCATAGCATTAGGCTATTTACTGCAAACAAAAGGATAAACAAATAACAAAGAAACACCTTGAAGGTCCAGCAGACCCATATAAATGCTTTATAGTAAATTCATCTATTGCACTCCCAAAGTCAATAATGCGCCTTAAAAAAAAACAGAACAATGGATTAAAAAAAAAAAAAAAAAAGCAAACACATCTTCATGAGACTATAAATGACAAGATTTGTAAATTACTCTGAAAATACATTTTAGTGGTATAGTTTGCATTTCCACTTGGGCTTCCTTTCAGGCATCTTCCGGTATCCCGATCTTCAAAGCAAATAACCATGTTCTCTTCCAAAAAAAAATTAAAAATTAAAAATCATGCCTATTTAGGAAAACACTAAAAACAGAAGGTGGAGAAATTAGTATTCTCACCAGGTTTAATATCTCTGTGGGTGATGTTCCTATCATGACAAGATTTGAGTGCCATTAACTATAATAAAATAGAAAAAAAAAAAAAAAAGTAACATGTTAGATTATTGATAATAACAGAAAAAGAAATTTAACAAAAAAAATAAAATTAGCAAACACAACGCACCAACTGCCATATAAGATTGCGCATTTCATCTTGGCCTGCTTTTGTAGTCTTCAACCAATGCCACCAGTTTGAGGGATGCAGTATACGTATATGCTTAATATGATCATCATTCACATTCGTTGTTGTGTCATCACTACTTCCCACATCTTCTGCTGTGTACAAAAGTTTTGATAATGATACGCCTTCATGACGGAATACAAGCCATATCTCATTTGACCTCGACTCAAATGACTCGATATATCTTGCAATATGCTTCACTCCTTCTTCATAAACCTGTCTTTTCCTTGTTGAGGAAATAGAAATATGTTCTGGTGGTTGATGATGATCCTCTGAATCATTCCTTCTTAAAAAACTATACATATACGGATATGATTCTTTTGAAGCAGACGCCGAGGCATTTAGAAAAACTTCACCAAAATACTTCTCCCGTAAACCGCTTAGGTATACTGCGTTCCCCTTTTCTACCTGTTTTCATTTTGTGGCATTTCATTATTTGTGCAAACATAAAAATTAAAAAATGAAATTGATTTACCATTATGCGCTTCAAAATGAACATGTCAGCATCGAGAGGTCCAGAACTAAAGTTAGTTTGGGTTGTGCTTCCATTTTCTGAGCCAAGATGAGTGGTGTAAAATTGGGATGTTTTGTTTGAATCATTTCTTTGTTGGAGATAATTCCAGTGAAAAGCAACCCAAACTTCTCCATATGATCCTCGGTCAAATCTTTTCTTCAGTATATACCTATAATTACAAAAAATGAAAATATTAACCACAAACTATACAAGATAACCAAATAAGAAGTATAGAACAAAACAGTACCTGGTGTTAGGAGAGGTGGGTTCATATGATTCTTGATTTGGTTCAATGGTATGTGAAGGGAGTGATTCTAGAAACCCTAGAAAACTTGCAAGGCCTTCAGGATTAATGCATTGATCTCTATCTCCACCATTAGACCTCCCATAGTGCAAACACATCATCTGATCACGGTATAAATTTAAAGGTCTCCCTGCATTTACATAACAAATTACAAATCAACCATAGTGCCAAACACCATTAAATGAAGTGGAAGAAAGAAAGAAAAAAGTGGAACTCTACTAACCATAACTATGGTCAAGCAAGTCAGGTAAGGCTGGTGAGCCATATAAAGAGTCATGATCATCTTTTGCAATCCAGAATGTGTAGTCATCCTTTTCATTGAGGCTCTCGGATAGATAGAAACATCTGTAAGTGTTGTGTTTTCCTTCAACCTATTGCACAAGTATAAAAAACCAACATCATTCACAGTTTCCAACAACCTATATGAAGATATGGTGATCAACATCATTCACAAGAATATAGCCATTATAAGGGGGATGGTATCATGGTAAATAACAGAGAATAGAAAGGGTAATGGACCTGGACCTGCTAAATATCAAATTTATCATGGCAACTTTTGCAGAAAAAGGAATTAAAACCAGATAACACAGACATTGACCTCACCAATAACCTTCCAAACTTGTCAATAACTGAATCAGCATTCTCCGAATCTACAAGTTCAAATATGTTTCCATAAGAGAACAACAGTAATGAAGTAAATCAAGGTAATATAAGCAATTATACTTATATACTCATTCATGGTTAACACTTCCAAGTTCCAACTTATATGAACCACCATCTGAAGACCAAGATTCTTGTCATGAATTAATCACACACAAACAATTTTCACTTTAATAATAGAGAGAAGAAGAAAATGGCAATTTCCAAATTAAATTTTGTAACACAAGGAGATAAGAACCTATTAGAAGATTCACATTTTTATATCTAAAATGCTTTTAGTGGTGGAGCAACTAGAATATAAATTTTCATATACTGAAATAAACAGAAATCGTTTTTGACATTAACCAAATCCAAATGTTTGCTCCACCTCTTATACCAATACACCAAACAAAATAAGAGAAATTTCAAATTACCAGATTGTTCATCAATGTAATTCTGCAATCTGACATCACTGGATCGTTCACTAGGCAGAGCTTCTACTCCAAATGGAACTACAACAGCTGCTACATTATCCATACTGCCTCTTTCAAGAGCAGTATCAACAATGCAATCAGCTAACGAGTATGAACATGAAGAACTGTTGATTAATTCCAGGGGAGCATCAGTATGTAGTTGCCAGAACAGATCACAGACATCCTGTGAGCTCAGCTTTTCAAGAACACCATCAGATGCAGCTACTAAATAACTATCATTGGGTGTCAGAGGTTGCCAATCTGTCACCTCTGGAACAGATATAACACCAAACCTGATAAAAACACAACATGATTCAAACAAGTAATCAGTAATAGCCTTTTCTGACTTCAATAAAATGCAAACCTCACTTTTTATAGGACACATCACCAATAGCACGTGAAACTGCAAGTTGACCATTGACCCTGGATACACCTGCCCACTCCAAGACATGACCTCCAGCAGATTCTACCCTGGACCTTTCATCTGCTCTGTCTGGATGGTGATCATTGGTCAACTCTTTGACAGAAAAATGGGTCAAACCATCAGATGCTGCCAATTTAAAGTTCCCATAGTCTTTCATGCGTACAGAGGCACCACCACGCTTTCTCTTCCTATACAATCTCACTAAAGTAGCTGCCATTTACAAAATTCATCCATTATCAAACTTTCCTGATTTCATCATCAGAACTGCATAATCAAATAAGCATGTAACATTTCGAAGACCAAATGTGTACACAATCAAACACCTTTTCTAACCTTTAGCTTCGGGAGGAGGCTGGAACATCTCAGAGCATAGGAAAGCCTTTGAGTCTCCAACATTGGCAGCAAGAATTTGATGATCTGCTATTAATATAACTGCTGCAGTGGAGCCAGAGTTGAAGCTGTATCTAGAAGCCTCCTATAGAAAAAGCAATCAACAAACCATAAAATTGTCACTACCAATATGAACTCCAGAAATTAGTACAGAGACACAAATAAAAAAATCACTATAATTACCACTCACCTTGCTGAATGCTGCATCAATATCATCAATTGCCCTCAGCAATGCTTCCTTCAGAATTTCCAAGTGGAATGCTCCATTGAAGATGGTTGACGATGTAAACTTAATCCTGTGACAAATATGTCAAAAGATTCTTGTTAGGAAGTCGATGTTGGAATTGCTCAGTGTGAAGCACATTAGGAGGTGACATTATAAACCATGTGAGAGAGCAAGAGGGAGGGAGAAAGGGAGAGAGAATGAGACCTTCCAATATGCAGAACATGTTCACCCAGTTTCTCATCCCAACTAAGCATCCGAGAAGCATGGTCATGTTCTCCCTTATTGGGTAGCATTCCCCTTGATGTCTTGGACAAAAAGGAAAATGCGTTATCAAGGAGAAAATAAGTATGCAGTGTGAAATACTCCAATAACAGCTTTGAAGCCATCTCACTAGCTTCTGCACCATTATGTCCATCAAAAACAGCCACAATGCCAACTGAAGTATCTCTAATACCTTTGGGGTCTGCAACAGTATGAGAAATCGACCATTAAAACCCAAGTTTCATGGTTATGAGAAACACGGAACTTAGTTATTGCATATCTTTAAAACAGCTATGCACTTCAAGGGCCAACGAGACTCATACGCCTGCAACTATATACTATCTTATGGTAACTGCTAACTATACCATTGATGTTTTCTCAACCTAATTCCATAATATAATTTGTTTTTCAGCAATTTCAAAAGAGAAAATGGCAGATGTAACCCTACATAGTAAGCTTGACTGCTTGAGTGCCTTCTATAACAAGAAAGAACCTCCTCTTGGAACAAAATACTCTGCTAAGTACAGGAGGTAACATGAAAGATGGGAAGAAGCAATTCAGTGAGAACCTGTTTTGCTTGATACCGAGCTGACTTTTGTAATTCCCAACAAAAACCAACAATCCTCTTATAAGATAACTCACTGGCACTTCCCATTCAAAAGTTAACTAATCATTTTACAAGTTTAGCACGAACTTACTTTTCCTATAATCCTATCTGTGTTGATCCTTGTATGATTTAATATATCAATACATATCAAATTTGAGTTAAAAAGTAGAAATCAATCAGAACACAGTTGTAAACCGGCAGGAGTATCAAGTATACATAAACATATTCAGCCATTTATTAAACATCGTGTCTACATATACAAGCAAAACTGCAAAATCAAACTTGATGCCTACAAATCAGACACGTAAATGAAACATACATCTGACCTGGAAAAGGAATCCGGATGTCCAGAGTACAGAAAGTGCGATCTTCCAGAGATTTTCGTCGGCCCTGACGTGTAGCCGATTGACATCTCCCAGCTGTGGATTGCCTCCGACGATCATGTTTTGGCAAACTCCATCGAGGGCATTTTGGCGACCGGAACACTGCTGGCGCACCGCCTTCTTTATACACCGCCAAACACGTCGACGATTCGCCGGCGGTACGTGTTATTATACAGATAACAAACCCTAAAACGAACAAACTGAATTTTTTTATGTTCATAGTTTGAAAATGCAAACCACAGTTGATTCTGATAACGATATTGAATTGATGAAAGAACTGTTCCTGTAATCGGAAGTCATCCTTCGGCAGAGCTCGTTTGAATTAACGGTAAAACCGACCAAGGATTAAAGGGGGTTTTCAGAAGTGCTGGGTAGGGGTGTTCACGGTCGGGTTTGAATCCGTGAAACCGGTCATCGGTTTGGGTTGGCGGTTTGTATTTTTCTTTATGGTTTGGCTTGCGGCTTCAAACTTTTCAAACCGCAATGAACGGTTTGGCTTACGGTTTCAAGATTTTCAAACCATATAAAAACCGAACCGGACCGTAGGATTTATACATATTCAAATTAATTTTTTTTATATGTAATTATATTTACTTTTAATTTAATATATATTAATTTTTATATAAAAATCATAGATGTGTAAAACGCCCACGACAAAAACTCTATTATTATCAGGCCAGCCCAATTCATTATTTGTGAAGTGAGACTAATGAAATTGATTGTGAAGCCCACTAAATTCCCATAAGTTAGTCAGTCACAACTTGCACCTTGCACGCTTGCAACGACAACATATTGAATGAAGAACGTAACCTAACCCTAATTTGTTATCGTATACTTTGAATTCGTTGTTCATCCATTCATTGGCAGAGAGGCAGCTAAGAGGCGAAGAAGTCAAACACGTCGGGGCCTTCGCAGCTCCGCTTGGTTCTTACAGCTCCGCCTTGACACTACCCCTGCTTGCTCTTTGAATTGGTATGTTTCGAGTTCTGATTGCTCACCCCGTCCCTGATTGCTCATAACAGATGTTGAAATCAAGCAAGTATTCTTCATTTTCTATCATGATCTTCGATATCGTTTGCAGGTATCTCTCTCTCTCTATCTATCTCTCTCTCTGCTTTGATGGATTTCAAGCTCTTAATTGTGGTTTGATTTGATATGTAGATCTAACTCTTTCACTTCGAGATCTTCTTCTCCTTTTAACATCGAAGGCAGCGACAAGTGTGAGAAAAATTTCTTAATTACTTCAATCGAGTAACCTCTTTCAACATCTCAAGAGAAAGAAAACATGTCGAGCACTGAAGAAGCAGATGATTATTTATCAAATGGGTATCGGTTTCAAGGAGTGAAGCAGAGGTTAAAAGATCGATCCAGGGTATGATTTTGAGTTCGATTTTGTTTGTTTTTGTAGATTGTTTACACAATATTTCTAAGTTTTGAATTGGGAATTTGTTTGTTTGTTTAGAAAGTTTCTCAAACGAAAGAGAAAACGAAGGAGATCTTGTCAAAAGTCAAAACAAGCTGTTTGTTTAGAAAGTTGCTCAATAAGGTAAATATATGTTGTGTTGTATGGATTGATCGATATATTGATTCTATTAAAGAGTTAGTCGATAGAATTTCTTTATGATGTAAATTGGTTGATTATCAAGTTCAAAACTGATATACATCATAAAACTTTGATCAGATTGTCTGTAACAAACTACATAAGCTCTCTTCTAATTTGTTACAAAATTTATACAAATATATGCATTTTGAAGCATCATAGCTATTATCAGAACTCAGAGTTTGACTAATTTTAGGGTTTTTACTTTTTCATATTAGCATGGGATTAACATTAATATTGGATGTGTTTCTTGTAGGTTACTCATTTTATGGTGTGATGTTTTAATATTGACTTTTTTGGACAACAAAAGCTTATGAATTGGATATCATTTTGGAAGTGAGCTTGCTGATAATGTTTTTTGGACAACAATTTGGCTATTTTTGGACAGCTTAGTAGGTTGTGTGTATTAGTCTAATGTTTGATGTTATGGAACAATATTTGATGTTTTCATTTACTGCTTTTTGTTTACATTTTTGGCGGTTTTTTTGTTCTTTTGACAACTTTAATATTGCAGTTTTTTTAAACAAAATTAGGCAGAATTTTTGCTGTTTTGATTGACAGCTTTATCATTGCAGTTTTTTTAACAATATTTGGCAGAATTTTAGCTATTTTAACAGCTTTAATAGTGCAGTTTTTTTTTACTAAATTAGTTTAATGGACACGACTAAAATGGGCCTAAAAAGCCCAGACCTTTAGTAACGGTTTGGTTTTGTTCGATTTTAAATTTTCAACGGTTCGGCTTCGGTTTTTGCTTGACAAAAACCATTACTAACGGTTTGGCTTCGGTTTGACCTAAAAACCGAAAAAACCGGACCGTGAACACCCCTAGTACTGGGTACATTATTTCAATGCAAAAATGGTCCATGTGTTTAGCTTAACATTGTCATTTTTATTTTAAAAAAAAATTTCACGAATGGTCCAAAATATGAGTTTTATTAGGTCTTGCAGTTTGGTTGGTTCGGGTTGACGATCAGAAAACATAAACTCAACCCAACTCATATAATAGACAAAACTGCAAATTTGGTCCTTGTGGTTTGCTAAAATTTTTAGATGGGATCCAAAAAGTTTCCAACTTGCACAGAAGGTCCAAAATCAAGGTTTTTCTGAGTTTTTAGTCCAAAAAAACTTGAAAAGACGGTTATACCCTTATTTATTTACTTTTACATTTTATTAATATTTCAATAATAATAATAATAATAATAATAATAATAAGAAAATGGGTAAAACTCTATCTCTCTTACGTCTCTTTCTCCCTCCCTCCCTCCACTGATACCTATCTCTCTCTCTCTCTCTCACACACACACACACACACAGTGTATTTTCATCAGAGAACTTTGCATTCTTTGTACCTTTAAAAATCATCTCCTCAAGAACACACACTCACAAAACTCTACACACACACAAAGAAAATTAAACACACACACATAGTGAAAAAAAAATCCAGTTTTGTTAAACCTTATATATGATTCTCCAGCTCCGACGATTAAAGACCCATCGACGAATTCCCCTTCTTCGTTCTTCGTGTCACTGAGTTGTGCTTCTCCGACTATTACTAGGGTTTCATCTCTGGATTCAAGACCCACTGACGAGTTCTCCAACTCCGGCGATAGCTCTAGACATGTATCGGTGGTGGAAGCTTCGACATGTAGCAGTGGTGGGATCGCAAACAGAAGGATGAAAACATGGAGCAATAGTGGAATCACTATTAAACCCTCTTTTCAATGATGTATCCTTCAAAATATCGATACACTTGAGTCAATCCAAACCTCAATTTCTATGCAAACCGTCTTATTGCAGTGAAATTATGGAACCCCCAAATGGAATATGGTTTAGACTGAACACAATCACAACAAATCGAGAAAAAATTGAAAACCCAGATCTTCAAACGCTCAGAGAATATGATTAGTTAAACCCCTCCGTGAAGCAATCTTGCCACAATTTCTCAGAAACGACGATCTCAATCATAGTTTGGTTCCCCTTCCACATCACTCTCTTGTTGATTTCAAAAGTTGTTGTAGTGTACTTAGTTGAATACTGTAACACTAGTCAAAATAGGTCAATAGACAATCACATGTGATTATGCCAATCATGTAATGTGATTTTGTTAAACTAGTAATATGATAAGAGTGCTATATAGTTTATGATAAATTCTAATACAAATATGAACTTTCTTTATGATACAACTCAAAGTATACGTCCATACGATTCCAAAAATATAGAGAATGTCTGAATCTGACTTCGCATGAAGAAGTTATGATAAACCGAACACTATAAATCTCTATAATAATAGGAATTTAAAATAGACTTAGAATTAGCTATTGGAATCTAAAAGAGAGTTGTAGTACTTGTAAATACCTACGCGTGCATATAAAGAACGTCAAAAACGGAGTTCGTATGTGAAAGTTACGACCTTCCGAAGATTCAGCTGTCAGAAACCCTAATCTGACTGAGCTCACGACGTGAGCACAGAACTCACGACGTGATGAGTCATTTTGCCACATCTCGGAATCTAGAAGGTGTGTGACGAGGCTGCGAGGGGATAAGATCCAAACTCACGACGTGAGCAAGGATATCCCACGACGTGATGAGTCACATGGCCACCTTCCGAAGTTAGGGACGCAAATGGCAAGTCTACGGGGATAAGATCCAACCTCACGATGTGGGCCTTATAAAACCCACGACGTGGGGGTCCAAAATCCTTACTATAAATAGCATGTCCGACTTCAGCCATTCTTACACCTAAACTTCTTTCTCTTCTCTCCCTTGCTGAAGCCATCTTGCATCCCGAGCCCCGACGACCTCGTACGCTGACCATTTCTGCTTAGATTACATAAAATCACGCTACTAGGGTGAGTTTCACGGCCCCACTTTCTAATATTTCGGGGGAGAACGCATGCTAAATATTATATATACGTTATTATTATGTCTATATGATAGTATATAGTTATATTAGCCGGGTATAGTTGTTCTAAATATAATATTTTGAATATATACAACTATTATCAACCTGTCGGCATGTTATTTTACTAATGTAGATCTTGAGTTATACTTAGGATTCTATATATATGTTGTGTGCGATATAGTTCTGAAGTTATATTCGGAAGTTCTATATGTTAAGTTATAAAGTATGTTGCTATTATTGGTTTTATGTCAAGATAAAACTTGGTATGTTATATGTTGTTATTGTTAGTTTTATGTCAAGATAAAACTTAGTATGTTATATATTGTTATTGATAGTTTTATGTCAAGATAAAACTAGGAACGTTATATGTTGTTATTATTGGTTTTAGGTCAAGATAAAACCTGGTTTTACTTCAAGATATAGTTGTTATACTGCCTAAATGTTATGAAGTTAGGAGTAATGTTTAAAAGCATAGTCTAGTAACTTAGGGTTTTAGACATGAAAATGATTTTGTTGTTAGAGCTATAGGAAGCCGTCGAAGTCTACATGAGTAATTGTATTCATCAACTAAGATTGGGAATCTTAGCGGAAATCCTCTGAACTGTAACCGTTAATCCCATGTGAGTGAGGAAGTCGTGTATAATTAGTATACGGGTTGACCACCCCACTTGTGACTGTTAGCTACAGTCAACCAAAAGCGAGTGATGAACTATCCTTTTACTTGTTATTGTTCCGGCGTCAATGAAGCATACGGTGTTGTTCTCATGGTAAATCATGAGTGTGTTTGTTTCTCATGGTAAATCATGAGTGTGTTTTATCAGAGGTATTATGTCACAGCCGCGGTTACAGGCTCATGGTAGCAAATTATTAGAAGCATTATACTTTGTCGTATACAAGTATTAATGTTAAGTATAAGTTTCCCCCTACTTATACCTTAGGTTTAAGGAATGTTTAGGTATAACACTTAATTGATAAGTAAACTATTATACCTAATATACCTACTAAATGTTGAAGAGTCAAAATGATACTTTCAAAACTATACTTTTGAACGTGAAAAATGTATTATTTTATGGAGTCAAAACCTGTGGACTCGCCAACTTTATGTTGACGTATTTTAAAATGCATGTGTTTTCAGGAACTTGAAAAGCGGGTATGTATTCGAACAGAAGAAGTTTTACTATTACCTTTCTGTTCATTAAGAAGTATGCCATAGTCGGATATTATGTAATAGGTTCTAGAAAAACAGTTATGTAACTTTCAATTATCAATAAAGGTATGTATTTTCTTAGTACTATTCAATGTATGTTATATAACTGTGATATGAAGAATGACGTTACACTACCCGGTGTTTCCGCCGATGGCTGGGGGTGTGACAAATACACTTATCTCGAAAGAAATTTGATTCATCCAAGTTCTAAGTGATTTTACAAATGATCTGGAGATGAATTATATGAACATACCAGGAATTATGTGGGTGGGGTTTTGCAGTTTTGATGATGGCATGCTATTTCCAAGTTGTAGATTGGTGTGTTGGAGAAGACGAATAGAGAGAGAGTGTGTGTGTGTGTGTGTGTGACAACCCGAAAAATTGTTGCCTTCTAGCCTAGTTAAGGGTCATTCTATTGGGTTTTAAGCCTAGTACACTTGAGGAATGAGTGTTAGAATGTACCTCCTAGAGACACTGTGCAACATTCAAGACTTAGCACCACCAAAAAGGAGTTCACGGCCAAGACACATGAGTTTACGGTCGTAAACTCAAGGCTGGCCGTAAACTCTCCCCATAAGTCTCATTCCCTTCACTTTTCTTTCATTCTTACACTTTCAACTCAAGAAACTTCCATTCTCTCTCAAGTATCATCAAGCCTTTCATCCTAGATCTTCAAAATCGTAATTGTTCTTCCATCTTTGAGTTGTTATTCTTCTTAATCTAGTACACCCCTTTCATTTCATCCATGGAAAACATATTTTGGCTAGATCTTCATCTTTCACCAAGAACACACACTTGTTCTTGGTGGCCGCAAACTCCTCTAAGGCCCTCAAAAGTGTGAGTATTCCATCTATCTTCTAGTTAGCTATGTTAAACACTAGATCCTAGCCTTGAAACATCACCAATCTCATCATCAATGAGAGTTTACGGCCAGGAGCATCTCCCTTGGCCGTAAACCCTTGTTTTGGTCATGTTTGGAGCCTTAAACACTTCTAGACATTTGCTAACAATTTGAACACTTGAACCTTTGAAACCCCTTGCCTTTATAACCCAAAATGACACCATTTGGAGAGTTTACGGCCATACACTTTTGGTGTGGCCGTAAACACCTCAACACCTCCTAGAAAGTTGGTTTTGCTCATCCTCTTGTAGAGCAATAGTCCCGCAAGCTTCCCAAGCATTCAAACACCCTCTTGTGCACCTTTTACCATGAGTTTACGGTCGTAAACTCCATGGCCGTAAACCCATGGCCGTAAACACCATTTCTTGGCCATAAACATCCCTTTGATGAATCACATGTGATTCTAACACTTGGTCCAAGTGTTTCCCAGTCCCTAGGGGTGTTTCCTTTCATATAGTTGCTTATAAACACTATATCCATGCCAATATATATCATTATATGTCATTTAGGACTTGTTGTGTCTCGGGACTTCATTCGTGGAACTTCTCATCCTTACGTGCATATTCGTTTGAATCACCCACATAAGGTGAGTTCATACCCCGTAATCAATCTTTTAAACTGTTTTAAATGCTTTTAAGGGGGGGAATACAAGTCGAACACAATGATAATTGTGTAATTGTTTGTTATAAACATTTTCCAAAAGATTTCTTATGTCATTAATAAGTAGTCAAAACATTTCAAAAACTCTTTTAAAAGTTATGTTACTTTATAGTTTAACAAAACTCCGTTTTTAAAGTACAAGCATAACTTAGTGGTAAAATGAGTCTTTTCAATAACAGTTCAAGTAAAATACTAGTAAACTATAAGGGGTATAGTTTAGAGGTTCAGTTCATACTAGATGCTAGAACATATTATAAAGATAATCAGGGAGGTAGATACAATACACGATAACATAAAGAGAAACAAGGAGGTAGATACAATACATCAGAGAGACATACTATACACTATAATAGAACGAACATACTAAGATGCTATAGCATGAGAACACTACAGGATCTAATTATACCAATGAATCAGTAACTCATTGTTCTAAACAAAAGGTGATAGTAAAATTGGGTATACATGATCGCATAACTTTAATGTGAATTCTACACGACCTAGCAATTTGTTTGTGGAAGTCGCGTTTGGTCCCCAGAATCTCTTGCAGGGAGAGCGTATAGTATGGGTACTATTCCTCACATTATGACCTTACTAAAACAAACATGTTTTAAGGTAATTAGTACTACAGGATGTCAATTCAAAAGACAACTGGCTTCGTGAATGAGGCCTACTAGCGATAAGACTAGCTTATTCTTATACATATATATTAATTAATCTTGTAATAATATAATAGTATACGGTTGAATTTTAAACTTGTAAAATTCTAAGGGTTTGAAATTTAAATCATTCAAAATTAAACTTTTAATCACAAAATTTAAATTTCAAAACTTGAGGACAAGTTTTGAACTTTTCAAAACACAAGGGATCAAATAACAAATAATATAAATCAAACAATTTATTTAGTGATCATCTATATTTGACCTAATTCAATTTCTTGCAAGATAAGTTATCCAATCAATTCAAATAAACAATTTTAATCATATAAGGAATTTATTATCTAATCAATTGGTAAATATCTTTTGTTTTTCGCAAGGATAGTCTCACAAAATCATTAAAATTCGAATTTTATCAGTAAAAACAGATTAGGCAACTAATCCATAGCAAAAACAGCAAGAAATCCCGATATTGCCTCTCTCAGACGATCCGACTCGCCGAGTCACTCATGGACTCGCCGAGTAGGGCCGACTCGCCGAGTCCATGAAGTGACTCGCCGAGTCCAGTCGAACAGAAGCCAAAAAAACAATTTTCAGCATGTAAACAGTTATAGCATCACATACAACAGAAACCAATCAAGTCTCTGATACCACTGATGGGTTTTATGCATAAGATCAATCCTATGTGCTCATACAAACCCTAATGCTTGGATCTAGGTTTCTCTATTGTACATGCAATGAATCCAAGACTTATAAACCCTAATCTAGCATACATAATTTCAAAATTAGCTAATTACATCAGATCTAGATGTTTACCTCTTCAAATAGTAGCTTGAATCTTCTTCTCTTGAGCTTAGAATCACAATTGTAATTCCTCTAATGGATCACAAACACCACACAAGCAAGAAGGCAATTATGAGAGAGGAGAGACAATGCTAAAATCGGCCCTAGGGTTTCTCTTGGAACAAGTGGCCGAAAATTGCATGCAAGGGTCTCTATTTATACTATAGGCTGCTAGGGTTTCAGTCTAAACCCTAATGGACAGCTTAATGACCAAGCAGCCCAAGGAACCTTCTGGAATAGGGCCTTGGACGAAAATATGATGATCCTTCATCATAATTTCGTTCCCCCTTAGTCCATTAGGTTTCACAGCCCAAAACTCAACTATCACACACTTGACAGTTTAAGTCCCTTTATTTAATTAATCTCTTTTAGTCACCAAATTAATTCCTAATTAATTTATGACTAATACTAATTAAATAAATATGATTTCTCCTTTAATATATTATTCTTATAATATATTAATAAACCATAATATCCTCTCTCTTTCCTTAAATTACCTTGTCAAGTTGCTTTGGTGAAGATAACCCAAAAGGACCATGCATAACCGGGTCAAGTACATACCAAATATAGTTACGGGCTTAGACATTAATCCAACAGTCTCCCACTTGGATAAGTCTAGTAACTATATCTCACATACAACTTCAGGATCTGGTTAGCAATCGTAGCTCTTATACGCTTCTGTCAACTCTGATCAAAATCATGTCCTTCAGATAAGGGATCGTATAATCCTCTGTTCTAGATATCATGTCGGCAATACTTATTGTCCAGCATTTTGTTTCTCGATCTCTGATTTGTTCGACATAGAATTCAGTTGAACACATCAACCTCATCCTGACCGGGCCCAACACATCAGTCAAACCAAATCATCGAGTGGCCAAGATATCGCTTTTATACTCTTAGAATAAAAGGAACAGAAAACTTCGACTTATATGCTTTTATTATCTACTATCTAAGTTACACACAATAATATGTTTTATAACATCAAGTTACTGATGCGTTTTCGTATTATCAATGCATAATCAACTAGCAAACAATAACCATATCTCTAGGTTTAAAGATTATATGATATTATCATCTTGCGATCACTTGTGATAACTTTCATGAAGTGATACTAGCAAGTGCGGGTTTATTCCAATGCTCAAAACATATTTCATAAGCACTCATAAACTTTGTAGCAAACCTTTGCTATGTCTAAAACCTTTTAGACAATCTACAAACAAATTTATGACAATCTTCCTTCATATCTACTTCCAACATATGAGCGATTGTGGACTGTTCGAATAATCCTATTATTCAGGAAGTCAAAACATGCAAAATCGAAACAATAGATAAATAATCAACACAAGATAGAAACTTTCTTATAAATAACACACCTTTATTTAATCATCAAATGTTGAATACAAAATTATCCATTACAAGTTTCCTACCTATCTAATCTAAACTAATATCGTCCTTTAGCCCAACGCTCCTAGCGTGCTTCAAATGCTTGACCCTACTCAGTCCCTTCGTAAGGGGATCTGCTGGGTTATCTTCTGACGATACCCTCTTCACAACGAGGAGTCCCTCTTCTACCCGATGTCTAATAAAATGGTATTTCCTGTCGATATGTCAAGATCTGCCATGATCTCTTGGTTCCTTGGTCAAGGCAACCGTTCCTTCATTATCACATAAAATTTCCATGGGCTCCTTTATGGATGGCATAACTCCAAGGTCTCCTATGAAGTTTTTCAACCATATAGCCTCCTTTGACGCCTCGCTTTCCGCAATGTACTCTGATTCGCACGTTGAATCAGCTACGGTCACTTGCTTGGAACTTTTCCAAGTCACTGCTCCTCCATTCAGGGTAAAGACCCAGCCTGACTGCGATCGGTAATTATCCCGATCCGTCTGAAAACTAGCGTCACTGTACCCTCGCACCCTTAAGTCATCACTCCCACCGAGGACTAGAAACCATTCCTTGGTCATTCATAGGTACTTAAGAATATTCTTGACAGCAATCCAATGCGCTCTACCAGGGTTCCATTGATATCTGCTGACCATGCTCAAAGCGAAGGCCACATCAGGGCGAGTACAGGTCATAGCGTACATAATCGAGCCAACTGCGGAAGCGTAAGGAACTCGGCTCATATCAGCTATCTCTGCCTCTGTACTCGGGCTCTGAGTGTTACTCAATTTGGTATTGCATTGGATTGGCAACTCCCCTTTCTTGGAATTTTCCATACTAAAACGTTTTAGTACCTTTTCCAAGTATGTATCCTGACTGAGTCCTATCAGTCTCTTACTTCTGTCTCTCACTATCCTTATTCCCATAATATACGCAGCCTCTCCGAGGTCCTTCATAGCGAAACACTTCCCAAGCCAGGACTTGACCTCCTGCAAGGTTGGGATGTCGTTTCCTATGAGCAGTATGTCATCGACATACAATACGAGGAAGCTCACTATACTCCCACTGGCCTTGACATACACACATGACTCATCTTCGTTTCGCAGAAAGCCAAACTCTTTGACCTTCTCGTCAAAACAAAGATTCCATCTGCGAGATGCTTGCTTCAATCCATAAATGGATTTCTCAAGCTTGCACACTCTATTTGGATACTTCGCATCGACAAAACCCTCTGGTTGATTCATGTAAACATCCTCAGCCAACTTTCCATTTAGAAAAGCGGTTTTTACGTCCATCTGCCAGATTTCATAATCATGAAATGCAGCTATTGCGAGCATTATCCTAATAGACTTTATTTTAGCAACTGGCGAGAAGGTCTCATCATAGTCAACTCCAGGAGTTTGAGTAAAGCCCTTCGCGACCAATCGCGCTTTATAAGTGTGCACTTTCCCATCCATATCTGTCTTCTTCTTAAAGATCCACTTGCACCCGACTGTCTTACGACCTGGTACATTATCAACCAAATTCCAAACTTGGTTGTCATACATGGACTGAATCTCGCTGTACATTGCCTCTTTCCATTTAGCAGACTTTGGGCCTGCCATGGCTTCCTAATAGCTATTAGGTTCGTCCAGATTTACTAGTGTACTACTATCACTAATAAACGTATCCCCGTCAGTAGTAATATGGAAACCATAAAACTGGGGTGGAACACTAACTCTATTGGAATGTCTAAGAGGTAAGGACTGGTCAATTGGTTCAACAGGAGTTTCCTCCTCAGGTTGAGCGCCAGTGTTAGAGGTTCCTTCATCTCCTGACTCTTGAAGCTCTTCAAGATCAATCTGACTCCCACTGTCTCCTTGACTTATGAGTTCTCTCTCTCTGAAAACTCCTCTCCTAGCAACAAAGATAACATTGTCACTTGGTCTATAGAAGAGATAGCCAAAAGACTTCTGTGGATAGCCGATGAAATAACACTTCTCACTACGAGGTTCTAGCTTGTCGTGAGTCTCTCGTCTTACGAAAGCTTCACAACCCCAAACCTTGATATGTGCTAACGAGGGAGCTTTCCCTGTCCACATCTCGTGAGGTGTTTTGGCAACCTTCTTGGTGGGAACTAAGTTAAGGATATGGGCGGCAGTCTCTAAGGCATACCCCCAGAATGAGATTGGTAACGAAGCACGACTCATCATAGAACGAACCATGTCCAACAAGGTTCGATTACGTCTCTCAGCCACACCATTCAATTGTGGCGTTCTAGGAGGCGTCAATTGCGAAACTATTCCACATTCTTTTAGATAGTCGTGAAACTCAAGACTTAGGTACTCTCCCCCTCGATCAGATCGAAGCATCTTGATTTTCCTGCTCAGCTGATTCTCCACTTCATTCTTAAACTCTTTGAACTTTTCAAAGGTTTCTGACTTTTGCTTGATCAAGTAGATATATCCATATCTGCTATAATCGTTTGTAAAAGTCACGTAGAAGCGACAAGCGTCCCTTGTGGTGGATCTAAAGGGTCCACATACATTAGTATGTATGAAATCCAATACACCCTCACCCCTTTCACATGTGCCAGTAAAGGGTGACTTGGTCATCTTCCCAAGTAAACAAGACTCACACACGTCATCGTCCCTAAGGTCGAATGACTCCATGACTCCATCCTTTTGGAGTTGGGCTATGCGTTTCTTGTTAACATGGCCAAGGCGACAATGCCACAAGCATGCTTTGTCCAAACTTGTGGACGAATCAATATTCAAAACATCATTTCCTAAATTATCTATAATTAACACAGATTCATAAATCCCATTACAAGGTAATGCATTGAAATAAAAGACACCATTCAAATAAGCATTAATAGAACCATTACTATTATCAAACGAATATCTAAAACCTTGTCTAAACAATCCATGAAAAGAAATGATGTTCCTTGCCATATCTGGCGAATAGCAACAATTATTTAAATCTAGCCCTAACCCATTACTCAACACTAAGGAATAAACTCCGATCTTGGTTACTGGTGAAGACTTCTTGTTTCCCATGATCAATTTTATCCTTCCATGCTCCACTTCCCTACTTTCTCTTAGCCCCTGCAAATCAGAACAAATGTGGTAACCACATCCAGTATCAAGGACCCATGAAGTAGCAAGTGATGAGTTATTAGTTTTAATTAAATACATACCTGCAAAGGTGGGCTTTATCTTCCCATCCTTAATATCCTGCAGATATTTAGGGCAGCTTCGTTTCCAGTGGCCCTTCTGGTGGCAATAGAAGCACTCTGCTTCCTTGGGGTCAGAAGAGGGCTTAACAGAACCTGCTTTGGTCCCACTAGAAGAGGAACCATCTTGGGTCTTACCCTTATGGTGGCTCTTAGAAGGAGCCTTCCTCTTCTTTCCCTTTCCATGGCCAATTGCCAACACAGGAGCAGCTACAGTAGAGGATGATGCAATAGATTTGTCCTTGAGGTTGCTCTCAGTTGTCCTCAGGAGCCCTTGAAGTTTACTCAGGGTGACCTCTTCCTTGTTCATGTGGTAGGTCATTCTGAGCTGGTTGTAGCAGGAAGGCAAGGAGTGGAGGATGATGTCGATAGCCAAATCCTCATCAAACTTAACATTAAGTTTGAGAAGACGATCAACATACCTTTGCATTCTTTGCAAATGAGCAGTTAGGGATTCTCCACTCCCCATCCTAGCGGTGATCATGTTGGTAATGATCTCATAGCGCTCTTGCCTCGTGCTCTGGTGGTACCTGTCCAACAAATCTTGATGCATCTCATATGGACACATGTCCTCATAGGACTTTTGGAGTTTGAGGTTCATGGTGGCCAGCATGATTCAATCAACTTTCGTCGCATCACGCTCGTGGGCCTCAAAGGCGGCCATCTCTTCAGGAGTAGCATCTTCTGGATTGATCTTTTCTAGTTTCTCATCGAGGACATATTCTTTGTCCTCGTAGCGAGTTATCATGCGAATGTATCTCATCCACTCGTTGAAGTTCGACCCATCAAATGTCACCTTTTGACACAGGTTCATCAACGAGAATGACCCAGAAGTGTTGTTGTTTGCGTTTGCGTTAGACATCTGAAATAGAAAGAAACAGAGTTTGATTAGAAATGAATCCCCAATTAAACACCCAAATGAGAAATTAGGGCTAGGATCCAACAATATTATTTACAACTTAGAAAAGGGATGTCGTAATCTAAAAGTAAATAATTTGATGGTAAGTGAATGACGATTCACTAATTTTCACCATGAAAAACGAAATAGAGATTAAGTTTTAAATGTATTTGAAAATTCCTAGATTTCTTTTTGAGATTCATTGAACATTTCAATGGCATGTTTAAATCTCGATATGCACTTCAAATTTGAGACTGGGATGCCGAGGATCGCAAACAAGTTGTGAATAACCATGCGAACCAACATGGTGCTCCCAATGTCTCTATCACCTAATCAATGTGCCGGTTAGCCACGCACGCTCCATTGATCTATGATAAACATCGAGCCACCCTTTGTCACCAATGTCAATCCTAAATTAGTGTGCTGATTAGCCACGCACGCTCCACTAACGTTTGACAGGGGTACAAAGTGTAATTCCATGGAATAGCATCATTTTCACATTTTACCCTAAAGTAACTAAGATTGGGAATTTGGAAAACATTGTAGTTACTTTGCAATATTCATTATACTTATAATGAGGAATTAAGTGCCCTATCCTATCCGTTCGGCTAACGACCCTCCACCAGTCAAGCAAGCGGTGGATGTGAGTGTACATCCATTAAGCGCCATTTTATAGGCAGCAACCTTATACCCACCTTATAGACTGGCTTCGTGAATGAGGCCTACTAGCGATAAGACTAGCTTATTCTTATACATATATATTAATTAATCTTGTAATAATATAATAGTATAGGGTTGAATTTTAAACTTGTAAAATTCTAAGGGTTTGAAATTTAAATCATTCAAAATTAAACTTTTAATCACAAAATTTAAATTTCAAAACTTGAGGACAAGTTTTGAACTTTTCAAAACACAAGGGATCAAATAACAAATAATATAAATCAAACAATTAATTTAGTGATCATCTATATTTGACCTAATTCAATTTCTTGCAAGATAAGTTATCCAATCAATTCAAATAAACAATTTTAATCATATAAGGAATTTATTATCTAATCAATTGGTAAATATCTTTTGTTTTTCGCAAGGATAGTCTCACAAAATCATTAAAATTCGAATTTTATCAGTAAAAACAGATTAGGCAACTAATCCATAGCAAAAACAGCAAGAAATCCCGATATTGCCTCTGTCAGACGATCCGACTCGCCGAGTCACTCATGGACTCGCCGAGTAGGGCCGACTCGCCGAGTCCATGAAGCGACTCGCCGAGTCCAGTCGAACAGAAGCCAGAAAAACGATTTTCAGCATGTAAACAGTTATAGCATCACATACAACAGAAACCAATCAAGTCTCTGATACCACTGATGGGTTTTATGCATAAGATCAATCCTATGTGCTCATACAAACCCTAATGCTTGGATCTAGGTTTCTCTATTGTACATGCAATGAATCCAAGACTTATAAACCCTAATCTAGCATACATAATTTCAAAATTAGCTAATTACATCAGATCTAGATGTTTACCTCTTCAAATAGTAGCTTGAATCTTCTTCTCTTGAGCTTAGAATCACAATTGTAATTCCTCTAATGGATCACAAACACCACACAAGCAAGAAGGCAATTATGAGAGAGGAGAGACAATGCTAAAATCGGCCCTAGGGTTTCTCTTGGAACAAGTGGCCGAAAATTGCATGCAAGGGTCTCTATTTATACTATAGGCTGCTAGGGTTTCAGTCTAAACCCTAATGGACAGCTTAATGACCAAGCAGCTAGACCTGGCAATCCGTGTCTGCGTGTCGTGTATTCGTGTCAGACACGAATTTACACGACGCGAATTTGCTAAACACGAACACGACACGAATTATAAAACGTGTTTGGGGTATCAAACACGAACACGACACGTAAAAAAATCGTGTGACACGTGACACGACACGAATAGACACGTTTTTTAGCCGTGTTACGAGAAAACACGAATAGACACGTTTTTAATGGATTTTTTAAGCAATGGCCATAAACTAGTTATTGACTTTTACAAAATTGGTCCATAATATATTATAAATACAAAATTTAACCCTAAAGTATATATGTGTTTATACGTGTTTGTACGTGTCACGTGTCAACACGAATTTGTATCGTGTCTTATACGTGTCTAAATAGGTAAATTCTTGTTTGACACGTGTAAGACACGAAACACGAATTTAATATACGTGTCAGACACGAATAAACACGAAACACGAATTTATAAAACACATACACGGAAAACTCGTATCGTGTTCGTGTCGTGTTAATCGTATCGTGTATGAAATTGTCAGGTCTACAAGCAGCCCAAGGAACCTTCTGGAATAGGGCCTTGGACGAAAATATGATGATCCTTCATCATAATTTCGTTCCCCCTTAGTCCATTAGGTTTCCCAGCCCAAAACTCAACTATCACACACTTGACAGTTTAAGTCCCTTTATTTAATTAATCTCTTTTAGTCACTAAATTAATTCCTAATTAATTTATGACTAATACTAATTAAATAAATACGATTTATCCTTTAATATATTATTCTTATAATATATTAATAAACCATAATATCCTCTCTCTTTCCTTAAATTACCTTGTCAAGTTGCTTTGGTGAAGGCAACCCAAAAGGACCATGCATAACCGGGTCAAGTACATACCAAATATAGTTACATGCTTAGACATTAATCCAACAATTAGTACTACAGGATGTCAATTCAAAAGACAACTGTGTACTTATAATTTCCCATTACTTTCATTTTGTGACAGTTCCACTTGAAAGTTAATGCAAACTATTTTCGAGTCAAGATAGTTATAAACTAGGGAAAACTTACATTTTACAAACGACACACAGAACAGTTGAGTCTAGTACATTCAGTAGAAAGGGATCTATAATGCTAACTTTATGATTCCTTAGTGTATTCATTCAGGGATATATATTAATCGGGTCCGACAGGTAGTAGGATGTGTGCTTTCCGCTTCATTTCCTGTTCCTTGTTTGGTTGTGGGCTTAGAGCAGATACACCCAGCCTACTATCTATCCGAGCTTAGCTATATATATGTTCCGTATACACCAAGTAATCATAAGGGGTACCATGTATGGGTCAGGTCATAGGACACTAATTCAATGCATCGTTTTCTAGTACAAAACATACTTTTCAAATGAAGAACTTTTGGAATACAAAACTAGAAACTTAACCAGTAAAGGGTTTAATCCATTTTATTAAACCAGTAAAACTTAAAGGACCTTAGGTGGTTAATTCTATAATACCTTAGTTTATACACCAGGGTTATATATAATTAATATCCGATAGGTAGTTGGATGTGTGCCTTCCGCCTCATTCCCTGTTCCTTGTTTGGTTGTGGGTTTAGGGCAGATTCACACAATTAACTATCTGTTCGATATTAGATTATATATAACTAGTATAAACTAAGTGATTATAGAAGGAACTACTGTGGTTATCATTTTATTATAAGAAATAAGGGTTTTCTTAAAGGATCTTTTCATCAAATATAAAGGAACTATTACAGTTAACTCCGTGAGTACCGAGTGAATACGCAGGGGTTATATACAACGATGATCTAACAAACAATGGGATGTGTGTCTTACGCCTCATTTCCTGTTCCTTGTTTGGTTGTGGGCTTAGGGCAGATACACACAACCGATTGTTTGTTTACTCTGGGTTTTATATAACTTGTATCCATTTAATACTCATAGAAAGGACTGTAGAGTCATTTTTACTTATCTTTCATCAAAGCAGGAAATATAGGATTTTCTGGAGGAACAGGCAAACTTTTCTAAACAAGAACTTACTACAACTTTCTACAAACTTTCTTACTACTTACTACATCACTAAAATCTTATGAACGCACCAGCTTAAATGCTGATCTACGCTTTCAAAATAACTTGTATTCTCAGGAGACCAGTAGACAGGTTCGCGTACTGGGATTCAGAAGATGGAGCAGTATAGCTTCATGTCTTTTTGTTATTTGCTATGTATTCTATATTATGTGAATCACATACTTTGTAAACACTTTCTTTCTAGTGAAATGGTTGTTTATTACTTTGCTTACTGTTGACTTTGACTTTGACCAGGAGTTGACTAGGGTTGACCATTCAGTATGTTAGGCCTTTTTCGATATTGGGCATTCTTAGATTGGGTCCATCATGGATTGGGCCTTATTGGGCTCTGTGGGCCATTTTGGGGTTGGGCCCAATTTGGAAAATTCGGCCATTGATGGATTTATGGACATCATAGTGTGGACTTTTGTTTTGAGCTTGGGCCTCAGTTTTGGATCATATTGGGCTAGGGGTAGAATGGTCATTTTACCCTATGAATGGATTAGGGATTATAGTATGGAACCCAATTGCTAATTGGGTATATTGATTGGTATTGATAGCTCAGGAAGTCGGCGGGGCAGCAGCTAAGGATGTCATTCGGGAAGCTTCTGCAATCGAGGTGAGTCTCCTCACCATACCAATGGGTCTAAGGCACCAAGGCCGGCCCATTTATCTAGTTGTGATGATTATTGCGGATGTGCTATTGATGCATTATGTATTTATGTGAAGACCATGTGGGGGTTCCCATGGCAAGTAGTTATATATGTGGTATGCTAGTTGATTGGGTGGTATTTGGTATGCTAGTTGTCTTTGTGATACTTGCATGGAAGACCCCGGGGGGTTCCCGAGGCAGTTGGATATAAGACAATGTGAGGGTTCCTATGGCATTCGAAGCTAATACCATGTGGGGGGTTCCCATGGCAGTGCGCTAAGACCATGAGGGGGTTCCTATGGCACCCGGTGTAAGACCTTGGAGGGTTTCCAGTGCATCCTTATATGTTTGCATGTTTAGCTCATATGTTTGTATGTATGGTTTGATTGGTAGTTAGTGAAGACCATGCGGGGGTTCCCATGGCAGTGGGCTAAGAACCATGAGGGGGTTCCTATGGCACCCGGATTAAGACCTTGGAGGGTTTACACGGCTTCCTTATATGATTATATGCATGGCTTATGTGATTGATATGGTTTATGTATCTTTTATAGCTAATATGGGTTATGTGGTTATGGGATTGTGTGAGGTATGCTCCGGGGAACTCACTAAGCTTCGTGCTTACAGTTTTGTTTATTGTTTCAGGTATCATCGGTTTGGAAATGAGGGTCCCGACTTGATCGCAGTGCACCCACCCATGCTTTCCGCAATGAATGATTTTGGGATGAACTCTGATAAATGTTTTACTTAGCGATGTTTTGAAATGTTTGGAATAAATGGTATCTATGTTTTGGCTATATTAAAAATTAAATTTTTACCCTTGATTTTTGGGTCGTTAAAAGTTGGTATCAGAGCCTTGGTTTGAGGGATTCTGACATACTTTCGGGTGTGTCTGAACTCAAACTGAGGATCTGTAAAGTTTTCAAAAGAAAAATGTTTTCAATGAAAGAGTTTTCTAAGACAAGAAAGGGTGTGGTGCATGCAATCGGCTGAGCTCAAGTAAGTTTTCCCCAGAGTACATATATATGTTATTTGTTATGATTTGATTTATGTATCTATGAATCGCATGCTAGTTAGGGCTAGGAGAGATGCTTTTATATGTTGTATGAGCTGGTAGACTTGCATGCTAGTTTTGAGTAGTCAGCGATAGATTGGCCTGATATGTGATGCTTGTAGCCTTGGGGATACTGGATGCCATGCTAGAATGAGAATGATTATTGGTATTGATAACTGTTAGGTGTATGTTTTGAAAATTGTATACGGTTAGGATCTTATAGCCTTAGAACAACTGATTTCACTTGTTTCCTGTTTTGTGTACAATTTGCATGTATAAGACAGCCGACAGTGAGGGTGGATGTGGAGAGCATGGGTTGTGGTATGTGGACTGAATGTCCGATGATAGATTCACGGGTTGGAGAGTACCATAGGGAAAGCCTAGGATGAGATTAGTGGCAGGTGTTACCTGCTGGCATATTGTATGTGTGGATAGACTGGCTTGTCTAGTGTATGTTGGTTAGTTTTCGTTGTCCGAATGTTGCTTGCTTTGTGCTTTGTAGGACTCTTAGCAATGTGAGTTAGCTACTAAGTGGATGTGCTAAGTTACATGTAACACAGGATGGATAATCTCAGAGTGATGGACTTGACCCTATTGCGCAGCTCTTGTATGAGTCCGACCGTTCTAGGGATGAGTCTTTTACTTGAAAGATTATCTGGTCTCTGCTACATGTGGCTATATTCACGAGGTAGCTAGTTGACATTACTGGGAATCTTTTAGTAGTTGAGGACTGGGTGGGTTTGGGAACCTAGGGGGAGCCTAGGAGTTGCTTCGGTAGGTATTGTGATGTTGTTTAGCGGATATTTGGTGCATCAGTGGAGTAGGTGACTTAGAGAATTCGGGAGGATTGCTGAGGAAAGTATGGATAGGTATGGAAGGTAGTATTAGGCCCGTACTACTGAAAGCACAGGATCCATACTCGAATCGGTGAGAGTCTTGGAGAATCTGAGAAGCTTATGGGAAGGAGAATTTTTGGTTATGCTTTGATCGTGGGAATAGCTGCTTTGCAGAACGAGGATGAGCACGTATGGGGAGGATGACCAGGGTTTGGTCCCGGCTCCGGTGGTGAACCAGCTAGTGGAAGGACTGGCAAGATTTTTGAGTTCTCCTTGGATCTCTTGTATCAGGCGGCAAGGATTGATTGTGCAAGTTATTTCACTTTCGGGATTGGAGACTATGTCTTAGGGGTAGTTAGTAGCTTGGTTTGGAGCAGAGGTTGCTCCAGCTATTGCAGTTCAACCGTTGATGATTGAGCTGTTTTGTGTGTCAGGATGCGATACCTTGAATGATATGATTACTATAGCCTGAGAGTGGGGGACTGATTTGGAGCACTCAGGAATGGGATCCAGATTTTGGTTTCGGCTCAGGAGCAGGACCTGGGCCTATCGATGCGTGATCACAGGAGTTTATTTTATTGGAGATTACTCGCAGATTTTTGGAATGGACCTAGGTGGTCTTTCGTTCACCTAAGGAAGGGATTTTGGGAGCTCTCGATAGTCGTCTCGGGGCCTTTCGGGTCGGGATTGTCGCGAGGCACTGAGGGGCTCATCTGGAGCCCAAAGCATGTGGATCCCGAGAACCTTTCAGGAAGAAGGATACTATTGTTAGTTCTTATCATTGGGATCGGAAGGAAGTGCTACACCATGTCCTCATGATGGTCGAGGTAACACAGGAGGAGGTGGTCAGGATTCCCTCAAATGTTTGTGGATATGCTATCTTCTGCCACTTCAAGTAGATATCAGGAATTTGCATCACTTTAGAATTGTGATAAGTTAGATCTCGAGTCGGTTCTCTGCTATTGTCTGAGTTAGCAAGGGTTGTCAGATGCTATTCTGCATGCCGAGGAGTCTTTGAGGAATCTTCAGACGGACGTATCTTGCGGAGTGGGTTCTGATGGGTTTTGTATACTACAACATCCTATGGTGCACATACAACCCTAAATACCTTGGATCTATGTTTTCACTAATTATACATGCAAAGGTGTTTCCAAGGTATTAAGCCTATAACTAGCATGCAAAGATGTAAACTACACAAGATACTAGGTAGTGTAACATACCTTTTATGTGGCTGCAAGTCTTGATGTATTTGGCCTTAAGAGCTTAGCCCCAATAGTGTGGAAGCCTCAAATGAAGTCACAACACATCAAGGACAAAGAAAGGACTTGAGAGAGAATCTCCATGCACTCTAAAACCTTCATGAACTCCAAGAACATGCACACACACTTAAGGGTGGCGTTTTTAGGTCAAGATGCTTGTATTTATATGTGTGGTATTTCAAGGGTCATGGGTATAACCCAAACCCATACCCATGGGTTTTATGATCCATGGTTCATGTGGCCCAACTCTTTATGTATCCATACATAAACTTGGTCCAACATGGATCATAAGCCCAACACATATAAATATCACTAATTACCATAATTAGTCCCCGTAGATTTAATTAGTCTCTTTTGATCACTAAATTAATTCCAAATTAATTCTTGATCAATACTAATTAAAACATATGATTTTATATTGATATATTATAACTTATAATATATTAATAAATCATATACAACCTCTTCTCTCAAAAGTCCATCCTAACAAATTGTCCTGATGATATGCAACCCAAATGGACCATGCTACTCTCGGGTCGAGTTCATACCAATAATAGTTATGGGCTTAGACATCTAATCCAACAGGTTTCACGTGTACCGTTATTGTTCCGGGTCTTTGTCGGAATCTGTTCAGGGGTCTGGGTTGCTACAGGTGTAGCAGGGTTGGTCACGTCAGCAGGGATTGCCCACAGGGCGCAAGCCCGTTATATTTTCATTGAGATTAGGTGGGCGACAAGGAGGTCGACTGTCTGATGACCAGGGAGGAGCGGTGAGTGCACCTGCTCTAGTTATTTTGAGGATCACCGATGGACGAGAGGGTAAGACAGGAGCCCCAACAGAGAGGGGGGCCACACTTCTTAGTACCAGACAAGGGAGATCGGAACTTCAGCAGGCGAGGGTGTGGGGTACGTACCCTTTTGCCTTCCTTCCAACTTTACCTATATTTATGGCGGTTATTTTGCATCAGCGGGATGTAAGCGTATCGTGGGGTTGTTATCTCTGTTTGTGGTTGAGTTAATTATATTCAAGAAGGGTTATATGTCATCCGCATACCATGAATCTTTGGTGGAGTAGTACGAGGTTGTACCCTTATAAGTACCGGATTCCGAGTATACGAATGTCATCTTGAGTGTAGCCGGGGTTGGTTCAAGGGCTTGTACGAGGGAATTATGACTAGGTTTCAGTAGCCTTAGTATTGGTGCTTGGAAGGGCATTCGGGGTTGCTGAGGGAATAGAGAGTTGTTGCTGAAGTATTGGTTGGAGCATCCGTCCTTTAGACTTCGAGATCTAAGTGTGATATTAGTTTAAGCATCGGGAGTCATTGATGTTGTTGGGATTCAAGAAGGGTTAGTTGGTTTTTGGGAGTTGTGTTGTTTAGGAAGGGTTACTTATGATGCACTAGCGTTGGTAGGCACCGGTCGTCAACAGATTGATCATTGGAACGTAAGAAGGATTGGAAATCCTTCAATTTTCATGTGCCGAGTGGACTTAGTTGAATCTAAGTGGGGGAGAACTGTCCCGGTATCCAGGATAGAAGCGAGGGTGAAAATAAGATGCGTTTCACATCCCCATCGGGGAAGGGAAGGCGGCCCTAGTGGCTGTTTTAAGGTAGGATTTTGCGGGTGGGGAGTTCGGGAAACTCCCCAGCATCTGGATTGCATCTTCTTGACGTCAGATAGCAGGCTTTGGGGGAGGGAACCAGGTTGGGTTCTAGTCAGTAATTGAGACAAGTTGGGATGTTAGACCGCATGAGTGTGCAACGTTGAGATGGGTTCGGATTGGTAAATGAGCGATAGGGCCATGGGCAGCGGTTGAGTAGTGTGGAAAGTGTTGTAAGACTACGGGGGAGCGACAACATTCACTAGCAGTCGGATAGCGTGGGAAGTGTTGTAAGACTGCGGGATAGCCATAGGATTCACGGATTCTTTCATATGATTTAGGCCAGGGTAGGCCAGTTCGCAAGGTTGCGGGTAGGCCACAACTTAATTAGAATCAGGAAACGGTAGGTCGTTAGAGACCAGGGATGAGGTAAGACTACGATTGTTCTGGTAGCACTCACTTTTCGCATTGGATTTGGAGACGACGGATTGTCAGACTATTTCGATCAGATGCATCAGAAAGATTGATAGAGCCATGAGTGGCGGTATAGCTAGGGCAATTATGACTAGACCAAGTATCCTTCGGAGGTCGCGTGGGGCGAGTGTGAGGTTGCCTGTTGGTTCCGCAACCGGGCAGGAATCCGGTATTCCAGATTTAGGCGTTCTGCATCTGGTTATGGTAAGTGAATTCATTCAGTTGGCAACATCGAGATAATCAGGATTGGAGATGTTTGTCGGTCAGTCATTCCTGGAGGAAAACTGTACGGTACAATTACAGCGTGGACGGTCTGTCGGGGAGTCAGACCAATGTAAGGTGTCAGGATCCGGAAAGGAAGAGGTAGTTTTCTGCTTGAGACAAAGGAGTTATCCTTCATCAGAATTGGGGAAGGTCTGGTTTGGAGGGGTTCAGTTGTCTTGGGGGCGTCGTTGGACGATCGGGGTGACGGCTGTGTCTCTTGGGACGTCAGGTGTCGGTATTCGTTGAGTTCAGAACGGGTTGCCGATTATTGGTAAGAGTAGGGTACTCAAGTTTTATCGAGGTTGAAGTACTCTCAAGGTTTCGACTTGAGGGGTGGCACCCGGTTCGGGAAGCAGAGTTGAAGGCCAGGTATAGTGATTCGGTCAGAATTTAGCCCGGTTGGGCAAGGCGATGCATCATGTAGGACTGTTACGGAAGCTCAGACTGATTCATAGTGCATACTATATATCAGCCACGGAAGTGTTTGGACGACGACTCTACTTTACTTCCTTATAGTCGATATTCAGGAAAAAAGGAGTGTCTGAATCATGGGAGGAAGTTAGTGCTAGTTATCGAACAGAAAATTCAGGCCAGAAGGAAGTAATGTAGCAAGATTAGTGAAGGTGCAATGGGAATCAACAGTCGGATCATAGTAGATAATGGAAATTGCGGGCGTGGCACGTGAGCAGCGGCCGAAGGAGGAGTTGACGAAGCATTATCTAGACCCTGTGCATCAGCAGACTTCGAGGACGAAGTCTAGTTCAAGTAGGGGAGATTTGTAACTCTTGGTTTATATGTTATCCAATTTCCAATACTTTTAGACTTTTAGACTGGAACTTGACGAGTTGGGAGCTCCAACTCGTCGAGTATAGATCAGAGTGGGACGCGGGATCTAAGACCTACTCGACGAGTTGGATGTCCCAACTCGACGAGTAGGTGCTGTAACGGAAAACCCCTAATTTTAGGGTTTGCACCCTATATAATCTCCTTAAGAACCTTAAGGCTGACCTTCCATCAGCCTCCAAACCCTAAGAACGTCTGTGTTAAACCCTAATCACCATTTCCTCTCATATTGTGAGCTAGAGTGACTTTTGGAGCTTAAGAAGAAGAAGATAGTGAGAAGAAGGAGAAGATCCAGCAAACAAATCCCTCACTCTTGAGCTTGATCATCTTGTGGACTACTGTAAGTGTTCAAGATTCGAATTTTATCTTAGAATATGGCTAGATCTTGAGTTTACTCTTCATTTCCTATCATTCTTGTTGATTGCATGCATGGGGTTCATAAAGTTTGCAACTTTACGAATCTCCAGGGTAAAATGGTCCAAGGTGGGCTAGATCTAGCTTTTGGTCAAGCAAGGATGCCATGCATGGATTTTTAGAGTATAATTCCCCTTTTGACCATTTTGACTTCAAGACATGCATTGGACATGCATGTCCATAAAGCCTCCATCTTTGGAATGTTTAGAGAATTAGAACCTCTTCTGGAATGGAGGGATTCTAGATCCCTAGAGTCTTGAACCACATGACTAAGCTTTTGAGCTTTCCAACCTTTGTTAAGGGCCTTAGAGCATTCGGAGTGGTTCTAGAGGATAAAGTTGGAAACTTTATCCTTCTAGACACCTTTAGGTTTCAGATCTAAGCCCTGGAGTCCCTGTATTCGACGTACCATCGGAATAAACAAACAGGAGGGACTCGACGAGTTGCTCTGGCAACTTGACGAGTTGGATCGGGTTTCCCCGTCTTCTGGATATCGAGTGAACTCGTCGAGTTGATGAGACAACTCGAAGAGTTGGCTAGGGTTTTTCCTGGTTTTCTGGACTCTGAAGGAACTCGACGAGTTGCTAGATGCACTCGACGAGTTGGGTCAGCATGGACTGTTGACTTTGACTTTGACCAGGAGTTGACTAGGGTTGACCATTCAGTATGTTAGGCCTTTTTGGATATTGGGCCTTCTTAGATTGGGTCCATTATGGATTGGGCCTTATTGGGCTTTGTGGGCCATTGTGGGTTTGGATCCAATTTGGAAAATTGGGCCATTGATGGATTTATGGACATCATAGTGTGGACTTTTGTTTTGAGCTTGGGCCTCAGTCTTGAATCATACTGGGCCAGGGGTAGAATGGTCATTTTACCCCATGAATGGATTAAGGATTATAGTATGGAACCCAATTGCTAATTGGGTATATTGATTGGTATTGATAGCTTGGGAAGTCGGCGGGGCAGCAACTAAGGATGTCATTCGGGAAGCTTCTGCATTCGATGTGAGTCTCCTCACCATACCAATGGGTATAAGGCACCAAGGCCGGCCCATTTATCTAGTTGTGATGATTATTGCGGATGTGCTATTGATGCATTATGTATTTATGTGAAGACCATTCGATGGTTCCCATGGCAAGTAGTTATATATGTGGTATGCTAGTTGTCTTTGTGATACTTGCATGGAAGACCCGGGGGGTTCCCGAGGAAGTTGGATATAAGACCATGTGGGTGGTTCCTATGGCATTCCAAGCTAAGACCATGTGGGGGTTCCCATGGCAGTGGGCTAAGACCATGAGAGGGTTCCTATGGCACCCGATGTAAGACCTTGGAGGGTTTCCAGGGCATCCTTATATGTTTGCATGTTTAGATCATATGTTTGTATGTATGGTTTGATTGATAGTTAGTGAAGACCATGTAGGGGTTCCCATGGCAGTAGGCTAAGAACCATGAGGGGGTTCCTATCGCACCCGGAGTAAGACCTTGGAGGGTTTCCACGACTTCCTTATATGATTATATGCATGGCTTATGTGATTGATATGGTTTATGTATCTTTTATAGCTAATATGGGTTATGTGGTTATGGGATTGTGTGAGGTATGCGCTGGGGAACTCACTAAGCTTCGTGCTTACAATTTTGTTTATTATTTAAGGTATCATCGGTTTGGAAATGAGGGCCCCGACTTGATCGCAGTACACCCACCCATGCTTTCCGCAATGAATGATTTTGGGATGAACTCTGATAAATGTTTTACTTAGCGATATTTTGAAATGTTTGGAATAAATGGTATCTATGTTTTGGCTATATTAAAAATGAAAATTTTACCCTTGATTTTTGGGTCGTTACAGTAAACCCCCTAAAATTGCTACAAACATGAGATAGTTGTGATGTATATGATCACAAAAGAAAAGAAAATTGAAATCAACATGGACCAAGAGGAAATAGAGTCTAAGCTACCTTTTCATTTGTAACAATTGCAAGTTTCAAAGTGTACACTTAATCCATAATGATCATAAGAACGTACCAGCAACTTCAATGGCAATTTTCACAATAAGATTGGTTTGACCAAAAGCTTTGAGAACTCTTTTATTTATGGTCTTCATTGTTGATCATTTCCTATTTTGCTCTCTTTCATACTCTTCTTGACAAAGCTGATATATTATATCCTCAGCAGCACCGCGACACCATGACAATAGTCTCCATGAAAATATGGCAATCGAGCTGTAGTCACCTTAGCTTTACATTCACCAGAAGATACAAAGAAATGATCATACAATATTAAGATTATAATACACATACAACACACGTTTAATATATATATATATATATATATATATATATATATATATATATATATATATATATATATATATATATATATATATATTATCGGTTTGGAAATGAGGGCCCCGACTTGATCGCAGTGCACCCACCCATGCTTTCCGCAATGAATGATTTTGGGATGAACTCTGATAAATGTTTTACTTAGCGATATTTTGAAATGTTTGGAATAAATGATATCTATGTTTTGGCTATATTAAAAATGAAAATTTTACCCTTGATTTTTGGGTCGTTACAGTAAACCCCCTAAAATTGCTACAAACATGAGATAGTTGTGATGTATATGATCACAAAAGAAAAGAAAATTGAAATCAACATGGACCAAGAGGAAATAGAGTCTAAGCTACCTTTTCATTTGTAACAATTGCAAGTTTCAAAGTGTACACTTAATCCATAATGATCATAAGAACGTACCAGCAACTTCAATGGCAATTTTCACAATAAGATTGGTTTGACCAAAAGCTTTGAGAACTCTTTTATTTATGGTCTTCATTATTGATCATTTCCTATTTTGCTCTCTTTCATACTCTTCTTGACAAAGCTGATATATTATATCCTCAGCAGCACCGCGACACCATGACAATAGTCTCCATGAAAATATGGCAATCGAGCTGTAGTCACCTTAGCTTTACATTCACCAGAAGATACAAAGAAATGATCATACAATATTAAGATTATAATACACATACAACACACGTTTAATATATATATATATATATATATATATATATATATATATATATATATATTGTACCATCACTTCATCTTTATCATGTCTTATTGTATCACACTTGTATTATATTTTTCCTAAAAGTTTCAATCTTTCCGATGGAAGCCATCAAATAAACCTCGAATCCAGAATCAGATTGTTTTCCGAATTCACTTAAGAAAGAGGTGTCCGGAGTGAAGAAGCAAAACATCAGAAGGATGAAAGAAAATCAATGATAGAATTTCCAATCAAAATTTCATTTAAAACCCTAGAAAGAGTCGTGGAAACATTTAGAATTAGAAATTGAAGCATCAAATTTTACTATAAAACCGCATTTGAGTATTTAGAGAGAATAAAAAACAATACCAACAAGCATCAGTGGAACTCCATCATCTCTTAAAATTCCTTGATCACATCCCTTAATCACCTATTTCAGTATTCAAATCTATAGTTTTTGAGGATGTTGAAACCAAATTAAAGCGTATAAGTTGTGGGACCTGTTACCTCACCAACACCCATACGAAATGTAAGAGGTTTTCCTCGATTGTAGCTGATGTCGAACACCTTTCCCTGAGTTTGCCTACATAATGTGTGTAATTCAATAGCAGTGGTGGTATCAATTAGCTTGATTTTGTATTACAAGTTTGATAGATTGGGGAAAGGAGCTGAGTCGACCTTGATGAGTTGACCTTTTTTAGGATGAGGGCCACGTCCCACAAATTTATCACAAAAGGCAAGGCCGGAATCAGCCACCATGAACTCGTACGATATAGCCACGTTGGATTCTGGTGTGACATGGTGTGACAGAGGCAAACTGAGGCGATTCAACACCACCATGTTCAACAGAAGGGGGGTTATGTTATTAAATGAAAGGTGACCATCCTATTTGATTGGATTTTAATTCCTCATCGTTAACCATCCGTACCATCAGAATGTTGGAGGAATTAGCGTTTATGTTGGAGATTTGGATACCCCTTGGATCGTGTGAACACTTTCTGAACTGATATTTCTACATTATGTATGGGTTGCAAGAAATTTAGCCTAGGATAATCCAAGAGGACACTTACGAATCTAGGCACAGAAATCGTAAGTCAGATTGCTAGAAGGATTCTATGTTCGTTTGAAGGAAAAGAGAGCTAATGGTTTTTCGTGAGTATCTTTTCAAAGATAAGAGTATTTATACTAAATGAGATTAGGGTTTTCCTCTTAGGGTTAGCCGTCATGGGTTGCTTTGGAAGCAAGTTAGGAAATCCAAAATTTAATGAGGAAATCAAGGGTTTCCAAAACTGACGAATTTCATCAATTTTACCATAATCACCCTCAAGAATTTGTTTTCCCACTATGTTCACATATGTAAAATTCGGATAGTTTTTGGGGTACTGCCCCTCGACCCTGCCTGTTGAGCTGGCAGCGGGACCCCACCCAGGGGATCTGCCCCTTGGACCCCGCTAGGGGCGCTGCCCCTTTAGAAACCCAGGACCCAAGGGCGCTGCCCCCGGACCCCCGACTTGTCGTCGAACCGGATTCTAATTCGATCTTATACATGCATGCACTCCGTACATACCCCGTACATATATTAGAGTACAAATTATGAAGCCTCTTAGCTCACATGTTAGTTCCAATTACATAAAATGACATGGTGACACTAAAATCACCAACACAAAATCAATTAATCTAGAAATTGAAATTAACAAATCATTAAATAAGAAAATATTAGGTGACAACTACGTGAATGAGGCTGTTGGTTATCAACATCGTGGAGAAGTGAGGAAGAAAGAAATCGACATACTTTAACTTCAACATCATCGACTCAAAGCGCAGGAGAGCAAACATATGTTTTATGTTCTTGAATGAATGGATATGGCGAACTGTGACAAAAGTGGAGGGAGACATCGGATTCTCATTGGAAGATAGGGAGGTGGACAACACTCCAATAGGTGGGCAATAGAGGGAGTAACACGCAGTCAAGATACAGGAAAGCCAAAAGAATTCGGCTCAATACCAACCGACGACAACCAAACCCAACCAACAAAAACAAAGCAAGAAACCACTCAACTTAATACTCCGACATTATTTCTTGACATCACATATATTAATATGTATATAATCTTTTATAAAATCATGAACCAAATAAAAGTTTCATATCATTTAATTTTTTTTATTAAATCTTGAACAGTTTTTTTCAACTATATACGATGGAAATTTAATTCTTTACCATATTATCTTTTTTTTATGTTTAGAAATCAGTTTTTTATTAACTACATACGATGGAAATTTAATTCTTTACCATATTATCTTTCTTATTTGTAACTTTACATATAAATAATAGAAAGTTCACCTTATTTAGAAATGAGTTATTTATCAACTCATCAACCAAATAAAAAAAAGTTCACCTTATTTAGAAATCAGTTCAATTCATCCCCTCTCGTTTTCCCAATAGGTGCAATTCACTCCGATTCCAAAGGCTTGTTGTCCAACCAAAGCGCTTTTGCTGTGATTATCTAGAATTGGAAAAAAGGAATCAGCGAGAAAAATATGGAAGTGCTGTTATTCTTGCACGCGTGTAGACACCACACGTAGGAGCGACGATGAGTCAAGAAGTTTCTCAAATCCTCCAGGAAACCACTGTTGGCCACCTTTATAACTCCTTCCCAAACCCCTTATTACTTCTTCGTTAAGTTCAGAATTTGTTCAAATGCCCTCTTGTTTTCCCAATTCCAAACCCTAATTTCTCAATTTCGAGTCAAATAGCCGGAAGGTTACTCAGATTTCTCTAAGATGTGGAACCAACAACCATTTGGGAAGACCGACGTGGAGTCGGGAACAAGCGGAGTGCTGTATCCAACGATCTTGGAGTCGCCTGAACTCCGGTGGTCATTCATTCGGAAGATTTACTCTATCGTCGCCATACAGTTACTTCTTACCGTCGCTGTCGGTGCCGTCGTTGTCTCTTATCATCCCATTGTCACTTTCATGACAACAACCACCGGTGGATTGGTTTGTTATATTGTTCTCATCATCGCGCCATTCATAAGTAAGTTCTCGAATCAATTTCCCTCGATTTCTTTGTAATATATGTATTGCTCTGGTTTAAATCGTGCGAGCATGAATCGATGAGGTTTTTTCTGTTATAATTTGCTCTGATCCTTATTATGGTTTTCTTCTGTCAATCGTCAATAGATGAAATTCTAGTGGTATAATTTGGTTTTATTTCTTTGTAACTTCTAATGTTCTTTCGAGAATCCGTGTGATCGTGAATTTGATTACGGTTTTGTGTTGTTTTACAGCCCTGTGCCCATTGTACTACTATCATCAGCGTCATCCGATCAACTATCTGCTTCTTGCGATCTTCACTGTGACTCTTGCTTTCGCAATCGGTTTGACATGCGCATTCACTAGCGGTAAGCATCGTTTCCGTTATTCCATGTCAAACATATTTTCTAGGGTTATTATGCATATTCAATTTCGAATTGCTAGCATGTATGGAAGAAAAAACACTTATAAATAAGTAATTAATCACTGCAAAAGAATCCGGAAAACCCTAATGTTGGATAAAATTGCAGGGAAGGTGATCTTGGAAGCTGCTATTCTAACTGCGGTGGTGGTGGTGAGTTTGACTCTGTTCACTTTTTGGGCTGCAAGAAGAGGTTACGACTTCAACTTCTTGGGGCCATTCTTGTTTGGTGCCATTATGGTTCTTATGGTCTTTTCTCTCATTCAGGTTCATCATCTGATTCTTGCCCTCTCTTTATCCAATGAATTCCTTTTCCTAATTTCTGGATTCAGACAATTTACATTCTTGTGTTCATTTGTGCAGATTTTCTTCCCTTTGGGTAAGATTTCAGTGATGATATACGGGTGTCTGGCTTCCATTGTCTTTTGTGGGTACATTGTTTATGATACTGATAATCTGATCAAACGCTACACATACGATGAGTACATATGGGCTTCTATCTCGCTGTATCTTGATATCATCAACCTGTTCTTGTCGCTGCTTACTGTTTTCAGAGCTGCTGATAGTTAGATGTTTGATATGATGGATATGATACTTTGTTAATTGCATCTTGTTGATATGCACACGAAATGATGTATTGGATTTGTGGATAAACATATGAGATGATATTGGTTGCTTTTTCAACTTGGTTGATATGGAGCTATTCGTTTAATGTGTTTCTTGCTTTTCGTACTTGGTTAGATTTATTTAATTTTTTGTATATACTTTATAATTGTCTTGTTTGTTAGCTTTATTTTATTTTTTATGTATATGTTAGCTGTTTGCCCATAAGTAAAAACTAGCATATTATCAAGGAACTTTATTAACTTATTGCTAGTTTAATAAATATTCTGGCATTCTAAAAGGATGACAATTATTTATTTATTTATTTGTCATGGAATTTTATTTTTATTGATTTCCAACAAAATATTGTAATTTCATTTTACATGAAGACATTGTAATTTGCGTTTTTAAGCTAATTATAATATTGTATTTTAGAAAATCTATTAGATTATTTTTACTAAAATAGTTTTATTTTTAGCTTTATAATAGAAAAAATCATATAATAAAAAAAATAAAGAAAATATGTCTATCTTTTCTTCTTTTGCCAGAGCAGTTTTTCAATTCTAAAACAACGATGTTTTATTTTCTTGCAATATACATTCAACTTTGAAAGACACATCTTGCAAAAATATATTAGATTGTAACTTCATCAAAATTATTCTTTAACTTTGATTGAGAAACGGACCTGATGCATTAGTTGATAGAGTTTAAAGCAAAAGTGTTTAAATTTTGTGGACTTTAAATTTCAATGCGAACGGGGATTGTTGCTTTGCTTTATTTGGACCCTGCTTTGGGTTATTAGATCTCTATCTCTCTATTCTAATTCTAATTCTAATAAATGAACAGATTTATTCTCTTATTGACAAATGTCATACTACTAAAACTTATCATTAATATTATATGTCACCTATCATGTCACTTGTCAACCTATTAATTATCTATTTTAAATTTCAAATTTTAAATTTTCCACTCTAATTACAATAAATTAATAATTGATTCTCCAATTTAAATTTTAAATTTTAAATTTTTTCATTATAATTATATTAAATAAATAACATTAGATTAAAAAATAAAATAAAATTAATACAGATTATAAGATGATATAACTTCACGTATTTATTTAACTTAACGATTATAATTTTATATAACTAAAAAATATCTGTTAAATAATAATTTATTTAAAATAATTGATTAATAATTTTAATTTTTTAATATGAAAGTTTAATTTATTTTATAACCATGGTTTTCACAGGTTATAAACTAGTGTAGAGATAAAATTGAAGGTACCTGAGATTTCCTTAAACTTGAGTTTGGGTTTTGGCAGACATTCATTATGAATTTGTCACTTTGTCTGATATTACGTGTATTCGGATTAACAATATCAAACCAAGATTTTTAAAATATCAGCAGCATTATTACTTAATATCCATTTTAAACACAAACTCCTGTTACTAAAAGAGAAATGTATTATCAACTTTTTTTTTTTTTATATATATCAAATCTGCTAATACACGTATTCACATCTTACATGTGACAAATTATTCAAACACAAATACCAAGTAACAACATCTGCAAATATCAAGAACATAGATATTGCAATATCGTAACAAATCATAATCGGTCTCCGTGCTCATGCAATATATTTGCCATGAAGAAATTAGCAAGTTAAGCGAAAAAAAAAAAGCAAGCTAGATTTAATTCTAATAGCATGTATTTCCAGTCCCTAGCTCAAATCTTTCAATCTCAAATCTTTCAATGTATTGTAATGTCTGAAATTTCAGAATAAAAAATTTCATTTTTAAAATAGAATAAACATTCATTTTTATATAGTTACATTATGTCAATCCATTTGTTCAAAAACCATAATTCAAAATCATAGTTATAAGGAAAACAATACGGAATCTTGAATCATAAAACCATTGATGTGCGTGTGTATAGTCTCGCCTTCGAAATCCGATAAGCACCTGAAAAACATTTAAATCCACAACTCTAAGTCAAAGCTTAGTGAGTTCCCCAAAATACCCCACACAACAATACATATATAATGCATACACGTCGAGCCCATAGGGATCATTTTTGTAGTTTTTTCTAAATAATATTGATCCTTTATACTTCATAAATTTTCGAATTATGGTTTATCTAATTACATAGTTTAAAAGTTCATATTTTATAGAACTAAAATAACAATTAATACTAGTAATTATCCTACAAATTTGAAAAAGGCAAGAAATCCCGAAATTTTGCTGGAGGCTTCACCACGCCATGGCAAGCAGAGTGCCATGTCGTGGTGCGACTTAGCTGGTTTATTTTCGATTTTCACTATTGATTTCTAGTTTCATATATGCATAAATAACAGAAAATCCAAGCCTCTGATACCACTAATGAGTTTTCTAGGTTACAACAATAAAATGTACGCAACGAAACATAATCATATTATGAGTACATGCAACCTAGAAGTCTATGGTATTTTATCAAGTTATAGCAACATACTTATGAAAAAATAAAACTAACCTACTTGTAATCGAAATTCACAAGGATTAGTATACATACATTTTGTTATAATCAAATATAAAAAACCATATCTTCAAATCTTCTAAAGCTCCATGGAAATCGAACATCCAATACTGTGAATGTCTCTATTGATTCATACTCAAAACCCTAAAACACTAGAAAGACAAGAAGAGAGAATATATGATGAGAATTTCGGATTCTTCATCCTAGAAGGTATTAACCACAAAATTATGATGCCCAATGGTGATATTTATTGTTTAGGTAACTCGCTAGATAAACTAGATTTGAATGATTAAATATTAGATTTAATCTACAGTTCAAATCTTTTCTTTATCAGATACCAAGAGGCTTCTAGAAACCCTATAACCCCTCTAGAAACCGTCCATGTTTTGTACCATTCTAGAATTGTCTCTTTTGTTCAAATGTTGAACAATTACAATTCAACATTTGCACCTTTAATTTATTTCAATTAATCCCGAATTAATTCTAATTAATAATTAATCAATGCAACTATTTCCAATCAATTTATTAATCATATAATAAATCAACAAATCATTCTCTCTCTCTCTCTCTCTCTCTCTCTCTCTCTCTCTCTCTCTCTCTCTCTCTCTCTCTCTCTCTCTCTCTCTTAATGTCATTTCTAGTTATTTCTAATTTTTGAAGGCAATTCAAAAAAGATGTTATTTTTATTCACCAAGATTATACCAATTTAATTAAAACCATAGACCCCTTAATCCACCATTATATTTTTTTTATAAAATACAAACATAATAGAGTTTAATAACAAACTCTACGTAAAATATCTCTAATTATAGTTTTTTTTAAAGAACTTTTTACTATTTAAATAAGCTTGTGGATAATTGTTATAATTAAAGAATATAGTTTTAATAATAACGTCGCTCTGAAAATTTATATCTACTACATGTTTTGTATATCTTGGATTCTATATAAACGTAGTTATATTTATATATTAAACATTTATTATTTCTTTATTAACTAATGACTTAAAAAACATACAAAGAAGTACCTCACAATTACCTAGGCGCCAACTTAGTACACCAACAACATCCTTCACCTCAATCTTGAAGTTCTCCGCGAATACTCAACCAAAATCCAAAATACTTTTTTTTTTCAAATATAAAATCTTTGGTTAATGTCATAAAAATTCTTAAGTTTTTAGGGTTTTGTCAGTTTTACCCAAAGTTGGATTTTATGTTCGTTTTTGCCTCAAACTTGCATTAATTTGTTCATTTTTACCCCCTAACCGGTTTTTATCTTCAAAAGCCGGTCATCTCTTATCTGATTGGATGCAATTGCTGACTAGAATGACAAGTCAGCACGCTGACATGTGCCTTCAAGGGAAAAAGGGACGAGAATCAGGGGCTAGGAATCGAACCCGGGTCCCTCACATCAAAGGCATCAAAGGGAGGAGCTTTAACCACTAAGCTGGAAGACATTTTATATTTATTTTCTAACTTAATATATTTAATGTGTATCTTGCTGGTACTTTTAAATAATAATAATAATAATAATAATAATAATAAGGGTTAACGACTTGTCATTCCAGTCAGCAATTGCGTCCAATCAGATAAGGGATGACCGGCTTTTGAAGGTAAAAATCGATTAGGGGGTAAAAATGAACAAATTAATGCAAGTTTGAGGCAAAAACGAACATAAAATCCAACTTTGGGCAAAACGGACAAAATCCTGAAAACTTAACGGTTTTTATGACATTAACCCTAAAATCATTTATTAAAAAAATAATAAAATAGTTGAGCTACGCCTTCAAAGCCCTAAATTTATTTTTCATTATTTGCATCCCAATGAATCTCATATCATCATATATAATGTTAGGTGTTGTTTGTTTTCTGAAGCCAAAACGTCTGTAGTCTGCGGACCACATCTGCAAGCCTCTGCAGCAGAAGAGGTGGACCAAACGTCTGCAGTCTGCAATAAGAAGACTGTTTGTTTTTTAACGTCTGCAGGCTGCTGAAATAAACTGAATTTTAAATAAAATTATTTTACAAACTTAAAATGATTTTTCAACACCAAAATTTTAATAATAATAGTCTTATAACATTGAAAATAAAATTCATGCAACTAAATTAGTCATACAATAAAAAATTTTGTTTTACAATAACAATTTCAATTAAAACAATTCAATCTATATTGTGCATCAACTGATCAGCAATTTCATCCCGTAACTGAGTCATATATTCACGGTCTGCTACAGTACCATGTGTTGGAATCCCGTCTTCATCATCATCAATGGTCATATTGTTATTTCGAAACGGGACATTGGGTTCATCGTATCGTGCAAAATACTCATCACTAAGTCCTTCTCTCCTTATATAATTATGAAGCGCGAAACATGCCATGGCAATGTTTCTTTGTGTCACAAATGGGAATGGTGCCATCCTCTTCAATATAGGGAAGCGTGCTTTCAAAACACCAAAAGCACGCTCAATGACATTCCGAAGTTTTGCATGTCCATGGTTAAATTTTTCTTTATTGGTCAATGGACGTCTTTGACAAAAATCTCCAAGCCAATACCTCACATTACGATAAGGGGCCATAAATCCTCGAGTGTGTGCATACGCAGCATCACAAAGATAATATTTGTCTGAAAAAAATGCAAAACACTAATCAATTTTTAAATTAAGATAAAAATATTTAAAAAAAACAAAAACTTACCTGGTGGTGGAAACGGGAATGATGCTTGTGGATCGGCTACTGCTTCTGATAATATTCTAGAGTCATGCGCTACCCCTTCCCACCCGGCCACAACAAATGTAAAAATCATATTGAAGTCACAAATTGCCAATACGTTTTGGTAGCAATCTCCCTTTCCCCTACTTCTATATAAGTCTTGTTTCTTAGCAGGGACAACAGCATGTATCAAAGTGCCATCAAGTGCACCAACCGCTCCTTTGAAAACCCTTTGTAGCCTCCTATTATGTCCTGGAATGTTTGGATTCGGATTAAAAGAAGTTGGTACTATAACATCTTGTGCGAAAAGCATCATTTTTTCCAACACTTCATAAAAAAATTTATGAATTGTTTGCTTCGAGTGTTGAAATCTCCGCATGATAATCACGTAACGTTGATTATGGCCGATCATCATCAAAAACATAGCCATCTTTTCCTCAACCGATACATGTTTGTTGTCCTTTAATGAGTAATTTGCTCTAAAATGAGCACATAGTCGTACAAAAGAGTCACGAGACATGCGTAATACTTCAACACATTGTAAACAATTACGGTGTAATAACTCCAATGTGTATTCATGTCCCGTCATTTCCGAATCATTATCCCGCAATCGTTTCACACCCCTCTTCCAAAAATAACGGATGTATAGGTACATAAGAATTACGAGAAGTAACTTTTGATTGTGATCCATATGAACCTAAAATCAATAAAGTAGAACTTTAAAAAACATTACATTAACCATATTTCAAGTAGCAAAAAAAATTACATAAACCATATTTCAAGTAGGAAATAAACATTACATTAATCATATTTCAAGTACCAAAAAAACATTACATAAACCATATTCTAAGTAGCAAAATAACAAAAAATAGTTCCAACAAGGGCAAAAAGACCTAACAAAATAGTTCCAACAAAGGCAAAAACATTTAACAAAATAGTTCCAACAAAGCAAAAAAACATAACAAATAGTTTCAACACTAGAAAATCATCGGACAATATTTCCATCCTTCAAAACTCCTAAACTTGTACCCGTCATCTCAAGCCATCCTCGTAATATCTCGGGAACATCGGGCAAATGCATCCACATCTCTCTCATGTTCATGGTCCCTCCAAAAATATGATATGCGACAAAGCGTAAAGGATCTGTAGGGCCTAACTGAAGCACCTCTAACTTCTCTAAACATTGAGGAATTGTATACCCTTTAGTCAAACTTTGTAGAGCTTTTTTCATTTCAAATGCTAAATCGTCAGCAGTAATAGAAGTTCCATCAGGTGAAGAAGCAGACGGTGAGGCACTAGGAGCTACAGGAGTTGAGGGTTTAGCCCTTTTGTTGGGGTTACCGGATGGTGAAGCAGTATATGGTGAAGCAGCAGAAGGTGAACCAGCAGAAGGTGAACCTGCAGAAGGTGAACCTGCAGAAGGTGAAGCAGCAGAAGGTGGTGACTCATGATGGGAAGTGTCAACACCATCATCATCTATTGCATGAAAAGGGGTGGCGGTGATCTGAAGTGGTGGAACACGACAAGAGGATGCTCCAGCTACTGATGATGATTGGGTTGAGTAACTCCTAAAATTACCAGTGGCACTATTTCCATCAAAAAGACGTGCACAAAGATCTGAAAAAGGCAGTGAAATTGTTCTCAATGAAGCAGCTTTCGGATGCCCCTAAACCCAAATGTAACAAAAAATAGTATAAGAATATTTGGCAACTTCAAACGTAAATGTTATATATATATATATATATATATATATATATATATATATATATATATATATATATATATATATATATATATATATACCTTCTTAAAATCATCCCACTCCTCGGCTGTTAAATTAAAAGTGTTTGTTTGAGAATTGTATATATTACCAGTTTTGTTTTTTAAATATACTCATCCTGTGTATTTGGCTTTCAGATTGTCATATGCGTTTTTCATTTGTTTTTTACTCAACTCAAACCCAAATTTCTCCTTAAGAACTCTTCCAAGCCTTATCTATGAGTCTTTCTGCAAACTCAATCATTTTCTACCGACACTCTCTACTTCTTCAATACAAGTATCCAATAAGCATTTTAAATGCTCATTGGTCCATTGTTGTTTTTCTCCCATTTCTAATAAGCAATATATCATAGACAATAATAATTTCATAAGGTATTGTAGCATTCACAAATTGACAAATATGATTTCATAAGGTATTGCATATCATACACATTCCAAAAAAAAATAACGATTTGAAACAATAAAGAGTATTTCAAAACCAAATAACAATAAACAATCAACAACTAACATCATTATTTCATATTTCCAAAACCAAACAACAATTTTCAACAAATTCAATAACAACTTTAAGCACATTCAACAACAATTTTAAGCACATTCAACAACAATTTGAAACAATAATAAGTATTTTCAGCCTCCTATAACAGCAAAAAAAGATTTTCAGCCTCTTATTTCAACAATTTGAAACAATTTTTAGCATATTCAACATATTTTTACAGCAATTTCAGCAACATTAAACAACAAATTGAAACAATTTAAAACAATTTTCAGCAACATTTAACACCAATTAACAACAATTTGAAGCACTAGAATTTTCAGCAACAATTTGAAGCAAGAAAATCTATATTTTCTTCAATATTTCGGATTTCCAATATCAAAAAACAAGAATTTTAGTGCATTATAGAGTTTTCCAGCAAGACTGATCGTTAATTTCATGGTTGAACTGCAAAAAAAAAAAGGAAAGGAAACAAACATGTTGCTGTTGCTGTTCGCTGTTGTTGTTCGATGTCGCTGTTGCTATTCGATGTTGCTGTTGGCTGTTGTTGCTCGTTGATGGCTTGGAACGGAGGCTGTTCGCTGATGGCTTGGAACGGAGGTCGCTGGTCGGAGAACTCGCCTGGACGCCTTCGATTGGAGAGGATGGCGGCGACTGGCGGTGCTAATCGCCGGTGATGGTGGACGATCGATTGAAGATGGAGTCCTTTTGTTGGCTGGGAATTTTGATTAGGGTGGGAAGTTTTGAAGATGGAGGGGGAAACAAAAAGGAGGCGTGTTTTTTTTAGGTTAAATTCACTTCGCAGACCTTAGAAGAGGCTGACCCAAGTCTGCGTGGTGAAGACCTCGCGCAGACGTTTTCATGTCTGCACACTTCAGAAAAACAAACGCACTTCAAACCTATAAGTCTGCATGTGGTCTGCGCCGCGCAGACAGAAGACCTCGCGCAGATCTGCAGAGAAAAAACAAACACCCCCTTAACGTCCATATATAATGTTAGCGTCCACACATGCATGTGTAACTCCTCTAGAAACCAATTATATGTCAATACATTCATAGGGAAATAAGTCTGCTAAACAAAATAAGTATGTATAATAAAATATATAATCAATAGTTATAGGGAAATAAGTTTGCTAAATAAAATACACTAATAGATATAAAGCAATATAAGCTATTCTTTCTATACTAATGTATATCATTTAACTTGTAAATAAGCATAGTTTATAAAACTATGGTCAAAACAGATTTTACTTTCCAAAAACCATTTCATATGATATACCCTATAACTATGGGGTGTTGAGGGGGTAAAGTGGACAGCTGCACAGAGCCTAATTTTTTTTATTATATATTATATATATTGTTTATTTAAAAATAAAAACTTATAATAACGATAGGGGCATTTTTTTCTGGCTCGTTCTGGGCATATTTAAATTCTCAGGACCGGCTCTGCCTATAAAATGTTTCAATACTGTGAAATGCTCATAAATGCCAAGAAATTCTTATAATTTAATATATAAACCATATATTAGTATTACATAAGAAAAACTTTATTGAACACACATAATTTTCTCTTTGCCTATTTTGCAGAGTTTCATGTATTCGTAATGAAATTCACAAAAATGAGAAAAGGAAAAAATGGCTTAAATATTGATGGGTTTCGTAGTGGGCTTAGGCTTATTTCTCACGATCCTATTTAGAAACATATTTCGTAATTAGTATGGGCTTAAAACGATATCATATTATCATTCCGCCGTGTCCAGTCCACTGCATTTTGTAGTGGATCCCCTGTAAAATGGATGGTTTATTGTGAGATTTGATTAAACTTTGGTTGTTATTTGGTATGTCGTTAAAAGCGAATTTTCAAATTTCAAAATAATACAATTATCAAATCTTAGTATCAATATCCATATCAAACTTTGGTTGAACTGTTTTTTTTTTCCTCAAGATATCCATATTATAATATTGAGTAAATTACACGAATGGTCCCTGTGGTTTGGGGTAATTTGCACGTTTGGTCCCTAACTTATTTTTTTAACTCGGAAAGTCTTGTTTGTTTTTGTTACGTGCTTGGTCCCTACTATTTGTTTTTGTTACACGTTTGGTCCTTGTCTTACCTCAAAAAACTATTATTTAAATATGAAAAAATGGTGGGGTATGTAAGGTAAGGTGAGGGGGTTAAGGTTGGGGGTCTATTTATTTAAATAAATTAAAAAATCAAGGGAAAAATAGTCTTTTTAGCTAAGACAGGGACCAAACGCGTAACAACAACAAACAGTAAGGACCTTCCGAGTTAAAATAATAAGTTAGGGATCAAACGCACAAATTACCCTAAACCATAGGGACCATTCGTGTAATTTACTCTATAATATTTTTATTCATTGAAATGTTAGTATCAGATAATTTTTTATTTTTGGAAATAGATATATATTTATAATGTATTTAAGATATATAAAAAATAAATTAATCAATTTTTTATAAAAAATTGCTATAATTAACTATTAATAATAAAAAGTATTTGTTACAATATACTTTTATTTAAAAAAAATTGGTAAAAAGACTAATATAACAAAAATACACCTTTAAAGCACTGCATTAGACATGCCTCAATTCAAGCTTTTTGCGTCCAAAAATGATATTTTTTATTTGAATCCGAACAATATTCATTTGATTAATAATGGGGACCAAATTAAGTTGATTACAGAATCTATTTTTTTATTTTTATTTTCAAGAAAAGTCAAAGGAATTTTTTTATTATTATTATTATTATTTTTTTTTAGAATATGACAACACCTAGAGCTTTTTGGATTAAAATTATAACATGATACTTGGAATTTTAGTTGTCAAATTATCATGAAGACCGACGAATAGGGATGGCAAAAAGCCTCATGCCCAATGGGGAACCCGAAACCCGCACCCGTTTTGACTGGGGAATCCCCAGGTTGACCGGGGATGGGGACGGGGATGGGGAATACCCGAATAAAAAAAGTGGGGATGGGGATAGCCTTAATCCCCGACCCTCGACCCGCCCCCGACATATATTAATATATAAAAATAATATAGAACATATATTTATAGTATAGTTTATAATACATAAAATTTGATCTAAGTAACCTAACTCATTAGTAATTACTTGGTTGAAATTATACTTTTTGTTTTTTCTTTTATCTAATTTAAACTCGTGTATATATATATTTTTTCTCTTTGGTTGATCTATTTTACCTTAAATATCAATCTGATAATTTTTTTCTACTTGATTTTTCATGTATGTATTTAAACTTGGTAGAAAATTTATTTATATTTTTTATGCAATTTATGGGTACTTATATATTTTATAAAATCTTTAAACTTATGCTGGTAAAATTGAAATATAGAGTTTTTTCTTACGTAAAAGTTTGCATGTTAAAAGAGAAAAAGAAATCTCCGTTTCCCCGTTGGGGATCCCCAGTCCCCGTTGGGGGTGGGGATGGGGGTTTATTTATATTCCCCGATGGGGATGAGGATTGGAATGAGGATTCATGGATGGGGATGGGGATTGGGGTCCCCTGTGTTCCCCACCCCCGTTGCCATCTCTACAGACGATGTTGATGTGGAATGGATTTTTTTATTTTTATATAATAATTCCACATATTTTATTAATTTACTTTATTCTAAATTCAAAATATATAAGTTAATTAGTGATTAAGATACTATTAGTAAGTAGACAAGCGGACAACAAACTGCGTCGTAAAACCTTTTTATACGATAAAACCAATTCTTTTGAAGACTACAACCATAGATTTATGGGACATAATATTGTTATGCATGAACCGTTGTACTTTACTAAGAAGTTTCACCGCATCTGGCACGAGGAAACCAAACGTATCAAATGTGAATGGTACGAACACGTGTTGATTTTCCGTGCATGATTTCTCATGATTTGTGACTTTGCATGTAGCAACTTTTAAAGCAGTCCGCCCCGCCTTGAAACCCCCATCCCTCAAGCCCATTAGAGGGGATACCCCTATAAGGTCCACATAAGCATGTTTCCCTCCAACTCATTGAAAAACCAAAACGTCAGTCGGTCTAAGGGTTGACCCTCCTTCTGTCGGGCCAGTCAAGAAATTCACAAGTGCCTATTTCTTGGCGGAAACCATGACACGCTTAAATATGTCAAACAAAACATCACTAACCATATCGTATCAATATTTGAACCCCAAGAGTTCTTTACAATGGACCGCATGCTCTCCAAAAGAGTCCAAACATGCCTTGCGATACTCTATAATATATCGTCAATTTGGAATATTGGGATCATGAGCCGATATTTAAGGACAATACGATACTCCACATGAGACATATGTTGGCCAAGCTCATCTATATGGATATCTAGAAGAAATATTGAGCATGGGGTGCTCGTAAACACTTGAAAATCGTTTTCTGCCAAACTTGTTGAATTAAGGTCTCTAAGCTCATAACTAAATTGGTATACTCTTGTAATTAAAAGCAAAGTTCTTTTTTGGGTTGTTATGATAACTAGAACTTGGTTAGAATGACATTTGTAGAGAGAGGATAAATTTATTAGATATTATATGATTAATAAATTGTAATAAATGATTTGTTAATATATCATATGATTAATATATTAATTTGAAATAGATAGTTGATTTGTTAATTTATTATATGATTAATTAATTAACATGAGACCAATAGTTAAAAGATTGATTTGTTAATTTATATGATTAATAAATTAATAAGAAATAAATAAGAATTAATTAATTATTAGTCATAATTAATCTATAATTAGTTCAATAGTTGAACAAAAGAAAGAATTTTAGAACCATCCAAGGCATGGATGGTTTTGGAGGGATTCCTCGGGTTTCTGGAAACCTCCTAGTTGCATATATGGAAAAGATTTGAACTGGGATTAAATATATTAGTTAATCAATTCAAATTTGGCTTTGCCAGCAGGTTACCTAAACTATAAATAAGACTCATTGGGAGCCAAAATTCATGCACAACCTTTCTAAGAGGCTTTTGAACGAAAATTCCCTCTCCTTCCTCTCTCTACTCTTCATTATAGGGTTTCTAGGGTTTTAGGTGTGAGCCATTAGAGACATCATATTTTTGGTGCTAAACTTTCCAAGACCAACAACTATAAGGGAGTGAATTGATTTGTTTACTACATCAAATTAAAGGTATGTAACCCTAACTTGATATTTTTTATTACATTAGGGTTCATGTTAGGTTTTTTTTGTTCATTGTATGTTACCTTCAAAGTGTTATAACATAGATTCTTATCGGTTGCATGTGCCCTTTAAATGTTAATTGATTTTTCCACATGTACATGTATTTTATAATCTATAAAACCCATCAGTGGTATCAGAACATTGGTGTGTATAACATTGATTGTACATGAGATGAATTTAATGAAACAAAACATTCGATTGTGGTCTGTCACGACGTGACATGCTCTCTATCACGACGTGACACCAGCCCGAACATGATTTTCGGGAGTTTTCTGCCTGATCTGATTAGTAGGGTTATTTTTAGTGATGATGTAGTTTTAATTATGCTAAAATCCGAATTTTGAATGCCTTATATGATTAAATATAAAACCCTAAATATTAGGGAATAATCTTGGAATAGATAATTTTTAATTATAAGATTAATTAAATTGAATTATCCTTATGGATTTATTAATATATTTAATTATAAGATTAATTAAAGGATAATTATAAAAGTTATTAGGTTGAAATTGATTATTTAATTTAGATAATTAATATTTAAACCTTGTGTTTTAAAAAGTTTTAAAATACACCCTATACATATATAAAATGTTTAATTACTATATGTAAAACAAAAGTCAGTCGAATCAATAATAGACCTCATTCACTAAGCCATACTATAAGAGGGGTATAAGAAAATAGCCTATAAAATGACCGTTGAATGGGTGTCCTTTTCACCCACCGCTCCTTTGTATGGTGGAGGGTCATTAGCTGAACGAGTTCAATAGGACATAATCTGTAACATCCCAAAATGTGGTCCAAAAAATTTCATTTTTAAAATAGATAAAATTGTATTTTCAAATATCATCCATACATCTCAACAAAACCAATGTATCAAATGTCATAAAAATCAGAGTAAAATATCATATGCGGAAACCCAATGGTGTGTACGATGTAGTCAACCCGAGCTCTTCCCCTTGGAACTGGAAGTACCTGAAACAAAAACTGAAAATCGTAAGCACAAAGCTTAGTAAGTTCCCCAAACTACCCCATACCATACATACTAAATCATATAGTGGGCCCCCGCCCGGCATCAGGCCTCGCCCGACATCGAGCCCTGCTCGGTATACATATATGTTATTCTCGGGCCTTTCCTGTCACTGGGCCTCGCCCACTATACACATACAATCAATATCACATAATCATGATAACACACATAAATGATCATAAACACTAGCATATTATAACGCTTGGTTCCTGCTATGTATTTAATTTATAATTATTCACTTTTGTATAGAAACTCGACGAGTTGGAGGCCCCAAAATCGTCGAGCAGAGATGAATTGGACCGCGGATTTCGGAAACCTACTCGACGAGTTGGGGAGCCTCAACTCGACGAGTAAGCTGGAAAAAATGAAACCCTAATTCCGGGGTTTTGCACCCTATTTAAACACCTTAACCCCAAGGTGTTGGCCTCATCTCTAGCATCCACTGCACAAAACCCTAATCTCGAAACCCTAAGCCATTTTTGGTGATTGTGAGCTAATTTTGTGCATTCTTGGTGGGTTTGAAGAAGAAAAGGCTTGAAGGAGGAGCAAGAACGTGTGGGAGGAGAGCAGATCCAGAAGGTAAGCTTCATTTCTGGTTCAACTGAGGTATAAAGCTTCAGCCTTGTCTATGGCATGCTTAGATCTAGTTTTAGGATGTTTTGCTTCATGTTTTGGTCCAAAGACATTGATGGTTGGGATTTGGACGTCCCACTTGGGCAAACCCTTCAGATCTAGGGTCTTGAGGGGACTTCATGGCATAAAGGTGCCAACTTTATGGCCATGGAAGTCCCATGCAACTTCTATGTTGAATATAAAACTTGAATGATCGAATAGATTCAAACAGGTAAAGAATCAAAAACACAGAAAGAAGATCAAGTTGTGTCGAATGATTAATAATCACAGCCTTAGAAGAGCTCGATGAAGAACTGCTACTGTAAAGGTTGTGTAGGGTTTACAACTTAGACGATTATAAGATACGGTGCATGCATGCACTTTAAATAGTAAAACCATAATAATAAATAACCGGGTGGACAGGCCCAACCCGCTATACAAAATGGACACACAATGATGCAACCTATATGACCCAACAATCTCCCTCTTTGCGTCGATTGAGGAAGGAGACTCTTCACTGACGGGTTCGTTTCTGAGTCTTGAATAGCTTGGGCATGATGCTTAGCAAAGTACTGCGAAAGGCTATGTACCATCTAATCATGTCTGAATAGCATTTCTTCGTAGCTGCATCATTCACATTACACTACTCTGTGATCTCCAGAATGTAGTTCAGGAATGCAGTGGAGAACAAGTGTTTATCAGGCAATGCAAACAGACATTTCTGGAAATCACCTCTTTCTCTTTATCCCCGTTGAAACATCACAGTCTAGTTATCTGTTTCAGTTTTCCCCATCTTCATTTTTTCGACTTCATTCGCAAAACCTTGGGGAAGGGCTGTTGGTTTCTTTCATAGCACAGAAGCAATTCAACATCTAACTTCGCTACTTCATAGATGTATGAAACCAACATCCTTTTGATGTGAGCCTCGAGGGGTTCATATTTCTTCTCATCTTGCATTAGGAGATGCAGCAGAGTGATGCAATCAAATGGATTCAAACAAGGCAGATCTGCAAGCGAGAATTCAAACACCGAATTCGCAGAACCTCAACAAGTTTTAAATTTGATATTGACAAAACTCTCGGTTTGTATCGGCCCAATAACCTTGACAACTATTATCTTCTGTGAACTCCATGTCTAGTATTGTGGCTTGCCATGCTTCAAGTATAATGTCATCAGGGATTTATCCATATTCACATCCAAAGCAGCGAAATAAAAAAGCTTTCGGAGTGATGGGGAAATCCAGTTGTGAATCTTGTGTGTTCTCCAGTTCGAAAGATGCAACAGGCTCTAACCAATATTGGCTTGGATTATCAATAGCCTCATTCATAATTCACTCCAAAGTCCACAATAGAAATAAAAGCTTTCCGCTTTCCAAAGTGACTTGAGCTTCTCATTTATCTTTCTCTTTCTCTTCTGCCTCTCTCGCGATTCACAAGTTTTCATAGAGAATTGCATCACGTGCTTTGTGTTTAAGGTTCGCATTTTCGTCTTCTTCTTCCTCTTCATCATCATTGATGATCTTTTCTTTTCCCTTTAATCTTGATCATGAAGCTTGATTATCCTTCGGATCAGATCCCTTTGTCTTTTCAGCTTCACCAGAAGTTCCAACAGTTTTCTTGGATTCTTTCGCAGAATGTTTCTCAGTTTCTCCCCTTTGTTTCTGAAGTGAGCGAAACTCTGAAACACCCTCAAGCCTGTTTAGCATTGTGAACGTTGGCCTAAGTTTATCTGCCGTATGCTTCCTTACGGTGACAGAGATTAAGGAATCACGAGTCTCAATGAGATCAGAGAGTAAGGTGTTCACATCGACAACACAACTCTTATTAGCAGATAAAACCTTTACTTTTTATGTTTTGACTGCGATCTGATCCATTATCGATTTCTCCATAGCCAAATCCTCATGAAGCTTGTCTATTTTGAAAGAGATGGAGGAGTGAAACTCAGTGTTATCTGTATGGAATCCAATTCGAAACTTCTCAAGAGCTTCTTTCTCAGTATGAAGGGTAGTTCCAAGACTCGTGACAACTGCATTAGCTTTAGCAGTGTTTGTCTCGAAAGAAGTCTGGAAGTTACCCATAAAGGTTTTGACATCAGAGATTAGTTTTTCGACTTTTTGGTCGCTTCCTTGCATGTGGTAGCTGAATCCTCCACAACTTTGTTCGCTTTCTCCAGATTCACAGCATGCTCTTTAGTGAGAGTGTCAAGAAATGCCTTAACAGTTTCCTGAGAATAAGCAATGTTGGACGAAGCATTGGAAGACTTAATCAACGAATCCAACTTCTCATTTATGGCATTGAATTTCTTTTGAGTGACTGGAGCATCATCGTCACTCTCTTATTGAACATTAAAAGGACTATAGGTAAAATCTCCAAAAGTAGTTGCATCACCACCAAAAAGTGTATCTGGATCATCTTTTCTAAGAGGTGAGATGGGTGGTGTAGAATGACCAAGTGTGAAACCTGAAGCACCTGCCCTCGCATCATATGCGTTGAAAGAAACTAGAGGTTCACCAGTGGCTGTGGTTGTAGTTGAATCGGTAAACAGTGGAGTAGATTAGGCAACAGTAGCTTGGGGTTGTGAAACACCCATAGAGAAAGTGGGAAGTGGTGCGACAGTGATTGGCATTGTAGTAGTGATTAGAGAGTGAGGAGGAATAGCGTGTTGAAAGAAGTCATCACTAATGGGAACAGATTCAGGCATGGAAAAGGTTACCTCTGGATTTGTAGGTATTGGCTGAGAAACTTGGGGTTGCGAAGTCGCAGCGGTGTCATCCTGTTCATGCTGGACTTGCTGTTCGATGTGAATCTCAGAGATAGTGTAAGACTGCGAATCCTCCTCATTGCGTGGTGAAGGAGTTCTTGGTCTGCGAGCAACTTTCTTTACCTTCTTCTTTTTTTGAGCTTGAGCTGGTTCGGAGGGTTCTTCATTGGGTTTTCTTTTACCTCCCTTCTTAGGGGATTGGGCTGGTTCAGATGGACCAACCTTCACAACTCTTTTCTTTCTTTGGTTGATTAGCCTCTTCAAGTACCGTTCGTACTGCATCTGTCATTGGGAGAGGACCGAAGACTGGTAGACTGCGATAGGTTCGTAAGACTTCACTCACAGTTGGGACATTGCAAAGCATAGATTCCGGAATTGAGCCAATAAAGGCGAATCTGGAAGTATCTGCGAGAATGATGTTGGTAGTATGGAAAATCTGAATAGCATCCATACACGAATCTTCTAGGATTGGGATGTTAAGCCGATCAATAGCCCTTTGAACAACGAGAGTCTAAAAACGAGCACATGAGATCTCGTTGTGGCGTGTAGTTGAAAGAGTACTCTGGACCAGTTGAGCCCAAAGCACAGTTCCATAATCAAGATTGACTCAAGAGTAGTGTCGTACATTATCGTCATGAAAAGCTTGCTTGCATAATCGGAGCCGGTTACCCTCTCAGAAAAGCTTTTGAAGATGAGGGTAAACAACCCATTCCACATCGGTGGCAGATTTGGCTTCTTGAACTTTGAGACGGCTGTCAATTCCTCCTTGTATCTCATTTGGTAAAACATCTCCAAGATTGCAGAGTTGGAGACGGTCTCAGGGTCAACTAGGTCACGACCTTGAGGAAGCCCGAGCAGACTACCGAATCGCGATTTCGAGATGTGGGTTTTCTTGTTAAAGATCTCGAACGTAGTATGTTCCTCTCTTTTTTGGTAGCTTGCTGTCGAATAGGCATTGGACAGATGAACCAAGGGTACGATCTCTGATTTTGTCAGTGCGATGACCAGTGGGGAATATCGGAGACACTCGACGATAGGTTGAAGAAAACCATCGTACTTGGCTGGATCAAGATCCAGAATGAGATTCTGGTTTTCCTTGAGGTTGAGAATGGTTGATTGTGCCATTTGTTCAATGTTTGAAGGGGTTTCAGAAGAAGTTGTCATGGTTGCTTGGAGGTTGAGAATGGTTGATTGTGCCATCTGTTCAGTGTTTGAAGGGGTTTCAGAAGAAGCTGTCATGGTTGCTTGGAGAAGAAGATGAACAGTAAAGAGAATAATCGTCGGGAAATTTTGATTTCTTTGAAAGTGGTAAGTATTATCAAATCGTCAAAATTCTTTTATACCATTTGATAGGAGAGAGAAATATGGCGGTTGGTTGCGCCCTATCACTGAAACGTTGCCTAAAAAGACATGACTGACAACTGTTACGTGTGTCAGACGGCGGAAAAGCAGGCGTCAGATTTGAAATTTACACGCCCAAAGCAAATCTTATCCGTTTAATATGTCGTTTTAGTTACGTCCTTTCGCAATGGATGCAGTTACACATTTTGCAATTAATCACCAGCAACTGTTCTGCGAAACTGAAAGCAATCATAAGTACCATGAACCAGAGTTTGGAAATTCACAAGGATCTTCGTGCGAGAGTGTGCCAAAGATAAATAAATAAATCAACATTATTCTATGGGATTCTAGTGATGTCTGTGAAGACATGAAGCAGATGGATCCCGGGCAACGATCTCTTCCTTCGCAGTCAAGAGAGACTTTGAAGTGCTTGTGTGGTGTCCCGTTATATCACGATCATCTGTTTGTTGAGAAACAGTGAAAGGCTTCTTTTCATTAAGCTTAAAGGGTGGCTTTCTCTTCAACCAAACTACAAAACTTGATATAAGTCTGAACGTTCGGATAAAGTACTTGTCTGACCAATGTAGCCATAAGAACAAGTATTCTTTGGAATCATTTTATGCGACTGGATAAATATAGAAATCTCAAGAAAAATAAAAATTGGATCTTATGGGTAGAAATGTCTTGGGTCTAGAGCATTTCATTAAGATCTTGCAAAAATAAAAAGAGATTTCAAGGTACAAGCTACGATGGTGGACATTTGTTCATTCCTTGGTGAAAAGCTAGAACATTTATATTGTTCACCGTCAATTCTTAAATGTGTGTTGGATTTTGGGTTTCACTCAATTCGCGGTTCTAGCAAATTTAAGATCATAAACACAGTGATTGTGCAACCATAAACCTCGGTGGTATATCTGAGAGTCTCAAGGGTTACAATTATGAATGCGAAGGTGATGGAGAAATAGTTGGAGGTGGTTCCAAAGAAAAATGTACCTCTACTATGCGAAAGTGACTAAGCAGTCAACTCTTAACTCAGTACGAGAAGAGTAAAGTAGCTCATGACTTATGTGAATAAATAGCCTTATTGGGAAGAAGCGATTGGTATTATCGATTCATTAAGGCTTCAACATAGAGTCTCAGAGGATTTCGACTACATGCAACAGCATGCTTCTAGGGACACTTAACTAGTGCATAGATTAGGAAATTTATACATGTCCCATCATTCATAATTGAGATCACCAAGATATGTGCCTTCAAACCTGCTCAATTATCTAATATTTTTGATATTTTTGAATATATTATGAAAAGAAATAAGTAAAGAAAATAAAGAAAAATATTTTTGTATTTTTGGTTTTCTGAAAAAAAGAAATAAAAACAGAAAGACATAAAATATTTTTGGATTTTTGATTTTCTGAAAAAGAAATAAAAACAGAAATTAAATAAAACAATTTTATAGCTTTGATTTTCTGAAAAGAAATAAAAACAGAAAAATAAGTAAAAACACACGAAATATACAAAAGTATACAAGAAGCTCCGAAACTTCAAATGAGCAGTGGACTGCGAGCCACTACGAGCATTCACGGATGAACAGTTGACTGCGAGCGTTCGCACCGGTTCGCAGCTCAAACAATACTTTTCTAATGCGAAGGTAGTTTCGGAACTGATTCAGCCTCAATCATTCGTAAGCCTTGAAGAATATGATTAAATGTTTATTCAAGCAAGGGTTTTGTGAAGATGTCAGCCAGCTGATCAGCGGATCTAACAAAGTGTATCTCGACATTTCCATCTTCCACATGATCTTTGATGAAGTGATACCTCAGTGTGATGTGTTTGGTCTTTGAATGTTGCACTGGGTTGTGACAAATGCGAATGGCGCTCTCAGAATCGCAATACAAGGGGATTCGTTTCATATTGATACCATAGTCACGAAGCTAACTTTGAATCCAGATAACTTGTGAAGTGCAGGAGGCATCAGCTATGTAATCTGCTTCAGCAGTTGATAGGGAGACGCAAGTTTGCTTTTTGGATTGCCAACTCACGAGTTTGCCATCAAGAAATTGACATCCTCCCGTTGTACTTTTTTGATCCAAACCTCAACCTCCGAGATCAGCATCCAAAAACGCTTGCACAAAGAAACCTGAACTTGAAGGGTACCAAATTCCTAGTGAGGATGTTCGTTTGAGATACTTGAAGATATTCTTAATAGCAATCATGTGGGGTTCGCAAGGATTCGCTTGAAACCTGACACAATAGCAAACATAAAACATGATGTCTGGACGACTAGCAGTTAGATACATCAATGAATCTATCATTTGACGATAGAGTGTCATATCAGCAGTTGGTTTGTCCAAAGACGGTGTTAGGTTTGTTTCGAATGCCATTGGAACCTTCACCTTCGAATCTCCCACCATTCCAAACTTAGAAAGTAAGGTCTTTGTATAAGCTTCCTGATTGATAAAGATACCTTTCTGAATCTGTCTTATATTCAAACCAAGGAAAAAATTAATCGGACCCATGGAACTCATCTCAAACTTAGTTTCCATCAACTTTCGGAACTTGGCAGTTAAGTTGGGGTTAGTCGATCTGAAGATGATGTGATCAACGTAAATTTGGACGATTATCTAGTGGTCACCATCTTTCTTGCGAAAGAAGGTTGGGTCGACCGATCCTTGTTTAAATTTAGCCTGTTTTAAAAAGCGAGTAAAAGTTTCGTACCAGGCTCTTGGAGCTTGCTTTAGACCATAAACTGCTTTATCCAGAATGTAATAGTGACTTGGATACTTTTCATTTATGAACCCTAGTGGTTGTTCCACATATACTGTTTCTTCTAGTTCCCCGTTCAGAAAGGCACACTTAACATCCATCTGATATACTTCAAAGTTCTAATGCGCTACATATGCCAAGAAGATGCGAACTAGTTCCACTCTTGCAACTGGTGCGAATGTTTCCTCGTAATCTATGCCTTCTTCCTGGCAATACCCCTTAACAACAAGTCGCGCATTGTTTCGTATCACATTTACCTCTTTGTCTAGTTTGTTACGAAACACTCATTTTAGACCAACAACAGTTCGTCTTCTTTGTTGTCAGCTGCTTTTGATTCTGAGGAGATTGCGTTTTCTGGCTCATCGAATAAGTTCATGAACTCCTCGTAGAGAGTGGAGAGAGGAATTGTAGCTAGATTCGGCTTGGGAAAGATCTCCTTTGATTGAATGTCATTCTTCAAATACTTATTTAAATAATTGTCATCGAATGTGACATAGTAGGTTTCTTCTATCTTTTTGAACTTTTTGTTGAGAACCCTATATGCCTTAGAAGTCAGAGAATACCCCAAGAAAATACCTTCATCAGCTTTCACATCGAATTTGTTCATTTTCTCTTTAGAATTGAAGATAAAGCACCTGGAACCAAACACATGAAAGAACTTGACATTAGGTTTTCGATTATTTATAATCTCATAGGGAGTAATAGAAAATCGCTTATTAAGGATTGATCGATTTTGTGTGTAGCAGGCTGTTCCAATAGCATCGGCCCAGAACTTATCCACGACAGAATCGGCAGCCAAAGAAAAACAACAACAATCGCAACAACCTTAACAACAACACCAATGATGAGACCAGTCACACCTGCTATGGGTGTGGAGGAACCGGTCACTTCAGGCGCAATTGCCCCAAGGCTAACAATCAAGGAGCAGAAGGATCAGGAAGAGTCATGACTGTGGGTCAAGGAGAGACAACTCAAGACCTGACGGTTGTTACTGGTACGTTTCCACTTAACAACCCTTTCTTTTGCATCTCACTTGATAGTGGAGCTGAGCGAAGCTTCGTTAGTAACAAATTCAAACACTTACTAAAACAACAACCCAGAAGCTAAACGAAGCCTTCACGGTGGAGATGGCTAATGGGAAAAACCGAATCAACCTAGGATATTTATGTAGGGTACACCTTAACACTAAACAACCATTCATTTCAAATAAATTTCATTCCAGTAAATATTAGGAGTTTTGATGTGATAATCGGCATGGTTGGGATAAGCCCCCACCATGCTGATACTATGTGTCGCGAGAAGGCCGTTTGCCTTCACCTCCCCAATCACGAAACTATAATAATCTATGGTGATAAACCTGGCGCCAATCCTCATCTTATCTCGTGCATTAAGGCACAGAAGTGCTGTACAAGAAGAACTACGTTTTCCTTGCTCATGTTGTGGACAAGACCAAGGAAGAAGTAAGCATACAAGGTATTCCAGTAGCATGCGATTATCCGGATGTATTTCCCGAAGAACTTCCGAGAATACCCCAGAGAGACAGGTCGAAATTCCGAACCGACCTCATACCGGGAGCCACATCAATTGCCAATTCACCCTACAGGTTAGCTCCCGCCGAAATTCAGAAGTTATCCAGTCAAACTAAGAGAACGGTTGAGCAAAGGATTCATCAGACCAAGCTTCTCACCTTAGGGAGCTCCGGTCTTGTTCGTCAAGAAGACGAATCCTTCAGAATGAGCATCGATTTTAGGGAATTGAATAAGCTCCCTATCAAAAACCGATACCCACTCCCTCGGATTGACGACCTATTTGGCCAGCTCCAAGGAGCTAGTTACTTCTTTAAAATAGATCTAAGAACCGGTTATCATCAACTTCGAGTCTGAGAAGAGGACATTCCAAAAACTGCTTTCCGAACTCGTCGCGACCATTTCAAATTCGATGTGATACCCTTCGGTCTAACGAATGCTCCCACGGTATTCATGGACCCTACGAACCGAGTTTTCCCAACCATTCCTAGTCAGCCTTTTCATTATTTTCATCAATAACATACTCGTCTGCTCACGAAGCAAGAACAAAACACTGTCAACACCTACGACCGGCCTTGGAAAGCATCAAAGCCGGAGAATATCGCGGAGAAAGCACTGTGTGGATCGAGATAACAGAATTACTTCAAGATTTTGACAGTCACTTCGGAAGGCTATGGGAATACAGCTAGTCATGAGCATTGCTTACCACCCTCAAACCAATAGCCAAAGAGAACGGACCATTCAACCACTCGAAGTCATGCTCCGAGCCTGGGTGTTTGAATTCAGCGAGTCATGGGATACCCGGTTGCCTTGATTGAATTCTCATACAATAACGACTATCGTACGAACATCAAGGTTGCCCCTTTCGAGGCTCTTTATGGTCGTAAATGCAGATCACTTTTCAGTACTCTCACGGGACCATAAAACCTTTCACGAAACGACAGAGAAGATAATCCAAATCAGAACTCGTCTTCAAGCATCACGAGACAGACAAAAGAGTTATGCTGACAAATGACGAAAACCTCTGGAATTCCAAGTCGGAGGTCGGGTACTATCGAAAGTATTTCCCTAGAAAGGAATGATTCGCTTTAGGAAACGGAAAACTGAACCCGCGATACATTGGACCGTTCGAGATTCTTGCCCGAATTGGTCCAATGGCTTATAGGCTGCAACTACCTGCGGAACTCAGCAATGTACACCCTGTAAGAGCCGCATTCAGATTGTGAAGGTGTGATGGAACGCCAAGCACGGACCAGAATTCACATGGGAACGCGAAGACCAGATGAAGTAGAAGTACCCTCACATATTCTCTCATTCATGATCCTATCTTTCGAAGGAATTTCGGGACGAAATTCCCTCTAACGGGGGGATGATGTCACAACTGGCATTTTGCTAGGAAATTCTATTCCCATGTAAACATCATCCATTGTAAAAGCCTGTACTCTAAGTGAATACTATACTCTATTCTCGTTCTAATACATCTCATATGTTCAAATAAGGGTTGGAAACCCTAGAAATCCCGGCTCAAGCTCATTATGGACTAGGATTCTCTAATTGGGCTCTAATTGGACCACATTCATAAACCTATAACATTTTGGACCATTGGACTTAGAATGATTCATTTTAACCCTAATGGGCCTAATTGGGCCATAACTAATCCAATTAACCCTAATAGGCTATAAATCCATTCTTTTATGTCAAACTTGGGTCGTAAATACACTTAAGGGCCCAATGGGCCGAAACATATTTATTGGGCTTCACAAAAACGAGCAAAGACAAGAGTGGGCCAAACTAATTCAATTTCATCCATCTTAAGCCCAATTCTCAGCCCAATGAGGAAAAGAAAAGAAAAATAAAGGGAAATTAGAGGAATTATGTGAGCTTGCCACCTCTTTATTGCATGGAGGATCTCCATGCACATCACCTCACTCCCTCTATCCTCTCTTCTTCTTATTCTCGGCCAAAATACCTCACACCATCCTCATTCTCTCAAAAATCTTTCAAGAAAACTCTCTCAAAACACTCAAGAACATCCTCCTTCCTTCCATCCAAATTTTCGAGATCTCTAGGTGTTTCAAGAAGATCTTCACTAAAGATCATCATCTTTGGTAAGTCTTTGATTAGATCCATGGATTGGCTTCTTGATTTCTTCAAAAATTTCGTCTTAACTCATACCATTTTGTGAATCATGCATCTTAGAGTCATCTAAGTTCTAAAGTTCTTCAAGAAGCTTGCTAGGACCAAGATCTCTTCACTTCTTCACCTAAAACCGAGAACAACAAGAAAATGTGAGTTCATACCCCCTATTTTCGATTTTTACTTGGTTTTGGGGGAGAATACAAGTTGCTTTATGTAGATCTATGTGCTATATACTTCATAAATCTAAAAATATGTTAAGAATATCAAGTTTATCACTTGGATCTACATGAAAACCTTGAGAAAAGTATGTGTTATCACATATAATTCATGTAAACTAGTAGATCTGGGATTTATACACTTAAAATAGTAAAAATGAGTGTTGTGTTCAAAGATCTATAAACTAAACTCAAAATTCAGCCCTTGACAGAAAAGTTTTGGTCCAATCTCGGACTGTTTTGACCTCGTTAATGATAATATTTTTCAAAACTGTTTTACATGCAAAAAGCTCAGTTTTATACCTTTAAAATTACTCCTCTCACGTTTTCATACAATTTTTCTACAAGTTTTGGAGAATTTTACAAAACTGCCTATCAAATTTGAAACAATTTCAGACCAGCCTGTGAAGGTGAGAAATTTCACACTTGTTAGAGGCCACTAAAAATTATGAGAAACATTGTGAACAAAGTAGACAAAATTTCCAAACTTCCAGAATTTACGGATCCAAATTTCAAATTATGATGATTTTTCTACAAATTTTCCAACAACTAGGCCATAAAAGCCAAAAACCAGAAAAATGTGTGTTTTCACAAAAATCAAGCCAAAAATGATATTTTCGACAAAAATGGGTTTAAAATGTTATTTTTACCACAAACTAGTCATAAACACAAGTTTTGAACAAAATAGGGACTAAAGTGTTATTTTTACAAAAATTGGGCCTTCATTGTAAATTTTTGGCTTATTGGGCCAAGAACGTCATTTTTACAAAAAGTGGGCCTTTTATGCTATTTTAGTGAATACTTGAACCAAAACCAACAATAAACTAACAAACGGATTAATTTTGATCATTTTCTAGGTTATTGGGCCTTAGTGGCCAATTTATATGTTTGATAGGTTTCGTATACTATTTGCGTGCTATTTGGGCCTATAAATACCTTACATGTGAAATGGGCCTTAGTTGTCCTTTTACATATATTTTGGGCCCATGTTATATAATCTCATTCATATTAGGTTTTGAAACGACTCATATGTTTAGCGATGCCCTAGTGGCTCACTTACATGGTTCGTTGCGCCTGGAATGAGTTTTATACGTTTATCTTCGCGTAAATTCGATTAAGGATCTAGTGAGTTTTTGTCGGTTGACACCTATTAAGTGTTCGATTGTAGCCTATAGTTATAATCAGAGTCTCTTGGAAGGAGAACGGGGTTTTGTGTATAGATCTATACGGGGATGACACCCCACACCCGAGCTGTTCGCTACAGTTAGACTACATCAGTCTAGGGTGACTATAACCTTATTCTATTTTTTAGTCGGCGTTCACAAACGCCAAGACAGGTGAAATTGTCATTATTTAGTATGGTTATGACGGCTCACTTAGAGGAATTAACGTTATGAAGATTGCGGAAGACTATTTTCTTTTATGTTAGATTACTAGGAAACTTACTCACACTGGTACCCCACCTCGGTGTTGGTACGGCAGCATTATCTATTTTCTTTTATGATTGGATTACTCGGTAACTTACTGTCACACCCCGAAACCGTGATGGCGGAATCGTTCTGGGGTGGAGGACGTCATGCGTAGTATCACAACAATTGTATCATAGCAAGCATAGTAAACACAACCAAACATTGAATACATATGTGAAAAAGGTTTACATTGTTTAATACATAGATTTGTTTATATCAAAAGTAAAATAGAGAGACGCGACTCTAACACTTCGACTTCTCCGAGCTCCTGGAAGTACCTGTCTACTAATTCCCTGAGAATACAAGCAGTTTTGAAGAGTATCAGCATAAAGCTGGTGAGTTCATAAGCATTTAGTTTTGGTGAGAAAATGTTCTTTGAATCCTTTTGAAAAGTGTTCCTCAAGAAAATCCTATATTTTCTTATGAAAAGCATGTTTGAAAACCCATTCCTTCCATGACTTCCAGATTCATACATGACATGTATAATTCAAGGAGTCATGGAATGAATATCCGTTGGTAGAGGAGTAAACCATCAGTTTTAGAAAAGCCGGTGTTATCCCGGGAAAATCCTATATTTTCCCTAAAAACAAGTTATCCATCCTAGAGGTAGAGATGCAAGTTTAGAGATCCTTGATTACTATCAGTATATATAAATGTAGTTTTATTACTTAAAATAAAACAAACGAAGAATAGAGTCCGTAAACCAAAATTAGTTTATACTTAACGTGAGTCGTATAACCATACTTGATATGACTAGAGACCTTTCCAACGTTCTTCAGGCGTCGAGTTAAATGACATTTGTTCACCTCAGGCATGCCTGCCTCACTGTAGCTAGCAGTTCAGGTGTGCGATTGTCAGTCCCGAATAGATCTATTCAAAAATCTCACGCTCTCCCTCCAGGAGACTCTGGTTATACTAAGATAGGATTTATCACTATACACCTAAGGGTACAGTATTGAAGTAGAGCCTCACAATTCTGTATAATCTAGTTTACTAGCGAGAAACAGTATAAAACAATAATTATCCTTGAATAATAGTACTTTATACTCCTGAGAAAATATATAACATAAACTAAATCTGCCATAGTTTATATATATTCATTTATGAAATCTGATTAGGTAGAAACTGCCTAGAGGGTTATCCCAAACTATACCCATTATAGTTTATTAGAGTCGATATGGAAAATGCTTTGTAAAAACCTTTCTGAAAGCTATGAAGTTAGATTTCTAAAATAGAAGTTTCCCTTATGCTCAACATATTACAAAAAGAGATAAAATATCCGAATATGTTATTAAACGTGGAAATCGTTGGACTGCATTAATAAGTTTAAAACTTAATAAAATACTTTGAGTTTGGCTTGTATCCCCCTGAAAACATTAAAAACACGGAAAATGTAGGGGTATGAACTCACCTAGGGTGATTTGAATGAAGGATCGATACGGAATGCGGGATGTTCAAGTGAAGCCTTGAACACGATTTGATCCTAATTAACATGCAATGATACATAAAGGAGTCAAATGAAGGTATTTCACCACTAAAAGTGATGGAGAACCACTCTAGGAACTTGGGGCTACTTGCACTAAGTGTTAGAGCCTTAAAGGATTGCATGAGGTGAGTGTATGGCCACCTTTAAGGTGTGTGCGGCCATGGGTGTGCGGCCCAAGGGGTGTGCGGCCGTACACTCATGATGGAAGGTGTTTTTGGGGTGTTTCAAGGTCCATACTTGCAATCCATGAGGTGTCCTAGGTCTATTCTCCATTGTAGTGTAAGTTAGGGGTCCTAGAAGTGTGTTTGTGGCCCTAACTTGGGTGTGTGCGGTCGTACACCCCACAAGATGATGTCTAAAATGCCATTTTCAAGGTGCAATAAGGCTAGGGTCATGTCTATCTCGAGTATTGAAGTCAAACTCTCACTTTGGAGGGTGTTTTAAGGGTGTGCAGCCACCTTAAGAGGGTGTGCGGCCGCACTCACTTCCAATACAAAGAACATGTCCGTTTTTGCACACTTAAGGCTTGGATAGAGGGGTCTTTCATGGATTGTAAGCTAGAGGAAGAAGTACTCACATTCTTGAAGCCTTGGGAGGGTGTGTGGTTTAAGAAACTTGAGAGAAATGATGTTGTGTGTTGCCAAGGTGTTAAAGGAATGAAAGGAAAGGGGTCAACCCTTTATATAGGAGTGTGTGTGCTGTCTAGAGGTGAGTGTGCTGCCAGGAGGTGTGTATGCGGCCGCACACCCATGTGTACGGCCGTACACTCCCTCTAAAGATGTGTATGGCCTTGTTTTGACAGTATACGACTTGCTGAGTCATTCCTAGACTCATCCTTGGTCACACTCAAGCTTACAATCACTTAAACGAACCCTCAAACAGTGCAAGAAGTCAACAACACAAGTTTAACTTTGATTGAATTGACTAAGTGAGCGAGGTAAAAGTTCCGGGTTGTCACACTTACTCACACTAGTACCCCACCTCGGTGTTGGTACGACAACATTAACTATTCTTCTTTTACGGGCAACATCGGGTTGTCCGGGGACATTCTATATACATTCTCTCCAATCACTTTTGACATTCTATTAAACAATAACACACATGCATTAATACAAGATCAGACATAAACATACCAAACTATTTTAAGAAAATACAGGATTTTCTTGTGATTACAAAGTTATACAAATCATTTTCTCAAATATACTTATGAACTCACCAACATTATATATGTTGACGTTTTCAACATAACTTGTATTCTCAGGGACTCGTTAAGCAGAAGAATGAACAAGAATAAGGGATTTTGTTGTGGTGTACTGTTAAACATCATACATTGAATGTTTTGGTCATCTTATTTAAAAGATTGTACCTGGTGTAAACAATGGCAGTTGTATTATATTATGCATGGTAATGATGATGTTATGTTTCATTTATATTCACTGTAATGATATTTCAAGATGAAGTCATGCACCAGCCCCCGGACGTTTCCGCCATCTGGTTCGGGGGTGTGACAGTCGGTCATGCATACAAGTAAAGATAGGAGCTTTACGTGACCAAATTATCCCTAAAGTCCAGATTTGTGACCTCATGGTCTATCTTGAAGTTTTAATGGCTTTTGGAGTTGGATCTAAGCCCATTTGGGTTAGGGTTTGAGTTTATGCCTTGGGGAGAGGTTCTTAATGGGTAAAGTTGGAAAGTTTACCCTCCTAGACGTATTTCCAGCTTGGATCCAGAAGATAGGGCCTTGGTTTGAAGAATAGGGACTTAATGCATTAAGAAGGATGACATATTCAAGAACTCGACGAGTCCATAAGGGAACTCGACGAGTTGATCGGAAGTGTCCCGACTTTGTTGGAAAAAGAAGGACTCGACGATTTGTAGGAGAAACTCGACGAGTCGACTCGGGATATCGCGATTCTGTGAGTCAAGGAGGACTCGGCGAGTTGGAGGAAAACTCGACGAGTTGGATCGCGATTCCCTGATTTTATGATTCTTGAGAACTCGGCGGGTTGAAGGACAAACTCGACGAGTCGAGTCAACTCGGAGCGTTGACTTTGACTTTGACTTTGACGAAGTCGATCCGTAAGGGGTTATGAGTATGAAAGGGTAATTAAGGAAATCTTTTATGTTTAGGAGCTTGAGTTGGGTTGACATTCGGAGCCAAGGATTTTCAGCTACTTCTAGTATTCGAGGTGAGTTACATTTCCGGTATGAGTGGGCCGAAGGCACCAATGCCGGCCCACTAGTAGTTGTTACAATAGAGATGATTGTCTTTGTGATAATTGTCTGATATGCCACTATCTGTTGAGATTTATGTGCTTGTATGGTATGTTATTACGTGGTAGTGGTAGGGGTGAAATAGTCCCCATGACCGGTCGAAAGGACCGAAGGGGTAGGCCAGCACCCAGATATGCTAGGTAGTATGTGATTTATGTGTATATGCTAGGATATTATGTGGTAGAGGTAGGGGTGAAATAGTCCCCATAACCGGTTGAAAGAGACCGAAGGGGTAGGCCAACACCCACATATTCTAGGCGGTTACCGGTTGAAAGAGACCGAAGGTATAGGCCAGCACCCTGATATGCTAGGCGGTTACCAGTTGAAAGAGACCGAAGGGGTAGGCTAGCACCCGGATATGCTAGGAAATATGCTTATTGTATGGTATGTGGTATGATGGGGGAACTCCTAAGCTTCGTGCTTATGGTTTTCAGTTTTGGTTTCAGGTACTTCTTATTCGAAAGGAAAGGAGCGGGCATGATCGCAGCGCATCACACCATGATTTCCGCACATGAGATCTTTGGAAGTTATACTCTGATTTTATTATGACATGTTTTGATTATTGACATATTGGTTTTGACATGGGATGACACTATGGATGTTTTTAGACTATTGGTTTTATAATTACTTAATTAAAAATAAAATTTTTGGTCTTAAATTTTGGGATGTAACAAGTTGGTATCAGAGCCTTGGTTTGAGGGATTCAGACACACCTTAGGGGGTGTCTGGACTCAAATCGAGGGTTTGGGAGATTTTTACAAGAAAAATAATTTTCCTAAAATTTAAAATAAGGGTTTTTGATAAAGAACAAGGAGTGTGATGCGTGCAATCGGCCGAGCTCATGTAAGTTTTCCCCAAGATACCCATACATGTTATGTTTGATATGATATGATTATGAGAACTGCATGCTACATTAGGGCTAAGGATCTAGGAAGGATGCATTGTATGCCTGATGTATGTGTATGAGAACTGCATGCTAGATTAGGGCTAAGGATCTAGGAAGGATGCCTTGTATGCCTACTGTATGTGCTTATTGAACTGCATGCTAGTACTGATTAGTCAGTGATATGATGGCCTATTTAGGATATGCCTGGTTTTGGTTACTCAATGCTTGAATGCTGCTTGCTTTGTGCTTTTAGGAGTTCTACTTATCTTTAACTAGCTAGTAAACAGATAAGTTAAGTTACATATTATGAGGACTAAATAATTTAAGAAGGTTAGGTTTAGCCCTATTTCGCAGCTCTCGTTTGAGTCTAACCGTTGTAGGGAGAGACCTCTCATTCGAAGAATTATCTGGTCTTAGTAATATGTAATAGTATTTGTGAGCTAGCTATGGAAAGGTAGCAGGGACTTTTTATGCAGCTGGTGGCGGAGAGTGGGTCGGAGATTGCCCTAGGACAAGTCTAGGATGAGATTAGCGCGAAGAGTAGTAGTAGTAGAAGGGACTTGGTGGAGTCAAGGCAATTCTTGAGGAAAGTACAGATAGATGTGGAATGTAGTATGGGCCCATACTACTGAAAGCAGAGGATCCGTACTCGAGTCGAGGAGGGCCGAGATGAACCCAGGGAACTTGTGTGTGTGATCCCTCGAGTTATGATGAGTATTCTGATGATTGTTATGGTGTATTTTCAGTATGGTGACACTACGCACTAGACCAGTTGGCAGTTCTAGTGCAGGTGAGGGATCAAGCTCGGGCTCTGGAGCCGGGCAACTCGATGATCAGATGAGGGAGTTCATTTAATCTGAGATCACGCGCAGTATCATGGACCAGACTCATGTGATCTTCGGTACGGTCAAGGAGGGCATTTTGGAGATTTTAGATGAGAGACTGGGTGCATTCCATACTGAGATGGAGGCCATGATAGGGACATGCACGTTGACGTTCAGGGACATCCGAGCTTGTGGAACTCCAAACTACCATGGGGATAGGGACCCCATTGCTAGCAGCAGGTGGTTGGCGGATGTCGCCAACGCCTTTCGCACCAGCCGTTGTCCCGAAAGGGATAAGGTCCGACTTGCTTCCTGCCTTCTGAAGGACAGGGCGCGGGATTGGTGAGAGGAGGTTGGACGAGCTATTGGAGATGATGTCCCTATCGATGCGATGACCTGGAGTGATTTCTCGACCAGGTTCAGGGCAGAGTTTGCACCAGTGATTGAGGTGCAGCAGCTTGCGCGGGAGTTCCAAGATCTCCTACAGACGATTGAGACGGTGGCTGAGATCACCGCTATGTTCAGGGAGAGGGCCCTTCTTTTTCCGCAGTATGTGGCGGACGAGGATATGAAGAAGTCCCGATACCATGAGATGCTGAGGAGTGATATCCGACAATTTGTTAGCCACTCCAGCTGCAAGACGCTGGAGGATATGATAGCGAGGGCTCAGGAAAGGGAGCTAGATTTGGAGATGGAGAGGAAGAGGAAACCAAAGGGTGTTAAGAAAGGGAGTTCAGGCAAAAAGCCCAAGGTGTCAGATCACAGATCGAAGAGCCAGCGGGTGCGGCAAGATGTACGAGGGGGCATGCAGGGCGGGTAGTTTGGGCTGCTTTAAGTGTGGCCGAACTGATCATGTCAGCAGGGATTGTACTGCTACCACCACCACCACATCAACAGATCTGATTTGCTTCCAGTGCAATCAGAGGGGCCACCAGAGGTCCCAGTGTTCGAGTTTAGCAGGAGCAGCGGGACGGGTGGCAGCACCCGCTCCTGCTACATTGAGGATTACTGATGGCCGTCAGGGCTGGGTGGAGGCGCCTACGACGAGGAGTAAGGCTTTCCAGCTGACTGCAGAGGAGGCACGTGCAGCTCCCGATGTTGTGATGGGTATGTATCTTTTCCTTATATCTTTGTTTATACTGATTATTGCTTATGTTTATGTGTTTCATTATAGGATCGTTCTTAGTGTTCGACATATCTGCTCTGGTATTGTTCGATTCGGGGGCTACCCGGTCTTTTGTATCGCTCGCGCTTAGCAAGCGATTTATTGGAGCTCCAGGGGAGCTGGACTATCCACTTGATGTAGAGATAGCGGATGATAGGACCTTTCGGGTTGCGAGGGTTCATCGGGGATGTACACTGCAATTAATTGATGAGCAGTTTTCCGTGGATTTAGTCCCTATTCCCCTGCGAGGGAATAAGGTTATCGTGGGTATGGAGTGGTTGAGTCCCAATGGGGGCAGTGATTGACTGCGAGCAGCAGATAGTGCGAGTTCGGACCCCAAGAGGGGGAGGGTTGGTTATTCAGGGTGAGAGGCCGCAACATGGGCCGACTTTGTGTTCAGCAGCGAGAGCTAGGCGCTACCTTCAGCAGGGTTGCGCATGTTATGGATACCTAGGGCTGTTCACTGTTTAGATAAAACCGAATTGTCCAATTGGACAATTTGGATTGGACTATTTGGTTCGGATATTTGGATTTTTTGGATTGGTTTTCAACAAAACCGAATTATTATTTTGGATTTCGGATTGGTTTTGGTTTATAAAATAAGAACCGAATAATCCAAAAAAACCGAATAAACATTTATTTATAATATATATCTATAGTTATTTATTAATTTTGTAATTTATTTTTTCAAATAGGTTCAAAACGTCTCACATGATAAAAAAACATTAATATGCATTTTCTCTCAAAAGTTTTATATCTATAAAATATTTAACTATAATATATCTTCTTAGTAATTTTTTATAAATTTCAAATCACAACTAAATAATTTGTTTTCACTTCTTGTGTAAAGTTGGGTAATATTATAATTATATGTCGTTTTAAAATGTTTCGGTTTTTTAAAACCGAATTATAAAAACCGATCCAACCGAATTGCAATTGGATTGGATCATATCGGATTTGAATTTAGTTTGGACTATTTGGATCCATGTTTTGAAAACCGAAATCAATTTGGATTCACTTGATTGGATCGGATTAAACCGATCCATCCAAACGAACACTCATATGGATACCCGGGATAAGGGTAATGCGACAGTGCATGATGTACCGATCGTACGGGAGTATCCGGACGTGTTCCCGGAGGATTTGACTGGGGTACCTCCAGAGAGGCAGGTAGAGTTCAGGATTGACCTAGTTCCTGGTGCGGCTCCGATAGCCAAGGCCCCATATTGGTTGGCTCCTCCCGAGATGCAGTAGTTGTCTACACAGCTGCAGGAGCTGTTAGATAAGGGATTTATCAGGCCGAGCAGTTCGCCATGGGGAGTCCCAATTCTGTTTGTAAAGAAGAAGTATGGGTCACATCGGATGTGTATAGATTACCGGTAGTTGAATAAGGTAAACGTGAACAAGAGGATTGATGACCTATTTGACCAACTTCATGGAGCATCTTGGTTTTCCAAGATTGATCTGCGATCAGGCTATCACCAGATGCGAGTCAGGGACGAAGATGTACAGAATACAACCTTTCAGACTCGCTATGGTCACTATGAGTTCGTGGTGATGCCGTTTGGGCTCACCAATGCTCCTACCGCGTTCATGGATCTCATGAACCGCGTGTGCAGACCGATGCTGGATAGGTCTGTGATAGTTTTTATCGATGATATCTTGGTGTATTCCAAGACTCAGGAGCAGCACGAGGAGCACCTGAGAGAGGTGCTGGAGACACTGAGGAGGGAGAGACTTTTTGTAAAGTTCTCCAAGTGCGAGTTTTGGTTGCACGAGGTGCAGTTTCTGGGGCACCTCGTCAACCAGAACGGTATACTGGTCGATCCGGCCAAGGTAGAGGCCATGATAAGATGGGAGGTTCCGAGGTCTCCATTTGAGATTCAGATTTTCCTTGGCTTGGGGGGTTATTATCGTAGATTCATCCAACATTTCTCCAAGATTACGGTTCCTTTGACCCGACTAACCAAGAAGTCGGTGACATTCCACTGGGGGCCTGAGCAGGAAGCAGCTTTCGAGACTCTCAGACAGCGGTTGTGCGAGGCACCGATTCTGACCTTGTCGGAGGGTGTCGATGATGTCGTGGTTTACTGTGTCGCTTCGATCACGGGTATGGGTGCAGTGCTGATGCAGCGGGGTCACGTGATAGCGTACGCTTCGAGGCGGTTAAAGCCTCACGAGGCGAATAACCCGACGCACGATTTGGAGCTGGGGGCTGTGGTTTTCGCCCTTAAGATTTGGCGACACTATCTCTATGGGGTTCGTTGTACCATTTAAATGGACCACAAGAGCCTGAGGTATCTGATGGACCAGCCAAATCTGAATATGAGGCAGCGCCGGTGGTTAGATGTGGTGAAGGACTATGATTGTGAGATCTCTACCACCCGGGGAAGGCCAATGTGGTGGCCGATGCTCTCAGAAGTACGGCGGTTGCAGCTCCGATACGAGATATATGCGTGAGGATAACAGTGATTACTCCGTTGCTGGAACGGATTCGGGAGGCTCAGGTTGAGGGTATGAAGGAAGAGCGTCGGAAGTGTGAGCGGATCATAGGCCAGGTGGCCTCATTTGATTATGACATCCGTGGGTTGTTGACCCTGCATCAGAGGGTCTGGGTTCCTTACTGGGGCAGTGTATGCCATGTTCTAATGGAGGAGGCTCACAAGTCGAGATTCTCCATTCATCCTGGGGGTGACGAAGATGTATCGGGATCTTCGCCCTGATTATTGGTGTCCCGGCATGAAGGGGGATATAGCTTGGTATGTGGAGTGATGCTTGACTTGTAGTAAAGTCAAGGCCGAGCACCAACGACCTCACGACAAGATGCAGCCGGTGGAGATTCCCGTATGGAAATGGGAAGACATCACCATGGATTTCATCACAAAGCTTCCCAGGACTGAACGTGGAATAGATTCGATTTGGGTCATCGTGGATCGGTTGACCAAGAGTGCACATTTCATCCCGATCTAGGAGAGTATATCGGCTGAGAAGTTAGCCGAGATCTACGTCCACTAGGTAGTGGCACGTCATGGAGTGCCAGTGTCGGTTGTGTCAGACTGAGATGTTCGCTTCACTTCCATATTTTGGAAGCGGTTCCACGACGAGATGGGTACTCATCTTTACTTAAGTAGCACTTTTCACCCTTAGACAGATGGGCAGAGTGAGAGGAAGATTCAAACTCTGGAGGATATGCTACACGCATGCGTGTTGGATTTTAGTGGGAGTTGGGATACGTATCTTCCGTTAGCGGAATTTTCGTATAACAACAGTTATCACGCTAGCATAGATTGACCTCCCTTCGAGATGCTCTACGGGAGGAAGTGTAGGACCCCAATATATTGGGTCGAGGTTGGTCAGAGGGTCATGGAGAGTACCGATGTGGTACTCAAGACGATGAAGAAGATCCAACAGGTCCGGAGTAGACTTCAGACGGCCCAGAGTCGGCAGAAGAGCTACTCCGATCGGACTTGGAGTTTCAGGTCGGGGATATGGTCCTTCTGAAGGTGTCACCTTGGAAAGGTGTCATCCACTTCAGAAAACGGGGCAAGCTGGGCCCCAAGTATATCGGACCTTTCAAGGTTATAGCCCGGGTGGGCAATGTGGCGTATAGGTTGGATCTTCTAGAAGAGCTTAGACAGATCCACAACACTTTTCACGTCTCCCAGTTGCGGAAGTGCTTAGTAGATGACTCCGCAGTTGTGCCTTTAGAGGATATTCAGGTGGATAACAACCTGAACTACATCGAGAGAACGGCATCCATTCTCGACAGGAAGACGAAGGATCTGAGGAAAAAGAGGGTAGAGTTGGTGAAGGTGCAGTGGAAGCACCGCAAAGGCTCGGAATGGACATGGGAGCCGGAGGATGAGATGATGGAGCACTACCTAGAGCTATTTCCACCCACATCAGACTTCGAGGATAAAGTCTGAGATAAGTGAGGGAGATTTGTAACGTCTGGTTCCTGGTATGTATTTAATCTATAGTTATTCACTTTTGTATAGAAACTCGACGGGTTGGAGGCCCCAAACTTGTCGAGTAGAGATGAATTGGACCGCGGATTTTGGAAACCTACTCGACAAGTGGGGGAGCCTCAACTCGACGAGTAAGTTGGAAAAAATGAAACCCTAATTCTGGGGTTTTGCACCCTATTTAAACACCTTTACCCCAAGGTGTTGGACTCATCTCCAACATCCACTGCCCAAAACCCTAATCTCGAAACCCTAAGCCATTTTTGGTGATTGTGAGCTAATCTTGTGCATTCTTGGTGGGTTTGAAGCAGAAGAAGGTTGAAGGAGGAGCAAGAATGTGTGGGAGGAGAGCAGATCCAGAAGTTGAGCTTCATTTCTGGTTCATCTGAGGTATAAAGCTTCAACCTTGTCTATGGCATGCTTAGATCTAGTTTTAGGATGTTTTGCTTCATGTTTTAGTCCAAAGATATTGATGGTTTGATTTGGACGTCCCACTTGGGCAAACCCTTCAGATCTAGGGTCTTGAGGGGACTTCATGGCATAAAGGTGCCAACTTTATGGCCATAGAAGTCCCATGCAACTTCTAGACCATATTTTTGGCCTTTTAAGCCCTAGTAGGTCATGCATGCGAGTAAAGATAGGAGCTTTACGTGACCAAATTGTCCGTAAAGTCCAGATCTGTGACCTCTTGGTCTATCTTGAAGTTTTAATGGCGTTTGGAGTTGGATCTAAGCCCATTTGGGTTAGGGTTAGAGTTTATTCCTTGGGGAGAGGTTCTTAATGGGTAAAGTTGGAAACTTTACCCTCCTAGACGTATTTCCAGCTTGGATCCAGAAGATAGGGCCTTGGTTTGAAGAATAAGGACATAATGCATTAAGAAGGATGACAGACTGAAGAACTCGATGAGTCCATAAGGGAACTCGACGAGTTGATTGGAAGTGTCCCGACTCTGTTGGAAAAAGGACTCGACGAGTTGTAGGAGAAACTCGACGAGTCGACTCGGGATATCGCGATTCTGTGAGTCAAGGAGGAACTCAGCGAGTTGGAGGAAAACTCAACGAGTTGGATCGCGATTCCCTGATTTTATGATTCTTGAGAACTCGACAAGTTGAAGGACAAACTCGACGATTCGAGCCAACTCGGAGCATTGACTTTGACTTTGACCAAGTTGACCCATAAGGGGTTATGAGTATGAAAGGGTAATTAAGGAAATATTTTATGTTTAGGAGTGGAGCCAAGGATTTTCAACTACTTATAGTATTCGAGGTGAGTTACTTTCCCGGTATGAGTGGGTCAAAAGTACCAATGCCGACCCACTGGTAGTTGTTAAAGTAGAGATGATTGTCTTTGTGATAATTGTCTGATATGCCACTATCTGTTGAAATTTATTTTCTTGTATGCTATGTTATTACTTGGTAGTGGTAGGGGTGAAATAGTCCCTGTAACCGGTCGAAAGGACCAAAGGGGTAGGCCATCACCCAGATATGCTAAGCAGTATGTGATTTATGTGTATATGCTAGGATATTATGTGGTAGTGGTAGGGGTGAAATAGTCCCCGTAACCGGTTGAAAGAGACCGAAGGGGTAGGCCAGCACCCAGATATGCTTGGCGGTTACCGGTTGAAAGAGACCGAAGGTGTAGGCTAGCACCCTAATATGCTAGGCGGTTACCGGTTGAAAGAGACCGAAGGGGTAGGCCAGCACCCGGATATGCTAGGCAGTATGCTTATTGTATGGTATTTGGTATGATGGGGGAACTCACTAAGCTTCGTGCTTATGGTTTTCAGTTTTGGTTTCAGGTACTTCTTCTTCGAAAGGAAAGGAGTGGGGATGATCGCAGCGCATCACACCATGATTTCCGCACATAAGATCTTTGGGAGTTATACTCTGATTTTTTGAAAAAGAAATAAAAACAGAAAGACATGGTTTCAGTTGTATTTTTGGTTTTCTGAAAAAAGAAATAAAAACAGAAAGACATAAAATATTTTTGGATTTTTGATTTTCTGAAAAAGAAATAAGAATAGAAATTAAATAAAGCAATTTTATAGTTTTGATTTTCTGAAAAGAAATAAAAACAGAAAACTAAGTAAAAACACACGAAATATACAAAAGTATACAAGAAGCTCTGAAACTTCAAATAAACAGTGGACTGCGAGCCACTACGAGCGTTCACGGATGAATAGTTGACTGCGAGCGTTCGCACCGATTCGCAGCTTAAACAATACTTTTCTAATGCGAAGGTAGTTTCAGAACTGATTCAGCCTCAATCATTCCTAAGCCTTGAAGAATATGATTAAATGTTTGTTCAGGCAAGGCTTTTGTGAAGATGTCAGCCAGCTGATCAACGGATCTAACAAAGTGTATCTCAACATTTCCATCTTCCACATGATCTTTGATGAAGTGATACCTCAGTGTGATGTGTTTGGTCTTTGAATGTTGCACTGGGTTGTGACAAATGCGAATGACGCTCTCAGAATCGCAATACAAGGGGATTCGCTTCATATTGATACCATAATCATGAAGCTAACTTTGAATCCAGATAACTTGTGAAGTGCAGGAGGCATCGGCTATGTAATTTGCTTCAGCAGTTGATAGGGAGACGCAAGTTTGCTTTTTGGATTGCCAACTCACGAGTTTGCCATCAAGAAATTGACATCCTCTCGTTGTACTTTTTTGATCCAAACCGCAACCTCCGAGATCAGCATCCAAAAACGCTTGCACAAAGAAACCTGAACTTGAAGGGTACCAAATTCCTAGTGAGGATGTTCGTTTGAGATACTTGAAGATATTATTAACAGCAATCATGTGGGGTTCGCAAGGATTCGCTTGAAACCTGACACAATAACAAACATAAAACATGATGTCTGGACGACTAGCAGTTAGATATATCAATGAACCTATCATTTGATGATAGAGTGTCATATCAGTAGCTGGTTTGTCCAAAAACGGTGTTAGTTTCATTCGGAATGCCATTGGAACCTTCACCTTCGAATCTCCCACCATTCCAAACTTAGAAAGTAAGGTCTTTGTATAAGTTTCCTGATTGATAAAGATACCTTCCTGACTCTGTCTTATATTCAAACCAAGGAAAAAATTAATCGGACCCATGGAACTCATCTCAAACTTAGTTTCCATCAACTTTCGGAACTCAGCAGTTAAGTTGGGGTTAGTCGATCTGAAGATGATGTCATCAACGCAAATTTGTACGATTATCGAGTGGTCACCATCTTTCTTGCGAAAGAAGGTTGGGTCGACCGATCCTTGTTTAAATTTAGCCTGTTTTAAAAAGCCAGTAAAAGTTTCGTACCAGGCTCTTAGAGCTTGCATTAGGCCATAAACTGCTTTGTCCAGAATGTAATAGTGATTGGGATACTTTTCGTTTATGAACCCTAGTGGTTGTTCCACATATACTGTTTCTTCTAGTTCCCCGTTCATAAAGGCACACTTAACATCCATCTGATATACTTCAAAGTTCTTATGCGCTACATATGCCAAGAAGATGCGAACTGATTCCAGTCTTGCAACTGGTGTGAATGTTTCCTCGTAATCTATGCCTTCTTCCTGTCAATACCCTTCAACAACAAGTCGTGTGTTGTTTCGTATCACATTTCCCTCTTTGTCTAGTTTGTTACGAAACACCCATTTTAGACCAACAACAGATGCATCCTTTGGAGTGGGAATAAGTCTCCAGAGCTTGTTTCGTTTGAATTCGTTGAGCTCCTCCTGTATTGCTTGTACCCAATCAGAATGATCAAGAGCAATTTGAACATTTTTAGGTTCAATTTTGGAGATAAACGAGTTGAACATGCAATATTCCACTTTAGAGAATAATGCAGTCCGCTTCGCTTTTGTTGTGCTCTCGTAAGAACTCTTGAAGACGAATATCCTATTACTTGAGTTTTTGGATGATCTCTGGTCCATTTGGCTAAAGGAGGGTAATTAGGATCATAATTTGGATCCAATTCAACATTTACATCCTCAAATACTGATTGCATATCTGAATCATCATTCGTATTATCATTCTCCCCCTCGAATGATGTATGTATCTCTTCTTTTGGAATCAGATTCTCCCCCTGGAGAGGAGTTTCGTGGGTCACTTGAGGAGTTGAATGCTCCTTATGAAAAGATGTATCAGGTGTGGAGATTGAAGTAGAACCCCCCTGAAACGGTGTACTTGTAGCTTGAGGTTCTTTCGCACTTGGTGGCTCTTGTTCTAGATCTTTCGCAGCGTCATCAATGATTTTCTTCAGTTCGTCTTCTTTGTTGTCAGCTGCTTTTGATTTTGAGGAGATTGACTTTTCTGGCTCATTGAATAAGTTCATGAACTCCTCGTAGAGAGTGGAGAGAGGAATTGTAGCTGGATTCGGCTTGGGAAAGATCTCCTTTGATTGACTGTCATTCTTCAAATACTTCTTTAAATAATTGTCATCGAATGTGACATAGTAGGTTTCTTCTATCTTTTTGGACTTTTTGTTGAGAACCCTATATGCCTTAGAAGTTAGAGAATACCCCAAGAAAATACATTCGTCAGCTTTCACATCGAATTTGTTCGTTTTCTCTTTAGAATTGAAGATAAAGCACCTGGAACCAAACACATGAAAGAACTTGACATTACGTTTTCGATTATTTTTAATCTCATAGGGAGTAACTTGAAAATCGCTTATTAAGGATTGATCGATTTTGAGTGTAGCAGGCTGTTCCAATAGCATCCGCCCAGAAGTAAAGTGGCAGATTCACGAATGACAACATGGTTCTCGCAGCTTCGCATAAAGATCGGTTTCGTCTTTCAACGACCTCGTTCTGTTGAGGAGTGTAAGGAGCCGAAAAGTTGTGAGTTATTCCTTTCGTAGTCAGAAATTCTTCAAACGCTTGGTTTTTGAATTCCAAACCGTTGTCGTTGTGAATGTTACGAACCAGCTTTCACAGTTGAATCTCTATCTGCTTTATAAAATCCTTGAGCTTGGGAGTGGCTTCTGATTTCTGCTTAAGAAAATGCACCCAGGTAAATCTATAAAAATATCAACAATTACAAGAATATATTTGTTACCACCAATGCTTTTAATTGCAGAAGGACCACAAAGGTCTATATGCAAGAGTTGAAGTGGTTCTATCACTTTCGTATTCACAACTGTTGGATGACTCTTCCTACTCTGCTTCCCCATTTCGCAGGCTGCACAAAGATGTTCTTTATCAAACTTTAAGAGAGGAAGCCCTCACACATGATCACCACGAACAAGTTTATTGATGTCATTAAAATTAAGGTGTGAGAGTCTTCGGTGCCACAACCAACTATCATCTGTAGAAGCTTTCGTAAGTAGGCAGATGGTAGGCTTCCCTTTGATGGGGTTCAGATTGAGTGGATACATCTCGCCTTTGTGCTTTGACTTTAGAAGGACTGACTTAGTCTTCTTTTCAATAATCTCTGATCAATCGTCGTCAAACGAAACTTTTAATCCGGTACCAACAACCAACTGTGAAACACTTATGAGGTTGTGTTGTAAGTCTTCCACGTATGCTACCATGCGAATGGAAAATTCCCCATTCGTGATCATTCCATAACCCTTTATTTCTCCAAGTGAATTATTTCCATATTTCACTCTTCCACCATCTTTTAATGCCCTGAACTCTCGCAGTTTCTCCTTCTTTCCTATCATGTGACGCGAGCAACCACTATCAATATACCATTCAGAGTCAAACTGCTCGTCACGAATCACCTACAAAAATCAAAGAGATTTAGGAACCCAAAGTTGTTTGGGTCCACCTGAGGCTTTCATTAGATCCAGGAAAAGTAATAGCAACATCAACTAAATAAGATCTTTTAACCAATGTGGTGCTATCTTTCTTTTTAATTTGAAAAACAATGATCCTATTATCTTTTAAGTTTTTATCCTTTGTGGATATTTTCCTTTGTTTATTTTGGATTTGTTTCTTGACAACTTTCTTCTCAACTTTCTTCTCGGACCTCTTAAATGGAAATTTAGGTTCCGAAACTATCTTTCCTTTGCCCTATAATCCAAAAATCTCTCATCGTCCACCGACTATGCTCGGGGTCCACTACCCGTAACATAAAAAGCTGAGTGGGTCAGGTTTGGGAGCCTGGTGAGCATATAGGGTTTTCAACCCACAGTAATAATAAACTTATTAAGTTTACCAATCAACAATAACCCTGATTACCCGTTCCCGTTATCCTCACTTTACGTCCCTAAACACTTTTCACAAGGGACCTAGCCTAAAGAATATCATCGGGATGGACACTACTGCTTAGGGGTTTCCTCAGCCATACATGTCCTAAAGGCAACCATGAGGGGGATGGAGTAAATCGAATGAACACTCTAGTTCATTACACCTACAGGTTGCGGGCCTGCCAGTGTTCCACTGGACTGTCTAGAAAGTCTGTGGTCGTCATCCAAACTCCGCTAGATGACTGGATCTCAAATCACATCGAGGCCTCTCATCACTTTTATTTTATCACACATCACTATCTACCCATGTTCTACCCAATATATTTGTAGATAAAAATACTTATACAGTTTAAAACTTGTATAAAACATCAACTCAACGGTCACATCAAATAAACAATTAATATATTTACACATAGCACGTATTATAAGGTAAATACTTCATATTTATGTGTAAAATGAAAGTGACTACACACTCACATGATTTGATGATAATCGGGCAGTAATTCGTTTCCTAAAACGTTCGTTCCTAATAAAACCGGGAGTTTTATTCAGAAACCGGGCTCTGCGAGGGTCGGGCTTCGAAACCGAAAAGATAAATTTTCCGGGCTTCTCGGGCTCTTCGTGGCGTATTCTGGGGGTTATAATCGATACCGAGGCTTTGGGGGATGTTAAGATGAAGAAAATATGGAAAAAGTTGTTAAAAGTGGCAAATTATCAAAACTACCCGAGAAGGCTCGCATGACCCTTCTATTTATAGGGGTCCGAAGTCGGTCTTAGAAGGGGGGGAGTCAGCATGCGAGGGCAGGTGGCATCAGGAGAGAAGGCCACGCGGAAGCAGCTGGGCGAGGGTGCGCAAGTGGCTCGCACGTGATCTGTGCATGCGAAGCCTCGGTGTCGCCTCCTGATTGGACCGCGACCTAGGGTCCGAAGTAGGGGTTCGTGGCTCTCTCGCGAAGGCTCGGACACGTGAAAGAGGACACGCGTCGGACAGGCATTGGACCGCTTTGGATGAATCAACAGCTCGGATGACTCAGCCATTTTTCGGACACGTGGCATGCTCTTAGCGAAGGTGACGTGGCCGAAGCCACCTATGCGAAATTTCTCGGTTTTCGCGCCAAAACTTCTAAAATCCATAACTTTCGCATACGAGATCCGTTTTTGACGTTCTTTATATGCACGCGTAGGTAAAATTACGCTCTACAACTTTCGTTTAGACTTCGTCGGCTAATTTTGACTTTAATATTTATATTATTATTTTTAACAGACCGGGACAGGAAATCTGTTAAAAATTCATAACTTCTTCATCCGACGTCCGTTTTTGTCAGACTTTTTACCGTTGTGCTACTAATGACGACAGCTTCGATTCTCGTTTAGGTCGTGTCGGCTAAAAATAACTCGATCTAAAATTCGAGTTTTTAGCTGTCTACTGCTAAGCTGAAACTTCGAAAAATCATAACTTCCTCATACGAAGTCAGATTTGGGCGTTCTTTTTATACTTACTCTCGGTTTAACGAACTCTACGAGTTTCGTTTAGATCACTAAGGCCAAAAAGTAGTTTATCGAAAGCTCACTTTTTACGACATTCGGCCCCGTGCCGGTTTTCCCGCGAAACTTCGACAGGTCATAACTTCTTCGTTATAACTCGGATTTCGGCATTCTTTATATATTTGTAATCCTTGTCACGCCCACTACAAGTTTCTTAATAGATATCGGCTTTATCTAAAATTTAATTTTGACGCTCATTTTTATTCTTAATTAATTAAACCCTAATAATTAAGCATAAAACACATAATTCACATAATATTCACATAATTACTTTTCATTTCTTGAAAATGAGTTACAAAGGTTAACCTAGACTATAATGTCGATATTAATGCCTAGCCTAGAAACACGGGCATTACAATTCTCTCCCCCTTAGGATGATTCCGTCCCCGGAATCACACATCATCAAACAAATGCGGGTAGCGACTCATCATGTCACTCTCCGTTTCCCAAGTGAGATTTGACCCATTCGTATGTTTCCAACGCACAAGCACTAAATCGACCATCTTGCGCCGTAACTTCTTAGTCTTACGGTCAACGATTGCCTCAGGTTCTTCGATCAACCTCTTGTTTTCATCCAACCTTAACTCAGAAATAGGAATTATGTCGGGCACATCTCCCGTGAACTTTCTCAAATAGCACACATGAAAGGTATTATGAATACCCTCCAGTTCTTCCGGTAATTCTAGCTTGTAAGCTTGATTCCCGATCCTCTGAAGAACTTTAAATGGTCCAATAAACCTTGGACTCAACTTTCCCCTTTTACCAAATCTTATAAGTCCCTTCCACGGCGAGACTTTAAGTAAAACCGAATCTCCAACTTTGAAGGATATCGGTTGTCTTTTCTTGTCAGCATAACTCTTTTGTCGATCTTGAGCAGCTAACATCCTTTCCCTTATCACTTTTAACTTTTCAGCAGTTTGATGGACTATCTCAGGTCCCATAAACTGCTTTTCCCCAGCTTCCAGCCAGCATGATGGCGTTCGACACTTTTCCCCATACAAAGCGTGATAAGGTGCCATCTTGATGCTCGAGTGGAAACTATTATTATAGGAAAATTCTACTAGAGGTAAGTGTTCATCCCAATTACCTTGGAATTCTAGGGTACATGCTCTCAGCATATCCTCCAATGTTTGAATCGTTCGTTCGCTCTGACCATCAGTTTGCGGATGGTAAGCTGTACTCAAACACAACTTGGTACCCAATTCCTCTTGTAGACTCCTCCAAAACCTTGAGGTAAAATGGCTGTCACGATCGGATACAATCGTTAACGGAACACCGTGTAGCCTCACAATTTCCTTCACATAAGAATTCGCAAGTTTATCCATATAAAATTTCTCGTTAGCGGCTATGAAATGCGCACTCTTAGTGAAGCGATCAACGACCACCCAAATCATGTCATGACCGTTCCTTGTTCTGGGCAGTTTAGTCACAAAATCCGTGGTAATGTCCTCTCATTTACCCATGGGTACAGATAAAGGTTCTAAACTCCCATACGGTTTCTGATGTTGTGCCTTAACCCTAGCACAAGTTACACATTCGGCCACATACTTAGCAACATCGAGCTTCATCGTCGTCCACCAATAATAGGGTTTTAGGTCCCTATACATTTTCATACTGCCGGGATGAATCGAGTACATGGTCTTGTGAGCTTCTTCCATCAGAAGATCTCTTACTCCTCCCATCTTAGGTACCCAAATCCTATCTTTGAATACCTTCAGTCCTTGACCGTTTGTATCAAACACCAACGTTTTTCCCAAACGTTCCTCCTTTCGGTCATTCTTTTCTAAAGCTTCCTCCTGAGCTTTCTTTATACTTTCCACAATTGTCGAGACGACTTCAATTCTCAACGCTCTTAGCCTTCTCTTTTCAAGATTTACCTTCCGACTGAGAGCATCAGCAACAACATTTGCTTTACCAGGGTGGTAAAGTATCTCACAGTCGTAGTCCTTGAGTAGTTCTAGCCAGCGCCACTGTCTCATGTTCAATTCCTTCTGATTAAAGAGATATTGAAGACTCTTATCAGTGAAAAGTTTACACTTAGTACCATAAAGATAATGCCTCCATATCTTTAAGGCGAATACTACCGCTGCCAACTCCAGATCATGAGTGGGGTAGTTATTTTCATTCTCTTTCAATTGCCTCGAGGCATACGCGATCATTTTATCCCTTTGGGTCAGAACACAACCTAACCCAACTCCAGAGGCATCACTATAGACTGCGAAGTCATCAACTCCTTCAGGTAACGAAAGAATCGGTGCTTCACACAGTCTCTTCTTCAACTTCTCAAAGGCTTCCTTATGCTTCTCATTCCAAGCATAAGTAGCTCCTTTGTGGGTCAAAGCTGTTAATGGAGTACCAATCGAAGAAAAGCCTTGGATAAATCGGCGATAATATCCGGCTAATCCTAAAAAGCTTCTAATCTCCGTAGGACTTTTTGGTTGTTCCCACTTCATCACAGCTTCAATCTTTGCTGGGTCAACCATTATTCCTTCTTGGTTAACCACATGACCTAAAAATTGGACTTCTTGAATCCAAAATTCACATTTGGAGAACTTTGCATACAACTTATCCTTTTTCAGGACTTCTAGTACCTCACGCATATGCTTTTCATGCTCCTGCTTGCTTTTCGAATAGATCAGGATATCGTCTATGAATACTATCACGGATTTATCAAGGTATGGTTTACAAACCCTGTTCATCAAATCCATGAAAGCTGCTGGGGCATTGGTTAATCCGAACGACATAACCAAAAATTCATAGCGTCCATATCTTGTTCTGAACGCAGTCTTTTCGATATCCTGCTCCCTCACCTTTAGTTGATGGTATCCCGACCTAAGATCGATCTTCGAAAAATAGCTCAAACCTTGCAACTGGTCGAACAGGTCATCGATCCTCGGTAACGGGTACTTGTTCTTTATCGTCGTTTTATTCAGCTCTCTGTAATCGATGCACATTCTCATGCTCCCGTCTTTCTTCTTTACAAACAACACAGGGGCTCCCCAGGGTGATGAACTAGGTCGAATGAAACCTTTGTCCAATAACTCCTGAAGTTGTGTCATAAGTTCTTTCATCTCTGTTGGTGCTAATCGATACGGTGCTTTTGCTATCGGCGTCGTTCCTGGTAACAAGTCGATACAAAATTCTACTTGTCGATCAGGGGGCAATCCAGGAAGATCTTCGGGAAAGACTTCCGGATAATCACACACCACCGGAATATTCTGTACCTCCTTCTTTTCCTTCTTAGCATCGATCACGAACGCTAGATATGATGTACTTCCCTTGGCCAAACACTTTCTGGCTTTCATTAGGGAAATGATTCCAGAGTTTACTATGCGTTTGTCTCCATACACCATAAACGACTCTCTCCCTGGCGGGTTTACTTTTACTATCTTCTTCCTACATAATATCTCGACATCATTGGCGCTAAGCCAATCCATTCCTAAAACTATGTCGAATCCATTTAACTCGATAGGCAATAATTCCTCGTGGAACTTATTCCCATCCAAGTCAATGAGGATATTTTTCATACGATGGCTAACAGGTACAAACTTGCCACTAGCAATCTCGACTAATAAGGAATTAACTATTCTATCTACAGGCAAAGCTAGTTTTCTACCAAATTCATGCGATATAAAGGAGTAATTGGCTCCAGAATCAAACAAAATTTGGGCAGGCAATTCATTTACAAGAAAGGTACCTGAAGCGACATCGACTTCTTCTTTTGCAGCTTCAAGGGTCATCTGAAAGGCTCTCGCCTTCGACTTTGGTGGTAGATTGGGCTTTGCTGCATCCTTCCTCTTTGGACAGTCTTTAAAAACATGTCCTACTTCATGGCACTCAAAACATACCCTCTTGTCGGACGGACACACGTTGGCATAATGCCCAGTCTTTCCACATTTGAAGCAAGTCACCTCCTCACTACATTTCCCAGAGTGCTTTTTCTTGCACTTCTCACACCATTTCACTTCACCTCCTCCTCCTCCAAACTTCTTAGACTTAGAAAATTTGCTTTTCTTGTTGGAACCTGAAGTTCCTTCAAATTTTCTCTTTTCACCAACTTCTGCCCTCTCCTGACCCTTCTCTTTGATCTGAATCTCCACATTCTTAGCAGCCCAGATGGCGGATTTCAAAGTGGTTGCTTGCTTAACCATCGGACCAAAGTCCGCTGGTAATCCGAGGGCAAACTTGTTGACCTTAGAGAGTTCAGTTGGAACTAGGTAAGGAACAAGCTTCAGCTTTTCTATAAAACTAGCAGCGTATTTAGTAACGCTCATCTTTCCCTTCTTTAAATTCTGGAACTCATTATTAATTTCCAGAAGGTCCTGCTCTGAGCAGTATTGCAATTTCAGCTGTACCACAAAATCTTCCCAAGATATCTTGCTAGCTTCTCCCTTGGGCATCGAATCAGCTAGTAACTTCCACCAGCTCAGCACACCAGACTTTAACAGAGGAATTGCAAGTGCGGTCTTTTGTTTGTTGCTGCACTCACAGCTTTCAAACATCGTCTCCATTTCGGAGATCCAGTTCATGAATTCCACCGGTGTCGGACTTCCAGATAGACATGGTGGTTTAGATGCCATGAAATCTTTGTATTTGCATCCGCGTCCATCAACTCCTCCATCCTGATTGTTTTGTCTAACTATCGGTAGGTTGGCTTGACCAAGAGTCCCACTGTAGTTCCCTCCTACTGATTGCCCTTCATTCAATACGGGCTGTTCAACAGGTATCGTAGTCTCTTCCCTATGTTGTTGTAGTAATCGCCTTGTCTCCTCCATCTGGCGATCTAACATCATCTGTATCATTGCTTGTACCCCAGCCATCGTCATTGGCTCAGGTGTAACTCCTACAACAGGTACTTGCTCAACTACTTGAGGTTGAGGCTGTTAATCCCTGTTTCCGTTTGCATTTGCAAATCCACTACGAGTTCTTCCCATTACAATCTATATACCGAATAAGGCGAATTTAGGTCTTTATCCTTGTTAGACATTTCAATTCCCTTATCACTCTGAAACGTTTACATGTTAGTTCTAATCTCGTAATCATACGCTTAGAATCCTACACACATAAGGTTTCCAGATCCGGTCGGCAACAGACCATAGATCCGAACAAATAATGGCACACATGGCAAACACATAGCATTTAGCACATAAGGGCATTTTAGGCATCTTTCCTAAAATAAACTAGTGCTCGTGTCTAAAATATGGTAGACACTCATCTCACAATCATCACTTAGCATTCTAAGTTTAAGTCTAGAAATCCTACAATTTCTTAGTTCGCTTAAACTAATGCTCTGATACCAACTGTGACATCCCCTAATTTCTCAGCCAGAAAAGACCGATTTAATTTATGCTTTTTAAAATAAAATCAGAGAAATCTTTTTAAAAGATGTTGCGGAATTGGTCCCCAAAACAAAATATGATAAAAGTTTGTCAAAACCTTTCTTTAAGAAATATATAATTTCATTTCATATCAAAACCTCGGGATGTCATGTTCCGATACAGATCAAAAGCATAAACAAGACATTATAAGACTTTCAACAGTTATTTACAACTACTGGCCTATAATCCAAAAATCTCTCATCGTCCACCGACTATGCTCGGGGTCCACTACCCATAACATAAAAAGCTGAGTGGGTCAGGTTTGGGAGCCTGGTGAGCATATAGGGTTTTCAACCCACAGTAATAATAAACTTATTAAGTTCACCAATCAACAATAACTCTGATTACCCGTTCCCGTTATCCTCACTTTACGTCCCTAAACACTTTTCACAAGGGACCTAGCCTAAAGAATATCATCGGAATGGACACTACTGCTAAGGGGTTTCCTCAGCCATACATGTCCTAAAGGAAACCATGAGGGGGATGGAGTACATCGAATGAACACTCTAGTTCATTACACCTACAGGTTGCGGGCCTGCCAGTGTTCCACTGGACTGTCTAGAAAGTCCGTGGTCGTCATCCAAACTCCGCTAGATGACTGGATCTCAAATCACATCGAGGCCTCTCATCACTTTTATTTTATCACACATCACTATCTACCCATGTTCTACCCAATATATTTGTAGATAAAAATACTTATACAGTTTAAAACTTGTATAAAACATCAACTCAGCAGTCACCTCAAATAAACAATTAATATATTTACACATAGCACGTATTATAAGGTAAATACTTCATATTTATGTGTAAAATGAAAGTGACTACACACTCACATGATTTGATGATAATCGGGCAGCAATTCGTTTCCTAAAACGTTCGTTTCTAATAAAACCGGGAGTTTTATTCAGAAACCGGGCTCTGCGAGGGTCGGGCTTCGAAACCGAAAAGATAAATTTTCTGGGCTTCTCGGGCTCTTCGTGGCGTATTTCGGGGGTTATAATCGATACCGGGGCTTTGGGGGATGTTAAGATGAAGAAAATATGGAAAAAGGGGCTAAAAGTGGCAAATTATCAAAACTACCCGAGAAGGCTCGCATGACCCTTCTATTTATAGGGGTCCGAAGTCGGTCTTAGAAGGGGGGAGTCAGCATGCGAGGGCAGGTGGCATCAGGAGAGAAGGCTACGCGGCAGCAGCTGGGCGAGGGTGCGCAGGTGGCTCGCACGTGATCTGTGCATGTGAAGCCTCGGTGTCGCCTCCTGATTGGACCGCGGCCTAGGGTCCGAAGTAGGGGTTCGTGGCTCTCTCGCGAAGGCTCGGACACGTGAAAGGGGATACGCGTCGGACAGGCATTGGACCGCTTCGGATGAATCAGCAGCTCGGATGACTCAGCCATTTTTCGGACACGTGGCATGCTCTTAGCGAAGGTGACGTGGCCGAAGCCACCTATGCGAAATTTCTCGGTTTTCGCGCCAAAACTTCTAAAATCCATAACTTTCGCATACGAGCTCCGTTTTTGACGTTCTTTATATGCACGCGTAGGTAAAATTACGCTCTACAACTTTTGTTTAGACTTCGTCGGCTAATTTTGACTTTAATATTTATATTATTATTTTTAACAGACCGGGACAGGAAATCCGTTAAAAATTCATAACTTCTTCATCCGACGTCCGTTTTTGTCAGACTTTTTACCGTTGTGCTACTAATGACGACACCTTCGATTCTCTTTTAGGTCGTGTCGGCTAAAAATCACTCGATCTAAAATTCGAGTTTTTAGCTGTCTACTGCTAAGCTGAAACTTCGAAAAATCATAACTTCCTCATACGAAGTCAGATTTGGGCGTTCTTTTTATACTTACTCTCGGTTTAACGAACTCTACGAGTTTCGTTTAGATCACTAAGGCCAAAAAGTAGTTTATCGAAAACTCAAATTTTACGACATTCTTAATTAATTAAACCCTAATAATTAAGCATAAAACACATAATTCACATAATTTTCACATAATTACTTTTCATTTCTTCAAAATGAGTTACAAAGGTTAACCTAGACTATAATGTCGATATTAATGCCTAGCCTAGAAACACGGGCATTACATATTTGCCCTAGATTTTGGCTTTCTAAGGGGAGTTATGGTCTGTATGGATGACATATCACTTGGAACATTTTTGGTTCCACTTGGACTCCCTTTTTCGTAGCTTGAGTTGACTTTGTTCAGCGGTTCTGCCACATATATGCTCTTCGTTTTCCAAGAGGTCATCTCAGACGGGCCTTTGGTTTCATCTGCATTGTCGATAGGAGCTGACCAGAAAATTCATCACAGCCATCTTTATTGTCTTCTTCGACCAGGGACGTTAGTTCTACAGTTTGATTTTTATTCAGTCCCTTGGTTGCGAAAACCTGATTAGGAACAGTCTGAACCTTTGGGAAAACAATTGCTTTTTCTTTTAAAACTTTTGATTTAACTTCAGAAAAATGTGCAAACTCTACATCGTAGGTTCAGTAAAACCATAATAAGAAATAACCGGGAGGACAGACCCAACCCGCTATACAAAATGGACACATAATGACGCAACCTATATGACCCAACATTCTAGACCATCTTTTTGGCCTTTTAAGCCCTAGTCAGTCATGCATACGAGTAAAGATAGGAGCTTTACGTGACCAAATTGTCCCTAAAGTCCAGATTTGTGACCTCATGGTCTATCTTGAAGTTTTAATGGCTTTTGGAGTTGGATCTAAGTGCATTTGGGTTAGGGTTTGAGTTTATGCCTTGGGGAGAGGTTCTTAATGGGTAAAGTTGGAAAGTTTACCCTCCTAGACGTATTTCCAGCTTGGATCCAGAAGATAGGGCCTTGGTTTGAAGAATAGTGACTTAATGCATTAAGAAAGATGACATATTGAAGAACTCGACGAGTCCATAAGGGAACTCGACGAGTTGATTGGAAGTGTCCCGACTTTGTTGGAAAAAGAAGGACTCGACGATTTGTAGGAGAAACTCGACGAGTCGACTCGGGATATTGCGATTCTGTGAGTCAAGGAGGAACTCAGCGAGTTGGATCGCGATTCCCTAATTTTATGATTCTTGAGAACTCGGCGGGTTGAAGGACAAACTCGACGAGTCGAGTCAACTCGGAGCGTTGACTTTGACTTTGACTTTGACCAAGTCGACCCGTAAGGGGTTATGAGTATGAAAGGGTAATTAAGGAAATCTTTTATGTTTAGGAGCTTGAGTTGGGTTGACATTCGGAGCCAAGGATTTTTAGCTACTTCTAGTATTCGAGGTGAGTTACCTTCCCGGTATGAGTGGGTCGAAGGCACCAATGCCGGCCCACTAGTAGTTGTTACAGTAGAGATGATTGTCTTTGTGATAATTGTCTGATATGCCACTATCTGTTGAGATTTATGTGCTTGTATGCTATGTTATTACGTGGTAGTGGTAGGGGGTGAAATAGTCCCTATGACCGGTCGAAAGGACCGAAGGGGTAGGCCAGCACCCAGATATGCTAGACAGTATGTGATTTATGTGTATATGCTAGGATATTATGTGGTAGTGGTAGGGGGTGAAATAGTCCTCGTAACCGGTTGAAAGAGACCGAAGGGGTAGGTCAACACCCACATATGCTAGGCGGTTATCGGTTGAAAGAAACCGAAGGTGTAGGCCAACACCCTGATATGTTAGGAGGTTACCGGTTGAAAGAGACCGAAGGGGTAGGCTAGCACCCGGATATGCTAGGCAGTATGCTTATTGTATGGTATGTGGTATGATGGGGGAACTCACTAAGCTTCATGCTTACGGTTTTCAGTTTTGGTTTCAGGTACTTCTTCTTCGAAAGGAAAGGAGCGGGCATGATCGCAGTGCATCACACCATGATTTCCGCACATGATATCTTTGGGAGTTATACTCTAATGTTGTTTTATTATGACATGTTTTGATTATTGACATATTGGTTTTGACATGGGATGACACTATGGATGTTTTTAGACTATTGGTTTTATAATTACTTAAGTTTTAACAATATAAAATCCATTAACAGTGAGACTGTGAAATTATAGTATTGGTCGATATTATTATTATTAAAAAAAAGTTGTAGTTTGTAATGATAAATGATTTTGTACTCGACACATTTTGTATTAAAACTTGTTTATCCCTCTTTGATATAAAATGATTTATTACTAAAGAAAAATATTATACAATTGCTCACATAGAAAATGGAAAATGATCTCATATTGGGAATCTTGGACACCTTAAAAGTAAATGATGGATATGTAGGAGCATGGGAAGGTGATGTGGTCGAGACACCTCCACTCGATCTATATATGCCTTTTTTGGACCACCAACAGGCCCATGGATACCTTCGTCCACAACTCCATATCGAGCAAAGTTAGGGTTATGGTGCATTCAGTGGTCATATACTAATAATAAGTCAAACAATTAGGGTCTTGTCTTTGTGACTTTCGGTCTCTTAACGAATCATCCCTTCATGTTCTTGAAGTTGATTGATAAACACATTGATAGTTTACTATACATTGTAAAGATAAGAATTCAGCATGATTTTATTAGATTATCGTGGAAAAAAGTGATCATTATGTCTGTAGATAGGACTCTAATGGCAACAAAAGAACAAAATTTTAGGAATTATAACTTATGATAATGCAAAAGGGACAAATTTATTGAAGTAATGAGCAATAATTGGTGAGAAACTAGAGTTGTAAAAGTTCACTAATTTCTGGAACACGTAGAAACAAACATTCACAAAATTTTAAATATAATAAAATCAAGATTCGTTTGTAATTTGGATTAATCTTGATTGCATAATTTGTGGTATAATTAATAAACATATCTTCTAAAAGAATTATGGCTACAGTTTAAACTTTAAACTTCAAAATCTGGATATTAGTTTAATAGAGATTTGAGAATCCATATATCACACGTGTAAGGATAAGACATTTGGCAATATAAATACAAGTGTGATAACCGAATTTTAGAACTTTTAAATCATGTAATGAAATTGTACACACTTGTATCGTGATCAAGATTAATTGACCTAGAATCTAAAATGTGTTAAAGAAACAAAAAGACCACTCAAGAAGACAACGAAAACGCGAATTGATGAGCTGGTTGAAAGTGTGGTCACGGTTCACAAAGTTGAAGTCTTCATGAGTATGAGAAGCTTAAATTCCAAGATGTTACACTAAAATTAATTGCTCAGAGTTTTTATTTGTAAAATGGGGGCTGTTTCCCATTTCTTTTGTAAAAATGAGGTTCTTTTTAATTGGGGTTATTTCCATAAAAGACCCTATATTTTGACTTTTTTTTTAGACCTAAAACTTTTTTCTTTTTCGAAAAAGACCAAACTTTTACATGTTACTTGTTATTTTAGACCCTAACAGGTCACCAAAAGAGAAATTAAGTATTTTTATTTCATAAAAGACTCTATATTTTGTATTTTTTTCTAGTTTAGAGCTAAAATGTTTTTTATTTCAACACTAGTTGTATAAAAACATGATTATATCCTTTTAGTTTAAACATGGACATCGATTTAAACAATGTAATTATTATGCCTACATTTATTTATGATTGGACAATTCTTTATCCACGTATATTTAAAAAAAAAGTAGTTGTAAAAACTATTTCTTCACTACACCAAGTTCATGTAGCTTAATTTCGTCCGGGCATAAAAAACATAATTATATTCTTTTAGTTTAAATAATTGACAACGATTTAACTTTTGCATCTTTTGGCATCGTATTTATTTACGCATGAAACATTTTTTTTAAACTATTACACATACAACGATTTAACTTTTGCATCAATTTATGCTCAAATGGTTTCATTCCCATAATATAGTTTTATGTATTTATATGTGATGTTAACATTTTTTAAGAATGTCTTAAACTTGAATCTGATATATCTAAACAAAACTATTACGAATGTTTAGGATTAATATTTTTATGTATGTATTTGATATAATTATAAAATATTATTCAATAATGGCAGGGCCGGTCCTGGAGATGTATATATCCTCAAATGCCCAGGACGAGTCAGGGAAAAATGACCCCTATCGCTATTATAAGTTTTTTATTTTTAAATAAATGTATATATATATATATATATATATATATATATATATATATATATAATAAAAAAATTGGGCCATGTGCAGCTGCCCACTTTGCCCCCCCCCCCCTCAACGCCCCCCAATGAATAATGGGCTAATGCTACAAAATATTCTATGGTTTTGCTTTAGGAGTATGATAGTGAGTGCATTTGTTAACTGTTCTAAAAAAATGATTAAAAATTTCGACCAAAAAAATAATATAGAAATGGGAGAGAGGGAAATATGTCCAAACTCACCAAATAAGTATAACATTTTTTATTGCTCAAACTTTTTATTAGCGGTAATAATAACATTTTTTATAAACAATATATCAGGTTTAATGATATAATATATATCCAATATAAAGTTTAATTATATCTTTTACACAAAAATAAAATTTTGCAATTCTTCTAGGTTATATTCGCTCAAAAGATAATAGATTAGATAACATTTTTTAGTTTATACATGTATACTTTCTTTTTTCGGTGTAGTCAAGAAATACCTTATATATTTGGTCTTGAAGATTATAACCAATTTTAAAGTTGAGTTTATTTTAAAAAAATCATTTTAGGTCTAAAATGGAAAAAACTATAAAATATAGGGTCTTTTATGAAAAAAAAATACCTAATTTACCTGTTGGTGACCTGCTAGGGTCTGAAATAACAAATAACAGGTAAAAATTGGGTCTTTTTCGAAAAATAAAAAAGTTCTAGGTCTAAAAAGAAAAAAAGGTCAAAATGTAAGGTCTTTTATGGAAATAACTCTTTTAATTGTCTTGTAAAAGTGGGGTTGTGACCCCATAGTAGATATAAAACAAGGCCAAAAAATAGTGGGGACCCGATCCTCTTTCTCTTCCACATCGGAAAATAAAAATGAATCATCATCTCTATTCTCTTCGGAGATCGGGAATTTCCAGTGTAGAATCATGGATTTCTTTTTCAATTTTAATATAAAAACTTTTATGTAAATAAAAAATTTTAATTTTAATTTTACCAACATAAAATAAAAGTAAAGATTTTATAAATCATAAAAAAGAAATATTCATAGCATAAAAATATAAACAATTTTTCTATCAAATTAAATACATAAATGAAATGTCAAATAGAAAAAAATTATAAGAAAGATATTTAGGGTAAGAATAGATAAACAAATAGAAAAAATTATACACAAATTTAAATTAGATAAAATATATATTTTGTTTTATTTTTAAATATAAATATCTATGAGGGCCATATTCGGGGTAGAGGACAAGGGGTATCCCCATCCCCATCCCCGCTTTTTTATTTGGGGATTACGCGGTCAATCGGGGTGTGGGTTTCAGATTCCCCATCAGGTATCCCTACCCCACAACTCCTATGCATATTTCAATAATCGATGTAAATGGTCCTTTGAATATTACAACAAAAACCTTCAATTTATATAATATGTTACATTTATATCTTATATGTATTTAGTTATTATTTATTTATTTTATTAAAATTTGTATATATTTTTTGGGAAATTTCGTATATATCCTTGTTAAAGGTCAAAATATCGTATGTGTCCGACTTAAACTTTAAATATTATTTTCTCTTTTTAATCTTTTAAAATATCGGATTGATCCAAATCTATTTTTTAATAGTTTTTAATATTTAATAATTCATTTTTATATTTTAAAATCATAAAAATTGGGGAAAAAAAAAACAAAATGGACCCTTTTGCCCTTTACCTCTAATGCACAGAAAACCCTTTTGCCCTGCCCTTCTCGCTCACGAGCTTCTCTATAGGTTTCCTTCTTCCCATTTTTTGAAGGATTAATTGAAGAATTAGCCTAGAAAAAAGGCTTACTTCCAGTTGTAATTGGCAAGTCGGCTTAAAAACACTACCATTTTTATTGATATATTATGCTTTTGTTAAACTTGTAAAGTTTTTGAATAGGGAATTGATACTTCCACTGCCACTTTTGATACATCCACCGATTTTAAAAGAAAACTTACGATTATGCCATTTGTTTATATTTGGATGGTAATTTTTTTAATCTTTTGTAATAAATAAAAGAGGAATTTAACCCACGCTCTCTTTATCTCTGCTAGTCTTCTCCCTCACCCCGATAACCTTCTCCCTGGTCACAGCCGGAGACCTACAACCCACACCGTCGACGGAAACCGCTCATTCTGCCGCCGCCTGTAAAATCGACAACCACTTCCAAAAAAAAAAACCACCAGAAATTCCAAAATTACCAGCAAAACCATTTCAAAACCACCAGAAAAATGGACAATGTCGTCTTCAAGAAAACCACCTGTAAGTACCAAAATCAAATCCACCTTTCAAGATTCGATTTGCAGAAGGCTGCCGACCTAATGCTTTCTATCGGCTGGGGTGGGAGGTTTTCTTGAAGACGACGGAGGGGCGGTGGTGGAATGGCTTTTTGGGATGAGCTTTGTCTCCGAATGGAATCGATCGGAGATGGCAAAGAGTTAGAAGATTGCACCTATGTTGTGTTGTTGTGTTGCAGGTCTCCGACATGGGTGTTCACGAAAGGTACGGAGGAGAGGGGAAGACGAACTGACATAAAGGGGGTGGTGGGTTAATTGAATGTTTTATTTATTACAAAAGAATTAAAAAGATATTATATTAACAACCCCTCTTGCAGTTTACTGTTCATAAGCCTTCATTTCTTTTATATATATATATATATATATATATATATATATATATAATTAGTTACTAACATACACCATAATTATCATATTGTATGACGGGTGTGTGTGGGGTGAGAACTCGCCCAAGGAGGGGAGATTTGTGCGGGTTGCAGCTTTCACCGCGGGTGCCCGCAGTGCCACCTCAACACCCCAGAGGCAGAGGGTGGGTGTGGGCCCTTGTAAACCCTATAGCCTAATTATCCATTAGTTTTGTAATTTGTAGGCATCTAGGAGCCACATTTCGTGCAGTATCTTCATCACCATCTACGCCTCTACAGTAGTTTCTGATGCCCGCAGCAACAGTGTTCCCATGAAAGTGCCTGTATGATGGATTATGAGCTACGTCTAACCTAAGTCAACTGTAGAGCCCAAAGCTCATACCCCACCTCACCTGGCAACTGTTGGTGTGGGGAATCTTGGTGTCACCATTCATCATGTGGTGTAGCCAAGCTCAATCGTGTTCATTGAACACCACTTTTGTGGCATTAACATTACATAATCCAAGCCTCTTATGGTGTATTTCTAAATTATTATAGAAGCTTGGACGCTTTTTGTTGAATTTTATGGGAGATGCACCATATCAGAAAAAAGGCAAGTCAAATAGCATCCGACAAGTAGTTATGTGGCAAAAAGCAAGAGAATAATAGCACATCAGAAGTCCAATAAGCAATCAACCCGTTCCCTCAATTATTGTTCCAAAAACGATCTACATATCATCTCATGATAAATAAATAAATAAATTAAACTTGTATTTGAATATGTGACCGTAGTATACGATAATTTGAGTAACATCTCAAACAAGGTTCATGTCAAAGTGCATAATATTCAAATGCATTGTCTGCTTTTTTTTTAAGTTACGTTGGGACTTTGGTTAGGTTGATCCACCAACCATGTTTTGTCCATTTTTTACTTTATGAATACTTTATTTATTAAAAATGATTACAAGAACTATATACTTCAATATTTAGGTGATTTTTTCCACTAAAATTAGAGCAAATTAAATAAAAGCCATCTTATTTTGGGCAAATTTCCATGTTAACCAGTTTTTTGAATTTCAATGTAACCACACAATTATATAAAATCTATCATATTTTTAAACTTTTTTTATATCTGATCACATTAACCACACAATTTTTACACTTTGTTAGAATCATACAAAAGGCTAGAAGTATTAGAATACAACTATATAGGTGATATTACCCTTGTTTTGTGAGGCGTTATTTGTAAAGTTTCTATAATTTAGGGACTATTTTTATAATTTTTTTAAACACATACACAATTCTATAAAAAAATATGTATATGTACCTTTTGTGTAAATTATACGGACAATTTGTATAATTTATTTTCTATATATGGACCAAACCTACTAACCAACAAAAAGTCTTAAACACATGAATCGTTTCTATAAAAAAAATCTATATACGGACATTTTTGTAAATTACAAGGCTATTTTTGTAATTTATTTTCTATATACGGACCAAAACTACCATACGAAAGTCTTATGACCAAACTCTCAAACCCAAAAAGTATACTATTTTTTCCTAGTTTTATATATATATATATATATATATATATATATATATATATATATATATATATATATATATATATAATGGTTCATAATTTTTTAGAGTTTATAATTAATCTTTAATTTAAGGACCAATATCCATTTAAAGAATATGTTTTATACACATGGACTGAAATCTGTAATTTCTCTATTTGGTAGGGACTATTTTTGTAATGTTTTATACACATGTACCGATCCGTAAAAAAATCTACATACTGATATTTTCCATAAACTATAGGGACAATTTTTATAAATTATTTTTTTACAAAATGACCAAACTTGAAAAATACGAAAGTCTTAAAACAATAACCGTTTCTATAAAAAAATTTGGGCAGAGACATTCTTTGTAAATTAAGTGGACAATTTTTATAATTTATTTTCTATATAAGGACTAAACCTTCCAACATAGAAAGTCTTGTGGCCAAAGTGTTAAACCCATAGAGTATACTATTCGTTTCTCAATTAATATATATATATATATATATATATATATACTATTCGTTTCTCAATTAATATATATATATATATATATATATATATATATATATATATATTATATTATATTAAATTTGTGGAGAAAAGGAATAGTTAAATTGACATAGTTTGTCCAGATTTCGTCCCTTGATTTACACATCCGGTCCCTCTATAATTGGTTGTGTGTCACTTTTTTAATTTATTGATGTCATTTTGTTTGTGTTCCATTCCATTACTTTAAAGTTCCTAAGATGTTGGCATAAATGGTCCATGAACTATAAACATACGTTTGTCTCAGTTTTTAGGTGATTTACAGTTTCGTCCCTCGCTCCCCTAACATCCGACCGCATTTTACTTCCCGATTCTTCACTTCTCAGACGTTTCTAGAGGTTTAGTGCTGATGATCCACCGCTTCAACATTACTCATCTTCAGTCCTTCTCTGCCCTCTATGTTCCTCCACCGCCATTGCATCTAGATAGAGCTTTCCCACCGCTTCCGTTTTCTTTTACATCCCAAAAATGTCGGATTCGTCTTCTCCATGGTCGGTCGCAGCGCAGCCTCATCTTTCGAATGGAACTGCACAAGATCTTCCACCATCTGCCATCTGCTTTTGATATCTTCTTTGAATTCATCGTTACAAAACATATCGGTCCACCACCGTCGCACCTTACCGTCATCGGTACCCTAATTTCATTATTTCAGGTCGGATTTGGAGCAGCGAAGGGGTACGTTTCTTTGTAGACCCACCCAAAGAGAAGAGGTATGAACGAAGGTTAGTGATTGAATCCATTCCCTTTTTTTATTATTTAGGTATGTCAAATTCTTTCTTCTTCACTTTTCCACCATCCCATCTGATCCATCTTTCTCCGGTGAAATCACAAGATTCTTATGAACAGTACCTCACCGTGGTCCGTCCGATCGAACAACCGTCAAACGTTTCTCCGGGTCCGTCCGATCGTTTCCGGTGAAGTCGGGAACTCGATGACGATATACACCGCTATCACCGCTGCTCTGGCCAACATCTCTCTTCATCTCTCGATTGATTTGCATAAAGAAATCGACGAATCTCAGTTGTTTATTTTTATTTAGTGGTCTGATAAAACTGCCAATTCGTAAGACCCTTTGGCCACAAGCAAATCGGAAAAAGGTAGGTATATTACATAATTTATGTTAAATATTATGTGATTGTAATTCTTTGAACGATCTTTGCTTTATACAATTTTCATGGGTTTTATATGAAACAACGTCATGCTGACCATAGACCATTTTTCAACACCTGTTAATCTGGTATATGATACTGATGACTTACAATGAAATTGGGTTCAAGAAAGTTTTTTTGTCTTTAACTTGCAGGAAATGAGAACCAGAAAATGTAAAGTTTATTTCCAGATTCTCCATCTCGCCTTATCTGCTCAAAGGTTTTTGTCATTTTCCCATTTATGTTATTGTAAAGTGTTTTAGAAATTACAACTCATTATACACAACATCAACAATATTTGATAGTTGCTTTAGTTAGGCAAGTGAACTTTCTGCTTCTTGGTTGTTTTCAGTTGCAAATTCTTAGTATTTTTATCATCTCTCATGGTTGTCTTTCTTCTTTTACTTTGATTGTAATTCTGAATACAGGTAAAAGGGCAATTTGGTACTTAATACCTTTCTTAGACTAAATGCTATACTTTTTGTAGCAACTGATGTGACTGGAACTGCCCTTGAGGTACATGCCAAATATCTTGGAAAGTGAATTGCATTTGATCAATATCTACTTACTAAGTTTGTCTTACAATCAAATATACTAAAGTGATTATTGTGAGGTTATAGTAAAGTTATGTTCGTGTTTTGGTAAAAATAATAATGATTATCCTCTATGCCATTTTTAGGGTCATGATAATCAGATTTGTAAAAGGAGATGAAAAGTTAATGTAAGAAAACTAATGATTGAGATAAATGTAATACATATAACGATTTATAGGTTCAATAGACTAGTTATTTGATTTGCTTTCTTCAATTTGAAAGAATCACTTTCAAAATGCACATCCCCAAACATGTTTGCTGCAAAATCACAACTAAAGCATTGTTGACAAGTCATAATCTCATAGATTTTAGTTTGATTTCAGATTTTAAAGCTTCAAATAGTATAAGAAAAGACGATGAGAGAGGAAAGAGTTGGCAACCACCCAGTTGGAAGTTTATTTACATTGCTAAGGAGGTGACTCCTACAGGTATTGTTGATTTTTTTTATGTTGCGAGAAATAGCAATATGCTTAATCTTTATGCTTTACTTTTTACCCATAACAACAACTTACTTACAATTTTCAGTCGGTAATAATTTAAGAAAAATGAATTGTCTTAAAAACATCATGCATAAAATAAATAATAAATCGATAAGTTAAATCAAATTGCTCTTATGATTAAGATTTAAAAACACTAAACTTAAAATTTTCCTGCAATGACGACCTTGGATTTCTTTTGTTAACTAATAATTCTTTTCACTTTTGTGGGAAATGTTTCAATGCTTACAAGGACTACAGAGGATTTAGGAGGCCATATGTACCTCATTATTTTTGTTCCCAGTATAGATGCAGGTTAGCTTCTCATATTTCACTTTAACAAATAGCAACCTACTTTCACACATTTGTTCTTTTTTGTTTCGTTTCCCCCTATTACAACAATGTATCAATTATAACATTTGCTCAACTTTTTGGTAATTACCTTTTTTTTCCAATTTGTTTCCTTCCATTTGGTTATTTTTTTATGCTTATAGTTGTTTTATAATGTGACCGTCATAAAATTGATATTGCATCCTGTTTCAGGTAAAAATGTTTTGTTTATTTGAAGGTGAAACAAACGTCAATAGACAACGACTGATAAAGACAAACTTGGTTACTGGAACCAAATGGAACAACTCGCACGCCACCGAGATCAAAGATGAAATTTTAGTTTGAGAACATGATAATAGGACAATCTATACCTTCCAATTTTATTCCACACATTGGCAACCATGTATGTTGTAAAGTGTAGGAAACTTGCTTTTAAAAAATATCTGACCCGTGCAACGCACGGGAATCTTTTCTAGTATATATATATATATATATATATATATATATATATATTATCTCTATCTTAAGAATTGTTTGATAGTTACTAACTGATTTTGAACTAACTGTGTTAAAAGTTCTAATTGATTTAATTTCTGACTGAAACTTGCAGTTTCATTTTGCATCTCATTTTGCATCTGACTGACCATGCAAAATAACTATATTAACCTCAAACAATCTTTTTATAATAATTCATTGAGTTAATGGCTAACAGTTTCATTTTTTTCATCTAACTGGCCATACAAAATAACTATATTACACTCAAACAATATTTTTATAATAATTCATTGGGTTAATGGCTAAGGTTAAACAATTCAACATTTAGAACCAAACATACACATAATTTTTTTGTACCCAAAATACCCATGGTCATCAAAGAGTCATAAATGACAAAACAAACCAACAACACAACAACAAAACGAACAAGCATACATGATTTTTATGCCCAAAATACACTTGCTTCAAGATTTCATTAAACTTTATAAAACTTTAATTACTATTTAGAAATCAAAGTTAACTAGCACAACAAAAAAATCAAACTTCAAACACAACACAACCCTCTTAAATCAAGTTTATGTTTAAAACAAATGCAATCAATATTTCCACATTACTCATTCAATAATCCAGAAGAAAATTGCCATCAAATGAAGCACTTTGCCATCAATCTGATGATAAGATTTTGATGAAGATTTTTTTGCCATCAATCTGATGATCAGATTCCTCAAGTACACTTGCAATACCAACTTATATTACAAGAAATTTTCCATTGACAACCCATACTCAACAAGCAATTCACTTGATATAGTTACACGGAGTGAAACATATGTAAGCACATGAATACCAGAAGAAAATGGATGATTGGCTCAATTAGAGGAAAAGGTCAAAATATGAATTTTCCAAGAACATAACTGGTAATTTTTTATTTTCAGTTTCGTGAAAACAATGAACAAATTCATAGCTATTTTGAAAAAAAAAACAACAAGTAGCTAACCCGATTCATTATCACATGAGTAATAAACCCTACCGTCAAACTTGCAGGGATGGTCGGCACTGGAGGAGGAAGGCACTGGCGGATGGGTGGTGGCAGAATATGGGGAAGGAAGTGATGGTGCAACTTGTTCACCAGGGACGATAGCAAAAAAAGCGATTGGGGTTAAAAACGAAACAACTCTCAACTTGAAGGAGATGTAGCTCAGGGAGGCAACACTGGAAGGCGACGACGAATTCGGCGGGAGGAAGAGGGAGGAGGGACATAGATGATGTCACAGATGTTGGATGTGGGCGGAGAAAGAACGAGAAATAAGAAGGAGAAAGAGAAAGGCAAAGATGGGTTTTATTTAAGTCTGCGACTTTTTTAAGTCAACTCCTTCCATTCCATGGATCGGGTAAGTTGTTAGGTCAGTCACAACTAACCAAGTCAACCATTTTATGAGTTTAGCGAATGGGGTGACCAAACCGAGTCAGGCCAAAATTGGTAACCGGACCCAATCAGCATAAGATCAAATAAGCCCTTAATAAAATAGTATCTTTTATGCCAAGTGGCACCATTTTAGACCCCTACTTTGCCACATGTAATTTTATTAGAATTTTGGTTTATTTTTTTCCCGCCCATTTGACAACATATTAATCGTATCCAATTATAAACAAATATAAAGATGGTAATTGAATAACAATAGCTAATTTGTTTAGAAAAGAAATTAGGAAACATTCAAATTCAAAATCATTGAAATTCAAATACATTTTGTTTTGTTGTGTAAACTTTTATTTTAAATTTAAGATACGTCAAAATGATCAATTATAACATAAACTCATAGATCATTACTACAAAAACCCTCTTTAATGACACACATTGCATGTCATAAAAGCCACAGATGACACACAAATGCGTGTCAAGGAAGGCCCTGTCATAAAGGAAGACGACACACATTTGCGTGTCGTAACCTTACGACACACATTTACGCCACACATTTACGACACACCCTTACGACACGCAATGCGTGTCAAGGAAGGCCCTGTCATAAAGTAGACGACACCCATTTTCATGTCGTAACCTTACGATGCGCATTTACGACTCGCATCGTGTATCATTAAAGCCCCTTTCATAACGAAAGACGACACACATTTTTGTGTGTCATAATTTTAAATGTTTTAAAAATTATATATTTTGATAGATTTAGTAATTTTCAAATTAAATAACACATTAAAAGTCTCATAATACAAAATAAAATACAATAAATAAGAAAGATAATTCATTGCAGTAATATGTAAAATACAAATAATCATTCCAATAGTAAATAAATGTAATACATTCTAATATTGCATAATATCCTCCTTAATAAATAAAAATAATTTTGCCACTTGTCACCCTCTTATGCATTATGTCACATGTCATTTTGTGGTAAATTTAGATTAAATTATAGCTATGTGTCATTTTATGGTTTTTTCCATTTTATTAAATTTCATATAATACTTAAATGTGATAATAAATGTATATCCAAGTCATTAATACAATTTTCCTTATAATTTCTAAATTTCTAAAATGAGTATATTTATTTTAGTTGTTTGTTTATTTAAATTATTAGTTTAAATTTAAAAGGTAAATAAGCACTTCAATTTTAATAATTACTCTTTTACTTTTTTTCTTATAAATTTAAATTTTTCTAAATTGTTAGATCTTCATGTCTGTTTATTTTTTTTTAGATAAATTCATGTAATACATGGGTCTCACAACTAGTTTATTATAGAAAAATAAAACATGTACAACATTAAAAGGAACCCGTGAGTAATTTCTCCTTTGATGATCTCCATAGGAGCTTTAAGCCTTGCAACCTCACCACTTGAAGTTGCATCAACCAGTTTCGACTCTTTTTCTACAAGCTTGTGCCTAACACATTCCACATATTCATGCCTAGAATCAGGTACTTGAAAATGGTTCAATCAACCACCAAAAGTTTATAACCAACTTCACAAGTCATAAATACTAAATTAGAAATGTTGCTCCTTTTTTGACATTTCATAACGAGTTTGGTTTGTAGATTGTAAAATCTAACTAATCAATTGTTAGATTTTAATAGATAATTTTGCCATTGGACCAAACCTGAATAAAACAACATACTATAGGGACTAATTTTGTAACTTATTGTAATTTATTGGTATGTAAGTTACTAATTACATGTGTTAAAGGTTCCTTGTTATAAAATATAAATGGTGGATGCAATGACTATTTTTCGCTTTCCTTCCCTCACAAATGTAGGATGTTTGATATATGGTGCCAATATCATGTATATAGTCAAGTCAAGCTATTGAGTTGAGGTACCTGTGTGATTCTCTTGCTTTCTAAAACTCGTAAGGGATTGGTGGCAAGTAATCTAATCCATAATCAACATTTCTTAGTAACTGAAAAGATGTGAAAATAGTAGTTGGTTAGCAGAGAAGCGTAAGATGACAAATTCATTACCGAGACATGAGTTATATATGTATGTATATTATATATATATATATATATATATATATACACACACACACATATATATATATATATATATATATATATATATATATATATATATATATTATAATAAATAAATGTTAACCGAAACCAAATCCTTCCTTGGCTTCATGAATTGCTAGCAACAGTCTCTCATCCAGGTGCTGCTTTGATGGATATTCCGGTGTATATCCAACTGGTTGAAACTACATCCAACCAACAACAAAAAAACAATGCCTCATGTTCTACATGACATAACATATGCATCCTACTCCACCAGAATATTTTTTACAAATTATTGTCAGAGTCAATCTCACTCAGGGGTAAAAAGGTAATTTGACAGAGAAACATGATTATATTACCATGTATGAGCAGAAGGCAAACGGTCAGTGCTTCCATAATCCTTGTGAATCTGAAACTTTTGGGATCCATAAATACCTTGCAACCTACTAAACCCTTCTAAAGGCACCTGCATTATTTGTTGCATTGTATGTATTACTATGTCTGTAAATACTAAATAAAAAAAAAGTATATATAGAAACACAATATTAATTACAAGAAATAACAACCTATTTTTGTTTATTTGTTTATTATAACATCCTACATTACTTTCTTCCTATTATATTTATATTTATATCTATCTATCAAAGTATCAATGTAGTTTGATTCAAATACAAACCAATATTTACTTACTGCTACAATTGGCTAGATTTAAGTAGAATGTTATAATTGGGTAGAGAGATTGAACAAAGTACAATGTCTGAATAGGGACAAAAACTAAAAACAAACCATTGTTCATGTGAGTTGGCTTAAACCTAAATACAATTAACTAACCTTTGAAGTGCCAGTAAAAAACTGCAATAGACGAGCTTTATCTTCTTTACTTAAGCCTTGAGCAACTTCCAAAAACCACTGAATAACAGGAGATGCAACACTATATCCAGAATACTCTGTATTCCCATAATATCATCCACTAACAAACAAACAAACTATTATGTAAATAACCAACAACAAACAACAAATAGAAATATAAGTCAAAATAATTGAGTTACTCACAATCGATATTTGGAAGTCCAGTAATTAACAACTCCAATTCTTTATCATGAAAGATGGATATGAAATCCCGAGGGACCAATTCGTTAAAACCCTCCAAAAATGCATTTATTTGAGGACGAATAACAGTGGTCAACCGATGCTCAACGATTAATTCAACGTATTCGTGTTTGTTTTCGTCTGTAACTCGAATGTTTCTTCCACCAGGGATTTGATGGGAACAAATTCTCCAACTGATGAAGAATCAAAATCAAAACGCTAAATCAAATACCTTTATTGTTACTTTTGAGAAAGTCCAGGGGAGAAGTAGAAGGATGAAGATGGAAGGAGACGACGAGGGAGGGCAGCAGACGGAACAAATAGAAGAGAAGGAGGCGATTAATAAGTCGCAGAACCATCAGTCTCCTGCTTTGTGAGTGAGAGGAAGGGTTTTTTTTACCAGCGGGAAGGGTTTTTTGACCGACTTAGGGTGGTTGAAGGAAGAGAACACGAATATGAGTGGAATAAGATGCATTCTTTTTGTTTAAAAACTTCCAGCAACCAAAAGAGAAGAAATAGAGATAGCCCTAAATCGCCTGTGTGAGAGGAAGAAATAGAGACGTATAGTAAGCGTGAGAAGTTGTGGTGAGCTCAAAGAATTTTGTGAGGTCCGGTTCAAAGCCCTAGTATCTTTGTTGATTATGTGAAGACGGGCCATATATGAAGATAAAAGATGGAGACATACCATATCTGAAGAATTTTGGGCAAAGGTATGGTTGGATCCGATTAGAATTTAAAGTGACCATGGAATTTGTAGAGCTTGATTAATTAGGTCATGGAAAGGAGAAGGGGTTTTCGGCCGGTAGGAGATGAGAACAAGGCGGGGGTTTTAATTTTTTGGGATTTGATTTTCCCCCTTATCTATTAAAGATGGAGAATGCACGTTTGATGAAAACTTTATAAAACGACATGCTTAGACGCCACGCCTTTTATGCTGAGTGCCCTCCGACTTTTTATTTTTTTTGTGTTTTGACACTAAGTTTAAGGGAACGTAAAAATGTGTGTCCTAAATCCTTTAAATTTTAGAAGAGATGACGTTATTTTTAGGACACATGCTTTTGCGTATCGTAAATCTCTGCGTGTCATGGTTCGCGTGTCATTAAAGGCCTATATTCTAGTAGTGGATGTTCAAGAAATTTTAAGTTAATAAATCTTTATATAGAGATGACATTATAATTCTCATATTTGTAACGTCCTGAAAACCATAGTAAAATTTTTCATTTTCAAAAGAAATCTTCATAAAACCTATAAGTCTTCCAATTCTTTGTTTCAAAACATAATCATAAAATCATAGTATAAAATAAAATATCTTAAACATAAATCCATAGAATGATGTATACAGAACTTGCCAAAATACCCTAAACTCTAAGATTTCGGGCTCCTAGGGACTAAAGAACTTGCCAAAATACCCTAAACTCTAAGAAAATTCGGGCTATGGAAGTAGAAATCGAGAGAGAGAGAGAGAGAGTTTTGGAGAGGTGGGGAAAGAAATGAACACAAATCAGCTATTTATAGCCAAGAATCCAGGCTTACGCGCTGCGCAAGGGTAGGTGCGTGTTGCGCACCTGCTTGGGCACTACTCCTCCTCTCAGCTTCGAACGCGTGGCAATCAGTGGCTGGGGCTACATGGCAAAAGTCGTAAGTACGAGTTCTATCTTCAAACATTCATATATCGGCCATAAGAACTCCGTTTTTAATGTATTTTATATTCACGCATAGGTATTTCCGAGTACTACAACTTTCCTTTAGATTTCGTCGGCTAATTCTCAACCAATCTTAAATTTAACATTCTAAGAAGATTATACTACTAATGATTGTGTAAAATTCATAACTTCTACATACGAACTCCATTTTCGATTGTCTTTATATTTAAAGATTCCTATTAATGAGATCTTCAATTCTTGTTTAGATTATTTCAACTAATAATCAACCACTCTAAAATTCGATATCAGTGCGCACACTGCTACGCTGAATCTTAGAAAAATCATAACTTCCTCTTACGAAGTCAAATTTGGACATTCTCTATATGCACACTCTCAGTTTAACGACTACTACGACTATTGTTTAGATATTTTTAGGCTAAATGCATTTTATCAAACATTCTTTTTTACGATAGGTAGAGTCATGCCGGTTTAATCGTGACACTTCGAAGAAGCATAACTTCTTCAAAAGTAAATTCCAGCGTTCTTTTTATGTACGGAATCCTTGTCACATATACTATAACTTGTGTTAAGATTATTTTTCCTACATAGTCTCCAATCAAAAAATCATTTTTAACGCTTATTATCGCTAAATTGACTAGCCCGAATCTACAGCTGTTACAGAAACTCACTAAGCTTTATTATTATAGTTGTGGATTAAATGTTTTACAAGTTGTTCATGTAAAGAGTTCGGAAGGTCTGTACACTCGCATCGAAGATATTGTTTCCGTTGCTTTGTAATTCAACTCTATTAATCATATGGTTTTCAAATAATATGATGTTACAACATGATTTCAAGGAAATGGTTTTTATTGATTAATCTTTTTTTAAATAAAAAATATGTTTTGTAATTTTTGGGACGTTACAAAATTTAAACACATGAGACGGTACTCAGTACTTTAAAATCACGAAATTTGGTATTCGGTAGTGGTACCAGCATGGGGGGCAAAGTGGGGGGGCAAAGTGGGCAGCTGCACAGGGCCCAATTTTTTTCATTATATATTTTTATTTAAAAATAAAAAATTATAATAAAGATAAGGACCTTTTTTTTCTTGTTCGTCCTAGGCCTTTGAGAATATTTACTTTTTCAGGACCGGCTCTGGGTACCAGTATCAAAAACCGGTATCATTCCCAGTACCGGTACATGCAGTGTTAGTTCGGTTCGATACGCAATATCGTTATTTCATTTATTTCGGTATTCAGGTCTCGGGTCGGTATTAGTTATGTCCCATGCTCAACCCTAATATGTCCCATGCTCAAGCTCAACCCTAATATATGCTCCATATATTCGTATTATTTATGCTTTAATATAGGCGTTTATTACATTACATGTGTCCATTAAGCAGATAATATGAATTATGAAATACGAATTTTAAAAAAGGCGTAGTTTTTAACTATCGTTAATAATTATACTTAAAACTATTAGGTGGATTATCGACAAATAATATAAAGTTGCAATTATTTAGATTCATGCAAGAGTGCAGGTAATATCTAGTGAAGTTTTGCGCTAATATTCTTGCAATTATTTTCCTTTTTGTAAAGTTCCCATTACTACTATAAATAATGGCTTAAATTAACCCATTTGCCCACTTCATTTGCATTAGGTCATCAAATGTTGGTTTTAATGGGAAGTTCTTGTAGCCATGTGCTAAAAGGTTTTCTGTTGTGGGTAAAGTTTTGGATACATGTTTATTTATATTTAATACATTTTTATTTATATTTAATACATTTTAATTTATATTCAATATATTGATAAAATTCTTTATCTTAATAAATCTTATAAAAAAAGTTATTTAAATTAATATAATTAAAGATATGTTAAAAAAGTTATTCATTTGGAATTTTCAAAACTTTTCAACTTTCAACCAATTAAAAACAACTATTCAAGATTTGTTTTATATTATGTCTTATAATTACTAAGTACTAAAATTGATGTTCAATAAGCTTTAATTAAATGACTTTTCATCTTTTAAAAATTAATAGCATTTACTGATTACTTTTAAATTTCTCATGTTATACAAATATTAATAATATATATAAATAAGGTTTTCTCACAAAAGATATTTATATGTTTGAAGGGGTTATTGATATAGATATAAATAAGAACGGATGAGAAAATAAATTTTGGTATATCAATGATTATTACAATTGATTTTTTTATTAATAGTGTTTGAGATGTGATCCATGCATGGATCATGAAAGCCTAAAAGGTGATGAATTAGTGATTACTAATGGGCTAGAAAGTGGTTTGGGCTTAATGGTTGGGTTATGCATGGTAACCCACAAATTGAATTAGGGTTGCATGAAGCCAAGGGCAACATTTTTAAGGCTTTTTAAGTGCTCAAAATCGTTACTTTTTGCATCATAAAGCCTCCTAGCCGGTTTTGATACTCTTTGGTGGATTAGGGTTACACTTTAATGCTTCTTATGGCTCCTTAATGGAGCATTGATGTTTTTTTTTCATTCATAAGTGTTTTAGACGTTTTTTTGTGTTGTTTCATGAGTTTCCTTAATTTTCATTTACTAGTTTTAATGAGTAGTTGGTTGGTTGGTTTGTAACCACCAACTTTGTAATAAAGGCTTTATAGAAGCCAAGTTTATGCATGGAAAAAAGAGATAGACGAAATTTTAATCAAAAGAACCTTTGTTCACCTTGAATTATTGTTATAGTTCAGTATTTGTCATAGTTGAGACGTGTTCTTGACTTGATATGAATTCAATCCAATAGGTCTTGGATTGTTTTCACGGGTATACAACTTAATAGGTCTTGAGTTGTTACTAATCTATCTATTTCTTCCCATAAACGTATCATTTGTGGTTGTTATTTTAGCTTAATTTACCTAAACACTACCCTACTCACTAAATCAAGCCCATACACGCATCATAAGTGGTATCAGAGCCCAGTTCCGATTGGGTGTTGTTGAGTTCTTGTTCAAAAAAAATCCATTTAAGTTTGTTTGATTTTAGTTCCTGTTCAGAAATTGTTTTCCAAACATGTTGCGTAAGTTATATGATGAAGAAGAAATAGAGGAAGAGAAAATTGAAGAAGATGAGGAAGAAGATTTCAGTCCCATCTACGACACTGATGGGGAGGGGGAATTTTGTGAAAGAATAAATTTCTTGGTTGAAGAGAAATTTATTGAGGAAATTGAAGAAGAAATTAATTTTGTGACCGAAGATGAAATTGTTGAAGCAATTGTGGAAGAAATCAATTTGGTTGATATGGACAAAATTGTTGAAGAAATGGTGATTTTTGTTGAACAACAAAAATCATTCCAAGAGCTCATAACCTCGAGAACAAATGAATATAAGTGCCACAAAAATTCAGCTTCTCATGTCTTTTATGAACATAATTCCTTTTCTAAAGATCTTAAAGATATCCAAATTAGAATCTTCATTGATCAAAAAGGTTTATTCGTTTTTCATCTTCATGTTCGTTTTAAAGTGGGGTAAATTTTTACATTCTGGAGACCATGGCATGCTTATATTTTGCATTTTGAAGGCGTTGACGAGAGGAGGAAGTGTGGTGAGAAGTTGGATTTTGCTGATTATGATGATCTTACCAATGATGTCTCTATTTTGTCTTCATTCATTGAGCAAAAACAGGAAAAAGACTTGCATATTACTTTTGATAAAAAGATGATAAATTGGCATGACTTAATCTCTTATGGTAACGGCTACAGCCTATGCGAAGTTGAGGAGTACCAACGTTTCTTATTAGTCAAAAACAAAATAAATGTGCAGTTTTGCGCAATTAAGGATGGTGACTTTTCATTCGTGACTCAAAAACAGCAAGACCAATTATTTTTAGATGATGGCAGGATTTTGTACTCTCCAAAAGACGATTTGAATATTTCTAAAAAATGATGTGTTCGTGGTGGTAGCAATCAATCATGAAAAGAGGCATTGTGTGGCAATTCTTATGCCAAATTTTCATGTTGTCCACATTCAAATGATATTTTTATTAATTCTTCATTTATTGTTCAAAAACACCAAGAGCAATGACGTGAAGTTTGTGGTGAAAGAAAGAAGAAGGATGGTATCCATCTTTTTACAAATCATCTTTCTAAGAGAAAAGAATAAGAATCAATATGAAGATCCAAGTCCCAAGCATTTACATGGGAGGGAGCTGATGATGTTTGGAATCATATTCTTTTGGTGCACCTTAAATAGGGAAGCCATGATATTGAGGTATGCTACTCATCAACTTACAAATACAAACCATGATCTATTCTTTCAAATGACTGTTATTAATCATTTAAATTATTGCAAGGTTAATTTGCAGGGTCCTAATCTTGTTCATGGAAATATACAAAGGTGGTTTTTGTTCCACAAATGGAAGGCATGGTTAGGATGGAATTCAGCGAGTTCTTTGAGTTGTTTGAAGAAAAGGAGCTTTTATATGGGGGGAAGAGGCCCAAAAGGCATTTGAGAAGATTAAAGAGTTGTTGTGTGGTGCTCATGTTTTCCATCTTCCATATTTTTCTCAACCATTTGAAGTTGAGTGTGATGCAAGTGGAGTTGGTTTTGGTGTTGTTCTGATTCAAGACAAGCGTTCTATTTTCTAAAAAGTTGGGTGGTGCTCGTTTGAATTATTGCACTTATGATAAGGAATTTTATGCTATTGTTTGTGCTTTAGATCATTGGAGTCATTATTTGCATGCAAGTAATTTTATTTTGCATTCTGATCATGAATTCTTAAAGTACATCAATGGGCAACAAAAGTTGAGCACAAGACATGCAAATTGGATGGAGTTCTTGCAATCCTTTAATTTTTCATGCAAATACAATGATGACAGAAGCAATGTGGTGGTTGATGCACTCTCTAGGCGTTACTCATTGTTGGTGACTTTGGATGTTCGTTTGTTGGGATTTGAAACTCTAAAGGACCATTATCAATCTGATGTGGACTTTGGAGATATGTTTTTGAAATGTACATGTGGTCCTAATGGTGAATTTGTGATTCAAGATGGCTTCCTATTCAAAGGCAATCACCTTTGTGTCCCAAAACATGCAATACGGGAGTTGTTGATTCGTGAAGCTCATGGTGGTGGTTTAGTTGGTCATTTTGGTGTTACCAAAACCTTGGAGGTGATTCCATTATCAAAGGATGAATTGGTTAAGAAGGATGCAAGTGATAAGTTGAAAGCCATGATAAAGTTATACAAACAAGTTCGTGAGAAGATTGACGTCGTGAATGAGGCGTACAAACAAAAGTCCAACAAGCATATGAAACGATGTGTCTTTCAAAATGGTGACTTGGTGTGGGTGCATATGTGGAAAGAAAGTTTTCTTAATAAAAGGAAAAACAAGTTGATGCCAAGAGTTGAAGGTCCTTACCAAGTGGTATCATGTGTCAATGATAATGCTTATAAGGTGGATTTAGGAGGAGACCATGGAGTGCACGCTACCTTTAATATGGGAGATCTTTCCCTTTATCTTGATGATGATGACCTTGATGAATTGAGTTCAATTCCTTTCAAAGGGGCAGAGAACGATCCATGCATGGATCATGAAAGCCCAAAAGGTGATGGATTAGTGATTACTAGTGGGCTAGAAGGTGGTTTGGGCTCAATGGTTGGGTTGTGCATGATAACCCACAAATTGAGTTAGGGTTGCATGAAGTCTAGGGCAACATTTTAAAGGCTTTTTAAGTGCTCAAAACCATTACTTTTTGCATCATAAAGCCTCCTATCCGTTTTTGATACTCTTTGGTGGATTAGGGTTACACTTTAATGCTTCTTATGGCTCCATAATGGAGCATGGACGTTTTTTCATTCATAAGTGTGTATGTGTTTTGTGTTGTTTCATGAGTTTCCTTAATTTTCATTTACTAGTTTTAATGAGTAGTTGGTTGGTTGGCTTGTAACCACCAATTGTGTAATAAAGGCTTTTTATAAGCCAAGTTTATGCATGGAAAAAAGAGATAGACAAAATTTTAATCAAAAGAACATTTGTTCAACTTGAATTATTGTTATAGTTCATTATTTGTCATAGTTGAGACGTGTTCTTGACTTGATACGAATTCAATCCAATAGGTCTTGGATTGTTTTCACTGGTATACAACTTAATAGGTCTTGAGTTGTTACTAGTTTATCTCATACACGTATCATTTGTGGTTGTTATTCTAGCTTAATTTACCTAAAAACTACCCTACTCACTAAATCAAACCCATACACGCATCAAGATGAGAGGTAATAAAAAAAAAGAACTATAACCTCAATTGTTATGAAAAAAAAAGTTAGAATTTGATGATTTTTCTCAATTGATCAAATATATATATATATATATATATATATATATATATATATATATATATATATATATATATATATATATATATGTATGAATTATGAGTGTTCAATATGTTTTTTTTTAATACAAATATCATAATAGATATTTTAGTGTTTTTACGTTATTAAAATATGCATTATTTTTTTATAATTTTTGTTATTTATTGTATATAAAAGTCATTATACGTTTGATTTATTTGTTATTCGTTATATATAAGCATATATATGTATTAATGGAACTATGGTTATATTGTCTTTTTTTTTACTAAACATATCATTTCTAATTGTTTTAGTTATAAACTCAAAATACTGTTTTAATTATAAACTCAAAGTGTAAAATTAAAAATATTAATCAAATCAACTTCTTAAACCTTAATGTGGATATATATATTATTTCATAACCGTTCTCATTATTTTACGTATCAAATCATCATTTTTCTTATATATTATAGCATAATGTTAACGAATATTAATAACAAATATCATATGTATCAATTGAGTGACGTAAGCTAGTGAAGTATTTTGAGTAGTAATGGTTTGACGCTAAATAACTTTTCGTCAAAAAATTGATGAACTCTTAAATTAAAATAATCTTTCAATGCTTAACCAACTTTTTAATTTTTTATAATTGTTTAATGATCTTAATAGAATGCTTAAGAGCTCTAATATTAAAATAATAAATCAATACAACTTATCAACTTTTTACTTATTTACTTATGTATTTTAAGTAGTTGTAGTTGGTTAAAGTTTTTTTTTTTTTTTTTTTTTTTTTTTTTTTTTTTTTTCTGAATTGAAATGTTATAATAAAAAATAGTAATTCATTGGTACAAACTTCTTACTAAAGGTTAGTTCATTACCAATAAGTCTAAAACTAAATATTTGCATAATACATATAGTAAGCCTAATGTTTTCATTTCTTTACATTTAACATCATTTGATGAAATTTTATTATTCCTTATTTATTATTTTGTGATATTAAAAAAAAGAAATATTTATTTAACGTCCCATTTTTCATAACAATTTTTTCATTTTTTAAAGATAGTATTTCATTCAAACATGCATTTATTCATAATGAAAACCATTGTTTGACAATCGAAAATCAACTATTCAAATCAAAGTATAATTAAATTATATAGAAAACTTAAACATGATGTTGATGTATGTGTATAGTCAAGCATTCCCTTTTCACGTCCCCAAGCAGTACCTGAAATCATTTGTAATCAACTGGGTAAGCACGATGTGAGTTCCCCACAATACATACACTATGCATACATAACAGTAACGGGTATGTTTCAACCCAACATATCTATTTCAACCGACAAGCCTATTTCAGTCGAAAGGGTATGTTTCAACCCAACATGTCTATTTCAACCGACAAGCCTATTTCATCTGAAAGTGTATGTTTGAATCCAACATGTCTATTTCAACCAAAAGGTCTATTTTAGCCGAAAGGGTATGTTTCAACCCAACATGTCTATTTTAACCAATATAGCATATAAGTAGATAATCACAAACAGTCTAACACAATAGGCAACTAACTAAACTAGTTTATTTGCTTAATAGCATACTGTTGTGACATGTTTAAAGATGGTTTGGATGCTGAACAAAGGATCTGTTTGGGGTGCTTTCCTAAGAACACAATCACAAGAGAACCATTAGAGGACGGCCGGGTGATCTCTCGGGACGTCACTCCGACGATTAAGTTAGTTTTTTCTGAGGGATAGAGAAAATCTGAGAGAAATCTTTTTACATGAGAGAATATGGATCCCCTCCTTTAGGCGGAAGAGATCCTTTGTACCTGTTACTAACGGATCGTGGGGATCCTGCCTCGTGAGCATGCAACGTGGCCTCCTCTTACTGGGAGAGCTATTCATGCTAACTAACTCTCAGGTGACGTCAGTTCTAGGCGTCACCTGGGCTATTTATTGCATTCTCATTGGCTGTTAGTGAATGAGAAGATCACATGGAATGTTCTTACCATGTGACAAAAAGTGAGCTACTGCCCTGGCCTTGGCTCGCTTAGGCCAAGACCGGGTCTTGGCCAAAGGAGTAACGTTTCTGTTACATTTTTTGTTACATTTAACGTGTCCGTTAGGTAACGTTAACAAGTCCCTTAGACTAGTAGGCTTCTGCGTCCGTGACGTATCAGAGTTGTTCTGGTCTACTTCACAAACACGTGGCGGGCTGCTATTGATGGCCTATGCCGATGGTAGGGCGAAGTTATCGCTGATCGGCGGTTTCGTCATGAAGGCGTTTCGCTGCCCCCTTCTTTGTATTTAAATCTCTGTCTTCCCTGGCACATCTTTCCCACCTGCTACCTTACTTTCTTTACGTTTCTTTTTTGAATGAAACATTTTCGTTTTTTCCTCCAAATCCTTCCATGGCTACTTCTCACATTTTGGGAAGGGATCCCACCGTCGAAGAGTGGGAATCTTTCCAATTTCGGTTCGGATTTGTTTCCGAACATGGGGTACAGATCCCTTCGTCCGATGCTTCTTTGTACAATCCTCCTGAGGGTAAAATCGGGATCCCGATCGCTCTGTTTGAGGCAGGTTTGCGCTTGCCTACCACCGATTTCTTCAACTCGATCATCCGGGAGTACGGGTTTTCAGTTAGAGAGTTGACCCCTATTGCCATCAACAAGATAATAGGCTTCGAACTCCTTTGTCGTGCTCTAGGCCATTTGCCAACCGTTCCTGCTTTTAAGCACTTCTTTAACGCCTCCACCCAGTCGGGGACTCGAACTTGTTGGGATTAAAACCCTATTGTGATTTGATGAACAAGATGCGGAAAATAAGAACAAACACAAATATGAAGATTATGTCGAATGATCACTCGATTTATTCAAAACATGAGGAATAAATTACACTTTCAGCATAGACTAAAAAATCTAACACTACATAAGAAACCTCACGTGGCGGCTACATTTTGCCTCACTCTTAACCCTAATAATGAATAATACATGACTATTTATAGGGAAAAGACAAGTCTTGGGCTTTTAACCTACCCTTCATCAAGGGGCCCATTGCCATCATCCATGGAGTGCTTTGAAACCCTACAATGTCCCCCTCAAAGTATGGAATGGATGACAATGCTTTAACTTCCAAAACAAGCATCTAGCAAATAAAAAGATCTGCAACGAGGAATATATGAAGCAATCCACGAATCTTGATTCTTCAATAGTCTTCAAACACGGGCTCTAGGATATATAAACCAAGCACTGAAGTAATGTCTTTAAACTTCATTTTCGAATGTAATCCCAAAAAAATCTTCATGAAAACCAAACCCGCCATAAAAACTCATTTCAGAACAAAGAAACCAAATCACTTCTTGTCTTTGAAGAGCTCCCCCTCCAAGTCACAATGATCTTCAAATAAGCTAATGATATAAGCCATCAAAAAAATATCATGTAACAACCCAAACTTTAAGATTTGTAATGCCACTTAATCGAGAAAATACTAGAAGTCGGAGATATAACAAGTCCTTAGCAGAGCTCGATAAAGAACTTCCGCTGTAAAGGATACTTCTCTGTAAAAGCTTTAGCAGAGCTCGATGAAGAACTTCCGCTGTAAAAGCTACCTTCATAATTCTACCACAAGCTTTATAAAAAATCTTCAACTTTGAAAAGTCACAAATCCAATTTCGAATGGCCATACCAAATTCTCCCCCGATTTATAATCAAAAATGTGATTATAAAGCCTTCAAATGGTCATGAGAATGATCTTGAATGGATAAAAAATTACTGTGCTCCCCCGCGACAAAATGATATATACAATGAAGTATAAAATCCGAAAAAGTCGTAAAAATTTGACGTTATCACGAAAAACGAATTTTCGAACCGCCAAGACTTGATGGAATCCTTATTTTTCTGTTCACAAAAAAATATGTGCGTTAAAGAATTCAAAACTGTTCACCAGCCCTTAAAATTGCAAACTTTTCGAAAAATGGGCTGAAATTGTCACTTGCTGAAAAACAGGGGCTGGAATGGTAATTCTGCATCAATATACCCCTTTATTTGTAACAATTTCTGGGATTGGTCCAAAAATATCAAACTGTGAAAACAACAGGGACCAAAAGTGCCAATTCGCTGGAGTTATAGGGACCAAATATGAAACATTAAAGCATCTTCTTCCCCATTTAGACGCCTGATAAAAGGGATGCAACGACTGGAACAAATGCGAGACCCCAAAATAAATACCCGCGAATCATACTTTCGTTCCAAGTACAAGCAACCGAAACCAAGTTCGGTCCAGGTTCATTGAACCGAAACCATGTTCGGTCCGAGCATAGGTTCGCTTTCGGTTCATCCTCCGTTCGCTCCAACCATTAACAAGCGAACCCAAGTTCGTTGTTCCAGGTTCGGTCCTAATTCATTAGCATTACCCCAAAGCAAATCTCCATTCTTTCGTTCCAAGAGCTACCAACCGAACTCAAGTTCGTTCCAGGTACATTCCAAAGCCATTGATACAAAAGCGAACTCAAGTTCCAATAGCTTAATTTTGACTTTCGTTTGACTTAAGTTCTTTCCGATTGAGTCCCGATTTCATTCATAGGTTGTTGAGACGAATCTGAACACAAGTTCGCTGCGAGTCGCAGACAACGAACGTTCGTGGGTGAAAGTTCTGATCGTTCGCAGGTTGGCATTCACAATACATCAATTTTGACTTTCAACTTTGACATCTAATTGCGAATCCAATAATGTTAGCAGTGAAACCTTCCAACCCAAATTAACCATTTGAAGTGCCTGCGAATCATTGTGACCACTGAATGCAAGTATTACAAGCTCCAAATATACCAATAGCAAGCAGTTAAGTCGGAAATCGGTCTCAATTTTGACTATCGAGAGGATATGAGCGCGAACCCAGAATCCTAATCATGATTCCATTCGCCTTGAACATCACACTTCCAAACACATTCTCAATTCCGATCGTTGATGTGAGTTACGATTCCAAGACCTCGTTTCCGACTACATTCGCAGGAGAAACAATCGAAAAAAAATTCATAAATCCAATTTTGACTTTTCTGTTTTTGACCACAAACAAACCCAGTTCTATTCATCCGATCCTCATTTGTTCATCACACTGCATAATCTGTATTCTTGATTCGCAACATATATTGGTACCTCAAACAAAACTTTAAATCATTGAGACACCAATTCGTCTTTAACATCATAGAATAGATATAATCTATAAGCAAAATTGACGTTGGAGCAAAAGAACGAACAGATTGACTTTTTGAAAACACAGAATCAATTGATAAAATCAAAATTGATCCCGATAATGACGTTGTTCACAGAAATCGACTTAGGAGCGGATGAGCAATAGATTTGACAAACATAGATAAGCTTTGTTGATTGCAGTACATGGTAACAACAAACACGATCGATGGCCCAAACAACCAACAATAAACAGTACAAGGAAATGGTAATCAATTGATTTACAATCGTTGTCAAGCAATCACCTTAGACAAATCATTGATGTTCGTTTTGACAAACAGGGAAGATCGAACCCAGAAGAAGTGACGCAAACGAGAATTCTTGATATTATATTAAGGCAAAAGGGATGGACCATGAACAGTATATGATCGAGATAATGGCCCAATACTAATAAAACTAATCCAACGACAATATATTGAATTCAGATCCAATCAGAAAAAAAATATTACCAGACGCACAGTAACAGAATACATGAGTCTCCATGAATAGTTGCTTGAACAGATAGCTTGATTCCAAAACTCCAAAACACTAAAATCTTCAATAACTTGTGTAGAAAATCACCAAATCAAGAACCGATACTTCAAAAATCAATAGATCTTCAAAGACCCGCTCTGATACCACTTGTTGGGATTAAAACCCTAATTGTGATTTGATGAACAAGATGCGGAAAATAAGAACAAACACAAATATGAAGATTATGTCGAATGATCACTCGATTTATTCAAAACATGAGGAATAAATTACACTTTCAGCATAGACTAAAGAATCTAACACTACATAAGAAACCTCACGTGGCGGCTACATTTTGCCTTACTCTTAAACCTAATAATGAATAATACATGACTATTTATAGGGAAAAGACAAGTCTTGGGCTTTTAACCTACACTTCATCAAGGGGCCCATTGCCATCATCCATGGAGTGCTTTGAAACCCTACAGAACTCTTTCCCGCCGTCGAGGAGTCCCTGTTCTTATCCAAGTAAAGAAATCAAAGAGGAACTGGCAAGAGAAATTCTTATGGGTGAACAACAATCTCGTGGTACTTAGTTACCTGAGGACCAAGGTATACGTCGACCATGCCCCCGTGTTGTTTGGCGTTGACAAGGAACTGGTTGATGCCCTAGAGAAGATCAGCATCGTCGGTGAAGATTGGCTTGACTGTTTCTTGGCTGCCGGCGGGATGAGTGCTGTGGCTAAACTAGCATTATTTCTTGTTTTTACCAGGTGTGGAGGAGATTGTTTCTTTGGAGAAAGCTCTCCGGGGTTTGTTTGACGGCACGCTTCAGGTTCGCGACGTTGACCTAGTGGAGGCTCTTCCACCAGGCCGCCTCTACGTAAGAAGCGTAACTTGAGTCTCTTACTGGGGGGTTCTAAAGATTCCAACCGTGCCACCGATGAAAGTCCTCCGAAACTGCTGGAGGGGGCACAAACCGGGGCGACTGAACCGCCCTGTCCTACTGGAGAAGGAAGCACCGAGAAAACCAGCCCCGTTTCCACAATCGAAGGAGCTGAGAAAAAGACTTGGTCTTCGCCTCCTCACGATCAGGCCACCACCTCTTATGGTAAAGCCACAACCACCCCTACTGATGGGCTCTCATCCTGATACTTATAAGCCAGCTTGGGGGCTAACTGCCCAACATCTTGTCTCTGATCATGACGTCGCTCTCGAATGGTGTCAGCGCGCATTTCCTCCTGCCACGACTGAGGCCCTAAGTGTTCTTTCTGACGAGCATATGGCCAATGGCTTGCGTTACGCTGCTGCCCCCAAGAGTTGTCTTATTTGGTCGCAGTCGCCGAGCGCATTTTCGAGATGGAGGCCCTTCAGTCCGATTTGGATAAGAGGGACACTGAATGTGAAGAGTTGAAGGCCCAAGTGGCAAAGTTGGAGGCCGATAAGAGCGACTTGGGAGCTAGGTAGCACTGGTGCTACCTATAACACCCGTTTTAAGAGTAAAAGTGGCGTAGGCTCTGCGCGTTTCACGTTCTTGGAATGGCACGCCCGTCTTGAGCTTCTAAGACATAGGCACCATTTTTATGTGCTTCTACGACTTTATATGGCCCTTCCCACGTGACACTGAGTTTTCCCAATGGTTCAGCATGGCTAGACTCATTTTCCTTATTACCCATTCTCCAACTTTAAAGTTCTTGGCCCGAACTTGGCGGTTGTAATAGCTCTCAGTTCGTGACTTATACAGTGCTTGGCGCATCTGTGCTGCTTCGTGTTTCTCATCGAGCATATCTAGGTCTTGGCGCCGCCCTTCCTCGTTGGCTGCCTCCTCAAAACTTTCCGTTCGCAAGGAGCCAACAATTATTTCCAATGGGAGGACCGCTTCCGTCCCACAGGTTATACGGAAGGGAGTTTCTGCCGTGCTAGACCTTGCTGTGGTGCGATAAGACCATAACACTGTCGGGAGCTCATCCACCCAGGCGGACTTTGATCTAAGTAGCCGTTTCTTTAAACCATTTACTATGGTTTTGTTGGATATCTCCGTTTGTCCGTTGGCCTGAGGATGCGCTACAGAAGTGAACCGGCGGTGGATTTTCTTTTCCTCACACCATTCCTTGAAGGGACTTCCTTCAAACTGAGTGTCGTTGTCACTTATGAGGATCCTAGGAGTTCCAAAGCGAGCTAAGATGTTCTTTGTCATGAACTTTATCATCTGTTTTCCAGTGACAGTGGCCAGTGGTTCCGCGTCTATCTACTTGGTGAAATAGTCCACGGCCACCAGTAAAAACTTTACTCCTCCCGGCGCCGGTGGAAATGGTCCCACTATGTCAATCCCCCATTGGTGGAAGAGCCAGGGGCTGGTGATGCTTGTCAACGGCATGGCTGATTGATTTTGGAAGGATGTGAATGCTTAGCATTCCTTGCATTTCTTGGTTAAGGCTGCGACATCGTTATACACGTTCGGCCAGTATACTCTAAGGCGGAGTATCTGCCTGTGAGTGCGCGAGCGCCTTCATGTGTTGCCGTGTCCCCGGAATGGCTTTCTTCGAGAAACGCCTGCCCCTCCGTCTTAGAGATGCACCTGAGCCACGGGCTTAGATATCCTCTCTGGTACAACTAATTGTCCCTTATGGCGAAATGCGGTGCTTTGGTTTAGACTTTTCTGGCTTCCTGTGGATCATCCAGAAGCACGCCATGGCGCAGGTAATCAACGAATGGTTTTTTCCATTCTGGAGGGGCTGATATGGTATTGACCTTCTGGTTATCAATACTCCTTTCCGGGAGTACTTCGACCAACACTTTCTTTGTGAGATGATCGTAGGACGTAGAAGCCAACTTGCTAAGGGCATCTGCCCGCGCATTTCCCCACGAGATATTTGCTTTATTGAAAAGATTTTGAACGTGTTGGCTAGACTACGGACCGTATCTAGGTACTTCTGCATCCTAGGGTCCTTTGCCTCGTATACTCCGTTGATTTGGTTTCTGACGAGCAATGAGTCATTGAGAGCTGCTAGTTGTTTTGCACCAACCTCCTTAGCCAACCTTAGTCCAGCTAGGAGTGCCTCGTACTCTGCTTCGTTGTTAGATACTTGGAAGTCGAACCGTAGTGCGTAGGTGATTTTTACACCTTTGGGCCTTTGGAGGATCAGACCTGCGCCTGAGCCTTATTTGCTTGCTGAACCATCGGTATACAACTTCCAAAGTTCTTTGTCGGCCTCAGACTCGAGTGGGTCGACAGATATTGTCGTTGGTACTCATTTGATGGTATCTGGGAGTTCAACCAGGAAGTCAGCAAGGGTCTGGGATTTAATGCTAGTTTTGGGGTGGTATTGGATGTCGTGTTCGCCCAACTCTATGGCCTACTTGGCCAGGCGTCCAGACTTTTCCGGTCTTAGCAGCACTTGTTTTATTGGGTAACTGGTCAGGACCTCCACCGTGTGGGCTTGAAAATACTTTCGTAAACGTCTAACTGCGTAGACCAGGGCGAGGACCAGTTTTTCCAAGGCCGGGTAATTTCCTTTTGGCCCTTGTAGGGCCCTACTGACGAAGTGAATGGGGATTTTCTTGCCTTCCCTTTCCACTGCTAACACAGAGGAGATAGCCTCCTCAGACGATGCTAAGTACATCTGTAGCGTCTCCCCCGGGAGCGGAGATGCGAGATCCGGGAGTTGTTGCGGTGCGTCTTTTAATTTTTGCAAGGCCACGTCCGCTTCCGTTGTTCATTTGAATTGCTTTTTGTCTAAGAATCCTTTGAGTGTTTGATACAGAGGGAGCGCCTTTTCTGCGGATTTAGCAATGAATCTTCCAAGCGTCGTTAACCTACCGTTGATCTCCTGTACTCCTTTAAGGTTGTAGGGAGTTTTCGACTCGAGGAACTCTTGTATTTTGGTGGGATTGGGTAGAATCCCTTCCCTGGACACTTGATAACCAAGGAATTGTCCGTCCTTAACTCCGAAAGTGCACTTAGTCGGATTTAACTTCATCTGCGCTTTGACTAGCGTTTTGAAGGTTTCTTCTACATCTTGGAGTAACATATTTTCATTGCAGCTTTTCATTACCATATCATCGACGTAGACTTCGATATTCTGACCGATCTGGTCGACGAATACCTTATCCATCAGTCTCTGGTAAGTAGCGCCAGCATTTGTGAGCCCAAATGGCATTTTCTGATAACAGAAGGTGCCCTTTTCGGTATGGAAGGTTGTTTTTGCTTCATCTTCTCGCTTCATTTGTACCTGGTGGTAGCCCTTATATGCGTCGAGAAAACATTTGAATCAGAAGCCTTCAAGCAATTGGACTTTCTGATCGATCTCCGAAGAGGGTAGCAATCCTTTGGGCAGGCGTTGTTGAGATCTGAATAGTCTATGCACATTCGGCATGCCCCCATTGGCTTTCTTCACCATGACCGCGTTTGCTATCCATGTTGGGAACATTATCTCCCTAGGTATAGCAACGCTCACCAGGTTAGCCACCTCTGCGTTAATAGCCTTATTGCGGTCTTTCGCCTGTCCTCGCTTGTTTTGCTTCACAGGGTTACTTCCAAGTGCGATGTTGAGACTGTGTTCTATGACTTGTCGGTCGACGCTGTCAGATCCGTTGGCTTCCAGGCGAATAAAGTGTAGTATTGCCTCAGAAGTGTCACCACCTGTGTATTAGTCTCGTCTTTTAAGTGAGAGCCAATTCGCACGTGGTGTTCCGGATACTCCATGTTTATCTGGTGTTGTTCGATGGAGCATCCCTCATTAGAATTTTTTGGCGCTTGCACGAGTTGCGGGGCGGCTATGATTTGGTGGCAATGCTGTGCTCTGCTGGTTGTGGCGAGGATCGTCGCCGATCCCTGGCATGTGCTGAATTTAATGATGCTATGTATCGTCGATGGCATGAGATGCAGTAACGCGATTGTTGATCGCCCAAGCAGGATGTTGTGTTCTGCTGGGTATCGGATCACAGAGAATTCGAATTTCCTTGTGATTCGATCCCTTTCGTCGTGGCTGACCAACGTTAAGGGCGGTCGAACGGTACCTAGTGGCCACAAGCTATGCCCGGTGAATCCTACTAATGGTCCATCGGTTGGGGGTTGTAGCCCTTCCTTCCACGTATCAGGTAGCTGCCGGAAACAATGTTCATAAAGTATATTAGAGCAACTACCATTGTCAATGTATATTTGGTGGATTTTCGTGTTGCGAATGAACCCTGATATAAGGAGTGGGTCTCGTGGATCCCAATTTGATGGTCTGGGATCGTTGCTAGAGAAGCTGATGTTGAGTAGGTTTCTCGAGAGGGCCTCAATCTCGCTTTATGCATGGTGAGGTGCGTTTCTCTTACGGGAGTTAGAGATAGTGAATACCTTAGTGCCGTGAAATGAATTCGTCTGAGATAGATTGGGGTTTGATATCATCATCTGATTTTGTGAGATATCCGATGACCATTGCTGGAAACTGCTCTGGAGGCCTGGTTCTGCTGTTCTTATCGTGAATGATTGGATCTGTGTTATCAACACCTGGGATGGTTCGTGTGTTTCGAACAGATCTTGTACTGCCATTCCAGATACTGTTGGGCTTATATCTCCTTTATACAAAGAACCGACGTCGTCCTTTGGCTGTATCATTCTGAGGATATGTCCGGATGGCGCCAAATGTTGTGACATGTTCACAGATGGTTTGGATGCTGAACGAAGGATCCATCTGGGGTGCTTACCTGAGAACAAAATCACAAGTGAACCGTTAGAGTACGACCGAGTGATCTCCCGGGACGTCACTTCGACGATCAAGTTAGTTTTTTCTGATGGATAGAGAAAATCTGAGAGAAATCTTTTTAACGGAGAGAAGATGGATCCCCTCCTTTCGGCGGAAGAGATCCTTTTGTACCTGTTACTAACGGATCGTGGGGATCGTGCCTCGTGAGCATGCAACGTGGCCTCCTCTTACTGGGAGAGCTATTCACACTAACTAACTCTCAGGTGATGTCAGTTTTGGGCGTCACCCGGGCTATTTGTTGCTTTCTCATTGGATGTTAGTGAATGAGAAGATCACATGGAATGTTCTTACCAGGTGACAAAAAGTGAGCTACTTCCCTGGCCTTGGCTCGCTTAGGCCAAGATCGGGTCTTGGCCAAAGTAGTAGCATTTCTGTTACATTTTCCGTTACATTTAACGTGTCCGTTAGGTAACGTTAACACATACTACATAACATTTAAATCCTAACATACAGATGATACATACTATCGTATATAATATAGTGAGAAAACTCACCTAGATAATTGCTCAGACGATTAATCAGGTATATGGATGATTTCACTGGCGAGTAACGCACCTAACAAGTATTGACCTATAATAGTACAACTTATTAATATCTTATGGAAATCTTGTTAGGTTGAAAGTTATTCTGAGAGTCGAATTGTAGTGTCTTTAGTTGATGTGTCTGTAATAGCGAAAGTCTAAGGACTTTCGTTATCTTAATGTATTTACAAGGCATAAGAAAGTTTCGTATAGTCATGTTTAGTCCTTGTATTTTTTGGTCCACGAGTACCCTATATATATGGTAAGTACTTAGAGTGTAGAGTAAGAACTTTCTCATAACACTTTGTACTCGTATTCTCTTTGTATCTTTCTCGACATATATTGAGCTGAAAAATAGATCTTATTTAGATCTCTATGGACTTACTTGCTTTTCCTTAATCTATTGACTTAAACACATTTTTTTAACTTTTCAATTGGTATCAGCGCAGGAATCATTACTTTGATTGAAGAATATGTTCACGTTTTTCATCTTTTTGTATCGTTCTTTTCGATTCATTTTTCTGCAATATTAAAAGAATAATTCTTCATTTAATCTAGTGTGATTAATCGATTCTGCTTTTATTTTTTTCAATTGATCTAGTAATCAATTCAATTCTCACCAAGCAATTCTTCTTTTCATTGAATCTAGTGGCAAATCTCAACGTAAACACAATGATGAACTTCGCGAATGTACTTGGATCTGCAACTAGGATCCTAATGCTAATCCCATAGTACTATATTCAGTGGGCTGATCGCATGGAGGATTACCTTAATGGTATCGGTGAGAATCTGTGGAGATCAATTGAGACTGGACCATATCATGAAGAATTGGTTCATGCCGTTGGTAATTCCACAGCAGCGGAGGACATGATTGCACAAGGGAATACGAAGAAAGCTAATGATAAAAAGTGTCTTCATGAACTGTGAGGAGCACTTCCTCCTATCGTTTACAATTAAGTTCCTGGATGAAAAACTGCTAAGGAGATCTGGGATACTCTGAAAAAAAAGTATCAAGGAAATGAAAGAATGAATAAGATTTTGGTGATGAAGTGTTTGTCGAAACTAGCAAATTTCAAGAAAAAGGAGAACGAAAGTATCGAGGCATACTATGATAGGATGAATGAGTTGATGTTCAAATGCAGTCGATATAGAATGAATGGTACAACTCTTGAGTTCAATCTGATTTTTGTTTTTGGACTCATGAAAGATTGGAGAAAATTTTGTTTGATGATAAAGACAGAAGAGAATTTCGACATATACTCCTTTTCAAATCTTTATAACATACTGAAAGCACACGAATCAGAAGTGGTGGAAATTGTTGAAGAAAACAAGTTGAATTTTGTGTCTAAAACAAATGCGAAAGAATATGAGTTTGAAGAAGATGCGAAAGAAGTCGAAAAAGGTTTTCTGCTTAATTATGACGATGAAGCTGTTGCCTATTATTCGAATAATAGGGTGAAAATGTTCTATTAAAAACCGATAAGTGAAAATTTCAAAAACAACTTGGAGAAGAAGCCGATGTTGAATGTTGGTGGAAGTCAGAAAGGGGATGTGAAAGTTGAAAAGAAAGAAGAAGAAAAAAAGTCAGAGATGAAATTAAAAGGTGATTCGGGGTACAACTGCAATTATTGCAATGGTCACAATCATTTGGAAAAAGATTGTATGTTGAAAAAGAAAGAAGAGAATAAAGAGAAAGTGAAGGATAAAGCCTATTATGCGAAAATAATTGAAGAAGTTCGTGCTCAAACAAAAAAATCTTTCATTAATGGCTAAAGGAGGTGCTGATAGTGATGGTACTTATCAGATATGGTCTTCCAGATCATATGACAAAGAAATGCGTCATCCCACACATGGTGTGTTATTCGCTAAAAACGAAGAAGGTGGATATGGGAAGAAGAGTTGGTTTGAGGGAGACGAGGAAGAAAGTGACGATGGAATGACGGAGTATGTGAAAGGAGAGGGAAGTAATGAAGAAGATATGGAGACTAATTGGAAGCACCTTGTTTTGACAACACCAAAATCTACAATGACAGCTAAGGTGAGTGATATTCTTGTTTCTCTTAATATTCCATTAAATTCTTATCATGTTGTTGTATGTGATTTTGATGAAACATGCTCTTATCTGAATGACATGCTGATTTCGATGAGTAGTAAAGCAAAAAAATATAAGGCCTCCCTATACGAAGCACGAAGTAGGTTGGAAGAGAAGAATAGTAAGATAACGAGTTTAGAACTTAAGCTTACTAATATCATGTGTGATAGGGATGGAATTAGAATGGATAACTATATGTTAGTGAAATAACGTAAGATCTACTGAAATGTTGCTAAAAGATTGTATGGTAAATCGACAGATCTCTATCATTCAACAGATATGTGTGTTTAACAACATAGGAAGCTGCTACCCTTTATTACTTTCAAAAGAGAAATAGTTGACGAAACTAACTTTGACTACGAAAGTAAAATAGCTGACTATGCCACCATTCCTAATGATTCGTATGCTTATGGTGTTGTTAACATAAATGATTGTTTGAATGTTGATGAACTTGTTAATATTGTGAATGAGACTTTGACCAAAAACGAACAAGTCAAAATTTTGAACAACACTGAGAATTTGATAAAAAGTACTCAACAAAATGGTGCTGATATCGAAGATGACTCTGATAATATCAGTGAAATTGAGGAAGAATAATTTTTTGATTGCTCAAGATTGTCTGTCATTAATGTATCTTAATTAGCTAAAGACAAAGATAATGTTGATTCAACAACTAAGTTAAACAATGAGCCTTCTTCGACTACCAAGACTTGTAATTCTAAAAAGGAGACAGTTATTGTCGAGGACATAAGAAATAATGAAAGTGATAGTGACAATGATTCTTGTGAGAAGGAAATTCCTCGAGTTGTGGAAGCTCAAGTGTATGACGATACAAAGGAATTCACAAAAATTTTGAAAGAAAAAGAGAAACATTATTTGGAAACAAATATAGCTCTTTATCAATGTGCATTAAAGGTCTTCCTAACCAAGTTTTTGTAACAAAAGGAAATGCAGATAATTTTTATCCAAAAATAAATGAATTGTTGAAAGCAGACAATGGAAATGTGACCGATGAAGGTTTTTACTCAAATCAGAATATGGAGGAAAACAAGTTATAACTTCCCAAAATACTATGTAAAAATTTTATTTTTAAAACTATCAAAACCATCATGAATTCAATCCAAAATCCATCAAATTGTGATAATGTATAAAATAGTCATCAGAGTACAAATCATATCATAAAATGCGGAACACCGGTGGATGCGGTGCGATCATGTCGGGCCCTTCCCTGTTGAACCATAAGTACCTGAAACCATAAACACAAAACTATAAGCACAATGCTTAGTGAGTTTTCCCCAAAATACCCCATACAAAACATCCATAACAGCTAGAAACTAAACTGGGTCTATTTCACCCCCTGAGTCTGTTTCAACTCCTTTGGTATATTTCAACCGGTACTGGGTCTATTTCACCCCTGATTCTATTTTAACTCCTTCGGTATCCTTCAACCGGTATTGGGTCTATTTCACCCCCTACAGCTAAGCATACAATAACATCAGTAAGAGTCACAAAGACACAATCATATACAAGCATATCAACAAGTATCACAAAGAAAACTATCGTCCTACAAACATAATCCAAGGGGTCGACGTTGGTGCCTTCGACCCACGAGTATAGTGAAGAGACTCACCTCTCATTCGATACTTAGCTGTTACCGCTCTCACTGCCAAAGTAGAGGTGCTACACCCCACCTAGACAATCATACAAGGCACACCCTCAATCTACTTTCCAAAAACTAAGAATTGGCCAAAAGTAAACTTAGGTCAAAAGTTAATAATCAAATACAAGGTCAATGTCATCAACACTCCTCCATGTCGTGACCTTCCTTGGTTACGTCGTGGGCTCAAAACAACAAGACAATCGACTAGCCTCTGGTCTCCACGTCATGGCGACCTAGTGCCATGTTGTGGGGATCAATCTGAATGGCTTATTCGAGTTAAGGTGCTCTTAACTCATTTTCAGGGGATAAAAATCCCAGATCTACTCCTTCCCAACGTCTTCATGGATGAAGTTTCCAACTTTATCCATTAAAACACTCCACTAATACAAGATCTCAAAACCTAGGTTCTAAAGGCCAATTAAGATGTTCAACTCACCCATCAAGTCCTTAATCACATAAGATACAATTCCAAAATTTCTTAGAAAGCTTTTTGGGGTCCTATTGATCTCTAAAAATGCAAACTTTGTGGACATGCATTTCATTCCTCAAATCTAGTTCAAAAGAGGAAAAAGGGACCCAAATCTCAAGCAAGGGTTCCAAATCACAACAAAATCTTAGATCTATGAGGTATAAGTTCCTTAGGACTCCTAAGAGTCATAAAGTTGCAAACTTTATCTCTTTGCTCCACCTAAAATCCAATGAAAGAGTTTATTAAGATAAATAACTCAAGATCTATAAGGAAAGATAAAAGACTGGATCAAGATCCTTACAGATGGTCTGACAAGATGATATCAGAGGTTGGGGAGTGTTGCTTGCTGGTCTCTTGCACACAATCTTCCTCTACTTCCTTGAAAATCACCCAAGAACTAGAAAATAAGCTCCAAAGGCTTGAAGAAGATAAAGGTTAGGGTTTCTGAGGGTTTGAGAGTGATGGAGGCTGAGGGTGAATAAACCCTAGCCCCTTTATTCCTTTAAATAGGCCGCAAAGCCCGGAAGTTAGGGTTTCATTAAAATCAGCTGCCACACCATGGTCCATATGGCCATGCTGTGGCGGGTCTTTTAAATTCCGCGATCTTGAAAATATTGTCACGTCGTGGTGAGGCTCCACCACACCGTGGTCACCGAGAATGAAGACTTACAATATGATGGATTAGTTTATACTTGAAAAGTGTTGTGAATCTGACTGAGCTCATCGGGAAGCTCCAAACGATATGCAACCCTGTCCACCCGGGCAATAACCTTGAAATGACCAATATATTTGGGGCCCAACTTGCCATGCTTTCTGAATCAGATGACTCCTTTCCAAGTTGACACATTTAGGAGAACCATATCTCCAACCTGAAACTCCAAATCAGATCGACGCTTATCTGCATGACTCTACTGTTGACTCTGCGCGGTCTGCAATCACCCGCGTACCTGCTGGATCAATCGGTAGTCCGGACTCTGTAGCACCGCCTCCATGCTACCCATGACTAGCTGAAAGACCTCTCCCCTAAAAATCATAGTATGACACTTCCTCCCATAGAGCATCTCAAAAGGAGGTCGATTAAGACTGGTGTGATAGCTGTTATTGTAAGAAAACTCAGCCAAAGGAAGATACATATCCCATCTACCGCCAAAATCCAGCACACATGCCCGAAACATATCCTCCAAAGTTTGGATGGTCCGTTCACTCTATCTATCAGTCTGCGGATGAAATTTTGTGTTGAAGTACAGACGAGTTCCTAACTCCTCGTGAAATCTATTCCAGAACCTGGAAGTGAACCAGACATCCCGACCTGAAACTAGTGAGACGGGGCCCCCATGACGTGCCACCACCTCATGGATATATACATTTGCCAATTTCTCTGCATCGATGCTCTCCAGAATGGGAATGAAATGCACACTCTTGGTCAATCGATCCACGATGATCCAAATCGAATCCACCCATCGCGTTGTCTGCGGTAGCTTTGTGATAAAATCCATCGTGATCTCTTCCCATTTCTAAATGGGAACACCTAGTGGCTCCATCTTGCCACGAGGTCGCTGATTCATGGTCTTGACTTTCCTATAAATCAAGAACCTCCCCACATACCAGGCCACATCCCGCTTCATGCAGGGCCACCAATAATCAAGCCAGAGGTATCTATACATCTTTGTCGCTCCCGAATGAATAGAAAACTTCGACTTATGCGCCTCCTCCATCAAAATATGATGACTACCCCCCAAATATGGGACCCAAACCCTCCAATGTAAGGTCAACAATCCCTAACTATCATAATCAAAAGAGGACACCTGACCAACTATGAGCTCACTTTTCCGGTGCTCCTCTTTCATAACCTCGACCTGGGCCCTACGAATATGCTCCAAGAGTGGGGTAATCACTCTCATCCTCAAAAACAAATCTCAGATAGGTGCGCTAGTCACCATGCGACTTAGCACACCGGCCACCATATTGGCTTTCCCAGGGTGGTATAAAATATCGCAGTCGCAATTCTTCACTACATCCAACCACCTACGCGGCTGCGCTGCCTCATATTTACATTTGGCTGATCCATAAAGTACCTCAAACTCTTGTGATCCGTATAGATGGTACAAAGAACGCAATAGAGGCAATGTCGCCAAATCTTGAGGGTGAAAACCACCGTCCCAGCTCCAGATCATGCGTATGGTAATTCGCCTCATGAGGCTTTAGTTGCCTCGAAGCATAAGTAATCACATGACCTCACTACATCAACACCGCACCCAACCCTATGATTAACACATCACAATATACCATAAAATAATTTACTCCTTTTGGTAGAGACAAGATCAGAGCCTCGCAAAATTTTTGTCTCAAAGTCTCAAATGACGCCTGTTGTTCAGACCCCCAGCGGAAAGTAACTTTCTTCTTCTTCAATATGGTCAACGGAATTACGATCCTAGAGAAATTCTCAATGAACCTCCGATAATACCCTGCTAAAACCATGAAGCTCCGAATCTCAGATGGTATTGCGATCGTATGTCTAAATTTAAATTTGTGAAATTAATATAAAATTAATTTAATTTAAAAATAAACCAATTTTGATTTAATCTTTATCTTTTAATTAAACAATTAATTAAATTAATTAAATCACTATGGATTAAATAATTATTTACAATTAACCAATTAATAAAATAATTCGAATTTAAATTCTATTCCTAAGCCTACTAATTATCGAAAATAGGCTAGGATTTATCTGGTTTTAATTGTTCAAATTTTAAAGCTTTTAAAATAACAAATAATGAAACAAGGCAAACCCAAAAAGGGATCATCAATTTTTGAAAATTAGGCAAAGGCGGCTAGGGTGTCTAAAACCCTTGCAAATTTTGAAAATATAGGGTGGAGGCTAGGGTTTCAAGAACCCTAGAAGATTTCGAAATTTTCCTTCTTAGGGTTTAGTTTCTATAAACCCTAATTTTGATATATTCAACTTTGTGCAAGATTAATGAGAAAAAATGGCTCTTATTCCAGTGATGGGTTTTATATGTTACAAAAAATCTATTTTTGGCGGAAAAACAAAAACCCTAAGTTCACATGCACCTAAAGGATCTATGTTCTCACTATGATTTGCAAACAACTATTGGATATCAAGAACTCTAAAAGTAAATTGTTGTTTTTGAAATTACTAAAGGGTTATTAGAAAATACATACCTTAGTTTATTATAGCAAATAAACCAGTAATCCTTCCTTGTAGTTCTTTAGAAAGCAAGCACCAGAAGTCTCGTGCCTCTAATGGCTCACACCCAAACCCTAGCAAGTTGGAGGCGAGAGGAGGAGGAAGGAAATTTTCGAATTCTCTGTTTGGAATGAAGTGATTTCGACAATCATAACCCAAGAGGGTTTATATAGGTGATAGAGAGGCTAAGGATAAGACATGTTCAACTTTTGAACATTATCACCTTTAGTCCTTCCACCTTTAAGTAATCTTATTAATCCCAAAATTAATTCGAATTAATTCTGATTAATTTTTAATTAAATAATACTATTTCTAATTAATATATTATTCTCATAATATATTAATAAATCATTTATTTTGATTTATAATTAATCTATTAACCATATAATAAATTAATAAATCAATATCTCCAAAAAAGCATTTCAATCAATTACTCGGTTTTAGGGCAACCCAAAAGAACTTTGATAATAATTCAAGATTATACTAATTTAGTTATTGGCTTAGACATCTAATCCAACAGCACGTTCCTCTAACGACTCATAAAGAAATGATCTGTGTTTTCATGGATTACCATACTTTTCACATTTTTTCTAAAGTAACTAGAGTGAGATTTTATAAGAAGGTTCTAGTAATTTATATCATTATACTTTTAATGAGGTTATGTCCTATTGAACCCGTTCTTTTAACGACCCTTCACCACACATGAGAGCGGTGGATAAAAGAGACACTCATTCAACGGTCATTTTATATGTCGTTTCCTTATGCCCTCTTTATAGTATGGCTTCGTGAATAAGGCGTACTAGCGATTTGACTGACTTTGTCTTATACATATAGTAATTAACTTTTATATATATATATATATATATATATATATATATATATATATATATATATATATATATATATATATATATATAAGGTGTATTTTAAAACATTTCAAAATACAAGTTTTAAACTTTTAATTATGTAAATTAAACTTTTAATTTAGTTAAATTTAAACCAATTGTTTTATCTTTTAATTAACTTTTAATTAAATTAATTTAAATCATTTAGGGATTAAATAGTTATTTACTGTTAAACAATTAATAAAATAACTCAAATTTAATCTTAATCCAAAGCCTTACTAATTTTCGAAATTAGGGTTTGGGGTTATCTTGGGGAAAACTTACTTGAGCTCGGCCGATTGCACGCATCACACACCTTGTTCTTTCTCAAAACTCTTTATTTTAATTTTTAGAAAAACTATTTTCTTGTAAAAATCTTTCAAACCCTCAATTTGAGTCCAGACACCCCCGAAGGTGTGTCCGAATCCCTGAAACCAAGGCTCTGATACCAACTTGTAACATCCCAAATTTCAAGTCCAAAAATTTCATTTTAAATTTAAAGATTCATAAAACAGATTACTGAAAATGCCATCAATGTTATCTCATATCATGAAAATCATAATTCAACCATCTCAAAAACATAGCATAGGAAAATAATGTCAGAGTACAAATCCCAAGAATCTCATGTGCGGAAAATCATGTGTGCGCTGCACTGCTATCGTGCCGGTTCCTTTCCCTTCGAAGAAGAAGGACCTGAAACAAAACTGAAAAACTGTAAGCACAAAGCTTAGTGAGTTCCCCCATCATACCACATACCATACAATAATCATACTGTCTAACATATCTGGGTACTGGACTACCCCTTCGGTCTCTTTCAACTGGTAACTTGCCTAACATATCAGGGTGTTGGCCTACCCCTTCGGTCCTTTCGACCGGTACCTCGCCTAGCATATCAGGGTGTTGGCCTACCCCTTCGGTCATTTTGACCGGTACCAGGGACTATTTCACCACTACTTCTACCATATAACATCCTAGCTCATACACATAAATCATATATTGCCTAACTTATCAAGGTGCTGACATACCCCTTCGGTCCTTTCGACTGATATTGGGGCCTATCCTACTCCTCCTACCACTATCACATAATATCATAACATACTAGCACATAAATCACAACAGATAGTGACATACCAGATAATTATCACAAAGACAATCGTCTCTACTATAACTCTTACTAGTGGGCCGACATTGGTGCCTTCGGCCCACTTCTACTGGAATGTAACTCACCTCAAATGCCGTATAGTAGCTGAACTGTCCTCGGCTCTGGGATCAACTCCTCTCAAACTCCTACACATAAAAATCTCCTTTAATTATCCTTTCATACTCATAACCCCCCTTAAGGGTCAACTTTGGTCAAAGGTCAGAGTCAAAGTCAACATCTTGGTCAAAGTCAACATCTTGGTTGACTCAACTCATCGAGTTCCATGATCCATAAAACTCTAGAAATCTCGATCCTACTAGTCGAGTTCTTTCATGAACTCGTCGAGTTCTTCCTCATAATAGAGTTGGGACATTTCACTCACAACTCACTGAGTTCCTCCTTGAACTCGTCGAGTTCTTCAATCTTCAAAACCCAAGAACAATGTCCAACTTGCTGAGTCATCTCCTAGACTCGACGAGTTTGCCCAGTAACAGAAAAGGTTGGGGGACCCCCGACCCAACTCGCCGAGTTGTATGAATAACTCGTCAACTCCCCCATAGTCTAAACCCATTTAGTCGTTTTCAGTCGAGTTCAATGCTTCCAAACCATAGATTTGGTCCCCTAGGACTAAGTTACCATGTAAAGTTGCTAACTTTATGTCCATACATGGTGTCATGAAGCTAGAAACACCAAAACTAAGCTATATAAGAGATCTAGGGCATGGGGAAGGGCCAAGGCTTGATAAAGCTGGCAACTTTAAGCCTTACAAGCTCATGAGTGACTAGATCTCAAGTCAAAACCTCATGACACACTCAAATCCCAAAAATGACTTCAATATGGCCCAAAAGTAACAAAATACAACCCTAAATGAAGATCTAAGCAATGGAAAGCCAAGGTATCGACTTTATACCTCAAGTGATTCAGAAATGCAGCTCAACTTCCAGATCTACTGGCTTCCTCTTGAATCTTCAAGCTTGTCCTTCCTTCTCAAGTTTCAAAATCACCAAGAACACACAAAAATGACTCAAAAACACTCAAAGGTGGATTAGGGTTTCGTGGCTAGGGTTTAGGGTGACGGAGGCTGCAAATGAGGCCACCCTTGGAGATTAAGGTGCTTAAATAGGGTGCAAACCTTGAAAATTAGGGTTTCACTCTGGCATCCCAACTCGTCGAGTTGACGCTCTCAACTCATCGAGTAGACTTCAAGTCCCGCATCCAAATTCCATTCCTACTCGACGAGTTTGGGGCCTCCAACTCGTCGAGTCCCTTTGCAAAAATGAATAATTTGTTTTAAATTACATACCAGGATCCGGGCGTTACAAATAGAAATTTCGTTCCTAAGCTTGTAGGTAAAGGTATGGAGGATCATAATGAGCCAAGGGGTCCTATTTATAGTTTAGGTAACTTGCATACCAAGCAAGATTTGAATTGATTAAATAATAGATTTTATCTCAATTCAAATCCTTTCCTTGTCAGCTAAATGGAAAGATACAATGGACAACAAGATCAAATCCATGTACGAGAACCTAGTATGGACTTTGGTTGATCATACGCCTGGTCGAAAGGAAGTAGGTTGTAAATGGATCTTCAAGAAGAAGACAGACACAGATGGTAATGTAAAAATGTTTAAGGCAAGGCTGGTTGTGAAGGGGTTGACTATCATGAGACCTTTTCGCCAGTTGCGAGGATCAAGTCAATTAGGGTAGGCCATAACTTCTTTTCATGATTATGAAGTATGACAAAATGGATGTTAAAACTGTTTTCCTTAATAGGAAACTGACTGAGGATGTTTACATGGCTCAGCCAAAAAGGTTTTGAACATGTCAAATTCCTTAACAAAGTGTGCAATCTTGAGAAGTCTATTTATGGACTTAAGCAAGCATCTCGTAGTTGGATTCTTTTCTTCCATAAAAGGTCAAAGAGTTTGGATTTTCAAAAAGTAATTATGAGTCTTGCGTGTATGTCAAAGCTACTGGGAGTAGTTGTTGGATAAGGTGTCTAAGTCCATAACTATATTTGAGATGTACTTGACCCGACCCGATATGGTCCATTTGGGTTGCACTTCACCCGAACAATTTATATGGATAATCTTTTGAGAATAGTATAAGTTATGATTTATTAATATATTATAAGTTCTAATATATTAATATGAAATCATATTATTTAATTAGTATTGATCTAAAATTAATTTAGAATTAATTTGGTGATCAAAAGTATGACTAATTAAATATGGACTCTTGTATTTATATAGTGTGGGATAATGCTTATTTAGAATGGGCTAGGCTTGCATGGTAAGTCCATGGATAGTCCATGGATCTTTAACCCATGGATCTCATGGAAATAAAAAGTCATGAGTATTAGGGTTTACATGGATGTAACCCTAATCCACCACACTATATAAAGGAGTCCTTGGCACTTGAAATTGCACTAGTTTTTTGTGTGAGAACTAAGAGGGCCGATTTCTAGAAGTATTCTACTATTCTCTCAAGTTTCCAAGGTTTGTGGTGATTTGTGACTTCCATTTGAGGCATCCACATTATTGGTTCTAGGCTCTCAAACTCCAAGCAATCAACCACTACTAAAAGGTATGTAACTCTACTAGCTTCTTATGTTTCAAAGTTCCCCATGCCATGCTAGTTAGGTTATGAACCTTGGAAAAGCAAATTTACATGTATCTTAGTAAAACATAGATCTAAGGTTTCTAGGGTTGCATGTACACCATAGGAGTGTTAGAATGCTCAAAACCCATCAGTAGTGACCTTTCTAGTTTTGTATGTTGATGACATACTCCTTAGAGGAAACAATGTTCCAACTTTGTAAGAGGTGAAGTATTAGCTTGGAAAATGTTTCGCTATGAATGATCTAGGTGAGACAATATACATTCTTGTAATAAGAATTCATAGATATAGACAAAGATGTTTGTTAGGGCTTAGCCAGAGTACTTACTTGGATAAAATATTGAAACGGTTCGATGTTGAGAATTTCAAGAAAGGGGATTTGTCTATAGGATCAATCATGCATACTATGACGTATACTCGCCCTGATGTGGCTTATGCTTTGAGCATGGTTAGCATATTTAAGGGAAATCCTGGTGAAACTCATTGAACAACATTGAAGAACATACTTAAGTATTTGTGGAAAACAAAAGATATATTCTTAGTTTTCGGTGGCAATGATGAACTTAAAGTGAGTGGTTATAGTGATGCCAGCTTCCAAGCGGATCGGGATAACAGTTATTCATAATCTGGTTGGGTATTCCTATTGAATGGTGGAGTAGTAACTTGGAAGAGTTACAAGCATCAAACAGTGGTTGATTCTACTTCTGAATCAGAGTACACCGCAACAAGATAGGTCGCAAAGGAAGCAACATGGTTAAAGAATTTCATTGGAGATCTTGGAGTTGTTCCATCAATCCAATAGCACATGGAGATTTTCTACGACAATGAATGTGCGATTTATTTGACTAAAGAACCAAAGGATCATAGGAGATGAAGGCAAATCGAAAGAAAATACCATTATATCCAACATCAAGTTGAAAAAGGCAAACTCCTGGTGAATCGTGTATCATCAAATGAGAATCTTGTTGGTCCTCTTACTAAGGGTTTAAGCAAAATAATTAAATCTGTTAAATATATATTTCACACCAAATAACTTTACATATTCATGTTATTCTCGCACACTGATCCTAAAATGATGATCTCTAGGACTTATCTTAATAGATCTCTTTAATCAATGAGTATACAATACTACTTCGGGGATTACTAAGCAATATATTTCAATAAAGGAAACCATAAGTGGGATAGAGTACCTGAATGAACGCAAAATTCGCTAACACCTATAGATTATGAGTCCATCAATGTTCCATAAGACTGTCTAGAATAGTCAGTGGTCGTCATCTATACTTTTCTAAATGACTTGTCACAGTACTACAATGGTACAAATTTTGGTCGTGGCCACAGACCACTATTTTATCCTTCATAACCCTTACCCGCCTAATATAATATAGGAATGATAGTAAAATAGATCATTATTTCAACAATATATGATTTAATTAAGCGTAATTATGTCATGCTACTTTATCTAACACAAATATCATAAGTACAGATAATAAACGCATATAACATTTAACATTTAAATACTTTTATATCCATGTGTAAGATGAAAGTAACTATGCACTCACCTTGTTAAAGGTGGATAATTTTTGGGAAATTTATCTCTTTGCCTATCACCTTATCTTTCCCTTTCAAACGACCTATTTACAATTATTACTGTAACGACCTGGATATTCTAACATCTAATCTAAGTGATATATTTGAGTTTTATGTAACAAGTGCTGAATTCTACTCTAATTAAAACCTTTACATCCTACGACAAATCACAGATTTACAGTAAAATATATACATATATATTAGAACAACAAGGAAAATACATAAATAACAACCTACTATCTAAATGTTACTTGTGGTCCTATCTTTTCTTCTAGTACCACAACTGCTACTACCTGAACCCACAAAACATAAAATCTATGCAACATCAGACACTATGTTTTTGGTGAGTTATCTTTCTACTTTTCTTGTGTTTCATCTTTCTTTCTCTTTCTCATACTCTGTCCTCTACTCATTCTTTCATAACATACACTACTATCTTTTCTCTTCTTATCTATCTCTTCTTTTTATAACCTCATCTATATACTCTTTGTCATTTTATCTATCTCTTTATCTGTTATCTACTCCGTTTCTCATACTCTTCGCTTAGCCACTTCTCAGGCTCTTCTCATACTATGTACATACTCTAACTATGTCTCAAAGTCTGTCTCTAACTTTGTCTTTTCTTTACCCTGTCTATCTCTTTGTTACTCTTTCTCTACCTTACTTTGTAGTGTGTTTGAATCGAGTATTAAGTACAAAATCAAGAACAGAAAGCGTTAAGAACACAAATGTAAATAAGTTGTGTTTGGCTCATTGATTTCGGTTGAATGAGTATACATGTACACAAGAGAGAAACGAACAAAGTGCCCAAGAGCTACTCTCGACTTCTATACTAACCCTATTTATAGGGTGATACAGACACACAAAACATATGTAAGGACTAGACTTTTAAGCTTCGACATCTAACATTGCCTTACAAGATACATACATAGCGAAGTCCTAGACTTCGACACTATAAAGACAAAAAAGTACTTCGAAACCTCACTAGACATTTCGGCCCTAACAATCTCCACCTTAGTTAGAAGTGTCGAACTCATGCCATCATCTTCATGGTCTGGTGAAGTACTCTGCGAACCTCCATATACCAAATAATTGTCTTTCGAATTTCAGCCTTATCAAATGCAGAGTTCGTTTGCAATTGTTGAGTCGAACCAAAAGGCTTGTATATTGAGAGTTCATGTACCTCTCTAAATCACAAACTTGAAACAAAAACTTTGTCATCTTCCCATTTTGGCTATTTCCTGGAAAAACAACTCCCAAAGGTTTATACACAATTTCCCCATCAACATAATCTTTGAGATCAATCTTCCCTTTCAGCATTGACTAAGGAACCTTCGAAGTCCAATTGACATCCATTGCTAGATCGATATCAATAACCGCTAAGCAATCAAAGTTGTTGTCTATGATATGAGCAAATCCTCTAAGAAAATCATCTTTGTTGTTGACTTGAAGCTTAGAAACATCAACCGTACTCAAAATCTTCTTCACATTGATCAGGTAATTCAAGTTCATCAGAGGGAAGTCAGCAATAGATAAGTCACATACTACATTATTCGCTCTGACCACATAATAGCGAAAATTCTGCAGTAAACCTTCGAACAAACTCTCTCTTTAAATATTCATCACTTTGAAAACCTTAACTGAAGACCATACTTCCTCTTCTTTCTTCCCCAAGACTGCATGAAATCTCATTTTTAGTCTCTTGTATTCATATTTATCATCGAATTGATCCACTAATTTGTACTGTGCAGAAACAAACATCATGTGATTTATTAGAAAATCCAGTTGATTAAAGTCAAAGTTTTCAATCTCATAACTCTTCTTCAAAACTTTTCCAAAATCATGCATTTTCCCCAAAGAGATAACTTGTTCAATCATTTCATAGCACCAATGTTTGCTTGGATCACCTTTTTCTAAACCTGGTGGATCATTTTTCCGTTGCCTCAGAATGTTGTTAATCTATCGTTGCCTTTCAATTTCCATCTCCAAATTCTTCTTCTTCTCTTATTCAGAAATAACTTTCTCAATACCTTTCCCCTTATCTCCTTTATCATCTTTCGAAAGAGGTGGTTTCAAACTTGAACTTGAGCTTCCAACACTTTCTCCAATAACAATTCCTTTTATTATTGGTCTCGATGCTGTAGTTGTAGAAGTAATTGTTAACGAGAGTGGAAGTGATGTAGGAATTTGAGTTGACATCTCCTTCCCTACAATTTCACCCTTGTCAGTAATCTTCGAAGGGCCAACACCTCCACATCCTTTTTCTCTCCCTTGCACAACAGGATTCGGAGGTGGGGCATTAGTTGGTAATATCAGAACCAACTTAAGGATGGGATCAAGCTCCGCCTTGATATTCGATCCAATAGATGAAATCATCTTTGAGATTGATTCCTGAGACATAATATTGTTGAGAAAGATGAAGCTTCGAAAGAGATTCTTTTAAACTGCTCATAAATTCCTCCATATTTTCGAACACTTTCGAATCTTGTTCGGTTTTTGCATCCAGTTTGGTTGAATACGATGTGTTGTATTCCACAAGCTTCGCCACGACATCAGAAATAACATCAACTTTGCCATGAAGAGTTGAGTAAGCCTGTTCGAGCTTTGCCACTTCTTTGGTTATTTCAGACTTAAGCTCGACCACTTTTAGACTGACAGATTCTTCTAACTTCTTAACTTTCTTAATAAAAATCTCATGACGCGCTTTAGCAACGCCACGAAGCTTGGTAACCTCACATTTAAAATATCGAGCATGATGCTTTAAATTCTCATCATGTTGTTTCTCAATTTCCTCCATTGCAAGCTTAATCTGATTCTCCTGAGATTTGAGCATAAACTCCAGTTCGACCCCAGAAACAGAGTTTCGTCCTCATGTATCAGCTTGAATTTGTAACAACGAATTAATCTTGTGATTGAGAATCTTAAACTATTTTCCTGACATGAACATATGATCAGGAATATTGTCTTTTTCAGGATCGAACTTTATTTCGGCAAAAGAAACCATGACATCATCCTCATCAGTTTCATCTTCTTGAATTATCTTTTCTCCTTTAATGGATTGTGAAGAGAAAAGAGTTGTGATTGTTTGATGCATGGTGTTGTAGAATGTTGGTGAAATAGTAGAAGCAAGAAGTAAAGATGGTATTGGAGAAGAAAATGGTGGTAACAAAGTTGAAGTATCAATGAGTGTTGTTTCGATGGTAGAAGAGAGAATAACTGAAGTATGAATAGTAGAAGTTTCAATAGAAGAAGTACCAAGGGCTTCGCTGTGCATCATCCCTTCACCCATGCTGACATTTGTATCCATATCATATATGTTCATAGGGGTGCCTGAGGTTCAAACCTCCTCCGTAACGGACTCAGTTAATGAAACCTCGGGTGGTGTGACTGTTCCCTTCTTAGGGATGGAAGTATGTGGAGGATCACTCAAATTGGTGGTTGTATCCATATTAGATACGTGAACATTTCCACCAAGATTTTTAGTCTCCTCGAAATTTGACTTGACTGGAGAACCCCTTTGAAGTGATTCAAAGCCAGTATCAGTATAACGAATGTCTGACCTTTCGCTTTCGCTGTCAATAGCAGTATCAACAATCACTTCATCAAGTGGATCTACCATATGTTTCTTCTTCTTCTTGATCTTCTTGACCATTTCATGAGCTTGTCTTTTCTTCGAAGCAGAGGACACTGGAGCTGGAACTTCTCAAATGAGCTCACCTCTTCTGTTAAGTTGAGGTTTGCTTATCTTCTTTGTCCCCTTCATTGAAAACACAGTCTTAGAACCTTCGTGATCAATTGGCCTTTCAGGAGAATGACGAGGTTGATGAGCAGGCATCTTTGTTATTTTGAGAATACATGTCTTCAATGGAACAACCTCCTTAGGAACTTATTTTTCGACACTCTCTTGAACAAGTATTGTAACCTCCTTCTCCACTTGTTCAGAAAAAGATTTTGGTTGTTCGGTCTTCTTCGATTTCTTAGAAGCTTTAGCAGCCTTCGATGTGCTTTCAACCCTTTTTTCCAATAAAACCCCAACTTGAACATTCGGGTTAACAGTTTGCAAATACTTAACAAGAATCGGATTGGCTGGATCAATGCTTCTAAATATAGAATTAGGAATTCGAGCCACACTTGGAAAGAGAACTGGATCATCAGTAACCAGTTTTGGAGTCTGTAATATCGAGAACTCTGCATTTTCATCCTCCGATGGAACCAAAATCCCCTCTTTCTTATAAACATTCTTTAGAATCAAACTCCAGTATCTCACACAATATACACCATTCGTGACATTGGTGTGAGAAATTTTTGTACCAAATGCTTCCCATAACTGAGTCACATAGTCAACATTTAGGTCATATTAAAGGCCTGCGATCATTGCATATACCTCCAACTTCGCCTTATCAAGCCCTGAACTATGCCCAGTCAAGCATCGTAGAAAAACAACAAATAAGAAATTCTACACACAGGGAAAGGCCAACTTTTGAACTTGACTAATTTCATTGAGAGGTGGTTGATGACCCTGTTGGATTAGGTGTCTAAGCCATAACTATATTTGGTATGTACTTGACCCAGTTGTAGCATGGTCTTTTTGGGTTGCCTTCACTAAAGCAACTTGACTGGATGAATAATGGAGAAAGAGGTTATTATGGTTTGTTAATATATTATATGAATAATATATTGAAGGAGAAATCATATTATTTAATTAACATTGGTCAAGAATTAATTTAGAATTAATTTTGTGGTCAAAAGAAGTTAATTGAATTAAGGGGACTGATATTGTAATTATGTGATAATTGCAATATGGGTTGAGGAACCCTAAAGTAGGGATGGACGAATTCTATGGGGAAGCCCACATAGAAATCGTCCATAGGAGGCCTTCTGGAAGGATCATGTGGACTGCATAAGGCCTAAGCAATATAATTAGGGTTTTGACTGAAACCCTAGCAGCTCACCTATATATAGAATCCCTAGGCTTCACAAATTCGGCTCCCACAACCCTAGAAGGATTACTAGAGCCAATTTTGAGCCTCTTCTCTCTCTCTCTCTCTCTCTCTCTCTTGCATTCTCCAATTGCTTTGGTGTTTGTGATCTATTAGAGGCATCACATTTGAGGTGCTAGGTTCTCAAAAGCTTAAGGATCTTCAAGCTTCAATTGAAAGGTAACATTCTTACTAGTTATTTATGTTGATTTCGATTTTTGTTGTGTGATAGATTAGGGTTTGCAAGCTTTGGATTATTATTGCATGTACAAATAGAAAAACTAGATCCAAAGCTTTAGGGTTTGCATGTGCACCATAGGATTGATGTTTTGCTCATAACCCAACAGTGGTATCAGAGCCTAGGTCGTTTTTCTTTTGTACTTGATGCATAGCTAAATTGTTCAAAGCTCAAAAGTCGAAAAATCTTGCATCTGACTGATGAACTCGTCGAGTTACCTGATGAACTCGACGAGTCAGGGCAACTCGACGAGTCGGGTCGTCTGGTGGCAGATTTTTCGGGATTTTGGCCAGAATTGAATTGGGATAATTACCAAAAACGTTTTTGACTGATAAAATTCGATTTTTTCAATAAGGTATTGATTATCCTAATGCAATTCAAAGATAATTGTCATAAATAAGATAATTACTTGTTTTATATGATAAAGATTGATTATTTGTATTTTGATTTGAATTATCTTGCCAAGAAAATAGATTAGGTCAAATTATGTGATAAAGATTAATAATATGATTAATTAATTATTTTTCAAATTTGATCTAAAAGATGTTTTGAAAACTTTCAAAACTTGCCCTCAAATTTTGGAATTTAAATTTTTGATTAATAGTTTTAATTTTGAAATATTTAAATTCTAAACCCTAGAATTTTATAAGTTTAAAATTCAACCCTTATACTATTATAATATTATAAGATTAATAATTATATATATTGTTGGATAAGGTGTCTAAGTCCATAACAATATTTGAGATGTACTTGACCCGACCCGGCATGGTCCATTTGGGTTGCACTTCACCCGAACAATTTGTTTGGATAATCTTTTGAGAATAGTATGTTCATGCTTTATTAATATATTATAAGTTATAATATATTAATATTAAATCATATTATTTAATTAGTATTGGTCATAAATTAATTTAGAATTAATTTGGTGATCAAAAAGGTGACTAATTAAATATGGGCTCTTGTATTTTATGTAGTGTGGGCTAATACTCATTTGGAATGGGCTTGACATGCATGTGAATCCATGGATAGTCCATGGAGCTTTTTGATGGGTTTTTGAGCATTCTAACACTTCCTAAGTGTACATGCAACCCTAATAACCTTGAATCTATGTTTTCTCTATATACATGCAAATTTCTTTTTCAAGGTTATTTCCTAACTAGCATGGCATGGGGATTACATAGAACATAAAACTAGTAGAAATACATACCTTGTTGTTGCTTGGATTCCTTCAAGACTTTGTGAGCCTAGCACCCCAAATGTTGTGCCTCAAATGCTTCACACAACACCACAAGACTTGGAATAACTTGAGAGAATACTTCTAGCACTCAAAATCGGTTATGCCCTCTCTAGTAACACTAGGTCACGATTTTGCTAGCCATAGGGTTCCTTTTATAGTGTTGTCACAATTAGGGTTTACACATGAATGCCCTTAATTGTCATGACTCTTGATTTCTCATGACCCATGGGTTTGTAACTCCCATGGACTATCCATGGAGCTCCATATGGTTATAACCAAACCCATAAACCATGGATCATTAATCCACCATAAAAGAATTGATGGTTGTCATAATCAACCCCATATATTTAATTAGTCTCACTTTGATCACCAAATTAATACTAGATTAATACTTGATCAATACTAATTAAATAATACTATTATTAATATATTAGAACTTATAATATATTAATAATCATAAGTGCCTTATTCTCTCATCTAGTCTATCCAAGTATTGCAATGCCATGCAACCCAAATGGACCATGCCAGGTCGGGTCAAGTACATACCAAATAAAGTTATGGACTTAGACACTATATCCAACAGTCTCCCACTTGGATAAGTCTAATAACTATATTTGCAAATATGACTTCAAAATCCGACTAGCAATCGTAGCTCTTTCAAAGTCTCTCGGAACTGAGATGATGATACGCCATTTAAGATAAGTGATCATATAATCCTCTGTTCTCATGATATCAGCCGGACAAACACATGGAACATGGTCTTACTTATTGTCCAGCATTTGTTTCTCGATCTCTGATTTGTTTCGACATAGAACTAAATTGAACACATCAATTAGGTTCTGACCGGGCCCGGTACATAAGTCAAAACCAAATCATCGAGGGGCCCAGATATCGCTTCTATTTCTGGAAGGAACAGATAAACTTCGACTGATATGCTTGTACTAACTACTTGTTGAATTATTCACAAAGGCACGTTTTATGACATCGAGTTACCAATGCGTTTTCGTGCAATCAATGAATAACCAACTCATAGTCAACAACTCATATCTCTAGGTTTGAAGATTTATATGATATTACCGTCTCACGATCACTCGAGATAAATTCCATGAAGTGATGCAAGTGAGAGTGGGTTGGATCCAATACTCAGCCCTTATGAGTACTCATGAATGTTGTAGCAACCATTGCATTGTCCAAAGCACTTTTAGACAAATCATACAAGCCAAATTCATGACAGTCTTAAATCAATACTTACTTCCAAAGTTTGACTGACTGTGGATGGTTTGAATAATAACATAATTATTCTGGAAGTAAAAACATGCAAAATTGAAACATAGTAAACAATCAACACAAGATAGTAACACCTTACTCATAAATAAATAACAACTTTTATTTATCATCAAATGTCAATTACATTTTACAAGTTTCAGGAATCTAATTATTGAAACTAATATCATCCTTCAGCCCAATGCGCCTCGCATGCTGTAAATGCTTAACCCTGCTCAATCCCTTCGTGAGGGGATCTGCCGGGTTCTCATCTGATGATACCCTCTTAGCCACGAGGAGTCCTTCTTCTATTCGATGTCTGATGAAATGGTATTTTCTGTCAATGTGCCTAGATCTCCCATGATCTCTCGGTTCCTTAGCCAAAACAACCGCACTTTCGCTGTCACAGAAAATTTCCATTGGCTCCTTTATACCTGGTACAACTCCAAGGTCTCCGATGAAGTTCTTTAGCCATATCGCCTCCTTAGCTGCTTCACTTGCTGCTATGTACTCTGATTCACAAGTAGAATCAGCTACTGTCTCCTGCTTGGAACTTTTCCAAGTAATTGCCCCTCCATTTAGGATAAAGACCCAGCCTGACTGAGAGCGGAAATTATCCCTATCAGTCTGGAAGCTAGCATCGCTATATCCTTCCATTCTCAAGTCATCACTGCCTCCGAGGGTAAGGACCCAATCTTTAGTCCTCCGCAGATACTTGAGAATGTTCTTTACCGCTGTCCAGTGTGCTTTGCCAGGGTTCCCTTGATATCTACTGACCATGCTCAAAGCAAAAGCCACATCAGGGCGAGTACAAGTCATAGCATACATGATTGAGCCCACAGCGGAAGCATATGGTATATGACTCATCTCAGCTATCTCAGCCTCTGTACTCGGACTCTGAGTCTTACTCAGCTTGGCATTACTCTGGACGGGTAATTCCCCTTTCTTGGATTCTTGCATGCTGAACCTCTTCAACACCTTATCCAAGTAAGTACTTTGACTAAGTCCAATTAGTCTCTTACTCCTATCTCTCAATATCCTTATCCCTAGGATATAGGCAGCTTCCCCAAGGTCCTTCATAGCGAAACACTTCCCAAGCCAGGACTTAACCTCCTACAAGGTTGGGACGTCGTTTCCTATGAGAAGTATGTCATCCACATACAACACCAAGAAGCTAACTATGCTCCCACTAGCCCTGACATACACACAAGACTCATCCTCACTCCTAGAAAAGCCAAACTCTTTGACTTTCTCATCAAAGCAAAGATTCCATCTGCGAGATGCTTGTTTCAATCCATAAATGGATTTATCAAGCTTACACAGTCTATTAGGGTATCTTGTATCGACAAAACCCTCTGGTTGAGCCATGTAAACATCCTCAGCCAACTTTCCATTAAGGAAAGCGGTTTTGACATCCATTTGCCATATTTCATAATCATGAAATGCAGCTATGGCTAACAATACTCTAATAGACTTAATCTTAGCTACTGGTGAGAAGGTCTCATCATAGTCAACTCCCGGAGTTTGAGTAAAGCCCTTCGCAACCAGTCGCGCTTTGTAAGTATGTACCTTCCCATCCATGTCGGTCTTTTTTTTGAAGATCCATTTGCACCCAACTGTCTTACGACCTGGTACATTGTCAACCAAGTTCCAAACTTGATTGTCATACATGGACTGAATCTCGCTGTCCATAGCCTCCTTCCATTTAGCAGACTCAGGGCCTGCCATGGCTTCCTTGTAATTATTAGATTCATCCAAATCTGTTAGTGTACTATCACTAATAAATGTATCACCTTCAGTGGTGATGTGATAACCATAATAAAAATCAGGTGTGTTCCTCACCCTAGTGGAACGTCTTGGAGGTACAGACTCATCTATCAGATCAACAAGAGTTTCCTCCTCAGGTTGGTTGATAGCATTTGAGGTTCCTTCACCACTTGACTCTTGAAGCTCTTCAAGGTCAATTTGCCTCCCAATGTCCCCTTGGCTTATTAATTCTCTCTCACGAAAGACTCCTCTTCTTGCTACAAAAACCACATTATCACTGGGTCTGTAGAAGAGGTAACCAAAGGATCTCTGTGGGTAGCCGATGAAAATACACCTCTCACTTCGAGGTTCAAGCTTATCATGAGTCTCACGCCTCACGAAAGCTTCACAACCCCAAATCTTGATGTGGTCCAAATTGGGAACTTTCCCAGTCCACATCTCGTGAGGTGTTTTGGCAACCTTTTTAGTAGGGACTAGATTAAGGATATGGGCGGCAGTCTCTAAGGCATACCCCCAGAAAGAGATTGGTAACGAAGTTCGACTCATCATGGAACGAACCATATCCAGCAAGGTTCGATTGCGCCTCTCAGCTACACCATTCAACTGTGGTGTTCTGGGAGGTGTCAATTGTGAGACAATCCCACATTCCTTAAGATAGTCAAGGAACTCAATGCTAAGATACTCTCCTCCCCGATCGGATCGGAGCATCTTGATGTTCCTGCCCAATTGATTCTCCACTTCCTGCTTAAACTCTTTGAACTTTTCAAAGGTTTCTGACTTATGCTTGATTAAGTAAATACATCCATATCTACTGTAATCATCAGTAAAATTCACATAATAGCGATTAGCATCCCCTGTAGCAACTCTGAAGGGCCCACACACATCCGTGTGTACAAGGTCCAACAAACATTCACCCCTATCACAAGTACCTGTGAAGGGTGACTTTGTCATTTTTCCAAGTAAACAAGACTCGCAACTATCATCTGACTTGAGGTCAAATGATTCCAAGACTCCAGTCTTTTGGAGTTGGCCTATGCGCTTCTTGTTAACATGTCCAAGACGACAATGCCACAAGGATGCTTTATCCAAGCTATGTGAAGAATCAATATACAACACATTATTTCCTAGATTGTCTACAACATTCACGGCTTCATATACACCATCACAAGGTAATGCTTTAAAGTAAAATACATCATTGTAATAAACATTAATAGCACCATTTTTATGATCAAATGAAAATGAAAAACCTTGTTTGTACAAGCCATGAAAAGAAATAATATTTCTCGCCATTTCGGGCGAGTAACAACACTTATTCAAATCTAACATTAACCCATTATTAAGCAATAAAGAATAAACTCCTATCTTGGTAACAGGTGATGCTTTCCTGTTGCCCATGACTAAGTTTATCTTCCCGTGCTCCACTTGCTCACTTCTTCTTAGTGCCTGCAAATCAGTACAGATGTGAATACCACAACCTATATCAAGCACCCAAGAATTAGCATTAGATGAGTTACTAGACAATATTGTGTAAATACCTACATGGGTGGGTTTAACCTTCCCATCCTTTACATCTTGCAGATATTTAGGGCAGCTTCGCTTGAAGTGTCCCTTATCCTGGCAATAGAAGCACTGTGCTCCCTTTGGGTTTGAAGAAGGAGTAATGGGACCTTTCTTTGTCCCACTTGAAGAGGAACCATCAAGAGTCTTACCCTTGGTACCCTTCGAAGGGTTTTTCCTCTTCTTACCCTTTCCCTGCCCAATAGCCAGAACATGGGCTGTTGAAGAAGTAGAAGTAGCAACCGCTTTACCCTTAAGGCCATTTTCAGCTGTCCTTAAGAGTCCTTGAAGTTTGCTAAGTGTGACTTCCTCCTTGTTCATATGATAAGTCATACGAAAATGATCATAACTTGGTGGTAAGGAATGGAGAATGATGTCAATCGCCATTTCCTCAGGAAAGTCAACATTTAGCTTCAGCAACCGGTCAACGAACCTTTGCATCTTCTGCAAGTGACCGGTGATGGGTTCACCATCCTTCATCCTTGCGGTTATCATGGAGGAGATGATTTCATACCTCTCCTGATGCGCGCTCTGATGGTACCTTTCCATCAGATCCAGGTGCATCTCATAGGGGTAGAAATCTTCATAGGATTTTTGAAGTTCAGGAGTCATGGTGGCCATCATGATGCATGCTACTTTAGTAGCATCCTTTTCATGTGCAACAAACTCCGCAAACTCTTCAGGAGTAGCAGTGGCTTCACTCACAACCTTAAGCTCCCTATCGAGGACATATTCTTTGTCCTCATAGCGGGTAATCATTCTGATGTTTCTGATCCACTCATTGAAATTGGATCCATCAAAGATGACCTTACCACATAAGTTCATAAGGGAAAAGGAGCCTGTTGGGTTTGAGCCAGAAGCATTGTTGGAAGACATCTGAAAGGAAAGAAAGACAAGTTTCATTAGATTAGGAATCCTTAATAATTCACCCAAATGAAATATTAAGGCTAGGATCCAACAAACTATTTATAGTTGGAAGAGGGATGCCGTAATCCATACTATAAAATATTTGAAGGTAGGTAAATGACAATTTACCAATTTCCACCATAAGAACGAAATATTTTATTATTAGGTTTTATTGGTTTTGAAACTCGTAGATCTTTTGAGATACATTGAACTTTTCAATGGCATGTTTGAATCTCGATTGTGCCCTCTCAAGTTTGTGACTGGGATGCCGAGGATCACAAACAAGGTGTGAATAACCATACAAATTGACTTGGTACCCTCAACAATATTACCTAATCGATGTGCCGGTTAACCACACACGCTCCACCGATCTATAATAAGGTCAAGTTACCCTTTGCCACTCTTACTAGTCCATGTTAGTGTGCCGGTTAACCACACACGCTCCACTAACGACTTGGTAAGGTACAAAGTGTAATTTTATGGGCTAGCACCAATTTCACATTTTCCTAAAGTAACTAAGATTGGGAATTTATAATGTATAGTTACTTTATAATTCATTATATTTTTAACGAGTATTTAAAGTCGTATCCTACCCGTTCGGCTAACGACCCTCCACCGATCAAGGAAGCGGTGGGTGAGAGTGGACACCCATTAAGTCACCATTTTATAGGCAACAACCTTATACCCCCCTTATAGACCGGCTTCGTGAATGAGGCATACTAACGGTAAGAATGACATATTCTTATACATATCTATATAATAAAATTATAATAATAGTATAAGTGTTGATTTTTAAACTTTTTAAAAATCTAAGGTTTAATTTGGAATTAAAGTATTAAAGTGTAAGACTTTTCAAATTCCAAAACTTGAGGGCAAGATTTGAAACTATTCCAAGTATCTTCAATTTGTAACTTATGAGTTTTAATGGTTCATAAAAATGAAGACTCTTCATTTTATGAAACCTCTTTAGTTCTTTAATCATAATTAAAAGAAGTGACTTTTGGTTATCCATAACTTGAGGACAAGTTATGGACACCATCATAGCCATTAAGATCATGAATTAAACACACATGGAGGTTACACATAATTCCTATGATCTTCTAAACTCATATGAACACAAATTCATGTCAAGCAATTTCAAGAAAATCATATAAACATATACAATACTTGAAAATTGATAAAAGTCATGTAAAATGGGTTAACATAATCATTATCATTTTGAAAAACAGATTTTACAAGTCCAAAACAGATTGGGATAATGATCTTAATCCATTTCCAGCAACAAAACTCGAAAAAACTGCCCAGCACGCTCCTACTCGCCGAGTGCATTATTCTACTCGTCGAGTAGGATGAATTTGTTCATGGACTCGGCGAGTCCTCCCCATGGACTCGGCGAGTCCAGTCGTCAGAGTGCAGAATTTTCAATTTTTAAGCAGTTTTGCAACAAGTATACAGAAAACAATCCTAGGCTCTGATACCACTGATGGGTTTTTGAGCATTCTAACACTTCCTAAGTGTACATGCAACCCTAATAACCTTGAATCTATGTTTTCTCTATATACATGCAAATTTCTTTTTCAAGGTTATTTCCTAACTAGCATGGCATGGGGATTACAGAGAACATAAAACTAGTAGAAATACATACCTTGTTGTTGCTTGGATTCCTTCAAGACTTTGTGAGCCTAGCACCCCAAATGTTGTGCCTCAAATGCTTCACACAACACCACAAGACTTGGAATAACTTGAGAGAATAATTCTAGCACTCAAAATCGGTTATGCCCTCTCTAGTAACACGAGGTCACGATTTTGCTAGCCATAGGGTTCCTTTTATAGTGTTGTCACAATTAGGGTTTACACATGAATGCCCTTAATTGTCATGACTCTTGATTTCTCATGACCCATGGGTTTGTAACTCCCATGGACTATCCATGGAGCTCCATATGGTTATAACCAAACCCATAAACCATGGAGCATTAATCCACCATAAAAGAATTGATGATTGTCATAATCAACCCCATATATTTAATTAGTCTCACTTTGATCACCAAATTAATACTAGATTAATACTTGATCAATACTAATTAAATAATACTATTATTAATATATTAGAACTTATAATATATTAATAATCATAAGTGCCTTATTCTCTCATCTAGTCTATCCAAGTATTGCAATGTCATGCAACCCAAATGGACCATGCCGGGTCGGGTCAAGTACATACCAAATAAAGTTATGGACTTAGACACTATATCCAACACTTTTAACCCATGGATCCTTGGAAAGGAAGAGTCATGGGTATTAGGGTTTACATGGATGTAACCCTAATCCTCCACACTATATAAAGGAGCTTATGATGCTTGAAATGACACTAGTTGTGTGTGAACAAGAGTGGTGGCCTAATTTCTAGAGCACATATATTATTCTCTCAAGATTCCAAGGTTTGTGGTGATTTGTGATTCCACTTGAGGCATTCACATTATTGGTGCTAGGCTCTCAAACTCCAAGCAATCAATCATTATCAAAAGGTATGTCATTCTTCTAGTGTTTTATGATTCTAGTTCTTCATGCCATGCTAGTTAGGATGTAAACGTTGGAAATTATTATTTGCATGTATTTTAGAGAAAACATAGATCCAAGGTTTATTAGGGTTGCATGTACACTTAGGAGTGTTAGAATGCTCAAAACCCAACAGTGGTATCAAAGCGTAGGCTTGTTTTCTTGAATACTTGATGCAAATAGCTGAAAAATGTCGAAAAACTGCATTCTGCACAGCTGACTCACCGAGTCCCTCATGGAACTCGCCGAGTTCATGCATATATTCAACCAACTCGCCGAGTCAGTTCATGCACTCGACGAGTTGGCAGGCCTGAGTGCATATTTTCGAGATTTTGTGCTGGAATTGGTCTAGAATCATTACCTTAAACTGTTTTGGACTTATAAAACCTGTTTTTGATGTGGTAATGATTGTGGTAAACCAATTTCAAGGCTAATATCAAAATTCCAAGTTTTTATATGTGTTCATATGATTCTTGAAATTGTTGATGTGGATGTTCATGTTCATATGAGTTTTGTTAGATCATAGGAATTATTTGCAATTTGTTTGTTAGTTAATTCTTGATCTTAATGTGTTTTAATGGAATTCATAATTTGTCCTCAAGTTATGGAATTCCAAAAGTTTTTCTTTTAAATGTTTTTTAAGAAGTCATAAGTTACATTTTCTTGAAGAGTTTTCTAATAAATGCTTTTATGGACTCCATAACTTGTCCTCAAGTTATGGATATCCAAGAGTCTCTTCATTAAAAGTTTCAAAACACTTAATTAAAACTCATAAGTTATGAATATCCAAGAGTTTTTGAATTGTTCAAAACTTGCCCTCAAGTTTTGGAATTTGTAAAGTCGCACACAAACTTTAATTCCATACCCTAGAGTTTTAAAAGTTAAAATTCAACACTTATACTATTTATAACATTAATGGTTAATTATTATATATATGTATAAGATCAAGTCGTTTTACAGTTAGTAGGCCTCATTCACGAAGCCGGTCTATAAAGGGGGTATAAGGTTGTTGCCTATAAAATGACAACTTAATGGGTGTCCACTCTCACCCACCGCTTCCTTGATCGGTGGAGGGTCGTTAGCTGAACGAGTAAGACAATGACTTTAATTCTCATTAAAAGTATAATGATTATAAAGTAACTAAATATTTTTATAAATTCCCAATCTTAGTTACTTTAGGAAAATGTGAATTTAGTGCTAACCCATGAAATTCACACTTTGTACCTTACCCATAAGGGGGGTATAAGGTTGTTGCCTATAAGATGACAACTTAATGGGTGTCCACTCTCACCCACCGCTTCCTTGATCGGTGGAGGGTCGTTAGCCGAACGGGTAAGACAATGACTTTAATTCTCATTAAAAGTATAATGATTATAAAGTAACTAAATATTTTTATAAATTCCCAATCTTAGTTACTTTAGGAAAATGTGAATTTGGTGCTAACCCATGAAATTCACACTTTGTACCTTACCAAGTCGTTGGTGGAGCGTGTGTGGTTAACCGGCACACTAACTTGGACTAGTAAGGATCACGAAGGGTGACTTAATGTTTATCATAGATCGGTGGAGCGTGTGTGGTTAACCGGCACATCGATTAGGTGATAATATTAAGGGTACCAAGTGAGTTTGCATGGTTATTCACACCTTGTTTTGTGATCCTCGGCATCCCAGTCACAAAACTTGAGAGGGCACAATCGAGATTGAAACATGCCATTGAAAAGTTCAATGAATCTCAAAAGAATCTAGGAATTTCAAATTCTATTAAAACCTAATAATTCATTTCGTTTTTTATGGTGGAAATTGGTGAATCGTCATTCACCTACCTTCAAATATTTTATAGCTTGGATTACGGCATCCCTCTTCCAAGTTATAAAATATTGTGTTGGGTCCTAGCCTTAATATTCCATATTGGGTGTTATATTAAGGACTTGAATCAACTAACTTGATTTTCTCCCATTGTAGATATCTGGTTCAGATCTTCCCAAATCTCTTGGAACAAACTTTCTTCTTGAAGATGATGTCCCTCAACATCATGCTTCACTTCCTCCACCTCCTCCATTTATTCTCCCTGACCCACAAGCCCGAAGACTTAAAAGGTTCAAGATCACTCAAGCTCTACTAGAAATGAAACATAAAGATGGAAGACCTGTGTGCACTCATGTCTTAGGAATGAAGTCACACATTGACAGTCTGAGAATGTTGGGTGCTGTTATTTCAAGGAAGTTCGTTGTTGACTGGGTTCTTCAGTCACTTCCTAAGTCGGATAGTGAGTTTATTAAAGACTACCATATGACAGATCCTGACATAACCCTAATAGATCTTTCTTATTTGCTTGTTGCTGCTGAGTCAGCAATGATTTAGGGCAATGGTCAAGCAAATATTGATGGAAGGTCTAATTCTCAAACTTCCATGGACATGGACAATGGTAACATTGGAAGTCCAGAAAAGCTTTCTCTTCCCAATGGAAAGGGATCGGCCTTGGTCAACCCGGTTGACCAAAAGGTAAAGGGAAAGGCTAAGTCTGTGATTGTCTCGTGTACCATTCCCAAAGAGTCTATATGTTTTTATTGTCATGATAAGGGACATTGGAAGCGAAGCTGCCCTGAATACCTGAAATATTTGAAAGCAAGTAGAGACAAAATGTTTGACTCGGCTTCAGGTAAGTCCACTATCTAACTTTGTTAAAGTTCCTAATTGTTGATTCTTATTACATGATGTGACTAGGTTGCATCTTGATGTTTAGCAGGATCGAGCAAAAGGAAGGTTAAAAGAAGAGTGTGCTGAATCTGATCACGAAGATGGATTTCTATCGCATGGTTCGAGGATCGGATTTTTGAGCTACTACTTAAAAGTTATGATAGAGTGCTAGGAAATATGTAATAGCATAGTTTCCATTTAAAGTTGCATTGTAAGGAAAAGTTTTTCCGTATTTTATAAATAAATAAAATTTTGTTTTACTTTATTTTATATCTCCTTGCAATGGCATTCATGGAAAGTTAATGTTTGTATGTTTCTAGCAATAATGAATTTGATTCTTTCATCTGTGGTAGTGTCTAAATTTATCAAATAAGGAAAGATTCTCATCACCCAAGGTTTCAATTGGACAGAAACTTGGAATCATACAAGCTGTATTGTATGATGAATGAGAATTTTCATCTTTGTAAAATTGAGACTAATTCATTGATCACATGCATATGTGAGTCAATTGAAGGACTAAGGAATTAGATACACTGGGTGTGTGCTGGTCAAGGTCCACCACAAGATCGATAAGACTATTCGTCATGATTTACTAAAGTTTAAGTAAATATGGTTGTACCTACAAGTTGTAGTACAATTCTGAAACATTGGAAAAGTTTCAATGTATGGCAGGACGAATGGGAAGAATCAAATTGGGCAGAAAGATAAAAGGTTTCTCAAATCTGAAAAGATGGGAGAGTACTTTAGTATCTTGTTTTATGATCATCTTAATGATTAAGAAACCATGTCACAATTCATCCTCTAAGGACATCTTAGTGCATTTTATGGCTAAGAAGAGGATTCATGAATTGTTGGAATGATTAAAATCAAAAAGATGAATCATACTTCGTTCCAAAACAACTCTTAGAGTCATACTCCAAGATTATAACATTGAGTGACATAAAGTAAGGTTTAAAACACTTATCAAATGTAGTGTAAAATGTTTTCTACTCCTGTACATTTGAAATTGGTAAGTTGTGATGTCTTGGATAAGATAAAGACCAACTAAGACCAATTGTGTGAAGTGTTTATCTTGATAAGAATCCGCACTATCCCTTGAACATTTGTTTTGTAAAGGAATGGTCCTTGACTAGGGAAACTTATATGTCAAGAGGACAGTGGGAGTCTTAAAGATCCTGAAAGGATTTCAAGATTTAATCAAGAGTAAAACCTGAGTTTTATCACTAGCACATGACTTGAGGTTTGTAACCTATCGTGTTGACATAATTCTTGTTTCTGTGCTTATTCCGGTAAAGTTCACTATGTATGTGAGTTCTGTGAGTTCTTAATTGTGGGCATAACAACTTGGAAGCAATGGTGGGCCCTTGGGCTACCAAGAGGCAAGAAATTAAGATTGAACAAGTTCAATCCATGTAAGGCTGAATTTGTCACTAACCTTGTCTTGTGATTATGGTTTTGAAAAATTCACATGGATAAAAACTCATACACTATAAAATCTAAGTGGCATAAGGTTTCTCTCCGATTCATGAAAATGATGGTGAGGAAACGCTTTCACTAAGTAGATTTTAAGTAGATAGCAATTGTGTTGTTTGCATTCTCAAAGTCGTTAGTGGAGCGTGTGTGGTTAACCGGCACATTAACATGGACTTGTGAGAAATGGCAAACAGGTCTAAACATTATGATTACGGCATCCCTCTTCATAATTGTTTAGACACACATGTGAGCTATCTAAGGAAAGATGTATGAGTCTGAGAAGCTTAGATAAAGTTTTGTCGAAGCATCTCGTGTCAGAAGTCTGAACTTTGGCGATGAAAGTCAATAAAGTATTGATTTCTAGAAGTCGATTTCAGAGTACATGTCAAAGCTAGTGGGAGCATAGTTGTTGTGCTAAATAATTATTATGCTAGTGGGAGCATAATCAATTATGATGAGTATTGTTATTTATAGAAAACAAGAGTTTCACTTGGAAAAGGTTGTTTTGCTATAATTAAGGGAGAGGAGATTATACTTCATTTCAATCCTAAAAGGTTTAGATTAAGAATTCAATCATCTTTAGTCAAGGATATATATATGGATTTTATGTTGGAATGGTTCAACATAAGGAAATTCTATATATATTGCGTTCTCAAATTCGATTATGATTACGGCATCCCTCTTCATAGTCGTTTTTTGAAAACATGGCAAATAAAAAATATTGTAGTAAAAGACTGATCTAGTATCAGGTCTTTATGTGAGGCATCATGAATCCTGTCCCATATGCTTCGGATATAGGATCGGTCACATGTGCTATAATATTTATCCGTTCTAAATTTTTCAAAATGCTTAGAGCATTAAGAGGGAAAAAGGAATAGAACCGGATATGACTAAAATGATTAAGAAATTTTCAAGGACAGTCTGAGGTTCGCCAAAGATTGGTTGCTCAGGAACAGTTGGAAGTATGATGTAAATTGTTGGAAAGGACCATATTGACATATTCTGAAAAGAGTTAACTCTTGTTCGGAAGTGATAGTCGAAATGAGACTATGGAAATGTCTCCATAGGTGGAAGTTGTTCAATCTGTGTAAGATTAGAAAACCTTAGTGCAAGAAGGATGTTCAAAGCAATGTAATTTGAATATGAGACTTCGTTTCCATGGAATTGATCTCCTTTGGAATCCTCTGTAATGACTGATGACAAGGTTTTGGTGACCTTGTGCATAATCATTACGAGAGGATCAGTGCATATAAGTTTAAAATCTAACAGATTTTTGGTAAATGGTAGGAATTAGGAATTCTTACATTTACAATAAGGATTTGGGATTATGAAATGAGCATCATTGGAATCATGTTCAATTGATCTATTTCACAAAGTAAAGATCATAGACAAACATAGTGTGCATACTTGGAGTATGGCATAACTATTGTTTAGAAAAACAAAGTGTACATGCTAGGAGCATGGGACAACTGTTGTTTTTATTCAAGTATTAAGTTGATTATTTGAAACATTATACAATGAATAATGTGTAATCAATATGGTGATAAATAAAAGGTGGTTTTATTTATATTCAAAAGGGTTCTGAGACCATATTGGATTCGATTATTATTGTGTTTCACTTTGCATGTTTTGACTTCCATAATAACTAGGTTATTCTTTCCGAATGATTAAGTTATTCAAACCATCCACAGTCGGTCATATGTTGGAAGTAGATATGAATCAAGACTGTCATGAGTTGGTTGTAGAGGTCTAAGATGTTGGACATGGCTACAACACTCATGAGTGCTCATAAGTTATGAGTATTGGATTCAACCCACGCTCACTTGCATCACTTCATGGAATTTATCTCGAGTGATCGTGAGACGGTAATATCATATAAGTCTTCAAACCTAGAGATATGAGCTGTTACCTATGAGTTGGTTGTACATTGATTGCACGAAAACGCATCAGTAACTTGATGTTATAAAACGTGCCTTTGTGTATAATTCAACAAGTAGTAGAAACAAATATATGAGTCGAAGTTTATCTGTTCGTTCTAGTCCTTGGAGGATTAGAAGCGATATCTGGGCCCCTCAATGATTTTGTTTTGACCTATGTACCGGGCCCGATCAGAACTAAATTGATGTGTTCGATTAAGTTCTTTGTCAAACAAATCAGAAATCGGGAAACAAACTGCTGGACAATAAGTAAGACACTGTTCCATGTATTTGTCCGGCTGATATCATGAGAGCAGAGGATTATATGATCACTTATCTAAAATGGTGCTTCATAGTTCAACAGGGTTTGAGAGCTACGATTGCCGGTTGGTTCCTGAAGTCATATGTGCAAATATGTTATTAGACTCATCCAAGTGGAAGACTGTTGGATAAGGTGTCTAAGTCCATAACAATATTTGAGATGTACTTGACCCGACCCGGCATGGTCCATTTGGGTTGCACTTCACCTGAACAATTTGTTTGGATAATCTTTTGAGAATAGTATGTTCATGCTTTATTAATATATTATAAGTTATAATATATTAATATTAAATCATATTATTTAATTAGTATTGGTCATAAATTAATTTAGAATTAATTTGGTGATAAAAAAGGTGACTAATTAAATATGGGCTCTTGTATTTTATGTAGTGTGGGGTAATACTCATTTGGAATGGGCTTGACATGCATGGGAATCCATGGATAGTCCATGGAGCTTTTAACCCATGGATCCTTGTAAAGGAAGAGTCATGGGTATTAGGGTTTACATGGATGTAACCCTAATCCTCCACACTATATAAAGGAGCTTATGATGCTTGAAATGAAACTAGTTGTGTGTGAACAAGAGTGGTGGCCTAATTTCTAGAGCACATATATTATTCTCTCAAGATTCCAAGGTTTGTGGTGATTTGTGTTTCCACTTGAGGCATTCACATTATTGGTGCTAGGCTCTCAAACTCTAAGCAATCAATCACTATCAAAAGGTATGTCATTCTTCTAGTGTTTTATGATTCTAGTTCTTCATGCCATGCTAGTTTGGATGTAAACCTTGGAAATTATTATTTGCATGTATTTTAGAGAAAACATAGATCCAAGGTTTATTAGGGTTGCATGTACACTTAGGAGTGTTAGAATGCTCAAAACCCAACATATATGTATAAGATAAGCTAGTCTTACTGTTAGTAGGCCTCATTCACGAAGCCGATCTATAAGGGGGTATAAGGTTACTGCCTATAAAATGGTGGTTTAATGGGTGTCCTCTCTCACCCACCGCTTCCTTGATTGGTGGAGGGTCATTAGCCGAACGGGTAGGATAGGGCAACTAATTCCTCTCTAATAAGTATAATGATTATATAAAGTAACTAAATGTTTTTATAAATTCCCAATCTTAGTTACTTTAGGAAAAATGTGAAAATGTATGCTATTCCATGAAATTACACTTTGCACCTTGCCAAGTCGTTAGTGGAGCGTGTGTGGTTAACTGTGTGACATCCCCATTTTCACGGCCAGAAAAGACCGATTTTGTTTATGCTTGTTTAAAAATCAGAGTAACATTTTAAATAAAAGTGTTGCGGAATTTGTCCCAAAACAAAATATAATAAAGATTTATCAAAAGCATTTCCAAAGAAATGTATTTCATTAAAAGACTCGGGATGTCATGTTCGATATAGATCAAAAGCATAAACAGTACAACATAAGCCTTACTACATTATTTCGTATTTACAGGCCTATAATCCCTTATCTCTCATCCAAACATCTATGCTCATGCGCCACTACCTGTAATACAAGAAACTGAGTGGGTCAGGCTTGGGAGCCTGGTGAGCACATAGGGTTTTCAACCCACAATAAATAAGTTTATTAACTTTATCAAACCAAACAAACCCGATTACCCGTTCCCGTTATCCTCACTTTACGTCCCTAAAACATCTAACTCAAGGGACCTAGTCTAAGGACTTTCATCGGGGCGACAACACATGCTTCGGGGATTCCTCAACAATTCATGTCAAATAAGGCAATCATGTGGGGGATGGAGTACTGTTGGTAAACACACAGTTCAAATAAAGACCTACAGGTTGCGAGCCTGCTAGCGTTCCACTGGACTGTCTAGAATAGTCCGTGGTCGTCATCTATACTCCGCTAGATGACTGGATCAACAATAACATCTATAACGAGGCCTCTCATTATTTTATTTTCTCACACAACAACTATTACATCTACCCATGTTTTACCCAACACATTTTGTAGATATAAAATACATATACAGTTTAAATCATTTAAAACGAGTATAGAATCGTTCATCCAGCATAGATAGCAAGTATACAGATAATATGCACACGTAGCATGTAATTTATATAAAATACTTCATATCTATGTGTAAGATGAAAGCAACTATGCACTCACATGATAAGACGATAATCGGCCAGAACTTCGTTTCTTAAAACGATAGTTTCCAATAAAACCGGGGGCTTTAATGAAAAACCGGGTCCTGTGAGGTTGGAGCTTCAAAACCGAAAAGATAATTTTTTCCGGGTCTTCGGGCACTTCGGGACGTGTTTCGGGTGTTGAAAATTATATCGGGGCTTCGGGGAAAGTCAAAATGATAAAAATATTGTTTAAGGGGTGAAAAGTGGCAATTTTCCAAATCTAGCCGGGACATCTCGCAACCCCCCTATTTATAGGGTGCGAGACCGAAGTTCAGTGGCTAAGAAGACTCCACGCAACAGCTACGAGGCTCGGAGGTGGCGCGGATGTGAAGGCGCGTCGGAAGCTTGTAGGCGAGACGTGGCTCGCTTCGGACACCTCCACGGATGCGACACACGCCTGATTTCGGTTGGACCTCCCTTCGGTCGTATCAGCAGCTGACACGAGGCGGACACGCTTCGGTCTCGGACTGGGCCACGCTTTGGACTCGTCATCAGCATTGGACACGGATCAGCAGGCGAGGCGAGGGTGACGTGGCCGAACACCAGCCATGCGAAATTCCTCGGATTTCAGACTTTTTTTTATTTTTGTGCCCCGAACTTCTAAAATCCATAACTTTCACATACGGGCTCCGTTTTCGACGTTCTTTATATGCACGCGTAGTTGAAATTACGCTCTACAACTTTCGTTTAGACTTCGTCGGCTATTTTTGAATTTAATTTTTATATTATTTTTTTTAACAGATCGGGACAGGAAATCCGTTAAAATTTCATAACTTCTTCATCCGAGGTCCGTTTTCGTCTGTCTTTTTACCGTTGAACTACTATTTATGAGACCTTCGATTCTCGTTTAGGTTGTGTCGGCTAAAAATCACTCGATCTAAAATTCGAGTTTTTAGCTGTCTACTGCTAAGCTGAAACTTCAAAAAATCATAACTTCCTCATACGAAGTCAGATTTGGGCGTTCTTTTTATACATACTCTCGGTTTAACGAACACTACGACTTTCGTTTAGATCACCAAGGCTAAAAAGTAGTTTTATCAAAAACTCACTTTTTACGATATTCGACATCGTGCCGGTTTTGTCGCGAAACTTCGACAGGTCATAACTTCTTTGTTATAACTCGGATTTTGGTATTCTTTATATGTCTGTAATCCTTGTCACGCCCACTACAAGTTTCTTAATAGATATCGGCTTTATCTAATATTTATTTTCGACGCTCATGTTTATTCTTAATTAATTAAATCCTAGTAATTAAGCATAAAACACATAATACACATAATATTCACATAATTCCTTTTCATTTCTTCAAAATGAGTTACAAAGGTTAACCTAGACTATAACTTCAATATTAATGCCTAGCCAAGAAACACGGGCGTTACAAACCGGCACACTAATTTGGGACTAGCAAAGGTGGCAAAGGGTAGATCGATGTTTATCATAGATCAATGGAGTGTGTGTGGTTAATCGGCACATTGATTAGGTGGTAAATGACATCGAGAGTGCCAAGTACATTTGCATGGTTATTCACACCTTGTTTGTGATCATCGGTATCCCAGTCACAAACTTGAAGGGCATAATCGAGATTTAAACATGCCATTGAAAAGTTCAATGAATCTCAAAAGAATCTAGAAATTTCAATTCATTTAAAACTTAAAGTCCTTTTTCGTTTTTCATGGTGGAAATTGGTAAATCGTCATTTACCTACCTTCATATTATTTGCAATTAGATTACGGCGTCCCTCTTCTGAATTGTAAATAATCATGTGGGGTTATATCCCTAATTTCTCATTTGGGTGTTTAATTGGGGATTATTATCTAATCTAAACTTTGTTGCTTTTCTATTTCAGATGTATACTCAAAACAATAACACTTCTGGCTCGACCCCTTCTGGCTCATTCTCACTCATGAACTTGTGTGGGAGGGTGATATTTGATGGAACCAATTTCAATGATTGGATCCGCAACATACGCATGGTCACCCGCTACGATGACAAAGATTATGTTCTCGACAAGGAGCTGAACGAGGTCAATGTGAACACTGCTACTCCCGAAGAAATTGTCGCGTACGAAACTCATGCGCGAGATGCTATGAAGGTTCATTGCATCATGCTCGCAACAATGACTTCTAAACTCCAGAAGTCCTACGAGGACTACTATCCATACAATATGCACCAAGATTTGATGGAAAGGTACCATCAAAGTGCTAGGCAGGAGAGGTATGAGATCATCACCTCGATGATCACTACCAAAATGAAGTATGGAGAGTCCATCACCGCCCACTTGTAGAAAATGCAGAGATTTGTGAACTGCTTGTTGAAGTTGAATGTCAACTTCGATGAGGAGTTGGCCATATATATCATTCTTCACTCGTTGCCTCCTTGTTACGACCAGTTTCGTATGACCTATCATATGAACAAGGAGGAGGTCACTCTGAGCAAGCTTCAAGGCCTGCTAAGGACTGCTGAGAGTCGTCTGAAAAGCAAATCTACTGCATCTACTCCTACTAATGTTGCCCCTGTCTTGGCTATTGGGCAAGGGAAAGGAAAGAAGAGGAAGGCTCCTTCTAAGAGCTACAAGGGTAACCCCATGATGTATCCTCTTCTAGTGGGACCAAAGTTGGTTTTGCTACCCCCTCTCCCAACCCAAAAGAAGCAGAGTGCTTCTACTATCACGACAAAGGGCATTGGAAACGAAGCGGCCCGAAGTATCTGCAAGACATCAAGGATAGTAATAAAAAGCTCACGTGCGCAGGTATTTACACTATTCAATCTAATAACTCATCACATGCTATTTCTTGGGTCCTTGATACAGGATGTGGTTTTCACATTTGTTCTGATTTGCAGGGTCTAAGAAGAAGTAGGGATGTGGAGCATGGGAAGATGAACCTGATCATGGGGAATAGGAAAGCGTCGCCTGTCACCAAGAGTGGAGCTTACTCTTTAGTGCTTAGTAGTGGGTTAGGTTTAGATTTGAATGATTGTTGCTACTCGTCAGAAATAGCGAGAAACATTATTTCTTTTCATGGTTTTTACAAACAGGGTTTTAGATTTTCATTTAATAATGAAATTGATTCTATTAATGCTTTCTTGAATGGTACTTTCTATTTTGAAGCATTGCCTTGTAATGGAGTATATGAAACTATGAATATTGTTGATAACTTAGGAAATAATGTGTTGCATATTGATTCGTCCAATGGTTTGGACAAAGCATGCTTGTGGCATTGTCGTCTTGGACATGTAAACAAGAAGCGCATAGCCTAACTCCAAAAGGATGGAGTGTTGGAGTCATTCGACCTCAAGTCGGATGATACATGTGAATCTTGTTTGCTTGGAAATATGACCAAGTCACCCTTCACTGGTTCTTGTGAAAGGGGCGAGATTTTATTGGATCTCATACATATGGAGGTATGTGGACCCTTTAGATCCACCACAATGGATGAGAACCGCTTCTATGTGACTTTTACTGATGATTATAGCAGATATAGGTATATCCACTTAATCAAGCACAAGTTAGAAACCTTTGAAAAGTTCAAAGAGTTTAAGCAAGAAGTGGAGAATCAGTTGGGTAGGAAAATTAAGATGCTCTGATCCGATCGAGGAGGTGAGTACCTTAGTATTGAATTCCACGACTACCTCAAGGAATGCAGAATCATTTCGCAATTGACGCTACCTAGGACACCGTAGTTGAATGGTGTGACTGAGAGACGCAAACGAACCCTGTTGGACATGGTTCGTTCCATGATGAGTCGAGCTTCGTTACCTATCTCATTCTAGGGGTATGCCTTAGAGACTACCGCCCATATCCTTAATCTAGTCCCAACTAAGAAGGTTTCCAAAACACCTCACGAGATGTGGACAGGGAAAGTTCCCTCGTTGGCACATATCATGGTTTGTGGTTGCGAGGCTTTTGTAAGATGAGAGACTCACGACAAGCTCGAACCTCGTAGTGGGCGGTGTATTTTCATCGGCTATCCACAAAAGTTCTTTGGATATCTCTTCTATAGACCGAGTGACAATGTTGTCTTCGTTGCGAGGAGAGGGGTTTTCCGAGAAAGAGAACTCACATGCCAAGAGGATAGTGGGAGGAAAATTAATCTTGAAGAGCTTCAAGAATCAAGCGATGAAGGAACCTCTAACACTGGCGCTCAACCCGAGGAGGAAACTCCTGTTGAACCGATTGACGAGTCCCTACCTCTTAGACTCTCCAGTAGAGTTAGTGTTCCACCCGTATTATATGGTTTCCATATAACTGCTGAGGGTGATACGTTTATTAGTGATAGCACACTAATAAATTTGGATGAACCTAACAACTACAAGGAAGCCATGGCAGGCCCGGAGTCTGCGAAATGGAATGAGGCTATGGACAACGAGATTCAGTCCATGTATGACAATCAATTTTGGAACTTGGTTGACAATGTGCCAGGTCGTAAGACGGTCGAGTGTAAATGGATCTTCAAGAAGAAGACCGACATGGATGGGAAAGTACACACATATAAGGTGCGATTGGTTGCGAAGGGCTTTACTCAAACTCCTGTAGTTGACTATGACGTGACCTTCTCACCAGTAGCGAAGATTAAGTCTATAAGGGTTATGCTAGCCATAGCTGCATTTCATGATTATGAAATATGGCAGATGGATGTCAAAACCGCTTTCCTAAATGGGAAGTTGGCTGAAGATGTTTACATAAGTCAGCCATAGGGTTTTGTCGATGCGAAGCACCCTAATAGAGTGTGTAAGCTTGAGAAATCCATATATGGATTGAAACAAGTGTCTCGCAGATGGAATCTTTGTTTCGATGAGAATGTCAAGGAGTTTGGTTTTTCGAGAAGCGATGATGAGTCCTGTGTATATGTCAAAGCCAGTGGGAGTATAGTTAGCTTTCTCGTTTTGTATGTGGATGACATACTGCTCATAGGAAACGACGTCCCAACCTTGCAGGAGGTTAAGTCCTGGCTTGGGAAGTGTTTCGCTATGAAGGACCTCGGAGAAGCTGCTTATATTCTAGGGATAAGGATTTTGAGAAATAGGAGTAAGAGACTAATAGGAATTAGTCAAAGTACTTACTTGGATAAAGTGTTGAAACGTTTTAGCATGGAAAATTACAAGAAAGGGGAGTTACCAATCCAAAGCAATACCAAGTTGAGTAAGACTCAAAAGTCGAGTACCGATGTCGAGATAGCAAAGATGAGCAGAGTACCTTACGCTTCTGTTGTTGGCTCAATCATGTATGATATGACATGTATCGCCCTGATGTGGCCTTCGCTTTGAGCATGGTCAACTGATATCAATGGAACCCTGGTACAGGTCATTGGATTGCGGTAAAAAACATTCTTAAGTACCTGCGGAGGACCAAAGACTGGGCTCTTGTCCTCGGTGGGAGCGATGACTTGAGAGTGCGAGGGTATAGTGACGCCAATTTTCAGACTGACCGAGATAATTTCCGATCTCAGCCGGGCTGGGTCTTTACCCTAAATGGAGGAGCAGTGACATGGAAAAGTTTCAAGCAGGAGACTGTAGCTGATTCAACGTACGAATCATAGTACAGAGCAGCGAGCGAAGCGTCAAAGGAGGCAATATGGCTAAAGAACTTCATCGAAGACCTTGGAGTTGTACCGGCCATAAAGGAGCCTATGGATATTTTCTGCGATAACGAAGGTGCGGTTGTCTTAACCAAGGAACCGAGGGATCATGGCAGATCCAGGCATATCGACATAAAATATCATTTCATTAGACATTGGGTAGAAGAGGGACTCCTCGTAGTAAAGAGGGTATCGTCAGAGGATAACCCATCAGATCCCCTTACGAAGGGACTGAGTAGGGTTAAGCACTTGTAGCACGCTAGGAGCATTGGGCTGAAGGACGATATTAGTTTTAGTGATTAGATAGCTTTTAGAAACTTCTAATAGATAAATTGTAATTAATTAATGATTAAATAAAAGAGTATTATTTATAAGTAATGTTAATGTCTTATGTTAATTGTTTACTATTGTTTCACTTTGCATGTTTTGACTTCCTAAATAATAAGATTATTTAAACTATCCACAGTCGATCATACGTTGGAAGTAAGTATGAATCAAGACTGTCATGAATTGGCTTGTAGATTGTCTAAGCGTTTAGACATAGCAAAGGTTTGCTGCAACGTTCATGAGTGCTTATGAAATATTATTTGAGTATTGGATTAAACCCACGCTCACATGAATCACTTCATGGAATTTAATCATGAATGATTGTGAGAGGATAATATCACATAGTCTTTAAACCTAGATATATGAGTTGTTGTTTACGAGTCGGTTGTGCATTGATAATGCGTAAACGCATCAGCAACTTGATGTTATAAAACGCATTGTTGTGTACGATTTGATGAGTAAATAGTACAAGCATATAAGTCGAAGATTATCTGTTCCTTTTATCCTACGAGGCTAAAAGCGATATCTTGGGCCCCTCGATGATTTTGTTTAGACTTATGTGTCGGGCCCGGTCAGGACTGAGTTGATGTGTTCAATTAAGTTCTATGTCAGACAAATCAGAGATCGAGAAACAAACTGCTGGAAAATGAGTATGACTATGTTCCATGTGATTGTCCACACGATATCTTGAGAACGGAGGACTATACGATCCCTTATCTATAGGACATGTCAGAGTTCGACAGCAACTTTTGAGAGCTACGATTGCTAATCGGATTTTGAAGTCGTACTTGCATTTATAGTTATTAGACTTATCCAAGTGGGAGACAGTTGGATTAGGTGTCTAAGCGATAACTATATTTGGTATGTACTTGACCCGGTTGGAGCATGGTCCTTTTGGGTTGCCTTCACCAAAGCAACTTGACTGGATGAATAATGGAGAAAGAGGTTATTATGGTTTGTTAATATATTATATGAATAATATATTGAAGGAGAAATCATATTATTTAATTAACATTGGTCAAGAATTAATTTAGAATTAATTTTGTGGTCAAAAGAGGTTAATTGAATTAAGGGGACTGATATTGTAATTATGTGATAATTGCAATATGGGCTGAGGAACCCTAAAGAATGGATGGACGAATTCTATGGGGAAGCCCACATAGAAATCGTCCATAGGAGGCCTTCTGGAAGGATCATGTGGACTGATTAAGGCCTAAGCAACCTAATTAGGGTTTTGACTGAAACCCTAGCATCTCACCTATATATAGAACCCCTAGGCTTCACAAATTCGGCTACCACAACCCTAGAAGGATTACTAGAGCCGAGTTTGAGCCTCCTCCCTCTCTCACTCTCTTGCATTCTCCAATTGCTTTGGTGTTTGTGATCTATTAGAGGCATCACATTTGAGGTGCTAGGTTCTCAAAAGCTCAAGGATCTTCAAGCTTCAATTGAAAGGTCACATTCTTACTAGTTATTTATGTTGATTTCGATTTTTGTTGTATGCTAGATTAGGTTTTGCAAGCTTTGGATTATTATTGCATGTAAAAATAGAAAAACTAGATCCAAAGCTTTAGGTTTTAATGTGCACCATAGGATTGATGTTTTGCTCAAAACCCAACAGACTCATCTCATTAAACATATAAACAACCTGCTCATTCGTTACTTCGTAGAATGGACCTGAATACGAAAGATTCATGATCTGAGAAAACTGGCGCTTAGTGAGCTTGTGCAGTTTTTCATTTGTCGGTTGGAATGTAACTACTTTCGTCATTTTGTTAAACATTGTTGTTGATTCCGCCAGTGATAACCAGGTCATTGGAAAAGAGAATGAAGACGACATGACAGTTGAAAAAACAGAGTGATTTAGGGCAACAATTAACATCTGCAATTGTTTAGGATATTGCATGACGTCTGGTTGTAAACGAAAATTGGAGCTTTGAATCTTCATCAATGGCTGAGAAGTTGCTTCATCATTGGTTGTGTTAGATGGATCAACATTACCAGTAAGTACCACCATAGTTAGGGTTTGCGAGAATTATGTGAAGACGATTATCTTGAAATAATATTGGGGAAAATTTGACCTGAGAGCATAAAGTTTTCAATTTACTCCACCAAAATCCTTTTATAGTCAACGTATAATTTGAATTTGAACCGCTAACCAATCAAATTCTGTCACGTGTTGCCTTGGGTAGTGGGTCGGTTACCGTAAAAGTCAGCATGTTAAAAAAAGTGATCATCACAATGTCCTCAAATCCCGTGAAATACTGAACCATCACATCCGTCGAACGTTTCGTTGATACCAATGAGGTAAGAATCGTCACATGTTTTGAACTGAGTAACAAGTACACCAGAATGTTTCGACATCAAGAGAACATGTTACCTTCGGCATGGAGGTTGGGCTCATTCGCTTTTGGGTTGAGAAGCGAAATCATATGCCATCCTTTGCGGAATCTTTAGACTGAGTTGGTATTACTCAGATCCTCGAGGATTTCAGTGCATATGTGTGCCAAAGAATGAGATGAGAACAAGAATAAAAAATATTTGTTCTATGATATCAACATATGGTTGATAAAAAAGCAGCTGGATCCCAGGCAAAGATCACTTCATTCGACATCAAGAGAGATGACGAACTGCTAGTGTGGTTTCCCATGAATTATAATCGAATACTCGTTGATGAGCATCGAAGGGCATCTTTTCCTTTGGGTTCGCATTGGTAGGCGCAATTTCGCACAATATCACTTAACATAAGTGTGATTGCATTGTACAAAATTACTTGGATGACCGATGTATTCAAGAACAAGTATGGTTTGGTAATTATTTTTAAGTGACAAGAATTCAAAATGATATTCAGACTGAAATCATATTCTAAAGAAAAAAAATTAGGAGATTGATCTTGTTGTGCAAAAATATCTTAGTGTTAGAGCATTTTGTCAAGATCACGCAAAAAGAAAGGAATATGATTTTGAATATCGAAAAATGGTACTGAAACAAGTGTTTCGTTAGAATCTTGGACAAAAGTTCACCGTCAATTCCTTAGAAGGGACTAATACTATAAAAGCCCTAAATTTTTAACATGTAATTGGAAAAAGCACTAATATTTTTTTTTATTGCTATGACCACAACTTTCTCGCAGAATTATCACTCTAGCCCATTTAATGAGTTTCATGGTTAACTTGGTTAATTTTTTTGCAAAATCAGTCCCAAAAGTTCAAATTTGGTCCCTGAGGTTTGCAAAAAATTACACCACATGATGTTTTAACTTTATTTTTCGTTTTTTGTATACTTGATTTATTTTCGGTTTTTTATAAGTATATATACATTTTTTATTTTTGTTTTTGTATATACTTTATTTATTTTCATTTTTTAACTTTATTTTTCATCAATTTGATTTTTTTTTACCTTTTTTTTATTTTATAGAGTATATATAGAGTATATTAGAGTTTTTTTTTTAGTTTTTTTTCATATTTCTTTTTGTATTATATTTTAATTTTTTCATCTTTTTTTTTATTTTTTTTTTATTTGTTTTCCAATTATTTGTTTTTATTTTTTTGTATTTTTAACTTTTTATTGACCTTTTTCAAAAAATATAAAATGTATTAATATATTAGATTATATTACAATTTATATAATTTATAGTTTTTGTAATTTTTTTTTATTTTTATTTAAGTAAATAAATTTGTTATGTTTATATTTGTAATTTCGGTCCAACTTATTTTCTTTTTACTTTTTTTTCTTTAGTGCTATTATATTTATGTTACGAAAAAATGAAAATTAAAAAAAAATAGCTTTTTTATTGAGAATTAGTGTTTCAATGTGTTATATAACTTGGAAATTAAATCATATTTTTATATGTGATATCAATAGTTTAAATTCAAGATAATATTTTTCAATTTGATAATAAACTAAAAGAAAATAATAATAATAATAATCGGTCTCTATAAAAAACTTGTTATAGTAATTTATATTAAATTCGAGTTCGTTTACTTGAATCAAAATAAATAAAAACATTAGAAAAACCATAAATAACTAAAATAGAAAAAAATAGAAAACAGAAGGTATAAAAGGTAAAAAAAATCAAATTGTTGAAAAATAAAGTTAAAAAATGAAAATTAAAAAAAGTATATAAAAAAAGAAAATAAAAAATGTATATATAGTTATAAAAAAACCGAAAATAAATAAAGTATACAAAAAATGAAAAATAAAGTTAAAAAACCATGTGGTGTAATTTTTGCAAACCTCAGGGACTAAATTTAAACTTTTTAAGACTGATTTTGCAAAAAATTTAACCAAGTTAACCATGAAACTCGTTAAGTGGGCTAGAGTAATAATCCTGCGAGAAAGTTGTGGCCATAGCAATAATAAAAAAAATATTAGGGCTTTTTCCAATTACGCGTTAAAAATTTAGGACTTTTATAATATTAGTGGGATTGTTGGGTTTCACCATCATCACAGAAAAATGAATCAGGATCATTAACTCAGAGTTTTGACATACCTATATCCTAGTAGGTTTCAACCAGAGATGTCTTGGGTAAGCGTCATAGTGTGTGATCGTGTAAGAACATTAGAATGAAAAAGATTGGTTTCGAAGAATACTGTGTACCTCTGCTATTTTTGTACCAAGCAGTAAACTCTTAACTCAATGTGAGAAGAGTAAGGTAACTCAAGGAATTATGTGAATTTGTATCCTAATTGGGAAGAAACTATTAACATAGAGTGTGTGAGGCTTGGGACAACATGCAAGCATGCACCACCCATAACATGTTGTAACATTGAGCCACAAAAGGTTAAACACAATATGGACAAAAGAAATAAAGAAAATCTTTTTGGATTTTTGTTTTTGAAAAATAAAGACAAAAATAAGAAAATCTTTTTGGATTTTTGTTTTTGAAAAATAAAGACAATAATAAGAAAATCTTTTTGGAACTTTTGTTTTATAAAACTGAAATAAAAAACAAAGAACTAAAGTGTTAACAAAGGCTTTCATTATGAGAAGTAGTAACTTCCAAAGACAGTGTACATCGAACACTCCAGCAACAAAGCATTTCTCCCATAAAGAAAAGTGTGATTTGAACCCTTCATAGGAATGTCAAAAGCAAGGTTAGTCGAACGATGAACGGTGAACACTAACCTCTGAACACTCCAGTAGTATTTCGACATCTTTTCCTTATGAGGACGAACCAGGAACTAAGTTTTCATTAATCATTCCTAAACCATTTAAGATCCTTAGAAAAGATTTCCCATCCAAAGGTTTTGTAAATATGTCTGCAAGTTGATCCGTCGTTTTGACAAAATGAACCTCGATATTACCATCTTCGACATAATCCTTGCTAAAATGATAGCGAAGAGCTATGTGTTTTGTATTTGAATGTTGGACCGGATTATGGCAGATGCATATTGCACTTTGTGAATCACGATATAAAGGAATCTTCTTCATATTGATTGAATAATCACGAAGTTGGCTTTATATCCAAATGACTTGAGAAGTGAAAGCTGCACCAACAACATACTCTGCTTCTGTTGTGAAAATCGAAACACATGTTTGTTTCTTCGATTGCCAGCTTACAAGCTTCCCTTCCAAAAGTTGACATCCACCAGTTGTTCTTTTTTTGTCAAGTTGACATCCACCAAGGTCTACATCAGAAAATGTTTGCATGAAAAAGCCAGTCTTCGAAGGATACCATAATCCCAATGAAACAGCTCCTTTGAGATATCGAAATATGTTCTTCAGCACGGTGAGATGGGGTCCTCTAGGATTCGATTGATACCTCGCACAATTGCAAACAGTGAACGGGATATCAGGTCTACTAGCAGTTAAGTATAATAGAGAACCTATCATGCTTTTTTACAACATGAGATCCATAACAGGCTTATCCATCGAAGGTCCTAAGCGCGTGCCGACTGCCATCGGTACTTTCACTTTTGAACTATTCGTCATGCCAAATTTCTCAAGAAAGTTACGAGTATACTTCTCTTGATTTATGAAAATACCTTCCCTGCTTTGACGAATATTCAATCCCAAAAAATTATTTATGTTACCCATCATGCTCATTTCGAACTGACTTTTCATTATATTCTAAAATTCCCTAGACAACGAAGGGTCAGTTGAGCCAAAAATAATATCATCAACATAAATTTGAACTATCATCAGATTATCCCCTTCTTTCTTTCGAAATAAAGTAGCATAAACTGATCCTTGTTTAAATTTAGAGAGTTTCAAAAAATTAGTAAGAGTTGCATACCAGGCTCGAGGTGCTTGTTTTAAGCCATATACAACCTTATCAAGTACATAACAATGATCAGGAAATTTATCATTTACAAAACCTGGTGGTTGTTCGACATAAACAATTTCCTCTAAGACTCCATTGAGAAAAGCACACTTGACATCCATTTGGTACACATCAAAGTTCTTATGTGCTGCAGAAGCAAGAAAGACTCGAACAGCCTCGATTCTTGCGACAAGGGTAAATGTTGCCTCATAGTCAATACCTTCTTGTTGCAAATATCCTTTTACAACCAGTCTTGCTTTGTTTCGAACAACATTGCCTTCTTTATCTGTTTTATATTTGAAAATCCATTTTAAACCAATGACCGAAACATCATCAGGTTTTGGAACTAGTCTCCAAACCTTATTTCTTTCAAATTCAACAAGTTTAGATTGCATTGGAACAATCCAATCAGGATCTTCCAATGCAACCTTAACAGTTTTTTGTTCCATTTTTGAAATTAATACATTGAACATACAAAATTCCTGGTGAACATTCAAAATGTCATTCTGAGCTCGAATTTGTATGCATGTCGTAAATCCAACATGAGGATCACCAAGAACCTGATCTTTTGTATGGCTTCGTGTCCACTTATCCATCGGTCGATATGTAGGATCAAAATCCAAAGGTGCATCTTCGAATATTTTACCCGTTTCAGAATCTTCACCTGTATTCGACACACTATCAGAAACATCATGAAAATTGTCAGTTTGATCAGTAGAAACATTAGGTATTGATCCATTTAGCTCCCCCTCGATTAATGGATTTGCATTGTGATGCTCCCTCTCGACATTAGCAATGTTTTGTCCAAGCTCCCCCTCGAACTGATGTGTATTTCGATCATGCTCTCCGTCAACAGTAGACTCATAAATATGATATTGTGACATCAAACTCAAGCGCTACCCCTCCACTTGATCACCTTGCAAAACAGGTAGACGTTCGACATGTAATTGTGAGGTTGAGGTAGATTGAGAATCATCTTCGTCCCTAGTCACCGTTGAAACATCAAAATGCTTCGATGCTTCAGGAATCCGATTATCATCAGCATGAACTTCAGCATCTATTGCTCTTTCTAGAATACCAAAAATTAAATCATAGTCAATATCAAAAGAATTCACAATTGCTTACTTATCATTCGTTTAAAAAAGAATTGGTTTTTTTGCGAAAGTCTATTCGGCCCATTTGACCTGATAGTCATCGAAAGTAAGATTAAACGTTTCCTCAACCTTTCTTGTTCACTTGTTCAACACCCGATATGCAACAAAGTTGTGGGAGTATCCCAAAAATATTCCTTCATCAACTTTTGATTGAAATTTCGAAAGATTATCCTTGACATTCATGATAAAGCACCTGCACCCAAAGACATGAAAGAATTTGATATTAGGCTTTCGATTGTTGATGATTTCATAAGGGGTGATGTTAAAACAACGATGAATGAATGAACGTTTTTTAGTGAACATGTTTTCAAAACTGCTTTTGCCCATAGATATTGAGGCAGATTCGCATATCTCAGCATTGCTCTTGCTGCTTCGTATAGAGATCTATTCCTCCGTTCGATAACACCATTTTGTTGCGGTGTGTAATGAGATGAAAAATTATGCGAAATTCCTAATTTAGCCAAGAATGAATCAAGAATCTGATTCTTGAATTCTGAACCATTATCGCTTTTGATTCTTCAAACTTTCTTTCTCAGACTTAGTTCGACGTGCTTGATGAAATCTATCATCACTTGAGCAGTTTTAGACTTCTGACGAAGAAAGAAAACCCAAGTAAACCTACAAAAGTCATCAACAATGACCAATACGTACTTCTTATTGGGAGTCTCAACCGTCGAAGTTCCACATAGGTCAATGTGAAGAAGTTCCAAAGGTTCAATGACCTTTGAGTCGATGAAGATAAGATTGTTGGATATAGTGTCTAAGTCCATAACTTTATTTGGTATGTACTTGACCCGACCCGGCATGGTCCATTTGGGTTGCATGGCATTGCAATACTTGGATAGACTAGATGAGAGAATAAGGCACTTATGATTATTAATATATTATAAGTTCTAATATATTAGTAATAGTATTATTTAATTAGTATTGATCAAGTATTAATCTAGTATTAATTTGGTGATCAAAGTGAGACTAATTAAATATATAGGGTTGATTATGACAATCATCAATTCTTTTATGGTGGATTAATGATCCATGGTTTATGGGTTTGGTTATAACCATATGGAGCTCCATGGATAGTCCATGGGAGTTACAAACCCATGGGTCATAAGAAATCAAGAGTCATGACAATTAAGGGCATTCATGTGTAAACCCTAATTGTGACAACACTATAAAAGGAACCCTATGGCTAGCAAAATCGTGACCTAGTGTTACTAGAGAGGGCATAACCGATTTTGAGTGCTAGAAGTATTCTCTCAAGTTATTCCAAGTCTTGTGGTGTTGTGTGAAGCATTTGAGGCACAACATTTGGGGTGCTAGGCTCACAAAGTCTTGAAGGAATCCAAGCAACAACAAGGTATGTATTTCTACTAGTTTTTATGTTTTATGTAATCCCCATGCCATGCTAGTTAGGAAATAACCTTGAAAAAGAAATTTGCATGTATATAGAGAAAACATAGATTCAAGGTTATTAGGGTTGCATGTACACTTAGGAAGTGTTAGAATGCTCAAAACCCATCGTGGTGTCAGAGCCTAGGATTGTTTTCTGTATACTTGATGCAAAACTGCTTAAAAACCGAAAATTCTGCACTCTGACGACTGAACTCGCCGAGTCCATGGGGAGGACTCGCCGAGTCCATGAACAAATTCATCCTACTTGACGAGTAGAATAATGCACTCGGCGAGTAGGAGCGTGCTAGGCAGTTTTTTCGAGTTTTGTTGCTGGAAATGGATTAAGATCATTATCCCAATCTGTTTTGGACTTGTAAAATCTGTTTTTCAAAATGATAATGATTATGTTAACCCATTTTACATGACTTTTATCAATTTTCAAGTATTGTATATGTTTATATGATTTTCTTGAAATTGCTTGACATGAATTTGTGTTCATATGAGTTTAGAAGATCATAGGAATTATGTGTAACCTCCATGTGTGTTTAATTCATGATCTTAATGGCTATGATGGTGTCCATAACTTGTCCTCAAGTTATGGATAACCAAAAGTCACTTCTTTTAATTATGATTAAAGAACTAAAGAGGTTTCATAAAATGAAGAGTCTTCATTTTTATGAACCATTAAAACTCATAAGTTACAAATTGAAGAGACTTGAAATAGTTTCAAATCTTGCCCTCAAGTTTTGGAATTTGAAAAGTCTTACACTTTAATACTTTAATTCCAAATTAAACCTTAGATTTTTAAAAAGTTTAAAAATCAACACTTATACTATTATTATAATTTTATTATATAGATATGTATAAGAATATGTCATTCTTACCGTTAGTAGGCCTCATTCACGAAGCCGGTCTATAAGGGGGGTATAAGGTTGTTGCCTATAAAATGGTGACTTAATGGGTGTCCACTCTCACCCACCGCTTCCTTGATCGGTGGAGGGTCGTTAGCCGAACGCGTAGGATACGACTTTAAATACTCGTTAAAAGTATAATGAATTATAAAGTAACTATACATTATAAATTCCCAATCTTAGTTACTTTAGGAAAATGTGAAATTGGTGCTAGCCCATAAAATTACACTTTGTACCTTACCGAGTTGTTAGTGGAGCGTGTGTGGTTAACCGACACACTAACATGGACTAGTAAGAGTGGCAAAGGGTAACTTGACCTTATTATAGATCGGTGGAGCGTGTGTGGTTAACCGGCACATCGATTAGGTAATATTGTTGAGGGTACCAAGTCAGTTTGTATGGTTATTCACACCTTGTTTGTGATCCTCGGCATCCCAGTCACAAACTTGAGAGGGCACAATCGAGATTTAAACATGCCATTGAAATGTTCAATGTATCTCAAAAGATCTACGAGTTTCAAAACCAATAAAACCTAATAATAAAATATTTCGTTCTTATGGTGGAAATTGGTAAATCGTCATTTACCTACCTTCAAATATTTTATAGCATGGATTACGGCATCCCTCTTCCAACTATAAATAGTTTGCTGGATCCTAGCCATAATATTTCATTTGGGTGAATTATTAAGGATTCCTAATCTAATGAAACTTGTCTTTCTTTCCTTTTAGATGTCTTCCAACAATGCTTCTGGCTCAAACCCAACATGCTCCTTTTCCCTTATGAACTTGTATGGTAAGGTCATCTTTGATGGATCCAATTTCAATGAGTGGATCAGAAACATCAGAATGATTACCCGCTATGAGGACAAAGAATATGTCCTCGATAGGGAGCTTAAGGTTGTGAGTGAAGCCACTGCTACTCCTGAAGAGTTTGCGGAGTTTGTTGCACATGAAAAGGATGCTACTAAAGTAGCATGCATCATGATGGCCACCATGACTCCTGAACTTCAAAAATCCTATGAAGATTTCTACCCCTATGAGATGCACCTGGATCTGATGGAAAGGTACCATCAGAGCGCGCGTCAGGAGAGGTATGAAATCATCTCCTCCATGATAACCGCAAGGATGAAGGATGGTGAACCCATCACCGGTCACTTGCAGAAGATGCAAAGGTTCGGTGACCGGTTGTTGAAGCTAAATGTTGACTTTCCTGAGGAAATGGCGATTGACATCATTCTGCATTCCTTACCTCCAAGTTATGATCAGTTTCGTATGACTTATCATATGAACAAGGAGGAAGTCACACTTAGCAAACTTCAAGGACTCTTAAGGACAGCTGAAAATGGCCTTAAGGGTAAAGCGGTTGCTACTTCTACTCCTTCAACAGCCCCTGTTCTGGCTTTTGGGCAGGGAAAGGGTAAGAAGAGGAAAAACCCTTCGAAGGGTACCAAGGGTAAGACTCTTGATGGTTCCTCTTCAAGTGGGACAAAGAAAGGTCCCATTACTCCTTCTTCAAACCCAAAGGAAGCACAGTGCTTCTATTGCCAGGATAAGGGACACTTCAAGCGAAGCTGCCCTAAATATCTGCAAGATGTAAAGGATGGGAAGGTTAAACCCACCCATGCAGGTATTTACACAATATTGTCTAATAACTCATCTAATGCTAATTCTTGGGTGCTTGATACAGGTTGTGGTATTCACATCTGTACTGATTTGCAGGCACTAAGAAGAAGTGAGCAAGTGGAGCACGGGAAGATAAACTTAGTCATGGGCAACAGGAAAGCATCACCTGTTACCAAGATAGGAGTTTATTCTTTATTGCTTAATAATGGGTTAATGTTAGATTTGAATAAGTGTTGTTACTCGCCCGAAATGGCGAGAAATATTATTTCTTTTCATGGCTTGTACAAACAAGGTTTTTCATTTTCATTTGATAATAAAAATGGTGCTATTAATGTTTATTACAATGTTGTATTTTACTTTAAAGCATTACCTTGTGATGGTGTATATGAAGCTGTGAATGTTTTTGACAATCTAGGAAATAATGTGTTGTATATTGATTCTTCAGATAGCTTGGATAAAGCATCCTTGTGGCATTGTCGTCTTGGACATGTTAACAAGAAGCGCATAGGCCAACTCCAAAATGTTGGAGTCTTGGAATCATTTGACCTCAAGTCAGATGATATTTACGAGTCTTGTTTACTTGGAAAAATGACAAAGTCACCCTTCACAGGTACTTGTGACAGGGGTGAAGGTTTGTTGGACCTTGTACACACGGATGTGTGTGGGCCCTTCAGAGTTGCTACAAGGGATGCTAATCGCTATTATGTGACTTTCACTGATGATTACAGTAGATATGGATATATTTACTTAATCAAGTATAAGTCAGAAACCTTTGAAAAGTTCAAAGAGTTTAAGCAGGAAGTGGAGAATCAATTGGGCAGGAACATCAAGATGCTCCGATCCGATCGGGGAGGAGAGTATCTTAGCATTGAGTTCCTTGACTATCTTAAGGAATGTGGGATTGTCTCACAATTGACACCACCCAGAACACCATAGTTGAATGGTGTAGCTGAGAGGCGCAATCGAACCTTGTTGGATATGGTTCGTTCCATGATGAGTCGAGCTTCGTTACCAATCTCTTTCTGGGGGTATGCCTTAGAGACTGCCGCCCATATCCTTAATCTAGTCCCTACTAAAAAGGTTGCCAAAACACCTCACGAGATGTGGACTGGGAAAGTTTCCAATTTGGACCACATCAAAATTTGGGGTTGTGAAGCTTTCGTGAGGCGTGAGACTCATGATAAGCTTGAACCTCGAAGTGAGAGGTGTATTTTCATCGGCTACCCACAAAGATCCTTTGGTTACCTCTTCTACAGACCCAGTGATAATGTGGTCTTTGTAGCAAGAAGAGGAGTCTTTCGTGAGAGAGAATTCATAAGCCAAGGGGACAGTGGGAGGCAAATTGACCTTGAAGAGCTTCAAGAGTCAAGTGGTGAAGGAACCTCAAATGCTATCGACCAACCTGAGGAGGAAACTCCTGTTGATCCGATAGATGAGTCTGTACCTCCAAGACGTTCCACTAGGGTGAGGAACACACCTGATTTTTATTATGGTTATCACATCACCACTGAAGGTGATACATTTATTAGTGATATTACACTAATAGATTTGGATGATCCTAATAATTACAGGGAAGCCATGGCAGGCCCTGAGTCTGCTAAATGGAAGGAGGCTATGGACAGCGAGATTCAGTCCATGTATGACAATCAAGTTTGGAACTTGGTTGACAATGTATCAGGTCGTAAGACAATTGGGTGCAAATGGATCTTCAAGAAGACCGACATGGATGGGAAGGTACATACTTACAAAGCGAGACTGGTTGCGAAGGGCTTTACTCAAACTTCGGGAGTTTACTATGATGAGACCTTCTCACCAGTAGCTAAGATTAAGTCTATTAGAGTATTGTTAGCCATAGCTGCATTTCATGATTATGAAATATGGCAAATGGATGTCAAAACCGCTTTCCTTAATGGAAAGTTGGCTGAGGATGTTTACATGGCTCAACCAGAGGGTTTTGTTGATACAAGATACCCTAATAGAGTGTGTAAGCTTGATAAATCCATTTATGGATTGAAACAAGCATCTCGCAGATGGAATCTTTGCTTTGATGAGAAAGTCAAAGAGTTTGGATTTTCTAGGAGTGAGGATGAGTCTTGTGTGTATGTCAGGGCTAGTGGGAGCATAGTTAGCTTCTTGGTGTTGTATGTGGATGACATACTTCTCATAGGAAACGACGTCCCAACCTTGCAGGAGGTTAAGTCCTGGCTTGGGAAGTGTTTCGCTATGAAGGACCTTGGAGAAGCTGCCTATATCCTAGGGATAAGGATATTGAGAGATAGGAGTAAGAGACTAATTGGACTTAGTCAAAGTACTTACTTGGATAAGGTACTGAAGAGGTTCAGTATGCAAGATTCCAAGAAAGGAGAATTACCAATCCAGAGTAATGCCAAGCTAAGTAAGACTCAGAGTCCGAATACAGAGGATGAGATAGCTGAGATGAGTCATATACCATATGCTTCCGCGGTGGGCTCAATCATGTATGCTATGACCTGTACTCGCCCTGATGTGGCCTTTGCTTTGAGCATGGTCAGTAGATATCAAGGGAACTCTGGCAAGGCACACTCGACAGCGATAAAGAACATTCTCAAGTATCTGCGGAGGACTAAGGATTGGGTCCTTACCCTCGAAGGCAGTGATGACTTGAGAGTGGAGGGATATAGCGATGCTAGCTTCCAGACTGATAGGGATAATTTCCGCTCTCAGTCAGGCTGGGTCTTTATCCTAAATGGAGGGGCAATTACTTGGAAAAGTTCCAAGCAGGAGACAGTAGCTGATTCTACTTGTGAATCAGAGTACATAGCAGCAAGTGAAGCAGCTAAGGAGGCGATATGGCTAAAGAACTTCATCGGAGACCTTGGAGTTGTACCAGCTATAAAAGAGCCAATGGAGATTTTCTGTGACAGCGAAAGTGCGGTTGCTTTGGCTAAGGAACCGAGAGATCACGGGAGATCTAGGCACATTGACAGAAAATACCATTTCATCAGACATCGAATAGAAGAAGGACTCCTCGTGGCTAAGAGGGTATCATCAGATGAGAACCCGGAAGATCCCCTCACGAAGGGACTGAGCAGGGTTAAGCATTTACAGCATGCGAGGCGCATTGGGCTGAAGGATGATACTAGTTTCAATAATTAGATTCCTGAAACTTGTAAAATGTAATTGACATTTGATGATAAATAAAAGTTGTTATTTATTTATGAGTAAGGTGTTACTATCTTGTGTTGATTGTTTACTATGTTTCAATTTTGCATGTTTTTACTTCCAGAATAATTATGTTATTATTCAAACCATCCACAGTCAGTCAAACTTTGGAAGTAAGTATTGATTTAAGACTGTCATGAATTTGGCTTGTATGATTTGTCTAAAAGTGCTTTGGACAATGCAATGGTTGCTACAACATTCATGAGTACTCATAAGGGCTGAGTATTGGATCCAACCCACGCTCACTTGCATCACTTCATGGAATTTATCTCGAGTGATCGTGAGACGGTAATATCATATAAATCTTCAAACCTAGAGATATGAGTTGTTGATTATGAGTTGGTTATTCATTGATTGCACGAAAACGCATTGGTAACTCGATGTCATAAAACGTGCCTTTGTGAATAATTCAACAAGTAGTTAGTACAAGCATATCAGTCGAAGTTTATCTGTTCCTTCTAGAAATAGAAGCGATATCTGGGCCCCTCGATGATTTGGTTTTGACTTATGTACCGGGCCCGGTCAGAACCTAATTGATGTGTTCAATTTAGTTCTATGTCGAAACAAATCAGAGATCGAGAAACAAATGCTGGACAATAAGTAAGACCATGTTCCATGTGTTTGTCCGGCTGATATCATGAGAACAGAGGATTATATGATAACTTATCTTAAATGGCGTATCATCATCATCTCAGTTCCGAGAGACTTTGAAAGAGCTACGATTGCTAGTCGGATTTTGAAGTCATATTTGCAAATATAGTTATTAGACTTATCCAAGTGGGAGACTGTTGGATATAGTGTCTAAGTCCATAACTTTATTTGGTATGTACTTGACCCGACCCGGCATGGTCCATTTGGGTTGCATGGCATTGCAATACTTGGATAGACTAGATGAGAGAATAAGGCACTTATGATTATTAATATATTATAAGTTCTAATATATTAATAATAGTATTATTTAATTAGTATTGATCAAGTATTAATCTAGTATTAATTTGGTGATCAAAGTGAGACTAATTAAATATATAGGGTTGATTATGACAATCATCAATTCTTTTATGGTGGATTAATGATCCATGGTTTATGGGTTTGGTTATAACCATATGGAGCTCCATGGATAGTCCATGGGAGTTACAAACCCATGGGTCATGAGAAATCAAGAGTCATGACAATTAAGGGCATTCATGTGTAAACCCTAATTGTGACAACACTATAAAAGGAACCCTATGGCTAGCAAAATCGTGACCTAGTGTTACTTGTGGTGTTGTGTGAAGCATTTGAGGCACAACATTTGGGGTGCTAGGCTCACAAAGTCTTGAAGGAATCCAAGCAACAACAAGGTATGTATTTCTACTAGTTTTTATGTTTTATGTAATCCCCATGCCATGCTAGTTAGGAAATAACCATGAAAAAGAAATTTGCATGTATATAGAGAAAACATAGATTCAAGGTTATTAGGGTTGCATGTACACTTAGGAAGTGTTAGAATGCTCAAAACCCATCAAAGATAACCTTGATGATGTTGCTTTCCTTGTTCACAAGCTGCACATAATGAATCGTTATTAAATTTTAATACAGGTAAGCCACGAACAAGATCATGTATAACCAGTTTGTTAAGATTCTTGAAATTCAGATGGGCTTCATGTCGAGTGTGAACATGTCACCTTTCCTTTTAGACTTAATCAAAACTTCCTTCATTTCTTTATTAGAGATGACATTACCTTCTTCATCGAAGACAACTTAATTATCAGTGCCCACAACAAGTTGCGAAACACTTATCAACTTTTGTTGTAAACCTTTGACATTTTCCACTTTGTTCATAGTAAACTTCCATTCGTTAATTTTCCATAACCTTTCACTTTACATTTCTGATTGTTGCCAAACTTTATTACTCCAGCATTCTCTAAATTTTGATAGTCTCGCAGATTCTGCTTTCGACTAGTCATGTGACAAGAGCAACCACTATCGATATGCCAATGTTTATCCTATTGCTCATCACATAGTACATGCGATCATTTAAAAAAATTTAGGTCCCCAAAGCTTTTTGGATCCTTAAAAGTTAGTATGGAATGTATTGTGAAATGAAGAATCTAGTACCCAATTTGTAACATCCGGATTCCCCCGTATCTTATTTTAGTTATTTATTTTGGGTTTTATGGAGGGACTCGGCGAGTAGACGCTCAGACTCGCCGAGTAGGATCGCGAGTTCTTGACTGGATTAATGACCGGACTCGACGAGTAAATACGTGGACTCGACGAGTCCGCGCTGTAAAGTGAAACCCTAAATCCCTGGGCCTGTGCCCTATTTAAAGGCCTTTATGGCCTCCATTTGCGGCCAATGCACCCCAGAGAAACCCTAGAGAGAGCAGTAAGAGAGTTGAGAGCAAGAAGAGGCTAATACATCACTTTTGGTGTAGTTTTGCTAGAAGGAAGAAGGAAACACCCATCTAGAGCGTGAAGGGAGCTTGGATCTGGGCTAATCATCTTGAGAGTTCATCTCTGGAGGTATAATCCCTTCTATTTCGTGTTGATATGATAGATTTCATGATTTTAGGGTTTTTGTCTCCATTTTATGTAAGATCTAGTGAGTATGAGGTCCCATTTGTGTTAATAGCATCATATTTGGACCATGAGAGGTCCATAGAGTCACTATCCCTCAGCTTTATGCAAGCAAATGAAATATTGGGGACTAGGTTGCCATTTTTAGAGTTATTTCTCCATTTATGACTTGTTGTGGGTTGCATGCACGTAAAGGTTGCACCTTTACGTGACATTTGAACATTTGAAGGGTAGATCTGATAGTTAGGGAAGCAGATCTGACCTTAGGAGGTCATTTGAGGATGATCATGGAGGCAACTCGCCGAGTCCATAAGTGGACTCGACGAGTCGAGTCGGGGTTGCCCCGCGATTCGTGACAGGTGTAACCCGTCGAGTGGAAGGATGACTCGACGAGCCAAGAGAGGCTGAAAGGATTCAGAGGACCCGCATGGACTCGCCGAGTCACCCTTGTGCACTCGACGAGTCGGGTCAAAGTTGACCGTTGACTTTCGTTGACTTAAGGGTTCTGGTCAAGACTGATTCAGGAGAGTTCAGGGAAGGGTAGAATGGCCTTCTACCTAATCTGTAGAGATGAGATCATGAGAGAATATTGATCAGGGACGTTATCTGAATAATAGGAGGAGGCCAAGTCGGGACGTTGAGCACGAGAGTTTATCCGACTTCATTGAGGTGAGTCTTCTCACTATACATTACCTAGAGTGGTATTTATATGTAGACCAGAGGGTCTTGTATGCTATGTGTATATATATGAGTTATGTGCATTGTGTTATATGTATGCTATGTGTTGAATAGACCGGGCCGGAGGGCCCAACGATATAGACCGGACTGAAGGGTCCAACGACACAGACTGGACCGAAGGGTCCGACGAGCTATGACCGGACCAGAGGGTCCAACGAGCTACGGGACTAGAGGGTCCCGCTGAGACACATCGACCGGAGGGTCGTATTGTAGCCTCGAGTGGCGTATGTGTTGCATGTGGTATTTTGGGGAACTCACTAAGCATTTATGCTTACAGTTGTTGTGTTATGTGTTTCAGGTACTAGCAAGGATCGCGGGAAGGCGCCGGCATGATCCGTGCACACTGAGAGGATTTATGTATTTGAGGATCTTGGGATTTGTTTATTGTGATAACATGGGATACATTGGATTACTATGATATTTTATGAATGAAAGTATGTTTTTTAAAATGAAAAATTGTTTTGGAAATTTACGTTGTAACAAGTTGGTATCAGAGGCTTGGTTTGAGGGATTCGGGTGCATCTTCGGATGAATCTGAACTCAAACTGAGGAATTGAGAAAGTTTTCATAAAATAAACAATTTTTTTAAGAGAGTAAAAGATTTTGAGAAAGGCAGAAGGAAGCAGTGTGTACGATCAGCCAGCACCTGAACGGTGATTTCCCAAAATACCCTTACATTATGTGTTATGAGATATGTTATGATATGATATTCATGCTAGAGTAGGCTAGGTGTTCATATTAGGACTAGAGTGGCCCGATTTGTGATGCCTTAGCCTAGGAGTTACTGCTACTATGAGATACTTCGAGAGTAAGTAGGTAGCAGCGAGGAACTTATGAGTGGTCTACTAGAGAGTAGCCTGAGTTTAGTGAGATATAGAGTACTTGTAATCTGGGATCCTAGGAGGAGGACTTGGGGTGAATATCGATGCGCTGTGGAAGGTAGTATAAGGGCCCGTACTACTGGAAACACCGGATCGGTGAGCAGTCCAAGTAAGAATCCTCAGGGTACTAAAGAACAAGTAGGGTGGAGTATTGAGTGCGAGTATACTCGAACGAGTCTCTGATTCTTTTGTGTGGTATTTCAGAGACATCATGGTTGGGACGCGCCACCACCCAGGAGGCAGTGGTACCAGTGGTACCAGCGATGAGGTGGCTGCGGCCATTCGAGCTGAGATACCAGAGATGTTCGGGTCTATCAAGACCACGATGATCGAGACTTTTGATGAGCGGTACGCTGCTCTTACTGAGGTTGCTGTTGCTGCGGCCACCGCAGCCGTCGCTGCTGCCAGGCCGCAGGGGGGTGACTCGTTGCTGTACCGAGAGTTCAGCAACACGAAGCCACCAGAGTTTGATGGGACGCAGGACCCGATTGCTGCAATGAGGTGGATTTCTGATATCGAGGGATGCTTCTACACCTGCTCGTGTCCGGAGCATCTGAGGGTTCGGTTTGCGCTGAACCAGCTTCGCTTGGGAGCGAAGGACTGGTGGAAGTTTGTGACGGCAGACTTCACTACGGCAGAGCTTACTACGGTGACCTGGGAGAGGTTCACCACGATGTTTCGAGATGAGTATGTTCCCCCTGTGGAGAGGGAACGTCTAGCCCAGGAGTTCTTATCCCTCAAGAAGGGAACTGGGTCTGTGACGGTGATTACGAGGATGTTTCACGAGAAGGCGTTGTTTTGCCCTGAGCACGTGTCGACTGAGCAGGCACGTATGAGCCGGTACTTGAGCATACTGAGGAGGGATATCCGTGAGTTCGAGGCGAACTCGTCATACCGAACATTTGCCGAGCTTCAGGAAAATGCCCAGAAGAGAGAGATTGAGCTGGAGACTCAGGTCAGGGAGGAGGCCGAGTCTCAGAGGAGGGACAGGCGACCGGCACAGGCGCAGCCGGCAGCCAAGCGGGCAAAGCCTGCTGATTCAAGATTTGGGGGTCCGAAGGGCCGCACTTGTGGGAAGTGCGGCAAGAGTCACGAGGGGGTGTGCAGAGCTGGGGTGTGTTACAAGTGTGGGAAGGAGGGGCATTTCGCGAGGGATTGCCCCAAGGGATTCTCGGTTTGCTTTCATTGCAACCAGACCGGCCATCGGAAGGCCGAGTGCCCTCAGCTACTACAGGGATCAGCACAGGGGTCTACACCTGCTGCTAGAGCTATCGAGGTCCGGCCAGTGAAGGCCGAGGCACCGAAGGCTCGCAGGAGAGCCTTCCAGTTGACAGCGGAGGAGGTCCGTGCAGCGCCCGATGTCGTGCCCGGTATGTATTCTTTTACTTACCTATTTTGAGTTGAGATTTTGTGCTTATATTGTGGCATGCTTAGGTACTTTTCTTGTGAGTTCTGTACCTGCACTGGTGTTATTCGACTCGGGTGCGAGTCGATCTTTCGTGTCATTAGCATTTAGTCAGCACATCAGTGTTCAGCGAGAGGCGTTGAGTCGACCTCTACGAGTTTCTATATTCGACGAACGAGCGTTGTATGCTACTGATGTGATCCGAGGATGTGTACTCGAGATCTTCGGCGTTGAGTTTCCGATTGATTTGGTTCCGATTGCAATGGGAGATGTCTGTATCATCGTGGGCATGGACTGGTTGAGCAGGTTTGGAGCGGTTATCGACTGCGAGCGACAGTTGGTGACCATACGAGACCCTAGTGGGGGAGTTCTTACGGTGTACGGCGAGGGTACCCGTTCAGGGTCAACATTCTGTTCGGCTGCTAGAGCGAGGCAGAGTCTACAGCAGGGCTGTAGTGGGTTTGTGGCCTACATGATGGACACACGAGTAGCAGCGGAGAGGCCTAGTTTTGTTGATGATGTGCCGATAGTGCGTGAGTTCCCGGACGTTTTCCCCGAGGAGTTGCCGGGTGTGCCTCCCGAGAGGCGGGTGGAGTTTCGCATCGATTTGGTTCCGGGAGCGGCGCCTATCGCCAAGGCGCCCTATCGCCTTGCGCCACCAGAGATGCAGGAGTTATCCTCACAGCTTCAGGAGTTGTTGGGGAAGGGATTTATCAGACCGAGTAGCTCGCCGTGGGGAGCGCCGATCCTTTTTGTCAAGAAAAAGGATGGTTCACACCGTATGTGCATTGATTACCGGGAGTTAAACAAGTTAACGGTCAAGAACCGTTACCCACTGCCGAGGATTGATGATCTGTTTGATCAATTGCAGGGAGCGTCTTGGTTCTCCAAGATTGATCTGAGGTCTGGATATCATCAGATGAGAGTGCGTGATGAGGATATCCAGAAGACGGCGTTCAGGACTCGTTACGGGCATTACGAGTTCGTGGTGATGCCTTTCGGGCTCACCAATGCATTGGCAGCGTTCATGGATCTCATGAACAGGGTGTGTAGGCCGATGTTGGATCGATCGGTGATCGTGTTCATCGATGACATATTGGTGTATTCGAGATCCAGAGAGCAGCATGAGGAGCATTTGAGGGAGATCCTCGGAGTTCTGAGATCGGAGAGGCTTTACGCCAAATTCTCCAAGTGTGATTTCTGGTTACGAGAGGTCCAGTTCCTGGGACATCTCGTTAATCAGAATGGGATATTGGTCGATCCGGCCAAGATTAAGGCGGTGATGAGTTGGGAGGTGCCGAGATCCCCCACCGAGATCAGGAGTTTTCTGGGGTTGGCCGGCTATTATAGGAAATTTATTAAAGATTTCTCCAAGATCGCCGTGCCTCTCACCAGGTTGACCCGGAAGGGCGTTACTTTTTCGTGGGGTCCTGAGCAGCAGGCCTCGTTTGAGACTCTTCGCCAGAGGTTGTGCGAAGCCCCGGTGTTATCCCTTCGAGAGGGAATGGAGGATTTTGTGGTGTACTGTGACGCATCGATATCAGGGTTGGGTGCGATGCTTATGCAGAGGGGGCATGTGATAGCGTATGCATCGAGGCAGCTGAAGCCTCATGAGACGAGGTATCCCACCCACGATCTGGAGTTGAGGGCAGTGGTGTTCGCCCTCAAGATCTGGCGTCATTACCTGTATGGGGTTCGGTGTACCATATACACGGACTACAAGAGTTTGAAGTGTCTGATGGATCAGCCCAACCTGAATATGCGCCAGAGGAGATGGTTGGATGTGGTAAAGGATTACGATTGTGAGATCCTGTATCACCCGGGCAAAGCTAATGTTGTAGCTGATGCGCTGAGTCGTAGGGCGGAGAGTGCCCCGATTCGAGACACTTGTATGCGACTGACAGTGATGACTCCGGTGTTGGACACCATTCGGGAGGCCCAGGCAGAGGCCGTGAGACCGGAGAACCGCAAGAGAGAGCGGGTGATTGGGCAGGTACCTGAGTTTGTTACCGATAGTCGTGGGCTGATGACCTTTCAGGGTCGGATTTGGGTGCCGTACGCAGGCGGGAGGCGCCCCACTTTGATGGAGGAGGCGCATCGATCGAGGTTCTCGATCCATCCCGGGGCCACTAAGATGTATTTGGACCTGAAGAGGGACTATTGGTGGCCCTGTATGAAGAGGGATGTAGCATGGTTTGTTGAGAGGTGCTTGACCTGTCGCGGCGTTAAGGCCGAGCACCAGCGTCCGCATGGCAAGTTGCAACCACTTGAGGCTCCCCAATGGAAGTGGGAATAGATTTCTATGGATTTCATCACCAAATTGCTGAGGACCGCATGGGGTGTCGATGCAATTTGGGTGATCGTCGACCGGCTGACGAAGAGCGCGCATTTTCTTGCTATCAGTGAGAGCTCTTCTGCTGAGAGGCTGGTAGAATTGTATGTGAGGGAGGTGGTATCGCGGCATGAGGTGCCGATCTCGATTCTGTCAGATCGAGATGTACGTTTCACTTCCAGGTTCTGGAAGAAGTTCCACGAGGAGTTGGGTACGAGGTTGCATTTCAGTACCGCTTACCACCCCCAGACGGACGGACAGAGTGAGCGGACGATTCAGACACTCGAGGACATGCTTCGAGCATTTGTGTTGGACTTCAGGGGAAGTTGGGACACGTACTTACCGTTGGCTGAGTTTTCCTACAACAACAGCCACCATTCGAGTATTGGTATGCCTCCCTTCGAGTTGTTGTATGGGAGGAGGTGTCGGACTCCCATTTGTTGGGGAGAGGTAGGGCAGCATGTGATGGGTAGCACCTAGATAATGCTTCAGACGACAGAGCAGATACAGCAGGTTAGACAGAGGTTATTGACGGCTCAGAGTCGTCAGAAGAGTTATGCGGATAGGCGACGATCCGAGCTTGAGTTCCAGGTGGGAGACTTCGTACTCCTGAAGGTGTCTCCTTGGAAAGGAGTGATTCGGTTCAGGAAGAGGGGCAAGCTGGGGCCCCGGTACATCGGTCCGTTCAAAGTGACCGCGAGAGTGGGCAGGGTAGCGTATCATTTGGAGCTACCTGCGGAGTTGAGCCAGATTCATGATACCTTCCATGTGTCTCAGTTGAGGAAGTGTATAGCCAATGAGTCAGCGGTAGTGCCGCTGGAGGACATTCAGGTAGATGCGAGGTTGAATTATGTTGAGAAACCGATCGCGATTTTGGATCGGAAGATCAAGGTTCTGAGGAACAAGGAGGTGCCCCTGGTTCAGGTCCAGTGGCAACATCGGAGAGGGTTCGAGCTGACTTGGGAGCCGGAGTTGGAGATGCGGGAGCAGCATCCAGAGTTGTTTGCGGGGCAAGACTTCGAGGGCGAGTAGACGCTCAGACTCGCCGAGTAGGATCGCGAGTTCTTGACTGGATTAATGACCGGACTCGACGAGTAGATACGTGGACTCGGCGAGTCTGCGCTCTAAAGTGAAACCCTAAATCCCCGGGCCTGTGCCCTATTTAAAGGCCTTTATGGCCTCCATTTGCGGCCAATGCACCCCAGAGAAACCCTAGAGAGAGCAGTAAGAGAGTTGAGAGCAAGAAGAGGCTAATACATCACTTTTGGTGTAGTTTTGCTAGAAGCAAGAAGGAAACACCCATCTAGAGCGTGAAGGGAGCTTGGATCTGGGCTAGTCATCTTGAGAGTTCATCTCTGGAGGTATAATCCCTTCTATTTCGTGTTGATATGATAGATTTCATGATTTTAGGGTTTTTGTCTCCATTTTATGTAAGATCTAGTGAGTATGAGGTCCCCTTTGTGTTAATAGCATCAGATCTGGACCATGAGAGGTCCATAGAGTCACTATCCCTCAGCTTTATGCAAGCAAATGAAAGATTGGGGACTAGGTTGCCATTTTTAGAGTTATTTCTCCATTTATGACTTGTTGTGGGTTGCATGCATGTAAAGGTTGCACCTTTACGTGACATTTGAACATTTGAAGGGTAGATATGATAGTTAGGGAAGCAGATCTGACCTTAGGAGGTCATTTGAGGATGAACATGGAGGCAACTCGCCGAGTCCATAAGTGGACTCGAAGAGTCGAGTCGGGGTTGCCCCGCGATTCATGACAGGTGTAACCCGTCGAGTGGAAGGATGACTCGACGAGCCAAGAGAGGCTGGAAGGATTCAGAGGACCCGCATGGACTCGCCGAGTCGCCCTTGTGCACTCGACGAGTCGGGTCAAAGTTGACCGTTGACTTTCGTTGACTTTAGGGTTCTGGTCAAGACTGATTCAGGAGAGTTCAGGGAAGGGTAGAATGGCCTTCTACCCAATCTGTAGAGATGAGATCATGAGAGAATATTGATCGGGGATGTTATCTGAATAATAGGAGGAGGCTAAGTCGGGACGTTAAGCACGAGAGTTTATCCGACTTCATTGAGGTGAGTCTTCTCACTATACATTACCTAGAGTGGTATTTATGTGTAGACCAGAGGGTCTTGTATGCTATGTGTATATATATGAGTTATGTGCATTGTGTTATATGTATGCCATGTGTTGAATAGACCGGGCCGGAGGGCCCAACGATATAGACCGGACCGAAGGGTCCAACGACACAGACTGGACCGAAGGGTCCGACGAGCTATGACCGGACCAGAGGGTCCAACGAGCTACGGGACTGGAGGGTCCCGCTGAGACACATCGACCGGAGGGTCGTATTGTAGCCTCGAGTGGCGTATGTTTTGCATGTGGTATTTTGGGGAACTCACTAAGCATTTATGCTTACAGTTGTTGTGTTATGTGTTTCAGGTACTAGCAAGGATCGCGGGAAGGTGCCGGCATGATCCGTACACACTGAGAGGATTTATGTATTTGAGGATCTTGGGATTTGTTTATTGTGATAACATGGGATACATTGGATTACTATGATATTTTATGAATGAAAGTATGTTTTTTAAAATGAAAAATTGTTTTGGAAATTTACGTTGTAACACAATTTCTAACCTTTGACTTTAAACTATCTATTAAGTCAACTTGGACAGAGTTTGGCATAGAAATGTAATCATTCAATGGTTTAGGTTCGACACCGACTTTCCCTTTTTTCATCTACAGTTCTTGGTCCTTCAATATTTGTCTTGGGAACTTTTTTCCACCTTTTCAAAGATGGATTCGACTCTAGTGAAGATGAACTTCCACTCTGCGAATCGTTCAAGTAGCTTTCGTAAGTAATTTTGATTTGCTCTTTATAGTACTTTCTCGATTGGTATTACTTCCCTATGCCTTCGAGCCAATGGTTGAAATTTTTCACATCATTTCAACCTTTCAAAAATGAAGCATTGACCTTCTGTGTTGACTAACGATTTGGAAAGTGAGGTTTTGTAGACTTAAACGATTCATTTCTCTTTCCTTTAACTTCCAATTTCTCAAGTTTTTGTTTTGGAAACATCTCGTTTTGAGGTTTTTTAAAACGATTTTGGTATTGATTATGATAACCAACGCCATTTTGATGAAACACATTACTATTTTGATCAAAACGTTTTTTAACTTAAGGTGGACAAAAATTCGTTCTTTCATCATTTCGAAAAGAATTTCTTTGCATATTAGTTTGAACAACCCTAGCATTTCCATAACTTTGAGAACTCTTTGGATGAAATCGATTTTGATTGATAGTTAGACCTCTTAAAAATTCATTTTTCTTTGGCAAATCATTTTGTTTTGAAAAAGCATTTTGCCTTTGAAAATCATTTTGCTTAGGCAAATCCTTTTGTTTCGAAAAACCATTTTGCTTTTGAAAATTATTTTTCATTTGAAATGATTTGTTTTGAACAAATGTCTTATTTTGAGAAAATGTCTTAACTTGTTTAGTTGATTTTTGCTTAAAAACCATTTGTTTTTGAAAAACCTTGACATATTTCCAATAGACTATGTTTCATGCTTTTGACATCGAAAAACTTTGTTCTTTTGCAACTTTTTGAATATTTTCATTGAAAAATTATGCTTTTGTCTTTTGAGTTTTTGAAACAGTTTCTTTGGGTTGACTAACATTTGCTTTTTCAGATTTTACTTCCCAAACACATTTTGGTTTTTGTCTTTGAAAATATGCGGACTTTTTGTTTAAACCATTTTCAACCGTGGTTTGGTTCGAGAAGAAACCTTCTTTTTTCACCTTTTTATTGTCGTCTTCAACAATTTTGTTTACTTCAGGATTCACTGTGTCACCATTTCCAGTTGTGAAAAACACTTGGTTTGGAAAAACAACATTATCTGTGCATTTAAATGACGGATAAACGACTGAATTTAATTCAAGATAATGAGGATCTTTTTCATTCATCACCTTTTCGAGCTGCTCTGTTTCTTTATAAACTTGTTCGACAACAACTCTGGGAATAGTTGTTTCAATCGAACCTTCGCCCTCATCACTATCACTATCATAATCTTTTAAAACAACGTGATCATAATCATGAACTTTTGATGAAGAGGGTTGGTCAGTGTTAACCTTTTCCATAGAATCATAACAAATTTATTTGCCTTTGGCCATCGAAGTCACATTAATGACAGATAATTGAGAACAGTCAACAGTTTCCACTTCCTCAATTTCACTGATATTGTCAAAATCATCTTCGATATCAACAAATTTTTGTTGAGAGTCTAATGTTGAATCCTCAGTCATGTTCAAAATTTTGATTTTTTTTAGTTTTAGAGAGAGTTTCAGTAACAATGTGCAATAAATCATCAGCATTCAAACATTCATCAATTTTAACAATTCCATAAGCATATGAATCATTAGGCACTTTATCAAATTCTGATGTTTTCTTTTCACAATAATAGGAAGTTATATCAATTTTTTCTCTTTTGTATTCTAAGAAAGGTAACAAATTCCTATGTTTCTCTTTGCATATGTCTGAAGAGTGATGAAGATCAGTTAATTTGGCATACAATCTTTTAGCGTTATTATAGTAAATGTTTCGTTCTTTCATTAACAAAAAATTGTGTGCCCTAACTAAATCCCTATCTAGAGTGATATTTCTCAACTGCAACTTTAGATTATCTATTCTACTTTTCTTAGACTCTAAACGGTTTTGAGTATCTAGCAACAAAGTTTTCGAACGCTCAGCTTCGCTACTAACATAAATTAGCATATCATTAACATATGAGAGAATATCATCGAAATCAGATAAAACTGTAAGATAAGAACTTGAAGGGATATTAAAAGATTCAAGAAGAGAATGTACCTTCGATGTCATAGGTGACTTATCAACTCCTGTTGTCACAAAAAGCTTCCCAGTGACTTTCTCCTCATCAGAAATCTTCTCTTTAAATTGTGCATACATCGCACCATGAGTGGGGTTTCTCATTTCTTCATCGTCTGAACCAGATGACCATATCTGGTTGGTTCCATCCTCTTCATCACCTCCCTTCGCGACCAACGACAAACCTTTGGTCTTTGCTCTCACCTCCTCCAACCTTTTTACATAGTTAATTCTCTCCTTCTTCACTTCTTTCTTTCTCAACATGCAAACTACTACAAGATGATTTGCACCATTACAGTAATTACAATCGAACCCTGAATCTCCCTTCAGCTTCTTCTCAGTCTTCTCAACAACACTCTTGCTTTCTTTCTTCTCTTCCTTCGACTCCACTCTTGTTCCTTTCCAAAATGAATTGTTACTCTTGAATTCCTTATTGCTTTTATATTTTGGATTAAAAGGCTTCTTGAACAACATCTTCACTTTATTGTTTGAGTAATATGCCACGACCTTATCCTCTAAGTTCACCAAAAATCCTTCATCTTCAGAACCAACTTGTTCAACAGCTTCGATCTCTGAGTCCTTTGTTGCCACTTTCGACATCAAGGCCAGCGGGCCTCCCAGACTCATCTTTTCTTCTTCAACAATTTCATTGATTTCGTTCTCATGAGCTTTGAGCGCATTATACAAGTCTCCCAATGAATAGCCATCGAAGATTTGCTGAGTTTTTATCATCAAGCTGATCTTCCTCCATTCTTTTCACAATCCCATTAGAAATGTGAGATTGAGCTCAAGATTTGAGCGTGTAACACCATAGCAGTTACACTTGAATATCAATTCATTCAAGCGATCGTATTAGAGTTCGATCGTTTCACTTTCCTTTTGCTTGAATTCACCAAGTTCTAATAAACATTGCTTCACTGAGCTCTTCTTAGTTTTCTCACTTCCCTGATACTTTTCTTTCAAAGTATCCCTAATCTCTTTCGCAGACTTGCATCCTCGAACAAAGTTGTACACAAATGGTGGAAGAGCACCGCGAAGTTCACGAAGACACTTTTTATCATTAGCTTTTTGTTTATCAGCTTGCAAAGCAACATCAGCAGATGAACCAGTTGTTCTTACTTGTTCTAGCCTTCCTGGACGGTAATTTTCACTCGTAACACAATGCCAAAGATCTTCGTCGATCCCGTTGAGATAGTCTTCCATGCGATCCGCCCACTGCTCGTAATACTCTAGAATAAGCATTGGAATCTTAGTGGAAGATCCAAGAAGATGAGAAAAGCTAGACATAGTGTTCATGTTGAAATTCGCCATTTTTGTACGGACAGAGATGACGATGAGATTCAGAAAAAAGATCTAATGGATGAAAAAAAATGATCCAAAAGCACCCGATCTATCAAACCGATTGCAGAATTGAAACAAATCAATCAATTAGAGCAAATTTTCTTAATCAAAAGTGCCGAAATCTATTGAATCGGAAAGAGCGATTCAAAAACTTTTGAAAAAGATGAGAAAATTAGTAATGACTGAATGTATCCTACTATGATACCAAATGTAGTGTGTTTGAATCGAGTATTAAGTACAAAATCAAGAACAGAAAGCGTTAGAACACAGATGTAAATAAGTTCTATTTGGCTTGTTGACTTCGTCTAAATGAGTATGCAAGAGCTACTCTCGACTTCTATACTAACCCTATTTATAGGGTGATACAGACACATAAAACATATGTAAGGACTAGACTTTTAAGCTTCAACATCTAACATTTCCTTACAAAATACATACATAGAAAAGTCCTAGACTTTGACACTATACAAACCAAAAAGTACTTCGACACCTCACTAGACATTTTAACACCTCACTAGACATTCCCACTACATTACCGGGTATTCTGATCCGGTCTTACCTCTCTCTCTTTCTCTCTCTCTCTCTCTCTCTTATGGTCCTTGTGGATCCTTAATCATTCTTCATACTCTTGAATCCCTCATGGGTTCCTTACTATTAACTTCTCATGGGTTATCTATAAGGTCTTACAAGGAACTCTCTTATGTTGTTCCTCTCAAGTAACCTTTCGCTATCTTCTCTAACCATACTTAATATGGATTCCCACATGAATCATCTATTTACATCCCAAAAAGGCATCATCATCTCTTTCCCTATAGGGACATAATCTCATTCTTGAAGGAATCAAACTCTTGTCCCCGTAGGAACCATACTCTAATTTATGAAGAAATCTCTATCTTTTATCCCAAAGGAACCATACTCTTGTCCCAATAGGAACCATACTCTTACTCCCAGAGGAATCTCTATCTCTTGTCCCTGAAGGAACCATACTTGTGTTCATGTAGGAACCTTCTATCTCTTGTTCCCGAAGGAACCATACTCTTGTCTCCACAGGAACTAGACTCTTATTCCCGAAGGGATTTCTATCTCTTGTCTCTTAAGGAACCATACTCTTGTTCCTGTATGAACCTTCTATCTCTTATCCCCAAAGGAACCAAACTCTTGTGTCCTTAGGAACCATACTCTTATTATGGAAGGAATCTCTATCTCTTGTCACCGAAGGAACCATCCATTTTTTGTCAGGAAGGAACCATCTTACTCTACATCTCTATCTTTGTTATGTGACTCATCACATAATACTAGTCCCTTGGACAATCTATCTCTTTATCTTAATAAGAGATTATCCAATCTTTCTCTTCTAGTACTTAATCTATAATTATGTTTAAAAACATATTGGTATTCTATACAATACAAATAATGTCTAGACATACATACTTATTCTCATAATTATACTGCATATAACCATCTTCTAACTTTTTCTTATATCTCTTAGGTATTTAGCAAATAACTTTCTCATCTAATCTTACATACTCTAGGTATACATACATGCTCTATCACATGTATCTTGCATATACCTCATACATTCTCGTAATATATGTACATGCTCTGATACATGTTCTTACACATATTCTTCATCTATCTTCATCTCATTACTTGCGTACATTCACTTAATTCCCCAAGACTCAACATACATACATACATACATACATACATACATACATACATACATACACACACATACACACACACACACATATATATATAAATATATAAACATAATCTACAGAGAGAGAGAGAGAGAGAGTAATAACTCACTTTATCAGTTAAGACTAACTATTCCCCTCTAGTCCGCATTTGATGCATTTTGAATCCATGTTCTTTGCTCTTAGGCATAATCATACACATATACAAGCATCTTAATACTTTCTTAGCCTATTAATAGCTTTTGACTCTCTAAGTCAAAATAACCACTTACTGGACCATAAATCTATCTTTTCATTCTCTATCTCTCTATCCAATCCAATTAATGAATTAAGCATCTTCACACTACTCACTTCATTACGATATAACATCAATAAATTAAGTATACATAATCACTAGTTAGGGTTTCAAACCCTAACTCTCACAGGATTGATCCCACTCATGGGGGTTACATATAAAGCTTGTTTAAGGCATCTAAACACCTTCTTTAACACTACTAACAAGCCTTCTTACTCAAATCTAACATATCTAGCTCAATTCATAAAAAACACCAATGAAGCCCTACTAAATTAAAAATGGAGAAATTGATTACTTCATGAGCTTTTCCTCACTAATCCAATCCATATGCACCCATAATCTCCCTTCGAACCGTCTTCCTTCTCCAAATCGTCGGAGCTCGTCTATAGGGGGTTTTGGGGTGCAAAAATGACAAGAATGAAGGCTTAATGGACTTTAGCTCAGGTGCATAACCATGTCGATATTGCTTATTCATCGTGTCGATACGACCATTTGACCTCAGTCAATGGACGCGCATACGCTTGCCACGCCGTGACGTTCTACTTGTCGCGTTGTGGTACTCATCTCCACTAGCATCCTTCTTTGGCCACCATGTCGTGGCACCCACATAACACACTGCGGGGTAAAGTACATTGCCAATATTTCTTACGATGAACACTCACCTCGTCGTGGTACTCTACCCACCGTGTTGCGGTTTCAGCTTGACATCAGCCCCTTGGGCTGATTCCATTCCAGCTTTGGGACATTTTTGTCCCAACTTCTTTGTTTCTTACCCGTTTTCTATGATCTTTATATCCACACAAAGGTGGAAACATACTCTATAACTCCGTTAATTCATATCTCACTGACTTAAAATATATCTTAATCTGTTAAGTCACAAACTTAGCCTAAAAACATAAAATACCCATTTTACCCTTTTGACCAAAAGTGCATCTTCTCATGCATTCTTTCTCCTGAACTTACTCATCTAACATCTTCGAAGTGACTAAAACTATTATTAGCCATTTTCATGAAGCCACAAGTTCACAATCTCATCGTTTTCTCATAATTGACCATTTTTCTGTTTTGGTCAATATTCACTAAAAGTCAACTTTATCAAAATTTCAGGTTCTTACAGTTACTACGTCTTAGTTTTTGTTTATATTCTTTGAGACTTATAATATTTTAGATTTCTCAATAATCCCATGGAATACTGAGTTCTATCAAATAAGGAATGACCATGTAAGATCATATTTGAGGTAGGATCAGTTTGGTATATAAATATAGTGTTTGGGAAATCCACTTGAAACACCTCACTAAGACCTTGCCTAGACATCACTCCTATAAGTAGATCAATTTGTATTATAATTGGAATTACTGATAAATCTTATGTATAGGTTCATGATAATGAAAATGAATATAAATATAAGTTACAATTAAAAGCGTAGTAAGTGCAGCTTAACTTACAGGGTATTCTAGCGAATACTCGAAAAATAAATGTTATTTCGCCGGAAAATTCGTCGGAGGTTTGTCGAAAAAATATTCACTACGAAAAGATCTCTGGCCGCTAAAATCTCGCACGGAACGGCGCTTCCGGTGGTGTTGTACAACGACATTGCGGTGGTCGCCGATGGCGGAGGGTGGTGCTCGGCCGAGAGAGAAATAGATGGATTTCGGGAGAGAGATCGATACAGGGAAAGAGATAGTTGAAAAGAGAGGATACCCCTTCTATTTATATTAGGGGTTTGTAGAAACGAAGGGTCGAGATCGCATTTCTACCCAACGGTGAAATCGTTGGCCGTGTGACGCATTCTTCAAAAAATCATAACTTTCGCATACGAGCTTCGTTTTCGACGTTTTTTTATATCCACGGATTCGTATATCCAAGTTCTAAAACTTTCCATTAGACCTCAAAAGCTAATTCTCATTCTATTGTAACTTCATATTTTATAAAGATTACACTTTTAAAAAATTTTCAAAATTCATAACTCCTTCATACGAGTTCTGTTCTCGACGTTCTTTATGTCTACGAACTCGTATTTATGTGGACATCAACTCTCAATTACATTGTTTTTCTAACAATTAGTTTATTTTCACTTCGAATTTTTATGACACATATTGATGTACTGTGTCGAACGCGAAACTTCGAAAAATTATAACTTCTTCATACGACGTCAGATTTTGGCATTCTTTATACTCACGAGTTCGTATTCACGACTATTACAACTTTCGTCAAAATTATTTATCCCAAATAATCTTCTATTTTTAAATGTTTATTTAACACAATTTGTTAACAATTTTAAAATAAAATTTTATACAAACGTTATACCTTCCTGTATCATCTTGTACTTTCTTGCATCATCATGTACTATCCAATAAATTGTCTTTCTTTTGTTAGAAGTTTTTGTATATAATTTCCTTATTGTCATTGTAAATATTGAACCATTCAGAGCAAATAAAGAAAGAAAATTTTACCTTCTTGTTCATTATTTTCCTTATGGATGACAACATTAAGGTTTAATTGACACCAATACTACTTGATAGTTTCCATCTAACGATGTAAGTGATGTTGGAATGACAAGAGGAGAAAATACTATGGAACTTTGAAGGAATGCTAGAGGTACATGAAGAGAAATGATAAGATGTAAGAATAATGATAAGAGGAAATCTCGTTAACACGATAAATAAAGCTATATAGTAAAGTAAATTATGAAGTCTCTTGTCCTTTGGAGAATAAACCAACCTCAAAATGGATATTCATTGATTAAGGTTGTGCATCCCGATCCAGATAAAGACTAATTCGAGTTTGCCTTAGTCTGGATGGGTCATTGATGTATTAAACCAAAGATATCGAATTTTTTTGAAGAGAAATTAAATATCCTCCTATATATTCTTCCTACTTATCTTCATATCCATGTAAAATTATGACACGTATCACATTTTGATAAAATTAATAATATTTTAAAACACATGTCATCATTTCAAATAGGTAAGAATATAAATAGGAAGAAAAGTAGGAGGATATTTTATTTCTCATTTTTGAATGTGCACCTCAAATTACAGTTAGGGTAAATTACACCAATCTTCCATCGTACATATGTCAAAACGCACGTTTAGTCCATACTTTTAAAAATTAACTCGGATCTTCCCTCGGTTTGATTTTTCTTGCATGCTTAGTCCCTCCGCACATAAAAAGACTATTTTGCCCTTATTTATTTCTTTTTTGATTTGTTTATTAATTATTAATAAGTAATCAATTAAAAAAATTGTTTAATTAAATATAAACACCACCACCACCACTATTATATCTCTTCCCATCTTCTTTCTCAACTCCGGTAACCACTACTTATCACCACCAGAAACCACCACATATCACCACCGTTAACCATCACCCATCACTACCAGAAACCACCACTTGTCACTCCTATTTCTCTCCCACCGGGCCACCACCATTGAATCCATCCCACTAAAGCCTAAACCTGAAAATCAAACTATATACCTGAAAATTGAAACTCACAAGTCGCAGGACTCAGAAAGAAGAAAGAGGATTCACAAGTCGCAGGAGAACTTGTATAATCTCCAACCCCCTTCCCCTTCCCTAGTTTTCTTTCCCTCTTTCTCACCCACTCTTAATAACTAATAACTCCTCCTCCCAACTCATTATCCTCATTTTTCAATTAGCGATGGCATGTTAGGTGGCGAGGATGAAAATGAGGAAAAATAATGTCAACGAGGAAGAAGAGGATTTTCTCTAGTCTGTTCCCCACGACCCCTAGGACCGCCTACTTCTCACAATCATCATCCTAACCATGCGATATGGATGACTGGAAACGAAGAGTGTATCAGGCGAAAACAATTTTTTCAGAGCATGACTAGAGGTGGAGGTTGATGTGGAGGTAGGCAGTTGGCGGAATTTTGCCAGCTGCCGAGAAACCCTAGTGGCTTAGTCAGAAACCATTTGTGCAACGGAAACCCTAGATCTTGCTGGAAATCGGCAATATCTTGTTCCTGCTGGAAGTCGAATGTATGTTACCGAAAACCTTCTGTTTCAACAGAAACCGTGGCCGTAAATTGAGCGGCAGTGGCCGGTGGTTTTCGGTGGACCGACGAAAACTGATGGCGCTATTTGGTGGTGGGGGTGACCGATGATTATGTTATGTGAGTGTGTCTTTTTCCGATCAATATCACATTAAAGGGGTAAATGGGGTGGGAAAAATGAAGGGGGAGGGACATTCATTTCAATTGTGCAAAAAAAAATTCTAATTGAAAATAATAATAAATGTAACATCCATAAAATTCCATAAAATTATCAAACTTTTTAAACCAACCAAAAATCATAATTGTTTACATTGTAATTTTCAAAACAGTTTAAACATCATAGTTTTTCCCAAAATCTCAAAACACAACATGAGGAGGTGCACGATCAAGCCTCTGCCTTCCCACGATCATCTGAGGTAACTAAAACATAACCCAAAACTGTAACCCCAAAGCTTAGTGAGCTCCCCCCAAAATACCAACAAAACCAAATAAAACATACACAATAACAGCATACTATGGGTCAAATCAACCATCGAGTTGGAATACCCCAGACCCCTCAACCATCGGTTTGGAATGCCAACATATTATGGGTCCAATCAACCATCGGGTTGGAATATCCCAGGCCCCTCAACCATAAGGTTCGAATGCTAACATACTATGTGTTACACCCCCAAACCGGAACGACAGAAACGTTCGGGGGCGGAGGACGTCAAGTATAGTATCACAACAATTGAATAATAGTAATCAAAGCAACAACAACCATTGTATTAATAGTATAATGTTTACATTACATTTGATTCATATAATACTGACTTCAAAAGTAAATACAAGTAAAGACTCGAAGCTACTATGCTCCATCTTCTTGAATCAGGCGCGTGTACTTGTCTACTAATGTCCTGAGAATACAAGTAGGTTTTGAAAGAGTATCAGCATTAAGCTGGTGAGTTCATAAGCGTTTTGTTTTAGAAAAATTGTTTTGTGTTCTTTCGAAAAGGTGCGTTGTGTTTCTCCAGAAAAACCTTATATTTCCTTATGTAATGAATATTAAGTAAAGACAAATGATTCTTACTAGTTCCTCCTGCGAGTACTTAGTGTATACAAATCATATACAATCCCGATCGAACAAACAATCGATTGTGTGGTTCTGCCTCAAGCCCACAACCAAACAAGGAACAAGAAATGAGGCAGAGGCCACACATCCCACTGGTTGTCGGATCCTCATGTATATAACCCTGAAGTAATCACTAGATACTTACAGATTTAAATGTATTGGTCCTTTGATATCTGTTGATAATGTTTCTCAAGAAAATCCAATATTTTCTTATTAAAAGCATGATTAAACACATTCCTTGTATAACTACTTAGTTCATACTAGTTATGTATAAACCAATATCGAACAGACAGTTAATTGTGTGGATCTGCCCTAAACCCACAGCCAAACAAGGAACAGGGAATGAGGCGGAAACCACACATTCCATAGTCTATCGGATATTCTTCATACGTAACCCGACTGCATAAACTAAGGAATTATAGAATTAGTAATGAATATTTTTTAAGTGAATAATAATCCCATTGTTTGTGAAGTACTGATGTTTATCCTGGAAAATCCTATATTTTCCCTAAGTGTAATTTATTGGATTATCTGTTCCGACCGAACAGTACAAGTATCTACCATACTTATGTTGTTTGAGCATTGTTCTGTTTGAAAAAACTGGCTACCACCAGTAATGTATAGTATGTTCTGTAAACTAGAAGTATTGTTAATATCCTCCTGTGATCACTTAGTACATACGAGTTATAAAAATCTAGATCGAACATACAGTTGATTGGGTGATTCTGCCCTAAGCCCACAACCAAACAAGGAACAGGAAATGAGGCGGAAGTCACACATCCCACTGCATGTCGGATGGTAATTTCATATAACCCTGATGTATATACTAAGTAATCCCTTAGTTATTAAACTTGATGATTGATTGTTAAGTACATTATTACGTGAACGAGTCGTTGTTTCCCCTATGAGTTCTTATAACTATACTATGGACGATAAATGTAAGGTCCTAAAATGCTTGTGTATCAATCAGATCCGTTTGATGGTGTGGAATCCCAATCAAACGGGTGATGTCAGATCAAATAGAAGAGAAGGAGAAGAAGAAGATGATGAATCTTGTATGATTTGATTAGAATGAAGATCCAGATACAAGATTCACACACACTAACACACACTCTCTTTTCTCTCTCTCTAGAACACCTTCAAATACACACACATAAGCTCCTCTCTTCTATGGCAATTATGCACTCCTCACCCTATATATATACTTGGGGAATATGGGCCATAAATGGGTTTACGACCGTAAATGGGTTTACGGCCGTAAACACCCATTGGGCCGTAAATACATAAAATATTACATAAAAATACAACTGCCCAGAAAAGCAAAGTAGAAACTATATTTTTGACCCAACAATCTCCCCCTTGGTTTATAGCTTTCTTTTCTTAATTGACCCAACAAGCTCCCCCTAAAAAGTAGCTGGTTTTTCTTATCAATCTTCATCGAGAGCTTGGCTTCAGCATTAATCTTCAAATTCTTCACAACTTCAAGATGAACTTGATGAATCTTCCATGAATGACTTCATCTTGAGCAGTTGGGCTTTTCTTCAGAATTTGACATTGAACGCACATTGGGTGAGGAGGCTTCTTGTACTGATTCTTGAAAGATAGCGCTTTCAGCTTGAGAATCTTCAAAGAGAACATCAGAGAGAACAAATCTTCTGGATCACTTCAGCAGGTTCAAGATAGCAGCAGACTGATTGAGGAGGCTTCAATGCAATCCGTCACATAATCTTCAATTTTAGCTTCACCTTACTTCTGGGGTTGAAAGATTGAATGTCGAAAGAATAATCTTCATTTCTTGCTCCTTCGAATGAGAATTCTTCGATGCTCACGGATGAAGCCTTGGCTCAGAAATCTTCGACATAAACTCCATGAGTTTCATCTGCACCTGAATTCACTTTTCAAGACAAAACAAAACTAAAAGAAAACTTAGCACACAATATTTTTGGATTTTTCATATTTTCTGAAAAAGAAATAAAATAGAAATAACACTATTTTTTGGATTTTTTTAATTTTCTGATTTTTGTTTGGCTTTTAAAATTTTTAATTCTCCCCTGATATTTAAATCAGAAGAAAACTATGAACAAATTTAACAAAAATAAAAATGATATCTAACTTTAAGAGTGATTTGGGAACAAAGTTTTTAGACAGCCTTTATCCGTTTATCAGTACCTCTCCCTTCATGAATAGATCTGTTCAATCGCCGATATTATGGTCCACTTAAACACGAGAGATTGTGACAAAATTAGGACATACTATAAGTGACAAGACAATGTGATCCTAAGTTCCTAGATAATATTCCTTAAGGACCATTCAGCTGACGACGACCAAATATATTGTTGTCCACCTAAATTTAGCAGCGAGATCTACAGACAACCTAGTGATTGTTCAATTTTAAATGTACTAGAACATGTTTCCTGCTTCCTGACATACCCCAATAATCAGGAACTTCCAAAGTACTCCTTACTTTAGGTGAGCAGACAATTATTATGAGAGAAGTCAGATTTAGAATGCATATGCTATACACCCAGGTCGGACCTCTTCCAATCTCACAGAGGGTGAAACATATGACTAACCAGATTTAGAGGGATTGAGAAATAGAATGGTGCATATGTTGTGTACCATGTCAGATGTATTTCAATCACGCAAAGGAGACAGCATATGACTAACAAACAGGAAGAATTGCATAGATAGAAGATGCATAGAAATAGAGTTGCATATGTTACAGTCCAGGTCGGATGTATTTCAATCACGCAGAGGAGGAAACATATGACTAACAGAAAGAAAGCAAGAAAATAATTTCCTACAAACCTACTTTATCGGAATTCCCCAGTCGCCCCATCAATACTGGAATTAAGGACAGAGTCCGTACATCGAGGAAGAGTTAAACCACAGTTCTAGATACAGATTACTTTAATGTGACCGGTGGATTATCATGTATATCTCCCTGCTCAACCTATCCGAGCGTCGTATTGTCAGGCTAAACGGATTTAACTAGGTCAAGATTTGTCAAGTCTTTGAATTCCTTAAGTTCAACTCTGCCTAGTCAAGTCCATTTAGAATCTTTCGTGCCTACCAGCGCATCGAACACAGAGCCTAGACAATTCAGATTCAGTCCCTTACATAGATTCAGATTGCATGTTATCACATGATTATATCACTTCCCAAAACATCTCCCTCAAGCACATTTCATTAACACCATATTTTTGGATTTTCTGATTTTCTAATGTTTTTGGATTTTTCTTTTTAAATTTTCTAATTTTTGTTTTGTTTTTATTTCTCCCCCTAAATTTGTGCATAGGAGAGAAACGAAAGTAAATGCGTAAATTTAAACTATCCTAAAACAAAAATTAGTCTTTAAAGCGAATCAGCTTAAGAAAAACTCAAGAGTATAGAGAAGAAAACTCAAACCGTAAGTCACCGATTGAATTTGCATCCAGAAGGTCTGAGAACAGCACGCGTAATCTCAGAACAGATCCAAAAATTCTTCACATCGTTAAGCACTAACCCCATGAGTGATCCCTTCCTTTCTTCCCTTCCCGCAACGGACACATACTCCCAAACAAAGTTATGAATGTTGTACAGTTGAGAGATGTCCCCTATCATGTGTCTGGAACAGCCACTACCAACAAACCGAAGTCTGATGATATGCCTCCATGGCTGCTCCGACACACAGCGGGATTAGTTGGTCTTTGGAACCCAATCCATTTTGAAACTGGGTCGACCTTTTTCATCCTTGCACGGTACTCTCTCCCATGACATATCCTGTTTATCACAAACAAAAGATGAAGAAAAATTAGAATCGTTAGAAGATTTGGGAGAGTGAGCCTTTGGAACCCATTTGTAGTTGGGTTTGACCCATTTCTTTTTCGATCCGATGGGTGGCTCAGTACTTGCTTTTGATTTTGATGTCGGTCGTTGAGATGACTTTGACCTAACCGATCTTTGTTTCACTGGAGCATCTCTTGGATTGGGCTTCTTGGCCGACATTCCCTTCTTTCCCTTGGGATTCGGATTCTTGGCCTTATGGGTTTGATTCTTGGCCTTCTACGCATCACCATTGTCTGAACATGACCTTGAGGGGTTTCTTTTGGAGTATCTCCCTCTTGGCGCATTCTGCCACCCTTGTGCATAGTAGGGAATGTATGCGCGATTAGGACAATTGTTGGCAATGTGTCCAGGTGTTCTACAGTGAAAACATGTCTTTTTCTTCACTGTGAAGTTCTTTCTTCCTGCCCCTGGTGGCGTATCTTTGCCTTGTCTCTTATTGTTCCCACAAGCACAATTACAACAGGCACCCTGTTTCACTTGAATTGGTGGTCTGTATCTCTCAACAGCAGGTTGATCAGAAGCAGCTGAGTTCGAAGCAACAGATTCAGAGTTCAAGGAGATGTTGGTTTGTTCAATGGTGTTCTCCTTGTTCTCATCCTCTGCTACTTTACCTGCACATGAAGTAGATGCTAGAAACAGGAACATCAGTATTTTCAAACAAATCATCAAATATGTCAAAAAAATTTAATTCAGCAGAAGCAGATGTGGAAGTATCACAAAAAACATTGTCATTTTTAACGTCAGAAACAAAAGGTTTTTCATTGGAAACAGAAACATCAGGTTCAGACTCAGTTTTGTTATCAGAAACAAATCCTTCAACTTCGTGCTTTGACTGATCTAAGGATTGATCTGCAGGGGAAGTAGAAACGTTAGTACTTTCAACATTAATAAATCCTCCTGAAACAAAACCAGATGGCTTGCCATAAACCATGAATGGTTCGTTGGCAATCTCCTCTTTAGACAAAGGTTGATACTGATATGTATGATTAAAAGGAGGAGGTACATTATCGTATCCTAAACCCTTTTGCTGGTTTCGTTTGAACTGCAGGCAATGGTCAATCATGTTGGCAACTACCTCGCTTGATACATCAAACCTTTTAAAATCAAAATTTGCAGTTTCAAATTGTCTATTTAATGTATCAAGCTCAGTAATTAACTCATCATTCTGTCTCTTGATATAATCATAATTTTCACATTTTTCGCTGTAGTCTTCCTGAATTCTCTTAAAGTCCTTTATTTTTGTTTCTAAATGGGCCTTTAGGGGTTTCTGTCCTTTCCTGAGTTGGTATCCTTCATATCTCAGGTCCTCAACTTCTCTTTTTAATAAATCAATTTGTTCCCGAAGAAATTTAATCGTAGTTTCACAAGCTGGAGTACATGAAACTTCATTTACCGGAATGGATTCGGAACTCATTGTTTTTCCACACTTCAAAGCGTCAAATTCTTCAATTACAACAGCAAGACTAAGATGATTGAGATCTTTTGTCTTCTTGATGATAGCCACGTTCATATCCCACGATTTCGGAAGTGAATTCAACAGCTTTTTGTTTATCTCAGATTTAGTCAAGAAGATCCCAGCTATATTCATCTCAGCAGTAAGTGTAGTAAATCGCTGCAACTGAGCTTCCAGGGTTTCTCCAGGGATATAGTTGAACATGTTGAATTTTTGTCTTAACATATCCTGACCCTCTTTCATGTCTTCATTTCCCTTGTTGACCTCAAAAGCCATTAAAAACACAACTAGAAGCCAAAATCAAACTTAAAAGTCAAACCCTTTGACTACAAACCTCAAAAGTCAACCTTAAAAGTCAAATTTAAAAAGTCAAACTCAAAAGTCAAACTTAAAAGTCAAACCTAAAAGTCAAATCGAAAAGCTAAATTTGAAAATTTAAAAGTCAAACGAGAAAGTCAAAGTTTAAAGTCAAAGGTCAAACTTGAAAGTCAAAGTCAATTTTTGAAGTCAAAAGTCAAAAATAAAAGTTAAAAATTAAAACCTAAATTTTTTGGAAGAAAAAGGAATTTAAAAATAAAAGAAATTGATTTTTGGGTTAAAAATGTAAAAAATTCGAAATTGGAACCGAGAAGGACGCCTTATGAATTAAATGTGAGAGGAGTGACACAAGGAATCAGCTAGTCGAGTTGGGTAAGGCGCTGAGTTTATGAACCAGAGGTCCCGGGTTCGATACCCGGCACCCTCAATTTCGCTTCGATTTTTTTTAGTAAAGCGCTGATGCGAGCTTCGGATGTGCGAGGCCGAGATTGCGATGCGAGGACGAGGTGCGACGCGTGAGACCGAGGCTGCTGAACGAGAAGGCGTGCGAACCGGAAACCCTGCTGGACCGTACACGTGCGAGCCGTAAACTCGGAGGGCCGTAATCTCGGACCGCAAACTCCGGGGCCGTAAACCGAGGACTGTAAGCTCCGGGCCGTAAACTTCGGAAACCCTAGCTGCTGGCCGTACACGCCGTCACTCCCTCGCTGGTTAAGACCAAAAACAGCGTTTTTTGCCCCTTTTTGCTCCAAAACTCGGTCATAAACCCGTTTTTATGAAAAACGCGAAGAACAAACCCCTTATTTTGCCAAGATCTATCCAAAAACGCAGGAATCCTTCAAAAATAAGATCAAATAAGCTCCAGATCTGACAAAAATGATTGATACAATTCAAGCTCTGATACCAATTGTAAGGTCCTAAAATGCTTGTGTATCAATCAGATCCGTTTGATGGTGCGGAATCCCAATCAAACGGATGATGTCAGATCAAATAGAAGAGAAGGAGAAGAAGAAGATGATGAATCTTGTATGATTTGATTAGAATGAAGATCCACATACAAGATTCACACACACTAACACACACTCTCTTTTCTCGCTCTCTAGAACACCTTCAAATACACACACATAAGCTCCTCTCTTCTATGGCAATTATGCAATCCTCACCCTATATATACTTGGGGAATATGGGCCATAAATGGGTTTACGGCCTTAAATGGGTTTACGGCCGTAAACACCCATTGGGCCGTAAATACATAAAATATTACATAAAAATACAACTGCCCAGAAAAGCAAAGTAGAAACCATATTTTTGACCCAACAATAAAAATTACGACATACTTCGGACGTTGTGAACTGAATGATGTTTGTCACCCTAGGTTGACTGTAGCTAATAGTCAGGGTGTGGGATTGTCACTCCCGTATAGATCTATACACAAAATCACGCTCTCCCTCCAGGAGACTCTGGTTACAAGGGGTAGACTTCCCAGAAGACGTGTCTCACACTGTAGTTCTCTCAACGAGTCCACGAATAATACTACGAAAACCCATTTTTGTTATTAACATGAATCCTTATAAAATAGTACCTTTTATTTCATAATTCATAAGTTTGTTTCCTTTGTTTTGAAAACTGTGTTTGTAATGTTTGTATCTTAACATGTTTTGTAAAACCGATTTTAAGTCTAGTAGTAACAATGTTTACCATGTTTAGTAAGTTCTACGTTCAATGTATGCTAATGATAGGAAAATATATATTAAACCAAATTATATTTTCAAACACAAGATTACTTGTGCTTTTACTTGTATTCCCCCCCTTAAAACATTAAAAGCTCGGAAAAATATAGGGGTATGAACTCACCTGATTGTGAATGACTTGAATGAATGACAAAGATGGGATGCTTGGTATGCTAAGTGAGGTCCCGAGCACAATACGGTCCTATTAAGCACATATTAACATGTATAGGCCTAAAATTAGTGTCTAAGACCACTAATGATCATAGGAAACACCCTTAGAATGTAGGAAATGCTTGCAATGAAGTATTAGAACCAAGAATGAGGGATGAAATGGAGTTCACGGCCAAACCACCATGGGTTTACGGCCCAAGATGTGTTCACGACCCATGAACACATGAAGGGTTCACGGCCCAAGATGTGTTCACGGCCCAAGAACTCATGAACATTTGATGGGTTTACGGCCCATCTATGAAGGGTTCACGGCCCTATGAAGGGTTCACGGCCGTGAACTCTTCAAGTTCATAAAGATGGTGATGAAAATGATGAATTAATGGATGAATACGAAGCTCTTTACATGAATAAGATGATTAACAAGTGAAGAGGGATGAATTACTTACGTTTGTGCGGTGAAAAGAGAGCTTTTGTCCGATGAGTCTTGAGAGAGTCTCGAGGAGTTTTCGGCCAAGGAGAGAAGAAATGAGGGGTAAATGAAGGAACAACATATATATATATATATATATATATATATATATATATATGGAGAGGGGTTCACGACCCAACATGGGTTCACGTCTGTGAACCTAGTTTGCGGCCGTGAACATCCCTAGATGATGTTTCCGACTCGAATGCATTCCTCTAAACCCGAACTGACACTTCTCAACCTTCGATCCTTAAGTATACTAGGCTTAGAGACTCTCAAACTGATCCTAAATACAGTAAGACCGAAGCAAAAGCAAGTCTGACTTCCTATTGGTTACGTTGACTTACAGATAGAGATTTCGGGTTGTCACACTATGGGTCCAATCATCCTCAGGATGGAATACCCTAGGCCCTTAACCATCGAGTTGGAATTCCTCGGCCTGTTGGCTTACGCACAAAGCAGTGAAGCCTCATCCACCAACCAAACATGTGCAGATAATACATATAACTATACTATTAACCAACTAGCAAACAAATAAACATATCTTACAGATCACTAAGCATAGCATCATCATATCTACTAGGATACTGATCTAACAGATCACTATATCATAACATGTACAACAAGATATCAATCCAAGGGTCGGCATTGGTGCCTTCGACCCGCAAGTACAGTGAGGAAAACTCACTTCACACGGATGAATCACACTGAAAGCCTCCGGCTGCTAGCTCACTAAAATCTTTGACTAATATAACAAAATAAACATCCAATTAATAATTGGATTACAATCCTTGACTAACAGACCACACTTAGGGTAAATGGCCACCTTTACCATGTCCCTAGAAGGGCTAAGACCCAAGCCTAAAACTTGATCCAAAAAGGCCCAACAAAATAATCACACAAGGCCCATAATTGGCCCAATCATCCAAATTGGGCCCAACTCCTATTTGGGCCTTACTTCTAGTTTCAATACTTCACTTGGCCCAAAATACTCAAAAACAGATCGACCAATAAGAGCCCAAACACTCAAGCCCAAAAGGTGGCCCAAAACGTTGAAGCCCAAAATGAAAACCCAACAAGATGAGTACACAGGGAGTACTCAGCTATACGCTCACCGTACACTGCATTGACCGGACACGCACCCTTGACCGCCTATGCCCATCGTACGCGGTGGCAATGCAAGACGTGATTAAGGACTTATTCCATTCAGTCCAACGTCCAAATTTCATATCTAGGTCCAAAGAGGTGTTCCAAACCATAAAGTTTCCAACTTTATGGTCATGTATGTCTTAATAAGGCCCAACCTCAAGATTCTAGCTTGTCTTAAACACTAAAGAACCCATGCATGCACCAAAAGGACCAAGATAGCATTTTTATGACTTATTGCACCTCATTTCTTCAGAAAGGACGTATCATTTGGTCTTAGAGTAGCATATACTCATTAACACCAAGAAAAGGGACCAAAAGCACATATATTTCCCCCATGGAAAGATCTAAAAGAAAACAAGGCAAGATTGAAGCTTTATACCTTTTGGAGCTTCTCAAGAGGGTAGAAATCCCAGATCTACAAGTTGCTCCTTCACCAAAGCTTCCCCAACCAAACAAGGAACAGGAAATGAGGTGGAAGTCACACATCCCACTGCATGTCGGATGGTAATTTCATATAACCCTGATGTATAGACTAAGTAATCCCTTAGTTATTAAATCTAGATGATTGATTGTTAAGTACATTATTACGTGAACGAGTCGTTGTTTCCCTTGTGAGTTTTTATAACCATACTATGGACGATAAACATTACGACATACTTCGGACGTCGTGAACTGAATGACGTTTGTCACACTAGGTTGACTGTAGCTAATAGTCAGGGTGTGAGATTGTCACTCTCGTATAGATCTATACACAAACTCACGCTCTCCCTCCAGGAGACTCTGGTTACAAGGGGTAGGCTTCCCAGAAGACGTGTCTCACACTGTAGTTCTCTCAACGAATCCACGAATAATACTATGAAAACCCTTTTTTGTTATTAACATGAATCCTTATAAAATAGTACCGTTTATTTCATAATTCATAAGTTTGTTTCCTTTGTTTTGAAAACTGTGTTTGTAATGTTTGTATCTTAACATGTTTTGTAAAACTGATTTTAAGTCTAGTAGTAACAATGTTTACCATGTTTAGTAAGTTCTACGTTCAATGTATGCTAATGATAGGAAAATATATATTAAACCAAATTATATTTTCAAACACAAGATTACTTGTGCTTTTACTTGTATTCCCCCCCCCCCTTAAAACATTAAAAGCTCGGAAAAATATAGGGGTATGAACTCACCTGATTGTGAATGACTTGAATAAATGACAAAGATGGGATGCTTGGTATGCTAAGTGAGGTCCCGAGCACAATACGGTCCTATTAAGCACAGGCTTTGGGTTTCCGGAAAGACTTGGTGGTTTGGCACCCAAGAAGTTCTTATACATACGTCCATCTCGATCGATTTCCCTCTCCGGGTCATTCCTTCTTACCACTGGGGGTTCCACTTGACTGACAGTGCGGCCGGTATTCCCTTTTTCCGACTCTCTGTCATTTCGTTTTGGTTGTTCAACAGGCATTGAAGGTTCGCTTCTGTTATTCAGCAACAGTTGTCTCATTTCTTCCCTCTGTTCGGCCATCATAGCCCGAATCATGGCTTGAACTCCAGCCATTGTGACTGGCTCAGGTGCAACTTCGACTATCGGCACCTGCTCAATCACTTCGGGACGAGGCTGCTGATTCCTGTTTCCATTTGCATTCCCAGCTCCACTTCGGGTTCTTGCCATCTCGATCTATACACCACGTTAGGTGAATTTAGATCTTTATTTATGATGGGCGTTTAAATTTCCCCTTATCACTCCGAAACGTTACATGCTAGTTCTAATATCGTATTCGAACGCTTAGAATCCTAAACACATAAGGTTTCCAGATCCGGTCGGCAACAGACCATAGATCCGAACAAATAATAGCTCATCAGGAAAAGCCTAAAGCATTTAGCACATAAAATCATTTTAGGCATCTTTCCTAAAATAAACTAGTGCTCGTGTCTAAAATATGGGAGACACTCATCTCACGATCATCGCTTAGCATTCTAAGTTTAAGTCTAGAAATCCTACAAATTCCTAGTTCGCTTAAACTAATGCTCTGATACCAACTGTGACATCCCCATTTTTACGGCCAGAAAAGACCAATTTCGTTTATTCTTTTTAATAAAAATCAGAGTAACTTCTTAAGAAAAGTATTGCGGAATTTGTTCCCAAAACAAAATATGATATAAATTTTATCAAAGCATTTCTTAAAGAAATGTATTTCCATTACATTACAAAAAAACTCGGGATGTCAATCATCGATACAGACCATAAGCATAAACTAAAAAGAAATAAACATCTTAGGCCACAAAGCACTATCTGGCCTCAAATCCGTAATCTCTCGTCAAATTATCCAACTATGCTTTTGCCACTACCTGTAATACAAGAAACTGAGTGGGTCAGGCTGGGGAGCCTGGTGAGCATATAGGGTTTTCAACCCACAATAATAAGTTCATTATTTATTTTCATCAAATTACTAACCCGATTACCCGTTCCCGTTATCCTCACTTTACGTCCCTAGAGCATCTATTATAAGGGACCTATCCTAAGGAATTTCATCGGGATGGACACTACTGCTAAGGGGGTTCCTCATCCATATGTGTCCGTAAGGCAACCGTGGGGGGATGGAGTACACCGGTGAAAACTTTGTCACAAACACCTACAGGTTGCGAGCCTGCTAGCGTTCCACTGGACTTCCTAGAAAAGTCTGTGGTCGTCATCCATACTCCGCTAGATGACTGGAACAACGTCAACATTGAGGCCTCTCATCATTTTATTTCACCACACCAACTATTTTATCTACCCATGTTCTACCCAACATATTCGTAGATATAAAATACATACATGGTCCAGATCTGTAAAATAAAGCTTACATCTTTTATCCAGTATAACTTTTAAAGCATAAAATACATATATAGTCCATATCTGAAGGAAAGAGGTTCAGATATTTCATCCAACATAGATCTCAAAGTATACAGTTTAGACCTGAAGAAAAAGTTTAGATCTGAGATGAGAAAGTGTAGATCTGAAGGAAAAAGTTTCAGATCTGAAAGAAAGAAGTTCAGATCTTTCATCCAACATAGATCTCAAAGTATACAGCTTAGATATGAAGAAAAAGTTTAGATCTGAGATGAAAAAGTGTAGATCTGAAGGAAAAAGTTTCAGATCTGAAAGAAAGAAGTATAGATCTTTAATCCAGCAAACATCTCAGGTAAACAGATAACATATATATATATATATATATATATATATATATATATATATATATATATATATATATACACATAGCACATAATTTATATAAAATACTTCATATCTATGTGTAAGATGAAAGTGACTATACACTCACCTGATACGGAGTGATCCGGACAGCACCTCGCTTCTAAAAATAATCTTCTTTGACGAAACCGGGAAGTTTGCTTGAAAACCGGGCTCCGCGCGGGCAGAGTTTAAAACTGAAAAACTATTTTTCTCGGAGACTCTGGGCTCTCCGAGGCTTTCTTCAAGTGGTAGGGAAGTTTCCTAGACTTTTTTTTTTGGGGGGGGGGGAGGTTTGGGGAGTGTTAGAGAGTGTTTAGAGAGAGAAAGAAGTGGGTTGAAGGTGTGAGAAATGAGTTGCCTCCGCACCTCTATTTATAGGTTGGCTGGCAGCCCACCTCGTCGAGTTGGCCTCCAACTCGTCGAGTCCATGGCCAGGTGTCACCAAAACTGGTGGCAGAACGTGGGTGGCCTACATTGTGTCACGTCACCCATTTCGATGCAGCACCCTGCCGAATTCTAAACCCCGTAACTTTCACATACGAGCTCTGTTTTCGACGTTCTTTATATCCACGCGTACGTAAAAACAAGATATACAACTTTCCTTTTGACTCCATCAGCTAATTCTCGACCGATCTTAAATTTAATAGTAGGAGGAGATTATACTGTTAAATGACCGCGTAAAATTCATAACTTCTACATACAGGCTCTGTTTTCGTCTGTCTTTTTACCACTGAGTTCCTATTAATGAGATCTTCAACTCTCATTTAGGTTGCGTAGGCCAAAAACCGCTCAAACTAAAATTCGAGTTTCGGGTCGTGCACTGCTATGCCGAATCTTAGAAAATTCATAACTTCCTCATACGAAGTCAGATTTGGGCGTTCTTTTTATGGATGTTCTCGGTTTAACATACTCTGTGGCTTTAGTTTAGATTACTAAGGCCAAAAAGTCTTCTATCGTAAATTCACTATTTTTGCTTCTCGGTGTCGTGCCGGTTCCGTCGCGAAACTTCGACGGGTCATAACTTCTTCGTTATAACTCGGATTTCGGTGTTCTTTATATATTCGGAATCCTTGTTTCGACCACCACAACTTCATGTAAAGATATTGGGTTTATCTCACACTTTAATTTTGACGCTTATTTTTATTCTTTATTAATTATATCTTTATAATTAAGTATAAAGCACATAAATTCACATAATTCACGTAATACTCAAATAATTCATCTTTATTGCTTCAAAAAGAGTTACAATAGTTTACCTAGACTATTACATCATCTACTAATGCCTAGCCCCGAAACACGGGCGTTATAGAATAAATGACAAAGATAGGATGCTTGGTATGCTAAGTGAAGTCCCGAGCACAGTACAGTCCTATTAAGCACATATTAACATGTATAAGCCTAAAATTAGTGTCTAAGACCACTATTGATCATAGGAAACACCCTTAGAATGTAGGAAACACTTGCAATGAAGTGTTAGAACCAAGAATGAGGGATGAAATGGAGTTCACGGCCAAACCGCCATGGGCTTACGGCCCATGAACACATGAAGGGTTCACGGCCCAAGAACTCATGAACATTTGATGGGTTTACGACCCATCTATGAAGTGTTCACGACCCTATGAATGGTTCACGGCCGTGAACTCTTCAATTTCATAAAGATGGTGATGAAAATGATGAATTAATGGATGAATATGAAGCTCTTTATATGAATAAGATGATTAACAAGTGAAGAGGGATGAATTACTTACGTTTGTGGGGGTGAAAAGAGAGCTTTTGTTTGATGAGTCTTGAAGAGTTTTCGGCCAAGGAGAGAAGAAATGAGGGGTAAATGAAGGAACAACATATATATATGGAGAGGAGTTCATGGCCCAACATGGGTTCACGACCGTGAACCTAGTTTGCGGCCGTGAACATCCCTAGATGATGTTTCCGGCTCGAATGCATTCCTCTAAACCCGAACTGACACTTCTCAGCCTTCAATCCTTATGTATACTAGGCTTAGAGACTCTCAAACTGATCCTAAACACAGTAAGACTGAAGCAAAAGAGAGTCTGACTTCCTATTGATTGCGTTGACTTACAGATAGAGATTTCGGGTTGTCACATCATCCCCCCAATAGAGGGAATTTCGTCCCGAAATTCGGATTCCGAGTTGTTGGTTAAGGATAAGGAAATGAGGTAGGTACTTTGGTTCCATTTGACCCTCACGTTCTTCAGTGAATTCAGATCCTCGCTGGGTGCTTCAGCGGCTCATCCCTGTTGTGTCTGTTGTTCTGGTCTGTCAAGGGTGTGTAGGTTTGACTTGCTCGTCTTTGTTCATCCAACTGGTAGGATGTCCATTCGTAGTCCTGAGCAGCTTTTGTCCTGAAGTTCATGGTAGGACTTATACCTGGTTCATCTATCATCGGCTTGCATACACAAGTCGTATATAATTAAGATTGATAAGATGGTCGGATGGATGGCTCTGCCCCAGGTCCACAACCAGACAAGGAACAGGAGATAGGGCGGAAACACGCATCCTAAGCCTGTAGAATCTTAATTATATACCACCCTCGTGCATACACAAAACATTGATAGGCTAACCGTATTCGTCCCGAGCCTCTGAGCTTGAACTTGACTTCCTGCACAATTGGTATCTACCAAGTGGTCTGCTGGAAATACTTAAGGAAGGTTACAGGAGGATACCGTACTCCTCGCATGAGTACTTCGGAGGTTTGAAGCGAGAGACAAGAGGTTCGCATCTAGTTTGTCGTTATGAGTGACGATAGTTTTGTTATTCGGTCGGTTTACGGCAAACAGTCTCCTCGGTGACACGTGGGTTTGGTATAACGTAGACTCAGTCAGACTAAGCAGGATGACATCGTAGGATCGTGTGTTAAGTTAGTTCGGAAGGAGTGTTTTTTTATAACATCAATGCATATGTGTGTGTATGTTTCTAGTGCTTTCTGTTAAGACCTTGTTATTACTACTGCGAATGTTTTGTACTGTAATAAGTGTGTACTAACTGAAAGATTGTTCTAGTGAATGATAATTGATATTATGATCCCTATCCAATCCCTCTATAATCTCTTGGTGTCTACAAGTCATGTATAATTAAGGTTGATAAGACAGTCGACTGAGTGACTCTGCCCTAAATCCACAACCAGACAAGGAACAGGAAATAAGGCGGAATCACGCACTCTAAGTGTATTGGTTCTTAATTATATATGGCCCTAATGTTTACACCAAGTCATTATTGTTGGATTAATTTCTAAGTCCATAACTATAATTGGTAAGACTTGACCCGACCCGGCATGGTCCATTTGGGTTGCATGGCATCATGCATTTGGATAGACTCTAATGAGAGAAATAACACTTAAGGTTTGTTAATATATTATAAGTTATAATATATTAATAAGATTATTTAATTAGTATTGATCAAGAATTAATCTAGAATTAATTAAGTGATCAAAAGAAGACTAATTAAATATATGGGTTGATTGTGTAAATCACCCATACTTGTATAGTGGGCTAATGCTCCATGGATTGTTAAGTTGGGCTAAAACCCATAAGATGCTCCATGGATGCTCCATGGTATGTTTGAACCCATGGATCTAAGGAAATGGAAAGCCATGACAATTAGGGTTTACCCTAATTGTCACTAACTATATAAGCATCTTATTGTTGACAAAATCGGCCACTAGAGTATGAACATCAGGGCTAGCCGATTTTCATGAAGTGTGTATGTTCTCTCAAGTTATTCCAAGTGTATTTGGTGTTGTGTGAACCATTTGAGGTGTCACACTTGGGGCACTAGGCACTCAAGTTTCATGAAGTCATTCTACATCAAAGAGGTATGTAATTCTAACTTGATATATTCATATGAATCAATGTTATTATGCTAGTTAGGATGAATACCTTGGAAAGTTCATATTTGCATGTATAATAGAGAAAACATAGATCCAAGGTATTTAGGGTTGGATGTACACTTAGGAGTGTTAGAATGCTCAAAACCCAACAATGGTATCAGAGCCAGGTTTGTTTTCTTGTTATACTTGCAAAAATGGCTGAAAAATCGAATTTTGTTGTTGTCTGAACAGCAGACTCACCGAGTCCATGAAGGGACTCGATGAGCCCAAGGCAAAATGCATCCAACTCGCCGAGTTGGTTCATGCACTCGACGAGTCGGACCCCCTGACAGCATATATTCGATTGTTTTGGCTGGAATTGGACTAGGAACATTACCCTAAGCTGTTTTTGACCTTATAAACTTGTTTTTGATGTGGTAATGTTCATGCTAATCCAATTTCAAAGATAATTGTCAATAGATTCATGTTTTGTATTAGTTTAAGTGTTATGCTAATTACATGAAAAAGTTTGATTCCAATTATCTTGTTCATATGAGTTGCTTAGATTAATAGAAAAGGTTGATTGATTATGTGTCTTTGATCCATTTTAATCTAAGAGTGGATTCTAAAATGTGTTTGTGTAACTTGTCCTCAAGTTACATGAAAAGTCACATTAAAGTTTCTTAAAACTCATAAAAGTTGGCATAGGTTACAAAATGAAGAGTCTTGTCCTCATTAAATGGTTTTATGACTCCATAACTTGTCCTCAAGTTATGGAGGTTCAAGAGTCACTTCATTAAATAATAGAAATGTGTAACCTTAATTAGTTCCATAAGTTACAAAAGAAGAAGAGTTACATTCTTTAATAGTTTAAAGTCTTCCATAACTTGTCCTCAAGCTATGGAACTTGAAGAGTTTTCTTATTTAAAACTACTTTAAACTCATAAGTTATGGAATTAATTAGTTTTGAATAGTTTCAAACTTGCCCTCAAGTTTTGGAATTTGTAAAGTTTCTCTCATGAATACTTTAATTCCAAGTTAAGCCCTTAGAATTTTAAAAGTTAAAATTCAACCCTTATACTTTATAATATTATAAGTTAATATATATATATATATATATATATATATATATATATATGTATGTATAAGAGCAAGTCAGTCTTACCATTAGTAGGCCTCATTCACGAAGCCGGTCTATAAAGGGGGTATAAGGTTGTTGCCTATAAAATGGCAGCTTAATGGGTGTCCACTCTCACCCACCGTTTCCTTGACTGGTGGAGGGTCGTTAGCCGAACAGGTAGGACAAGGACTATAATTCTCCCTTCATTAAAAGTATTACTGATAAATACTAAGTAACTAAACTTTTTATAAATTCCCAATCTTAGTTACTTAGGAAAATGTGAATTTGGTGCTAACCCATGAAATTACACTTTGCACTTTGCTTAAGTCGTTAGTGGAGCGTGTGTGGTTAACCGGCACATTAACCTGGACTTAACATGGTAGGCAAAGGGTAACTTAATATTTATCATAGTATCGGTGGAGCGCGTGTGGTTAACCGGCACATCGATTAAGGGGTAAATTATTAAGGGTACCAAGTATATTTGCATGGTTATTCACACCTTGTTTTGTGATCCTCGGCATCCCAGTCACAAAACCTGAAGGGCACACTCGAGATTGAAACATGCCATTGAAAAGTTCAATGAATCTCAAAAAGATCTAGGAGTTTCAAAACCAACTAAAACCTAATAATACATTTCGTTTTTCGTGGTGGAAATTGGTGAATCGTCATTCACCTACCTTCAAATATTTTATAGCCTGGATTACGGCATCCCTCTTCCAAGTTATAAAATATTGTGTTGGGTCCTAGCCTTAATATTTCATATTGGGTGTTATATTAAGGACTTTAGATCAACTATCTTGAATATCTCCCAAAAAGATGTTTGGTTCAGACATCTATGATCCTCCCAAATCTCTTGGAATTTCACTTCCTCCACCTCCTCCAATTATTCTCCCTAACCCACAAGATTAAGGTCACTCAAGCCCTATTGGCAAGCAAAGTCTATGTGTGCTCACATCTTGGAGATAAAGTCATATATTGACAAGCCGGGAGAGTTGGGTGTCAAAGTCTTAAGAAAGTCGGATGTTCAATCACTTTCTAAGTCACATAGTTAGTTCCTTGGGACTACTATGTAAAAGACTATGACATGACCCTTAATGATCTTATCTATTTGCTTTGTGCTGCTAAATCAGCTATGATTTGAAGCACTGGTAGAGCAAATTTGATCAGAAGATCAACTTCCCAAACTTCCATGGACTTTGAAAAATGGTAACATTCGATATCCAGAAAAAGATTTCTCTTCCCAATGGAAAGGGATTGGCCATAGTCAACTCGGTTGACCAAATGGTAAAGAGAAAGGCAAGTCTGTGATAGTCAAGTACACCATTCCCAAAGAGTCGATATGTTTCTCTTGCCAAAGGAAGGGGCATTGATTGCAAAGCTTCCTATTTACCTGAAAGATCATAAGGTTGATCAAGTCAAGAAGTTTGACTCTACTTTAGGTAAAGTCCACTATCTAACTCTGTTAAGTTTCTATTCTGAGATTCTTGTTACATGATGTGACTGGGTCACATGTTGATGTTTTAAGAATAAAAGAAATGTGAAGAAACTTAAAGGAAGTATATGCTGGTTATGATCACGAAGATAGATTTCGATCGCATGGTTCGGTGATCAAAATTTTTGAGCTACTGCTTAAGAGTTGTGATAGATTGCTTAGGAATAGATAACGACATAGTTTTCATATGCATTTGCATTGTAAGGATAAATTTTTCTGCAAGTTTTAAATAAAAGAAAATTTTGTTTTATTTATTTTTATATATATCCTTATAGTGGCATTTGTGGAAAATTGTTGTTTATATGATTCTATTGATAGCAACATCGGAATATGAAATTGATTCTTTCATTTGTGGTAGTGTCTAAATTTACCAAATAAGGAAAGATTCTCATCACCCAAGTTCTCAATTGGACCGAAACTTGGAATCATGCAAGTTGTATAGTATGATGAATGAGAACTTTCAGCTTTGGAAAATTAAGACTAATTCCTTGTTCACATGTATATGTGAGTCAAGTAAAGGACTAAAGGGATCGAGTATACATTCTTGTGCACTGGTCAAGTCCACCACAAAGATCGATAAGACTATTCGTCATAGTAAATATGGTTATACTTATAAGTTTAAGTATAATTCTGAAGCATTGGAAAAGTCTCGATGCATGGCAGAACGAATGAGAAAAATCAAATTAGGCAGAAAGGTAAAAGTTTCTCAAATCTGAAAAGATGGGAGATTACTTTAGTATCATGTTTTGTGATGATCTTAATGATTAAAGAACCATATCACAATTGGTCTTCTAAGGACATCTTAGTGCATTTTTATGGCTAAGAAGAGGAGTCATGAATTGTTGAAATGGTTAAATCAAGAAGATGAGTCATACCTCGTTCCAAAACAATTCTTAGAGTCATACTCCAAGATTGTAATTTGAGTGACACATCTTAAAGAAGGATTATTAACACTTGTCAAATGTAAGAGTAAAAGTGTCCTACTCTTGTACATTTGAAATTGGTAAGTTGTGATGTTTTGGATAAAACAAAGACCAACTAAGGCCAATGGTGTGAAGTGTTTGTCTTGATAAAGAATCCAAACTATCTCTTGAATATTTGGCAAGATAGTCTTATATGTCAAGAGGACAGTGGGAGTCTTAAAGATCCTGAAAAGAATTTCAAGATCTAATCAAGAATAATAATAATAATAATAAACCTATAGTATAACACTAGAACACGAGTTGAGGTTTATAACCTATCGTGTTGACATATTCTGTGCCCATTCCAGTTAAAGTTGGCTTTGCATATGAGTTCTTAAAGTTCTCAATTGGTTGCATAACAACTTGGAAGCAATGGCAGGCCCTTGTGCTGCCAGGTGGCAAGAAATTAAGATTGAGTTCAGTCCATATGTGTTTGGATTTGTCATTATCCTTGTCTTGTGACTATGGTTTTGACGATTCACATGGATAAGAACACATACACCATAAAATCTAAGGGTCATAAGGTTTCTCTCCGATTCATGAAAATGATGGTGAGGAAACACTTCCACCAAGTAGATTTGAAGCAGATGACAAAAGGTCTAAACAATTGAGACTATGATTACGGCATCCCTTTTCATAGTTATGAAATTGTTTAGACACACATGCATGCTATCTAAGGAAAGGTGTATGATTTTGATAAAGTCTTATCAAGGCAATCTCGTCTCAAAAATCTGAACTTTGGTAAGAAAGTCAGTAAAGTATTGACTTCTAGAAGTCCAGCTGATTTCTGACTACGTGTCAAATCTAGTGGGAGCATAAGTGTTATGCTAATAATCATCATGTTAGTGTTGCAAGTTAGCAATGTTAATTATAGAAAACAAAAGTTTCAATTTGTGAGGCTGCAGGGGTTGAAAGAGTTGTTTTGCTATAATTAAGGGAGAGGATATACTTCATTTCAGTTCTAAAGGCATAGATTGAGACCTTAATCATATTTAGTCAAGAATATATATATGAATTTCATGTTGGATTGGTTCAACTTAAGGAAATTCTATATATTGCGTTCTTAAAATTCGATTATGATTACGGCATCCCTCTTCATAGTCAAATTTTGAAAAACATGGCAAATAGAAATATTGTAGCAAAAGGACTGGTCTAGTATCATGTCTTGATGTGAGACATCATGAATCGTGTCCCATATGCTTCGGATATAGGATCGATTTCATGTTCTATAATATTCATCCTTTCTAAAATTTTCCAAATGCCTGGGGCATTAAGAAGGGAAAAGGTCTAGAATTGGATATGACTAAAAGGATTAAGCAATTGTCGAGGACAATCTGAGGTTTACCAAAGATTGGTTGCTCAGGGACAGTTGGAAGTATAGTGCTAATTTTGGAAGGACCATATTGACATATTCTGAAAAGAGGCATCTCTTGTTCAGAAGTGATAGTCAAAATGAGAATATGGAGTTGTCTCCATAGGTGGAAGTTATATGTGTAAGATTAGAAAACTTAATGCAAGAAGCATGTCCAAAGCAATGTACTTTGAATATGAGACTTAGTTTCCATGCAGTTGATCTCCATTGGAATACCTTATAATGACTGTTGACAAGTCTTTGTGACTTTGTACATATTCATTACAGGAGGGTCAGTGCATATAAGTTTAAAATCTAAACAGATTTTGATAAATGATAGGAATTTGAAATTCTCACATTTTTCGATAAGGATTTGGAAGTGTGAAATTAGAATCATTGAAATTATGTTCAATTGGTTTATTTCACAAAGTAAGGATCATAGAAAAACATAGAGTGCATACTTGGTGTATGGCAAAGCTATTGTTTTGAAAAACATAGTGTACTTGCTTGGAGCATGGGACAACTAGTGTTTTTAATTCAAGTATAAAGTTGATAAAACTGAAACAATGAATAATGAGTAATCAGTATGGTGATAAATAAAAGTGTCTTATTTATATTCATAGGTTTTGATACCATATTAGATTCAATTATTCTTGTGTTTCACTTTGCATGTTTTGACTTCCAGAATAAACTAGGTCATTCTTCCTGAATGACTAAGTTATTCAAACTATCCACAGTCGGTCATATGTTGGAAGTAGATATGAATCAAGACTGTCATGGGTTGGCTTGTAGAGGTCTAAGATGTTGGACAAAGTGGTGCTACAACACTCATGAGTGCTCATAAGTTCTGAGTATTGGATTCAACCCATGGTCATTTGAATCACTTCATGGATTTTATAACGAGTGATCATGAGACGATAATATCTTATATTCTTCAAACCTAGAGATATGAGTTGTTACTATGAGTTGGTTATACATTGATTGCACGAAAACGCATTGGTAACTCGATGTTATAAAACGTGCCTTTGTGTATGATTCAACAAGTAGTAGAACAAGCCATATGAGTCGAAGTTTATCCATTCCTTTTACCTTCGGGATAAAAGCGATATATGTAGTCCCCTCTATGATTTAATGATGATACATGTGAGTGCTTGGCCAAGCCAAGACTGATTTGATTTGTTCAATCAGTCAGTCATCATAAATCAGAAATCGGGAAACAACAAATGGAGTGAGAGAATGAGTGATAATCCATGTCTCAGTCCATATGATATCTAGAATGGAGGAATATATGATCACTTATCTAATGGAGAAGTCATTGACAAAGGTCAGAGATCATCGGCAAGGTCAGAGTTCGACGGAAGCTTTTGAGAGCTACGATTGCCAGTCGGTTCTTGAAGTCATACGCAATAATAGTTTTAGACTTATCCAAGTGGGAGACTGTTGGATTAATGTCTAAGTCCATAACTATAATTGGTAAGACTTGACCCGACCCGGCATGGTCCATTTGGGTTGCATGGCATCATGCATTTGGATAGACTCTAATGAGAGAAATAACACTTAAGGTTTGTTAATATATTATAAGTTATAATATATTAATAAGATTATTTAATTAGTATTGATCAAGAATTAATCTAAAATTAATTAAGTGATCAAAAGAAGACTAATTAAATATATGGGTTGATTGTGTAAATCACCCATACTTGTATAGTGGGCTAATGCTCCATGGATTGTCAAGTTGGGCTAAAACCCATAAGATGATCCATGGATGCTCCATGGTATGTTTGAACCCATGGATCCAAGGAAATGGAAAGCCATGACAATTAGGGTTTACCCTAATTGTCACTAACTATATAAGCATCTTATTGTTGACAAAATCGGCCACTAGAGTATGAACATCAGGGCTAGCCGATTTTCATGAAGTGTGTATGTTCTCTCAAGTTATTCCAAGTGTATTTGGTGTTGTGTGAACCATTTGAGGTGTCACACTTGGGGCACTAGGCACTCAAGTTTCATGAAGTCATTCTACATCAAAGAGGTATGTAATTCTAACTTGATATATTCATATGAATCAATGTTATTACGCAAGTTAGGATGAATACCTTGGAAAGTTCATATTTGCATGTATAATAGAGATAACATAGATCCAAGGTATTTAGGGTTGCATGTACACTTAGGAGTGTTAGAATGCTCAAAACCCAACAATTATAGCTTACCAGAAAGAGTATTTAATTTCTACATAAACTATGTGCTTTGTTTAGACGAGGAAGAAATTATTATAGTTAGGATACGTACCGTTGTTCTCAGGTGGTTCCGGGGTAGACTCTCCTGCAGTGATCATTAGCACTCTTCCCTCTTCACCAGGGTTTCTGGCCAATTGACAATCTCTCCTGTAGTGTCCCGTTTCACCACATTCGTAGCAGGTATGACTTACTTCCTCAAATGGGACCTGAGAGATTGGTCGTGTCGGTGCCCTACAGAAACGGATGGTGTGTCCCCTTTTGAGGCAGTTCTTGCAATACATCTTCTGAAATCTTCCGGTATGATGAAAGTTGCACTTATTACATTTAGGGAGGGTTCCAGCATAACGACTGTTAGGTGTTGTTGTGGCTGGGGTCGTGGCAGCATAGGCCGTACCCCTCTGTTGTCTCTCGGAGGGCTCTTGTGTTGATTGTCTCTTCTTCCCGTTCTCGGACTTTTATTTATCATCACCTCCTTTGGATGACTCATGAACGGGGTCCATTATGCCTTGGCGGATCCCATAGTCCACCAATGTTCGAGCCAGGCGTTTGGCACTGTCAAACGTAAGAGGTTTCGCTGCTAATATGTTTCCTTGGATTGGAGAAGGTAGTCCCCAAATGTATCTCTCTATCTTCTTGCTCTCCGGGGTAACCATCCCAGGGCATAGTGCAGCTAAATCGCTGAATCTATCGGTGTATGCTTCTATGTCTGAGCCTGCCATGGTAAGATTCCACAGCTCATGCTCTAGTTTCTGTACTTCGCCCCTCGGGCAGTACTCTTCCAGCATCATCTCCTTTAGATTTTCCCAGCCCATTACGTTTGCTATTGGAAGAGTCAATGACTTGACATGGCTGTTCCACCATGTAAGGGCTCTGTCAGAGAAGGCGCATGTAGCAAACTTCACTTTGCTACCTTCTGGGCACGCGCATAACTCAAAAATCGATTCTGTCTTCTCGAACCATCACATTAGGGTGATGACTCCTCCACTTCCATCGAAGCATTTGGGTCCACAAATCATGAAGTCTTTGTAAGAACACTCCCTTGTGTGTCTGTGGTTAGAGTTGTTGGTTCCACTACTCGATCCACCGGTACCACTTGTATTGATTTGAGTCATAACATCTGTCACTGCGGCTGTTACTACCGCCTGAAAGATAATCGGGTCATACTGAGGAGGTGGCGGTGGTGCGTTGTTCTTGTTTTTGTTCGACTTCTTCGGTGGCATCTTTCTGCCACAAGGTTTAAAAGACGAAACGAGGGTAAGTCCTTAGTGGTTACAAGTCGAGTGTTATCTGAATCAAAGTTATCTTAGTTCTGAGTGTTTCATGTTTTGACTTTTGAAGTAATTCATAAAAGAGGTCTATGCAACATAGACTTATGAGTTTGATAGTGACTACCCTCTTAATGGAGTTATGGGATCTGGTTTACTGTTACTAGCTGATATGATAGAGGTGATAAGCCTAACACATAGTGTGAGTAGTGTAATCACTAACTCACTAGATCATATTAGTTAGTTAATTATTAGTATGACGTATATGGTGCTCTACCACCTTGCGCGCCTCGGGAGGGGTTTCATGTCCTAGTTATGATGGTCCTAAATTCAGCTGTTGGAATTTGTTGTCTCTGGACTCTCTAATGGTTTTCCTATTCTCTGTAGATCATGCTTCGGGTTTTACCACAGATCTTCATCACTTCCTGATGGAAGATTTGCCTCCTCGTATGATTCCTCATGGGCTTCTCTTTTGGTGGGTGTAATGGAGCGGCTATCTATGTCTAGGTTGTTCACGCGAGAATGGGAATGTCTAAAGAATCTTATGAGATTAAGTAAATCATTTCTTCTAAAGTTATTGATGATCCAAACTGGGTACTCCTATAGTCAAGCAGTGCATCCAAGCTGTATATAACCAAGATCAAATAGACCTTCAAATAGGTGATCCTACTCTAAAACCACAACCAAACAAGGAACAGGTAGTAGAGCGAAAATCACCAATTCTAAGTCTATAAGATCCCAATTATATATAACCCTGGAAGCATGCACTTCGCAACTATAGACCTGCCAGTAAAGGTCTTTTAGTTCTCATGTAAGTTTGTTATAGTGCCTAAAATACTCCTATAGTATTTTATCTTCATGTTTTGTTCTAGGGATACTTTGTATATAGAGTTAGGTAAGTTTTAGGCTCGTTGCAACACCACCATCACTCCCAAACACATGTTGGTCGTATCTCAAATAAATATAGTTGATCAGGTTATATTTATTCCAGATATGATTACATAACTGCTTAGATTTAACTGTAGTGTCCAACATCCAAATACTTTTGTTTGTTTTGTTCCTATTTGTTCTTATTGTGATACTTGTTCTTAGTATGTATGCTTATTAGTATACTTCTCATAAAATACTTATACTTTAAAAGTATACTTTTAATCAGAGCACTCCGGCCACATTGTATTTATAGTTGTATATATTTTACTGGTTGATATACTAAGTTCACTATAAACAATGCTCTGATACCAATCTGTCACACCCCAAAACCGGAACGGCGGAAACGTTCGGGGTCGGAGGACGTCATGTATAGTATCACAACAATTGAATAATAGTAATCAAAGCAACAACAACCATTGTATTAATAGTATAATGTTTACATTACATTTGATTCATATAATACTGACTTCAAAAGTAAATACAAGTAAAGATTCGAAGCTACTATGCTCCATCTTCTTGAATCCGGTGCGTGTACCTGTCTACTAATGTCCTGAGAATACAAGTAGGTTTTGAAAGAGTATCAACATTAAGCTGGTGAGTTCATAAGCGTTTTGTTTTAGAAAAATTGTTATGTGTTCTTTCGAAAAGGTGTGTTGTGTTTCTCCAGAAAAACCTTATATTTCCTTATGTAATGAATATTAAGTAAAGACAAATGATTCTTACTAGTTCCTCCTGCGAGTACTTAGTGTATACAAATCATATACAATCCAGATCGAACAAACAATCGATTGTGTGGTTCTGCCTCAAGCCCACAACCAAACAAGGAACAAGAAATGAGGCAGAGGCCACACATCCCACTGGTTGTCGGATCCTCATGTATATAATCCTGAAGTAATCACTAGATACTTACAGATTTAAATGTATTGGTCCTTTGATATCTGTTGATAATGTTTCTCAAGAAAATCCAATATTTTCTTATTAAAAGCATGATTAAACCCATTCCTTCTATAACTACTTAGTTCATACTAGTTATGTATAAACCAATATCCAACAGACATTTAATTGTGTAGATCTGACCTAAACCCACAACCAAACAAGGAACAGGGAATGAGGCAGAAACAACCACACATTCCACAGTCTATCGGATATTCTTCATACGTAACCCGGCTGCATAAACTAAGGAATTATAGAATTAGTAATGAATATTCGTTAAGTGAATAATAATCCCATTGTTGGTGAAGTACTGATGTTTATCCTGGAAAATCCTATATTTTCCCTAAGTGTAAGTTATTGGATTATCTGTTCCGACCGAACAGTACAAGTATCTACCATACTTATGTTGTTCGAGCATTGTTCTGTTTGAAAACCCTGGCTACCACCAGTAATGTATAGTATGTTGCGTAAACTAGAAGTATTGTTAATATCCTCCTGTGATCACTTAGTACATACGAGTTATAGAAATCTAGATCGAACATACAGTTGATTGGGTGATTCTGCCCTAAGCCCACCACCAAACAAGGAACAGGAAATGAGGCGAAAGTCACACATCCCACTGCATGTCGGATGGTAATTTCATATAACCCAGATGTATATACTAAGTAATCCCTTAGTTATTAACCCTGATGATTGATTGTTAAGTACATTATTACGTGAACGAGTCGTTGTTTCCCCTATGAGTTCTTATAACCATACTATGGACGATAAACATTACGACATACTTCGGACGTTGTGAAATGAATGATGTTTGTCACCCTAGGTTGACTGTAGCTAATAGTCAGGGTGCTGGATTGTCACTCCCGTATGGATCTATACACAAACTCACACTCTCCCTCCAGGAGACTCTGGTTACAAGGGGTAGACTTCCCAGAACACGTGTCTCACACTGTAGTTCTCTCAACGAATCCACGAATAATACTATGAAAACCCTTTTTTGGTTATTAACATGAATCCTTATAAAATAGTACCTTTTATTTCATAATTCATAAGTTTGTTTCCTTTGTTTTGAAAACTATGTTTGTAATGTTTGTATCTTAACATGTTTTGTAAAACTGATTTTAAGTCCAGTAGTAACAATGTTTACCATGTTTAGTAAGTTCTACGTTCAATGTATGCTAATGATAGGAAAATATATATTAAACCAAATTACATTTTCAAACACAAGATTACTTGTGCTTTTACTTGTATTCCCCCCCCCCCCCCCCCTTAAAACATTAAAAGCTCGGAAAAATATAGGGGTATAAACTCACCTGATTGTGAATGACTTGAATGAATGACAAAGATAGGATGCTTGGTATGCTAAGTGAAGTCCCGAGCACAGTACGGTCCTATTAAGCACATATTAACATGTATAGGCCTAAAATTAGTGTCTAAGACCACTAATGATCATAGGAAACATCCTTAGAATGTAGGAAACACTTGCAATGAAGTGTTAGAACCAAGAATGAGGGATGAAATGGAGTTCACGGCCAAACCACCATGGGTTTACGGCCCAAGATGTATTCACGACCCATGAACACATGAAGGGTTCACGGCCCAAGATCTGTTCACGACCTAAGAACTCATTAACATTTGATGGGTTTACGGCCCATCTATGAAGGGGTCACGACCCTATGAAGGGTTCACGGCTGTGACATCCCCTAATTTCTCGGTCAGAAAAGACCTATTTATTTTATGCTTTTTAAAATAAAATCAGAGTAATCCTTTAAAAAGATGTTGCGGAATTTGTTCCCAAAACAAAACATGATAAAAGTTTATCAAAACCTTTCTTTAAGAAATGTATATTTTCATTTCATATCAAACCTCGGGATGTCATGTTCTGATACAGATCAAAAGCATAAACAAGACATTATAAGCCTTACAACAGTTATTTACAACTACTGGCCTATAATCCAAATATCACTCATCATCATCCGACTATGCTCGAGGTCCACTACCTGTAATATAAAAAGCTGAGTGAGTCAGGCTTGGGAGCCTGGTGAGCATATAGGGTTTTCAACCCACAATAAATAATAAACTTATTAAGTTCTCAATCAACAATAAATTTATTAATTTCATCAACCAAAAATAACCCTAATTACTCATTCCCATTATCCTCACTTTACGTCCCTAAACAACTATCACAAGGGACCTAGCCTAAGGATTTTCACTAGGGGTGACAACATTGCTTCGGGGGTTCCTCAACAATTTATGTCAAATAAGGCAAACATCGGGGTGACAACACTGCTTTCCCTCAGCAATTTATGTCAAATAGGCACGATGTCTCATCGTCGCCATGTGCTAAGTCCATAGCTCTTATTTATCGACAGTATTTCCCACAGGAATCCCCCCCCCCCCCCCGCAATACATGTCAATGGGTTTTTAGAGTACAGCTGATGAACATATAGTTTGCACACCTACAGGTTGCAAGCCTGCTAGTGTTCCACAGACCGTCTAGAATAGTCCATGGTTGTCATCCATACTCTGCTGAATGATGGGGGCCAACGTTTGGGTAAGGGCTTTTCTCATATTGCACAACTCACCCTCAACTACACACTCACATGATTTAATGAAAATCGGGCAGCACTTCGTTTCCTAAAACGATCGTTTCTAATAAAACCGAGAGTTTTATTGAGAAACCGGGCTCTGCAAGGGTCGGGCTTCGAAACCGAAAAGATAAATTTCTCGGGCACTTTGGGACGTGTTTCGGGTGCTATAATCGATACCGGGGCTTCGGGGGATGTTAAAATGGTGAAAATATTGAAAAATGGGTGAAAAGTGCCAATTTTCCAAACGTACCCGGGAAGGCTCGCAAGCCTTCTATTTATAGGCGAGGTCCGAAGTCGGCCGAGAGAAGGGAGTCAGCACCGAGGACACGAGGCAGCAGGAGGCTCGGAAACGTGGCTCATGTGAAGCTCGGACACGCGTTGCTCCGCGGTTGGTCCAGCGCCTCGGATGCGAGGAGTCACTGTACAAGCATCAGACGAGGTGAGGCGGCTTCGGACAGCTCTCCGGATTCGAACACGCATCTTCCAGCTGCTCGGATGACTCAGCCATTTCAGACACGTGGCACATTTTGGGCGAGGGTGACGTGGCCGAAGCCACCTATGCGAAATTTCTCGATTTTTGTGCAAAAACTTCTAAAATCCATAACTTTCGCATACGAGCTCCGTTTTTTACGTTCTCTATATGCACGCGTAGGTAAAATTACGCTCTACAACTTTCGTTTAGACTTCGTCGGCTAATTTTAAATTTAATTTTTATATTATTATTTTTAACAGACCGAGACAGGAAATCCGTTAAAAATTCATAAATTCTTCATCCGACGTCCGTTTTCGTCTGTCTTTTTACCTTTGTGCTACTATTGACGAGACCTACGATTCTCGTTTAGGTCGTGTCGGCTAAAAATCACTCGATCTAAAATTCGAGTTTTTAGCTGTCTACTGTTAAGCCGAAACTTAGAAAAATCATAACTTCCTCATACGAAGTCGTATTTGGGCGTTCTTTTTATACATACTATCGGTTTAACGAACACTACGACTTTCGTTTAGATCACCAAGGCTAAAAACTAGTTTATCAAAAACTCACTTTTTACGACATTCGGCACCGTGCCGGTTTTGTCGCGAAACTTCGACAGGTCATAACTTCTTCGTTATAACTCGGATTTCGGCATTCTTTATATATCCGTAATCCTTGTCACGACCACTACAACTTTCTTAATAGATATCGGCTTTATCTAATATTTATTTTTGACGCTCATTTTTATTCTTAATTAATTAAATCCTAATAATTAAGCATAAAACACATAATATTCACATAATTCCTTTTCATTTCTTCTAAATGAGTTACAAAGGTTAACCTAGACTATTATGTCAATATTAATGCCTAGCCTAGAAACACGGGCGTTACAATTCTCTCCCCCTTAGAATGATTCCGTCCCCGGAATCACACATCAGCATACAAATACGGGTAGTGACTCATCATGTCACTCTCCGTTTCCCAGGTGACATTTGGCCCATTCGTATGTTTCCAACGCACAGGCACTAAATCGACCATTTTGCGTCACAACTTCTTAGTCTTACGGTAAACGATTGCCTCAGGTTCTTCAATTAACCTCTTGTTTTCATCCATCCTTAATTCATAAATGGGAATTATGTCGGGCACATCTCCCGTGAACTTCCTCAAATAACACATATGAAAGGTATTATGAATACCCTCTAGTTCTTCCGGTAATTCTAGCTTGTAAGCTTGATTCCCGATCCTCTGAAGAACTTTAAATGGTCCAATAAACCTTGGACTCAACTTTCCCCTTCTACCAAATCTTATAAGTCCCTTCCACGGCGAGACTTTAAGTAAAACCGAATCTCCAACTTCGAATGATATCGGTTGTCTTTTCTTGTCAGCATAGCTCTTTTGACGATCTTGAGCTGCTAACATCCTTTCCCTAATCACTTTCAACTTTTCAGCAGTCTGATGGACTATTTCAGGTCCCACAAACTGCTTTTCCCCAGCTTCCAGCCAACATGATGGCGTTCGCCACTTTTCTCCATACAAAGCGTGATAAGGTGCCATCTTGATGTTCGAGTGGAAACTATCATTATAGGAAAATTCTACAAGAGGTAAGTGTTTACCCCAGTTACCTTGGAATTCCAGGGTACATGCTCTCAGCATATCCTCCAATGTTTGAATTTTTCATTTGCTCTAACCATCAGTTTGCAGATGGTAAACTGTATTCAAACACAACTTGGTACCCAATTCCTCTTATAGACTCCTCCAAAACCTTGAGGTAAAACGGTTGTCACGATCTGATACAATCATTAACGGAACACTATGAAGCCTCACGCTTTCCTTCACGTAAGAATTCACAAGTTTATCCATAGACCATTTCTCGTTGGCTGCTATGAAATGCGCACTCTTAGTGAAGCGATCAACGACCACCCAAATCATGTCGTGACCGTTCCTTGTTCTGGGCAGTTTAGTCACAAAATCCATGGTAATACCTTCCTATTTACCCATGAGTACAGGTAAAGGTCCTAAACTCCCATATGGTTTCTGATGTTGTGCCTTAACCCTAGCACATGTTACCCACTCGGCCACATACTTAGCAACATCGAGCTTCATCGTCGACCAACAGTAATAGGGTTTTAGATCCCTATACATTTTCGTACTGTCGGGATGAATCGAGTACATGGTCTTGTGAGCTTCGTCCATCAGAAGATCTCTTACTCCTCCCGTCTTAGGTACCCAAATCCTATCTTTGAATACCTTCAGTCCTTGATCGTTTGTATCAAACACCAACGTTTTATCCCAAACGTTCTTCCTTTCGGTCATTTTTCTCTAAAGCTTCCTCTTGAGCTTTCTTTATACCTTCCACAATTGTCAAGACAACTTCAATTCTCAACGCTCTTGGCCTTTTCTTTTCAAGATTTACCTTCCGACTGAGAGCATCAGCAACAACATTTGCTTTACCAGGGTGGTAAAGTATCTCACAGTCGTAGTCCTTGAGTAACTCTAGCCAGCGCCGTTGCCTCATGTTTAATTCCTTCTGATTAAAGAGATATTGAAGACTCTTATGATCAGTGAAAAGTTTGCATTTAGTACCATAAAGATAGTGCCTCCATATCTTTAAGGCGAATACTACCGCTGCCAACTCCGGATCATGAGTGGGGTAGTTCTTTTCATGCTCTTTCAATTTCCTCGATGCATACGTTATCACTTTATCCCATTGGGTCAGAACACAACCTAACCCAACTCCAGAGGCATCACTATAAACTGTGAAGTCATCAACTCCTTCAGGTAACGAAAGAATCGGTGCTTCACACAACTTCTTCTTTAACTTCTCAAAAACTTCCTTATGCTTCTCATTCCAAGTATAAACAACTCCTTTGTGGGTCAAAGCTGTCAATGGAGTCGCGATCGAAGAAAAGCCTTGGATAAACCTTCGGTAATATCCAGCTAATCCTAAAAAGCTTCAGATCTTCGTAGGACTTTCAATCGTAACCTTCAAGTTACAAAATAAATCCTTATTGAGGACTCCTTCTTCTTCTTAGAATAAGTACCTTCCTTCATTTATTGTAACAGACCGATGGGTCATGTTCTAATGATCTCTCATTGTATAATGCACTACTTAGACTCAGATCTCCTAAGAACAAATTTCGGAACAAACTATACCTTCCTTCATGTTCTAATGTGATAGAATCATAGTTCAACATGTATCATTTCTAAATACCAACTTCTTTAACAATGAGTGCGATACTTCTATTGATCGCTTTGATCATCTTTCACTTCAATCTCCTAGCTTAAGTCAAATGCTACATTGAATTTGGTTCTCTGAACCACGTAACATACTCATCTTAGTCGGACTCGATTCGATATGACCTCTAAGGTCGGAATAACAATCATCTTCTTAGTCATTACCGAAACGATGGTAACAACAGACTAGAACAAGACGGAATCAAATACTAGCTCCTTGGTAACCTTGTGACTTTCCTTGATCCAAGTACGAGTCCTGTGCTTCCGATAGTATAGGCCTCTACTACCATTCACACCTACTCATACTCGTCCCAAGTATTGTCTCGCAGTTCTCCAAATCACCATACAAGAATTTCACATAGTCATTCAATTCATTAGATGACAAAACCAGGGTTTATATTATTTCCTTGAAACGATTACACAAAGGTTCAAGTTTACCATATACTATGCCTCTAATAGGCTAAACCACTTGTTACTATTCACATTACTACTTCATAACTTGATCTTCGGGTATCAAGTCTTTACTTCTACTTCCTAGCGTTGTTATTTGCTTCGTCAAGGATATTCTGAAATTCCCTTGGCGTTGGCGGTGCACTTGGCCTTATTACTTCATTTTTCTTCGGACAGTCCTTAGAAATATGGCCTTCTTCTTTACATCCGTAACACACCCCCTTGGGAATCGTACACTCATTGGCGTAATGCCCAATTTCTCCACACCTAAGGCACTTCACCTTGACGCCACAATTCCCAGAGTGTTTATTTTTGCACTTCTCGCACCATTTTCCTTTACCTCCTCTTCTGCCAGAATTTGAGAATATGTTGCTCTTGTTGGGCCTTGAAGACCTCTCAAATTTCCTCTTCTTGCCAACTTCAACCTCGTTGGCGGTCCTGTCATTGATCATTTCTTCAATAGACTTAGCAACCCAGATAGTTGCCTCAAGAACAGATGCCTGACGTACTGGCACAGTAAGTTCATCCTTACTTTGTTGAAGTAAACGTTTTGTTTCTTCCATATGTTGATCCAACATCGTACGCACCATTGCCTGCACCCCAGCCATCGTGATTGGCTCAGGCTGTGGATTATCGTTTCCGAATTCACCTTGCGTACTCGCCATTTCGATCTATACACCAATCGTAGGTGATTTTAGATCTTTATTTTCGATAGACGTTAAATATTCGTTATTACTCCGAAACGTTTATATGTTAGTTCTAATATCGTAGTCATACGTTTAAAATCCTACACACATAAGGTTTCCAGATCCGGTCGACAACAGACCATAGATCCGAACAAATAATGGCATATATGGCAAACATATAGCATTTAGCACGTAAAAGCATTTTAGGCATCTTTCCTAAAATAAACTAGTGCTCGTGTCTAAAATATGGTAGACACTCATCTCACAATCATCACTTAGCATTCTAAGTTTAAGTCTAGAAATCCTACAATTTCTTAGTTCGCTTAAACTAATGCTCTGATACCAACTGTGACATCCCCTGTTTTCTCGGCCAGAAATGACCGATTTATTTTATGCTTTTTAAAATAAAATCAGAGTAATCCTTTAAAAAGATGTTGCGGAATTTGTTCCCAAAACAAAACATGATAAAAGTTTATCAAAACCTTTCTTTAAGAAATGTATATTTTTATTTCATATCAAACCTCGGGATGTCATGTTCCGATACAGATCAAAAGCATAAACAAGACATTATAAGTCTTACAACAGTTATTTACAACTACTGGCCTATAATCCAAATATCACTCATCATCATCCGACTATGCTCGGGGTCCACTACCTATAATATAAAAAGCTGAGTGGGTCAGGCTTGGGAGCCTGGTCAGCATATAGGGTTTTCAACCCACAATAAATAATAAACTTATTAAGTTCTCAATCAAAAATAAATTTATTAATTTCATCAACCAAAAATAACCCTAATTACCCATTCTCATTATCCTCACTTTACGTCCCTAAACAACTATCACAAGGGACCTAGCCTAAGGATTTTCACTAGGGGTAACAACATTGCTTCGGGGGTTCCTCAGCAATTTATGTAAAATAAGGCAAACATCGGGGTGACAACACTGCTTTCCCTCAGCAATTTATGTCAAATAGGCACGATGTCTCATCGTCACCATGTGCTAAGTCCATAGCTCTTATTTATCGACAGTATTTCCCACAGGAATCCCCCCCCTGCAATACATGTCAATGGGTTTTTAGAGTACAACTGATGAACATATAGTTCACACACCTACAGGTTGCAAGCCTTCTAGTGTTCCACAGACCGTCTAGAATAGTCCATGGTTGTCATCCATAGTCTGCTGAATGACGGGGGCCAACGTTTGGGTAAGGGCTTTTCTCATATTGCACAACTCACCCTCAACTCATGATCTCATTTCACCACTCACCCTCAACTCATGATCTATATCACTGATTATCTCATCTATCCAACTCTCCTTTCATCACACACCCACTATTTCATCTACCCATGTTTTACCCAACATTTTTGTAGATAAATTACATATAGAGTTTAAATTATTTAAAAACATGTATAAATCATTCCTTCAACATCCATCTCAAATAAACAAACAATATATATTCACACAGCACGTATTTTATATAAAATACTTCATATCTATGTGTAAGGTGAAAGTAACTAAACACTCACCTGATTTAATGAAAATCGGGCAGCACTTCGTTTCCTAAAACGATCGTTTCTAATAAAACCGGGAGTTTTATTGAGAAACCGGGCTCTGCAAGGGTCGGGATTCTAAACCAAAAAGATAAATTTCTCGGGCTTCTTGGGCACTTCGGGACGTGTTTCGGGTGCTATAATCGATACCGGGGCTTCGGGGGATGTTAAAATGGTGAAAATATTGAAAAATGGGTGAAAAGTGCCAATTTTCCAAAAGTACCCGGGAAGGCTCGCAAGCCTTCTATTTATAGGCGAGGTCTGAAGTCGGCCGAGAGAAGGGAGTCAGCACCGAGGACACGAGGCAGCAGGAGGCTCGGACACATGGCTCATGCGAAGCTCGGACACGCGTTGCTCCGCGGTTGGTCCAGCGCCTCGGATGCGAGGAGTCACTATACACGCGTCAGACGTAGGCGAGGCGGCTTCGGACAACTCTCCGGATTCGAACACGCGTCTGCCAGCTGCTCGGATGACTCAGCCATTTCGGACACGTGGCACATTTTGGGCGAGGGTGACGTGGCCGAAGCCACCTATGCGAAATTTCTCGATTTTTGTGCAAAAACTTCTAAAATCCATACCTTTCTCATACAAGCTCCGTTTTTTACGTTCTCTATATGCACGCGTAGGTAAAATTACGCTCTACAACTTTCGTTTAGACTTCGTCGGCTAATTGTGACTTTAATTTTTATATTATTATTTTTAACAGACCGGGACAGGAAATCCGTTAAAAATTCATAAATTCTTCATCCGACGTCCGTTTTCGTCTGTCTTTTTACCGTTGTGCTACTATTGACGAGACCTTCGATTCTCGTTTAGGTTGTGTCGGCTAAAAATCACTCGATCTAAAATTCGAGTTTTTAGCTGTCTACTGTTAAGCCGAAACTTAGAAAAATCATAACTTCCTCATACGAAGTCGTATTTGGGCGTTCTTTTTATACATACTCTCGGTTTAACGAACACTACGACTTTCGTTTAGATCACCAAGGCTAAAAACTAGTTTATCAAAAACTCACTTTTTACGACATTCGGCACCGTGCCGGTTTTGTCGCGAAACTTCGACATGTCATAACTTCTTCGTTATAACTCGGATTTCGGCATTCTTTATATATCCGTAATCCTTGTCGCGGCCATTACAAGTTTCTTAATAGATATCGGCTTTATCTAATATTTATTTTTGACGCTCATTTTTATTCTTATTTAATTAAACCCTAATAATTAAGCATAAAACACATAATATTCACATAATTCCTTTTCATTTCTTCTAAATGAGTTACAAAGGTTAACCTAGACTATTATGTCAATATTAATGCCTAGCCTAGAAACACGGGCGTTACAACGGCCGTAACTCTTCAAGTTCATAAAGATGGTGATGAAAATGATGAATTAATGGATGAATACGAAGCTCTTTACATGAATAAGATGATTAACAAGTGAAGAGGGATGAATTACTTACGTTTGTGGGGTGAAAAGAGAGCTTTTGTCCGATGAGTCTTGAGAGAGTCTTGAGGAGTTTTCGGCCAAGGAGAGAAGAAATAAGGGGTAAATGAAGGAACAACATATATATATATATATATATATATATATATATATATATATATATATATATATATATGGAGAGGGGTTCACGACCCAACATGGGTTCACGTCCGTGAACCTAGTTTGCGGTCGTGAACATCCCTAGATGATGTTTCCGACTCGAATACATTCCTCTAAACCTGAACTGACACTTCTCAACCTTCAATCCGTAAGTATACTAGGTTTAGAGACTCTCAAACTGATCCTAAACACAGTAAGACCGAAGCAAAAGCAAGTCTGACTTCCTATTGATTGCGTTGACTTACAGATAGAGATTTCGGGTTGTCACACTATGGGTCCAATCATCCTCAGGATGGAATACCCTAGGCCCTTAACCGTCGAGTTGGAATTCCTCGGCATGTTGGCTTACCCACAAAGCAGTGAAGCCTCATCCACCAACCAAACATGTGCACATAATACATATAACTATACTATTAACCAACTAGCAAACAAATAAACATATCTTACAGATCACTAAGCATAACATCATCCTATCTACTAGGATACTGATCTAACAGATCACTATAGCATAACATGTACAACAAGATATCAATCCAAGGGTCGGCATTGGTGCCTTCGACCCGCAAGTACAGTGAGGAAAACTCACTTCACACGGCTGAATCACACTGAAAGTCTCCGGCTGCTAGCTCACTAAAATCTTCGACTAATATAACAAAATAAACATCCAATTAATAATTGGATTACAATCCTTGACTAACATACCACACTTAGGGTAAATGGCCACCTTTACCCTTTCCCTAGAAGGGCTAAGACCCAAGCCTAAAACTTGATCCAAAAAGGCCCAACAAAATAATCACACAAGGCCCATAATTGGCCCAATTATCCAAATTGGGCCCAACTCCTATTTGGGCCTTACTTCTAGTTTCAATACTTCACTTGGCCCAAAATACTCAAAAACAGATCGACCAATAAGAGCCCAAACACTCAAGCCCAAAAGGTGGCCCAAAACGTTGAAGCCCAAAATGAAAACCCAACAGGATGAGTACACAGGGAGTACTCAGCTATACGCTCAGCGTACACTCCATTGACCGGAAACGCGCCCTTGACCGCCTACGCCCAGCGTACGCGGTGGCAATGCAAGACGTGATTAAGGACTTATTCCATTCAGTCCAACGTCCAAATTTCAGATCTAGGTCCAAAGAGGTGTTCCAAACCATAAAGTTTCCAACTTTATGGTCATGTATGTCTTAATAAGGCCCAACCTCAAGATTCTAGCTTGTCTTAAACACTAAAGAACCCATGCATGCACCAAAAGGACCAAGATAGCATTTTTATGACGTATTGCACCTCATTTCTTCATAAAGGACGTATCATTTGGTCTTAGAGTAGCATATACTAATTAACACCAAGAAAAGGGACCAAAAGCACATATATTTCCCCCATGGAAAGATCTAAAAGAAAACAAGGCAAGATTGAAGCTTTATACCTTCTGGAGCTTCTCAAGAGGGTAGAAATCCCAGATCTACAAGTTGCTCCTTCACCAAAGCTTCCCCAAGGATCTTCTTCTTCCTCTAACACACCAAGAACACACCAAAAATCACACACTAGAGCTCAAAAAGGCACACTCAAAGATTAGGGTTTGCAAAAACGTTCCAAAGGAGTGGAGGCTGAAAGGTGGAAAGGAAATGAGCCAACATGATGCTTAAATACCCTTCAAACCATAAAATTTAGGGTTTCCTTCTGACGCGGGTACGCCCAGCGTACGTGAGTGTACGCCTAGTGTACTAGGACGTGCCCTAGTATGCTCAACGTACACACATGTACGCTTAGCGTACTCATCCAGCTCAATTTACCAAAATGCCATTAGGGCTTCAAGGCATAACTCTTGGACTTAGGGACCAAATTGACTTATAATTTAAACCAATGGATGGATTTGAAAATACCTGAAAATCGGGGTGTTACAATAAAACATTAAAAAATTGAAAAATAAAATCATAAGGGTATTATGGTCATTTCAATTATGACCCGGACTAAGTTCGCAACAAAATCATATCTCAAGGATGAGACGTGCAATGTTAAACCAAACAAGGGACGATCCGAGTTAATTTTTGAAAATAAAGACTTTTTGACACCTACAGGAGGGACCAATAGTGTAATTTACCCTTATAAATATTACAACTCTTTAACTTCCGATATTCTAATAAATATCTCATTTATTACATGGTTCAATATAATTACCATGTCTTATGTCAATATTTTAATTTAGTACAAAAATTATTACTATTTCGTAATTAATGTCATTAACTCCATTATTTTTTATCAACTATAATTACATAATTTTATTTAGATAAATTAAATATCCTTCTACTTTTATTCCTAATGATTTTTTTATTTATGTAAAATAATGACAAATGTCTTAAAATGTTATTTATTTTATCAAAATGTGACACTTGTTACCATTTCATATACGTAGTAGGATAAGTTTGATTCATACCCAACATATAAACATTAACAAATTCATTATAACGATCGATTTCGAAGAGATATATGTTTTTCCTCCTCCGACTTTCATGTTCTATAAATTTTATACACGAGTGATGGATTCTTTAAAGTATTTTGTTCTAGATGAAGATTATATGATTCTTGCCTATCTTATTAGATATGTTATTCGTTCTTATTAGAAAAACAAATATATTATAGATTATGTATCGGTTTAAGATTGTCTTTCCTTCCTTTTTTTCAGAATAATAATTCCCTTTTCCCCCTATCTGTTGATAGATATCGATTTTTATTCTTTTTTGTTTTATTATTATCAATATATGCCAAGTGGTTAAGAACTTAAGATGGTGACTACACGAATATACAAAAAATGGCCACTACATGAATTTTCAACGAAGGGAGAAATCCCCTCTCGTCGAGAAGAGAATTTGGCAAAGGATCGGCGCGTTATCCTATGCTTAAACCCTCTCACAATAATTAAATTTTCAAACAATTATTCGATTTGTATACTCCATAGATAAAACACAAAAGTATGCTTATTTAATTTATACAATATTTAACGACCATTTTCTTTGTCATTAATCAATCATAAGGGCACTCTTGTCATTTTGCAGATATTAAAGTACAATTATTATTATTAAGACCTCATATTTTATGTATTAAATGTGAAATATTATTGAAACTGAAGAGTGTACGTAACACGGCGAAAACGAATTTAAATTTGAGTTGTGTCAATGTCAAGTTGTCAACTGCGATGGTTATCGTATGTATAAAACTGTAATCTTAATTTATCAATAGTTATTTACGAATTAATTAATTTTTTTTGTGATGACAAAATACCAATCAATGTCGTGACCATCTTTTCATGTGCATATGAAGTGTTTGTGTTCCCATATCGTCGAATTTTCGATCAAACACAGATAAAAATCCACATGGCTAAATAGTATGGTTATACACCACATCATTAACCCGTCTCTATCAACATTCACCCAAGAACCTCTTTCATTATGTCGATAAACTATTGAGTTTTTAGCATCACAAATTACATGGAATCCCTTTCTAATTTAAATATAAAGATATACTTCTAAATAGATATGACAATTTAACAACACTCACGAATAAAATGAGTCACTTAAAATTATATTTTATTTTCAATCGATTAATTTTGGCTCATTTTGATACCTCGACTTTATTCATGCGAGAAATGAACATATGGATATCAATGATAGGTAAAGGACTTGGAGGCTCATGATCCACTCTTAGTGCTGTTTCGACTTTTTCTTTTTTATTTTTCAATTAAAATTGTTGATGGGCAATATCGTCATATACGTGTGAATCCCAATTGTCCCCCCAACAAATAGTTATAAGTTATAACTCACTTTTAACAGCTTCTCAAATTTGACCAAAACATCCCCACCTAAGATTTTTGGATATTTATAGTGAATAAGAAAAATAATTAAATATTAAAAACTTGAAACACCAAGTGTCGATTGAAATCCAAGTATTGCGGGCGCCTAAAAGAGGAACGTGTTGAGGGTGGTCAAAAGCTTTTCATCTTTTCTATGCCTACCTTCTTCGAACATTATTTTTGCCTTTTTTTCTTAGAATAATAATATTGTTTTTTATATATTCTTCAACTTATAAATTGAGGTCTTTTCAGAATATATTAATTAGCAACCTTTCATCCCTATAAAAAAACTTTCTACTTTTGCTAATGGGCAGATAAATATGGTTCAATCTCAATGGATATTCGTGTGTATATCATGATCATAGAAATGTCAATTTCAGACACGCGAGTTATAAATGAGTATTGTATACATCATTTTTTTTTAAATCTTAAAGAAAATGATCTAAAAAGACACCCTATTTTTTCATTTAACCAAATATGTATAGGTCAGCCTAACCCTTTTAATCCGCACTAAAATTAAGAATGGTCTTGACATGTTACGCAACCATTCCATCTTGTCAATTTTAGTCATTTCGCGAGTTGGTTCAAATTGGTGGGCCCGAGTGGACTAAAATGATTTTGTAATATCTTTATGTAGGCCAAAAAAAAGTCACGTTTCGTGATGTTCAGTTTTTATTAGCGTGTCTGATGTGTTAAGAATTATCACTCTTGCATTATAATCATATCCATTCTAAGTATATAACATAATATTAGGTTGTAAAAAACGTTTGGTGTTACCTAGTCGGTGGATTGAGTTAATAGATTAATCGGCTAGACGAAAATTAATCAGGAGATTAAGCGAGGACCCTAAATTGCTAATTTGTTGAATTTTAAAATATTGAATATAACTAATATCATAACAAAGTTCATAAATACAATTAATATCATAACAAAATATGTTTTATATGATTATACAACACTGATCATTCATAAAATAGTTTCTATTGAGATAGTTTTTCTTCAAATTGTTGAAATTTCATAGTTTGCTATTGTTTCACTCATTTTATAGGCAGAGATTAATCGTTAGATGCATTCTAGTTGTTCGGGTAGCGCCTAGGGACTAATCGGAGATTAATCGGAAGTTAGTCGGGATTTTTACAACATTGCAGAATATGTATACACACATACATAGAAAAAAAATCATAAATAACTTCACAGGAAGATAACAACTAACAAATTACGAGAACTGAAAAGGTAAAAATGTACAATGAGTAGTGATGATAAGAGCTATCAAGATATAAACCAATACATATCCAAACTATCCAATTATCACATGTATATTACATAGTCAAATACTGTTATATATAGTTTCCTCGATTATCTCATTTGTTAGCTGTAATACGTGTTATATAAACACATGTATACCCTCTGTAACATGTATTAATTGCAATCAACAATATTGCACGCATTCTTGCATCATTCATATGGTATCGGAGCCTGGTGATACCAAATTCTCCCTTCTTGCTACACCCACAAACTCTCCTCCTTCTTCACCCACACAAAAATCAATGCCTGGAGATACCAACTCTTCTCTCGTCACCAACATCCTTGCAAAAGACAACATTATTGTTGTCAATTTGCCCTCAACGCTCAAACTTACATCTACCAACTACTTAGGTTGGAAAACGCAGATCGAAGCTCTACTATAGGGACTTAATCTCTACCAATTTATTGATGGAACTCACCGGGCGCCAGCACCGACTATTGTTGCCGATGGATCAGTCACTCCCCACACCGACTACTCAAAGTGGTTTCGTCAAGATCGCCTTCTGTTTGGAGCACTGGTAGGAACCCTTTCCCCACTAATCGTTTCCTTAATCACAAACGCCTCTTCATCATACGAGGCGTGGCAAACCCTAGCCGGCACCTATGCCTCACCATCGCGAGGGCACATCAAACAGATTCAATATCGACTAAAGAAAATCACCAAAACCTCATATCAAAACATCACAGAGTACATGAAAAATGTCAAAACGGTGGTGGATGAACTAGCGATACTTGGAAAGAAACTTGACCAATAAGATATGGTTGATGATGTTCTCAACGGATTGGATCAATAAACTTACAAACCTATACTAGATGTTGTTCATGCAAGAGATTCCACCATCACTTTCAACGAACTGCATGAAAAATCAATCAACCATGAACTCACTCTGGCTCAACAAGCACCCATCACTAGCATTCATCAACCTGTCACATCGTTTTATGCAAACCACCAGCCCACCAGAAAGTCTTGGCCTTCTGGACAAGACAATACTAATGTTGGATTGCTACCCACTCCATCAAAACAGAGTTCTCAAGTCATTGGACCACGTCCCTTCTTAGGCAAATGCCAATGGTGTCACCAAAAAGGCCATTCTTTGAGCAATTGTTCAACCTTTAAGAAATTTTTTCCTAACATTTATGTGCCTCCTATTCACCGAAACTTGCAGGTCAAAAATGCCCACGCACATGTCGTGAGAACTCATTCAGGATCCACACCAACTACAGCTAATTGGATCTTTGATAACGGTGCAAGCTTTCATGCAACCAACGATTTAAACAACCTATCAATTCATGCACCATACGATGGGACAGAGGAATTGGTTATTGGAGATGGTTCGTGTTTACAAATATCTCATATTGGCTCACTCATTTTTTACACACCTCACACACCACTAATCCTCACAAAGGTCTTATATGTTCCTTCTCTATCTCGTAATATCATTTCAATCTCCAGATTGTGCATTGATAACAAATTCTTAATCGAGTTCTATTCTTTTGTCTTTGTCATTAAGGACCTGGTCTCCAAAACTCCCATCTTCAAGGGCACAGCAACCAAGGGCATGTATGAACTTCGTCCCTCCATCACTCCTCAAATATTCACCATGCATCGAACCAGTTCATCTACATGGCATCATCGACTTGGTCATCCCCAAAATAAAGTGTTCAAACAATTGTCTTCCTATTTATCTTTTAATTCTAGCTCCATTGATAATTGTAACTCCTGTCGAATCAATAAAAGTCATAAGTTGTCATTTTGTAATTCTTCACTCACATCACATGCACCTTTAGAACTCTTATTTTCTGATGTTTGGTGCTCACCTGTTGAATCATATGATCACTACCGATACTACATTATCTTTGTTGATCACTTTACAAAGTACACTTGGTTGTATCCTATGTAAAAGAAGTCTGAATCTCTTGACATCTCTACTCGTTTTCAACTCCTAGTTGAAAACTTCTTTAAAACTAAAATGAAACAGGTTTTCTCTGACAATGGTGGTGAATACTTGAAACTCAAAACTCATCTTTCATCTCATGGCATTACTCACCTCACCTCTCCGCCCCACACCCCTGAACACAACGGCTATGCCGAAAAAAGACATCAACACATAGTCGAAACAGGTCTTACTCTACTCTCTCACGCTAACATGCCAGTTACATTTTGGCCCTTTGCCTTCACTACTGGTGCATATCTGATCAACCGAATGCCCACCTCCACTTTAAACAATCTATCTCCCTTCTACAGTTTTTTTTGAATAAAGAACCAAACTATTCTAAGATAAAAAGCTTTGGATATTTATGCTATCCTTGGTTAAGACCATATTCTCCACACAAACTCCACTCCAGATCCACATCATGCATCTTTGTTGGGTATTCTCCAAATCAAAGTGCATACTATGCTTACGACCCCACATCATCCAAGCTATACATCTCACGCCATGCCATATTTATTGAAGAAGAGTTTCCATTCACCAAATTTACAAACAGACCATCACCTACCTCTACACCAGACTTAGACCACTGGTCCCCATTCTCCATTGGCGTCACAACAGATACCACCCATATTCCCACCCTACCTTGACCACAAAACTCACCCCTCCCCACTCCCTCACATGAAAATCCATCCACACCTCTTTCTGCTGCCACTCCAGCAACCGCATCACCAGCCACCTCTGCCTCTATCCCCTCATATGTCGCTTCCCCTCCTATCTCTCCTAATGTTGAACACACGCCTTCCCCCCCCCCCCAAATCGTCACACGACCAACTCCTAAACCAAACCCAAAGTATTTTAATTCTGACTTTCTCTTATATACAACGTCCCCTACTTATCCCTCTAAACCTTCAACTATTTCCCAAGCACTCAAACACCCCTCATGGCGCAATGTCATGCAAGATGAGTCCAATGCCCTTGAACGAAACGATACATGGTCACTCGTACCACCTTCTGAAGCTCCAAATCTTATAGGCCGTAAATGGGTTTATCGAACCAAATATAAACCCGATGGTTCCATCGATCGATTGAAAGCTCGCCTAGTTGCCAAAGGTTTTCACCAACGTCCCGACATTGATTATTGGGAAACCTTTAGTCCAGTACTCAAACCGGCTACTCTCCGTCTCATTCTCTCCTTAGCTATTTCACAAAAATGGTCTCTAAGACAACTAGATATAAACAATGCCTTCTTGCAAGGTAGACTTCATGAAAATGTCTATATGAGTCAACCTCTTGGTTTTGTAAACACCTCACTACCACACCACGTTTGCAAATTCAACAAGACAATATATGGGTTGTGTCAAGCATCTCGTACTTGGTATGATGAACTAAAATCTAACCTTATTTCTCTTGGATTCAAGCCCACAATATCCGACACCTCCTTATTCATTCTCAAAAGTGACTCCTCCTTTATCCTTGTTCTTGTTTATGTTGACGATATAATCGTCACAGGGCCATCACCAATTCACCTATCGAATTTCATTACTCATCTTGCAACCAAGTTTTCCCTGAAAGATCTTGGTTCTCTCTCCTACTTTCTTGGCGTTGAAGTCATTCCCCACACTCACGGTGTTCTTTTATCAAAACCAAATACATCCTTGAACCGAAAAAGTAATGGGTTGTATCGAAACTAGGAAGTTGAAAATCAAAAAAGGAAAAGCTACCAAAAGGGAAAATATATAAAATAGGAAATCAAATTGTTTCCTTATCATTCTATAGAAGCAACCGTCCACCCACTTGAAGATTTTCCATCCCTGATCTTCTAATAAAAACAATTTTAAATGTTGAATCATTCTTAAAATTCACACATCTCGTCTACATTCATATAAGAGGAATTCAATTTTATGGTTATCTTTTTGCTATTACAATTTTTGGTAAGTTATCCATGGTTAAAAATAGTTTTTATCTTATAATCTAGATTAATTTGATATGATGGACTATTATGGACTATTAGACGATATCGAATGGACATTGTATTTGGAAACAAGAAGATGAAGAAGAGTATGATTGTTGAGCTTTTTGTTATTCACTCATTTAATTGGTGTGTCTATAAAACCTTAAAATTTCGATTAATTAGCCGGGTTGATTGGATGTAACATTCAATCGACGAAATTCCTTTGTAATTTGTTTCTTTTCTAACTTCTTCATAGTTCATTAATATTATGCATTCAACATTTCAAAAATAAATTCGAATGTTTGATTTTAATTTACACCAACAATTTGTTTTTAATTTTTTGTTATGTAATTAATTTTAAGTATCTTTATTCTTCAATATATTGACTAATTTTGATTGATATAAAAATTGAAACTTTGTAATCCGATTCAAATTGGATTATATAATTCTTATTGTTTTAAAACTAAAATGTGTCTTTATTTTTTCATAATTTTATGGATTTTGTGAAATTTATATTTTTCAGAGCCTTATTTTTCCCTCTCCCAATACGTAAAAGAAAATGTTTGGACACAACTGACAATGCTACCAAATGACATAAGAGAAATCATTCAATCAAAATAAACAAGTATTAACTATCGAGAGAAAGAGAGGATGAACAAAGTGCATAATGCAACACACAAGTAGACCTCCTAAATAATTTCACATCGATCTACTTTCTGATTCGATTAATTTTTAGTATCAAGTTAATGTTAGTTAGGTTAGTGGGAGTGGCTCGACATGGGAGCTGAGAGAACTAACATGACACAGACAACACCACACTCAGTGCTCGACTTGCCGAATATTCGTGTCATTTTCAAGCATCTTCTTGTTATGTCTCTCTCATTGACAAATGTTTGACAAGATAGAAGACACGACACAACTACCCACACCATCTAGTTAGGTTCATGGAGTGTCTAAAGTTTACGGTCTTGCTTTTAAATAAAACTTATATTTGTGATATTTAATGTATAGAAATAATTTTTAGGGAAATCTCCAGAAAAGTCCCAATATTTACGGAAAAGTAACACTTTAGTCCCAAGATTTTTTTTTTGAACAAAAAAGTCCTGAAAACCGGCAAAAATTTGCAGTTTGACTCTTTTTGACCGGTTGAAACCGGTACCAAATTATTTTGGGACTATTTCGTAAACTAACCTAAAATATTTGGACTTTTCTGTAACAAAAATATTATGACTTTTCTGCAAACAAAACCTTTATTATTAGAACAAATTACTGAAATCGTCCCTGTGGTTTAGTTAAAATTGCGTGTTTGGTCCCTAACTTTTATTTTGCACTCGGATCATCCTTACTGTTTGATTTTGTAGCATTGTTGGTCCCTCGTAAACATAAAAAGACTATAATACCCTTACCATATTTTAATTATATTTTAAAAAGTATTAAAGATTATTTCATAAAGTATTTTATATATTATTAAAAAAGTTGGGTCCCACACATAACACATCCCACCACCTCCACCTCCAAACCCCCAGTTGAGCCCTTCCCTTCTACAACTAGAAGCAGTCGATCGTATTCAATCCATACATTTCTTCTCCCTCTGAACTCAACCTTAGAGCATTGATCTTCACCTTAACTCCTCGTCGGAGCCGACTCCTCAGGAAACTTGCAATTCTAAAGTCGTGGCGGCCGCCATCATCTGTGAGAAACACCTTAGAAGACTGCAACCCTAACGCCTCCGGAAACCTGCAACTGTAAAGCCGTCGGAAACCTACAACTCTGTTACTCTTCTCCATCTTCGCACGTTCCCATCTAACCTCATTTCTACCTGTTCTGCCGACATCATCGATTTCATATGGAAAATCATCTTCCAATGATTTCATCATTTAGAAAAATGGTCTTTGATTTATGGGATATCAGGTGAGGTGTTGCATTTTGGGGTTAATCCCGTTGTGGTTAATCCGGCGACCTCATCGATTTCAAATACAACAAAATTTAACCCCATTTGTTTTTGTATTTGTTTTTTGGGATTTCATCATCGATTTAAGGTTAGGTTTTATGTTTTAGGTTTTGATTTCCAGATTTGGTTTTGATTTCAGTTTAGGTTTTGGATTTCATCATCGAAATTTTGACTTTGGTTAGGTTTTGATTTCGATATTTGATCTTGGTTTGATTTTAATTTCTGGGATTTGATCTTGGTTTTGGTTAGATTTTGATTTGGTCCAGGTGGTGATCGATTGTGGTTGCAGAGTGTAAATGATGGTTATTGTTGACGGTGAACATGGTGGTTGTTGGAGGTAAATGGGGGTGGGTGTCACCTGATGAAATCGATGACGTGGACGGACCGAATACGCAAGTGGTGGTGTTGCCGGAATAGGTGGGTGGTGGTGGTGTCGGAATAGGTGGGTGCTGGCGGTGGTGATTGGTGGCTTCCTGGTTGTAGTGATGGGAGTGGGTCCATATATCTATAAGCAATGTCAGGGAATGGTGGTTACCGGAGGTGTTGAGTGAAGGATAGGTAAGTGGTGGCTGGCGGTCACCGGTGGTGGTTTTCCGATGGCTGGTGGGTTTCAAATGGTAGTGGGTGATTCTGGCATTGACACGTGGTATTAATGGTGGGACCTATTATATTAATACATCTTTTAATTAATAACTAATAACAAAAAAAAAGAAAAAAGAAAATATAAAGGGTATTATAGTCTTTTTATGTTTACGAGGGACCAACAATGCAACAAAATCAAACAATAAGGACGGTCCGAGTGCAAAATAAAAGTTAGGACCAAACACGCAATTTTAACTAAACCACAGGGACGATTTCAGTAATTTGTTCTTATTATTATTATTATTATTATTATTATTATTAATAGAAATATAAATAAGAATACTATTTTTTGAACTTGTATTATTAATATTGTTAATAAAACATATAAATGCATTTAAATGAAAAAATAATAACATTGTTTAAGGGTGAAGGTGGAGGAGATGGTGATGCTTTTAGCATTGAAATCATGAATTTTTGTTTGTATATTTTTACTTTGTATATGGTCGATTCACATTTGTTATTATTGTTTTCAATTCAGAATATTAATACTTAACAATTTAAAAGAAATTGCATATTTGTAAAATTGTTTATAAATAACTTAAGGTAGAAGGATTTCTCACTTTGTATATAAAAATGTTTAAGGTAGAATGATTACTTTCCAAATCCAACAGATCCACTACAAACATCTACATAGGCAGCCCATATCAAAATTCAAAAGTATTAATTACAATATATTGTTTAATAAAAAGTAATAGGAATAATTCAAAAGTATTAATCCAAAAAATATGTCCTATTACTTTTTATTAAACAAGATATTGTAATTAATACTTTTGAATTTTGATATGGGCTACTTATCTATGTAGATGTTTGTAGTGGATCTGTTGGATTTGGAAAGTAATCATTCAACCTTAAACAATTTTATATACAAACTGAGAAATCCTTCTACCTTAAACTATTTATAAGCAATTTTACAAATATGCAATTTCTTTTAAATTGTTAAGTGTTAATATTCTGAATTGAAAACAATAATAATAAATGTGAAATGACCATATACAAAGTAAAATATATACAAACAGAAATTTATGATTTCAATGTTAAAAGCATCACCATCTCCTCCACTTCCACCCTTAAACAGTGTCATTATTTTTTCATTTAAATGCATTTATATGTTTTATTAACAATATTAATAATACAAGTTCAAAAAATAGTATTCTTATTTATATTTTTAATAATAATAATAATAATAAGAGTTTTGTTTGCAGAAAAGTCCTAATGTTTTTTTACAGAAAAGTCATAATATTTTTGTTTATAGAAAAGTCTCAATATTTTGGGTTAGTTTACGAAATAGTCCCAAATTAATTTGATATCGGTTTCAACCGGTCAAAAAGGGGCAAACTTTAAATTTTTGCTGGTTTTCAGGACTTTTTCATTAAAAAAAATCTTGGGACTAAAGTGTAACTTTTCCGTAAATATTGAGACTTTTCTCACAATTTCCCTAATTGTTATTATATATTTTATAAAAAAAATATATCTACCCTAATAAATAAAGATAATTTTGCCAAATGTCAACTTCTTATTGAATTTGACACATGTCATTTTTTTAAAATTTTAGAATTAATTTTTTCCACTTGTCATTTTTGTATTTTTTTTATTTTTTATTTTGACTTTCACCTATTAAATGTCACCTCATATTAATTAATGTGAATTAACATATATAGTAAACCTTCCATTTGTGAATTCTTATTTATATTAATATATTAATTAATTCCATTTGTGAATCTATATTAATTAAGACAAAATTACATAAATGGTCCTTGTGGTTTACTCTATTTATTGTATTTATTTCGAAAATTTACTTTAAAAAATGCTTTATTTTTACACCTTCATATTCAGCACGATTATTTAAAACATTATAATAAATTTTTATTAGTATAGATTGAATTACTTACTTATTCATCATTTCGTTTATATTTATTTCAAAATTTTACTTTAAAAAATACTTAATGTCTACATCTTATATTTAATTTTTATAATCAACCCGTGTAATACATGGGTCTCACGCCTAATTATATTACTATACATTCTATAAACATCAAAAATCAAGATACGTCATAGTATCATACCCCTTTTATTAAAAAGCTTTTAATTCTTTACATATAAAATTACTCGTAAAGTTATGGCATGATCCAATGTTCTAAAGGATCTTCCTAACTGCCACTTGCCTTATTTCACCTGTCAAATCTCCTTTCGCCAATCATATTTCACCAGGTCATTAAGATTAAGAAGCACAAAATGAAAGAGGCATCCTTCATGTTTCCATAAAGTTAACCACTTTGTTTGATAATAAATATAAAAATATATTTCAATAAACATGTATTAAAAGCTTTTAAATTTTGGAAAAACTGTAGTTAAGTTTATGATGAGAACTGCTTTTGAAGTGCTTACGCCTTACATTATGATGAAACTTAATTTAATTACACATCAATTTGACTTTGTAATTGGATGATATCATGGATGATATCAGTTACAACTTATGAGTGACCAAATTAATAGGTTAAATAGGATGTTAAAATAAACTCTTTTCTATAAAATTGAAAGTCTATTAGTTTAGATACGTTTCTTATCCTATTCTTTTTATAATTATTTCAAACTAGGTATAAGACCCATTTATTACATGAGTTTATTTAAAAGAAAAAAACTAAATATAAAATTATAAACATTTAAGAAGTTTGAATTTAAAATGAAAAAATTATTGAATTATAAAAATTGATTTGTTTTTTTTCTCTAAATTTAAACAAATAATTTAGATAAACAAATAAAGAAAATTAATAAAGCTTTAATTTAGTAATTTTGATATTAAAAAGAAAGTTCATTAACGAAATTAATATGCATTTATTATTGCATTTAAATATTATGTGAAATTTAATAAAATAGAAAAATCATGTGAAATAAAAATTAATTCAAAATAACCACAAAATGACATTTGACAAATTGAATGAGAGTCTGACAAATGGAAAAAAAAAACATTCATTTATTAGAGTAGATATTATAACTAATTAATATACTCCGTATTAAATACGTTTAAAAAATATTTTTAAAGTATTGTACATTAAATCATTAGAGAAATTATACGCATTTAGATGCACTAGTTAGCATTGCTCGTATTTTTACAATCTTTGCCCAAAATGTATTAATGTATTAATGTGTCTTCTTCACTTCCCTTTTTTCTAGACCTTATGCGTGATAAAAAGATAATAATTTTTATAGTTTAGAGATGATTGAAAAATGAAGTTGAAAGAGAAAAAAAAAATTATATGGCGTTGATGTTGAAAGATTGGTGGAGGGATGGAAATATCTCGAGTCCCAGCCTGTTAATTAGACCTGGTAATGGAGCAGGTTTGGAGCGAATCAATCTTGATCCAAACTCGTTTAACAAATTTCAAAAACCGATCCAAACCCGCTCTGTAACCCACATGATTTTGAATAATCAAACTCATACCTCTATCCACCAAATCAACATATATTCAAACTCATCCCATAACCCATAGTTTGTTTTGGATAATCAAACACAAATGTTTATTTAGAAAACGCATTACGTACTCAAGGACTTTCGATTGGAATTAAATTACAATTATAGTAACTTCTGATTGATTTTTGATTGTCGAATGCAATGATAGAGAATAGAAATTGCAAAACTTTCTTCCGATAGATAAATTACTTTATTGATATATAAATGAAATTAGTGATGCTTGATGAAATATTAATGAAGTGATACTGTGATTATTGGTAGAAGACTGAAAGTTTAGAAGACAACTCCTCAAGTTCTATATAAAAATAGTTTGGTCTTTGGCTTTTGCCCTTTGGACTTGTGTTTGAAATTAAAATTAAACTTTAAACATGATAAAATATAAACGTATAATTCTAAAATTTATACGGAACGGGTAAACGAATATAAAATTATGCTTCAAACCCATTTAATTCTTAAGGGTATGAATCAGATCATAATCAAAACACGCTCCGTTGCAACGCCTACTACTAATAGAGGTTGTAAGGTTAAAATAAAATGGATCTAGTAATTTAATAACCCAAATTGAGATTAATTTTTGGGTTAATTTTTTTGTTAGATTTTAATAGAATTTATCGGTTCAAATAAAAAAAAACCCCTTATAAATCAATCGTTTGACCATTTGTTGGTTATATATAACTTAAATTGGTTTTTAGTTAAACAAGTTGAGACGTACAATCATCATTAATATCAAATTTACGGTCATATGGTTTGAGTGTTTCGAGCTAGATAGAAAATGAAATAAGTGTGAAAATATATTTTTTGATTATTAATTAAAATTTTTCAAAAGTTTTCAACTACATAAAATATAACAAGTTGTATACTATATAAAAAAAATTAACTTCGTAGTACTGATAATTAGTAATAATATACACCGTGTAATATATATATATATATATATATATATATATATATATATATATATATATTACACGTTGTATATTATTACTAACTAGTTTATAACCCGTGGGAACCACGGTTATAAAATTAATTAAACTATCATATCAAAAAGTCAAAATTATTAATTAATTATTTTAAATAAATTATTACTTAAAAGATATTTTTTTAGTTATATAAAATTATAATCGTTGATTTAAATAAATACGTGAAGTTATATCATCTTATAATATGTATTAATTTTATTTTATTTTTCAATCTAATGTTATCAATTTAATATAATTAGAGTGAGAAAATTTAAAATTTAAAATTTAAAATTTAAAATGAAGAATCAATTATTAATTTAATGTAATTAAAGTGGAAAATTTTAAAATTTAAAATGGATAATTATCATTACTACGAAGTTAATTTTTTTTATATAGTATACAACTTGTTATATTTTATGTAGTTGAAAACTTTTGAAAATTTTTAATTAATAATCAATATATATATATATATATATATATATATATATATATATATATTAGGTGGAAGACCAATTTATTATATGAGTTTATTTAAAAGGAAAATTAACATTTGAGAAGTTTGAATTTATAAGAAAAATAAGAAAAAAAAATTTGAATTATTAATATTAAAATTAAAGTGTTTTTTTAATTAAATAAACAATTTAGATAAATAAACAAAGAAACTAATGAAGCTTTAATGTAAAAATTTTGAAATCAAAAGGAAAGTTAATTAATGATATTGATATGCATTTATTATTATGTTTATTGTAATTATTATATTTACATACTTTTTTAAATATTATGTGAAATATAATAGAATGAAAAACAAAAAACAATAAAATGACATGTAAAAAACTAGTTTAAAATAACCATATAATGATATGTAGCAAAGTGAATAAGACTGTAACATGTGACAAAAAAGTTTTTTATTTTCTTAATATATATATATATATATATATATATATATATATATATATATATATAGAGAGAGAGAGAGTGAGAGCCAAGTTCAAATGTTTCTAACATCTATTGTTTGATAGAATGCACCAATAAGAATTTAGTAAAAAATAAATTATTAGTTAATCAAATAAAGATAGATATTAAGTGATTTCCATAATTATATGTATATTAAATGATATCCATAATTATAATTATGAAAACTAATTAAATTCGTCATTAATATCAGCAATAATATTCTTTCAGAATTAATCTGCATCTAGGTTTTTATGCATGGATTCGTATTTTATTTCATGACCTACTCATTCGAAATACAACAAAGTTGCCTGGAAAATTGAGAACAATAGTGTATTCTAGCATAATGAGAGTTTATTCTACAAAAATGAAAGTATATTCTAACAGAATAAGAGTGTATTCTCGTAGAACACACTCTTGTTCTTCATATTCCATGCTACTTTATTCTATTTCGAGTGAGTGAGTCCATAAACAAAACACAAACTCATATATGAAAACCAATATCCGAATTCATTCTGAAAAAATATTATTTCTGACATTAATGACGAATTTAATTAGTTTCCATAAAAAAGAATTATAATTATCGATATCATTTAATATACATACAATTATGGAAATCATTTAATATCTATCTTTATTAAATTAAATAATTATTTAATTTTACTAAATTCCTATTAGTGCATTTTAGCACACAATAAATATAAGAAACACATGAACCTAGCCATATATATATATATATATATATATATATATATATATATATATATATATATATATATATATATATATATATATATATAAGGTGTAAGACCCATGTATTATATGAGTTTGTTTAAAAGAAAAAATAACATTTGAGAAGCTTGAATTTATAAGAAAAATAAGAAAAAAAAATTGAATTATTAATATTAAAATTAAAATGTTTTTTTCTTTTAAATTTAGATAAATAAACAAAGAAAACTAATGAAACTTCATTGTAGAAAATTTAAAATTAGAAGAAAAGTCAAATAATGAAATTGATATGTATTTATTATAATTATTATATTTACATATTATTTAAATATTTTGTGGAATATAATAAAATGAATAAAAAAACATAAAAAGATATGTGAAAAAAAACTAATTTAAAATAACCAGAGAATGATTTGTAGCAAAATGAATAAGACTGTGACCTGTAACAAAAAGTTCTTTATTTCTTAGAGTATATATATATATATATATATATATATATATATATATATATATATATATATAGGGAGAGTTTTATGAAAACTATATTATTAGGACAATACATGTTGGAACCAATGAAAACATAACAACATATCACTTTAGAATAAACTATATAAATAAATTCTAAAAATACATTAATTATGAATAAAGAATTGGACGCGTGTCACCTGATCAATAGTTTATATGTTGTCCTAGTTATGCATTGTTCTATATATATATATATATATATATATATATATATATATATATATATATATATATATATATATATATATATATATATATATATAGAGCTAGGTTCAAATGTAGATGAACATCTATTGTATGAACGTGTGGACAGTGTTATTCTGTGAGAATGACAAAGAAAATATGTTGTTTAATAATATGAATACGTTCAATCTTACATAACTATTGTTATTATCACACATTCTCACTAATTAAATCGTCTATAAGGTTATTATAGACTTTTTATTATTATTCTCATTCTGTCATAATGTTGTCGGAATGTTTATTGAGTCGTATTCTGTCAGAATGATAATGAGTGAAAAACGATTTGTGAGAACAAAAATGAATAAAAATTAGTGAGAATGCATGAAAATGACCATATTTTTGTAAGGTTGAACGTATTCGCATTAATAAACAATGTATTCTCTTAGTAATTCTCATAGAATCACACTGTCCACACGTCCACACAATAATTGTCCATCCACATTATAACCTAGCCCTATATATATATATATATATATATATATATATATATATATATATATATATATACATAGGTTCAAATGATTCTCACATATATTGTGTGTTACAAATGCACCAATAAAAATTTAGTAAAAATTATATGTATATTAAATGATATCTATACTTACAATTTTTTTATGGAAACTAATTAAATTCGTCATTAATGTTAACAATAATATTTTTTCAGCTTGAATTCGTATCTAGAAGAATGAGAGTGTATTCTACCAGAATGAGTGTCGTTATTCATATTCCATTTAACTTTATTATATTTTAAGTGAGTGAGTTCTGAAACAAAAAACGAACCCACAAATAAAAACATAGATGCGAATTCATTTTGAAAAAATGTTATTGCTGACATTAATGACGAATTTAATTAGTTTCCATAAAAAGAGAATTATAATTATGGAAATCATTTAATATATTTTTCATTTAATTAAAATCTTATTTAATTTACTAAATTTCTATTGGTGCAATCTAACACACAATAAATATAAGAAACACATTAACATATATATATATATATATATATATATATATATATATATATATATATATATATATATATATAATTTTTTTATTAATTAAATTTATTGGTCTACTTTTTATTATAACACTTATTACGTAATACTTATACGGAGTATTAATTTTGAATATTATTTAAGAAACGTCTATAAGAAAATAAATTTGTTGCAATCAAATGTATGCACACATGACATTTCTAGTTTAGTTATCCATTTTCTTTGTTTTTTGGAACGACGGCTATATATTAAAAACGAAAGCTTAATAAAAATGAGCAAAAATACAAATTAAGATAGAATTGGATGATGAACCCACACATTCCATTTTTTTTTTTTTTTTTGCCCTATTGTTTCTAAAAGAAAAAAAAACATGACAATGTTATCAAATTCATTTTTTATTGTATTGTTACAACATGCATTTTTTCTCCTCTCTATCTTTATAAAATAAATTTTTCGTAGAGCATAATGTTGAAATATGAAGTTCTAGAGAAGTTCAAAACCACAAAAAATTTGTAAATTGTAAGTCATTTTTCATTGGTCATTATAATCAAAATATCACCAAAATGTCAAATAACAGTAATTTTTTACATTTTATGTCAAAACAAAATATCACCAAAATATGAAATTTTATAAAAGAAAATTAGAAATATACTTTATTAAAAAATGTGAATAAATAATTTTTTTTAATAAGTTTACGTGTTTTGACAGTTCATGTAAATTTACAAAAAGAAAATACTAGACAAATATAAATTTTGTATATAAAAGGGGTAAAATTAGAAATGAAATTCTGTTGTAGCATAAATATATAAGTTTATAAAGAAATATATTTTTTTAATCGAAAAAAATGATATAACAATAAGATAGAATTAAGCAAGGTTGTCAAGATCGGGATCCTACATAGGATCGTTTTTGGGTTTGCAAGATCGGGATCGGGATCCTAAGATCCTACAAAATGAAACATAATTTTAATTTATAATTTTAATACATGAAAAGTATTTTAAACATTCAATTTTTTGTAAAAGTTTTAAAAACTTCAAAATATTAGTCATAAGTCACAACATAAAATGATAAACGGTAACTTGGTAAACGGGTAAAAGACATAAAGTGGTAAAATGTTTTCATTTGCAAAAAAAAAAAAAAAATAAATAAAAAATAAAAAATAAAAAATTCAAGGAAAGGTAGGATCGGATCGGATCCCGATCCTACGATCTTACGATCCTACCCCAAATACGACCCGTTTACGATCCGGATCGTTTTTCATACCTAGGATCGTAGGATCGTAAGATCCTACGATCAGGATCGCGATTTTGACAACCATAGAATTAAGAATGATGTATTATTTGTACCATCTTAGGGGTGTTTCGATAGGAAAAAAAGAGGGTGTTTATTGCTTATTATTACTTATTTCCACTACAATAAGCTAAGTTTAAGTGTTTTGATAGAAATTCTTAAAAATCAGAGAGGGATAAGCTAAATAAACTAATTTTATTAAGCATCTCTCCCTTTACTTATTATTAATTGCTTATTCCCACCGCAAATCTACTTTAATAAGTAAATGTTTTTTTTGTCACATGTCACATTCTTATTAAATTTGACAAATGTTATTTTGTGATTATTTTGAATTAATTTTTATTCCAGATATCATTTTATGCTTTTTCTATTTTATTAATTACACATAGTATTTAAATGCAATAATAAATTCATATTAATTTTCTTAATGAACTTTCCTTTTAATTTCAAAATTACTAAACTAAAGCTCCATTAATTTTCTTTATTTATTTATCTAAACTATTTGTTTAAATTTAGAGAAAAAAACACTTTAATTTTTAAAATTCAATATTTTTCTTATAAATTCAAACTTTTCAAATGTTTAGACTTTTATATTTAATTTTTTTTAAAATAAATCAAGTAATAAATGGGTCTCTAAACTAATAAACAAACTAATAAACAATCTAAATAACCGTTAATAAAGTCGTAGATGGTCTTAAATTCAACCTCTTAAAACTTATCAGTCTCGATAACTTCTTAAAACTTTATCATTCTCGATTCGTTAGCAGTTCAAGATTGAATACTCCACAGAGTCACCACTGTGACATTTACCACGTGGCATATCATTAGTAGGTTAACAGCGGTAGGCTCCACCTTCCACTCCAAAAAAGAATATATAAAGCCACTCCACCTCCATCTATCTCCTACAAGCTCCACCTCCTTCCTTCTGCTTACTCCACGGTACCGCCATCTCCGCCTCCGGCCACCGAGCACAGAATTAAAAACTAGAAATTTATTACACACTTCACAAGGCTACAAAATGGGTACCGGAGAATATGACTACCCGAAATCGAACTTCGAGCAGCAGCCGCACAAAGTTGCCATTCCGCCACCGCAACCATTCATAAAATCGTTGAAGAGCACCGTGAAAGAAACATTTTTTCCCGATGACCCACTGCGCCAATTCAAAAACCAGCCTCCTTCACGAAAATTCGTACTCGGAGTTCAGTATTTCTTCCCCATTTTCGACTGGGGATCTCGTTATAATTTGAGTTTCTTTAAATCCGACATAATTGCCGGTATCACCATTGCTAGTTTAGCAATCCCTCAGGGGATCAGCTACGCTAAGCTCGCCAACCTCCCGCCGATTCTCGGCCTGTGTAAGCTCTTCAAACTTTTCCAGCGTTATTTCACCTCTATCAATTATCATGGTGGGTTTAGACTTCGATATAAATTACTGAGAGAAAAAATTGTATTTTTTTTTTTTTTGTTGAATTTTGCAGATTCGAGCTTCATTCCTCCATTAGTCTATGCTATGATGGGAAGTTCGAAAGATTTAGCAGTGGGGACGGTGGCAGTAGCGTCGCTGCTGATAGGTTCCATGTTAGGTGCGGTGGTGAACGCCAATGAAGACCCAAAGTTGTATCTTCAGTTAGCTTTCATGGCAACGTTCTTCGCCGGAGTTTTCCAAGCTTCATTGGGAATCTTTAGGTTAATATACAGATCTTCAAACACATATTTAATTAAAAATAAAATGAAGGCCTCTCAACACCATAATCGAATCCATGCAGGCTTGGGTTTATCGTTGATTTCTTGTCACACGCGACGATCGTAGGGTTCATGGGTGGCGCTGCGACGGTGGTTTGTTTACAGCAGCTGAAAGGAATATTGGGTCTCGAACACTTCACTCATGGCACTGATCTTGTCTCTGTGTTGCGATCTGTCTTCACTCAAACCCACGAGGTTCTTGAAATAAATTATTGATTTTTTACTCCCTTTATTAATTAAAAAATAATTGACTTTTAATACGTTTTACATGTTATTAATACTAATAAATTAATTCTCAAAACTACAGTGGAGGTGGGAGAGTGCAGTTTTGGGCATTTGCTTCTTGTTCTATCTCTTGGTTGCTAGATTTGTTGTAAGTATTTATTTTTTAATACTATATATTTCACTTCGTTGGTTTATATATATAAACACGAATTAAAAAATAATCTGTAATCTGAAAACTGATGTACACAGAGTACAAAACGACCAAAGCTATTTTGGATATCGGCAATGGCTCCTTTGACATCGGTCATCTTGGGGAGCGTTCTTGTTTATCTCACCCATGCCGAGAAACACGGTGTTCAAGTGGTTAGTTTCTTAATTCAGATAACCAAATTTTTATATTTGACTATCCATTCTATATTTCGTCCATAGTACAAAAAATTGTTATTATCTGGGAGAGTTATCAAAATGATAAACACGATAATACTGGTAAAAGATTCTGGATCTACTATACTATCCAAACCGTGTGTCATCAGATATATGTCATTATCTTACATCCGACATATTTCGGACAATTTTCATAAAGTCGACTATTGGTCAATAAGATTCTTTCACAGTTTCTTTTGTATCCCTTAACTTTAAAAAAAAATTATAAATACAATAATTAGTTATATGTCTTTTGTGTAAAATACAGATTGGGGAATTGAAGAAAGGACTAAACCCTATAACAATAATGGACTTGTCTTTTGGGTCTCAATATCTATCTACGGCAATCAAGACCGGCATCGTCACGGGTGTTATTGCTCTTGCTGTAAGTCGTTTGTCCTCTATGCTTTACCACTTGTACTTTCAATTATTTCTTCCCACTTGCATTTATTTCCAAAACTTCTAAAAAAGAAAAAAAAAATGTTCAGAGTCACGGGACTATTTGTTTGATCAAAAATTGGGTAGCAAAATATTCCATAAAATCAAAAAGTACATGTACGATACAAGTCATTACAATATGTCTATAGTGATAAGGGGTAACAGTGTAATTTTTGCATTCCATTTCAAATTTTGAAAAAAAAAAAACAAAAAATAAAGTTTTATGGAGTACATGAGCACTGTTTTGATCAAATTTGGATTAAACACACATGTTACATGATTTCATGGATAAGGTGCAAGTCATTAGGGAGGGTCTATCTTGAGGGATAATAATGTAATTTGCATTCCATTACCTAACTTTCACCCCAATCCCAAAAAGAATCATATTTAGAGCATATAGTACAAGTCATTATAGCATATTCTCATCAGGGGCAATAATGTAATTTCAAACAGGAAGGAATTGCTGTGGGAAGAAGCTTCGCCATGTTCAAGAACTACAACATTGATGGAAACAAGGAGATGATTGCTTTTGGCATGATGAACATAGCTGGATCATGCACTTCTTGCTACCTCACCACTGGTGTGTAAAATTACCATTATACCCTTTTTCGATATCTTTGAGCTTCCGGTTTAAGTTACATATTTCTTTTACTAAACCAATATAAATTATAGGTCCATTTTCGCGTTCGGCTGTGAACTTCAATGCGGGATGCAAAACAGCGGTTTCAAACATCGTGATGGCAATTGCGGTGATGATCACATTGTTGTTCCTGACACCACTTTTTCATTACACACCGCTTGTTGTGTTGTCTTCGATCATCATTTCAGCAATGTTGGGTCTTATTAACTATGAAGAAGCTATTCATCTATGGAATCTCGACAAGTTTGACTTTGTTGTGTGCATGAGCGCGTATTTTGGGGTGGTATTTGGGAGTGTTGAAATCGGATTAGTCATTGCGGTATGATTTTTAATTAATTACATATAAATTATAATACAGTCTCATGTGTTTTCAGTATTTTAATTTAGTTTAAACGGGACAATTGTAGGTTGCATTGTCATTGCTTAGGATACTCCTATTTGTCGCGAGGCCAAAAACATTTGCACTAGGTCACATACCTGATTCATCGATCTATAGAAGCATCGATCAATACCAAAACGTGAAAACTGTCCCAGGAATCCTCATACTTCAAATTGATGCACCAATTTACTTTGCTAATGCTGGCTACTTGCGTGAAAGGTATAATTATTCAGCTCATCGAGTTAAAATGCTCAAAAAAACATACCCTTGAATGATTTTTTAATTTCAAAATTTCGCTATTTGTCAGAATTTCAAGATGGGTTGATGAGGAGGAAGACAGATTGAAGACGGCAGGGGAGGATAGCTTGCAATACGTCATACTTGCACTGAGTGGTAAGTGACCACCAACTGAGTCCTATATTATATGTAGCTAGTTTAGAAAAAACAAAAAAAAAGTAAAAATAAAAAAATATAGATTGAAAAATAACATCGTGGTCGTTGCAGCGGTGGGGAATATCGACACGAGCGGGATTACAATGATGGGAGAGGTTAAAAAGGTTATGGAAAGAAGAGGACTAAAGGTACTAATTAATAACGATGTTTTAATGTTTTATTATATATTTAAATCTGAACGATGTATGGCTAAATCTTGATGTGTTACATATGATAATCTTGTATAGTTGGTTTTGGCGAATCCGGGAGGAGAGGTGATAAAAAAGATGAATAAAGCAAAGTTGATAGAAGTCATCGGGCAGGAATGGATATATCTAACGGTAGGAGAAGCCGTTGGAGCCTGCAACTTCATGCTTCATACATACAAAAATGTCGAAAAGTCGGGTTCAAGTGGATCATCGTTGGGAAAAGAGACGCAAAGTGACAGTAATGTTTAATGGACGTCGTTATAAGAGCATTTATTAGTTTTTGTCTTGAGAGGCGTATTCATGCTGATAAATAATTTGTATATTGATTAGCTCGTTTTGTCAAGTTCTTCTAATTTTTACGAGTAGAACGTTCTCTTTCAAGTAAAATGTGCAAGGAAAACGGATAATAATTACCGAGTTACGAAATGGAAGTAAGGGCTCGTTTTCAGCTACCATTGTCAGATTTACACATTGATATATACGTCTTATATCAGAAATTATAAAGCGTTAATATAAAAATGATAGTACAAGCATATTTACACCATACATATTGACATTGAAATATATCTCTAAAACTTAGCGACAACACATAACATACAAACGTCATTAATCACATTCTAAGGAAATTACGGGATTGTACAGAAAGAAAGTGGTGAAATAGTTAATTATGCAAGTAAAAAACAGGTAAAAATGCAATTAGTTATCAACTAATTATACATATTTCTCGCTATAGATTGTGATAATAAGAGAAGATCATATGATTTGGTGGTCAAGGCCTTTTCTGATGACATCTATTCGAGATTGTTGAGCATGTTAATGAAGCCTTCCTCTTATGCTCCATGGCTAGGAATGTCTGGAACCTTCCATAGTGAAGGTGCCCTCTTTTGTAGGATGTGTGTTTTGGCACCTTTTCTAAAGTCTGCTTATGTTTTGCTTTCTTTGAAGTAAAAGATGATTGTTTTGGTATTGTTTTTTTTTCTTGATCGAAGGGGTATCCCTTTTTTATCGAAAAAATATATCTTATAGTAGTTTGATTAAAAATATTGTGTGTATGTGTATATATTCTAATATCTAAAAGTAAATACAAATAATACTTGCCAAATATATTTGGGCTTTAAATTACTTAAATTGCATGATGGTATTTTGGGCTTATAGAGTATCTAGTGACTAGTCCATGTTTTTAATTAGTTTAAAAAATAAATAAAGCCCAACCGCTTATACCTTTTTTTTTATTTCTTTTTGTACGGGTCAAATTAGAAAGAAAAAAAAAAGGTAAACTTAAGTTATTTATGTTTTAATGATTAGCAAAAGGAGAATAAAAGAAAAGGGGTTTTAACCCCACTGGAACGATCGAGAGAAAACTAAAATACACACTCGTATATAATATATGTGTCTTGAAATCAAAACAAGACACGGAGATCATGGATTAAAAATGCAACATAAAATGTTTGTATGTGTGTTCGGGTGCAACAAATGAGAGAGAGAGAGAGAGAGAGAGAGAGAGAGAGAGAGAGAGAGAGAGAGAGAGAGAGCAAACTAAAGAAGAAAATTGTAGGCGTGGCTATGTGGTGGTGCTAGAGTGGCACAAGAGACTAGCAACGGTTATAGTGTCTGGACTTCGTGAAAATAACCCCACACCAATGTTATGTGTGTAAACTAATGAACAAAATATTGGTAGAGTTTCATTATTGAATAATAAAAGAGTACATTATAATGAAAGGGAAATACAATATAAATAGGAAAGTTAATTAGGTTAAACATAGTTATTGGTCAAAAAGGTCAAACATGACCCAAACCAGAAAAATGCCTAATAACTTTATTATTAGGTTAACACCCCCCCCCCCCCCCCCTTTTTTTTTTCTTTCTAAAACTCATACAACAATAAGCATTGAGAGTTTGTCAATCAGAAAATGAAACTGATGAGCAGTCAAGGCTTTCGTAAATATATGAGCAATGTGCATTGTGGATGGAACATGAGGAAGAGAAATAGTCCCCTACTGAAAGTGGTGACGAGGGAAATGACATTCAATCTCAATATTCTTTGTCCACTCATGAAACAATGAATTCTTGGCAATCATTATTGCACTCTCATTGTCACAGTGCAAAGGGATAGGGAGTGAAATATGAACACCCGTATTTGCAAGAAGCCATCACAGCCACACAATCTCGCAAGTAACAACAGCCATAGTTCGATACTCAAATTATGTAGATGATCGAGAGACGGCATCTTGTTTCTTACTTTCCCATGAAATCAACAAATCTCCCAGAAAGATACAATACCTAGTAGTGGACTTGATATCATAAACATTGTTATCCAAGTCAGCATCACTATAGGCACGCAACTCAAGAGAGGAAGTGAAAGGTGTTGGGGTGCAAAGCTCTCCATTTGGTGATGACTTGAAGGCTTCACCCCTATTATGACATGTGTGGGAATAGCCTTGTGACTTGTGGGTTAAGCTTCCCTATATATAGTAGTTTAATGTTTTTTGTAGGATGAGAGAGCTCTCATTTTGTATAGATGAGTAGATTAGTTTGAGAGAGAGTATTGTAGGAAGCAAGTACATGCTACTATAAATGTTTTTCTACTACATTTTAACAATACAATTGTACTTAAACATTAATTTGTTTCTTTCGATTATGCACTTCTACGTTCCGCAATGTCAAATCAAAGCTTCATGTCCTAACAAGTGGTATCAGAGCCAAATCATGAAGATTTAAGCGATTAGTTCATGGAACGGTTCATGATTTGACTATATTTTGCGTAATCGATTCAAGATTCGAAATCTTTTGGTGAGTCTCTCCAAAATTTCTAAATTGTGTATATCTTTCTTTGAATTTCTTGTTTATCAAGATTTTCCAGTTGGATCTATTTTGTTTCATGCCAAATTTGTTGATCCAATTCATTTTCTTTCATTGATTCATATATTTTTTAGCCCGATCCTATTGATCCAATATGTATGTGTTGATCCATCCCGATCTATGTTAAATTGATCCAAATATACAATTTGTTAGTGTTCATATGATTCAAAAGCCCAAATTCTTGTTTACAATTCACCTGATCTGATTGAAAGCCCAAATCATTCACTAATTTTTCAAAACTTTTCTCGACATCTACTTTATCATTCATTCACATTGTTTGTTGGATTTTCTTCTCAAATCATTCAATATTGAATCAGAATTCATCTCTAAATCTCGCATCCAATTGTGTACTTAATCTACATGAGATTTTTTTAGATTTGGTTTGATCTTCAACGTGATATCATCTCATCAATTTTGTTGTGGTTCCAAATCGTTAATCGATCTACAGATTTGATTTGATTTGTCAATTGATTCTTTCAATTAGATCAATTTGGAAGAAAATTTAGGTATATGACTTGTGTTCTTAATTCATCCAGGAGCTAGACAAGTACTGATGGATGAGGCGTACAAGTCTAAGTTCTCAATTCATCCAGGAGCTACAAAGATGTACATGGACCTCAGACACAGATACTAGTGGCCTTGTATGAAGAGAGATGTAACATGGTACGTCGAGAGGTTAAGGCCGAACAATAGATGCCCCATGGAAAATTACAACCTCTGGATATCCTGATGTGAAAGTGGGAACAAATAACGATGGACTTCATCACCAAATTACCAAAGACTCCTCGTGGTGTAGACACTATCTGGGTATTATCGGATAAATTAAACAAGAGTACCCATGATATGTGCATAATTAATCATATGTTTAACATATATTTCTATTCATTTTTGGCTAATTATATGCATAATATGGACAAAAGGTACTTAATAATGCTTATATTGTGTTTTCAGTCCAAAAGACATGCTTGGAAGCAGAAAGGAAAAAGGAGAAGCAATTATAGATCAAAGAATGAAGAAAAAGGGAAAACTATACACTTACTCGGCGAGTCCACGCATGTACTCGGCGAGTTCATTAGAATGTTCCCGAAAGAAAAGTCAAGATTCCTTACCGAACACGGATTTCACACTAGTACTCGGCGAGTCCACGACCTACTCGCCGAGTAGCCCCTGTTTTGTGATAATTATAAATAGCGGGTCTTAATCCGATGAAAGGACTGCTGGAACCTTTGGGGAGAAGCAAGTTGCGATTGAAGAGCTAGAAGAACCCTAGAGAACGAAGATACAACCTAGAATCCAATTCCGAAGAAGATTTGAGGCACATTCTCATCATTCTACTTAATCTATTGTTTCTCAACTATGGTTAGACAATTAGAATTCGTTTTATTGCTGTTAATTACCTCAATCATGAGCTAAAACTCTTAAACTTCTGTTTGGGGATACAAAATTGATATTATGGTTTGATTAATGGTAGGATTAATTAAATATTGGTGATCTTGTTAATTTTAGCTTGTTAAAGAACCTTGTGTGTGAATGACAACTAATTTTCTGTTAATAGGAAGATAATTAAATAGTATGAACATCTTTTAATTATCAACCCCATATGTTTATGTGACCACTTTATCATATGTCTAGGACTAACGAACGTGAAACTAGAATTAATAAGAAAAATTAGGTAAATTCATGTGTGAGCTTGTTTGATGACCATCAGCAAGAGGTTAACTAAAGGACCAATTTAGTTAGCTATTACAAGTCTAAATTAACCCGAATAAATAATCTAGTGAATTAAATTAAATTAGACAACTGATCACTGTTTGAGCTAGTTTGTTTTCTAAGGATTATCGTAGCGAACGCAAGGCTAATCACTTGAATAGGTAGCCAATAGAAGAATTAATCCATTGCACTATTACCATAATATCAACCATAGGATCAATTGAGTTGAACTAAACAGAAGTCCCTTTTATTATTAAATTCAGTTAAATCTTTGTTTTTCTAGTTCTTAGCCTAAGTAGTATTAGTAAGTTTCTAGTCTTGTAAAACTAGAGAAAACCCATATTTACTATTTAATTTAGATAAAATTAGTTTTTAGTTTTAATTTACCGTTCCCTGAGTTCGACACTCTACTTACCCAACTATACCACTAAAAGACAGGTTCACTGCCTTTGTGTGCTCAATTTATAACTCAAAAGTAGGATTAAAACCAGTGCATTTCACACACATCAAGTTTTTGACGCCGTTGCCGGGGAACGGTTCTAAATTAGCACTAATTTCTATTTTTATCGATCCTTTGTGTGGGATTTATCTTACTCAAAGTTAATTCTGAGGTAATTTAGTAGTTAGTATAGGTTTTGATCAATCCTTGTTTTAATAAATTAAGTAGAAAATTTTTCTGTTTTTACCTTGAACTCGCCGAGTGCACTCGACGAAACTCGGCGAGTCCATCACTGTTCACAGTTTTAGCTTTTATTTTATTTTTGTTCTTTTTACGCATTTTTCTTGTTTTATTTGCAGTTGTTTCATGACCCGAGGATCTGATACACCTTTGATCCCTCCTCTAGACGACCCGGAATCCGCCCTAAGGAAGAACAAAGGAAAATCCGTTGGAGAATCCGCTTCTTCAAGGAATTCGCCATTAAAGAACCTAAAGTCCGTTTTCAGCAAGAAGAAGAGCAGCAAATCAGGAGCATCCAGCGCCTCTTTGACAATCGAAGACCCAATTAAAGAAGACGCCGAGTACGAGACCGAGGAAGAAGAAGACCCTACATTCGGTCACGTTTCCGATTCCGACGACGAATTAGCTATTCTCATGGCTAACATTGATGAAGTCCCCATGGGGGAATGGAAGAAGAGGATACGCGATGATACCGGACCGGGACTTGTGCAACCCGCAATTCCCGCTACTGCTACTTTTGAGCTCAAGGGTCACATCCTGGCTCTACTTAAGGAGATCCTCTTCACAGGCAAAGACCACGAAGACGCTTACAAACACTTGGACGAAGTTAATGATGTAGCTTATTATTTCAATGTTCCAAATGTGCCTCGGGAAACTCAACTACTTCGCATGCTTCCGGTTACTTTGAAGGGTACTGCCAAGGATTGGCTCAAGTCATTGCCCCCAGGATCTATCACTACATGGGCCCAAATGAAAGAAGAGTTCATTGATCAATTCTGCCCGCCATCCAAGATATCCAAGCTAAAGAAAGCCATAGCTAACTTTGAACAACAAGCTGGAGAATCACTATATGAAGCTTGGGAGAGGTACAAGAGCCTGCTAAGGAATTGCCCACATCGTGACCTCAATAGTCAACAAGAAGTCTCCATCTTCTATGATGGAGTAAATGTTACCACTAGGCAATTACTTGACTCGCAAGGTCCACTCACGAAGAAGGCACCCCCAGTGATAAAGCAACTAATTGAAGAATTCTCTAAGCATTCTAGAGAATACCACAATCCAAGAAATGATGTGACGAGGGGGGGCCGCTTATGCAGCTTCAGAAGACTTGTCAGCAGTTATGGCTATGCTAAAAACCATGGATAGGAGGATGGATAAAATGGACCAAACGATACATGCTATTCGGGTGGGTTGCGAAAATTGCAATGGGCCTCACCTTACTAGAGACTGCGACTTGGATGAGAATGGCAACAAAAAGGTGCAAGTTTGTTACTCAAGTAGGGACCGATATGATGAAGATTGGCGTAGACCAAAGAAAGAGTGGCTCCCTTATGACGAGTACAAGAAGGCTAAGGAGGAGAAGTTCAAGCAAAAGGGAAGGGGTTTTTACCAAAAGGAGGAGCCATCACAAGAAAGAAAACCAAGTTTGGAAGAAATGCTTACCAAATTTGTAGCTGCTTCAGAAAAGAGACATAGTGATCATGATGCTGCAATTCAAGAAACAAGGACCATGCTTAGAAACCAGCAAACATCTATCCACAACATAGAAACGCAGCTAGGGCAACTTGCTCAACAAATAAACCAAAGATCACCGGGCGAACTTCCTAGCAAAACCGAAAACAACCCACGAGGCGCGCACATAAACATAGTCACAACAAGAAGTGGGAAAATAATCACTCCTCTGGCCCCTATTCAGAATGAAGCACCCAAAGAATCACAGAAGGAGGAAGCAGAAAATCAAGCAGAAAATCAAAATCTTCAATCTGACAGCTCTACTCGCCGAGTACAGAATATGGACTCGGCGAGTCCACTGCCAATTCCGAACAATCAGACCCCTAAAAAGTTTTACCAGCCGCCATTGCCATACCCAGCCCGAGCTAAGAAAGTGAAGCAGGAAGAGGAGTACCAGAAGTTTCTAGATCATATAAAGGCTCTTCAAATCAACATACCCTTCATCGAAGCTGTCGCACAAATGCCCAAATATGCAAAGTTCCTTAAGGAACTTCTCACTAATAGAAGGAAGATGGAGGAAGTGAAGAAGGTAGTCCTCAATGAGAATTGCTCAGCCGCCATGCTCAACAAACTACCAAAGAAGAAGGGTGACCCGGGGAGCTTAACTTTACCTTGCCAATTTGGCAATTTGGCTACCACTCATGCCTTGGCTGATTCAGGAGCAAGTGTAAATTTAATGCCTTATTCATTCTTCAAGAAGCTGGATCTCCCGGAACCAAGACCAATTCGTATGGCGATTCATTTAGCTAACAAGACAATCACTTTCCCAAGAGGAATATGTGAAGACTTAGTGGTCAAAGTGGACAAGTTTGTCTTTCCCGCTGATTTCATAATTCTAGACATGGAGGCGGATCCTCAAGTCCCAATCATCCTTGGAAGACCCTTCCTCAACACGGCAAGTGCTATAGTAGACATGAAGGACTCGAAGCTCACTTTGCGGGTAGGAGAAGATTCAGTCACATTTGGGGTTGATCAAGCTATGAAGTATGCACGGAATAGTGACGACACGACATTCTCAATTGACATGCTTGATGAATTATTGGAGGAATGCATAAGTGAAGATTCCAGCAAGTTCACAATTTCTGACGAAGAATTTGATGCAGAAAAAGACTTAATGGACATCGAGAGGCTGCTGGAAGAAGCTGAGTTTGAGGAATTGGTGAGGCAATTTGACACTTCAACTCGCCGAGTAGGGCCGATATACTCGCCGAGTCCAAGCGAAAAAAAAAACAGAATTCGTAAATTCAGCTACCAACTCGCCGAGTCCCTTACCTACACTCGGCGAGTACAACAAACAGAACCCAAATTCTGAGCTCAAAAAGTTACCAGAACATTTGGAGTATGCCTTCCTTGAAGATGGCCATCAAAAGCCAGTCATTATAGCCTCTGACCTTTCCAACTCTGAAAAGGAAGAACTAGTGCAAGTTTTGAAGAAGCGAAAACGGGCCATAGCATGGAGCATTACCGACATTAAGGGAATAAGTCCCTCTTATTGTTCACACAAGATTAACCTGGAAGAAGGAGCAAAGCCGGTTGTGCAGCACCAAAGAAGACTAAACCCAAATATGCAAGAGGTGGTCAAGAAAGAAGTGGTCAAGCTTTTAGATGCGGGGATTATATATTCCATTTCCGACAGCCCGTGGGTAAGTCCGGTTCAAGTGGTGCCCAAGAAAGGAGGGACGACGGTCATAACCAACGAAAAGAATGAGCTTATTCCGACACGAACGGTAACCGGTTGGAGAATGTGCATCGATTATCGAAAACTAAACGATGCCACTCGTAAAGACCATTTTCCCTTACCCTTTATTGATCAAATGTTAGAAAGATTATCGGGCCATAGTTATTATTGCTTCCTAGACGGATTTTCGGGTTATTTCCAAATACCCATAGACCCATTGGACCAAGAAAAGACCACATTCACTTGCCCAAGTGGGAATTTTGCTTATCGATGCATGCCCTTTGGGCTATGCAATGCACCCGCGACATTTCAAAGGTGCATGATAGCCATATTCCACGACATGGTGGAAAAATTCATGGAAGTCTTTATGGACGATTTTTCTGTTTTTGGATCTTCCTTCCATGATTGTCTCACAAATCTTGACCTAATGCTTGCTAGGTGTGAAAAGACCGACTTAGTCCTTAATTGGGAAAAATGTCACTTTATGGTTAAGGAGGGTATAGTTTTGGGCCACAAGGTTTCCAAATCGGGAATTGAAGTTGATCGGGCAAAGATTGACACCATTGCCAAATTACCTCCACCAACTAATGTGAAGGGTATTAGAAGTTTTCTAGGACACGCGGGTTTTTACCGGCGTTTTATCAAAGATTTTTGTAAAATAACTAGACCTCTAACACAATTACTCCTAAAAGATGCACCATTTAATTTTACTAAAGAGTGTTTAGGGGCATTTGAATTTTTAAAGGAAAAATTGACTAATGCCCCGATCATTGTTGCACCAAATTGGAATTTACCATTTGAAATAATGTGTGATGCTAGTGATTTTGCATTAGGAGCTGTCCTTGGTCAAAGGGTTGATAAGCACTTCCGACCCATATATTATGCTAGCAAGACTTTAAATCCAGCCCAAGAAAACTACACCACCACGGAAAAGGAATTATTAGTTGTGGTGTACGCTTTTGATAAATTCCGCCCTTATTTAGTTTTATCTAAAACAACTGTTTTTACTGACCACTCTGCTATCAAGTATTTGTTTGCCAAACAGGATGCCAAGCCAAGATTGATACGATGGGTTCTACTTCTTCAAGAGTTTGACATAGAGATACGCGACAAAAAGGGAATGGAGAATGTAGCAGCTGACCACTTGTCAAGGCTTGAAAACCCGCGATTGCAAGAAGATAGAGTTGGAGATGATTTTCCGGACGAGTATATTATGGTGACTGTGGGAGAAGAACCATGGTTTGCAAATATAGCTAATTACTTAGCTAGCAATTACATCCCAAAAGATCTCACAAGTCAACAAAAGAAGAAATTCTTTTCCGAGATAAAGTATTACTTTTGGGATGAACCATATCTTTTCCGAAGCTGCGCGGATGGAATCATACGAAGATGCGTGTTTGGGAATGAAAGCTGGAAAATATTGGAGCAATGTCATAGCGGGCCCACGGGTGGACATCATGGAGCACATTACACTGCTAAGAAGATCTTTGACATTGGGTTTTACTGGCCCACGATTTTTAAAGATGCAACCCAATTTGTCAAAGAATGTGATGCATGTCAAAGAGCGGGAAACATTTCATCTCGAAATGAAATGCCACAACATAGTATCCAAGTGTGCGAAGTATTTGATGTGTGGGGGATCGATTTCATGGGACCATTTCCCATATCCAAAGGCAACAAATACATATTGGTGGCGGTGGATTATGTATCCAAGTGGGCGGAGGCACAAGCTTTGCCAACTAATGACGGTCGGGTAGTGGTGAGGTTTTTAAAGAAGTTATTTTCAAGATTTGGGGTCCCGAAAGCTCTCATAAGTGATCGAGGCACTCATTTTGCCAATGATCAACTAGAGAAGGTGCTAAGTAAATATGGGGTAACCCATAAATTTTCAACATCCTACCATCCACAAACTAGTGGACAAACCGAAGTGACAAATCGAGCTTTAAAGAGAATCTTGGAGAAATCGGTGGGGAGCAATCGAAAAGAATGGTCGGATAAGCTAGACGATGCACTTTGGGCCTTCCGTACAGCTTTCAAAACCCCTATTGGTACTACACCATATAGGTTAGTTTATGGAAAGCAATGTCATTTACCGGTGGAGATAGAGCATAAAGCTTTTTGGGCTTTAAAGATGTGTAACTTCAACATGGAGGAGCTCAAGAACAACCGGTTAATGCAAATGAATGCTCTTGAGGAACTTAGAAATGATGCATACACTAGTTCTTTGATCTATAAAGAGAAAACTAAGAATTGGCATGACAGGAGGATCAAGGAAAATAAAGAATTTCATGAAGGGCAAAAGGTGTTGCTCTTTAATTCAAGGTTAAAACTCTTCTCGGGCAAACTCAAGTCAAGATGGGATGGTCCTTTTCTGGTAAAGAAGGTGTTTCCACATGGTGCTATAGAGCTATTGTCAAAAGATGGCACCCCGTTCAAGGTCAATGGACATACAAAAAGTATGAAGAAGGAGTTCCAAGGAATGAAGGCATGGAAGAGTTGATGTTGCTGGAAGGGATTGCAGCCACGTAGAATGGGAGGAGTCCAGCTAATGACTCCTTAAAAAGAAGCGCTTCCGGGAGGCAACCCGAGTTTAGAGTTTGCATTTCTTTTTCCTTTACTTTCTTTTTGATTTCTTAGGATCTTTTTCATTCATCTTCTTCTGAAAATATGTTCTAAATGATTGCTTGAGGGCAAGCAATGCCTAGAGTGTGGGGTGGTGGGTTAAAAATTTTTAAAAAAAAAATTTAATTCAATTTTTGACAAACTGCAAGCTTTACTCGCCGAGTAGGTACGAGTACTCGGCGAGTGCTTGTCTAAATAACCAAAAAAAAAAAACCGCGTAAAAGCATTTGTACTCGGCGAGTAGATCGTTTCTACTCGGCGAGTAGCCAACTTACACAGACGGTATAAAAATCTGAGAAATAAGGGTTTTTACCCATTTTACCCACACACTCGCCGTGCACAGCCTCCTTCAAGCGATTTCTGTGATTTTTGGCTTAATCCTCGACTTTCAAGGGAAAAGGTATGATCTTTACACTTAAAAACTCATCAAAGGTTCAAGCTTTATCACCGATTTACCCCTATTTAGTCTAAATTCGGATTTGGGGGTTTCCTCAGATTCTAGGGTTTTAATTTGACCATGAATTAGGAGTTGTTAGGAGAATTTTCTTTTGGTTTAGTGGTTAATGAACTTAGTACAGCAAACCCCTGTGCAAAATTGGGTGTTTTAAGTGACCCATATGTGTTCGACAGATTCTGGTCCCGATGTTCATCCTACTCGTCGAGTAGGACATGAACTCGGCGAGTAGGGGGCTATACAGCGCTGTTTTATTCAATTTTAATTACTGGGTGTTGTTTGTTTGTGCTTTCTTAATGTTGTCATGCAGGTACCATGTCCAGACGAGGTCAGTCTTCAAGAGGGGGAAGCCACGGGGACATCCCGTGGCTCTCGTTCCGCCAAATCACATCCAAATCGTCTCAAGCCCGTGCCAAAAACAAGTTAGAGGCTTTAAAACAGAAAGAGATTCATTTACCCAATGCAGTGGATTGGGATTGGATGGGGAAAGTTGGTTTGGAAGAAGAGCTAACACCATATTTGGTGAAAGAATGTAATTTGGGGGATTCAACCATCATATGTGATGGTTGGTTACAGCTTTTCAAAATTCAAGAACTGGTCTATGCTGAATTATGTTGGGAGTTTTTTGCTACCATCTCATTCCGAGGTGGTAGTGAGTACTACAATCCCAATGTAGTTTCATTTTCTCTTGGTGGGGAGCTGCGACAATGCAGCATGGCTGAATTTTCATGGAGGCTTGGAATCTATGAGCAAAGCACTATGTTAAATGAAGATTTTGAAGTTTTTTTAGAGAATTGCCACAAAGATCTCCCCGAGGGAGTGGTTGCTTCTACCTGGTGGAATATTATTGCTAACCGGGTGTACATCCTGTCTACCGCACAGGAGGGTCACATACGTTCACCGATCCACCGTCTCATTCATCGGTTCATTGCCAGCACGATTAATATGCGAAAGGACTGGGACAAGGTCCCGACCCTTGACATCTTTTATCTTTGGAGTATTATTACTCCCGATGTTTTCTGCAATCTCCCCTATCGCGTAGCCAAGTATCTTGCTGAAGGGGCTGTTAAGGAGAAGATGAACTCCAAGATTAATGGAGGGATGTTTGTGACGAGGCTTGCAAGGTCATTTGGGGTATTAGATTTGCAAGAGTCAAGGGCGCTGACGGTCATTTATCCCCCTCCGTTCAACACCGCATTATATAGGAGGGCGAGGATTGTGGAAAAGTTTGGTGATTCTTTTTCTATTCCTCATGCGGATGAGCCAGCTATCCCCGAGGAGCCGGGAAGGCGAGTGAGGCAAAGAAGCGTGCGGGTACGGGAAGACCCACCGGTTATTCCGGTGGAAGAAGAGAACGATGGATGGAATCAACTTGAGTACCGGCGCTACTTGGATGATATTGGAAGAGGAGTTAACTATAACAATCAATCATTTGACTATCTCTTCCAACAAATGAACATCGCACCGAGACCGGGACCCGGCTACCCCTACATCATGAGTTGGGAAGAAAGGATGAGGAAAGGCAATGAAGGAGGAGGAAGTGGAGCTGGAGGAGCCGACATGGATGATGAAGAATGAAGAATGTTTCTTTTGTGTTTTTAATTTATTTTCGTGATGTTCGATTTGGACAACTTGTTAAACTTGGATGATTTTATTTCTCGTTAGGACCTTTGGTTGCTTTCACTTTTGTCTGTTTTTTTTTCAGGATTGGAAGGTTAGGATGCATTTAGAAGTCTTATGGGTCAAGGTTCAAGTAAGGAATGTTCAATTGGGAGTGCGAAGTCTTTTCCATTAAGTTCGAGTCCGTTAGAGTTGGGAGTGTAGAGTGCTTTATTACTGAAGTAATTAGAAAAAGAGTCACTGAATTACCCCAATCCAGCACTTCAGGCGAAAGGAAAACTCAGCGCCTACTCGCCGAGTGCACATATCCTACTCGGCGAGTGCATGGACAATTACACGATTTCTCTGCAAGTTAGCAACATACTCGCCGAGTACACGACTTACTCGCCGAGTCCCTCATCATTTTTTGGAATCCAGAGTTGTTTTGGGCACGTCCATTGCAGTTTTATCCAACTCTTTCATAGAAAATCATTGCTGAAGGTTTCTAGGAGCTGTATCCTACATATTTGAGTCATTTGCAAGTCTACCACACGCGACATGACACCCAAGACATGGATGAGCTGTTCCCATGTTTAAAGTCATTCAAAGATGGAGCTAAATTGAAGATGATCAGCCTCGCCACTGCTATCCCAGGGGAGTTTGTTCCAATTCCCTCTATACTTTAGTTTTTTTTTTCTTTATCATGCATAGCATGCAATGGGGGCATTGCATGAAATAAGTGTGGGGTAGGGGGTTGGTTGAACCTTAGCAAATTTGCAATCCTAATATCATAATTTAGGTCTATTTTTTTTTAATTTTTTTTTTGCACTATTGCATACTAAAAATGTTACTTAGGATTTAATTTAGAAAATTTTGGTAAAAAGTAATTAGGATTCCATGTTAGAATTGTGTGGATGATTGTATGAAGACCCAAATGTTTAGTTGAGCCTATATACGTTATAGTGCATTTGTGGCCCCCTTATTCTAGTGAAATCATGGGACAAAAACACAACCTCGCTTAGCCCGGAGGATGCAATATGTTTAGCATCGTGTACCAGAAATGTATCCAGGAAAATTGTTATCATTAATCAATAAAGGTTGAAGTTGAGTGCCCCTGCTTAAGCATGTAGGTATTGAGTGAAGAAAAAAGTGAATTACATGAAAAAAAAAAAAGAGAATTACAAAAGAAAAGTTTGAAGAATTCTTGGAGCATCAAAGTCAAATATGAAATTAGAAGATCAAAAATTCCAAGAAATTCAAAAAGTTGAAGATACCAAAAACCAAACAACAAAGTGGTGAATTCAAAGAGATCAAAGATCAAATGCCAAAGAAATGTAGAATTCCAAAGAGCTCCAATGTGGTATCATAAATTGTAATTATCTAGATTATGTATGCTTGGGTTACTCAACCAAAAACACCTTGAGGTTAAGAGGTTTTCTGAGGATGGATTCGGAGGGATGCATAAAATGAGCATAGTTCGGGGTGAGTGGGCGAATGTTTATGAGGATTGTGAGTATTTAGAGTATGGGGGGTTATTAGGAATTTTAGACACAAATGTGCGCGTTGCGGTCTTGGCATAATGGCTGGGTTCGACTTGAGTTGTCCTATGTGATTCTAATGTGTTAAAATTAAGTTTTGCTTGGGGGCAAGCAAAAGTCAAGTGTGGGGTATTTTGATATGTGCATAATTAATCATATGTTTAACATATATTTCTATTCATTTTTGGCTAATTATATGCATAATATGGACAAAAGGTACTTAATAATGCTTATATTGTGTTTTCAGTCCAAAAGACATGCTTGGAAGCAGAAAGGAAAAAGGAGAAGCAATTAGAGACCAAAGAATGAAGAAAAAGGGAAAACTATACACTTACTCGGCGAGTCCACGCATGTACTCGGCGAGTTCATTAGAATGTTCCCGAAAGAAAAGTCAAGATTCCTTACCGAACACGGATTTCACACTAGTACTCGGCGAGTCCACGACCTACTCGCCGAGTAGCCCCTGTTTTGTGATAATTATAAATAGCGGGTCTTAATCCGATGAAAGGACTGCTGGAACCTTTGGGGAGAAGCAAGCTGCGATTGAAGAGCTAGAAGAACCCTAGAGAACGAAGATACAACCTAGAATCCAATTCCGAAGAAGATTTGAGGCACATTCTCATCATTCTACTTAATCTATTGTTTCTCAACTATGGTTAGACAATTAGAATTCGTTTTATTGTTGTTAATTACCTCAATCATGAGCTAAAACTCTTAAACTTCTGTTTGGGGATACAAAATTGATATTATGGTTTGATTAATGGTAGGATTAATTAAATATTGGTGATCTTGTTAATTTTAGCTTGTTAAAGAACCTTGTGTGTGAATGACAACTAATTTTCTGTTAATAGGAAGATAATTAAATAGTATGAACATCTTTTAATTATCAACCCCATATGTTTATGTGACCACTTTATCATATGTCTAGGACTAACGAACGTGAAACTAGAATTAATAAGAAAAATTAGGTAAATTCATGTGTGAGCTTGTTTGATGACCATCAGCAAGAGGTTAACTAAAGGACCAATTTAGTTAGCTATTACAAGTCTAAATTAACCCGAATAAATAATCTAGTGAATTAAATTAAATTAGACAACTGATCACTGTTTGAGTTAGTTTGTTTTCTAAGGATTATCGTAGCGAACGCAAGGCTAATCACTTGAATCGGTAGCCAATAGAAGAATTAATCCATTGCACTATTACCATAATATCAACCATAGGATCAATTGAGTTGAACTAAACATAAGTCCCTTTTATTATTAAATTCAGTTAAATCTTTGTTTTTCTAGTTCTTAGCCTAAGTAGTATTAGTAAGTTTCTAGTCTTGTAAAACTAGAGAAAACTCATATTTACTATTTAATTTAGATAAAATTAGTTTTTAGTTTTAATTTACCGTTCCCTGAGTTCGACACTCTACTTACCCAACTATACCACTAAAAGACAGGTTCACTGCCTTTGTGTGCTCAATTTATAACTCAAAAGTAGGATTAAAACCAGTGCATTTCACACACATCAACCCACTTCATGCCTATGTAAGAAAGCTCCTCGGAGGATAAACTTGCAGAAGTGTACGTTAAGGAGGTAGTCTCTCGACACGGAGTACCAGTCTCGATAATCTCTGACAGAGATGTTCATTACACTTCTCGGGTTTGGAGGAAGTCCCATGATGAGCTGGGTACCCGGTTGCATATTAGTACAACTTATCACCCTCAGAGTGATGGGCAGAGTGAACAAACCATACAAACTCTTGAGGATATGTTAAGGGAATATGTACTTGACTTCGGTGGAAGCTGGTATACATACCTACTGTTAGCAAAGTTCTTGTATAACAACAGCTACCATTCCGGTATTGGTAGACCTCCCTTCGAGATGCTTTATGGGAGAAAGTGTCGAACGTCCATATGATGGGGAGAAGTTGGCCAGCGAGTCATGGGAAGTACTGACGTTGTAATCAATACTACTGAATTTATCCAACAAGTTAGAGAAAGACTACAAACTGCTCAGATGTGGCATGAAGAGTTATGTAGATCAACGAAGGTCGGGTCTTGAGTTACTAGTTGGAGATATTATACTAATCAAGGTTACACAATGGAAGGGTGTCATTCGGTTCCGGAAGAGGGAAAAGTTAGGCCCTATGTACATAGGACCCTTTCGAGTTATTGATCGAGTGGGCAAGGTTGCCTACCGTCTGGATCTTCCAGAAGAGTTCAGTCAGATCCACAACACATTTCATGTCTCCCAATTGAGGAAGTGCATTACGGACGAATCTGCAATTGTACCTTTGGAGGATATTCACGTAGATGAACGTCTGAACTACGTAGAAAAACCAGTAGTAATCCTAGATAAGAAGACAAAGACCTTACGCAACAAGGTGATCAATCCGGTGAAAGTGTTGTGGAAATACCGAAAAGGATCAGAATGGACTTGGGAACCAGAAGAAGAGATGACAAGCAACTACCCAGAATTATTTAGTTAGATTTCGAGGACGAAATCCTTGTAAGTGGGGGAGAGTTGTAACACCCTATTTTTACTATTTCCGTTGATTGTAATATTAAACAATTATTATGAAATACAAAGTAAAAATATGTTACTTTGAGCCAAAATAATATTTGTAAACATGTAGAAAACGTCAATATGAATTCCATAGATATATAGAACACTTAAATACGACTTCGTATAAAGAAGTTATGCTTCTACGAAACTTCACGATTAAACTGACACGACTCTGTGTATCATAAAAAGTAAATTTTAGATAGGTTGCTTATTAGCCCAAGTAATCTAAACAAAAGTCGTAGTAGTCGTAAAACCCAGAGCAAGCATATAGAGAACGTCAAATTCTAACTTCGTATGAGGAGTTATGATTTTTCGACATTTCATTGCAGCAGTGTGGACACAGAAATCGAAAGCCAAATCAGTTGATTGTTAGCCGAAACAATCTAAACGAGAGTTGAAGATCTCATGATTAGGAGTCTGTCAATATAAAGACAGTCGAGAACGAATGTCATGTGCGAACGTTATTATTTTTATATGGACTTTAATTGTCTAAGTCTGTTAAAAATATAACTTTAAAAATAGAGTTAGAATTAGCCGACGGAGTCTAAACGAAAGTTATGGATATCGTCGATAGCTACGCGTGGATATAAAAATCGTCAAAAACAGAGCTCGTATGAAGAGATTATGGATTTTTGAAAATCTGTAGAAGCAAGCGAGGTGGACCACGGCGTAGGCGACACGTGTCAGGCCGAGAAATTGCCACGTCACCAGGAGCGGCACACTTTTTAAAATTCTATATATATGAGTGTTTTTTAGCCATTTCTTCTCGCCATTCAACATCGAAACCTCTGGAGTCACTTCCCGCACCCTAGCCCCTTTACTCCTTAGTTCCCAGCCACTTTAGCGAGGCCCTGTCACATCAGAAAGTGGGAGAAATATAAGCTATTGGTATCAAAGTTCTGCCAGTACAAAGCCCGGTTTTCGCTAGAACTCTCTGTAAGTTAAGATACGCTTACCATGCTTTTAAGTGTAACTTATATTTATATTCATATTCGGTATTATGAATGTGTAAGTAAGATTTATCAGTAATTCCAGTCATAATACTGATTGATCTACTTATGAGAGAGGTGTCTATAATAGTCACGTTGACTTGGTTGTTGGATTTTAGGAAAGCTATATGCCGAAGTGATCCTGCCTTCCAACTGTCTTGCCTGGCTAATCCTTATTTGATAGAACTATCGGTATTCGTTGGGATTAGTGATAGGTCTAGCCTACATTACAAGATTTCCCTAGAGACTGACAAGCTCTAGTATTATAGGTTAATACATTTTAGGCGCGTACTCGCCAATTGGAGGAAATAAATTATTTATTTATAAGATGACTTAGGGAAGCAAGTTATAGTTGCAGTTGCAGGTGAAGTGTTTGAGCAAATGCTAAGTTGAAATAGATTTGAAGGTTGATAAGAAGAGACTTTGTGGAAAAATTGGAGAGAGAGAGAGAGAGAGAGGTGGGATGGGTATGTGTTTATTTTTATTTAACATATATAAATACTTATAACACGGCTCTCCCATTTGAGTTATCTTAGCCCCAAGTCATGCTATTCAATAATCTTATAAATAAATATTTAACAAAAAAAAACTATTTTATATACTAATGAAACTTTTCAAAAAGGTAGTTTTTTAATTAATTAAAATAATAAAAGTTTAAATATAAATCTAAATCAAAGTTATATTTATTTATAAGATTATTGAATAGCATGACTTGGGCTAAGATAACTCAAATGGGAGAGCCGTGTTATGGGTGACCTTAGTGCACGCTTCAGAAAGCACTTTTATAAAATAAAAAAAAATAAAAAAGGAAAATTTTTCTTTAGCCTTATATTATTTGAAATTTTCAAGACTTTTCATCTTACTACTACAATTCAAAAGACTTTTGATAATTAATTGATTCATTGAAACTTAATGTTAATTATAATGATTATAATAGTTAATCTTTAAATATAAAACTTAACATTAAATGCTAAATTAACAAAAAATAGTATATCAAAAAATATTTTTATAATATTTTAAAATAATAATAATAATTTCTTTAATATTCAAATACAGGCACAATATGTTAGGAATATTTTGTTAGACATATTTAAGCGTGTCGGAGTTTCCACCAAGAAAAAAGCACCTGTGAATTTCTTGACTGATATGACCGAATGAATGTTAACTCTTAGACCGGTTGATGTTTTGATTTTTGGATGGGTCGGAGAGAAACACACATGTGTGGACCTTACAGGGGTATCCCCTCTTGTGGGTTGAGGGCTGGGGGTTTTACGGCGAGGCAAGCTGCTTTAAAAGCTGTTACAGGCAAAGTCACCAAACATGAGAAATCATGCATAGAAAATCAATACGTGTTCATACCATTTGCATTTGATACGTTTGGTTTCTTCGCGCCGGAAGCGGTGAGAATTTTTAATATAGTACAACGGATCATGCATAGTGATGGTACATCCCCTAAATTTATGGATGTAGTCTTCAAAATAATTAATTTTATAATACAAAAAGCCTTAGCGGCGTAGCGTGTTGTATATTGGTCATTTTACTCTTTGTACGATGATAATTAAATTAATGAAAATGTCAGCTGTGAAAATATTGTTAAATATCAAAACTAAATCCAAATATCAAAATTCATACTCTAACTTACAAATAAATTCCATTTAATTGATATGATTACAAAAATTATGTTCCTAAATTGATTAATTCACTTTTATTGATGTGATTAATTAGTGACTTAAAAAATAATATAAATCAAAAGATAAATTCACTTTTATTTTTTTTATAACTTATAGCAACTATTAAAATCATTGTTTTTTATATATACAAATTTTTATCATATTATATAAAATAATTAAAATGTATCAAAATAAATTAATATAAACGATTATTAACTTATTTTAATACCATACGCATATCAACATTTAATTATACTATTGTATTTTACATAATATAATTTAAATGAGTATAGTTTTAGAGGTGCGTAACATACAAAAATTTGTCTAGTTGTTATATAAGGTCATCCGTTATATCCACCAAATATCACATATGTGGTGGGTGTCATATCAACAACACAATCCCCTACCACTAACATGGTATACCTACCACTAACACTCCACTCCACATCATTATTTTTATTTTTTTTTTAATTCTAAAATGCAATAAATTACATTTTTAATAATTAAAAAACATTCATTTTTTTAACTAGTTTTTCATTAATTATAAAAATAAAATTACAACTTCAAACTACATTACTTAATTAATCTAGAAATAAAAAAACATTACATTAATTAAAAAAAACAAACAAACACACATATAAAAAAACTAATCTTCGTTCATGTTACGTTGGTACAAATGTTCCGCGACATCTTCTCGGAAATTGAAACACGTTTCACTGTTATGAATTTCAACAACTCGCTCTAAAAACTCATTCGTTCCGGGTACGAACTCCTCAATTGGAATGACAACGTCGTTCGGATCATACGTGCAAATCGCTCGACCTTCATCTTCAATAATCATATTATGCATTAATGTCGTTGTTAGACCCTGCTACTCCGAAAAAGGCATGTTATATCCACAAATCTTGATATGCAACAACTTCTAGGATGATATTTGGTTCACCTATATCTCCTCGAGTGAACTGACCACGCCATGCATTTGGACATTTTTCCTAAGCCACATGCGTACAATCTAGACTGCCAAGTATACCCAAAAAATCCATGTCTCTCTTCATGAGCCGAATATAATCTCTCAATATTACGTTGAGTAGGTTTGCGCAAATATTGTTCGTGAAAAACCTCATACACGCGCGCAGAAACCAATCTACACATTCAACTGCGGTGCTCTCGGATACTTTCAAGTATTCGTCAGATGCATCAAATGTTATACCGTATCCCAAATACCTAAGAGCAGCCGCACATTTTTGTATACTACTAAAACACATTCTTCCTCTAGCATCGGATTTTTGTTTGAAAAAATCATAACGAGATTCTAAATCATTACTAATACGTAAAAATATAGCCTTATTCAGACGGAAACGACGTTCGAACGAGTCGTCATTATAAAGACAATTATCGGCAAAATAATCATGTACCAATAAGTCGTGTGCGGCTTGGCGATCACGATTGACGACCGCCCTTGTACGAGCAACATTCGAACTTTCTTCGTCGTGAATGTGCTGCACAACGTTGAAGAATGTATCGACGAATTCTACGTCGTCATCCGAATCAAAAGTTTTTAAGAATTTCATGTGTTTTGTGGAATCCATGTGCATGTGTTTTGTGGTTTTAGAGAATGAAGGTGTAAGTTTTGGTGAAAATAGAAGGTTTTATTTAGATGTATTGAATTGAGTTTGAAAAAAAAAAGGCCAAATGACCGTTCAACGGTCAAGAAAGCAATCACCAATTAAGTTTTGCGTTTAGAATCGTCGTCGACAACACGATTTGTCGGGGTGGTGTGCACAAATTTTTCTCGGGGCCACATGGACCACGGATCCTCTCGTTGAGAGTATACCGTATGGTCTAAGGAGACATATTTCAAACGTATGAACCGACTCGATGGTTAAGCATAGATCCAATTTCCAGTATGTATCATTAAAATATGAACAGGTTATAAATTTATGAACCATAAAAGTGGTGGATAGCAGATGCTCTTTAGCATTTCAATATTAAACTCTCATACAAATTAATACAAATTAATGTAACATTTACCACGTGGCATAATCGTCACAGTGGGCCCACTCAAGAATCTATATATCATAAAGTCACTCCAGTAGTACTCCACCTCCAAATATCTCATACAACCTCCACACTCCGCAGTCATCTCCGCCTCCGATCACCGAACAGAAGGCTACAAATGAATACCGGAGAATATGGCTACCCAAAATTTAACTTCAAGCAGCAAGCACACCCAGTTTCCATTCCGCCGCCACAACCATTCATAAAATCATTGAAGAACACCGTGAAAGAAACACTTTTTCCCGATGACCCACTGCGGCAATTCAAAGATCAGCCACCGTCACGCAAAATTATTCTCGGAATTCAGTATATCTTCCCAATTTTCGACTGGGGATCTCGTTATAATTTAAGTTTCTTTAAATCCGACATAATCGCCGGTATCACCATTGCAAGTTTATCAATCCCTCAGGGAATCAGCTACGCTAAGCTAGCGAACCTCCCGCCGATATTTGGCCTGTGTAAGCCCTTTAAACTTCTCCGATGTTATTCGTAATCGTGAGTTTAATTTCGATATCAGCAAACTTAAGGGCAATAAATGGTGTTTAATATTTGGTTGAATTTTGCAGATTCAAGCTTCGTTCCGCCGTTAGTATATGCGATGATGGGAAGTTCTAAAGATGTAGCGGTGGGGACGTTCGCAGTGGCGTCGTTGCTAATAGGTTCGATGTTAGGTGCGGTGGTGAACGCCAATGAAAACCCAAAGTTGCATCTTCAGTTAGCCTTAACGGCGACGTTCGTCGCCGGAGTTCTTCAAGCTTCACTGGGAATCTTTAGGTTAATTAATTTACAGAACTTTAAACACATATTGATCAATCATAATCCCTCTCAAACCCCATATTTAATATCCATAATCGAATCCATGCAGGCTTGGGTTTATCGTTGATTTCTTGTCACACTCTACGATCATAGGGTTTATGGCCGGATCTGCGATTGTAGTGAGTTTACAGCAGCTGAAAGGAATATTGGGTCTCCAACACTTCACTCAAAGCACCGATCTTATCTCCGTGTTACGTTCTGTCTTCACCCAAACCCACAAGGTTCCTGAATATATTTTTTTCTTGAAATATATATTGATTTGTTCTCCATTTATTAATAAATAATTTGAGAAATATAATTATATATTAAAATATAGTAGAGTATATGTTAAATAATTCAATTACTAATACTAACTATAAAAAATTAGTTATATATTAATTTAATTTAAAGTTTTGATTTTAAACATTATGATTATATTGAAATCATACATAAAAAACACCTATTAATAAAGTATAAGTTGAAAAGTTCTAACTTCTAATAATTATAATGTTTGAATGCAATTTATAAAATAAAATTCAAATTAATATGGTATAAGATAAATATTTCTTTTGAATCACATAATCTCACTAAACTCCAGAGGGTTGCAATTTGCAATTTTTTTAGAACAACTAATTCAAATACTCCATACTCCAATTGTAAATGTATCGTTTATTCTAAATTTACATATTTCGTCCCAATCGGGATTTAAGTCCTCGACCTTCGATTTGATTGACATATTTCCATCAATTTTTGATACAGCGTCACGGCATGCTCCTTGGTAGAGGATTTCAAGTGAATAAAACTGTGTATTGTTATAAATTAATTTGAAAATACTACTATTTTTCTCTTTTTTCAATTTCGACTGATATTTTTTATATCTATCACTATTTTTTTTTTCAAGGTAACACAATTTTTAATATTATGTAATTTTTAATAAATGAAACTTTGATTTAATATTACTTTTTAGCAATTGTTGTTAGTTAATTTAAAAACTACTCATTTGGATATTTTTAGTTATTTAAAAGACAGGTTATAAGTTACCGAAATTTTGTATAATTTTCAATTTATAAGTTACTAAAGTTTTATGTAATTTTCAACTGAATTATTGGTATACAAATTAATTTAAAACTACTTGGTCGTTGTTTACCTTTCGTTCAATACTTCAGTGTATGAATTGACCAAATTTTTCAATGTAACTAAAAAGACGTATCTTAATTAATGTTATTGTTATAACCTTCTATCTTGCAACCAAATATACTTAAATTCGTTAATTTTTAATATGGTCTTAAATATAAAAACTTAAAAAACTTCAACTAAACTAAAATCTGTTCAAAAACTATTTGTAAGATGTACAGATCTAGATTTAATAATTCTAATATATTTTACATGTTATTAATTAATAAATTAATTCTTTTTAACCGTAGTGGAGGTGGGAGTGTGCAGTTTTGGGTATTTGCATCCTCTTGTGTCTCTTGATTGCTAGATTTGTTGTAAGTATTTTCTTTCTCATTTAAAATTTTGTTGATTTATATATATACACACACTACACGAATTAAAAGATAGATATATAGGGATTACTAATTTGAAAAGTGATATAAACAGAGCACAAGACGACCAAAGCTATTTTGGATATCGGCAATGGCTCCTTTGACGTCAGTCATCTTGAGCAGCGTTTTTGTTTATCTCACACATGCCCACAAACACGGAGTTCAAGTGGTTAGTTTAGTTTCATTTGCGGTTTTTATCTTTGATTGATATATAACGAAATTAAAAGTACACTAATTAGTTTTTACTTATTTATTTATTTTTGTGTATGTGTATGTGTGTGTGTAAATATATACAGATTGGGGAATTAAAGAAAGGACTGAACCCCATTACAATCAAGGAGTTGTCTTTTGGGTCTGAATATCTGTTTACAGCAATCAAAACTGGCACCGTCACCGGCGTTATTGCCCTTGCTGTAAGTTCCTTGTCTTGTCTTTTATGCTCTACCACTTGTACCTTGCCTTCATTATTTTCTTTCTACTTAAATCCATTTCCATTTTTTCACAAAATATGTTTGAATAACAGGATCAAAATTTGGGTAACAAAATATTACATAAGTTGATAAGAAGTATTATAGTTAGGGGTAATAATGTATTTGAATTCCATTTCCTTTTCATCCCAAACCCAAAAAGAGTACTGTCTCAGCCACAGAAGTAGTATTTCATCAAAATTTGAATAACAAAAAATCCATATTTTCAAAAAATAATAAATATAGTATCATTCATCTTACACTCATATCATTCTAGCATTTCTGTCACTAGGGGTAATAATGTAATTTTAACAGGAAGGAATTGCCGTGGGGAGAAGCTTTGCGATGCTCAAGAATTACAACATTGATGGCAACAAAGAGATGATTGCCTTTGGCATGATGAACATTGCTGGTTCATGCACTTCTTGCTACGTCACTACTGGTGAGTAAAATTACCATTATACCATTTCCAATATTTTTGAACTTATGATCCACAATATGTATTTTTACACAATGTTTTCCTTTTAAAAAAATGTAGGCCCTTTTTCGCGTTCGGCTGTGAACTTAAATGCGGGATGCAAAACTGCAATGTCAAACATAGTGATGGCAATCACGGTCATGATCACATTGTTGTTCCTGACACCATTATTTTATTACACCCCGATTGTCGTACTGTCTTCAATCATCGTTTCTGCAATGCTTGGTCTTATTAACTACAAAGAGGCTATTCACCTATGGAGTCTCGACAAATTTGACTTTGTTGTGTGTATGAGCGCGTTTTTAGGAGTGGTATTTTGGAGCGTCGAAATCGGATTAGTCATTGCGGTATAAGTTTTAATTACACGCGTTTTAATTCAGTCTGTTGTGATTTCAGTATTATAATTTAGTATATGCGGGATAATTATAGGTTGCATTATCGTTGCTTAGAATACTCCTATTTGTCGCGAGGCCAAAAACGTATGCACTAGGTCACATACCCGATTCCTCAATCTATAGAAGCATTGATCAATACCAAAATGCGAAAACCATCCCCGGAATCTTGATACTTCAAATTGATGCACCTATTTACTTTGCTAATGTCGCCTACTTGCGAGAAAGGTGTAGTTATTCGATTCATTCACTTAAAAATATAAAAAATGTCTCCATGAATGATTTCTTAATTCGATTTTTCGTTATTTGTCAGGATTTTACGGTGGGTTGACGAGGAGGAAGACAAATTAAAGTCCCTAGGGGGAAATAGCTTGCAATACGTTGTACTTGCATTGAGTGGTAAGTGATCAATGATCGAATCATAAATTATTATTTTTGTGTACTTAAGAAAAAACTAAAAGAAAAAGATAGGAAATTAACATGGAGGTCATTGCAGCGGTCGGAAACATCGATACGAGTGGTATTACAATGCTTGGAGAGGTTAAAAAATTGATGGAAAGAAGAGGACTAAAGGTACTCATCACATTTTTGTATTTTTCTTAATCATGAGCAATGTATGACTGAATTTTGATGTGTTACCTATATTACTCGTTTGCAGTTGATTTTGGCAAATCCAGGAGGAGAAGTGATAAAGAAGATGAATAAAGCCAAGTTAATAGATGTGGTCGGGGAAGAATGGATATATTTAACGTTGGGAGAAGCCGTTGGAGCGTGCAACTTCATGCTTCGTTAATCCAGGAATTTTCTTTGTAAGAGGCACTAGCGATCAACTACATGATCGAGTCGGGTCAAAATAGTTATAAAATTAATTCTGGTCAAATTAGTCTTAGTTTTTTGTTCCAATTTATAGGAATAAAATACACAAAATAATATACAAGTAAACTTCAAACTGATTGCGTGAAAGAATATATGTTAGCTGTTGGTTGTTGGCGGTTGGGGCTCTATCTATTTTAATAAATGAAAATTATTTTGCTATATGTCAAACTCGGTTATTTTCAATTAAATTTTTTTCAAATGACATTTTGTGATTTTTTCAATTTTATTAAATTCTACATAATATTTAAATGTAATAATTGCGATAAATGTAATAATAAATGTATATCAATTTCAATAATTGACTTTCTTTCTAATTTTAACATTTTTAAATTAAAACTTCATTATTTTCCTTTGTTTATTTATCTAAATTATTTGTTTAAATTAAAAAAAACATTTTAATTTCATGCTCTTAGTAACTTTGACAAAATACACAAACCCCAACAAAATGTTTTTCGCCGGATAGAAACGTGCAAGAAAACGTACTCTAATTACAATGTTATGATATGGAATTAACAGCAATATTTTAAGCTACCACTATCAGATTATACCTGAAAAAAACTGACACGATATGACAACCCGACACAAAATTAACAGGTTTGGGTAAAAGATTCTAACACGTTTAAGTAAAGGGTTTGTTTAGGGTCAAGACTTTCAACTCAAAAATAACTCGAATATGACTAGTTTAATTGTATATCACTTTTTTTTTTATCAATCTCATATTTTTATAAATACATTATACATTATAGATTTGTAGGGGGGATAAACTCAAAAACTAAAATTAAAATTCAAACTTTCAAAAGTTTTGATATAATAGTTTTCATAATTCATAATTTTGAAATTAAGTTATTGTCATTTTATAAGTTGCTCTTATTGTATTTTAAGACTGTATTTTTTGTCCCTTGTATAATTTTTCTTAATAGTTTTTGTTTTTTATGAATTTTTATGAAATACACTTTCAAATTTTATTTTCGTCCGCTTCTTTCATACGTAATTGTTTTGATCAAAACTTTATTTTGATTCTTTTTTTTGTTTACTTGATATGATATAATCGTTATCGTGCTATATGTGGACCGTTGATATTTTTAAATCACATTCTATATATGAATTGCAAATGAGCTAGCCCACACATTAAAGTTACACTTTTGGTTTGTTACATAATTTTTTTTATAGTTTTCGTTTTATTAATTGCAAACGGGTTTTCCGCCGCAACACGTGTAATGACCTAAGGGCATCTTCAACGCAACACTAAAATCTACATTAAATCCCTTTGACACTAACATCTACACTATAATGCTTCAACCCTACACTAAACATTATATATAGTATTGGTGAATAGTGATGCTATTTCATCAACACTATATTTAGTGTTAAAGTTAAATATAGTGTTAAAGTTTCATAATACATATTAGTCATGAAATTTGAATTTACATACTTTTAGTTTATTCCTTATATAATTATAATTAATATTTTTACCTATGTTATTATATAAAATAATTGAAAATGCAATACAAGATTTATACAAAACACATAATGATATATATTTTAATCCTAGTAGTATAAAAAATACAAATGATTACATTTATCAATTTATATAATATAATCAATGATAAATATAAGGGTTGTTTTTGTAAAATTATAAAAATTAGAATATTAGATAGATAGAAATATACATAGAATATTCTTTTTAATGTTAATTATAGTGTAATAGGTTGGAGAGGTTTGAAGTTAACACCAAGTGTAATTCAAGTTGATTTGAGACCCATGACAAAATAATAATAATAATAATAATGTCCTTTTTTTCGCTGTCTGTGATGATTTAATACCAAAAAAAAAAATCCAAAATATATAAGTAGATACATGGAAAATGGACTCTATAAATTTAGAGGCCCTAGGTCATCGTCCATGGTGCCCCACCCTCTCATACGACTTTGGTTAACACTATTTTTTACATTATAACTATAACTTTTAGTATAAAAGATAGTGTTATGGGTTGGATACCGTAAAAAACGGTAAATACTATTTCCAATCAATCAATGTACGATGTATTGATTAGTATAATGTATTAATTAGTATAGTATCATTTATCGTTAAAGTAAATTTAAGATGTATGTTTACACAAAATGAAGATTACAATCAGAAAACATATTCGTATTTCATTACTAACTTATTTTTATCGATAAATAGTGTTATGAAAAAAATGAAACTTTAAATATTAATGGCTATTTACACAAATAAATACAATACTATTTTTGATAAAAGAAAAAAGCTTATAATATAATGTTTTTCTATAGTTTATACTAATAAAAATTAATGAAAATAGGAAATGACAATAAAATAATAAATTGACTAAGGTGTTGTTTGTTTTTTTGTCTCTAGATATTTTTGGACTCTTCTTATGTGCCGTGCAGATATTAACTTTCGTATACTGTTTGTTTTTTTGAAGACTGCAAACCTAAAAATGTATGTGCGCCCTCTTCTTGGTGTAGATGTGGACCAAAGTCTTCTAACATCTTCAGACATCTTCTAGCCTAAAAAACACATATATCTTTATGTTTTTTAGTTTTTTTTTTAATTTATATTTATTGCAACTTTATTAATGATAAACAATTTGAAAAAAAAAAGTTACAATATTTAAAAGAAAAGGTTCGACGACACAAACATGACTTTTTTTATATATTTATAAATAAAGATTTATTAAAATAATCGTCGTCGAAGTTGTTTATAAAAATGTGAAAAAAAAATCATAATATATTCTTATTTTTTGTGCCAAAATTTATAAAACATTATTAAATACAGTATTGTCAATTTCCAGGGAAAATATTCATGGTACGTTTTTAATTGATTTGATTGGAAAAATCAAACTTTATTTCCATCCATTTATATATCAAATTATTTGATTTCTAATTACAATGTTTATGTATAACTTTGCGACCAAAATTGTTTGTTTTTATCAAATATATATGTTAATTCGTATTATTTTATTTTCACTTTTTATATAATAATACATAAAAGTTGATCTAAATTTATTAATTATTTACAAAGTCATAAAAATATTAAAAAATCAATTTGAAGTTTAAAAAATTAGTTTATTTAGATTTTAGTTTATTTTAGCAGATTGCAGATGTTAAAAAAAATAGTCTTCTTTTTTCAGACTGCAAGCATTTGGTCCACCTCTTTTACTGCCAAGGTCTATAGATGTGGTTCGCAAACTGTAGACATTTTGCTCTAGAAAAAACAAACAACACCTGAAACTCAACATATTTAATTTGATATATCAAATTGAAACAAAAAACAAATCGAAACCTAAGGTTAATTTATATATATATATATATATATATATATATATATATATATATATATATATATATATAAACTAATAACCACAGCAAATACAATAACAAAAATAACCATTGACACTGTTTTTGTAATTTACTTTTTTAATAAATAAATTCAAAGTTTATTGGATCTCTTTTTTTTTCTATTATTACTATTATAACCTAAAAAATAAATATTATTATTTTGTTTAATAATTTATACTTGTCAAAATCGCGATCATGATCGTAGGATCGTACGATCCTACGATCCTAATTAGGCAAATTGATCCCGATCTTACTAGAATCGTTTTTCGGTAAGATCGTAGGATCAGAGCGTAAGATCGTAAAATCTATCGTAAGATCGTATGATCGTGACTGTTTTTAAAACAAATTTTTTATATATTTTCATGGACTAACAACGTAGAATACCAATTTTGAATTGTTTATCACTAAATAATGTATTGGAAATGTATTTTTTATGTTTTAAACAATTTATTGTTAACCGAATGGTTAAAAGATGGGTGAAAATATATTTATTATGTATTAAAATGTTTTCGGTATGATCTTACGATCACGATCTTGCAAAGCGAAAAACAATCATAAGATCCCGATCTTAAAAACCTTGATTTGAAACATCCCAAAAATACAACCCAAAAATTTTTCGTTTGAAAACTTAACTAAACCATAATATTAAATATTAAAAGATAAATCCTTGGATCATACGTCTCAAAATGTCATAATGAGTTAATCAAATCAACTGATGTCAAAACATATCAAAATGTCTAAATAAAACTCCCAGGATAACTGAAGTTGTGGTGCGTGTCATGCCATCATCCCGAGCTCTTCCCCTTACTAGCGGAAGTACCTGAAATCAAAAACTGAAACTGTAAGCACAAAGCTTAGTGAGCTCCCCCAAACTACCACATACCATACAATAGCATATAAAGCAACTACTGGGCCTTGCCCACTGCATCGGACCGAGGTCCGGAAACTGCATCGGACCGAAGTCTGGAACTAACCAGGGCCTTGCCCTCTGCATCGGACAGAAGTCCGGAAACTGCATCGGACCGAAGTCCGGAACTAACCAGGGCCTTGCCCTCTGCATCGGACCGAAGTCCGGAAACTGACTGAACATAGCATAGCATAATCATAACTACTAGCATAAACACATGTTGGGAGTGTGTCCAAGATCATTAACTAGTTGGTGATGTTTCGAATAATAGCAGGGTCCTCTTGGGTTGCCCTCAAGACTCAAGATTGAGTAGAATATATAATAGGAGTAATTAGTTTATTAATTATTATGGTTTAATAATTAATTAGAAACTAATTGGAAAACAATTTGGGAATTAATTAACAGTTTAATTAATAGAAGGGTTGAATGTGAATTAACCAATAGTTGATTGATCATGGAACATCCCAGAACCCTAGAATGAAGGGGGTTGGACGAAAATTCCCTTTGGATAAAGGGAATTTCGTTCCTAGCATATTCCATCCCACATGGGTGGAAGGATAAAACCCTAGGAAGTATCCAAGGCTATAAATAGGGGCTTAGGGATTCATTCCTCCTTGCTCATTTTTGGCTTGAGTATTCGCCACCTTCTTTCTCCCTCATTGTGGAAGAACTTTTCGTGAGTTCATCCCTCCTAGTTTATATTTGTTTCTACTCCTTTGAGTTCATTGGGTGTGAGCCAAGAGAGGGATTCTGGTTTGGATCCTCATCATCCAAACAAGGTGGCACGCACAAAGAGTCAAGCTCGAAGATCATTGGCTGCTAAAGAGGTTAGTATTCTTCTTGTATTTTCGGTTTTCCTAGGGTAGAAGTAATAGTATGAAGCCGTAGATCCATAGGGTGCATGTACACTTAGGTAAATCGTTTTGTTGTTTCGATTATTCCGCTGCCTAGTTATAGAGTGTATTTGATGCATATGTTACCCAACAGTGGTATCAGAGCCATTGGTTCATAGTTACTATCACCCTACCTCCATGTTTTCTGAATATATTGCTTTGGAACTGAATGATGAAAGTTTAATTGAAAACCCTAAGTTCACGACGTGAAAAGAGTAGTTCGCGACGTGAACATTGGCAGATCAGAACTATCGGTTTTGATCTTGCTTATTTTTCAAATTAAGACTTTATCTTGCATGGATAATTACCTAATTGGATTAGATCTGAAAAATTCGAAATGTATGAAACCCTAATCACAGCTCACGACGTGAGAGCTATGAGCTCACGACGTGAGCTCAGCAGATTCGGGATTTTTGTTTATTTTATTCCATTTTAAATTTGAAGTTTTGTTTAATATGGATAAATGTCAAATTTCAATTGTGTAAATCTGAAAATAGATAAATATTATTTAAATGGTGATTTTAATATTTTAATATTGTTTATAATATAGTTTTATGAATTTGAATATTAATCCCTCATGTTTTATTAATTGTTATATTGCATCCTTGTAATTAATTTGAATTAATAATAGACAACTAGATTTAAAGAGTTTTAAATTTGGCCCTTATATATGTAAGATACATATATTGTATGTATAAGAAAATTACAATATGGGTCCTCGCGTATTTTAAATATTGACATTGTCGGTCTTACCTCGACTAGGCTCACCCGTTCTAATGTAGGGGTTTAAGGAGGTCTCTATGATTCATAATGAGGTCGGTTTTTAATATGCTTCGCGCTTACCACCCTCACCGCCTCATTGCATTTTGTGAATGGAGTTACCGAAAGGGTTTGATAGTGATAATGGTCAATCTAGAAGTATTTTAAATACAAGTATAACACAATATCCAGTTTTATTTTAATAAAGTGAATCTTATGTTGTCCATAAAAATTGCACATTCTCTTTATAACTTGTTGATGGAGCTCGTGTGGTTAACCGGCACGTCAATTAGAGAGTATAAGTAGAGAATGATGTGAGACTCGTGAATCTCAAGCGTAACTTGAGCCGGGGACCACGTAATTTTGTATGGGTGATTCGCCATCTATTCAATGATCCGCAGCATCCTCGTCATTGAATTTGAGATGAACATAATCCGAGATGAACATGCCATTGATAGTCAATGAATCTCAAAGATCTAGGAATTTCATGGTGATTGAAATTGACAAAGAGCTTTGTCTACCTAAATAACTTTGTGGTGTGTTTACGGCATCCCTTTACGCATCATGAAGCCAAACATGGATCCTAGCCTTAATCCAATAATTCATTTAGGGTAATTATTAATTAAGGACTTATATCAAACTAATTGGAGTCTTATCTTTTGTAGATGTCGAACCAAGCAAACAACAACAACAACGATTTGCCTCTTCTTCCTCCTCCTCCTCCAACTCAAAACTCAAGCTTCTCTCTCATGCCGGTTCTTAATAGGGAGAAACTCAAGGAAGATAGATCCAACTATCTTGATTGGATCAGAACCTTGAGGATCACGTTAAGATATGAGAACAAGGAGTATGTTCTCGACGAAGATGTCCCCGTGCTTGGAGAAAACCCTACCCCAGAAGAAGTTATTGCCTACAACAAGCATTACGATGAATCGACCAAAGTGGCTTGCCTTATGTTAGCGACCATGGGTTCTGGTCTCCAAAAGAACTTTGAGACATGGGGTGCTTTTGACATCAACCAGCAGCTCGAGGAAATGTTTCAAGAGCAAGCAAGGCAAGAACGATTCGAGATCGTTAAATCCCTCATGGCATGTAAGCTACAAGAGGGAGCTTCTGTGTGTGCGCACGTCCAAAAGATGAAGTCGTACATAGACAGACTTGGGAATCTAGGTGTCGAGCTGCCTAAGGAGTTGTCCATTGACATGGTCTTGAACTCGCTTACTAGTTTGTATTCTCAGTTCATCATGAACTTCAATATGAATAGCCTCGACAAGACCTTAATGGAGTTACATGGCATGCTCAAAACTACTGAAGCGAGCATGAAGAAGCCCAACAACTCTAACCCTACTGCTCCCGTGCTGGCTGTTGACCGTGGTTCTTCCAAAAGGAAAAGGGCGCCTCAACCCAAAGAAAAGGGTAAGGGTAAGGTCGGAAAGTCTGGTCCTCCTCCCAAGAAAAGGGCCCAAGCTGAAATAGCTCCTTCTTCAGATCCAAGAGAGGCCATTTGTTTTTACTGCCAGGAAAAGGGACACTGGAAGCGTAGTTGCCCTAAATACCTCGAGGACCTTAAGAAGGGCAAAGTCAAGGTGGCTAGCACCTCAGGTATGTTCATGATAGAACTCCATAGCACATTTACTTCTAACTCTTGGATTCTTGATACAGGATGTGGTACTCACATTTGCTCTGATATGCAGGGACTAAGACAAAGTAGGAAGTTAAAGCATGGTGAGCTCAACCTAATCATGGGAAACAGGCACAAGTCAGCTGTTACAAGGATTAGGAACTATGAGCTAATGCTTAGTGGTGGTGTTTATCTTAGTTTATTAAATTGTTGCTACTCGCCTGATATGGCACGAAACATTATTTCTTTTCATGCACTTTATAAGGATGGTTGTCGATTTTCTTTTGATAATGATAATGGTGACATTTTGGTTTATAAGAATGGTTGTTTTATTTTCAAAGCTAGTCCTTGTAAAGGTGTGTATGAAAGTATTGTTTGCGATGGTGATGTTGATAAACTAATTATGAATGTTGGTTCATCTAATAGTGAATTAGATAAATCGTGTTTGTGGCATTGTCGACTTGGCCATATAAACAAGAAACGCATTGCCAAGCTCCAATCTGATGGAATCCTGGAATCATTTGACCTCAAGTCGGATGATGTATGCGAATCTTGCTTACTTGGCAAGATGACAAAGGCGCCATTCACAGGCCACTGTGAAAGAGGCAAGGATTTGTTAGACCTCATCCACACAGATGTTTGTGGACCCTTCAACTCCGCCGCAAGACATGGAGAAAGATACTTCGTGACTTTTACCGACGATTTTAGTAGATATGGATATATCTATCTAATCAAGCATAAGTCGGAAACCTTTGAGGTGTTTGTGGACCCTTCAAATCCGCCACAAGACATGGAGAAAGATACTTCGTGACTTTTACCGACGATTTTAGTAGATATGGATATATCTATCTAATCAAGCATAAGTCGGAAACCTTTGAGGTGTTCAAGGAGTTTCAAAACGAAGTAGAAAACCAATTGGGCAGTAAGATCAAGATGCTCCGATCCGATAGGGGTGGAGAATATCTAAGTCTTGAATTCTACGATCATCTTAAGAATTGTGGTATAGTTTCACAATTGTCTCCTCCTAGAACACCACAGTTGAATGGTGTAGCTGAAAGGAGAAATCGAACATTGTTAGACATGGTTCGATCTATGATGAGTCGAGCTACACTTCCGATATCTTTTTGGGGGTATGCCTTGGAGACAGCCGCCCATATCCTAAACCTCGTACCTACTAAGAAGGTTGCTAAAACACCCTCTGAAATGTGGAGTGGGACACGTCCTTCTCTAGCACATGTAAAGGTTTGGGGATGCGAAGCTTTTGTTCGTCGTGAGGCGAATGACAAGCTTGAACCCCGATCGGAGAAGTGTTACTTCATTGGCTATCCGCAAAAATCGTTTGGATACTTGTTCTACAAGCCTTCGGAAAACAAGGTGTTTGTTGCTCGAAGGGGATTCTTCCTTGAGAGGAATCTCATTTCCAAAGAGGACAGTGGGAGCCGCATAGATCTTGAAGAGCTTCGAGAATCGAATGAAGAAGAACCTTTAGTAGACACTAGCACTCAACTTGAGATGCAACAGCCCGTTGAGGAAACTCGAACCGGGGCTGAGCAACCTGTTGAGCAAAATGATATATCTCCACCTCCCCTTCGCAGATCCAATAGAGTTCGTCTTCCTCCTGAATTCTATGGTTTCCATGTAAGTACAGAAGGAGACGTATTGATCAGTGATCGTACACTGGTTGATATGGATGAGCCATCCAACTATAGGGAAGCGATGGCAGGCACTGAAGCTGCTAAGTGGAAGGAAAGCATGGAGAGCGAGATTCAGTCTATGCATGACAACCAAGTTTGGAATTTAGTTGATCCTGCACCTGGCACTAAAATTGTTGGGTGCAAATGGATCTTCAAGAAGAAGACAGGCATGGATGGGAATGTGCACACGTTCAAGGCTAGGTTGGTTGCAAAGGGTTACACCCAGACTCAAGGAATTGATTATGAGGAAACCTTTTCACCAGTAGCCAAGATCACGTCTATTAGGATATTACTTGCCATAGCAACCTTTCATGATTATGAAGTATGGCAAATGGATGTGAAGACCGCTTTCCTTAATGGAAAACTCACAGAGGAAGTGTATATGGCACAACCTGAAGGTTTCATAGATCCAAAATATCCAAATAGAGTGTGTAAGCTTGAAAGGTCAATATATGGACTGAAACAAGCATCTCGCAGCTGGAACCTTTGCTTTCATGAGAAGATCAAGGAGTTTGGATTTTCAAGAAGTGAAGGGGAGTCCTGCGTATATATAAAAGCTAGTGGGAGTAATGTAGTCTTCCTAGTGTTGTATGTGGATGATATACTCCTTATAGGAAACGATATCCCGACGTTGCAAGGTGTTAAGACGTGGCTTGGGAGTTGTTTCGCTATGAAGGATCTAGGAGAGGCTGCATACATACTTGGTATAAGGATCTATAGAGATAGATCAATGCGTCTAATAGGGCTAAGCCAAAGTACATACTTGGATAAGATCTTGAAGAAATTCAAGATGCAGGACTCCAAGAAAGGGTATCTACCTATGCAACATGGCACAAAATTGAGTAAAACTCAATGTCCTGAGTCTAGTGATGAACAGGAAAGAATGAGTCGAGTCCCGTATGCTTCTGCTATAGGATCGATCATGTATGCCATGACGTGTACTCGTCCTGACGTCTCATTTGCTCTGAGTATGGTGAGTCGTTTTCAGGACAACCCAGGCGAAAGTCATTGGACGGCAGTAAATAACATTCTGAAATACCTAAGAAGAACAAAGGATATGTTCTTGGTATATGGGGGTAAGGATGAGTTGAGAGTTACAGGTTATACAGATGCAAGTTTCCAAACTGATAGGGACCACTCATGTTCGCAGTCGGGATGGGTATTCTTGCTTAATGGAGGAGCGGTCACTTGGAAGAGTTCCAAGCAGTCGACAGTGGCAGACTCTACGTGTGAGTCAGAGTATATAGCAGCTAGTGAAGCTGCAAAAGAAGCTACATGGTTGAAGAATTTCATTGATGATCTTGGTTTCGTTCCGAGCATCAAGGATCCCTTGGAGATCTTCTGTGACAATGAGGGTGCAGTCGCATTGACTAAAGAACCCAAAGACCATGGTAACTCAAGACATATACTTAGAAAGTTCCACTATGTAAGACATCGAGTCGAGGATGGAGATATTTTTGTGAGCAGAGTATCGTCAGAGGAGAATCCAGCCGATCCGTTCACTAAACCACTATCAAGGATCAAACATGATAGTCATACAAGATCTATAGGCATTAGATTTGCTGAAGATATGGAATAGTTGTTTAGTTGTTTAGTTTGATAATCCTTGAAACATTGAGCAGTATGAATTTGTAATAGAAGTGATGTTTGTTTTGTGGAGACTTAATAAAATGCTGGATTGCTATCATTTCTGTTTATTTATTACTATGTTTCACTTTTGCATGTTTAGAACCACTTCCCGAGTACTAAGTACTCAAACCTCCACAGTCAGTCATACTCTTGGAAGTAAGTAGTGATTCAAGACTGTCATGAGTGTTGGTGGATTGACCATTTTGATTGGCATAACATAGTGATTGTGTCAACACTCGTGAGTGCTTAATGGATATTTAAGCATTGGAACAACCCGCACTTAGAGATTACTTCATGGATTTAGTCACAAGTAATTCTAAGATGATAATATCTTCTGTTCTTCAAACCGAGATACATGTGGGGCTTTGCTCTAGGATTCTGTTATGCATTGGTGTACTTCAACGCTATTCGTAACTGGTGGCTATAACGGGTACATTCATGTGTGACATGATGAAATGGACAAGGACTATGTAGTCGAAGTTTATTCGTCCCCTCTGCTTTAATAGGAGAAGCGATATCTATGGGCCCCTCGATGATTTGGTGCTGACATCTTAAAACCTGGCCGGGTACTGACTAGAATTGATGTGTTCGATTTAGTAGTCAGATGTAGTCGTCACAAATCTATATCGGGAAACATAATTTTGAATTCTGGGGTTGACCATTATCCATGTCTCGAATTCATACAGATATCACTAGGATGAAGGAATAGTTGATCACTTATCTGAGGGCTGATATTGATTAGATCAGAGTTCGGCAGATGCATTGGATGGCATTCTCTCTGTTGATTATTTGAGAAATATAGAACCATGCATATCTAGTTGATGACTTGTCCAAGTGGGAGACTGTTGGGAGTGTGTCCAAGATCATTAACTAGTTGGTGATGTTTCGAATAATAGCAGGGTCCTCTTGGGTTGCCCTCAAGACTCAAGATTGAGTAGAATATATAATAGGAGTAATTAGTTTATTAATTATTATGGTTTAATAATTAATTAGAAACTAATTGGAAAACAATTTGGGAATTAATTAACAGTTTAATTAATAGAAGGGTTGAATATGAATTAACCAATAGTTGATTGATCAGGGAACATCCCAGAACCCTAGAATGAAGGGGGTTGGACGAAAATTCCCTTTGGATAAAGGGAATTTCGTTCCTAGCATATTCCATCCCACATGGGTGGAAGGATAAAACCCTAGGAAGTATCCAAGGCTATAAATAGGGGCTTAGGGATTCATTCCTCCTTGCTCATTTTTGGCTTGAGTATTCGCCACCTTCTTTCTCCCTCATTGTGGAAGAACTTTTCGTGAGTTCATCCCTACTAGTTTATATTTGTTTCTACTCCTTTGAGTTCATTGGGTGTGAGCCAATAGAGGGATTCTGGTTTGGATCCTCATCATCCAAACAAGGTGGCACGCACAAGGAGTCAAGCTCGAAGATCATTGGCTGCTAAAGAGGTTAGTATTCTTCTTGTATTTTCGGTTTTCCTAGGGTAGAAGTAATAGTATGAAGCCGTAGATCCATAGGGTGCATGTACACTTAGGTAAATCGTTTTGTTGTTTCGATTATTCTGCTGCCTAGTTATAGAGTGTATTTGATGCATATGTTACCCAACAACACATATACTGCATACTGCATCAGACCAAAGTCCGGAACACATAACACAAAGACATGCTTGAATCACAAAGACATCAAGCACACTGAACTACTGCATCGGACCGAAGTCCGGAACTACTGCTAACTAAATGGGCCGGCATTGTGGTCGTAGACCCGTCCCTACTGGAAGGAAACTCACCTCGTAACGCTGGCTGTTGAGGTGCTAAATCTGGAACTGTCTGACTGCTGCTCCGGAACTCCCCGGCTACAAATCCCATAAACACTAAATCAGATACTGATAACTAATCTCAGGGTAAAATGACTATTTTACCCCTGGTCAAAGTCAACTTTCCTGGTCAAAGTCAACTTTTCAGTTGACCGGACTCGCCGAGTTGGGGCGCCAACTCGCCGAGTCCCTATCATCCTGTCTAATCTTCATCCGACTCGCCGAGTTGTATGAACAACTCGTCGAGTTCCCTTGAACAGAAGAACATAACCAGTCTTTGACTCGCCGAGTCGTATGAACAACTCGTCGAGTCCGACTGCTTCCAGATCCAAGTCTTAACTCACTGAGTCCTTACTCTACTCACTGATTCACCCTAAACTCTCAAGTCGGGGAAAAACCGAGGACTCGCGACTCGACTCGCCGAGTGTAAAGAACAACTCGTCGAGTCCCAAGCATGCCAAACTATACAGTCGATTTTTCTCAAATCCAATGCATCCAATTCATAGATCTGGGGTCCTAGGACTGATTTCACACGTAAAGTTTCTAACTTTACGTTCATGCATGCTCATGATAAGCTAAAATGCCCAATAAGGAGCTAAAAGGGGAGATCTAGGTTTGGAATGGGTGCTTAGCTCAATAAAGGTGGCAACCTTGGGCTTAAGGAGTCCTGAAGTGCTTAGATCTGAAACCCATTCGTCTTAACTACCCATAAATCGACCGAAAAGTCTAGAAAAGGCTCAAAAGCTAGACTAGCAAGCTTTTATGGAGATCTACATGATGACAAGCAAAGATTCGAGCTTTATACCTTGATGGAAGCTGGAAAGACACACTAAACTCAGATCTTCTTTGCTCCTCTTGAGAACCCCTCTTCTCTCTTCTTCTTCTAACTTCAAAATGCACCAAAATCCTCCACAAAATGAGAAATATTCCAAGAATGCTTAAAGGGAGGCTAGGGTTTAGTAAGGGACGTTCTGAGGGTGATGGAGGCTGGTTTGAGGCGCATAATGATGTTTAAATAGGGTGCAAACCCTTGAAATTAGGGTTTCATCCAGACTGGCAGACTCGCCGAGTCCGGAATATGGACTCGTCGAGTCGCCAACTTAAATCGCATGCAACTCCCGACTCCACTCGACGAGTCGGGCTACTGACTCGTCGAGTACCTCTTAAGGAAATCAAAACTACTTATTTAAATCACATACCAGAAAATGGGGCGTTACATGATTTATACTAGTATTATTATTATTTATTATTTACATTAAATATTCTCCTACTTTTTGTTCCTAAAAATCATTCTACCTAATTAGATGGTAACATGTATAACATTCAATGCTCATTTAATGAAATTTAATGATATTTTAGTATACTAATGTGACATATGTCATCATTTAAATAGATAGGAGATTGGTAGGAAGATAATATTTAATTTCTTTTATATTTATTATATTGGTCCAACTAAGTAAATATGGTATATAAGATGCCATAAAAACCCTCAAATTTTCAAGAAATGTTCGGTTATATCCTAATTCCATTTTTATGTCCATAAAAACCGTACATTTGGGCAAAAATTGTCATAATTGCCCTATTTTCCGATTTTAGCCTTCTATGGCATTAGGGGGTGTTTAGTTACAGATCAACACATGTTAGAGGATGTTTGGCATTAAGGGATGTTCCGGCGACCTGCAACTTTCGGTGACCCTTCGCGGTCCATCTCTCGCCGTCGGCAACCACCAATCGAGGGGAAAAGGAAGCAACGACAGGGTGGATCGGGAAAGCACCTTCGGTGCTCGCCTACTTCGAAGAAGAAGAAGAACCGTGCTCCTAACGATCACATCCTCCTCCTTCCTGCTAAAAGAACCATCGTCAACCACTACACCTCAAACTCATATTCAAATCTGAAATTTAACCTTAAAATTATATTCAACCTGAAATCACATGAAATCAAACATCAAAAGCTCATTTGAAATCAAACCTTAAAACCAAAAACATAAAAGTAAAAAAAAAACACTAAAATCCGATGATTGTGTGCATTTCCGGTTAGCCCAAGGAAATTACAAACAAGTCGTGGATACAAGGAAATGGAACAGGGGCGACGAGATTAGGGCATCTTCGTCGTTAGTTATCACGCCACCATCATGTCCTCTGTTATGTTTTTCTGTCAACATCTGCGCAAGAACAACCGTGGCGTTTTAAAGTTCATCAAATCTTCTCATCTATCTGGTCACCATCTGAAATCATCATCTTTACCAAAGAAAAGAGGATTCCTCATGCCCTTTGTTTAATTTCGATTTTGGTTTTCCTCATATCTAAAACCAAATACAGCTTCAACACAAATCCAGGAAAAAAACCCACATCTGAAACTTTAATAATCAAATGAAATTAGATTTGCATATGGCCATCAAACCCCAATCAAGCCCACCAACAAAATATGAGGATTGAGCAGAGAGAATAAGAGCTACAGAATTGGCCAATGGTAGCAAACTTGATTGTTCTCCGATGATTTCTTCAAAGCAGACGAGCACTGGAGGTGCTTTCCCAAACATCCCCTAATGCCAAACATCCCTTAACATTAACATGTGTCGATCTGTAACCAAACACCCCCTTATGCCATAGAAGGGTAAAATCGGAAAAGAGGGCAATTATGACAATTTTTGCTTAAATATGTTGTTTTTGTGGACATAAAAATAAACTTAGGATATAACCCAACATTTCTTAAAAATTTGAGGGTTTTTATGGCATTAGCCTCTTTATATATATATATATATATATATATATATATATATATATATATATATATATATATATATATATATATATATATATATATATATATATATATATATATAAACCGGATAGCAGGAGTCCGACCCCTAAAATGGCCCCAAAGAAGGAGAAGCATGAATTTGCTGCGAAGAAGATCAAAATGAAAAAGGATTCGAAGATGAAGCTGAAGAAGAAAAAAGTACCTTCCAGTTCAAGCACAGTTGCGGCAGTTGGTGGTAGCGAGAACAGAGGCGTCGATTCAGATTGGTGGAATTCTTTCTGGGAAAAAAATTCCCCCATTTCTGGTATTTCTTCGCTTCGTTTACATGGCATTTTAAGGATTTAACTCATGATTTGTATTTGCAACTGTGAAATCAGTTTTTAACAGTTCTAAAAGTGTGTCGGCATGCCAATTGAGCTTGTAATTCTTCAATTAGTTCACATCTTCAAAATTAGGGTTCGTTTTGCTCCACTTCTGAAATTGGACTTTATTATCTCCTTATGTACAAGTTTAACGAGCTTATTCTTCTTATAATTTTCTCTTTTAGCTTCTAATCGGTTTATGCAATTGGAATATCGAACATCAAAATTTATTTCCAACTGATACTTGCAGGTTCAATGGATCCCCAAGATGAAGAAGAAGGATTCAAGTACTTTTTCCGACTATCAAAAAAGACATTCGAGTACATATGTTCACTTGTACGAGAAGATCTCATTTCACGACCTCCTTCAGGACTCATCAACATCGAAGGAAGACTTCTCAGTGTCGAAAAACAAGTTGCAATCGCTTTAAGAAGATTAGCATCTGGTGAATCTCAAGTTTCAGTGGGAGCATCGTTCAATGTTGGACAATCAACGGTTTCTCAAGTCACATGGAGATTCATAGAAGCCATGGAAGAACGTGCCAGACACCATCTCAAATGGCCAGACAATGAAAAATTACAGAAAATCAAATCAGAATTCGAGAGATCTTTCAAATTACCCAATTGTTGTGGAGCCATTGATGCAACTCACATAGTTATGACCCTTCCAGCTGTTCAAACTTCAGATGATTGGTGTGATCAGGTTAAAAACTACAGTATGTTAGTCCAAGGTATCGTTGATGACAAATCAAGATTTCTTGATATTGTTACAGGTTGGCCAGGTGGCATGACAATCCCAAAACTGTTAAAATTTTCTGGATTTTATAAACTTTGTGAAGCGGGTGAGCGTTTAAATGGGAATTTAAAATCAGAGTTTAGAGAATTCATAGTGGGTGGAGCTAATTATCCTCTTCTTCCATGGCTGATAACACCTTATAATGAAAGTGAAAGTGAAAGTGAAAGTGATGAGATGTCTGGTTTTAATACTGTGCATGAAGGTGCAAGATTGGTTGCTGTGAGGGCGTTTTCGCAATTAAAGGGAAGTTGGAGGATACTTAATAAGGTTATGTGGAGACCTGATAAGAAGAAGCTTCCAAGCATCATTGTGGTATGTTGTTTGCTTCATAATATAATTATAGATTGTGGTGATTTTATAGAACCAGATGTTTCTTTGTCATGTCATCATGATTCAGGGTATGTTGAACAGTGGTGTAAGCAGGTTGATCCTCTTGGGAGAAAACTGAGGGAAAACTTGGTTACCCATTTAGAGAATAACAATTAAAAATCATAGATTGTGCAATATGCATGTTTTTTTTTAGTAATTTTGCAAGAATGATGGTAAGTTTGTAACTACTAACAGTAATTGCAGCACTGAAATAGAAACGCTGGATGTAATTCAAGATACATTCATGTTGCTTAATTGAAAATTCAGTAGTTGTAATCAATAATATTTGTATAAAGGGTTGAAATTCATGAAGAAAGTAATAAATAGTCTAATCAGTTGTTGAAAAGCAACAAAGATAATATCACAAACAAGAGGGCACAATCTTTAAGCTCGATCTAGTTTTAAATTATTATCAAATTGAGGAATTCATGTGTGAGAAAATCAAACCAAAAGCTTCAAAAAGGTTATTCAAGAAATATAACCTGGTTGCCTCTATGGTCTTGATTGCAAACTTTGATCTTTCAGTGGATTGACTAAACAAAGATGTAAATGGTTGATGCTCATGTTCTTAAACACATCACTCTCGTCAGGCACCAACACATCACTTGAAGCATGAAGTCATAGATACTTGAAAACGTGAGATTTTTTTTTCAGCCTACATTTTTCATTAAAAACACCATCACAATCCTCTACCCAACTTGTTTACGCCAACCACAACCATAAAGTTGCAAAAAAGAGTGAAAATATGCATGTGTATATGATGTGCATACATGCATTTTTTTAATGTATACATAGCACATTCAAATGTGCGAACAATTTTTTTTTGTATAAATTGTTTTGGCATTTTGTATGTTGCAATTGGCCTAAGTGATGCTTTTGGTGATGTTTTGAATGAAAAATGTTGGCGTAAAACGTTCTTAAGTTTTCACGAATAACGACAACGGAAGAGTTGTTCACGAGAGGTGATCACAGCACCCAACCCAACGATGATACTTGAAGTTGTAGCGTCGTAATATCTATTGATATGTCATGCATATTTTGGCGTCGGTGGCAACAACGATCTAATCGTCAACTACCAATCTCCACTATGCAACGAGAAACTGCTTTGGAAATACCAAAATGTTCATTTAATTTAAACGGAGAAGAATAAACGCATGAGTACTATCTGTAAGATGAGATATACCAAAATTGAGCAACTTTTACGCAACGGTTAAAGGTGGAACAAAAAGCAGCAAGAAATGACGTGGAACGGGATTTTGGTATACTAAAAAGTCGTTCGGGAATAAAAAGGTGCATTGCACGTAGGCATGAGCAACCGAACCGAACCGGCCCGATCCGGGAACCGGCTTCGGCCAAAATCAAGAATCGAACCGGTCCGGCGGTTCTACCGGTTCCGGTTTTTGTCGGGTTTTCGATTTTGGAACCGGTCTGATTTGACACACTTCTTTGCGGGGCTTGTAACTCATTCAATTTTTAACCAAATCAAACGTTTTTATAGTCTAAACTTAACTACAAAACCTAAACTACGTGTAGGAAAAAGATTCAGGTCAAAAAAAACTTAAATTGAGTGAGTTATGCACATTTAAACAACAAAGTCAGATTACGTTTAATTGTTGTAACATAAAAAAAAATCTGATTTGACACCCTTCTTTGCGGGGCTTGAAACTCATTCAATTTTTAACCAAATCAAGCGTTTTTATAGTCTAAACTTAACTACAAAACCTAATCTACATGTAGGAAAAAGATTCACGTCAAAACAAGTTAAATTGAGTGAGTTATGCATATTTGAACAACAAAGTCAGATTATGTTTAATCAGGGTCGATCCGTTGATTTTGAAGGCCCTGTGTAACAACATGATTTTTCAACCAAAATTTTCAATTTTAAATTCATAAAAACACATGTCATATTATTAATTCTCAAAAGTCAAATCATAAGTTTCCAAAACAATTATTCAAATCCAGGATCATAACTCCATCTCGCTGCAGGTGTACAATCATGCCGGTGCCTTCCCGCGATCCTCTGAAGTACCTGAAACACATAACACGTAACACGGTAAGCATAAAATGCTTAGTGAGTTCCCCAAAATACCACATACACATATTAGCCTCTCGAGGCTATAGCACTGTATGACCTTCCGGTCAATGTGTCTCAGTGGACCTTCCGGTCCCACAGCTCTGGTAGACCTTCCGGCCCTGCCATGACTTGCCTTCCGGCCCCAACTCTGTTTGCCTTCCGGCCCAATTCATACAGCATATACATATCACAATAAACATATCAAATAAGTCACATAATTCATACAAATACATAAGACCTTCCGGTCACACATAGTTACCATTCCAGGTAAAGTATAGTGAGAAGACTCACTTTGAAGTGAGCAAGCTAATACACCTCGTACACGAATCACCGATCTAGCCTCCGCCTAATACATGCGATGATTATCTCTAATTAGACCATAATACTAATAAACTCATTCTAACTCCTCTCTAACTCTTGGTAAGGGCAAAAGACCCTTCTACCCCTCCATGGTCCCCATTGCTCATATTTGGTCTAAGCTTCAAAAGTCAACAAAAGTCAGACTTGAGTGAATAGTCCATGTTGACTCAACTCGTCGAGTGCACCGGGAAGACTCGTCGAGTTCCCTGGTTCCCTCAGGGACCTCATGAAGACCAACTCTACACGTCGAGTAGGCCCGCCTACTCGTCGAGTCACAGCGTGCACAGACTTATCGGGACAAACCCCAAGCGACTCGTCGAGTCAGCTCCTGGACTCGGCGAGTGCATCCAGTCTATATTCCCATTCAGACGTTTTAGGGAAGATCTATCACTCCAAACTCTAGATGTAGGCTCCCTAGGCTCGAATTTCACGTAAAGCTTCTATCTTTAGGTTCATGCATGGCATATTTGCTCCAATATGCCATTACAAGCTCCAAAGAACGTTGAAAGCACATGAGCTTGCCTCTAGCTCAATAAAGCTTGACTCTTTGGGCTCTCAAGGCCTCCTATAGTCCAGATCTGAGGTCCTAACCTCAAACCATGCTCAAATAATTCAAGGACACAAGATGCTTGAAAGAAAACCCTAAAAGCTCCCAAAAATGGGATCTAACAAACAAGAGGTCAAGATGAGTGCTTTATACCTCTGAATAGCAGCAAATGACAGAAGAATGCAAGATCCACAGCCTCCTCTTGATTAGATTCACCAATTCTTTCAATCTTTCCTCCAAAAAGCTCAAGGATGCTCAAGATGGCCTCTCTCTCTCTCTATGCACGAAAAGGGTAGATTAGGGTTTCTCTCTGGGGAAGGTGGCCGCAAAGGAGGCTATAAGTGCCTTTAAATAGGTCTCAAACCCGGGGATCTAGGGTTTTCACTTCCAGCGCCTACTCGGCGAGTCTACTCCCGGACTCGTCGAGTAGATCATTAAATCCGCGTGTCTATACCGTCTCTACTCGGCGAGTTATAACACCAACTCGTCGAGTAGGTCAATGATCCTCAAAAATAAATACTTAAAATAATATACCTGGGAATCCGGATGTTACAATTCTCCCCCACTAGAATCAGACTTCGCCCTCGAAGTCATGCTCCACAAACAACTCTGGATGCTGCTCCCGCATCTCTGACTCCGGCTCCCAAGTCAAATCGAACCCTCTCCGATGCTGCCACTGGACCTGAACCAGGGGCACTTCCTTGTTCCTCAGAACTTTTTCCTTTCGATCCAAGATCGTGAGCCTCTCGATGTAGTTCAGGCTCGCATCCACCTGAATGTCCTCTAATGGTACCACTGCCGTCTCATCAGCCACATACTTCCGCAACTGGGACACGTGTAAGGTGCTATGGATCTGGCTCAACTCCTCAGGTAGCTCTAGCTGGTATGCTACCTTACCCACTCTAGCGGTCACTCTGAACGGACCGATATATCGAGGCCCCAACTTGCCCCGCTTCCTGAACCGGATCACTCCTTTCAATGGCGAAACTTTCAGGAGCACAAAATCTCCGACCTGAAACTCGAGCTCAGATCGTCGTCTATCCGCGTAACTCTTCTGACGACTCTGCGCCGTCAGTAACCTTTGTCTGACCTGCTGAATCTTCTCGGTCGTCTTAAGCACTATCTCAGTGCTGCCCATAACTCTCTGTCCCACCTCTCCCCAACAGATGGGAGTACGACACCTCCTCCCATACAGGAGCACAAAGGGAGGCATACTAATGCTCGAGTGATGGCTGTTGTTGTACGAAAACTCAGCCAGAGGTAAAAAAGTGTCCCAACTTCCTCCGAAGTCCATGACACAAGCGCGCAAAATATCCTCGAGCGTCTGGATTGTCCGCTCACTCTGTCCATCTGTCTGCGGGTGGTATGCAGTACTGAAATGCAAACGCGTGCCCAACTCCTCGTAAAATTTCTTCCAAAATCTGGAAGTAAAACGCACGTCTCGATCTGACACAATCGAGACCGGCACTCCATGCCGAGATACCACTTCCTTCACATAAATCTCAGCCAACTTTTCGGCTGAAGAGCTCTCACTAATGGCAAGAAAATGAGCACTCTTGGTCAGTCGATCCACAATCACCCAAATCGCGTCAACTCTGTGCGCCGTCCTCGGTAACTTGGTGATGAAATCCATAGAGATCTGTTCCCACTTCCACTGGGGAATCTCCAAAGGCTGCAATGGACCGTGTGGACGTTGGTGCTCTGCCTTGACCCAACGACAAGTCAAGCACCTCTCAACTACCCATCCAACATCCCTCTTCATGCAAGGCCACCGATAATCTCTTTTCAGGTCTAAATACATCTTAGTGGCCCCGGGATGGATCGAAAATCGTGACATATGCGCTTCCTCCATCAGGGTGCTACGAGCTCCGCCCGTATAAGGTACCCAAATCCGACCTCGAAAGGTCATAAGTCCTCGGCTATCCGTCACAAACTCGGATACTTGCCTAATCACCCGCTCCCTCTTGCGGTTCTTCGGTCTCACGGCCTCCGCCTGGGCCTCTCGAATGACATCCAATACCGGAGTCATCACTGTCATCCTCATGCATATGTCCCGAATCGGGGCACTCTCCGCCTTGCGACTCAGGGCATCGGCTACCACGTTAGCCTTGCTCGCGTGATACAAAATCTCACAGTCATAATCTTTTACCACGTCCAACCACCTCCTCTGGCGCATATTCAGGCTGGGCTGATCCATCAGATACTTCAAGCTCTTGTGGTCCGTGTATATGGTGCACCGAACCCCGAACAAATAATGGCGCCAGATCTTGAGGGCGAATACTACTGCCCCAACTCTAAATCGTGGGTGGGATACCTCGTCTCATGAGGCTTCAACTGCCTCGATGCATATGCTATCATGTTCCCTCTCTGCATAAGCACTGCACCTAATCCCGATATAGATGCATCGCAGTAAACTACAAAGTCCTCCATTCCCTCAGGAAGAACTAACACTGTAGGTTCGCACAATCTATGGCGAAGAGTCTCAAACGAGGTCTGCTGCTCGGGACCCCAAGTAAAAGCAACGCCCTTCCGGGTTAACCTGGTGAGAGGAACGACGATCTTGGAGAAGTCCCGGATAAACCTCTAATAGTAGCCGGCCAACCCCAGAAAACTCCTGATCTCGGTGGGGGACCTCGACACCTCCTAACTCATAACCGCCTCAATCTTGGCCGGGTCGACTAAAATCCCATTCTGATTAACGAGGTGTCCCAGGAACTGGACCTCTCGTAACCAGAAATCACACTTGGAGAATTTGGCATAAAGCCTCTCCGATCTCAATACTCCAAGGACCTCCCTCAAATGCTCCTCATGCTGCTCTCTAGACCTCGAATACACCAAAATATCGTCGATGAACACGATCACCGAACGATCCAACATAGGCCTGCATACCCGGTTCATGAGATCCATGAACGTTGCTGGTGCATTGGTGAGCCCGAAAGGCATCCCACGAACTCGTAATGCCCATAACGAGTTCTAAATGTTGTCTTCTGAATATCCTCCTCATGACCCCTCATCTGGCGATAACCAGACCTCAAATCGATCTTGGAAAACCAAGATGTACCCTGCAACTGATCGAACAGATCGTCGAACCTCGGGAGTGGATAACAGTTCTTGACCGTCAGCTTGTTCAACTCCCGGTAATCAATGCACATCCGGTGCGAACCATCCTTTTTCTTGACAAAAAGGATTGGTGCTCCCCATGGCGAACTACTCGGCCGGATAAATCCCTTTCCCAACAGCTCCTGAAGATGCGAGAATAACTCATGCATCTCTGGCGGCTCAAGGCGATAAGGCGCCTTGGCGATAGGTGCAGCCCCCGGAAGTAAGTCAATACGAAACTCCACCTGCCTCTCGGGAGGCACACCTGGTAACTCCTCGGGGAAAACGTCCGAAAACTTGCTAACCACCGGAACCTCAGCGACATTACTCGGTCTTTCCATAACATCCCGCGTATCCGACACGTACGCCAGAAAACCCATGCAACCCTGCTGCAAGCTCTGGCTCGCTCGAGCAGCCGAACAAAATGCGGACCCAGATCGGGTACCCTCGCCGAATACTGTAAGTACTCCCCCACTAGGGTTTTGGATGGTCACCAGCTGACGCTCACAGTCGATCGTGGCTCCGAATCGGCTCAACCAGTCCATGCCCACGATGACACACACATCCCCCATCACGATAGGTACCAAATCTATCGGAAACTCGACTCCAAAAATCTCAAGCACACATCCCCGGATCACCTCAGAAGCATAAACCGCGCGCTCTTCGGCTATGCAAACTCGCAGAGGTCGACTCATCGCCTCTCGTCGGATGCTAATGTGACGGCTAAAGGCTATCGACACGAAGGATAGACTCGCACCCGAGTCAAATAACACCAAAGCAGGTACATAATTCACAAGAAAATTACCTATACATATAATAATATAAGCATAATATTTTACAATAACAGAATGAGTAAGAGAATACATACCAGCCACAACATCGGGTGTTGTGCGGACTTCCTCCGCAGTCAACTGAAAGGCTCTATCGCGAGCCCTCGGAACCTCGGCCTTCACTGGCCGACTCTCTGTAGCTCGTACAGCAACAGGGGCAGATCCCTGTGCTGGCCCCTGCGTCAGCTGTGGGCACTCGGCCTTCCGATGGCCAGTCTGATTGCAGTGGAAACAAACCATGAACCCCTTGGGGCAATCCTTGGCTATATGCCCCTCCTTGCCACACTTGTAGCAAGAACCCGCGCGACAAGTCCCCTCATGTCCCTTGCCGCACTTCCCACAAGTACGGCCCTTCTGGCCTCCAGTCCTCGAATCGGCGGGCCTTGCCCGCTTTGCTGCCGGCTGAGACTGTACTGGTCGCCTATCCCTCTGAGACTCTGCATCCTCCCTGGCTTGAGTCTCTAGCTCAATCTCCCTCTTCCTGGCATTTGCCTGAAGCTCAACAAATGTACGGTATGACGAGTTCGCCACGAACTCACGAATTTCCCTCCTCAGTATGCTCAAGTATCGGCTCATTTGTGATTGCTCAGAAGACACGTGCTCAGGGCAAAACAACGCCCTCTCATGAAACATCCTCGTAATCACTGTCACAGACTCGGTCCCCTGCTTGAGGGACAAGAACTCCTGGGCCAACCGTTCCCTCTCCACCGGGGGAACGTACTCGTCTTGAAACATACGGTGAACCTCTCCCAAGTCACCGATGTAAGCTCTGCAGTAGTAAAGTTAGTTGTCACAAACTTCCACCAGTCCTTCGCTCCCAAGCGAAGCTGGTTCAGCGCGAACCGTACCCTCAGATGCTCCGGACAAGAACATGTGTAGAAGCATCCCTCAATGTCAGAGATCCATCTCATCGCGGCTATCGGATCCTGAGTCCCATTAAACTCTGGTGGCTTCGTGTTGCTGAACTCCTGGTACAGCAACGAGTCACCCCCCCTGTGGCCTAGCAGCGGCGACGGCTGCGGTGGCTGCAGTAACAGCAGCCTCGGTAAGAGCGGCATACCGCTCGTTGAATGTCTCAATCAACGTGGTCTTGATAGACCCAAACATCTCAGGAATCTCAGCTCGAATGGCTGCGGCCACCTCCTCGTGAATCAACCTACGAATCTCCTCATCACTGGTACCACTGGTACCACTGCCTCCTGGGTTGTGGCGCGTAACCAACATGATGCCTCTGAAACACAACATAAAATAATCAGAGACTCGACCGAGATTACTCACACTCGGCCAACCGTTCCTACTTTTTCCTTAGCACCCTGAGGATTCTTACTTGGAATGCTTACCGATCCGATGCTTTCAGTAGTACGAGCCCAATACTACCTTCCACATCGTATCCGTATCCACCCCAAGTCCTCCTCCTAGGATCCCAACTCGCAAGTACTCTATTCCACTCTGAACCCAACCTACTCTCTAGCAGACTTCTCATAAGCTACTCTCTGGTACCTAAGTGCACTCAAAACCACTCACAACAGCAGAAACTCCTAGGCTAAGGCATCACAAATCAGGCCACTCTAGTCCTAACATATGAATTACCTAGCCTACTCTAGCATGCAAAACGCATCACATAATATCATAACACGTAACGTAAGGGTATTTTGGGAAATCACCGTTCGGGCGCTGGCTGATTGTACACACTGCTCTTTTCTGCTCGTTCGCGAAAATCTTTTACTCTTTTTAGAAAAATTGTTTCTTTTAAAAACTTTTCTCAAATCCTCAGTTTGAGTCCAGATATGCCCGAAGGTGTATCTGAATCCCTCAAACCAAGGCTCTGATACCAACTTGTAACGACATGAATTTTCAACCAAAATTTTCAATTTTAAATTCATAAAAACACATGTCACATTATTAATTCTCAAAAGTCAAATCACAAGTTTCCAAAACAATTATTCAAATCCAGGATCATAACTCCATCTCGCTGCAGGTGTACAATCATGCCGGTGCCTTCCCGCGATCCTCTGAAGTACCTGAAACACATAACACGTAACACGGTAAGCATAAAATGCTTAGTGAGTTCCCCAAAATACCACATACACATATTAGCCTCTCAAGGCTATAGCACTGTATGACCTTCCAGTCAATGTGTCTCAGTGGACCTTCCGGTCCCACAGCTCTGGTAGACCTTCCGGCCCTGCCATGACTTGCCTTCCGGCCCCAACTCTGTTTGCCTTCCGGCCCAATTCATACAGCATATACATATCACAATAAACATATCACATAAGTCACATAAATCATACAAATACATAAGACCTTTCGGTCACACATAGTTACCATTCCAGGTAAAGTATAATGAGAAGACTCACCTTGAAGTGAGCAAGCTAATACACCTCGTACACGAATCACCGATCTAGCCTCCGCCTAATACATGCGATGATTATCTCTAATTAGACCATAATACTAATAAACTCATTCTAACTCCTCTCTAACTCTTGGTAAGGGCAAAAGACCCTTCTACCCCTCCATGGTCCCCATTGCTCATATTTGGTCTAAGCTTCAAAAGTCAACAAAAGTCAGACTTGAGTGAATAGTCCATGTTGACTCAACTCGTCGAGTGCACCGGGAAGACTCGTCGAGTTCCCTGGTTCCCTCAGGGACCTCATGAAGACCAACTCTACACGTCGAGTAGGCCCGCCTACTCGTCGAGTCACAGCGTGCACAGACTTATCGGGACAAACCCCAAGCGACTCGTCGAGTCAGCTCCTGGACTCGCGAGTGCATCGAGTCTATATTCCCATTCAGACGTTTTAGGGCAGATCTATCACTCCAAGCTCTAGATCTAGGCTCCCTAGGCTCGAATGTCACGTAAAGCTTCGATCTTTACGTTCATGCATGGCATATTTGCTCCAATATGACATTACAAGCTCCAAAGAAGGTTGAAAGCACATGAGCTTGCCTCTAGCTCAATAAAGCTTGACTCTTTGGGCTCTCAATGCCTCCTATAGTCCAGATCTGAGGTCCTAACCTCAAACCATGCTCAAATAATTCATGGACACCAGATGCTTGGAAGAAAACCCTAAAAGCTCCCAAAAATGGGATCTAACAAACAAGAGGTCAAGATGAGAGCTTTATACTTCTGAATAGCAGCAAATGACAGAAGAATGCAAGATCCACAGCCTCCTCTTGATTAGATTCACCAACTCTTTCAATCTTTCCTCCAAAAAGCTCAAGGATGTTCAAGATGGCCTCTCTCTCTCTCTCTCTATGCACGAAAAGGGCAGATTAGGGTTTCTCTCTGGGGAAGATGGCCGCAAAGGAGGCTATAAGTGCCTTTAAATAGGTCTCAAACCCGGGGATCTAGGGTTTTCACTTCCAGCGCCTACTCGGCGAGTCTACTCCCGGACTCGTCGAGTAGTTTATTAAATCTACGTGGCCATCCCGTCTCTACTCGGCGAGTTATAGCAACAACTCGTCGAGTAGGTCAATAATCCTCAAAAATAAATACTTAAAATAATATACCTGAGAATCTGGATGTTACACCCTGTGCGACGAATAAAAATGGGCCCCAAATATATATATATATATATATATATATATATATATATATATATATATATATATATATATATATATATATATATATATATATATGGTGAATTATCACAATGAAAAACCAAAAAATAATTTATTCAATAGAAAGAGATAAATACAAATTTATAGAAGTTGATTTTAAAAACTGATTTAATAAACAAAATTGAAAGAGATCATTCATGGTAAAGCAAAAGTTGGGTTGGACCGTTGGAGTATAATCCATTGATGCAAATTTATAAAAGTTGAGGGGTCAAAAATACAATTTCTAAAAGTTGATTTAATAAATGGAATTGAAATATTTGGTAGGTTGTAAAACATGAATAATAAATGAGGGGTGAGAAGTGTAAGTTGGAGTATAATTATTAATACTATTGACGACGGTGAGTCTTACCGTCGTCCTCAAAATCTCAGCCCTTAAAACTCCACGTTCTTTCAATCTCGTCCGCATAAACTCGATTTTGGCGGTTTCTTGCAGTTCATCTTCCTGGTTCTTCTCTGCACGATTCCGTCTGTACCCACATTGTAGACAATTGGATGTTCTTTCCTCAAGAAGCAGTTGATTTGGAAACTGCATTCGAGTGTAGCACGCATCCGACTTTTGCCGTTAACAGGAAATTGGTTTTAATCGATAACTGCACCACACGATTCCATGGTTGCCACTACAAGAAAAATGACTTACAGTCACACCAAAAAAGTGTGACCATATGCATATAGTGACATTTTATTTTTTCACTGAAAGTGTGACGGAAGGTGACGCCATCGTATGGGTCTTATGGTCACTTTAAAATGTAGTGTCCGTATGAGATGAAAACATCTTGCCGTATTATAAAAGTGTGGCAAACTTGTACGTAAATTTTTTTCATAAATATCCAATATTGTAGCGTTAAACCATCAATAGACACATTTATTTAGTAACTGTGGTGACTGTATATCACCAACTTGCGACATTCATGATGTTTTAGTGTAGTTGTTTTCTTTTATATTGTCACACAGTTTAAATTTTGTTAAGACTATTGTGTATCTTTTGTAAACATGTAATTACGGTGAGCATGATCATGTTTGGTAAATGGACACATATAATTAATTCCATAAGTGACGAATTGCTAATAATTAGTCACAAAAAACAATCAAATTTTGTGACTATAGCCTATCGTACAGAGACACACAATTAAGTGAAATACAATCATAAGTATTATAAAGACACACATTTTTTTTAAAATTAAGGACTATTCGGTATCGTAATAAGACTATTGGGTATATTTTAGATACATATAATTACGGTGAACATGACCATGTTAGGTAAATGGACACATATAATTAAATTTATAAGTGACGATTTGTTAGTATTTCGTCACAACAACAATCAATTATGGTATCTATTGTTAACCATTTAGCCACACGTTAAAAAATGATGTAAAGTAACAATTGTATAATTATAGAGACATTGAAAACCAATAAAACATGGCCAAATTTATATTAAAGCCTCTTTAATTTAATATTTATTGTTACTTTTTATACAAATTTAGACACATCAAAATAATTTAAATTAAAGTAACCAAACCCACCAATATGAAACAAAATTAAAATTCATAATTTGATATTAATAATAATTAAAATCCAAATCCATACATTAAATTCCTAATTAAAATACCAAAAAAAATAAAAAAATTTGTTCTAATTTCAAGAATTTAAATAATGGTAAAAAAATCAAACAAATCATAAACCAAAACCTAAACATAACTAGACATTCTTCTTATTTGTATTGCTCATTGTCTTTTTGAGAAGGGCATCCGATGAGATGTAAGTTGGTTTCCTTTTCTTTGAGTTTTGATGTTGATGTTCTTGATGTGATATAAAATCTGGTACCTATAACAACAACATTGAAACAAAAAAAAAATTAAGTACATCAAAACCTTAGTATACTACTAAATGAAGAAAATAAAGTGTAATGCAAAAAGTAGTGAACATAATTAAACAAACCTTTGACTCGGGTTGCACAAGGTATTTTGGCCATGGAACAAAACTTTTATATGCATCCTCAACTAATGTGAATTCTCCAGTTTTATGGGGTAGAAATGCTTGTTTTATTACCACTTCATCAATGGAAACTTTATAGCAATCATCTTGTAGAGGAACTCCATGAATGAATTGTCTTTCTGATGATACGTGAATTGTACCACGAGCAACGATGTTCCTTTTATACGGATGTGATAGTGTACACTTGATTGGCTACAATGATAAGTAATATTAGAATCAGAAAAAAAAGACAGAAATGTATATTCAACATTTAAAAAACACTTACCTGGTGAAGGGGTTTATTTGGTGAAACTGTTGGTATGTCAGGATTGATAGTGGCAGTCTTAGAGTCAACAGCTTTTCTGGTGGGTTTTGTATTTGCCTAATATAAAGGTTTAAGACATATATGTAGAATTATATTTTAATATAAAAGATAAATTAAAAGTGTTGAAAACTGTAAAGTAAGTATAAACTACTGTTGCATATTTCATGGAAATCAATTGTGTATCGGGAGTTGCAGTTGTAGAGTTGGTTTGAACTTGTTTCTTGGTGGGTTTTGCAATAACCTAAATAAATTAAAGTCCCAAGTGAAAAAACAGAAATTAGTATCAAAAAAAGTATATCAATGATTATCTTATAAAATGATAACATACTGGTGTTAGAGGTTCTGATGGTTGCTTAGTTTTGAGACTAACAGGAGTTGTTTCACTACGTTCAACAATCTTGTCACTTGAAATACCCTAGAAAATATAAAGAAACATGGAAAATGTCTAAAAAAAATGCAATTTACAAGTAACATTGAACATACATGTTGTTAATAAGATTACTTACAACAGTATGAGACAGATTTTGAAAGTCAGCTCCTTTTGCATTAAGATGAGCCAAAACTAGCTTTAGTGTTTGATCTTGTTCATTAACCTTTGTAGACAAAGCCTTGAGTTCAACATCTTTTTTCTCAAGCTCAAGTTTTCCATTATGCAGTGCAACTTTAAGATCTTTAATTTCTTCCTTAGATGATCCTTTGCTGCGAGGAACATTGAAATATCTGTTGTAAGTGACTCCTGTGCCGACACCCTTTAAAAATCCTCCCTTTTCCTTGCCAAAAACTAAGGTCATTGCATCCGTTCCTGGTTCAACATTAACTTGTCCTTCTTTTATCTGCTTTTCTTGTTCCATCTAGCACACAAAATATTAATAATTATTGTCCTAATAAAACTGATTAAAATCTTTATAGTAATAGTAATAAAAAAGTTTATTGAAGTTACTAGTTTATCCGCCATGAGTTTAACATCTTCATCCTTAAATACTCCTTTACTTTCACGTCCTTTACACCACATAATTGACCTTGGGGGCATTTCTTCCTTTGAAATCACTTTCTCTTCAGTCTTGATAAAAAAAATTAAATTGTAAACAATATAAAATAAAATTCTGTTAAGTAGCATACTATGAAGGTAATATAAAGGATCATATAGCTAAAAACAAAGCTTACCAACTTCCGCCTAAGAGTAGCATACCCCCCTCGTCCCATCCGATGAGCGTACTTTGACATCTTGCGCGCTTTGACTGTCTTTTGTGACACAACCTGTCTTAAAAAAAAAGATTTGTCAAGCACTTTTTGGTAATTTTATGATAAATGAATGAAGAAGTTTTGGGAAAAAGTTGTAACATTAAACTCCTCAGATTGCGTATATGTCACAAATTTGTTCCAATCATCTTTTTCAGTAATTATTGCCCGATATCGAACAGGGATTTCTCCAAGCTTTTTGGAATTCCCTAGATGTGGCTTGATGTAAGCTGCATACAATTTCTTTCTGAATTTTCGTAGAAGGATACCAAGCCTATTCATCACAAATCTTTTTCCAGTTTCATCAACTTTAAAATAGCGCTAAAATGAAACAATAATGAATTTGTTAGTATTTAATACATGATTTGTAAATAAAATATGAGATGCAGTTAAAAAAAGTGAAAAAAAATATTTACTGTAATCTCTTCCCAAAGTTTGTCCTTCACTTCCGGTTTTACTTTCTTCCAGCAAAGAGCACTTAATCCCACCTTCTCGCGGACAAGATCTCCCAAATAACTAACAAACACTGCATTATTCTTCCCTGTAAACTTACCGAATTCATCAAACTTCACACGTTTTTTTCTACCACCAGAATTGACATACTCAGTCTTCAGCTTTGGCAATCGAGTCAGTCCCCTCTTCCTAGGTGACCCTGTAGGAACTTTGCTTTGCATTTCTTCTTCCGAATCTGAATGGCTATTGTATTCAATGTCATTATTTTCACCATCTTCTGTGTCCGATTCATAAAATTGTGTTCCATCATCTTGCTCAAATTCCATATCATAGTCAGGCATATCCTCATGTTGTTCCTTGTTCACCTCCATGATTCTTCTGTTGACATGAAACATATGAATTAAGTTTGATTATTTGTATCTTTAATAAAAAGTATGACTAACTTATATTACATACAAAATTTCACATACACATTTCATCGAACAGTTGGTGTGCAACAAGCACAGTAATATGAAGAATCAAAAAAATTATGTTTTATGTATAATCCCCTAATAAATACAATCAATAACATTGACACAATATACAGAGAATATACTTACAGTAGAAATGCGTGATAAATGTTGTCGAATGATGAACTGAAATATAATCCAACTGGGATCGATATAACCTAGAGAAAAACAGCACAATGGTTGAAAAAATCAAAGTATTTTAAATAATACATTGTTAGTACACCCTAATTTGAGGGTAGTTACCAAATTTACCGGATTTTCCTTCATCTGATGGATTGATCTTCATAGTTTTGGCGGTGAGATAGATAAATACTTCCCGCGTTGATTTGGAGCCCAAAACAAAATGGAAATTTTTTTTGCCTCCCATTATATTTGCTTAATTTTGATTGATGAATTCAAATTTTTTCCAAATTTTGATCTGATAGTGAACTCATACGATGAGAAGCATAAATCGTGGTTTGGAAACATGTTCTGGCTTTTGAAATATTATTACGAGTTATTAGATATAAATAGAAATGTTACAACTTTGGTCCTTGTAAATTAACAATTTTACGTTAGGATACAACTATATCACTATTGGAAATAAAAAATATTTAACATTTAATTATGTATATGCAATGGGATAATAGTATAATAAAACGAAAATAAGATAAAGGTCTAGTTAGCTTAATAATTTTTCCGTGTGAACACTTTGTTAAGATTTTTTATTTTATTTTATATTAAGTTAGAAAAAAAAATCCATACAACTACTATAAACCCATTTCGGTCCTAAACCCGTACCCATATTAGAAACCCGATTTGGTCCCAAACCATTACCAACACCCCTACATGACCTAATGATGGTCAACCCGTACCAACACCCGACCACCTTCAACCCATACCCGTATTAGAAACCCAATTTGGTCCCAAACCATTACTAACACCCCTACATGACCTAATGATGGTCAACCATAACCAACACCCGACCACCTTCAACCCATACCCGTATTAGAAACCCAATTTGGTCCCAAACCATTACCAACACCCCTACATGACCTAATGATGGTCAACCATAAACAACACCCGACCACCTTCAACCTATACCCGTATTAGAAACCCAATTTGGCCCCAAACCATTACCAACACCCCTACATGACCTAATGATGGTCAACCATAACCAACACCCGACCACCTTCAACCCATACCCGTATTAGAAACCCAATTTGGTCCCAAACCATTACCAACACCCCTACTTGACCTAATGATGGTTAACCATAACCAACACCCGACCACTTTCAACCCATACCCGTATTAGAAACCCAATTTGGTCGCAAACCATTACCAGCACCCCTACATGACCTAATGATGGTCAAGTATAACCAACACCCGACCACCTTCAACCCATACCCGTATTAGAAACCCAATTTGGTCCCAAACCATTACCAACACCCCTACATGACCTAATGATGGTCAACCATAACCAACACCCGACCACCTTCAACCCATACCCGTATTAGAAACCCAATTTGGTCCCAAACCATTACCAACACCCCTACATGACCTAATGATGGTCAACCATAACCAACACCCGACCACCTTCAACCCATACCCGTATTAGAAACCCAATTTGGTCCCAAACCATTACCAACACCCCTACATGACCTAATGATGGTCAACCATAACCAACACCCGACCACCTTCAACCCATACCCATATTAGAAACCCAATTTGGTCCCAAACCATTACCAACACCCCTACATGGCCTAATGATGGCCAACCATAACCAACACCCGACCACCTTCAACCCATACCCGTATTAGAAACCCAATTTGGTCCCAAACCATTACCAACACCCCTACATGACCTAATGATGGTTAACCATAACCAACACCCGACCACCTTCAACCCATACCCATATTAGAAACCCAATTTGGTCCTAAACCATTACCAACACCTGGAAACCATACCCATATTAATTTAAAAAATGATTATATATATATATATATATATATATATATAATTAATTAATTTATATTTAAATTTATATTTTGTATTGATGTGCACGGAAGTACCCACTAATTTTAATATTTATAACCTAACAAACTTAGACTAACTATGCACTTGTAGGCAGTGTACCTAGTCAGATTACAATATAGTTTAGGTAAGTCGGGTGTCGATCACAGGGAACGGTGTTATTAATTAATATATTTACTACTAAATTAATCTAATTATTAACAAGCTAAAAAGGGGGTTTTTATCTGATTTTGCTTAACTCAAGTTCAATCAATAATTAAAAGACACTCTTATCTAGTTCGAATCCACTTCGTCCTTATGGCTAGCTAATAATTATGGATTATTAAGTTGGATATTATTATATTAGTAATTTAGGTCTAAATTTACCAATAGTTAATTAATTCATGTAAAACTATGTATGGTCACACATAATTAAACACAGAACCAATTATGTTTATGAATATGCTATGTAAGATTTATCATGCAAACACAATTATGGTCATAATCTATGTTCTCTAGCACAGCAAGGTTAATTACTTCAATTACTAACTAAGATTTTGGTCGATCCTAGCTCTAGCAATTCAATGTTCACTAAATTACTAGGTTATCAAGTTCATGCAGTTAATGGTCACTAAGCTACACATAACATGAGTTTAAGCAATTTAAGAAACAACATGAGCATGCTAGGTAACAATAAATCAAACACAAGCAATTCACCAACTAAATAAATCCATGTAAAGTTATGTTATTCATAAGTTTGAAGCTTCATCTAGCTAGATAAGAGTAGCTAGATTCAACTGCTCATAGTAGCATCTAACATATAAACACAACTCAAATAAGAAAATATGTCTATAAGCATCAAACAAGTAAACAAATTATGAACTTTTACTCATTTTGGTGTTGAAAACCCTTTTCCAAGATCTTGCTTCTGCTGTAAATCGCCTCCTGGAACCTCTTCCTTCCGCCAAAAGTCTCCCAAAACGTAATGGAGAGGGGTTTATATATTTTCTGGAAAATCACGTTCCACGTCGTGGCAGGAAGCTCCACGACGTGACTTCAGGAATTATCCGTATTCACCAGGGATTCTTTCTTCGCGTACTTATCTTATGAAAAGATCGATTCCACGTCATGATTATCAAGTTCACGTCGTGGCCCCAGTATATTCCTTGAATTACTTCATCTTTTATGCTTCAAGCCTCCAATGTTCCATAAATTGTCACTTCTGGTCCCTTTCTTCTAAAATGCTTTATTTTGGCTGCAAATAACATTTTATCCTTATAAGTACCATAATTCTATGCAAATAACCAAAATATTAAATAGAATGTAGATCAATATTGCCTAGAACTATGTATAAATATGGCAATATCAAAATACCCCACACTTAGGCTTTGCTTGCCCTCAAGCAAATCTACTTATTTAAACTTAAACCTTCATCACTAGTATTTCATAGAACAATCCAATTCCAGCTCAGCCATTATGCCAAGACCTCAACGCATGTATTTGTGTCTAAATTTTTCCTAAGTAACCCCCCATACTTTAAAATACTCACAATCTTCATAAACACTCGCCCACTTCTTTCGAGCAATGCTCATTTTATGCAACCCTCCGAATCCATCCCCAGAAATCCTACTTAACCTCAAAGTATTTTTGTAAAGCTACCCAAGCATACATAAACTAGAGAATTACAACTTTTTAGAAGATACCACAACTTGGAGCTCTTGAATTCTTCTTTTCTTTAATGTTTGATCTTTCACTTTCTTTGAATTCACCATCTTTGTGTAATTTTGATATCTTCAACTTTTGAAACTTCAGAATTTTCAATCTTTGATCTTCTTACTTTGATACTTTTACGCTCCAAAAATTCTTCAATTTTTCACTTTTTTGGTAATTTCTCTCTCTCTCGTTTTTTTATATGTATAACTCACTTTTTTATATCACTCAAATACCTACATTCTTAAGCAGGGGAGCTTGACTTCAACCTTTATTGGTTAAGACATATCTTTCCTGGATACATTTCAGGTTTAGGCTGCTAAACATGTTGCATTTCTCAAACTAAGCAGGGTTATGTTTTTGTTCCATGATTTCACTAAAATAAGGGAGGCCACAAATGCATTATAACGTATGTCGGCTCAACTAAACATTTGAGCTCTTATCGGATCATTCCACTAGCAGGTACAGTTCAAATTATTACTACTATATCCAATTAATAAAATTTTTAAAATTTACCAAATTATCTAGCAATTTACTTTTTCTACCCCCTACCCCACACTTATGTCATACAATGCCCTCATTGTATGCTTAAAATAATATAAAAATTAAGAGAAAGGAGAAAAAGGAACAGACTCCCCTGGGATAGTGGCATGAACGAAACTCCAAAAGTGTGGAAAAACGTCCATCTCGAATATGGACCTCTTTAAAATAAGAACTCGGACTTGAAGCTACTGCATATGGTGGAGGCAAACGAACCACAATAGTCTTTAAAATGACCCTAAGAAGATGCGTGGAAAGCCATATGGAAAAACACCCAATGGTCTTCAAAATAGTGAAATGTACAGAAATCACGTCGTGGTGTATAATACCACGTCGTGATATTGTATAAAAATGCGAATAGAATATCCCAGATATATCACTCCACGACGTGAAAATTTAATCACCACGTCGTGGAAACTGGACCATCAGAAAAGTAAGAGTTTCCACTGCTTCATTCAACGTAGCACCTTGACTAGCATCTTAATGGGTTAAGACTCTTCTAATGTTGTAAAAAAAACACTTGTGGACTCTATCCTCTCTCTCTTTAACGCACCCCACACTTATTTCAAATTGTGGGTCACGACTCTTGACTCGACCTTACTCCTTTTCATGATTCCTTAGCAAGCTGCAATCAACCAAAAGAACTAAAAGAGTAACATAATAGTTACTAAAGTCTTACATCAACAAACCAAGTTCAACATTAACTAACACCACATAAAACAAAAAACTAAAAACTAAACAGAAAAGAAATTAATCATCATCCTCTCGTCCCTGCACTCCACTCGGTCCTTCCCCATCGTCCCTCGAGATCCAAAGCTCTTCCCATGTCGGAATATAAGGACATTGTGGTGGCACCCCAGGTGGTCGCACCACACCCATGTGGGAAAACATTGCTTCCAAAATTTGTGTGTTGTAATTCATCCCACCACGTAGATTATCCAAATATGATCCAACCCGGGTTTGAAACGGGTCGGTGGGTACTCCTCCCGGGTGACTTTCTCTCTCAACTTCTCCCCGGGCTCTAACGTTTCTTCGTCTTCTCGCAGGAGGTTGCTCGGGTTGTTCCACCTCTTGCTCTCTATCTTCCGGGGGTATAACATAACGTCCCCCGACATCAACCACCACGCGCATAACACCCAAAAACTGAATAGTCAAATCATTGTCTGGCAAACGGGTAAGGTTCCGCACAAATTCTTGGGACAAAATCCCATATGACCGGGCAAGACGGGTGACCAAATGTCCACCTGTAATTGGACTTCCTTGTCGTGAACTAACCGCTCTCTTTCCCAAAAACCTTGCTAGCATGTAAGGAATATCACAACACACCCCGGGAGTAGTAATACTCCACAAAAAGAACAAATCTTGTAAAGAAACCTTATCACCGTGATGTTTATGATTGATAGAAAAGGTGATAAGGCGGTGAAAAAAACGATGCACCGGATTTCGAATTTGTGCTTCACTTGAATCACGAGAACTGTACTCGTGATTTGCGATAGTGCGCCAAAATTGAACATCAAAAATACCGGGCACAAAATCCCGAACACAACCAAGTAAAAATGGAACAAAGAACGGGGATTGAGTCTCCACTTCCGTATAGATCCCCATGCGTCATGCAAATTCCTGGAGACTACACTCCCGATACACCCCGCCCAACCGAAAAACTAGTGCCCGGTTATAATCAAAATCCATGGTGCGTTCTTCAAAGTTCACAGTAGAGAAAAACTCCACTGATAATTCCCGGTACACGGGTTCTTGGATCGCGAACAAGTTCCTCCATCCATGGCAAGTAAAGGAAAAATGGTCTCCCTCGTATACTTTTGTCCAATGGCGCTCCAACTCAACAACCATTCCAACACCACCAAGCCATCCCCAGTCAATAATCGGAGCTATATCAAACTCCCTATTGTATAACCATCCCAAACGGTTTTGATAAGACGTCAACAAGGCCCGTGAAATGGTTCGCGGAAATCGATATATCGGATGGATATTCGAGACATCAATCGGGTCATTGTCCTGTTGAACAGCCCTTCTAGGTGCCATCTTCCAAACTCGGGTTGCCTCCCGTGAAGCGCTTCTTTTTTAGGAGTCTTGAGCTGGACTCCGTGCCTCCTACGTTGAATCATCTGAAGAGTCCACCACTAGGATCTTTTGTTCCTTGAAACGCCTCTTGTAAGCTTGAACACGTCTTTTATACGCCTTTTTCGAATTTTCCTTTTTAGCTTTGACCTCGTCTCCATCAAGCTTGCGTTTAGTCCCTTTAGTCTTCAATTTTCCATCATTTTTAAGCTCCAAAGTATCCTTCTCTTCTTTCACCACTGGACTTGTTACTTTTGAAGTAACCTCCTCTTCATCACTCGACATCTCATCATCTTCCTTGCTCACCCAAGAAGTTGGATTCGTGTAGGCAATGACTTCAACCAAAAATGGAACAGATGCTCTCGGTTTTGTTCTTTTAACTTGTTGAATTGTTTTGATTTCTTCTTCCATGAGCTTCTCTAATTCTTCAAGTTCACTTTCTTCATCAATGTTGAAAACCTCTTCTTGAGCACGATTCCCTTGAAAGCCATCTTCTATCCCAAAAATTTCATTTTCATCACCAACCCTCAAGGTGAGCTTAGACTCCCGAATATCAACAAGAGCTCCAGCAGTGTTAAGTAACGGGCGACCAAGAATAATCGGTACATTGGGATCTTCTTTCATATCCAATACCACAAAGTCTATTGGAAAAATGAATTTCCAAATTTTTACTAAAATATCTTCCACAATGCCCTGGGGTTGTGTCACTGAACGGTTCACCATGTGAATAGTCATCTTTGTAGTCTTCAACTTCTGAATATTTAATTTTTGATAAAACGAATAAGGCATCAAATTTATGCTAGCCCCAGAATCGGCTAAAGCATAAATCTTCATATTATTCCCAAACTCACATGGGAGAGTGAGTCGTCCAGGATCCCCCACTTTCTTCGGTATTTCTCCCAACACAACTTTTAAACTTTGCTCACTTAGAATCACCTTAGAATTCTCCTTTAATTGCTGACGAGTGTCTAACAAGTCTTGTAGGAACTTAGCATATTCTGGAATTTTTGCAAGCGAATCAATAAAAGGAGTATTGATAGGAATACCCTTTAATTGCTTGATAAACTCCAGATGTTCTCTCTCCAGTGGACTGAGATTAGCTCTGGACGGGAATGGCAAAGGTGGTTTATAAGTCGAGACAGTTTCTGGAATTTTCTGATCAGACCAAGGCCACGACGTGGACATATGATTCCCACGACGTGGTTTCTGTACTTCAGCTACATTTTTGTTCTCGAATTTTAGCTTCTTCGGGTTTGGATCGGGGTGCTGGGGCTCCACTTCCAAGGCCTCTAGGAACTCAGAAATCGCCTCTTCTTCAATATCTCTGGCCATTACGTGAGATTGGGTTTTATTTTCAGGATTTTTCGGGAATATTTTCTCATTAACCAAAGTGGTAAGTTGACCAAGTTGTACTTCAAGGTTATTAATGGAGGCTTGCTGATTCTTTATTAATGCTTGCTGATCTATCATTATTGCGTGATGATTCTTCATTACATTTCTTTGTTCTTCCATTGCGGCGTCAGTAGCATCATGTCTTTTTTCTGAAGCTTCCATGAATTTCATCAACATGGTCTCTAATTCTGTTTTCTTCTCAGCTAGTGGTTGCTCTCTTTGGTAGAAGCCCCGGCCAGTTTGCCTAAATTTCTCTTCTTTTTGCTTCTTGTATTCTTCGTAAGGCAGCCACTCTTTCTTTGGTTTTCTCCAATCTTCATCATACTTATCCCCACTTGAGTAGCATACTTGAGCTTTCTTGTTCCCATATTCATCCATATTGCAATCCTTTGTCAAGTGTGGGCCAATACATCTCTCGCAACCAACTCGAATTGCATGAATTGATTGGTCCATTTGAGTCAATCTCCTATCCATAGTGCTAAGCATTGCCATCACAGCAACCATCTCTTCAGTTTGTGTACCTCCACTGCCTTTCATTCCATCGCGTCCTGGGTTGTGATACTCACGAGAGTGCTTTGAAAATTCTTCAACCACCTCCTTGGCCTGAATTGGGTTCTTCTTTGTTAGTGGTCCTTGTGAATCAAGGAGTTGTCTAGTCATGACATTCACCCCATCATAAAATATCGACATTTCTTGCTGAAGATTCAGGTCATGTTGAGGACAATTCCTTAACAACCCTTTGTAGCGCTCCCAGGCCTCGTATAATGACTCCCCCGGATTTTGCTCAAAGTTGGCAATTGCCTTCTTGAGTTTAGAGATTTTGGAGGGTGGACAAAACTGATCTAGAAATCTCTCGCGCAATTGGGCCCATGTGGTGATTGTACCAGGTGGGAGTGCCTTTAACCAGTCTTTTGCTGCTCCCTTGAAAGTGACCGGTAGCATCCTTAGCAAAGCTGTCTCCCTTGGGATATTGGGAGTATTAAAATAATCCACAATATCGTTCACCTCGTCTAAGTGTTTGAAAGCATCCTCGTGATCCTTCCCGTAAAATGGGATATCCTTAAGTGCAGTAAGGATATGTCCCTTCAACTCGAATGTGGCATTGGCAGGAATCGTAGGATGTACTAAACCCGGCCCCACATCATCTCGAATGCGCTTCTTGTAGTCCCCCATGGCCATCTCATCAATGTTTGCCATCTCGTTCTCCAGCTCGTTCTCGGGTTCACTTGTTTGTAATTCAAATTCAGGCTCGGTATCGTACGCGGACTCGGCTTGTACGGGTATTTGATCTAAGTGTTCAAGCTTGCTCTTGTTCTTTGAAGATGAACTTGACTCCTCCGTTTTCTTCCCCGACTTCTTTGAGAACACTGATTTGAACTCTTGTAAAGGTGTCTTCTTTGATGTTTGATCTTCTTTCACGCTCTTATCCTTCTTTTTGTGAAGTGTAGACTCGGGATCTTCAAGTGGTGGTACCAAAGGTGTGTTAGAACTTCTGGTCATGAACTCCTGAAATAAGAAAAGAAAATAAAACGTAAAACTGAACTAAGAAAAAGGAAAAAAAAATTGTGAATCACAGGTGTCACGTCGTGGAAGGATACTCCACGTCGTGACTTCTGTAAAAAAAAATTAAAACTATGCTTATAAAAATAACTTTTTTTTGTGGGTTTTACCCCAAAAAAAATCGATTAACTAAAGCAAATAAATAAACAATAAACTAAGCCGTTCCCCGACAACGGCGCAAAAAACTTGATGTGCACGGAAGTACCCACTAATTTTAATATTTATAACCTAACAAACTTAGACTAACTATGCACTTGTAGGCATTGTACCTAGTCAGATTACAGTATAGCTTAGGTAAGTCGGGTGTCGATCACAGGGAACGGTGTTATTAATTAATCTATTTACTACTAAATTAATCTAATTATTAACAAGCTAAAAAGGGGGTTTTTATTTGATTTTGCTTAACTCAAATTCAATCAATAATTAAAAGACACTCTTATCTAGTTCGAATCCACTTCGTCCTTACGGCTAGCTAATAATTATGGATTATTAAGTTGGATATTATTATATTAGTAATTTAGGTCTAAATTTACCAATAGTTAATTAATTCATGTAAAACTATGTATGGTCACACACAATTAAACACAAAACCAATTATGTTTATGAATATGCTATGTAAGATTTATCATGCAAACACAATTATGGTCATAATCTATGTTCTCTAGCACAACAAGGTTAATTACTTCAATTACTAACTAAGATTTTGGTCGATCCTAGCTCTAGCAATTCAATGTTCACTAAATTACTAGGTTATCAAGTTCATGCAGTTAATGGTCACTAAGCTACACATAACATGAGTTTAAGCAATTTAAGCAACAACATGAGCATGCTAGGTAACAATAAATCAAACACAAGCAATTCACCAACTAAATAAATCCATGTAAAGTTATGCTATTCATAAGTTTGAAGCTTCATCTAGCTAGATAAGAGTAGCTAGATTCAGCTGCTCATAGTAGCATCTAACATATAAACACAATTCAAATAAGAAAACATGTCTATAAGCATCAAACAAGTAAACGAATTATGAACTTTTACTCTTTTTGGTGTTGAAAACCCTTTTCCAAGATCTTGCTTCTGCTGTAAATTGCCTCCTGGAACCTCTTCTTTCCGCCAAAAGTCTCCCAAAACGTAATGGAGAGGGGTTTATATATTTTCTGGAAAATCACGTTCCACGTCGTGGCAGGAAGCTCCACGACGTGACTTCAGGAATTATCCGTATTCACCAAGGATTCTTTCTTCGCGTACTTATCTTCTGAAAAGATCGATTCCACGTCGTGATTATCAAGTTCACGTTGTGGCCCTAGTATATTCCGTGAATTACTTCATCTTTTATGCTTCAAGCCTCCAATGTTCCATAAATTGTCACTTCTGGTCCCTTTCTTCTAAAATGCTTTATTTTGGCTGCAAATAACATTTTATCCTTATAAGTACCATAATTTTATGCAAATAACCAAAATATTAAATAGGATGTAGATCAATATTGCCTAGAACTATGTATAAATATGGCAATATCATGTATGGTAGTAATAAAAACATAGAAAGTATGGATGTTACACTTATTTAATATTATATATATTAATGTAAATAATATACTAATGTATACCACAATATCGATAATCATTATCACAGCCGTCGTTCAAATTGCACCACCCCTGTAGCCTGCTATTAATCGGAAGTGATGGCCTGTGTCGATGTCCCTTCAGATCCGAATGACGATCCATTTAAAGCCTCCCCTTATATTAAAATCGTCATTCTTACATCTTCATTACCAACATACGATATCTTCTATTGTTTGATCCTCCTCTGTGAAAACAACTCCGATGATCAATGGAAACAAAGATGAATGCTGATCCATGATCAAATCCGAGGTTCCAACTCTGGAGTGTAAGCAGTGAACCACCGACAAACACACCATTAGTAGAGTACGGGAAAGCAAACGATAAAAGATTCACCATTAGAGTTGTACATGGCGGGTTTTTTACAGACTATCCAGGTAAGTCGTATCAAACGACAAAAGTTAACTTTATTTCATATGTCAACATCGATTTGCTGAACATGGAGATGCTTGGTCGTTTTTCGAAAAGCTTGGGGTATACAACTATGGGTAACTGGTATCATATGCCAACCGAAGAAAACTATGGGTTGACAATGATTCCAATTCTGAATGATGTTTGTTTGGGAACTTTCAAGATGATCGTTAGGGCACACCAATTCCGAGAGATTGAACATCTATATGTTGAACATAGGCCTGTATTTGTTCCAACCAATTTCCCCTACTTTTTGATGAACTCACCATCCAAAAGGGTTGAGAAGCTTATTCATCTGTTTGTAACAGAACACCCAATGGCAACAGTTGATGATGGAATAGCATACAACAGACATATGCTAAACATGACCATTCCAAGAGAAAAAATGGAAGATGCAATGGACATGGCGAAGGAGAATGTGATAGCATGGACAAATATAGTGTAGGGGACCTATGTTATACTCCATTTTGTGTTTAATACAGAGTACAAATGAAACTCTTTTTTGTAAGCAATATGATGTTGTTTTGAATATAACTGTCTTAGGGGTAAAATGGGAAGTAATTATAATTATAATTTTATGTTGTTATTTATATTGTGTTTCATACTTATAACTGAGTCAGTATTGTCCCTGTTTTGCTGCATTGTTTTGAAAACAAAGCAATGTACTTTTGAACTTATTTCCACTTTAGATGTAAGTTATTTGATAGATTATTTAGTTTGTCCCATGTTTGTTATCAACATATGGAGATTATGCTAAAGCAGGGGTATATCCGTCCATTAATTGTTTTTATCATAAAACAAAGAAAATGTTATAATTTCTCATTGAAACTGTGTTTGAGATATAAGGGTATAATGGTCATTCAGTCTATATAATGAATAAAAAAAGGAAAATCATCTAAGGGTATGCATCATCATAGTATTGATAGAAAAAAATTAAGTTTATCTTGGATACATATATGATGTGCATAACTACAATTAAACAATAAGAGTGTGAGAAGAATCAGGGGTATTTTTGTCATTTGTTTTTATTTCCAATTGTGAAGGGTAATTAAAAACAATGTGCAACCACAATTAAGTATATTGTCTCAAATGAGGAAAGTATGATTGATGGTAAATGTGGTTATCTTAGATCAGTTCTAGAGGAAGCAGGGGTATTTTCGGCAAATGTTTCTCTTTTAGTTTATTCTTATGTGTTTTTTGTAAACTAGTAACTTACAAACAGTCGGACACCCCAGTTGGTAAGTGTAAATGTAGTTAAAGGTATATTTTGGAATGTCATGGGTTCGAACCCCCTTAGGAACAATTTTTTTCTCTTTTTTTTTGTTTTTTCTCGATATATCATTGATCATCCACACCTACTGCGTAGATATGGATTTTTAGACTATATGCATTCCCATCGAATCATTCTCTTCTTACTACAAACGCATTGCAACTACGTTTATACTTCAACCACAAATTGATACTACATCTTGAAATTCATACAGGTACACATACTACCTTAATTTATACAGGGACAAAAAAAAACAGTTACCTTCAGAATATTAATCTTTGCTATTTCGTTTGGTCATGTTTCATTATATATTCTTCAATTAACAAGTATTTGGTTTCCAGTTATTGGATTTAATTGTAATGTGATCTTTTTCATTTATGCACACCAACTGTTTGTTAAAATGCTTCAATGAACATGAAACATATATTGATTGTTGATGCTGTTATAAACTGAATATGGATAAGTCTTGGATGGGAGCATACAGAACATCATAAAGATATGTAAAGGGTGTTGCAAAATTTTTGAAATATGCAGTACATAATTACAAGATTTCTAAAATTATGGATGTTGTAGATACCAAAAAAAAGATAGGAATTCCATGTCCATTTGTCAAATGTGTAAACTGCATATCTCATTTGGTGGATGTGGTAGATGATCACCTATTCAGGAATGGAATTGATCAAACATACATGAATTGGAATAAGCATGGAGAAAAAGAGGAACCACCCAGAAATTATATATATGAACATAATTTTGACATGGACACGTCATACGTTGTTGATTTGACGACCATGAACACAGAAATGCCATCAGATGCTGTAGAAATAGTAGAGATGGTGGAAGCTGTAGAAGAAAATTTTATTGGGAATCTGAGAAGTTTAGAGAACTGATTGAAGATGCCGAGAAGCCCCTATATGAAGGGTGTCCTAATTTCACAAAACTATCTGCAGTCATACAACTACTCAACTTAAAGAGTAAGTATGGAGTATCAGATAAGTGCTTTACATAATTATTGGTTTTGATGAAAAATATGTTACCAGAAGGTAACGAAATGTACAGTAGTACATACGAGGCCAAAAAAGCGTTCAAGGCAATGGGTTCAAGGTATACTAAGATACATGCATGTGTCAACAACTGTATACTTTACAGAAACGAATATACAGACATGGAAGCATGTCCTACTTGTGGTAAATCAAGATGGAAGGTCGATGAACAAAAAAATAAAATTTACAAAAATATTCCTGCAAAAGTTTTTGTGGTACTTTCCAATTATTCCGCACTTGAAACGACTTTTTCAGTCTAAGACTACTGCAAAAGATTTAACATGGCACGCAACAGACAGAAAGGTGGATATTGGTGTTTTAAGTCACCCAGCTGATTCACCAGCATGGGCTGCCATTGATGACAAATATCCTGACTTTGCTAGCGAGCCAAGAAATTTACGGCTAGGCATTTCGGCTGACGGGGTCGATGTGAATAGAGGAAATAGGAGTCATAGTGTGTGGCCTATTTTAACTGTCATTTACAACCTTCCACCATGGTTGTGTATGAAGAGAAAGTTCATCATGCTTTCATTATTGATTTCGGGAACACCAGGAAACGATATTGATGTGTTCCTAGCAACTTTTATTGATGATCTGCAATTATTATTTGATATTGGAGTTGAAACATACGATGCATATGCATAACAGCTGTTTAAACTACGTGCAGTAGTGTTATGGACTATTAATGATTATCCTGCTCTAGGTACATTAAGTGGTTGTCCATACAGCGGATTTCAAGGTTGTGTTGTGTGTGGCGAAGAAACACACTGCATTAGACTCCCTGAATCGAAAAAGCAGAGTTATGCTGGTCATAGACGATTTCTACCGTATGATCACCCGTTCAGAAGACAAAAAAAGGCATTCAATGGACAACAAGAGTTCTCACCCTCTCCAGAACCTATGAATGGGGAGGAAGTATATAACAGGGTCAAATTTATAATTAATAAATGGGGAAAGGTGTCTAAGGGCAAGGAGGCAGAAACCTAACAATCTACAAGTAGAAGAGGTGGGAAGATAAATAAAAAAAAGAGAAAATCACTGAAAGTGGGTACTTCAGATGTGGGCCAGCAAAATAATACATACTGGAATAAATTCAATATATGGTATAGACAGCTAAGGTATTGGCGCGACAATTTGATTCCACATTGTATAGATTTTATGCATGTCGAAAAGAACGTGGGCGAGAGTTTAACTGGAACTGTGTTGAACGTTCCCGGGAAGACGAAAGATGGTTATAAAGCTCGATTGGATTTTGTTCATTATGGTTTAAAACCAGAGTTGCATCCTAAAATAGAAGGGAACAACACAACACTTCCCGCAGCAGGTTGTACATATACAAAAGAGGAAAAAGACAAATTCTGTGAGACTTTATACAACTTAAGGGTTCCTCAAGGGTATTGTTCTAATTTTTCTAGTTTGGTGAGTCTGAAGGATAGGAAGTTGATCGGACTAAAATCACATGACTATCACATGCTCATGCAACAATTTTTGCCCATAGCAATTCGATTTATTATGCATCCACCCACCAGAGTTGCTATTACAAGATTTTGTTTCTTTTTCAAATCAATATGTAGCAAAGAAATCATACTGGATGAGCTCGATAAGTTGCAAGAGGAATTATGTGTAACCTTATGCCTTCTAGAGAAACACTTTCCACCATCATTTTTTGATGTGATGATTCATTTAACCGTTCATCTAACTAGGGAAGTAAAATTATGCGGTCCGATATTCTTTAGATGGATGTACCCGTTCGAAAGGTTTATGAAGGTTATTAAGGGGCACGTGCGAAACAAAAAATAGACCAGAAGGATGCATTGCAGAAGAAAATGTTGGAGAAGAGACGATTGAGTTTTTTAGTGAATTCCTCAAAAAGATGGATACTGTTGGTATTCCCCCTGACAATCATAACACATGTGGAATTCAGATAGGTGTAGATAGTAGTTCTATTACGGACGGTACTCCTCTATCGGCTGCTAAATCGGTAGAAGTGTCCGCAGAACTATTCAGAAAAGCACATTTCTTTGTATTGCAAAATACATCTGAAGTACTCCCGTATATCAAGTAAGTTGTTTTACATATATGTTTTTTTGTTATAATATTAACATTAACGTATTGACAGACGACACATGTATTTTTTGCAACATCAACACCCTACTAAACGAAAGGCACAACTACAACAAGAGCACAATAATACATTTGGTCATTGGTTACAAAAGGAGGTATATTCATTTCATAAATGTTGTGTTTTTTGTTATGTATTTCTTTATATCTTAAATTCATTATCTAATTACAATTCAGGTAGAGGGAGAGTTAGGGGGCTGTAGAGAAAGTATAACAGAGACAATGAGATGGATTTCACATGGACCCAATAAGAAGATTATTAAATACGATGTATATGCTATCAATGGATATACTTTTCGTACAAAAGCTCGTGAAGGTAAAGTTTACCAAAACAGTGGGGTTAGTGTCGTTGCAACTGACACACACATCAGTAAAGAAGTTGTAACATATTCCAAAAACACTTACTATGGTGTTTTACAAGAGATATGGGTACTAGATTATCATTTTAAACGAATTCCAATTTTCATGTATGACTGGGTTGACAATAGAAATGGGGTTAAAAGGGATAAATTGGGGTACACACTAGTTGAACTAAAAAGATTAGGCCATAAAGGTGATCCCTTCATATTGGCCTCACAAGCCGACAAGTATTTTATGTCACAGACCCACTCGATCGAAAAATGTCTATTGTGTTCATACACCTCCCAAAAATTACAGAGATACATATGAAGATGTAGATGAAGAATTTAGTACTGTAGTTCCTCAGAATGATAATATATTGCCACGTGTAGACACACTTGAGTTGCAGAAGGAAAATGATTATTTTCGTACTGATTGTCATGGTATTGTTATACGTACGGTATGTGTTTCTTAATGTCATGAATTACATTTGTAGCGATAATATTTTTCCTTCTTTTAACATTTAATGATCTTTATTTTTGTCTGTAGAAGGGAAAGGCCAAACCTTCATCCTAGCGTTACGTGGAGAATAAGAAAATGACAAAAAATGACGATGTACTTTCCTTAATATTTTTTTACCATATTATACTATCAAACTATTCTAGTGTAATATTGTTATAACTCAAAGTTATTTTTTTTTCAGTTTTTTACTGTAATGGTGGATGACATGTTATAACATAAACTACATGTTATAGTAATGTACTTTCGTTATGCAATGTTAGACAAAGTTGTATTCTTTTCAGTTATTTATCATACTATTCTTTTAAAATAAGTTTTATTCTTTTCATTTTTAATGGTGTCTGATCTGGTGCAATTAAAAGAATAGATGACAAAAAGGGCAATTTGGTCCTTTCTTATAGCTCTTATTCAACACAACTATATTGTTATTTGTTTTTGTTTTTATTATTTTTAGTTGTTTTTGTTTTCTTCATAAATTGTTTCTAGCTTTACAAAATAAGCAATGTACTTTTGTAAAATGCCATGATTGAACTTTTTGTTCATTTTTAATTCCGCCAAATGATATCAAAGATAATTATAGTCAAATTTAAGAGTCTTCTAAATACAATAGTACAACCAGAATAAACATTACATATGTGTCTATATTTACATATAGACACATATAATAGCTGTAATCGTAACTAAATCGTACCTACACACACAATATTTGTTTCTTCTTAAAGCTAATTCATAATATTTTGACACACATAATAAATGATACATGACCATAAGTAACCAATACTAACTTGTTTTAATTTCTTGCATAAACTAAATACAACTAGTACAGAACCGCCCTATGGACACACAAATATTTAGTGTGACCATATGTATCACCTTTTAGCTACTTTGTGTGTTATGTGGCTAAATAGGCACCAGGTTACAAACACACATAGAACTAACTCATGTCACGATACGTTAATCTACTGTATCTCATAAAAAAAGTATGGCAATCTTAATCGATACCTGTGGCTGATTGTGACTTATGGCCTCAGTGGTCGAGTGTGACTAATATTTGTCACATTTGGTATAATTAAGTATGGTTAAAGTTTTGATTATCTATATAATGGCCACACAAACTAATTTTAATGTATCTAATAACAGTCTCTAAATTTTTTTAGTGACCTTTGGCCACACTTTTAATAAAAAGTGTCACAGGCCGTTTTTCAGAAAGTGTGACCGTAGGTCATTTTTGTACTAGGTGGCTTTCATTAACCGTCTTGCCTATATAAAGAGTTGAATTTCAAGGTAATTGCTTCAATGAGAGTTGTCGATTGACAATTGTTGGAATAAATAGTTGCTTCTGTTGCTCCAATGTCTTCCGATTCGTCTGAGATACCTTCAATTAAGGTAAAAATTCATTTGTTTATTCGATTTCCATTGTTTGTATGTCATTGCATTTTTTTGTTTCAATTGATAAACTAATTTATTCGTTTGATGTCATGTTTTTTCCAATTCGTATAATCTTTCTTCACGTAAGGTTAGCTTATTATCTCGATTCATTTGATATTTAGTCCATTGTATAATCAAGTTCGACGTAATCGAAAGTAATGTCCATTAATGTTTCAAGTTTCGATTTCATATGTATTAATAATTTTGTTATGTAGAACATTGAAGTTGTTGCTGGAAAAGTGAATCCACCGAAAAATGTATCGAAATCGACAGTTGATCCTAATGATTCCAATTCCTCTGACATACCTTCAGCTGAGGTAAACATTCAATTGTTTAATTGATTTCTGTTGTTTGTATTTCATTGGAATTGTTTGTTTAAATTGGTAAAAGTAATTGATTCCATACATTTATGTTTTGCAATTCGTTGGTTGTTTTCCCAGATAAGGTAAACTTTTTTTACTCTGTAATCGTATCCTTTGATTGTTACTTAATTGTATTTTCAAGGTGGATGTCTATTTTAAGTGAAGGTTCAACTATGTTTCATATTTCGATTGCTTATGTAATAACAATTGTGTTATGTTTAATTATTATGTAGAACTTTGAATATGTTTGTGGAAAAGTCGATCCACTATCAGATGTATCACAATCGACATTTGATCCTAATGATTCCAATTTGTCTGACATCTGCTCACCTAAGGTAAAAAATTACTTATTCAATCGATTTCTATGGTTTGTACTTTATTGATTGCAATTTTTCTATTACTTCTTCACACAAGGTAAACTTATTGTGTTTGTAATAGATTGATTTTATTTGTTATTCATTGTATATTCAATTTCGTTGAACTTAAATTTCATTTATTTCTCACATTTGGATTTCATATGTATTAGCAATTGTGTTATTTGTGATTGTTTTGTAGAAATTTGGAGAATTTGATTGAAAAGTCAATCTACATTCAGATGTATCAAAATCTTCATTTATTTCTCAAATTTGGATTTAATATGTATTAGCAATTGTGTTCTTTGTAATTGTTTTGTAGAAATTTGGAGATTTTGATGGAAAAGTCAATCCACATTCAGATGTATCAAAATCGAAATGTCACTCTGACTCTCATAGTGTTGAAATAATCGACTTTAGTGTTCACTTCAGTCCCTAGAAATCCCAGTTGGAGAGGGTAATTTCGGAAGAGGTAAAGATTTTATAATTTATGTTTTTAGATATATATGCATGTAAGTTTGTTTTTCTATTTCAGTTATCTTTAATTGCCAAAGAAGAGGAGAAACTGTCAAAAAAAGAAAAAAGGAAGTTGTCTTTGTTATGTTGGAAGTGGGAAGAAGTTGTAGATCTATGTGAAGATGAAGAATTGGGTGTAGATCTACCATTCATACTAGTGAAAAAGAAAGTGAAAGTTTCCATTCAATCAAGAAATCGAGTCATGAAACTTTTTGATGAATCAGATGTTGATGAGTGATTTAGATTAAGTTTGTGAACTTTTTTTTTTTTGAGAATTGTTCTTTTGGATTTGCTGCATTTAGTGGTTAGTTGTTTTTTTGGATTAATGTTACTAAGTTTTTTAGTTGTAGTAAATTGTTTTTAATGTTATTTCACTTTTATTGCTTTCAATTAAAGTAACCGAATATCCTTATCAAATATCTTTATCATATTTTATTTTGTTTAGTACTGTTTACCCCTCATGCATCATTTATGGTTTTGGACCATTTTACCCTTTATATATATATGTTTTTTGTTATTGTAACAGATTGCTAAATGGGTTTAATGATATCGAACCATTTTACCCCTCCTGCATTGTTAATGATTTTTAACCGTTTTACCCCTACTTGCTTTATCAATGTTTTATGTTATAGGTAGTTTTGAGATTTTGTTGTAAAAACCACAAATAATAAAAAAAGTAATTATGTTATATTTTCTTAATTAAGCATTATACTTTAAATTATAGCATCATACTTTACATTTTAATTCTTATTTACAATTAAAAGGTATGTTTTTTTGTTATTGTAACGTATTCGTTATTCGTTGTAAGTATTTTGGACGATTTTACCCATCCCCCATCTTTTCTGAATTTGGACCGTTTTACCCCTCCCCCATTTGTATTGAAAGGATTATGGGTTGTCAAATAAAATATGAATAAGAAAAATAGCATTATTTTAAAAAAAAATGATGTTATATTTGAAAGTACGTTGCTTAAATAGTTACATCTTTTAACTTTATTTACGATACATTTGTCGGAGATGTACAATTGTTTTATATATCTAGAAAAAACTTAAATCTGAAAAAAAAAGAAAAAAAAAACTGAAAACTGAGGTTTGTATCTTCCACTTACAACTTTAATGCAACAAGTTCTTTAGCTAAAGCTATATTCCTCTCCTGCAGTTTAAGGAAATCCAGATCTGATTTATTAAGTTTCTATTGCATGCTTAAATGTGAGAGACACACCCTCCTTACATAATGGTTATATGTAAGAAATAACAATGTTCTTTAATTGATTTGTTTATCATACCATGCCACTTTCATTCTTTATATTAAATATTTTGACTTTGAAAATCTACCAATCATAGCAATAGGATTCAAATAGAAATGAATTTTCATTAACAGATTTCTAATCGGTTTTAATGATATTGGACCATTTTACCCCTCCTGCATTGTTAATGATTATTAACCGTTTTACCCCTGCTTGCATTATGAGTGTTTTATGCTACAGGTAGTTTTGAGTTTTTGTTGTGAAAAACACAAATAATATAAAAAGTAATTATGTTATATTTTCTTAATTAACCATTATACTGTAAATTATAGCATCATACTTTACATTCTAATTCTTATTTACAATAAAAAGGTATGTTTTTTTTGTTATTGTAACATATTCGTTATTCGTTTTAATGATTTTGGACGATTTTACCCCTCCTGCATCTTTTCTGATTTTGGACCGTTTTACCCCTCCCCCATATGTAACTTCTCTTTGGTTTTTTCAAGCATTTTAACCTAATTTATACCTACTAAATTCAGTTAAGTAGTTTCAGAGTATTAAAAATATAAGAAATTTTATGAGCGAAATTTAAATTATGCGTTTTTGCTTTTTTCTTTTGTTTTTTATCTATTATTTGTTTATTTAAATGTTATTTATATGAATATAAAAAATAGAGGGCAATAATGGAATTTGCACTGTTTACATGATTGGAGTTTACGAAAACTTGGGAGTAAAGTTGAGGGGTAGTGTATGTAACCGTTTCTTCTTTAACATGTTACATCGGATTTGCTCTGCACGTTTATTGTATAACTTGCGATCAAATGAATTATGTGCATTGTAGTATATCGAAACATTCTCTGCGTCCATAACTTCCTTCATTCTGCTTCAGTTAGTCGGCCAATCTGAAATTGGAATACATAAAAGGGTGATACAAGGTATTAACTTCAAATTAGCTATTACTTATCTTTTTTTTAATGTTTGTTTATATGTTTGTAAGTTATTTATGCGAAAAAAGTATGAGTTTTGTGAAATTGGATTAGTAATTTCGTTTAACAATTGAAATATTGTATTGTGTTTTCAAGTTGTTTTGTTGTGTTTGTTGATTTTGTTGTTTTGTTTGTAAAGAAAACGTCTTACATAAAACAAAAACGGTTTATTTTGCCAAATTTTGTTTGTTTTTGCGTAAAATTGTAGATGAATTTATGTTTTATTTTATTTTGATGTAAGTTGTTTGCTATACATGTTATCTTTTTTCTTTCTCATATCTGTCAAGACAAAGAAACTCTTTTTTGCTGTGTAATTATGTGAAACAATATAACAACTTTCTTTGATACAATCAACAATGGATGATGCTGAAGGTTATGAAATCAATCGTCAAACACAACTGCATACGAAGGTATCTTTTTCAATTATGTTTATGTCAACCCTACTGTTAAGTTCTCGACAGTGGTAATTATTAAATAAATCTATAAATGGTGTGGGGTGAAATGGGAGGGGTGTGGGCATAATGGTCATTCTACTTTCTATATACTACCATTGTATTTATAATGGTTATTTTTATACTTTCATCTACCTTTTTAATCATTCATATGTTATATGCAATTTAAATATTTATTTTTAGTTTATGTTTGTTCATTATATAATTATTTTAATTGTTTTACAGCAGACATTATTGGACACTGACGTGTTTATTGAAATTCTTTCAAGAACATCATTAAAGACATTTCATATCATACGTCGTACAAGTAAACATCTTGAAAAACTAACGTACAACAGCCATGTTCTTGATCTTTTCAAGGGGAAAAATAATGTGCTTCATGGAGTTATTGTTCAACAAAAGAAAGTTTGGGGATCGATAGAACGTAAGTTTGTTTCGTCTTGTGGTTCGATTAACTTTGACATTGGTTGTATACCAAATTCATGTACAATCTTAGCAACTTCATTGAACGGACTCATTCTTGGTGAATGTGATTGTTCGGATGAATATCCGGAAAAGTTTTTATTTATTTGTAAACCGACGACATTAGATTGCAGAACATTACCATTTTCGATATATAAGTACATAGCGGTCAAGTTTGCTATGGTGGTTATGCGTTCGAACCCGTTTCATTTCAAGATAATTCGTTTATCATATGCAGAGTCAGAGTAAGTCTTTTTTACAATTATTATTTAAGTATTTTTTTATTTGTTTGTATAACTTTTATGTTTCTTTCGTTGTAGTGACGTGACAAACGATCGTGACTATGAAAACTTCCGACTAGAATTATTTCAGTCCACTACATGGGAATGGAGGGACCTTGGTAATATTCGGTTACCATATTCTGTTCATCCGGTATCGGACGAAACAATCATAAGTAAAGGTGTAGTTTACATCTTATTGTCAAACTATCAAATTTTGCAGTTTGATGCATCTTCTGAAGAATATGTAATCATATTCTCACCTTCTACAAATATAAATTACATGTCGTATACATCGAGGCTAATAAAATTTGAGGGAAAGTTGGGATTTTTTTGTCTTAATGGAGATCGTATGTGGGGTATTTGGGTTCTCATTCGTAATCAGTGGGTTGAAGTTGATGTTATTAGCATGAATGCAGATGCACATGAATGGTGGGATTATCGAAACAATGAACTTTCTTTTTTTACAGGAAAAAGAATTGAGTGTGTTGTTCTGGTTCATCGTTGTCATGAAGTCTTTTCATTTTGTTCGGATTTTAAGACGATAACTATGCCAAGAAGATTTATTCGATTGTATTTATTTGACATTGAATTGATTAACCGTTGTTTATTTGTTGGGTTTTATATTTTAAATATTTGGTTTTCATTTTATACTTTGTTTTTATTGTAATTTATAATTTCAATCATCAAATTATGTTGTTTTATGTTATATGATCTGAAATTATTTGTTTATATATGTGTTGAAGAAGGGAAACCAATTATTTCCATTTTTAGGTTGTAATGACTAATTTTGTTTGAATATATCTTTCAATTGCGGTTTAATTGTAGTCACAACATAACCTATATTTATGTATGTTCTTATTGACAACTTGGGGACTGCATTTATGAAGTAAAAAAATTTGTCTTTAATGTTAATGTTTGTTTTACATGCAAGAAGTAACAAGCTACTTTAAAGTTAAGTTTATTTTTACTTAGGTATTTTACTTTGCAAATTATTGTTTCATTTATATGTTTAATATACCATAAATTTCATTCTAATTTATGAGTTAGTACACTTTACCTAATTTTCCCAATCATTAATTTTGCTTTCATATTTGTACATGACCTAATGAGGGTCAACCCTAACCCATATGAATTAAAAAATTCATTTTATATATTTATTATAAATTTATATATACATTTATTTTTTTGTATGATAATAAAAAAACAAAGCTACTATGGATATTACATTTAATTAATATTATAGATATTGATGTAAATACTATATTAATGTATAATACAAAATAGGTAATCATTATCGTAGCCGTCGTTCAAAATCCAACTCCCCTGTAGCCTGCAATTAATCGGAGAAGTGATGGCCTCAGTCGACGTCCCTTCACCTCCGAATGATGAACCTTTTAAACCCTTCCCTTATGTCAATTTCGTCATTCTCACATATTCATTACGTTACGATAACTTCGATTTCTTGCTCTTCCTCTTTGAAAAAAACTACCACGATCAATTGAACCGAAGATGAATGCTGATCTGTGGGCACGTCCGAACTTCCAACTATGGAGTGTAAGCGCCGAACCACGAAGAATCACACCGGTTGTAGAATACGGGAAGGCAAACGAGAAGAGATTCACCATTTACGTTGTTCATGGTGGGTTTTTAGGCGTATCAACAGACAAAGGTTCACTTTATTTCTCAAGTCAACATCGATTTGATCAACATGGAGATGCTTAGTCGTTTTTCTAAAAGCCTTGGGTATACAACTTTGGGGAACTGGTATCATATGCCAACCGAAGAAAACAGTGGGTTGTCAATGATTCCAATTCTAAATGATGAATGTTTGGGACCCTTCAAGACGATAGTTAGGGCACACAAATTCAGAGAGATTGAACATCTCTATGTTGAACACAGGACTGTGTTTGTTCCAATCAATTTCCCACACTTTTTGATGAACTCACCATCCAAACGTGTTGAGAAGCTTATTCACATGTTTGTAACAGAACATCCAATGGCAACAGTTGATGATGGAATAGCATACATCAAACATATGCTAAACATGACCATTCCAAGAGAAAAAATGGAGGATGCTATGGACATGGCCAAAGAGAATGTCATAGCATGGAAAAACATAGTGTAGGTGAACTATGTTGTACTCCTTTTTGTGTTTAATACAGAGTAAACATGATACTCTTTTTTTTGTAATTAGTATGAAACTCTTTTATTTTATGTAATGTTATATATTATGTCTATATGTGATGTTGTTTTGATTATATATTATGTCTATATTTAATGAGTTGTATGTTTTTTTGTAGGGAAATTATAGATGATTTTGTTGTTTATGACCAATTCCATTTGGAAATATTTCATTCTGTTACATTATGTAGCATTTTACTCCTCCTGCCTAATTTTTTTGGGACCGTTTTACCCCTAATTGCATTTTTAGTGTTTTACCTTATATGTAGTTTTGAAGTTTTGTTGAAAAAACACAGATAATAAAAAAAAAGTTATTTAACCAAAAATTAACTTTGTAATTCGATTAAGCAGGTAGAAAGGTTTGAAATGTAAGATATTTAATGAGTAAAACTGAAATGATACGTGTTGGTTTTTTCTTGCTGTTTTTTATCTATTATTTGTTAAATTAAAGGTTAGTTAAATCAATAAAAAAAACGGTTGAATGCACTAATGGAATTATCATTGTCAAGGTTATTGGAGTGTAGGAACCATGTTATTAAAGTTGAGGGTTAGTGGGTATAACCGTTTCTTTATAACCCATTACACCCGATTTTGCTTTGCACAATCATTCGTACTATTTAAATGAATTTGATGAACCGTGTCCATTTTATAACATCGAAACCTTCTGTGTCTCCAACTCTCCATACGTTTCTTCATTGTGCTTCAATTACTCGGGTTTTCTGAATTTGGAACACATCTAAGGGTGATACAAGGTTTCAACTTCATAATATGTATTACTTTCTCTTTTTTAATGTTTGTTTATATGTTGTTAAGTATGATATACCACAAAAATTATATGATTTCGTTGAAATTGGATAAGTTGGATCGTTTACCCATTTACATATTGTATTGCGTTTTCAACTTTATTTAGTATGTTTGTTGCTTTTTTTGGTTTGTCGGTAAATAAAACGTGATACAGAAAACAAAATTGTATTATTTTGCAACATTTTGTTTGTTCTTGAGTAAAATTGTAGATTTATTTATGTTATAATTTATTTTGATGTAAGATGTTTTGCTATACAGGTTATCTATTGCTTTATGATATCTGTGAACACAAACAAATTCTCTTTCGGTATGTAGTTCTCTGAAACAATAGATCATCTTAACTTTTGTTTCTTAGTCAATAGTATTAACATGTTTAATATATTTTATGGTTTAGTTTTTTTTTTTATAAATTTAGTATCATACTAATATGAAATTTAACAAGTATTGCATTGGGGTTTGCCAAATTAATAAGAAAGCTGTTAATCATATCAGCTAATACATTTTAAACGTAATAAAGGAAATCTAAATTTATTATAAAATTATTTTTACAATTGTAATTATAAATGTATACATAAATAACATCTTATTATGAAATGGCATCGTATTATTATATTTGTCATATTAGATTATCGTTTCATAAACTTTATTTAGTTTAACTTACCAATGTTTATAGAGGATGGAGGGGTATGTCAATGTTGAAGTTTTTCAATCTTTTCGATTCCAATATACTGGAGTTTCGTATAAGATAGCATTTGTTCGAGTTCATTTTGTCTGGCACGACATTGAGAGAAAAAGAAAACTGGTTATATTCATTGATAAAAATGCCGGGATATATCTTTCATATTGATATTATATTTTTCATAAAGTTTTAATAAATTTATATTTTTAGAGAAAAAAATGGCAGGTTTTGTCCCAGAATAATTATTTCATTTATATGGTGATCATTTAATGGGATGTCTTTTTTTGTTATCGTCATTTCAAGTAAAAAAATTTCACTTCCATGAATACCCGAGATATGAAAATTATTGTTTCATTTATGGTGATTTAAAGATTATTATCAATGAGAAGACACAACTCACTCCGATAGAGGTGGATGTTGACAATGGATTTCCTTTATACCCATTAGTGTTTCCTATTAAAATAGTTGTGCATGACAGTGCTGTTCGAAAACTTATAATCGGTAAATATAAAACCATACTTATTTTGTGATCATATTAACAATTACATATATTAAATATATATAAATATGTTATTACTTTATGTATTCATTTTATGTAGATTTTGTTGGAAAAATTGTCTCGGGCAAACAGATTAAATTCAAAGATGAGTTTATAATACTTTTGGAAGATGAATTGTAATATAAATATTTTTATTAAATTTTTTCATAAGTATTTTGTAAGTAAAATGATAGAAAAATCAAATGTTTTATTAAAAACTATAAATTATTTGTAGGGGACATAGAATTCAAATGAATCTATATGACACAAGTGCTTCGCTTATTGTTCCAACGTATCGTGCAATATCAAGAAAATATATCATTTTTTGTGTCTCGGGTCAAGTTGATTCGCTTACCGTCAAGTATGTTATGAATCATATTTTCCTTATTATTATACAATATATTATGTTTCAAAATATTAAATGAGAGTGTTTTATCCGTAATATATATTACTGTTTTTTTGCAGTGTGTCTTTTGGTATCAACAAAATTTACGCAGCTTGCATTTAAACCAGATATGTATGAAGCACACAAGCTTTAGATTTAGTATATTAGTGAAGTAGAATTTTACTTTGATTAGCTATTAGTTTATTTTTATTAGATTTTTTTTAAACCTTTATATGTCTACAATACTGTTTTATTTTCAAATTTGTTTAACTTATGTTTGTCTTATAATGATATAGAGAAACCAAAAAAATTGCTATTTGGTTATATTTGAAATAGTTAACATTTTGTAAAAATAACAATCAAATTTCATATGTATGTTATAACATAAAAACAATAAAGAAAGTCAATTGTGCAAAGAATAGATTTTACTTGATAATTGTTTACGTTAAAGCACAACAATATGTTATTTGTCTTTTAAGTAGTGTATAAAACGCTTTCTTTATGGATCTAATGATGTATAATATGTTATTGAAACAGATATATTGTAGTGGATAGTCTTGGTAATACATTTGTTCATTCAAGTGACATTGATTTTCCGTTAACAACCGATGTTTCTACCGCTTTACCTTCTGATACTATTGAAGACGAACAAGTCACGAGACGACGCCGTGGAAGTCGTCCTAGGGTAAGAGGACGACCTCCAGATTGTAGCATTGACGATATTACTTCCCCAAGGTGTCGTCGTGGGAGACCATCTTTTGTTGTGTCTCCTTACTTTGTTGGTGACAATGCTCATCGGTATTCACAACATGGAAGTATACATGTCAATGAGAATATTATTACTTCAAATTCGGTACCTAGCATGACATTCTCATCAGGTTTGTATACTTATTTTTGTAAGTAAGTTACTTACATTGAGCAACCATATGTATCATTTAAATTATATAATTTTATATTAGCCTGTACTGTCAACATCGATGTGACGCGCGCTTCCAATCGGCCATCACCTCATATGATAATTTCTTCAAGTACAACTATTGGTATTGACGGGAATCCAGTTCATTCGACTATAATGAGTAACTTGAATGCTCCAAGTACAACTAATAACTCAGTTGTACATTCGGTGGTACGAACTTATAGTCTGCATAATGGTAGAAGTTCTACTGTTTTACCTTCTAATACCTTTGAAGCCCCAGCAGTCAGGAGACCAAGTCGGGGAGGTCGTCCTCGGGTAAGAGGACGACCTCCAACTTTTAGCATTGACAATATTAGCTCCACATGTCATCATCGTGGTAGACCCTCTTCTGGTGTGTATCATTTCTTTGTTGTTGTGTCTCTTACTTACATTGATCAAGGATATGTATCATTTATATTATATATATATATATATATATATATATATATATATATATATATATATATATATATATATATTTCTTAGCCTCTCCTCTCAACAACGAAGAGATGCGCACTTCCGATCGGCCAGCACCTCATAGGATAATTTCTTCACTTACAACTTTTGATATTGGTGGGAATTCATTACATTCGACTATAACAGCTAACTCGAATGATCGGATTACAACAAATAACTCTGTTGTACATTCGTCCATACCAACTGTGGATAACGCAAGAAGTTCGTCTTCTAATGCATCACAAATTATACAATCTCAACGTAATCCTTGAATATATATTAATCACTTTTCCAACTTTGTAATAGCATGTCATTTCCTTATATTTAATTCCTTTAAATTCATGTTCTTTAGGTCGTATGTTATCGTATTGGGATTGTGGCGATGCGACTCGCACATGTATACACTGTGAAGCTATATTATGGTATGAGGAGCGGACCATTAAAACGTATTCGCCATCCATTCCAAAATTCTCCATATGTTGTAGTGAAGGGAAGATTAAATTGCTTTTTCTTATGCAACCTCCTCAATTGTTGTGTAACTTATTGGATTACAACGGTGATCGACGTTCAAAAGTTTTTAGAAAACATATTAAGCTTTTAAATCGTATGTTTGCGTTCACGTCAACCGGAGGAAAGATACATACGAGTGGTAAAGATGGTAGAGGTCCGTATACATTTCATTTAAATGGTCATAATCACCATAGAATTAGTACTTTGTTACCTACACACGAGGATGGATGTCCTAGATTTGCGCAGTTGTACATTTATGATACTAAAAATGAAATCGACAATCGATTTTATGCGTTACGCAATTGTGTTCCTACAAGATCAGATGTAACTATGCTTCGACTCTTGGTTCAAGAACTCTTGTCTATGCTAGATGAGAATAACTCATTGGTTCAAGCATTTCGTATGGCTAAAGATAGGTTCCATGAGTCATCAACACAGTCGGTTAAGATTCGATTAATTGGTAACCGAACCAAAGACGGGAGACAGTATAATCTACCAACTGTATCTGAAGTAGCTGCATTGATTCCAGGTGATGGTAGTCCTATACAGTCTTTTGATGTACTTATTGAGGATCGTGGTGATGGTACTGTGCGAAGGATAAGTGAACTGCATCCATCTTTTATGGCGTTGCAGTATCCGTTACTTTTCCCATATGGAGAAGATGGGTTCCATTTAAATATCCCTTTATCGAGTAATTCTACATCACACAAAAGAAAGAATGTTACCTAGAGGGAATATTATTGTTTTCGTTTGCATTTTCGGTTAAATGAAGGTAAAACTCTACATAAAGCCGGTCGCTTGTTTCATACATTCATAGTTGATGCTTATGTTGCAGTGCTTGAACATGATTTAGATTGGTATAAGAGAAACCAAAGTACTATTCACTCCGAGCTGTATCATGGTTTGACTGATAGTTTATGTAGATGCGAAACAAGTGCTTCATATGTGGGTCGTCGAGTTATACTACCATCATCATTCAATGGTGGACCGAGGCATAAGATACAACAATATCAGGATGCAATGGCCATACGCCGTTGGGCTGGAACTCCGGATCTATTTGTTACGATGACGTGCAACCCTAAATGGCCTGAAATTGAACGTCATATTCAACAAATGGTACCTGGTCAACCAAGTACCGATCGACCTGACATTGTTACACGTATGTTCAAGATTAAGCTTGATGAGCTGATGAATGACATAAGGAAAAAACATCATTTTGGTTGTACAAAATCCGGTATGTTTTCTTAATATATTTGTTTTCGTCTTTAATTTTAATGTATGTTATTTTACTGTATAATTTTAATTATATGTGTATGCAGTTATTTACACAATTAAGTTCCAAAAACGTGGGTTGCCACATTGTCATTGTCTTGTGTTTCTTCATCCGCCAGATAAAATAACCACAGCCCAAAAGATTGATCAATTTGTATTGGCAGAGTTGCCTTCTCAGGAAAATGACCCAGTTGCTTTTGAAGCTGTTCGTAGTCACATGATGTATGGTCCATGTGGCCAGCTTAACACTTTAAGTCCATGTATGCACAATGGAAGTTGTTCTAAAGGGTATCCTAAGGAATATTGTGATGAAACTTTCATTAGGCGTGATGGTTGGCCCTGTTATAAAAGGTCTGGTGATGGTTCGAAAGTTAAAGTTGGTAATGAGGATATCATGCTTGATAACCGATACGTTGTTCCTCATAATGTCGATTTGCTTGTCAAATATGGTTGTCATATAAATGTTGAGTATTGCAACCAAGGCAGTCTGATTAAGTATCTTTTTAGTTACATTAATAAAGGCCATGATCGTGCCACTGCTGTTTTAGAAGGTCCAGATAGAACACGATCTTTTATATCGATGTTGCACAACGAGAATGAGATAGAAGAATATATTAATTGTCGTTACATTTCTGTATCAGAAGCATGTTGGAAATTGTTGGGATTTGAGATGCAATATCGCCCGGTTGCAGTAGAAAGACTACCATTTCATGAAGAGGATTGTCAAAGAGTTTACTTTAGAGAAGATGATGATATTGCAGAAGTTCTGGATAGGATGGTATCTGCGGTGTCTAAGTTTACTGAATGGATGAGAGTAAATCAATTATATGCAGAAGCCCGATTGTTAACTTATTCAGACTTCCCGACGAAGTTTACATGGCATGAAAAAGGGGATGTTAAGGAATGGAGGCCACGTAAAAATGGTTTGGTTATTGGTCGGTTATATTTTGTAAGTCCAAATGAATGAGAAAGGTATTATCTTCGTATGCTACTAAATGTTGTACGTGGACCCTGCAGTTTTAAAGATATGCGCACTGTTGATGGTGTTGAGCATCCGACCTATATGTCTGCTTGCAAAGCATTGAGGTTACTAGGAGATGATGGTGAATGGGTTGAGTCAATTCAAGAGGCTTCCCAATGGCAATCAGGAAAGCAACTTCGAGAACTATTTGTAACTATTTTGTTATTTTGTGATGTTACTGATCAAGAAAAGTTTTTTTGGGATTCTTTCCCGTTTTTATAAGAAGATGTTGCTTATAATCAACGTAGATTGCTTGATAATGAAGATCTAATGTTCTCGCATGATGAGTTGGTAAACTACACTCTGCTTTATATCGATAATATTTTATATGGGAATTGTCGTTTGTTGGTTGATTTCCCCAATCTACCTTAGTTAAACCATAGTTTGTTAAGTATAGGTTCGAATAGGTTAATTGTTGCTGAGCGGACATACAACGTCGAAGAAGAAATAAGGATTTTCAATGAGCTTTACAGTGGTTTAAATGTGCAACAGAAAGAAGTTTATACTATTATAATTAATGCTGTCAATAAAAAGACAGGTGGCTTTTATTTTGTCTCTGGTTGTGGAGGGACAGGAAAAACATATTTGTGGAGAACAATTATTGCTTCTATTCGATCGCATGGAAATATTGTTTTATCAGTCGCGTCATCTGGCATTGCATCTTTGTTATTACCTGGTGGTCGTACAGCGCATTCCAGGTTTAATATTCCTATTGATATTGATAAAGACTCAACTTGTGGTATCGATGTTGGCTCAGATCTCGCAGAGTTGATTAATATTGTTGAGTTGATTATTTGGGACGAAGCTCCACTACAACATCGTTATTCATTTGAAGCTGTTGATCGTGCATTTCGTGATGTATGTCGTTATTATGTTGTTGGATCTGAAAACAAAGTGTTCGGAGGGAAAGTGGTAGTTCTTGTGGGTGATTTTTGTCAAATTTTGCCTGTTATTCAACATGGATCCCGTTCTGATGTTGTGTCCTCTTGTATAAACAAATCAGAAGATCTATGGAATTCATGTCGCTTTTTTGTTTTGAGAACGAACATGCGTTTGTCTGATCAAAACATTACTGGCGATGAACTTATAAAAATGCGTGAATTTAGTAAATGGATTCTTGAAATGGGTGTTGGTCGGCTTCCTACGTGTACAGTTGAAGGTGAAGACGATGGTACATGGATCACTATACCTGATGATCTTCTTATTCCTGTTGTTGATAATCCTAGTGATGCTGTTACATCCATTGTATTCCCAGATATTTTGAGTAGACTTAATGACATGTCTTACATACAGGAACGATGCATCCTTTTCCTGACAAACGATGATGTTGACATGATCAATTTACATGTGCTTTCTAAGATGTCTGGTGACATGCATGAAATGTTAAGTGCTGATGAGATTTGTCGAAGTACTGATAATTTTGCCGAATTGGAAATTATGTATTCTTCAGAATTTCTTAACGCGTTGCGGTTCTCAGGAATTCCAAACCATGAGTTAAACTTAAAGGTTGGTGCACCGATCATTTTGTTACGTAACTTAAATTTGCAAAGAGGTCTGTGCAACGGGACTCGGTTGGTCATCACACAAATTAGTCGGAGGGTTTTGGAGGCGGTGATTATTACCGATACTCATATTGGAGAGAAAGTATTAATTGGGAGGATTGATATGACTGCATCGGACACAACATGGCCTTTTAGATTTAAAAGAAGACAATTTCCTGTCAAAGTTTGCTTCGCTATGACAATCAACAAAAGTCAAGGGCAAACGTTTAATCATGTATGTGCTTTCTTGGTGAATCCTGTTTTTTCACATGGTCAGCTTTACGTGACAGCGTCTCGTGTAACCTCTAGTGCTGGTCTTCACTTTTATATTGACAACAAGGGGAAGTGTGGTAACAATATGACAAAGAATGTTGTTTACAAAGAAGTTTTCTATAATTTACCATTACATGGTATAAACAACATTGAATGAGTGCATTGCAAGTTCCGATATAGGTATAATCATGTTCATAAATGCATAAGGTCATGAAGAGGCTTATTTCTTAACAGGTACAATTTTTTTTTTCAGAAAAATAATCATGTAATGATTTGTTCATCCTTTTTTTTAATAGAAAAATTTTCATATATTATATTTGATTTATTAAAAAACTATAATTTTTTAAGGAAATATATATACGCATCATTTACTAACTTCAAACATTCGGTAGTAAATTAACAACTACAATCCCTTTAATACTTCCACTAGGGCTATTAATGTAATTTAGTTATTTATTTATTTATTTATTTATTTTTTTAATTGATTAGGATTTTTTTAACTTAACGTTTTACCGTAATTGATATCGTCTATCTCCATTGAATATATCCAACTTATCCCTCATTCCTATTTCTCCGCTGTTAACTGCCAACGATCGGTAGCTCCACGTTCTCTTATAATGTTTCAACTTATTCGATTGTTCAGGGTCTTCAAACTCTTGTCGATCACTATTGTCGTCTGGTACTGTATATTGTGCTTCAGGTATCAGTAAACGCACTTGCCTCTTTTTTGATTTCATAGTATACAGAATTTGTGCGTGCAAGGTTAGTCTTAGTTAATTTTTGTTTGTTGAAGAATGTACTAATCGATTAATGATGACACTGATTAATGATCACACTGGTGCCGGTCTAAATCGAAGTTCTGGTCAATTTCTTTATTAGTAATTTTGATTTATGTTGGATATCGATCGTTTGATTGCAATTTTGATTTTTGTTGGATATCGATGGTTTGATTGCAATATGTTATGGATATGTATAGGAAGACATGACGATCAGTTCCAATTATCTGATGATAAGTGATTTGAGGCCTAACATTACTGATAAGTTGCAAGTACATGTGATGGTCTCACGTAAGTGGACAACATACAACCCTTCAACAGATCGTGTTTTCTCTTTAGATCTAATTCTTTGAGATGAAAATGTAAGTTTATTTGATTAACTATTTCTGACTTTGCATTACGATATGGATTTTGTATGTTATGATATTACTTGCATTTAACAGGGATCTTCTATTCATGCAACCATTGCAAGTTCATTCATGTGCAAGTTTACTGATGTTGTACAAGAGGGATGTGTTTATAGGATATATAAATTCTCGGTTTTAACTTGTCAATCATTATATCGGCCACTTCGTAAGGACATCTTTATTAAATTTCTTGCTGATACGTCAATTGCTGCTTCCCACTTGCCATCAACACTCTTTCAACGTTATGTTTTTGACTTATTTCCGTTCAATGAGCTTAGTTCACGTGTTGGTGACGACAAATATCTTACAGGTTAAAATTGTTTTTCTACGTTTGTTATTAGATTGCAAAATCTTAAGTAACTTCTTATTAAATTGTAGATGTCATTGGGAATCTTTGTGAGTGGGGTTCTCTTGAGGAAACAGCACGACCATCTAACTCATGTAAAGTTGGATTGCGAAAGATTATTCTTTCTGATCAAAGGTATATTATGATTATATATATATATATATATATATATATATATATATATATAATAGCGATAATTTAATATGTTACAACATTGGCTGATGGTTATTACTAAATTTATTTGGTACAGTGATATGAAAGTAAGTATAACATTGTGGGGTAAGTTGGCTAAGAAGTACACCGATGAACACATCAAAAGTTATAAGAAGATGAAAATTGTACTCATTGTAACGTCTTGCAAAGTTGTATTGTTCAAAGGTGTAATTTCATTTTTTTATAAATAAGATGTTAATTATGTTTACATGTAATATATATATATATATATATATATATATATATATATATATATATATATATATATATATTTGTTACTATTGTAGGTGTTCCAAGTTTGAGAACTAGAGTTGGATCTGAATTATTTTTTAATCTTCCAATAGACATTGTTGCTACATACAAATCAAAGTAACCGTGTTATTATATTTATTATTTGTTAATTTATTTTAACACATTTATCAATATACGTTACTTTTTTATGTTGTCGGATTATAGTCAAGCGATGCATGTCTTGCTTCAATCGGAGAGGCAAGTTGAATGTCCTTCTGTGGCAACCATAGAAAATATGTATAGTGATATACAAAAATGCGTCATTGAGGTAGTACCTTATTATTATGAAATATCAATTATTATAGTAAATATATAATTAATCATATTTATTTTTCATTTATGAAGGGTACAATGTACACTGTTGTTGGAACCATCATTGACATAGACATGTTTAATGATTGGAAGTTCATCCAGTGTTCACGATGCTATAAGAAGGGTACTTTCGTTGATAATCGCTATTTTTGTTCTGGCTGTCAGAAAAATATAATTAATCCGCGTCAAGTGTATGTTTATATATATATATATATATATATATATATATATATATATATATATATATACATATATATATATATATATATATATATATATATATATATATATATACATATTATAATACTTATATGATGTTTCTAAATACTTTTGTTTAGGTATAAGTTGGTAGTTGAAGTAGCTGATAAGGATAAACAAATAAGATGTGTTTTCTTTAATGAATATGCTACTCAACTTATTGGCCTTACTGTTGGTGAATTAGTTAATATGAATTTATTGGAGGTACTGTTGTATACATATATATATATATATATATATATATATATATATATATATTGAAACACCCACACAAATGCTTACATATAATACTATTTTATTATGCTTTTATAGGGTGGTAATGATCCTAATTGGGTACGTACTTTCCTGTTTGAAAGGTTATGTGGTCTAAGTATTGTTTTTTCAATTAAGATTGACCATTACAATTTGGCACCACAATATGTGTGTCGTTTCACGGTTACTAAATACCATGGTGCAACTTGTAAAATTCCAAACCAAGAAAAGACGTTGCCTACAAATGAGGTCATTTCTCAATTGCAAACAACTGTTGTCGAATCATTGTTGTCTCCATCATCTGAACGGTAAAGTTTATTGGATCTTACATTATAAATTTTTTATTGTATTGTTTATATATTATTTTACAATATGTATTTTTTTTTCGTATTTATTTTTTTGTTTGCGTATCAAGGAGTTTGTGTTTTTCATAAGTGCAATTCTCATGTAAATAATCTTAAATTTACAAATTATGATACGGATCATGTTTCGTTTATTAAATGATTTTTACTACATATTTTCTTAAATTATCTTAATTTAATATGTTCATTATTCATTTTTTTCGTATTAGGATGACTTACGTAATGCCAAAGATGAGGGTTTCAGTGCTTCTATTTCGGAATTAAATCATATGGAATGTAAAGATGTAAGTTATAATGTTTTGTTTACCAATTTTATTTCTGTTACATATTGAAATTCTTCATTTGTTACTTTGATATTGTTTTTTTTGTGTGCATACTTAGGATGATTTTGGTTTATTTTCGATTCAAACAAATGTTGTTGAATCAGTGTCACCTAAATCAGCAACATCAACAATAAAGGTACTGCTTATTGTATTTTTTACTACAAATTATATATATAAGTTATATTCGTTATATCTTATGTTTCTTTATGTATTTCACATGCACAATTATTAGGTCGTTTGTGATAATCATCAGGTTGATGTTTCTGACAAGCTCATTTATAAAGTAAATAATATTGAGTGCAATAATTAATTCATACCATGTTTTCTTTCAATTCAGTTTAAATTGTTATATATTTAGTTCAATTACATTATTTGATATTCTTATTATTTATCTTTTATTTTTTCTTACTAGGATGCTTCTGCTAATATGAAAGATGTTGCTATTGTGGCACCTATGTATGAGGTTAGACATGTGAAATATATTTAATAATGTAACTTGTAACTTATGTTTTGTCATATGGTTTTACTTATGTTATTTTCTTATAATTAGGTTGCTTCTAATAGTAATGAAAATGATGGTGTTACAAAAAGTGTATCTAATGAAAAGGATGTGGAAGATAGTGACAGATGTGACAATGTATTATTATATTTTTTATACTATTGTTGTATATTTTTTTTAGGTTTGAAGTTTTCTTATTCTTCTTATTGATCTATTCAATTAGGTTGGTGACGATACTATTGAAGATGATATTTCTAAGACACATATCTCCATATGTGGTTTACAAGATGGTGGAGAAAGTGAAGTAAGTTACAACATATTGTGTATAGTTTCTATTTTCCTTACGATATGGAACAAAATTTCAACGATTATTGTCACCTCATTTGATACGTTTGAAGTTTTCTTATTCTTCTCATTGATCTATTCAATTAGGTTGGTGATGATACTATTAAAGATGATATGTCTAAGACACCTATCTCCATATGTGGATTACAAGATGGTAGAGAAAGTGAAGTGAGTTACAATATATTGTGTACAAAATTTCAACTATTATTGACACCTCATTTGATACATTACTTTGTTAGTTATTATTCTTATTTTCCTTTTCCATTTTTTTTACAATTAGGATGTTTGTGCTGTTATTGAAGTTGATTCTTCTGAAAAATCGTTTATCGGATCCTCAATAACACCAATGAAGCGTCGATTTCCACGATTGCGTGACGAGTCTTTTGAAGATGATATTGTTGGTTGAATTCATATTACTTTTTAAGTTTTTTGACATTGTTTTCTAAATTGTCTTTATCTTCCAATTTTCAAATTTCAGTTTTCATATTATCGTAGTCCTCAGTTTTTTTATAGGTTAATTGAAATTATTAGGTAGATTAAACTTTTTATATTAGGTTTTAGACATATTTATTATTCGATAACTTTAAATGTATGGAATGACATGGTACATTCATGTTTTTTTTGTCCTTATGACGAAACACATTATTGTTGGGGTGCCATATGCCAAATGATCTTACTAGGTTTTTCCATAAGATATTACTTGGTTTGTCGTTGTGGGTGATTTTATCTGAACTAATATATAAATGAATGAAAGTAATATGCAGTAAGCTTAAGATAAATCAAAATACTATTCATATATTTGTCAACCTGTCCACCGGACGGGTATGACACTAGTTATATATTAATAGAACGTGATGTTTATAAAGGGCGTATGAAAAAAAAGTTGTTGTCCGTAGGAATCGAACTGGCGTTTATCCCAAAACTACAACGCGCTTCAGCCAACTACACCAAATCAAATTTATGTTTCGACTTGAATCAAATAATATATATACATTTCGTAACTTGATAAATTGCTAACAATCGGGCCGTATTTTTTTCAGGCCCTGTGCGACCACACAACTTGCACTCACTTAGGGCCGGCCTTGCGTTTAATTGCTGAAACACAAAAAAAAAAAATTTGATTTGACACCCTTTCTTGCGGGGCTTGTAACTCATCCAGTTTTTAATCAAATCAAGCGTTTTTATAGTCTAAACTTAACTATAAATCCTAATCTACATGTAGGAAAAAGATTCAGGTCAAAACAAGTTAAATTGAGTGAGTTATGCACGTTTGAACAACAAAGTCAGATTACATTTAATTGCTCAAACATAAAACAAATTCTGATTTGACACCCTTCCTTGCGGGGCTTGTAACTCATTCAATTTTTAACCAAATCAAGTGTGTTTATAGTCTAATCTTAACTACAAATCATAATCTACATGTAGGAAAAAGATTCAGTTCAAAAAAAGTTAAATTGAGTGAGTTATGCAACTTTCAAAATTTGAGTGAGTTATCCGGTCCGGTTCCCGGTTTTGGGCCGGTTCCAACGATCGGTTCTTACCAGGTCCCGGTTCCAAAAATTGACGAAATTATAGTATCGGTCCCGGCCCGACCGGTTCCATCGAGCTCCGGTTCCGGTTCCGGGATCGGTTCTGGCCGGTTCCCCGGTCCATATGCTTATCCCTAATTGCACGTTCAACGAATCAAAACATGTGTAAATATATAATGTATGTGTCTTATAACAAATAATATGATATTGAAAGATGAAAATTATGCAATATGTCTCGTATACGTTAGCAATTTCCTCACTAAGGAAGAAGTAAATGCATATATGATTATGATATTGTGAAACTCATAAACTCATCACCAACTTTGATAAGATCTTATTGATCACATTGAGCATCCCTATAGACCTTCTATGGACAACTAGTTCTTTTTTTTTTTAATTTTAATTATTGTATAGGATTTCGATAATCGTTTTTAGGTTTTAGTAGTATTCATTTTTTTTAATGAAAATTTATTTGTATTTTTAGTTTTATTTATTTAATTTGAAAGTATTAAGAGGGCGTTTAGTTGCGGAAAAACCGGTCGTTTTCCGGAAAAATTTTCTAAGAAAAATGAGAATTTTGAAAACGCGTTTAGTTTGTCTATTTTTCTAAATTTTTCGAGGAAAATGAAATTTTTCTGTTTTCTAAAATTACAAAGAAGTTGGAAGTTTTTGGAAAACCGATAATCATGGTTTTCCACATTTTTCTAATTTCAAAATTTTTCTAAAATATAAACACACACCCACTCCCACTCCCACCCACCTCTACTAACCCCCACCTCAACACCCTCAGCCCACCACACTCCTACCTACCCACACCCACTCACTCTCACCCCCCCCCCCCCACACACACACACACACAAACCCACCCCCACAAACACAGACATACACACACACACACACACACACCCATCCCCACCCCACCCCTACCCCCACAAACACACACACACACAAACACAAACACACACAGACATAGACACGCCCACCCACCCAACACCACTACCACAATCACCGACCTACCATTACCATCACCACCACCACCACCACCGCCGCCGCCATCACCACCACCACTGTCACAATTGCCGCCGCCACCACCACCGCCTGTCATCACCACCACTGCCGCCGCCTCCACCCCCACCCTACCACCGCTACCGTTTTCTAAAAATGAAAACCCATAGAAAAATACACATTTAAACACGTTTTCTAATTTTCTAAAACTGAAAATGAAAAATGAATAAGTTTTTAACTAAACGCCTTTTCTAAATTTTCCAATGAAAACTGAAAACAAAAAACGAAAACTGATGAAGGAAAACGAAAAACGGAAAATGAAAACTGTTTTTCCATAACTAAACGCAACCTAAATGTTTTAATATTTTTTTAAAAAGAAAATTGTATGGGATGAGAAAAATAGATTAGACAAACTGCAAAACTAGTGTATGTGGTATGCAAAAAAATTATGGATAAGATCCAAAAAAAATTCAACTTCATGGATGGTTCAAAATCAAGTATTTTATGTAGCTTTAGTCCCAAAATTAACAAACTCCCATGATTTTAGTCCTTAAAAGACTTGAAATGACCGTTTTGCCCTTTTCCTTTCTTTTTTATATTATTTCATATTTATTTTCATATTTTGTTTATTAAAAATTAAAAAGAAAAACATTGGGCCCACTTATTCCACCCACCGTACCCAATCTCTTTCTCTCTCTCTCTATATATATATCTATCTATCTCTCTCTCTCTAACCTAACCCATACCTCTTCATCTTCAAGATTTTAACCCCCCCCCCCACCTAATCCATCGTCAGCATCCACGATTCTTCTCAACCATCGAACCCCATTGTTGATCTTATAAACATAACTCTGATGAAACCTCATCCATACTATCGTATATGACAACCAGCACCATTGCACCACTACCTGATTGCCAAACCACAAACATATCATCATTTGTAATCTTGTTTTGATTAGCAAGAATTATGAGGAATTGCAACAGAAGCTCAAATATAATTTTGATACTTTTGCGACTTTGAAGTCCACCACCCTAGTGCAACCTCCGGAGTGCTACCTGATTACTATGTCTCACCAATCGATTGGATTTAATACATATACACAATAGATTAAAACACAGACATAAATACACATAGGATGCAAATCTGATTCATAAAGAAAATGAGAGCAGTGTACTGGTGTTGCTCGACAGGAAAGAGAAAAGAGAAAGAAAATCAAAGAGAAAGAAGGGTGTTGCTCTACATGAAGGAAAAGGAGAGAAAGAAATCCAAAGAGAAAGAATGAGACATATCTGATCTACTAGCCTTGTAAAGACCCCGAAAAACGATAAATTTTTTCATTTTTAAAACAAGTAGTACAGGTATATAATTGTTCCAAAACCATCATAATGTATAAAAATCACATAATCAGAGTACGATATCAAAAATGCGGAAATTATGGGAGAGAATGTTGTGCTATCACATCTGACCCTTCCCCTTAGTACCGGAAGTACCTGAAACCATAAACACAATCTGTAAGCAAACACTTAGTAAGTTTTCCACAAAGTACCACATAACGACATACAAATTACTGCTATGGGCCAAACCATAGTCTTATGTATAATTCTTGCCGAGGGCCATATCCCGGTCTTCCATACAATTGCCAGGGGCCAGATCCTGGTCTTTCATTCAACTGCCAGGCGCCAGATCTTGGTCTTTCATACAGGTGCCAGGGGACAAACCCTGGTCTTTCATACACATAACACGCAAGTAATTTGTATCCTATAAACAAATCATGGGCCAGCCTTGGTGCCTTCGACCCATTGATACAGTGAGAAAACTCACCTCAGTCTATTGGAAGCAACAAGATGCTCGACTGCTAAACAGGAAGATCCCACACTACACAAACAATTAGCCTTAATCAGAATTTGGTCATAATCCCAAATCATGGGCCTAAGCTCTAAGTTCATACTCCTAAAATAAGGGCTCAAATGCTTTTTCCCTTTAATGGGCCTAATTTTTCCTCGCCCAAAAGCAATGACAGGCTCCAAGGCCCAAAAGGCCCAACTACGCCACTTAAGGCCCAACATCAAATTCAAAGGCCCTCCTACTCTAAACAGATCAATGCCCAAAACCAAATAGGGCCCAATGACACAAAAGCCCAACATAAGCCCAAAAGCTCACAAGGAGCGTACGCGCGGCGTAATCCCATTATGCTCAACGTACTTGCCCGCAATGTAGTACGCGCTGCGTACACCTTGGTACACCCAGCGTACTACGCTGCTCAACCCCTTCAACCATTTGGTGCTTGATCCATGCAATCACTTGATCCCACTACCATATATCGGTCATTAAGAGGGTCATAGGGCATAAAGTTGGCAATTTTATGCCTTAGCATGTCTTATGGGAGTCCAACATCCTTTTTTGTTCATCAAAGCTCGTTTAAAGAACCTAGATTCATGCATGGTTTCATATCCATCACCAAGATAACATTTTTATGCTTCTAACATGCCAAAGGGACTAAGATCTACCATTTCTAGCTTCTGGAGTTACCCAAACTCACAAAAGAGAATCCACTGACCAAAAATGAGCTTATAAACAAATCCTAACTCTAACTATCAAAAGGATCAACAAGGTATGAGCTTTTTACCTTCAAAAGCTTCCTAAGATGATGTAGATTCAGGATCTTGAAGCTCAACCATGTCCAAGGCTTGCTCACCAACTTCTCTTTCTTGCAAATACACCAAAAAGGCCACTAAAGTCACTTTCAAGCTCAAAATCACTCTTAATGGCAACTAAGGTTTTAGGGACGTTCAAAGGTAGTGGAGGCTGATAAGGATGAGGGTCCAAGAATCATAAATGTGTTTAAATAGGGCTCATGCCCTAAGATTAGGGTTTTAGCTTTGGCCACGTACGCCCAGTGTACTCCTCGTACACCCCGCGTGTGTGGCTCATACTCCCATTATACCAAGCCCATGTATGCTAAGTGTACATAGACGTACGCCCAACATACGAAGGGACCTCTTTCGCAATAAAATTATGATCCTAAGGACTAAAGGTTAACATACCTGAATCCGAGTGTTACAAGCCTGCATCCAATTATCATTCCTCTCAACCTCAATTCATCTCTCTCTCTTAGAGGGTCATTGTACCTCTCGATTAGTTCTGATTCTCATGAACCTAAGCTTTCAAACAAGACCAAATTGTGAAATCGATATTAAATCCTAAAATAAGTAAGAAAATCAAACCCTTTTTTTGTGTCTGTGTTTGATTGATATGTTGTATGTGAAAAGGGTGATTACATCTGGTTGAAAGTATTAATGCATGGCTTTAGGTGAGAAGAGAAAAGAATTTTTTAGAGAGAGAGAGAGAGAGATAGAGAGAGAGAGAGAGTGAGAGAGAGAGAGAGAGAGTGTGTGTGTGTGTGTGTGTGTTAGAGTTTCTGTGTGGGTGTGTCTTGACATGGAGAGAAGAATGGATCAAATAGATGTTGCAGATTCTTGATTTTGTTTTGTTCATCGATGGTGGAGAGTATAGGTCGGTGTTGGTGGTGGAGGATCAACAATGGTGGTTTGAGATTGAAGGAAGAACTCGTTAGAGAGAGAGAGAGAGAGAGAGAGAGAGAGAGAGAGATGGGGGTGGGCCTCCTTATTTTTATTTTTAATTAATAAAGTGTTGAAAGAAATATAAGAAAAATTACGAAATAAATTAAAATGGCAAAATAATCATTTCAAGTAGTCCAGAGACCAAAATCATAAGAAATTTTTGATCTTGAACATTTCATACAACTTGAAAACCTTTTAGATTCTATCCATAGTGTTTGCAAAACCACGAGACTTTTCAGATTCTATCCATAGTGTTTGCAAAACCACAAAGACCAATTTTACAGTTTTATAAATAGATTACTTAGTACTGTAGGTTTGGAATGATAGAAATTAAAGAAAAAATTGTGACGTGTAGATGAGAAAATGGTATTAAGTGTTAAAGGAGATGGACCCCTACACCCCTAAGACCCTAAGACGAGCTGGTGGGCAACCAAAAAACTAATACGGGATGCCATGTGAGCAATATAAACTAGTAAACTACCAACCAGATTTATTAGGTTTTCAGAGGCTTGATCCAAACCTTTTTATTACAATACTTTAATAATTTATAATTAAAATATAATATTTGGATATAATTAATTATTATATTATTATCGAGGGGCCAAAATAATTTGTATTATCTATGATTTGTTAAATAAAAATATAATTAAACAAAAAATAAATTATAAATGAATAAGCTCAAATTTGATGGACCAGCAATTAACCTTTAACTTTATATTTAGTTTATTTAGTTTTATATTTAGTGTTAGTAAATAATATAACATTAAATTATTTAATGGTAATTACATTTAATATTAAATTTAATGTGAGATTGGAGCAATGTATTAGCTTAAAAATTAAGTTTTAGTGTCGATCAGAGTCTACAGATGCTTGCAACTCGATATGAATGTGAATTGATGAATAGCTAAATATGTATTACTGTTTTTATAAAATAAAATAATAGGTACTCTAAAATAAAATACTTTTCTTGTTGCAATATTTGTCAAAGGCAAAATAACATTTTACTTGAAATATAGGTATTCCAGACTGGGCCGGGTACATACCTGGTGATTGGAGACTCGGCCACTGTGAGTTGGGACGAATCAAATATCTAGTCTTCAAATCCAGGCCTGTTTACATCTTATTATTTAAATCTCTATTCTAATAAATGAATAGTTTTAATCTTCTTTTGTCAAGTGTCACCATAATACAACTCTTCATTAATATTAGGCTAGAGGGAGTGGTAACATTCCTAACACCAGGGACGGACGCAAGATTTCTCAGTAGGGGGTGCACGGGAAAGTTAGGGCTGCACGATAGTAGAAAAAATAAAAATTTTAAAAATTTTCGAAAAATTTTCCACTACGGCCGGAAAAGTTAGGGGTTGCCGGTGCCACCGGTAACCCCCTCTAAATCCGTCCATGCCTAACACCTTGCCACATCATCTTTTTGAATGTCACATCATTTTTCTCTCTTAACACTTAATTTTTAGCATTTGCAAGGGAGTGGTAACACTCCTAGCACTTCAATTTTTTTTTTTTACTTTTCTTTTTCAATTTTAAATATATTATATTTTTTTAATGCATAAACAATTAATATTAAATAAAATTTATACCCTTTTTTTAAATAAAAACACCTTAAATATTAAATAAAAATGTTTATGATTTTGGACAAAAAATGTAGAGTTGCTGAAACTTTAGGGATCAAATGTGTAACTTGTTTCTCTTCTTCCCCAATGTTCTGGTTAAAAACCACGCACAAAAATGGAAGCTGATATTTTCTCACGAGCTTGCTTTCTCACTGTCGAAGAAGTCTAAATATTGAGTTATTTTTATTAAAAGAAAAGGAAAATGAAGCCATCCAATCACAGCCATTTCTTTCCTCTTTCTCATTCTCTTTCCTCTCGCTATCCTACCAGCGAGCCTTCCTTAGCAAGGCATGTAGCGAGATCAATGGAAATGGTGGAAGCGACCTTGACGAGCTGGAGGCGAGCTTGGCTAGTGAGTCACTCCCTCCAGCCTTATGTCATGTGTCATGTAGATATATTAGGCAACTCATTTCAAAATTCAAATTTACATATTTCTAATTATATGTTAAATTTGAAGTTATAATAACTTTAAAATTTTGATATATCTTTTAATTAATAATTTATTTAAAATAACTCATTTAAAATAATTGATTAATAATTATAATTTTTTATTATAAAAGTTTAATTAATTTTATAACCATGGTTCCCACGGGTTATAAACTAGTAAATTATATACTTATGTGAATGATTGTTCTAGAATGCGGTTTTATTTATGTTAATATCGTATTGTTGAAATGTTGCTTGGTAGTCAAATGCTGTTAACCTGCTGTTGAAATGTTGCTATTTGTATAAATAAAGTCATTATTAATATTTTAATAATACCATCAATTTAGTTTGTCATGATTTACAATATTCGTATTTTTTGATACATTTTGATGAGATTTGATTTTTGCTTGTCTGAGATCAATCGGGAATTATATAGCTTTAACTTTTTTATAACGTCATCAGGGAAATATCATTGAATCTCAATGGGGATAGGCGGATAATTGATTCTCATTATGGGTCGTAATGAGATGATTATTCTGTTGAGAACGGGGATGGGAACCTCGTCTCCTCCACTTCGTTGTAACCCTTAAAGTTTGGTTGAAATTAACATGCTAAGCTTTAAGTGTACTTAAAGGTAGCTCAAGTTGCTTACGGTAGCTTCAGTCTCACAACTCGAGTTGTTTAGAAAACTTTTCAAGAAACTGTTTTTCAACCGCAGTATCCACGTTTTACGTCAATCTTATCCAATTTACTGATAGATAGGTATATGTAATTTTATTTCAATTTTTTTTGGCTATCTTTGATAAAATTGAGCAATTATACTCTCTTGAAACACAAAGTTTCCTTGCGGAATATACCACATTGACACATTAGCCCAACAATATATTTCGAATTTGCATATTCAGTCTCTTAACTTATTAGCGTGCTTTATAATGGAATAAAGTTGTTTTTGTCGGGTCTAATCGGACATTATGGACAAAATAAAGAGTTAACCAGGTTACCCATATGTCATATAGACAGTTGTTGATCAATTTTTACTTGACCCACATTGACTTTGACTTTGAAAAGTCTAAAATTCTCACTCTAATCACGACAACAAATAGACATGTTTTCTGATAACACAAACCACCACCGGATATATATGGCATCGCCGTTGCCACCTTTACACTTTCAGCTGCAATCGAAGATCGGTGGTGAGTGGTAGGGATACAATCGTTACCGCTTTTCCTATTGACGGCACGATGGTGAAGGAATCAACTCCGCCCAATTCAAGTGCTCATCTGAAGAAGCCTCCATAGCAGACCGCTCTCGTATTTTTAACCAAGGACTTCGTACTTTTATTGCTACTGCTGCTTTTTTTCTGAGACGATTTTGTGATTGCCATTTGGAAACAATGGCATTTATTCTTTTGAGCTCGATAGATTGACTGCTAAGGAAACCAAGTCCTTCTTACAGATGACTATAGAGATGATGTAGGTTCATATTGATGTTGTGAACAGAAAAATCAAGAAAGAGATTGGAGATTTAAGAAACGAATTGAGCGAGAGAGTAGATGATTTTGATTTCGTATACAAGACAATTGCATGATCTGGGGGAAAGCGTTTAAAGTAAGGTACGATCATTGATTAGTAATGAGTGGATAGGGAACAATAAATTTAGTAACGGTTTTGAGAGATTTAACCTCGAGAAAGGGAAAGATGAAGCGTTTCATGGTGATATGATGTTGGATGAAATGAAGGGTTATGTGAAGCAGGTGATTGAGAAGGCAATTGAAAATCATGCTGCTGATGGGATTGGTACTATTGACTATGCGGCGGCAGGTGGTGGAGGAACGATGGTGAAACACTATGAGCCCTACAAATTGCAAAATGGGATTCATCTGTTTGCTCTAAAGATTTTGCAATCTAGTTTTGGCCTTCATGCCGGAACCTCAGATCTGACCGATCATTACTTCTTGGATATGTTCATACATACAAAATTAATCAAAATTTATATGTGAAATACCCTTATCACCATGCTTACATATACTCGTTCAAATCCAGCTCATTGAGAAAGCTCGATTCCGAGGATGGGTTAGAACGTATAGCCTACCACCTGGTTTCATAGAAAGTCAGGGAGAAAATATTCTACAAAATGAAAAACTCTGGGTGTGTTTAGTTGCGGAAAAATAGACCGTTTTCGGGAAAAAAATTCAAGAAAAATGAGAATTTTGAAAACGCGTTTAGTTCGTCTATCTTTCTAAATTTTTCACGGAAAATGAAAATTTTTCGTTTTCTAAAATTACAAAGAAGTTGGAAAATTTTGGAAAACCGATAATCATTGTTTTCCATATTTTTCTAATTCCAAAATTTTTCTAAAATATAAACACCATCTCTCACCCCCATCCACCTCTACCTACCCTCATTAACACCACCAACCCACCACACCCCTACCTACACTCACTCCCAAGCCCACCCCCATAAACACACACACACTCCAACCCCCACCCACAAACACACACACACACCAACCCCCACAAACACACACACACACACACACCAACCCACACCCCCACAAACACACACCCTCCAACCCCCACAAACACACACACACAAACCCACACCCACACCCACACCCACCCCCACAAACAAACACACACATACACACACACATCCACCTACAAAAACACACACACACACCCAAACCCCACAAACACACACACACACACCCACCCTCACCCCCACAAACATACACCCACCCTCACCCACACACCCACAAACACACATACCCACACACACACACCCATAAACACCCACACACACACACACCCACACCCCCACAAACACACACGCACCACCAACCCCCACAAACACACACACACCCCCACCCCCACAAACACACACACACACACACCCCCACCCCACAAACACACACACACACCAACTCCCACAAACTCACACACCCACCCACCCAACACAACTACCACAATCACCGACCTACCATCACCATCACCACCACCACTACCCCATCACCACTACCACCACCGCCGCCATCACCACCACTACCACAATTGCCGCCGACACCACCACCGCCTGTCCCCCCGCCGCTGCACCCACCACCGCCACCGTCCCCACGCCCACCCTACCACCACTACCGTTTTCTAAAAATGAAAACCGATAGAAAATACACATCTAAACACGTTTTTTAATTTTCTAAAACTGAAAATGAAAAATGAATAAGTTTTAACTAAACGCGTTTTCTAAATTTTCCAATGAAAACCGAAAACAAAAAATGAAAACTGAAAAGGGAAAACGAAAAACAGAAAATGAAAATTGTTTTTCCGTAACTAAACGCAACCTCTATTTCTTGAAAAAAGGAAAGCCAAAAACTATAAGTATAGATGTATTCAGTATAGTGATGTATTCGATTATAAGATTTAAGAGGGAGATATAAATGGAGGTTGGACGAACGGATGAAGATGAGAAATGGGAATTGACTCACATGTTTCTGCATTCTTGATGCCATGTGTATAAATTGGATGCGACCTCTTGTTAGATTGTTAGAGGTATCTTTTGGCTAATTAGTCAAATAAATTAATAGCAAAAAAAAAATCATAATTTAGTTACATTTTTCAAATGCAATTAAATTGTACAAAATTCATTATATTTTTATAACTATCACAAAAGTGACTACCTTTTAGTTTTTTTTTTAATTTTATTTTTACATCCAGAATATGATGTCACAAAATAATGATACCTAAGCATCTCAAATCATCAAAATTTCATGTCACATTGCAACTTTGTTAACCGGTTAAATAAACAATATTGAAAAAATTAAAAAATTAGTGTTTTAATTGAAACAAAAAAGTAATATAATTGTGTAATCGTTAAAAATAAAAACTTAGTGTATTTTTATTTTTAATTAATTTACCATTTAATTAATTTGACTTACAGTTACCAAATCATGATTTTACAGCTTAAATCAACCGAACTAGAATCCAAAAGGCCAAAACTCTTCAATATTTATGCATAATGTAAATACAAACATAAAAAATGCTCAACATTTTAAAAAAAGGAGCATGTTTATTGAATTGGAGATGTCTTAAAGGTTTACAATGATACCTTATTTGGCATGAGGGCATGAATAACCAAATGTAAGAAAATCAAAATTGAAACCGATTTACAAAAATTAAATAGCTATCTGATTATATGATATTTGGAATCGAAGGAAATAATGTGAAATTACTATTAATATAGAAAGTCAAAACAACAAAATTGGCTCTGGCGGACTGTGAAAACTGCTATGATTAATGTGTTAGGAGCTTCGGCTCTTTAAAAACTTTATGTTCATATAAAACAGCTTCATAACTACTGACGCATTAAAAAGGAAAAACGACTTCAGATGGTAACTAACTATTGAGTTTGTTCCCATTTGGTCATTTTTTTTACCCAATATATCATCGAACTTGTTGTTTATGTTCGTCATAACCCTTTGACCGGCTATCACAGGTGATAGCCGGTCAAAGGGTTATGACGAACACAAACAACAAGTTCGATGATATATTGAATAAAAAAAAGAAATGGACCGAGAACAAACTCAACAATTAGTTACCATCAAAGTCATTTTCCCGTTAAAAATTATATCTATTTAAAATCGAATTCCATTCGGACCTTTTTGTGCTTTCATTTTTTTAATGGTAAAAGTTTCCCTTTTAATCAGATTCCTATACGAAATAGCATGGTAAACAACTATTGTCAGTTTGTTGCGTGTCAATTTGTGTTTTTGGATACGTGGCTTAGGAATCCATATCACGTTTCCTTCTGATGTTTTTCATAAAAATTAAAAACTTTGAGTGGATATACACTCAATGAATTGCAATTTGCCTCCTTACTCTTTTGAGAAGCTTGCACGAGACCCACTAATTTCTCACTTCGTACAAAATGGCTCTTCTGGTGGTTGTTTTCCATAGTATGCAACTTGTAAAACTTATAGTGTTTAAATCGTAATCCCCTATTAAGTTATCAAATTCCATATATTTGTTTTTTTTTTTAATTTATTAATTTCTCTCCTTATCAAATTTACTTTTGGCTCCCTTTTTTCCTCTAGACGCATGTCTCCTTTTCGTTCCAATGTGATCGATTCCTTACTTACTCTACTTTACTACTACATAACTAAATACACTCTCTATTATGTTTTAGTTGAGTCAAATAATTAGGATAGAAATTTAAAGATTCTTTTCAAACACATCAACATACAACCACATCAAACTACAAGGTATATTGTTGGCATTTTACCAAATTAGTGTTTCATTGTTCCATTTTAAGAAAGATTCACATGTGCCCAAATTGGTAACTCATAATGTTAAGGTTCGTTTAACTAATTCACCAAAACTTCATACGAATGTGTGTGATATACTATACATCAATAAAAATCAATATAACAACCAAACCAAATGAGATCCAATGGCCCAAAACGACTAGGATCCAAAAAAAAGGGATATGGACATATCGTTGCTTAGTTTTCTTCTTCCTTTTTCTTTCTTGGAAAAGATGCTTAATTTACTAATATCTTCAACAAAGCAATAAAGTTATTAATAGATGGTTTCGAACTTTATAAAACATTTTATTCAAATAATATGAATAAAGTTGGTTTCGTTCTCAGTTTTAATTTGCTCTTAGATTTTAAATCAAATTAACCCGGAAGAACTCATTTAAATGCATTGATATATATATATATATATATATATATATATATATATATATATATATATATATATATATATATATATATATATATATATATATATATATATATAAAAGTTCAATTGAGAAAATAAAAAATGTTAAGAATTGGGTAATCATTCTCAGTCACTCATTTAATCTAAGCATAAAAAGACACGGTGGCAAACTTGTAAATATGTTAATAACCTTCAATCTCAAATACGTAACTATAGAGAATTCGATAACAGTTCGTTTATCATCAAAATTTCTCCTCCAACCTTCAACAATCATCCAGATTTCTTCAACTAAAACATCATCAATGTCATCCAGTGTTAATCAATCATCGATATTTGTGGCTGGGAGGTTCGCCGTTCAAGACAGATTCGCAACCCAAATTCATCAATTTCATCGATTTCTTTGTTGAATACTCCGAATGTTCGTAGCTTGCAAGCATCTGTTAAAGTTCATAACGGATTTGGAACTGAAATTTCCCATATTCGCAAACGAACTCAGTTGGAATCGGAATTTCTTCGTTGTTCATGAAATTGGAATCGGAGTTCTGGACTCGCAGTCACAGTCGACATTGAAGGACTCGGAATCGGTACTCACAGGTTCCTAATCGGATTTTCGGAAATCAAAATCAAAATGAGAAATCGATCATACATAGGATGTCGCATCTGAAGTCGAAATCGGAAGTATATGATGGTTTGGAATTGATAACTTGAATTGGAAGTATCATGTTTTTAACATTTTTAAAATAGTTAAATTGTATGCACTCCAACTGTTTGATGAAATGCATAAACTAAATTACCACGTTATATTCACATATGAATATGTTTTCTCACATGAATCAGTATATGATTATTAAAAACACAAAACAAATATGCAAGTTTGTATGTTATTCATATGTGAATAACATATCAAAATTATATATATTTGTGAAAATACCTTCTAATATTCATAAGTGAATATATTCACAAGTGAATATGCCTTGTAATATTCATATGTGAATATACAGTGTAATATTCATAAGTGAATATATCATCTAATATTCACAAGTGAATATACTATATAATATTCACATGTGATATACCATGTAATACTATGTAATATTCACATATGAAAATATCATTTAATATTAATATATGAATATATCATCTAATATTCACAAGTGAATATACTATGTTAATATTCACAAGTGAATGCATCGTCTAATATTTAAATATTAATATACTATGTTTATTATATGCTATATTCATATATGAATGATACTTAAATTGTAAAAAAAAATAATCATACTTTTTATTCATAAGTGAATAACGAATGTACTGTAATTAAACCTGATGCATTTTATATATGAGCTTGGAGAATATGTGGTTGTTATGTAACTAATATTAGGTATAGAAACATCAAAAACTACATAATTTTAACAAAATTCAATCAAATATCTCTATCATATTTCTTGTATCCTCTATTAGAGCTTATATTAGGCTTTGTATATATTTTTTATGGAGTTTTATAAGTTTAATTTTGCACCATAAATCATGTATAAGAATATTTTATCAACTACATGTAGTTCGGTATATTGAAATTTATTATAGAAAACTATAGTGAAAAATTGAAATTGTTCATTAAAAACCCGATCAACCTCTTTTTATAATCCATTAAAAAAATCAATGTAAGTATACAAAAGTAGGTGCCGGAGGAAGTTATGAAGCTTCTACTAGAGGTCTAATAAAAAATACATTCAAAATACATATATGTTGGAGATGAATTACAAATAAAAAATAATATAAGTCCAAAAGCAATATGAAGAAGCTAACAGTGAAAGAAAACTTTATTTTTTAATCAAAATGAAGTCAATTTAGGGTGTGTTTGATAACTTGCTGACCGGGTCTGGTCAACATTTTTTTCTAATTGGGTCCCGTCAGTTTGTTTGATAGATACCTATTTTGTCTGACCCGGTCCTAAAATACGGATTCACACTACTGATTCGGTCCTTGGAAAAATATAGTCTGACCGAGACCGAAGATTTCTTTTACCTCCTTTACCCTTCTCCCTATTGCCAACGTTTTCTTCCTTCAGAATCTCACCTTGATCATTCAACATCTCCTCCCACCTGGATCCTCCGTTTTCTTTGTTGCCGTCGTCCAAACTCGCGTCGCCGTCCACCGCTTTCCAACGACGCCCAACTCCGATGGAACCCCTTCCTCATCCAGACGTCGTGTACACTTTCTCTTCTCCATCTCCCTCCATTCAACGACTTCCTCTGCCACTCTGTCTTTGAGCGATACCATACGAGCGATTATCTCCGGCCACCAAACATGAGCGCCGCCACCCAACGCCTTCTTTCTCCAGCCGGTAAGCTCCTATTCTCCATATGTGAAATCAATTTTATTTCTTCTCTGAAATCATCTAATCTTTTATTAAAATTAAATCTTGCAGCCAGATGATTTTTGTTTATTAGCTTTGTGTTTTTGCACAAATCAATTTGGCTTGAGATGGTTATTTAGGGGTAGGGTTTGTGTTTTGTGTAGTGCGAATTTCCATATCTCCAGTTGGATGCTTTGTGCTCTTATTGGATTTTGTGCTAATTAACATATGTATACTATAATTCTCTTTATAATTAACTGTTATGTTGAATATTTTCTAATTAATGGAGTTCTTTGGATGTGTAGATGCAAGAAGACGCAATGTTGAAACTCCTTTTTAGCTGTTGATGATTTTGTGTTCTTGTAGTTAGCTCAATTCTACTTATAATTAACTGGTATATTAAAGGTTAGCAAGCACTTGGGAATATTGGCAAAACAGCATATTGAGAATATAGGCAAAACAACGTATTGAGACGGGATTCAAGATTTAAGCATTTTTGGTGGTTTGTATTGTAATTTCTGGCTATTTTTTATTTATTATAAATGATGTATGGATGATAGATGGGGTTTGATGTGCTTGGTGGGAGTGATGATTTTATTTATTATAAATGATGTATTAATATGAGATTAACAAATTGTTTACTTGATTTCTCTTTTCTTATAAGAACATTATGTTTTCTATTTTCTTATCAAGGCATTGTTCATTGAATAATCTACCCAATTATAGCATTGTTTTATAAAAGTATCAAAGTTCATTATCTTTTCCGGAACCAAGAATAAAATTCATTGTTATTTTTAGAGTTATATGAAGTTTTCCATCAATGGGTAATATGGTCATTTTTCATCATTAATTACAGTCAGTCAGAGATATAATCAAACATCATGGTTTCAGTTAGAAGTGGACTCGGTCAGAAGTTCTAACTCGGTCAGCCCTAACTCAGTCAGAACTAACTCAGTCAACAGCTATCAAACGACCCCTTAGATGGTTCTATACCTAATATTACATACATGACAGCCACATATTCACTTTTCCATATATATATATATATATATATATATATATATATATATATATATATATATATATATATATTTACTATCTTATAAAGGAAATCTAATTATTTCTAAAAATAGATTGATTATAATAATAATATTTTTTTAAGACGTCCAAACATTTATGCCTAAGGTACAACAACTCATTAATATAATAATATTATAATTTAAATAGTACAAACTTTTAAACTTAATATACAATCAACCTATACATGAATTTTGACTCGGGTATTTAATCCCCGATAACTATGTTTGAATCTTTAAACATCACAAATATATCTCAATTCTCTCCTGTATCTCGCCCCCATCTTTAGCCAATTTAATCGGTCAACACCACCATTTGCGTTGTATAGCATATTTAACAACTCTTTTCTTCAATCTTTGGTACGCACCGAGAGAACTCCACCGGTCGATGTTTTGTTTCTCGCCACCACCATCACCTGTTACTACTTGATGTTGATGTTTTACTCCCCATGACCGTTGATTATAGGGATTATTTGAGAAAGGTAATGATTTTAGGTATTATCATCAGATCCACCTTCATGTGTTCTGTCGATTTTCTCCCCAAATTGTTTCTTCAATGGTCACGTAGGGTTCTTGGAAGGTACGATGCTGGTCGGAAACCTCCACCTTTGTATCGCTGTACTTTTCAGTTAGTAATTTACAATATTTGGGTTTAGATAGTAGAATGCTCTTTCTATAATGTGACAGGCAGAAAGTGTTTAATGAAATGAACAAAAGGTTTTTGATGAAATTCCAAGCCAAACAAATCATTTCTATCAGTCTTGTGAAAAGGCAACGACACAAGCTTATATTCAACCCCGCAAGTAAGTTCTCAATTTGTTTTCATATTTTTATTTTTCTAAATTTGTGGGTAATAGTTGCGGTTTACTTTCATTTTTTGCCACATTTGCTAATGGGATCTATAGAGTATCCACCAATGTTTAGAATACAAAAAGCGTCATATTTCTCCCGATGTTCTCCCTTCTAAATTTGGATGCTTTACAGTCACTTCTCCTTCATCTTTGAACAATAGTAGGTCGTGGTTCTTTTGTAGACATGGCTTGTTCTCATCAAGGTTGCGGTATGCTGCTCCTGTACTTCTTTATTGTGATCTTAACTTTTATCTCTTCTGGTTTCTTTCATCATGCTTATCAATATATGTTAGACCAAGCATTCTTTGACCTAAAATATTATTTTACTTGTTTTGTTTGCCTAACCGTTCCATTTCTATTATGAATCTAATATTTTTGTCCTACCTATCAAGCATCTTCTTACCTGGATGTGTTTCTTTCAAAAATGTTTTTTTATTGGCAGTATTTTTTTATATCATGAAGGGGTTATTAACAGATAAAATATCATTTACCACTTCAACGGAGGTTATGTAGAATGAAAAACTTTGAAATATAGTATCGGGATCAAAGTTTTTGTGTTTCAACAAGGGGCTTGATTGTGGGGTTTTCAGGTTTTGGGTTTTACCTTTTCTTACATTCAGTAAAATAGCATCTTGAATTGTATGTGAGAGTCGTTTCATAGACAATTTTCATATTGATTCTTCTTGGTGGTTATAAATGTGTAAGTATGTTTATAATATGTGTGTGTAAGTGTGATAGAAACCCATAATGCATAAGAATATAGTATAATTTGGTGTTTTTTTTTTCTAAATTTACACAGGGTATATTAGGAAAAACTTTATAGACATAAAGGAAGGTTAAATTTGCAAGGGGAGTTTTCTATATTTATGAAGTGGATGCTTTGGATTTTTATATAAATTTGTAATTATTTCGGTTTTCTGTTTTCTTTCTAGAAACAAACTTTTTGAGCTAAAAGTCCATGAAGATGATACTTGACCCTTTGGGACAAAATCATTAAAAGAGAAGATGAATGTGGTATCTGTATCAAGATGGATTTGCCCAACAACCGGAATGCAATGTGCATCAACTGCTACCATTATTGGTATTTTCTATAACCTGTTTCAGATTTGTTTTTTAATAATTGTAATAGATTTTGAGAATTCTAATTTATAATGATATCATATCTTGATTCTACCCTGATTTATGCAATGACACTTACCTTTCAAGCAAATAAAACATCAAGATGGATTATTTATGTAGAATAACGTTTATTTGTTTGTTGTCTCGACTAAAACAAGCTCAGTGACACTCATGACTCACCTTCCAAGTAAAGAACTGAAAGTAGGCTGCTATTCTTTCCAAGTACATAACATCATTTTTTCACTGATTGGGTTTATTTTTTTGTTATGGTTACGTTGACTTTGTTTATTTTTGGATTTTGTATAAACAGGGGGTAACGTCAAAGTATTTTATGTATGTAGATTTAGCTAAAAAAATGATAAGATGGTCCCATTTATGTAAAATAACATGCATAATAAAAGTAATAACAAAGTACTTAGATTTATTTGTTTGTTGTTGCATCTTTCTTTATTTTTTTGTTGAATTAATGCAATTCAATTTCTTATCATGGAAATGTACTTCAAAAACTAAAATTTTCTAATAGAGTTTATTAGAAATTGAATTGCATGAATTATAGTCGTTGGTAAGTATCGGCCGTAGTGGTTATCTTGAGGCTTTCAAAATAAAGTGTTTTAATTAATTATGTACTTAAGTTTTTCATTGCGACTTTTCTTCCAAAAAAAAAATTACAAAAGCGACATAAATAATATGTCGTTAGCTAATTTTCCTATTAGTGTTCCGGATTAAGAGTAAGTATTTAGTCTTCTTAACGTATGAAAATTCTAAATTTACATCGAAACTTTGAACACCTTGAATTTATATCGATGCATGCATTAAATATTTTAAAAAATCAGTTTTTTTTTTTTTTTTTTTTTAAGTTGAAAACGAATGTTATACAAAAACCATACAATATTATATAAACTACATGAGATAAAGTTTAGAATTGGAATGGTGAAAGTAATATTTTGAAAATTAAAGGATGCAAAAGTCATAAATTCATAAAAAATAAAATATAAAGAAAATTACAAAATTTATGTCTATGGTTTACCTATACTTACAAACTTAGTCACCTCCAATGGCACAGGTAATATATAACAAGTAGGGTGCATGACCCTACTTGGTGATGGGTCTCACTCTAATTTTTAGTAGAAAAAAATATTTTTTTTTATAAAATTACATATTTAGTACTCCACTTAAAAATGTTGGACATCCTTGTTTTTTCTCAAAAAATCTTAAGAAAACCTCAAATTTCTGATTTTTTTCTTAAGTTTCTTATTTTTAATATTTTTATTATTATGGACCTCTGTTAATGTTTGTTCTGGAACTACCATTATTCACCGTTAAACCTAAAAAAGATGTAAATAAATTACCCTCACATGTTAGGCATGTAATATGGCTTCATGAACGAAAACTAACGGTGTGAGTAAATGGCCATTCATGTAAATTTTGAAACCACATGGACGATGTTCGTCAAAAACAATTAAAAAGGATTGGGTTTGTACATTTGGTAAACCACAAGAACCATTTATATAATTTTGTTTTTTAAACAAAAAAATGTAAATACTTACTTTAATCCAAAACATCAATTACTTTTATTTTTAACTCAAAAACACAACACACATTATACATATATCCTAATCCTAAATAATATTTGCACATGTAATACATGTTCATTAGAACATGACATGTTTTATGACACGTTTTCGAAAGGAAAGACGTCATAAAACCTATATGCGGCCTTCCAATGGAACTTTCAGAAACTATTTGTCGAAATGAAATTATTCGTTGCCGCCGCTTTGCGCGGATACACGGCTAGTATATATATATATATATATATATATATATATATATATATATATATATATATATATATATATATATATATATATATATATATATATAGGGTTAGGTTAATGTGAGACGGCCTAATTTTGTGAGACCGTGACACGCAATCCTAGTCACTCATTTTGTAGATGAAAAAAACATTTTTAAAATGCAAAATAATTGAAAATTTTAGAAATTTTTTTTCAAATATTATTTTAGTCATTTATATTTTCCAAAAAAAAATAAAAAAAATACCATTTTTTACATATTCTAGCAGAATATTAGCATATTTTACATATCTGACAAATCTAGTAGAATATTTTAACATTCTAAAAATCACATTATAATATTACAGTGTAATATTCTATTAGAATATTTCACATATTTTAAAAAAAACGGTAATTTTTTTTAGGTAATTAAAGTGACGAAAATAATAATTAAAAAAAGAATTTTCGGATTTTTCCTTTTATTTTGCATTTTAAAATTATTTTTAGATTTGGTCTCACGGTCTTACAAAATTAGAATGTTCTCAAATCAACCTGAACATATATATATATATATATATATATATATATATATATATATATATATATATATAGGGAAGGGTTATTTGGAAAACAAAAAAACCCTAAAAATCATAAAAATGCATAAAAAAATACCTAGAGATCACAAAACTTTTTTTTGACATTTTTTATGAAAAAATCGCAGGTTTTTAAAGAAATTCGCTGAAAAAAACTTTGAAAAAAAACATTTTATAGAAAATAAATAAATAAATAAATAACTGATTTTTTATTTTTTTCAGTCAATTTTAATAAAAAGCTGCGATTTTTTATAAAAAAAATTCAAAAAAAAAGTTTTGTGATCTCTAAGTATTTTTTTTATGCATTTTTATGATTTTTAAGGTTTTTTTAGGGTTTTTTGTTTTCCATATATATATATATATATATATATATATATATATATATATATATATATATATATATATATATATATATATATATATATTCAAATGAGAACAAATATATAATTCAGAACGCGAAAAAAAAATTGAACCACTAATTCAAAAAAAGCCTCATTTTTTAAATCAAATAGGGGTATTTTCGTAATCATTATTTTTTTTTATGTTTTTGTTAACACATAATCCGATTAAAGTTTTTAGATTCATCCATATCATTGATTCTTCATCAAAAGTCTTCAATGATTCATCTAAAATCACTGATGTTGTAACATCCAAAAATTTCAAACCAATTTAAACTTTTAAAACATGTCAAGTTCATCAAAACATTACAACTTTGTTTTCAAAATATTATTTATCAGAGTATTCCCAGAAACATAAACATAATATGAGGAGTTGTACGATCATGTCTTCGCCTTGCCGCGATCCCCTGATGTACCTGAAACAATAAACTGAAACTGTAAGTCCGAAAGCTTAGTGAGTTACCCCCAAAATATCGATACACATACAGTCCACATAACCAGGTCAGCAATAACATATCATAACAAATTGAACAGAACAGCACATAACGGGTCCACAGCCCTACAGACTGTAATACCCACGAGCCCATAGTACGAGTCTCCCTTAGCCCGTAACTGGAATGCTTCCGAGCCCACAGTACGAGTCTCCCTTAGCCCGTAACTGGAATGCTCCTAGGGTTTGTTGGCTACCGCACGAAGCAGTACAACCTCAACCCATCCCATATAACAAACACATAACATAACCACTGAGCATGCAATAATCACATAACATCACAGGTAGTCCTACAGATCTACCTAACTGGCATAACCACTAGCATGCAACACTAACTCGTACTCAACCTCTAACACTGTTAGGATAATATATCCAATGGGCCGGCCTTGGTGCCTTAGACCCCTTAGTATAGTGAGGATAACTCACCTTGCAACTGTCGTCTGAAACTAGAAAGCTCAACTTCCGGATCACCAACACGAACTCCAACACCTATAGTTACCATAAAACCCTTTTTCATAAATCTCCAAATTACCAGAATACCCTCAGAAGTCAACTGGTCAACCCTTGGTCCAAGTCAAAGTCCACAGTCAAAGTCAACAGTCCATGTTGACTCGACTCGTCGAGTGCAGTTCACCGACTCGTCGAGTCCTTCCTGAACTCGAGAAGTCGTGAAATCCCCTTTAACTCGCCGAGTTCATACGTGTCCAAGAATTGGGAGAAACCCTAGCCGACTCGCCGAGTCTTCGAACGACTCGCCGAGTTCAAGGCAATCTTCAACGGACTCGTTGAGTTGCTCATCCAACTCGTCGAGTTCATGGCCATCTTTAACGGGCTCGCCGAGTTGTTCATCTAACTCGTCGAGTCCTTGTAGACCTTCATCCATGCAGACGCTTTTTAAGCCATGGCAAGGTTCCAGATTACAGATCCAAGCTTCTAAGGCATGTTTATCACGTAAAGTTACAAACTTTACGCACATGCAAGGCCTTAATGACCAATCTAAGCTTCCAATGGAGCTTTACACCTTGGGAGAGTCTCATTCTTGCACAAGCTGGAAACTTTATGGACTAAGAAGTCCAAGGGAGCTCAGTTCTGAAGTTACAACTTCAGATCTTAGCTTGCACACAAGAATAGCTTCCATTCATATCATGAAAACCCTAGAATTTGTCCAAAGAGGGGATCTAGAATGAAATGAGGTCAGGGTAACGATTTATACCTTCCAGAAGATGCCCAATAAGGTAGATTTCAGATCCCACAAGCTCCTTGCTTCTAAATACTTGCTCTCCAAGCTCCCTTCTCCACAAAATCCTCTTCCAAGCTCAAAAATACACAAATGGAACACACACACTCGATTAGGGTTTGAGAGGGACAAGAAGCAGTAAAGGGGAGGCTGGGGAGGCCACTGATCCTTTAAATAGGGTGCAAAACCCCGAGATTTAGGGTTTCATCTGCCAGCTACTCGTCGAGTCCCTTCTTGGACTCGGCGAGTAGGTCATTAAAATACGTGGACCAACCCACTGCTACTCGACGAGTAGCCCTTGAAATCAAGAAACTTACACATTAAATCAATACCTGAGAATCGGGGCGTTACAATTCTCCCCCACTTAAACTAGACTTCGTCCTCGAAGTCTGCTGCAGCGAATAACTCCAGGTAATGCTCCCGCATTTCAGCCTCCGTCTCCCACGTCCACTCGGACCCCCTCCGATGCTCCCACTGTACTTTCACCAAAGGTATCTCCTTATTCCTCGGAATCTTCATCTTCTTCTCCAGTATGGCCACAGGCCTCTCTACGTAATTCAGGTGTTCATCAACCTGAATATCATCCAGCGGCACCACCTCCTCTTGATCCATAATGCACTTTCGCAGCTGCGAAACGTGGAAAGTGTTGTGTATCCGACTAAGCTCCTCCGGCAGCTCTAGCCTGTAAGCTACCTTGCCAACCCTGGCAATGATCCTAAACGGCCCAATATATCGGGGACCCAATTTTCCCCTCTTCCTGAAGCGGATCACGCCTTTCCAGGGCGAGACCTTTATGAGTACCATGTCACCGACCTGAAACTCTAACTCGGAGCGACGTCGGTCGGCGTAACTCTTCTGCCGACTCTGAGCGGTCTGCAGCCGCTGCCTAATCTACTGAATCTTCTCGGTAGTCTGCAAGACCACCTCCGTCCTACCCATCACCCTGTGGCCAACCTCGCCCCAACAAACTGGGGTGCGACATCTCCGCCCGTATAACAGCTCGAATGGCGGGGCGCCAAGGCTAGAATGATAGCTGTTGTTGTAGGCGAACTCCGCAAGCGGTAGGTGAGTATCCCAACTCCCACCGAAATCAGTGACACATGCCCTCAACATGTCCTCGAGGGTCTGAATATTCCGCTCGCTCTGGCCGTCTGTCTGCGGGTGGAATGCTGTGCTGAAGTGCAACCGCGTGCCCAGCTCCTCGTGAAACTTTTGCCAGAAGCGGGAGGTAAACCTGACATCCCGATCAGAGACAATGGAAACGGGAACCCCATGGCGAGACACGATCTCGCGAACGTACACTTCGGCCAATTTCTCGCCCGATGAGCTCTCCCGTACAGCCAAGAAATGGGCACTCTTGGTCAATCGATCCACGATGACCCATATAGCATCAAACCCCCTCGCCGTCCTCGGCAACTTGGTAATAAAATCCATCGTGATCTGTTCCCATTTCCACATGGGAATCTCTAGAGGTTGCAGCTTTCCATGCGGCCTCTGATGCTCGACCTTGACCATCCTACAGGTCAAGCACCTCTCGACGTACCAAGCGATCTCTCGCTTCATGCACGGCCACCAATAGCTCAAACTCAAATCCCGGTACATCTTGGTGGCCCCCGGGTGAATAGAGAAATGAGACTTATGATCCTCCTCCATAACCGTCTGCCTAACCCCACCAGACATCGAAACCCAAATCCGACCGCATCGGGTCAATAGTCCCCGGCAATCCTGCACGAACCGGGGTATTCTCACCCTTGATCCTCTCCAACTTCCAATTCTCCGGTCGCATGCCCTCTACCTGGGCATCTCTGATCAAACTCACAAGCGGAGAATCCACCGCTATCCTCATACATATCGCGGGGGTGGAAGACCCAGCTGACTTGCGGCTCAAAGCATCCGCAACCACATTCGCTTTACCAGGGTGGTAAAGGATCTCGTAATCGTAGTCCTTGACTACATCCACCCACCTGCGCTGCCTCATGTTCAGGTTCGGCTGATCCATGATATGTCTCAAGCTCTTGTGATCCGTGTAAATGGTACAGCGGACCCCATAGAGGTAATGTCTCCATATCTTGAGGGCGAACACCACCGCCCCCAGCTCCAAGTCATGCGTAGGGTATCTCGTCTCATGCGGCTTCAGCTGCCGCGATGCGTAGGCTATAACTCGTCCTCTCTACATGAGGACCGCCCCTAAACCTATGATGGATGCATCACAGAACACCACAAAATCCTCAACTCCCTACGGGAGTGTCAAGACTGGTGCCTCACACAAACGCTGACGGAGGGTCTCAAACGCCCTCTGCTGCTTGGGGCCCCACCAGAAATCCACCCCCTTCCTCGTCAGACAAGTGAGGGGTACTGCAATCTTGGAGAAATCCCGTATGAATCTCCGGTAGTACCCTGCCAATTCGAGAAAACTCCTAATATCTGAGGGAGATTTCGGAATCTCCCATTGCATAATCGCCTCGATTTTGGCCGGATCGACCAAAATCCCCTCCTGGTTAACGAGATGTCCGAGGAACTGGACCTCTCGTAACCAAAACTCACACTTTGAGAACTTGGCATACAACCGTTCTCGTCTCAGAACTCCCAACAGCTCTCGCAGATGCTCCTCATGCTGCTCTCGGGTCTTGGAATACACCAAGATATCATCTATAAACACTATGACCGAGCGATCAAGCATCGGTCTGCAGACCCGATTCATCAGGTCCATGAACACTGCTGGCGCGTTAGTAAGCCCCCAAACGGCAACACCATGAACTCGTAATGTCCATAATGAGTTCGGAACGCGGTCTTCTCCACGTCCTCCTCTCTGACCCTGATCTGATGATACCCAGACCTCAAGTCTATTTTGGAAAACCAAGATGCGCCCTGAAACTGATCGAAGAGATCGTCTATCCTCGGGAGTGGGTAACGGTTCTTCACCGTTAACTTATTCAACTCCCGGTAATCAATACACATCCGGTGCGAACCGTCCTTCTTCCGGACAAAAAGAATCGGCGCTCCCCATGGAGAACTGCTAGGTCGAATGAATTGCTTGCCCAACAGTTCCTGTAGCTGCGACGACAGCTCCTGCATCTCTGGTGGTGCCAATCGGTACGGCGCCTTAGCGATAGGGGCCACACCTGGCACCAGGTCGATCCTGAACTCGACCTGCCTCTCCGGAGGTATCCCTGGCAACTCCTCCGGAAACACATCTGCAAACTCCCTGACCACCGATACATCGGAAACCGAAATCTGATCCCTGACTCGCGTATCTACCAAATACGCTAGATAGCCCGCACACCCGTACTGAATGTACTGCCGAGCCATGACAGCTGAACAAAAACCTGATCCTACTCTGGTGCCCTCGCCATATACAATCAGTTCTCCCCCAGTTGGGGTTCGAACTACCACTCGTTGGCCCTCGCAATCAATCATAGCACCGAACCGACTGAGCCAATCCATGCCCACAATCACGCACACCTCCCCCATGGGGATCGGAATCAAATCTATCGGAAAGGACACCCCGAAAATCTCCAAGTCACACCCTCGATAAACTGAAGAAGCAGAAACGCTGTGTTCATTGGCGATAGACACTCGCAACGGACACTCTAACTCGCCCATTGGCGCACTGAACTCCCTACTAAATGACTGAGATACGAAGGACCGATTCGCCCCCTAGTCAAATAAGACCAAAGCAGGCAAAGAGTTCACTAAAAACGTACCTAATTACAGGTACAACAGATAAGCATACAACAGATATAGAAAACGAGATAAATGATAGAAACATACCAGCAACCACATCTGGTGCTGCTCTGGCCTCCTCCGCCGTAAGCTGGAAAGCACGACCCTGAGCCTTCAGAGGCTCTGCCCTGACTGGTCTCCCATCCGTGATCCTCAAAGTAGCCGGCGCTGGAGCCTGCGCCGGTTTGGCGGCAAGTAACGGGAAGTTGGCCTTCAAATGGCCAACCTGATCACAATGGTAACATAACTTCATACTCGGTATCGGAGCGGCCTGGCGACAATCCTTCGCATAGTGCCCCTCCTTGCCACACCTGTGGCACCCACTACTGGCTCGACAAATCCCGGAATGAACCCTGCCGCACTTCCCACAAGAGCTGCTCTGCTGACTCCCAGACCTCAAATCAGCGGTCTTAGACCGCTTCGGTGCCGGCTGCGACTGTGTCGGGGCCGGCCGTTGCTCCCTCAGCTGCAGCTCAATCTCTAACTCCCGCCGTCTGGCGGCCTCCTGTAACTCCAGAAGAGTATCACATCGCTGGGTAGATACAAACTGTCAAATATCAGTCTTGAGCATACTCAGATAACGAGTCATCTGAGACTGCTCGGAAGCAAACTCTGGGCAGAACATCGCCCGCTCAGTGAACATACGGGTGATCTCCGTCACTGACTCCCCATCCCGTCTCAAACTCAGAAACTCTTGTGCCAACCGCTCCCGCTCAACCCGCGGAATGTAACGGGCGCGGAACATGTCCCTGAACTGCTCCCAAGTAACAGCAGCTCTCTGATCATCAGTGTACGACCCAGTCGCAAGTCTCCACCAGTCCTTGGCCCCAGACCTAAGCAGGTTCAGAGCACACCTAACCTTCTGGTCAGTAGGACACGAGCAGGTGAAGAAACACCCATCCACGTCTGAAATCCATCTCATAGCCTTGATGGGATCCTGCGTCCCATCAAAAGTAGGGGGCTTCGTGTTATCGAAGTCCCTGTACTGAAAACCTCTACCAACTCCTCCCCCTGCCGATGATACAGCTGATGCAGCTGCTATGGCGGCTGTCTCTGCAAGGGCTGTGTAGCGCTCATCAAAATACTCCACCATGTCGGTCTTAATCGACCCGAACATCTCCGGTAACTGAGCCCGGAATGCAGCAGCAACCTCATCATGCAGGATCTCTCAAATCCTGGCATCCAACTCCTCTGTACCCATCTGCACCACCGACTCAGGTGTTGTTCGGCCCCTCCTGGCCTCTGTCCCCTGATCCTGATCCCGAACCAGATCCAGCCACAAAGCGCCTCGTCATCACCATTCTGAAACATACCACAAGATATCACATAATCCATATAAATAACTGGGAGCCAACTCCCTACTAACCCTAGGGATTGTGACTTACTTGACAAGCGTATGGGTCCTGTGCTTTCAGTAGTATGGGCCCATACTACCTTCCACACCTACCCATATTTGTCTCAAGCATCATCACAATGCCCTAACTGAATACACAACATGGCGAGCGCTCAATCCTCACCCTAGAGGAATGATAAACATCTCATAACTGGCCTCCCGGCCTCACTCAACCCACCTATCCATGAAACTTCCACCAACCCTGTAGCACTAGTGTATGCTAGCCATACATAACGTTGGACCCTATAGACTTTCGAATATCCAATCCTACCCTAAGCTCCCAATCAAACAAGAACAGAACATAAGGCCAAATCAAACATTCTCTGGATATAAGATCTTAATTATGTATAACTGTGATGCATACACTAAGCAACTACAGTAATGATGTCAATTTCATATAAAGGAAACCCTAGGCTAGCAGGCATCATGAAATCAGACAATTCTATCGTGCAATTTCTGAAGATCCCTAGCCTAGTACTAACATGTTGTTCTAACATATCACATAATCAAATAAATTGTATGGTATTTTGGGGTCTACTTACTGGCTCCGCCTGATCGTACACCCTGCATCCTCCTTTATTTGTTTTGAAAACCTTTTTTGAAAAATCATTTTGAAAATCCTTTCCTTGATTTGAGACTGGAGTTACACGAGTGTTCCTCCAATTCACTCAAACCAAGGCTCTGATACCAACTTGTAACACCCAAAAATTTCAAACCAATTTAAACTTTTAAAACATGTCAAGTTCATCAAAACATTACAACTTTGTTTTCAAAATATTATTTATCAGAGTATTCCCAGAAACATAAACATAATATGAGGAGCTGTACGATCATGCCTTCGCCTTGCCGCGATCCCCTGATGTACCTGAAACAATAAACTGAAACTGTAAGCCCGAAAGCTTAGTGAGTTACCCCCAAAATACCGATACACATACAGTCCACATAACTATGTCAGCAATAACATATCATAACAAACTGAACAGAACAGCACATAACGGGTCCACAGCCCTACAGACTGTAATACCCACGAGCCCACAGTACGAGTCTCCCTTAGCCCGTAACTGGAATGCTCCCGAGCCCACAGTACGAGTCTCCCTTAGCCCATAACTGGAATGCTCCTAGGGTTTGTTGGCTACCGCACGAAGCAGTACAACCTCAACCCATCCCATATAACAAACATACAACATAACCACTGAGCATGCAATAATCACATAACATCACAGGTAGTCCTACAGATCTACCTAACTGGCATAACCACTAGCATGCAACACTAACTCGTACTCAACCTCTAACACTGCTAGGATAATATATCCAATGGGCCGGCCTTGGTGCCTTAGACCCCTTAGTATAGTGAGGATAACTCACCTTGCAACTGTCGTCTGAAACTAGAAAGCTCAACTTCCGGATCACCAACACGAACTCCACCACCTATAGTTACCATAAAACCCTTTTTCATAAATCTCCAATTTACCAGAATACCCTCAGAAGTCAACTGGTCAACCCTTGGTCCAAGTCAAAGTCCACAGTCAAAGTCAACAGTCCATGTTGACTCGACTCGTCGAGTGCAGTTCACCGACTCGTCGAGTCCTTCCTGAACTCGAGAAGTCGTGAAATCCCCTTTAACTCGTCGAGTTCATACGTGTCCAAGAATTGGGAGAAACCCTAGCCGACTCGCCGAGTTCAAGGCAATCTTCAACGGACTCGCCGAGTTGCTCATCCAACTCGTCGAGTTCATGGCCATCTTCAACGGGCTCGCCGAGTTGTTCATCCAACTCGCCGAGTCCTTGCAGACCTTCATCCATGCAGACACTTTTTAAGCCATGGAAAGGTTCCAGATTACAAATCCAAGCTTCTAAGGCATGTTTATCACGTAAAGTTGCAAACTTTACGCACATGCAAGGCTCTAAAGGCCCTAAATGACCAATCTAAGCTTCCAATGGAGCTTTACACCTTGGGAGAGTCTCATTCTTGCACAAGCTAGAAACTTTATGGACTAAGAAGTCCAAGGGAGCTCAGTTCTGAAGTTACAACTTCAGATCTTAGCTTGCACACAAGAATAGCTTCCATTCATACCATGAAAACCCTAGAATTTGTCCAAAGAGGGGATCTAGAATGAAATGAGTTCAGGGTAACGATTTATACCTTCCAGAAGATGCCCAATAAGGTAGATTTCAGATCCCACAAGCTCCTTCCTTCTAAATACTTGCTCTCCAAGCTCCCTTCTCCACAAAATCCTCTTCCAAGCTCAAAAATACACAAATGGAACACACACACTCGATTAGGGTTTGAGAGGGACAAGAAGCAGTAAAGGGGAGGCTGGGGGAGGCCAATGATCCTTTAAATAGGGTGCAAAACCCCGAGATTTAGGGTTTCATCTACCAGCTCCTACTCGTCGAGTCCCTTCTTAAACTCGGCGAGTAGGTCATTAAAATACGTGGACCAACCCGCTGCTACTCGACGAGTAGGGCAATCAACTCGTCGAGTAGCCCTTGAAATTAAGAAACTTACACATTAAATCAATACCTGAGAATCGGGGCGTTACAAATTCATTATAAAAAAATATTCGTTTTTCATCTAAATCATTGATTCATAATAAAAAAATCATCGATTCCTAAAAACTAGAAGTTGTTGTTCGACCTTGTCAAGAAGTCCATATTCAACGATCTAAAAAAGCGGTTACAAATTGCCCAAATTTATCAATCTTAACATCTTCTAACTTTCTTTAATTATCAAATTTCATTAATCAAGCCTTCATCAACATCACACAACATTCAATGATAGAAATACGTCAACAGAACCATACAATCTTTAGATTGTTCACAACCTTAGTGTTCAGGTAAATAAATTGTACAAAATCTAGTTTTTCATAATATTTGATATTTTCAATTATTTTTCCTCTAGTTATAGGTTAATTGTTTGTATTTTGTATTTTGAGTGAAGATTTTATCACAATGATACATGTTAACTTGTGTGTACACCAAATTTTTGATGAAATGCTCCATAGATATATGTTTGTATTTTTGCATGTTATTCACATATGAATAACACATAACATTGCATCGTTATATGTTATTCACATAGGATTAGAAGTTGTAAGATGACGATGTTGATTTGTTTTTTATTTTGTATTTATGGTGAATATTTAACCATGTTTATTTAAGTCAACTTATATGCACTCCATGACACACCCCCGAACCAGACGGCGGAAACGTCTGGGGGCTTGCGTGTGACTTCATCCTTGGAGTATCATCACAAAGTATATAATTGAAACATAACATCATCATCACCACACATGTAATATAACAACGTACATTGGTTACATCGAGTATTGTGTTTGAATATTACATGCCAAATAAGAATAGTCTGATGAAATAGAAATATAACAAAACATCCATTAGTTTGTTCATCCCAACCTGCTTCAACGGTTTCCTGAGAATACAAGTTAATTTAAAAAGGTCAACATAAAAATATTGGTGAGTTAATAAACATGTTTGAGAAAATGATTTGTATAACTTTATAACCACAAGAAAATCCTGTATTTTCTTAAAATAGTTTAGTATGTTTGTGTCCGATCTAGTATTAATGCATGTGTGTTATCATTTAATAGAATGCCAAAAGTGAATGAAGAGAATGTAAAGAGAATGCCCCCAGAAAACCCTATGTTGCCTGTAAAAGAGGATGTTGTCATACTAACCCCCGAGGTTGAGTACCAGTACGAGTATGTTCCTGAGTAATCCAAAGAGAAAAGAGAATGGTCTCCTGTAAATTTCATAACGTTAACGCCTCTAAGTGAGTCGTCATAATCATACTAAATAATGACAATCTCGCCTGTCTTGGCGTTGGTGAACGTCGTCGGAAAATAGAATAAGGTTATAATCACCCTAGACTGATGTAGTATAACTCTAGCGAACAGCTCAGGTGTAGGGTGTCATCCTCGTATAGATCTATACACAAAACCCCGCTCTCCCTCTAAGAAACTCTGGTTATAACTACAGGCTACGATCGTACACTCAATAGGTGTCAACCGACATGTCTCACTAGATCCTTAATCGAATTTTACGCGAAGAGAAACATATAAACTCATTCCGGGCCCAATGAACCATATAAGCGGACCACTGAGTCTCACTAAACACATAAGTCATTTTCAGGCCCGAAAGGAATAAGATTATATAACATGGGCCCAAAATATATGTAAAATGACAACTAAGGACCATTTCACATGTAAGGTATTTATAGGCCCAAATAGCACGCAATTAGTATCCAAGGTCCGTCGTGCATGTTAATGGGTCAGTGAGGCCCAATAAACAAATAAATAGTATTCAGGACCTATCAGACATATTAATGGGCCACTAAGGCCCAATAACATGAGAATGACAAAATTAGCCAGTTTGTTATTATTTTGGTAGTATTAACTCAATTATTTACTAAAATAGCATAAAAAGCCAATTTTTTGTAAAAATGACATTCTTGGCCCAATAAGCCAAAAATTTACAATTAAGGACCAATTTTGGTAAAAATGACACTTTAGTCCCCATTTTGGACAAGACTTGTATTTATGGCTAGTTTTTGGAAAAATAACATTTTTAACTCATTTTTGTCAAAATATCATTTTTGGCTTGATTTTTGTGAAAAAATATACATTTTCGGCCCATTTGGTAAAAATAACATTTTTAACTCATTTTTGTCACAATATCATTTTTGGCTTGATTTTTGTGAAAATATACATTTTCGGCCCATTTATAGGAAATTTCATATTTTTGGCCCAAATGTTCACAATTTCGCAACTTTGACCCCTTTTTTTTATCAAAAATTTACATTTTTGACACAACTTTCTTGAAAGTGACAATTTAACCCACAAAAGACCAAAAATTTACCATTTTTGGGCCCAAAACCGTGAGAAGCCCAAATAAGGCCCATTTATAAAAATATTTACATTTTGGTCCCTATAAGGTTTCAAATGTCGAGTTTAGTCATTGTTTAGCAAAAATTTTGTAACACCTGGTTCGGGTATTGGAGGGAAGTTGCCAATTTGGGGAGGATTTATGCATGGACTCGATGAGTTAGTTGATCAACTCGTCGAGTAGGGTCGTGGCGTCTTGGACGCGGGTCGGTATTGACTCGGCGAGTCGGAAGGCCCAACTCGGCGAGTCAGAGCTGTTTAGAGAAAACCCTAGTTTCGGGGTTTTCCCCTATATAAACATCATTATAAACCCTAGTAGCCTCCATTTTTACACCCTAAAAGTCGTTCACAGCCGCAAACCCGCTAGTGTGTGAAGTAAGAACGTTTGGGAGTCTATCTTTGGGGTTTTGGGGAGGATTCCAAGCTTGAAGAGGAAGTATCAAGGGGGAAGTTCTTGATCAAGCATCTATTTCGTGTTGGACACCTGATTGGGGTATTAATCTGCTATCTTAAGCTTTGATTTCTTTGGAAAATCATGGCCATCCTTGAGGAAATGGAACCAAGTTTGGATCTGGGCCTATCACAAAGATATGGTTCCAGATCTGGAACTTTTTAGGTCCCAAATGTCATAAATTTGTCTCATTGGTGCACCCTAATTCTTATTCATGCATTGGGACTTGTAAGAAGCTTGTTGATGTGGTTTTGGCATTATGAGACTTTGTATGAATGTAAAGTTGGCAACTTTACGTGGTATTATCACTAGTAGAGGATAGATCTGAAGTTCGGGACCTTGAGTCCCACTGGAAAAGGCCGTAAACATAATGGACTAAGGGGACTCGGCGAGTCGTGGTAGAGACTTGGCGAGTCGAGAGGGTTTTCTCGTTCACGGCCAAGGATTTACGGCCAAAGGTTCACGGCCAAGGGTTCACGGTCAAGAGTGTTCGGTTGGAGTTTACGGCCGTAAACATCAAGGAACTCGACGAGTCTCTCGGATGACTCGGCGAGTCGATGAGTTAAGCAGGGAACACGACGAGTGGCTAATTGTACTCGACGAGTCAAGGTCAATATGGACTGTTGACCTTGACTACAGACATAGACTTTGACCAGAGTTGACCTGAGGGTATTTATGGGATTATGTTAAGCTAATCATCTGATGATTATGGGCAGTTGAGAAGGAGTAGCATGTGGGATATGTCTGATTTCAGCTTATCAGTTCAACAGTCGAGAGGTGAGTCTTCTCACCATACCCATGGGTCTAAGGCACCAAGGTCGGCCCATTATGTGATTATGGTTTATGTGTTAGTCATTTCCGTGATTTGATGTGCTATGTGATTGTGTGTTATTACATGAAAGACCTCGGGGGGAGCCTGAGGCATTGGATGTAAGACCATGTGGGGTAGCCCATGTCATTGGATGTAAGACCATGTGGGGTAGCCCATGACATTCCTAGGTGAAGACCATGTGGGGTAGCCCATGGCACGAAGGTGTAAGACCCTAGGGGAGCCCATGACATCCTTACAGGTTTATGTATGCATGGCTTATGTGTTACAGGTAGCTTTGATAGCTAGCAGGATATGTGATACAGGTAGCTTTTATAGCTAACAGGATATGTGATATGTGGATTGTGTGTGTGGGTATGCTCTGGGGGACTCACTAAGCTTTGTGCTTACGGTTTACATTTTTGGTTTCAGGTTTCATCGATTTGGAAATGAAGGGCTCGGATTGATCGCAATGCACACACCTATGATTTCCGCAATGAATGATATTGGGACGAACTTTGATAAATGTTTCTAATTAACATTGTTTTGGAATGTTTGGAATAAATAGTATCTATGTTTGGATTGGGTTAAAAATGAAATTTTTACCCCTGATTTTTGGGTCGTTACAAGTTGGTATCAGAGCTAGGGCATGGTCGATGTGTTCGACGGGGACGTCGAACCCTATAATGGGGGGTGAAGGTGGGTTGCACCTGATCCCACATCGGCTTGGAAGGAGAACGAAACATTTCCTTATAAGGGGTGTGGATACCTTCCTTGTCACAACGCGTTTTAAAGTCGTGAGGACAACAGATCCCATAAGAACTCTCCAGTTAAGCGTGCTCGGGTGAGAGTAGTACCGGGATGGGTGACCCCCTGGGAAGTCCTCATGCGGAGTGGCCCAAAGCGGACAATATTGTGATACGTGCCAGAGGGGAATGTATTGCTTTGATGTTTTCGGGTTTTGGTGATGAGATGAGGAGATCTCTACCCTAGCAAGCTTCTTGAGAAGAATATTCAAACTCTAGTATGTTCTAAGAGCATAGATCATGAAATGATGTGGGTTAAGAAGAGATTTTTGGTGTAACTTGAAGTTAAAACTATGGAGTCTAACCAAAAACTTACCAAATGTGATGAACTTTGATGAAGAGTTCTTGGTGTGCTCTTGAAATTCTTGAAAACTAGGAGGATGGGAGGGGGAAGTTCTTTGTGCTAGAGAGGAAAATGAGAGAGAATTCTTGAGTTGGAAGATGAAAGGTGATGGTGGTGATGAAGGCCATATGGCCGAGAGTGAGGAGGGATAAGAGAGAGGGATGAAAGTTGACTTTTGAAGAGGGTGATGTGAGAGTTGCATGGGTACATGCACTTTTGCATGGGTGTCCAACATGTAATAGTGAGGTGTCACTCCATTTCCCTCCCATTTGCTTCTCTTTTTTTTTTGTTTGGGCCGAGAGAGGGGAAAGAGGGAAGAAAATGAGAGAAGTTGGGCCCTTTCTTGGCTTAGTTTGAAATAATGAGGCCTAAAATAATTATTTTTCGGCCTATTGGGCCTTTATGGAGGTTCACGGCCCAAAGAAGCCCAATGATGTAGTTTACGGCCCATTAGGGTTTATGAAACTAGTTATGGCCCATCATGGCCCATTAGAAATAAGATGGATCATTCTAGGCCCATATGACCCAAAATACTTTACTTTCATGGATGTGGGTCCAGTTAGAGCCCAAAGTAGTCAAATAGAAAGTTTATTGGTCCATTAGGCCCAATAAAAGAATCCTAGTCCATAATAACCTTGAACCGAGATTTTTAGGGTTTTCAATCCATTGTTGAACATATGAGATGTATTGTATTAGGTTTTGAACTTCAATCAAGAGTTTGGATTCAAATGGATGATTTCATGTTAGCATATAGCATGATATTCACTTAGAGTACAAATTCTACAATAGCTGATGTTCACATGGAAATAGAATTTCCTAGTTGAAAATGTTGGTTGTGACATTCCAACCATTAGATGAATTTATAATTTATTCATATGTGAATAACATATACCCTTACATATTTTCTTTGTATTTTTATTAACATATATTGTGTAAATATATATTTTCATGTGAATAGTACATTATATATTTTGTTTATTTGGTATATTAACAAGTCAAAGTTTATTCATATGTGGATGTTAAATAATATATTTTGTTTATATGTTTACATTTAAATATAATTTCATATGTTATATTATATATTAACATGTGAAACTTACATAATATATTCATATGTGAATATAGGGTTTATATGTGAATAACATATTGTCACACCCCCGAACCGTCGGAACGGACGGCGGAAACGTCCGGGGGCGGGGTGACGTCATGCGTAGTATCACAACAGTTGTATCATAGTAAGCGAAGTAAACACGACCATTACATTATAATAAGAATATTTACATTGTTTGAAAACATGGGTTGTACATAACAATATATAACAAAAGTAAAAGACGTGACTCCACAATGCTCCGTCTTCTCCAAAAGTTGACAAGAGTACCTGTCTATTGTTGCCCTGAGAATACAAGCAGTTTTAAAAATATTAGCATAAAGCTGGTGAGTTCATAAGCGTTTACTTCTGGTGAAAGAAATGTTTCCTTGATCCTTTGAAAAGTGTTTCCCAAGAAAATCCTATATTTTCATATAAAAGATGTTTGATTATCCATTTGTAGTTTGTTTAATAGCCTGTTTATGTAAGGTTGAGTTATCCCAGGAAAATCCTATATTTTCCTTAAAAGTTGATAGTTGGTTATCTGTTCTGGTATGAGGTGTACAAGTATATACCATACTTGTATCGTTAGATGTAGTTTCCTTGAAAAACCCTGTTTACTCTCAGTGAGATGTATTAGCCTTATTACATAAATAAAACTAATAAATAAGTAGTGAACTAGATCCTAAGGGTATTACTAATGCCCTCTAGTAATCAAATCGGTTATTACTTTGAGGTTAGTTCACTTGTTTCATTATTACAAAAGTAAATCTCTGTTAACTAGGTTGCGAGTTTTATAACCATACATTAAACTGGATATGGCACGTAACGGGGCCAGTATCTTTTATGACTTTGTCACCCGTAGACCTAACGGTCCAACTGTAGCTAGCAGCGAGGTGCGGGATAGTCAGTCCCGTATAGATCTATACACAATAGTCACGCTCTCCTTCCAAGAGATTCTGGTTACAAGGGTTAGTCCTACACTCTCGAATCCGGTGGAGTGTTACCAAGGACGTGTCTCCAACTTAAAATAACAAATTTACAAGTAATAATACCGAAAATCCTGTTTATGTTTTGTATAAATCCTTTATAAAATATCACATTTTATGACAAGATTTACAAGTTCCTTGCTTTAGTTTTGAAAACTGTTTCTACGAGTTGATTTCTTAATCGTTTGGTAAAACGGTTTTCTGTGTTAAAAGCATACTGAACATATAATTGTTTTATGCAAATGAAATAACTTGAGCACAAGTTTCCTTGTACTTTTACTTGTATTCCCCCCCTGAAAACATGAAAAACTCAGAAAAAGCATAGGGGTATGAACTCACTGTTTGACGTGGGATTTCGAGTGTAAGTTGCTAGGAATTGCTGAGTGTCAAATAAATCCTCGGGCACAAACGGATCCTATTTAGCTTGTAAAAGTACATATATACATTAGGTGAGGGCATAACACTATTTGTTATGGAAGGAAACCACCTTAGGGACTAGGAAACACTTAAAACTAAGTGTTAGAATCACATGTGATTGAAGAGGGGAGTTTGCGGCCGTAATTAGGAGTGTACGGTCAAGGGTTTGTGGCCCAACAGAGTTTACGGGCCATATGTTTACGGCCCAGGTGTTTTCGGTCCATGGGTTTACGGCCGTAAACACTTGGCGAAAAGTGCGATTTTCGGTGTTTCAAGGTCCTTTCTAGCCTTCTGGAAGTGTTCTAAGCCTCGTTTCTAGGCTTACGAGGGTGTTGTGGCAACTTTGCACCACATAAATAGAGTTTACGGTCAAGGGAGATTGCCTTGGCCGTAAACACCCTTCTGGTCGCGATTTCTAGATGTTTAACAAGTGATTCTTGTATCCAACAAGCTAAGGGTAGTGTACTTACGTAGTGGAAGCTTGAAATGAGGTTTTTAGCCACCAAGAACTAGTGTGTGTTCTTGGTGAGAGAGAAAATCTAGAAAAATATGAGATTTAGGAGATGAGACATGGATTCATCACTAGAAATGGATTTGTAACAACATTCAAGGTGGAAAAACACTTACTTCTTGAAGATCTTGGAGGGAAATCGAAGTTTGTAGAGAGAGAGAGAGAGAGAGAGTAGAGAGATAAACCTTCTGGAGTGTGTAAAGTGAGAAATGAAGGCCACTCATCCCTTATATAGGGGTGAGTTTACGGCCAAGGGGGTAGGGTGGAGGGTTTACGGCCGTGAACAGGGTTTACGGCCGTACGCTGTGTTTGCGGCCGTAAGCTCCTCTCGAAGGGTTGTTTGGCCCGGATGCTATGCTTTGACTTAGAAAACCTCATTTTTGAATCCAAAACTCGATTGAACTGAGCTTTGAATATTCCGTTAGACCAAAAAATAATACTAACGTGAACGGAAATAGATAAAAACCCAAATTTTATTAACGGAAACTGGGTAAGGATAACGGAAAAAGATTCGGGTTGTCACACATATATTATTCGATGATGACATATCTCCATTCTCTACTCTAAATGAATCGACATCAAATAACTTACTAGGAAAATCGATTGACTGACTGATTGTAATGTGTGCTTCAGTTGAAGTATTGAGAGACTAAATGTGTTGGACATTTAGAACGCTCCGTGATGTAGGGAACTTAATCATTGTTATTTTTTTTTTTGGAAAAGGCAAACGAATTAAATGGAAGCCTACTCGTAATATTTCAACGAGCACCACGGGTTCGAGCTCCTTTACTGGGCAATCCCAGCTCCCATAGAGATTTCCAAGGAAAAAATTCTCCACATGTGGCACCACAAGTAGGGGTGTTCGTTTGGATGGATCGGTTTGATCCGATCCAATCAAGTGAACCCAAATTAATTTCGGTTTTCAAAACATGAATCCAAATAGTCCAAACAAAATTCAAATCCGATCTAATCCAATCCAATTACAATTCGGTTGGATCGTTTTAATAATTCGGTTTTCAACAACCGAAACATTTTAAACGACATATAATTATAATTTTACCCAATTTTACACAAGAAGCAAAAACAAATTATTTGGTTGTGATTTGAAATTTGTAAACAACTACTAAGAAGATATATATTATAGTTTAATATTTTATAAATAGAAAACTTTTGAGAGAAATAGATATTGATTTTTGTTATTAGGTGAAACTTTTTGAACCTATTTGAAAAGTAAATTACAAACTTAATAAATAATTACAGATATATTAAAAGTAAATAAATAATAAATTGTTATTCGTTTTTTTTGGACTATTCGATTCTTATTTTATAAACCAAAATCAATCCGAAATCCAAAATAATAATTCGGTTTTGTTGAAAACCAATAAAAAAATCCGAATATCCGAACCAAATAGTCCAATCCAAATTGTCCAATTGGACAATTCGATTTTATCCGAATAGTGAACAGCCCTAACCACAAGAGATAGTTTAACAAAATCAAACTCTCAACCCCACATCCGACATACATATAAAACTCGGTGCATCAACCCAGCTACGTTGGACATCACCTGCTTAACCATTGTTATGATACCTAATAATGTCTCGTCTTTTTAAACTATTAACTTGAATACTTTTGAGACTGGTTATTTTCCTCAAAACTTTATGAAACTCTGAACTATTGGTTTTAAAGATTTAAAACATGTTTTTAAATACTATTTTAAAATCACATGGTTAGGGGTCTTGCAATAAAAGATATTAGAAAGGGTATAAAAATAATTTTATTTGGTTTGGGGACCAACTACGCAATTAGTTGAAAGCAAGGTCCGTTTCTATCAAGAAAATAGTTAGAGACTAAAAATGTGATCGTTTATAAAATGCAAGGACCATTTAAGTACTTTTTTTTATGAATATTTTTTAGTATCTTATACTCCACAAGCCCTCAAAATGGGCCCACCTAATCCTTATGTTTCTGATCGAATAAGAGTCTAGATTCATTTAAGTGGAAAACAAACACCCACAAAATAATAAATAATGATAAAATACAAATAAAAAGATTCACATCCAAATTCTAATCGAGTTATTTGAGTTAAAAATAAAGAAAAAAACAACTTTCAGAAAGTTGCATTTGAGCTTAATGTTACATGACAAAACATAAAGACATTGTAATATTGTATTGTCTGAATTTGGTATGCATTCGACGATTTATGTACTTTTTTCACAATGATGAAACACGACGAGAAAAGACTTGGATTGATTTCGTCTTTTAAAAAATGTAAATGCTTTCTCAACTTCTTCATCAAAAATAATCTTGGAATTATTTTTCCATTTAAATAGAATTAAGTTCGATTTATCTTTCGTAACAAGCATATCCTCGAGGTAATCTAAATTTGCGTTTAATTTGGAAGGGCTTTTAAAAGGGCAACCACCGTAGGTTCTTTGTTATTTGTAGGTTCTTTGTTATTTCTTAGGGGGTGTTTGAGATTGTTTTTTAGCCTAAAAAGTCATTTTCAACAAAAGAATTTCTTGTTTTATAGTTTTTTGCAAAAGAATGTTTTAAAATGTGTTTGAATTATCTTTTGAGGGAGCAAATGCTAAAAAGTCAAAAGTCACAAAAAGTCACAATTTCTCGTTTTTAAAATCATTCATTTTTCTTCTTGCCAAAAAGTCATTTTAAAAGGACTTTTAGAATTGCCAAACATCTTCTCAAATTTTTAACTTTTTGGAAAAGCTAAAAGTTCAAAAAATCCTTTTGAAAAGTAATCCTAAACACCCTCTTAGTGGTCTTCAGAATTGTAAAACAATACTAATCATTCATTTCATTTGATATTTTGATAATAAGATATTCATGATTCGGATTTAAGCTATTTTTTTTGTCTATAAAGAGGAAGTGGTGACATGATATTTTGATAATAAGATATTCATGATTCGGATTTAAGCTATTTTTTTTGTCTATAAAGAGGAAGTGGTGACATATTTGTCACCTTGTCATGTCACATGTTTGTCACACCTCTTCAATTCTTTGTCATTTGTCACACCTCTTCAATTCTTTGTCATTTAATGGGAATAAGTAGTCAAGCTAGGTTTTTTATTTTTTATATTAATTTAAACGGAAAATGTCATTATAACATAATGAGCTTATGTGTTTTGTCCGATTTAATCAATTATGTTTTTTTTTTTGGTATTACAGAATAGGTCATTTAATTTTTACTGTACATGTTAATTAAACCATTATCTTTAGTTTTTAGTCATTCATCTGTTAACTAGTTATCTAAATTAGATGAATGACCCTGTGATTTAAATTTATTTTGTAGTTTGTCCCATACCAGTTTTGGTTTAAATTAGACTACCAAAACTATCATATTTTTGAAACTCTGGGGACCAAAGTGTAAATGTGCTTATAATGCCGTTGGGATTTATGAGGGTTGTGCTTATAATGTTTACCAAACTCTTATTTAATTGTTTCGTTGTTTTGTAAACATCATCAGGAGCATCAAATGAGCTTTCTCCGTCGTCGACATAATTTATCCGACCATCAAAAGTGACGTTTCTCGTTGGTCCATTGTTGAAGATGAAGGGATCATTAGGTGCCCAGGACTCCAGGTTCTTCTTAATGTGTCACAATCTATGTTGATTGTTTGTCCTCCAATGTTAACTCTTTGGATTGGGTTGAAAGCATAATCCGATGTTAACTTCTCTAGATTACCAATTCTTTTGGTAGGTGAAATACGTGGGAAAGTGGAGGAGGACCTGAATAGATTTGATGGTGTCGTGAAAGCTTCAATGGCGTTTACAAACACAGAAGGTGAGCCACTGGACGGTTTAAAATCGATTGTGAATTACGATTAGATGCAATCGGGAATATATATATTCTCTAACTGCACTCATGTTTCCAATGCTAAAACCAGAAAACAGAGAAAACTCGGAGACAAAAACGTCGAGTTTCAAATTGGAAAATTCGAATCCATTAGTAGAAAATTGGGAAAAGTGAAGGTGTACCATTATGAAAGTGTTGATTTCATCTGCCTCGACTTCGTACCATGATTCCTTAGTCAAAACTCTTGCTGTTTGATAGATAGTCGATACATCGGTTGTCAAATTGTTGTTTTCTATGGCCACATGGCCACCGGAGATGGAGAAAGTTGGGGGGTTGACGTCGCCGACGAATTTCCGGTTGGTGAAATCAATCTATTTGGTTCTAGTGAATAGCCAAAAACTAAGGAGAAAAGGCCTGAGATCGAGTCTTCTTCGTGCCTGTGTCTCGATTTGTGACCAATTGGTGGGTTGGGATGAAGAAAAATCACTGACAACGCAACAACACTTTACTTTTTTTGTTGACCGGTTCTAAAAAAGAACACGATTATGTTGTTTTTTTGTCACTTTGGTCCCCAGAGTTTTGGTCCCCAGAGTTTCAGAAATGTGGCATTTTTTGTCGTGTAATTTAAATCATAGTTGGTAAGGGACCAACCATGAAAGTAGTTTATGTCATAGGCATCGGGGGATTTAGGGGATTTAGTATATTTCCTGTGGTAGCCCAGAATAATCCTTAAAGAAATTTCAATAGTGTAATTTTTTCCGCATTTTTTTTTCTAGTTGTGTATTACACGATTTTTTTTGTCGGGATACTCATTTACTTTGATCCTTAATTTGTCACTGGTCATAGGGGCATTCATGTAATTTGGAATAACTGGTTAACAGATGAATGATTAAAAACTAACGATAATGGTTTAATTGACATGTGCAGTAAAAGTTAAATAACCTATTCCGTAGAAAAAAACATAATTGGTCAAATCGAATAAAACACATAAGTTCATTATGCTACGGTGACCTAATTTAAACAAATAATTTATTCTCTATATTATTTTAAACATTAAGTTAAAACCAAAAAAGATAATAATAAAAATAAAGATTATTAATTAATCGTACGTTATTGTTTGGACTCTTTGACAACATTTTAAAACTCTAAATATTAGAAATGTTTTTTTTGTCCAGAAATTTAAAGAGCTTGGTTTAAAATGTTTGAAACATTTTCACCATCATTTTCATCACTTTGCCAATTGTGTTTCAAGTTATTGAATAAAACATTAAACTATGTTACGACTTTGTTCGTATTCCTCTATTTAGTATAGATATGATCTTTCTTTCGGTGTTCATCTTAATGTATTTTGTTAAGGAAACGTGTGGTAACTTTCTTCCGAAAAGTTGCCTCATCGTTGTAGACTGAAGGATCGTACAATACATCAACCCATACAGGGGCCAAAGCCGCCTCTTATATCGGGTTCAAGTTACAAGAGGACTTTCCTTTGTTAGTGGAATCGGAGTAGGAGTTTGAAGAATACATTTGCAAATATAGAATTGAAGGAGTTAAGATGAGTGTTGAAGGCTTTGAGAATGGTATGAATTTGTTTGAGTTGTTGGTATTTATTTAGAAATAAGTTGGTAAAATTTTGAATTTTATGATTAGAAAGCGGTAAAAAAAGTAACACGGATGAAATAATGAAGAGAAGAGAGAACTGACAAATTCTACTAAACTGGATCCCCGAACTCGGCTACTAAGCTGGTGGGGCGATAAACACCGAGCCACATCAACACATGCCGAGTAGCTTGTCGTGCTACTTGTAACATACACGTTCAGTTATCGTGTTTTGTTAGTTTAAAAAGTGAATAATATTAAGAAATATTATATGATATTAAGTGTTGAATTCAAACAAGATAGTTTTTACGAGATTTCATGTAAAACTATGTTTAGAATCATTCGGAAAGTATTGGAAGTCTTATGAGATTCCAATCAATAGTCAAATATCGAAATTAACGAAAATATAAAGTTGGAAATAAGTAAAAATAATGTTATTGAAAGTTGTAAAGAATCTCGTTAGAAACGTTTAGGCGAAAACCTCATCGAAATCCGAGTTATAATGAGGAAGTTGTGATTTTTATAAGATTCGGTATAGTAGTAGACAACTAAAAACTCGAAATAAAGATCAAGTGATTTTTAGCCGACACAACCTAAACGAGAATCGAAGATCTCGTCGATTGTAGTTCAACGGTAAAAAGATAGAAGAAAACGGACGTCAGATGAAGAAGTTATGAATTTTTAAAGGAATTTTCTTGTCCCGGTCTGTTAAAAATATAATATTAAAAATGAAGTCAAAACTAGCCGATAGAGTCTAAACGAAAGTTGTAGAGCATAATTTCGCCTACGCGTGGATATAAAGAACGTCAAAAACGGAGCTCGTATGCGAAAGATATGGATTTTTGAAGTTCGGAGCACAAACTTCGAGATCTGACTGCGTTCACGACGTGAACATAGAATTCACGACGTGAACTAGTTGAACGACACCTCTCGAGCCTAGAAGACACACGACAAGCCTAGGGGGTGACCATGATCAAAGTCACTACGTGAACATACATGGTTCACGACGTGAACCTCGAAATTTAGTCTATAAATAGAAAGCGAAGCCCTCCGGAAATGGTTGCTACTTTTCATTCCTCTTTCACTCTCTACTCCCTTTTAGCCTACTTTACCCCCCCCCTCCCCCCGAAGTCCCGGTATCATCCCTAATACTCGAAGCAAGTCCAGATGCTCCGAAATTCCCGAGAAAATCATATTTTCAAGTCGAAACTCTGCCCGAGTAAGGCCGGTTTTTCAACTAAAATTATCGGCTTCGTCAAAGAAAGTCATATATAGAAACGAAGTGCTGCCCTAATCAGCATTTTAACCTCCGGTTATTTCACGGTTAGTTCAATATATATGAACAATTGTATGTTATGTGTTATATGTGCTATGTGCTTTTCCGTGTTATTATCTTGTGTTATTATTTCGTGCTATTTTGATAGCAAAGTTGTACCTTCGGCCATGTGATCAGTGAAAGGACTTAGATTCACAGTGGTATTGGTATGTAGCCTCTGGCCGTGTAGAGCATGTGTTGCAAGAGAATGACTTCTACCCCTATGGCATTGGCAGAAGGTTAGATAGGGCTGAAAGCCTGAAATCTACCAAAATGTTTAATCAGAAATTGTATGTCATCTGTGCCATTTGGGCCGAAGCGTTATTGATGTATATCAAGTATTGAAATTGTTATGTCTTATTGATTGTTATGGAAAGTTTGTCGCATGATTCACATATGTCATTGTTGTTCCTTGTTTCTCTTTGCTTCTGCCATATTGAAGTATATATATGGCATAACGTTATATTGTATCTATTATTGAACTCATTAAGCGTCACCGTTTACCCCTCTCAGTGTTTAACAATTGCAGGTAATAAGCATCCAGTATAGTCATATACTGTTGGAAGATTTAGAATAGTTTATACTATTACTTTTGTACTTAGGTTTACGTATGTATAAAAGCTTTAATATCATGTGTAGTTATGTAATATACTAAAACTTAGTCGGTTTGTATCCAGTCTTTTGTAATCAAATTATCAATGTAAAAAATATATATATATTTTTTAAATATGTATGTAGCATGTTTTGGAGTAACAATGTTTTGAGTAGTATGAAAGTTTAGGGGTTCTTTCACTACTCCTGCAGATTCAAATAAAATAAATACAATTCTAAGTCTATTAAAATATTAAATATTAAGTGAAAGAGATAAAGATAACGAATTGATCAAACATAAAGATAGGATGAAAACAGTGACTACTTTTTTTGTGCTTGACGGTTCAGTAAGATTAGGAAATCATGTCGTATGGTTTTTATGCAATTGCTTGTGGGCTTAGTAGGATATCATAACTAATAATAAGTGGGCAACCTCATCTTAACTTCTGTTGTCTTCTATCAATCACTTTTTATTTTTAATGATAAAACGTAGTGATGATTTCATATTTGAAAAATAAAACAAACATTGTTTAAAATGTAATAAATTAACTATATAGAGCGTTTAAAATAAGTTATATTAAGATTTAGGGTAAATTCCAAAAAAAGTTACTAAGTTCATCGAATATTTGATTTTGACAGTGGATTATTTTTGTCTCAAATTGAACATTGGGTTTTCTAATTTTCTATAATTTCTAACAACTTAACCGGTTAACTTTGTGACATGACATACTCACGTGTCAAAATAGAAAAAAAAATTATACAAAAAACACTAGATTTTCATTTTTGTTTCAATTTTGACACTAAGTTTTCATTTTTTAAACAAATTTTGCACTAATTTTTTTTCCAAATTAATCATCATTTTTTGTAATTATGTTTAGTTTTAATGACATGACACTCCATTTTCAGACATTATTTTTTTTGTTCTAGTTTAATCCTTGTGTGTGTGTCTATATATATATATATATATATATATATATATATGTGTGTGTGTGTGTGTTACATTTGAAAATGTATAAATATATTTTTTTATTTCAAAACCATAATTTTTTTGTATAAATACAAATTTTTTTAACATTCAAACCATAATGTTATGTATAAATATGTATTATTTATATTAAACATACTTTTCATGTACTATTTGGTTATGTAGCGCTGATGTGACATGTTGACGGAGTAACACGAAACCATATTTGAGATAATCCAAGAAAATTTAATTTGGATTTCATGCAAAATCCAAAATTCAAAAACATAGAATACCTTGATTTGTTCGATATTCTTTGAGAGAAGATTTTTACATAGTAATGTTAAATGAAGAAGAAGTATATATTTAAGAGCCAAAAAAACATAAATATATATACAACGAACGGTCCATTCGTAATTAAAGTAATTTCCACACCCTCGTGTTCTCAATATCATATTTGCTTATCTGACTCTACACTACCTCCAAACTCATTTTAAAGTTGCATATTTAATAAAAAAATACAATAATATAACCAATACATATTTATACATAACATTATGGTTTGTATGTAAAAACCTTATATTTATACAAAAATATGGTTTTTAAATGAAACAAAATACATTTATACGGTGCTAAATATAAAAAAATTATACGGTTCAAATAGAAAATTGTCAATATTGAACAAAATTGAAAAAATAATGTTCGATTTGGAACAAAAAAAAAGTGTCAAAGTTGAAAAAAAAGAAAACTAAGTGTCAAAATTGAAAAAAAAGAAAAAACTTAGTGTCTTTTATGCATTTTTTTCAAATTTGACACGTTAGCATGCCATCTCATAAAAAATGACACGTCATTATGCCACATTCGTAGGCAATCCGGTTGACTGGTTAAATGGTCAAAATTCTAAAAAATTGGAAAACGCAGTGTCCAATTGAGACAAAAAATAACTGTAACATCTGAAATCTTGAAGAGGAATTGTTGGGAAAAACCCTAATTCTAGGTCAACTCGACGAGTTGGAGGGACCAACTCGTCATGTTGAAGATGGATGGATCGCGTGGGTTTAATGAATCAACTCGACGAGTTGGGGAGCCCCAACCCAACGAGTTGGCAGTTGGGAAAGAAACCCTAATTTTCAGGGCTTTACACCCTATTTAAAGACCTTAAACTTCCTTGACCAGCCTCCTTATCAGCCTCCTTGTCCTCCTGAAACCCTAAATCGGGTTGTGAGCCTCTTGATTGGGAATCTTGCGGTTTTGAGTGGATTTTTGTGTGCTTTTGGTGCTTGGTGAAGGTTTGGAAGAGCTTGAAGTTGTTTAGCTTGGAGGGAAGCTTTGGGATCCAGAATCTATCACACTTTTGGCAACCGTTTAAGGTAAAAAGTCTGGAACTTGGTGATTAATAGCTTAGATCTTTTCATTTGGGTTTTATTGTGATTTTGGCCTCCTTTTTGAGTTTATGGATAAGATTGGTGGTGTAAAGGTTCATCCTTTCAGATATGAGTTTGTTTTGCTACCCTTGAGCTTAAAGGTGCAAACTTTAGGAGGATCTTGATGTCATGCATGCATTAAGTCGAGTGTTAAGTTCATTTGAAGCTTAAGAGCTTCATCTAGATATGTATGGACGTAAAGTTAGCAACTATATGTGGTTTTCTAGCTCAAGGAAGTCAGATTTATGCTTTGTGGCCATGCATTTATGGATTAGGTGCTTAATGAATTAAGTTGCTGGACTTTGAGCGAACTCGGCGAGTTTATGGATAAACTCGAAGAGTTGCCTCGGTTTTCCTCGATATTTTCATATGAATAGAGGAACTCGACGGGTTTGTGGGTAAACTCGGCGAGTTGACTTGGGTTTTCTCGATCTGTACAGATTGATGGGGAAACTCGACGAGTTGAAGGACAACTCGACGAGTTGGGTCAACTTGGACCGTTGACTTTGTCTTTTGATGTATGTCTTTAACCAACTTTGTCCCGAGGGGTGTTGTGATAACCTGATTTGGATTTAAGATAAATATGGGCTTAGGATAAGATCCATATGGGGTTGGGCCCAATTCGGAAAATTGGGCCATTAGTGGGCCTTTGTGCATATTTTGGTTTGGGCCTTAGTTTTGGTGCATGTTGGGTCAGGGGTAAAATGGTCATTTTACCCCAAGTATGAATTATGGATTTTTGGTCAAAGACACCATGTAACGCTCGTTTTTCTGGAATACGCATTAGTATAATGATGTAATAGTCAAGGTCAACCATTGTAACTCATTTTGAAGTAATAAAGATGAATTACTCGAATATTATGTGAATTATGTGATTTTATGTGCTTATATACTTGTTTATAAAGATATAATAAAATAAGCGACAAAATAAACTGTTAGATAAGCCCGATATCGATGTACAAAGTTGTATTGGTCGTGACAAGGATTCCGGACATATAAAGAACGTCGAAATCCGAGTTACAACGAAGAAGTTATGGCTTGTCGAAGTTTCGCGACAAAACCGGCACGACACTGTGTGACATAAATAGTGAATTTACGATAGAGTGACTTTTAGCCTTATATATCTAAATGAAAGTTGTAGTATATATTAAACCGAGAGCATGCATAAAAAGAACTCCTAAATCTGGCTTCGTATGAGGAAGTTATGCTTTTTCTAAGATTTGGCATATCAGTGCACAGCCCGGAATTTAAAATTTAGATCGATTGACTTTGGGCCAACGCAACCTAAATGAGAATTAAATATCTCATTAATAGGAGCTCAACCATAAAAATACAGACGAAAACGGAGTCAGTATGTAGAAGTTATGAATTTTACGCAATCATTTAACAGTGTAATCTTCTCATACTGTTAAATTTAAAATCGGTGGAGAATTAGCCAATGGAGTCAAAAGGAAAGTTGTAAATCCTGTCATTACCTACGCGTGGATATAAATAACGTCAAAAACGGAGCTCGTATGCAAAAGTTATGAATTTTTAAAGATTGGTTGTTTTACCTGCGACCTGTGCCACGTGTCAGCACCAGGCTTCGCCTTGGTGCCCACGCAAGTCCACGACGTGGAACGGCCTCAGACAGCCTATAAATAGAGGCGTAAATCCCCTTCATTCTTCACACCTTTCCTATTATTTATTCTTTCTAACATCTCTCTAACACCCCCCAACCCCCCCCCCCCCCCAAAGCCTAAGGTACCTCCCTAGCACGAGAAAGAAGCCCCGGAGCACCCGAAGGCTCCGAGAAGAAGAGCTTTCGGCTCGGAAACTCTGCTTCAGCAAAGTCCGGTTTTGAGAAAAACCCGTTGTAAGTGAGATACACTTACCCTACCTTAAGTATAACTTATGTTTAAATATAGTAATATGTCATTAGGACCTTATAATAAATATTTGGGCTATTATGATGAGTTATATAAGTGTTGTTATAATATCTTTTTAACTACTCGCGGTACGGGGAATCTGGTTTGAAGGGCCGCATGAGTTGTTGGATTTCAAAAGTGCTATAATGCCAAAATGACCATGCCCTCGGTGTTTCATGTCTGGCTCATGTCTGTACATAGTGGGTGAAAAGTATTGTTTTAACGCTTATATAATAGTAATAATGCTAAGATGATTAATTAGTCTCAGAGAATATTAGACTAAACTCTAGTGGTAATGATACTAGGTTTTATCAACAGAAATTGTTTTAAGTAAACGAAGCGTTGTCCGAGTACATAGTCACCACCTTAACAAGTGAGTGCATAGTTACTTTCATCTTACACATAGATATGAAGTATTTTATATAAATTACGTACTATGTGTGCATATTATCTGAATACTTGCTGTCTATGCTGGATGAACGATTTTATACATATTTTAAATGATTTAAACTGTATATGTATTTTATATCTACAAATATGTTGGGTATAACATGGGTAGATGTAATAGTTGGTGTGTGATGAAATAAAATGATGAGAGGCCTCGATGTTGTTGTTGATCTAGTCATCTAGCAGAGTATAGATGACGACCACAGACTCTTCTAGACAGTCCAGTGGAACGCTAGCAGGCTCCCAACCTGTAGGTGTTTGTGAACAATGTGTTCACTGGTGTACTTCACCCCCCTCATGGTTGCCTTAAGGACATTTATTGTTGAGGAACCCCCTTAGCAGTACTGTCCATCCCGATGATGATCCTTAGGCTAGGTCCCTTATGATAGGTGTATTAGGGACGTAAAGTGAGGATAACGGGAATGGGTAATCGGGTTATTGTTGGTTGATGAAATTAATAAACTTATTTATTGTGGGTTGAAAATCCCTATGTGCTCACCAGGCTCCTAAGCCTGACCCACTCAGTTTCTTGTATTACAGGTAGTGGCACGAGAGCATAGTCGGATGACTTGATGAGGGATTATGGATTATAGGCCACTAGACATAAATAAATGTTGTAAGACTTATAATGTACTATTTATGCTTTTGATCTGTATCGAACATGACATCCCGAGGTTTTAATGAAATACATTTCTTTGGAAATGCTTTGATAAATCTTTATCATATATATTTCTTTTGGGAACAAATTCCGCAACACTTTTATTTAAAATATTACTCTGATTTTCAAAACAAAGCATAAACAAATCGGTCTTTCTGGCCGTGAAAATGGGGTTGTCACAGTTGGTATCAGAGCATTAGTTTAAGCGAACTAGGAATTTATAGGATTTCTAGACTTAAACTTAGAATGCTAAGCGATGATTGTGAGATGAGTGTCTACTATATTTTAGACACATGCACTAGCTTATTTTAGGAAAGATGCCTAAAATGCTTTTATGTGCTAAATGATTTATGTCATAGCTATAAAGATGCCTTATATGCTATTATTTGATTGGATCTATGGTCTATTGCCGACCGGATCTGGAAACTTTATGTGTTTAGATTTCTAAACGTTCGACTACGATATTAGAACTGGCATGTAACCTCTCAGAGTGACATGGAGGATTTATACATCTATCGTAAATAAAGATTTCCCTATCTTAATATTCTCGTCTCGAAATTCTATTTGGTGCCTACTGAACTCTCCAATATAGAGAAGTTTGTTAACGGATTGCCATCGGACTTTGGCCCAATAGTCAAAATGGCAAGCAAAGTAAAGACAGCCGTTAGAGCAACCAAGAATGTAGTGACCCAGTTAAGGGAGAAGGGTCTGGAGAGATCTGAGGTAGGAGAGAAAAAGAAGTTTGATGGATCTTCAAGGTCCAACAAGAAAAGAAACTTCTCAAAGTCTGGTTCTAAGAAGTTTGGAGGAGGAGGAGGTGAAGAAAGATGGTGCGAGATGTGCAAAAAGAAGCACTTTGGAAAGTGTGGCGAGGAGGTGACTTGTTACAAGTGTGGAATGACTGGGCATTACGCAAATGAGTGTACATCCAGTAAGAGGGTGTGTTATGGGTGTAACGAAGAAGGGCATATTTCAAAGGACTGCCCGAAGAAGAAGGAGACAGCAAGGCCTAATGTTCCGCCAAGGCCAAAGGCAAGAGAATTCCAGATGACCCTGGAAGCAGCAAAGGATGCAGTAGATGTTGCTTCAGGTACCTTTCTTGTAAATGGATTGCCCGCCAATATATTGTTTGACTCTGGAGCAAATTACTCCTTTACATCACATGAATTTGGTGGAAGACTAGCATTTCCTGTAGATAAACTTGATAATTCTCTAGTTGTAGAAGTTGCCAATGGCAAATTCATACATGTTAGCGATTGCATTAAAAACATCGTCATCGACTTGAACGGGAATAAATTCAACGAGGAGCTGTTATCCATTGAGTTGAACGATTTCGACATCGTACTGTGAATGGATTGGCTTAGCGCCAACGACGCCGATATATTATGCTGAAAGAAGATAGTAAGAGTAAACCCACCTAGAAAAGATTCATTTATGGTGTACGGGGACAAACGTAAAGTGAATTCTGGAATCATTTCCCTGATGAAAGCCAGAAAATGTTTGTCTAGAGGATGCACATCATACTTGGGATTTGTGATAGATGCAAAGAAGGAGAAGAAGGAGATACAAAGAATACCAGTGGTATGTGACTATCTGGAAGTCTTTCCCGAAGATCTTCCCGGATTACCGCCTGATAGACAAGTTGAGTTCCGAATAGACTTGTTACCAGGAACGACACCAATAGCGAAAGCACAATACCGATTAGCACCGACGGAGATGAAGGAGCTTATGACGCAACTTCAGGAGTTGTTAGACAATGGTTTCATTAGACCTAGTTCATCACCCTGGGGAGCTCCGGTGTTATTCGTGAAAAAGAAAGATGGAAGCATGAGGATGTGCATAGACTACCGAGAGCTGAACAAGGCAACGGTGAAGAACAAGTATCTATTGCCAAGGATTGATGACCTATTCGATCAGCTGCAAGGTTCGAGCTATTTCTCAAAGATCGATCTTAGGTCAGGATATCATCAGCTGAAGGTGAGAGAGCAAGATATTGAGAAACTGCATTTAGAACAAGAGATGGACACTATGTGTTTTTGGTTATGTCTTTTGGACTAACCAATGCTCCAACAGCGTTCATGGATTTGATGAACAGGGTTTGTAAACCAATCCTCGGTAAATCCGTGATAGTGTTCATAGATGACATTCTGATTTACTCGAAAATCCAGGAGGAGCACGACAAGCATCTGCGAGAAGTATTAGAAGTCCTGCAGAAGGAGAAGTTGTATGCGAAGTTCTGTAAATGCGATTTTTGGATTCGATAAGTCCAATTCTTGGGTCATGTGGTTAACCAAGAAGGGATAATGGTTGACCCAACAAATATTGAAGTTGTGATGAAGTGGGAACGACCGAAAAGTCCCACAGAGATTCGAAGCTTTCTGGGATTAGCCGGATATTACCGAAGATTTATTCAAGGCTTTTCTTCGATAGCTGCTCCATTGACAACTTCGACCCACAAAGGAGCTACTTATACATGGACTGAAAAGCATGAAGAAGCATTCAGAAAGCGAAAGAAAAAGTTGTGTGAATCACCAATTCTTTATTTTCCTAACAGAGTTGAAGACTTCGCAGTTTATAGCGATGCATCTGGAGTTGGGTTGGGTTGTGTTCTGACCCAAAGAGAAAAGGTGATAGCATATGCATCTCAACAAGTGAAAGAGCATGAAAAGAACTACCCTACTCATGATCTGGAGTTAGCAGCGATAGTTTTCGCTCTAAAGATAAGGAGGCATTATCTCTATGGCACGAAGTGCAAACTTTTCACTGATTATAAGAGTCTCCAGTATCTCTTTAATCATAAGGAATTGAATATGAGGCAACGACGCTGACTAGAGTTACTTAAGGACTACGACTGTGAGATACTTTACTACACTGGTAAAGCCAATGTTGTCGCTGATGCTCTCAGTCGAAAAGTAAATCTTGAAAGAAAAAGGCCAAGAGCGTTAAGAATCGAAGTTGTCTCGACGATTGTGGAAAGCATCAAGAAAGCTCAAGAAGAAGCTTTCGAGAAAAATGAACAGAAGGAAGAACGTTTGGGAAAAATGTAACGCCCCGTTCCTGGTATGCATTTAAAACATTATTTTTTCTTTTTATTTTAGAAGCTACTCAACGAGTCAGTGGCCCTAACTCGTCGAGTAGCAGCGAGTTAGCACGTGGAGTAGGCGTGGCGACTCGACGAGTCCATATTCCGGACTCGGCGAGTCCGCCAGTCTGGATGAAGCCCTAATTTTAGGGAGTGTACCCTATTTAAACACCATTATAGCCCCAAACCAGCCTCCTTCACCTCTCAGAGACTTATTCCCGAAACCCTAGCCTCCTTAAAGTGTGTGTGAGTGATTTTTGCCCTTGTGAAGGAATCTTGGTGCATTGTTGAGCAAGAAGAAGAAGGAGAAGGTAGAAGAAATCAAGGAAGAAGAAGTAGATCCAGATTATACTCCTCTTTGGCCATCATTTCTGCCGGGGAGTTACCGAAACAGCAGTCAGACAGTTCCCGAGGAGCATTTCAGCAGCCAGCCTTACGAGGTGAGTTTCCTTCCAGTAGGAACGGTTCTACGGCCACAATGACGGCCTGTTTAGTTAGCAGTAGTTCCGGACTACAGTCCGATGCAGTAGTTCAGTATGCTTGGTGTCTTTGTGATACAAGCATGGTATGTGTTATGTGTTTCGGACTATGGTCCGATGCAGTATGCAGTATATGTGTTCATATTATATGTTATGATTATGTTATGCTATGTTCAGTCAGTTCCGGATTTCGGTCCGATGCAGTTCCGGACTTCAGTCTGATGCGGTGGGCAAGGCCCTAGTTAGTTCCGGACTTCGGTCTGATGTAGTGGGCAAGGCCCTAGTCAGTTCCGGACTTCGGTCCGATGCAGTGGGCAAGGCCCTAGTCAGTTCTGGACTTCGGTCCGATGCAGTGGGCAAGGCCCTAGTCAGTTCCGGACTTCGGTCCGATGCAGTGGGCGAGGCCCAATATGTGCTTTATATGTTATTGTATGGTATGTGGTAGTTTGGGGGAGCTCACTAAGCTTCGTGCTTACAGTTTCAGTTTTGGTTTCAGGTACTTCAGCTAGCAAAGGGAAGGGCTCGGGATGATGGCATGGCACACACCACAGTTTTAGCCTGGGAGTTAGACTCTGATATTTTGATATGATCTTGACACTAGTTTCGATTTGATAAATTTATTATGACATTTTGAGATACACGATTCATGGTTTTATCTTTTAATAATTGATATTATGGTTTAGTAAAGTTTTCAAACAAAAAATTTTGGGTTGTATTTTTGGGATGTTACAAGTTGGTATCAGAGCCTTGGTTTGAGGGATTCGGGCGCACTCCCGAGTGTGTCTGAACTCAAACTAAGGAAGTGGTATAAAGTTTTCAAAAGAAAAGAGTTTTAGAAAAGCAAAAAGAATTTTTTTTTTGAAAGAAAAGAACTTTGAAAAGAGAAAAAGGGTGTGGTGCATGCAATCAGCCGAGCTCAACTAAGTACTCCCAAATTATCCATACAAGTTTATGCTAGGTTATGATTATCAGCTTTATTAGAACAGCATGCTAGATTAGGACTAAGGATCTAGGAAGGATGCCTTATGTGCCTGTTATATGTGTTTCAGCTCTATGAAAACTGCATGCTAGTACAGAATTGTCAGTATGATAGCAGAGTAGTATATGCTTGATTATGAGTACTCGATGCTATAATGCTGCTTGCTTTGTGCTTTTAGGAGTCTTAGTTATCTTTCACTAACTAGTAAATGAATATGTTACGTTACATATGGTGAGGACTAAATAATTTTAGAAGGGTAGGTCTAGCACTATTGCGCAACTCTTGTTTGAGTCCAACCGTTGTAGGGTAGGATCTCTCATTCGAAGAATTATCTAGTCTTAGTGATATTTAATAGTATTCACGAGCTAGTTAGGGGGAGGTAGCCGGGACTTCTTGTGCAGCTGATAGTGGAGAGTGGGTTGGTGATTACCCTAGGGCAAGCCTAGGATGAGTGTAGCAGAGAGCAGTGGTAGTAAAAGGGACTTGGTGGAGTCAAGGCAGTTCTTGAGGAAAGTACGGATATATGTGGAAGGTAGTATGGGCCCGTACTACTGAAAGCAGAGGATCCGTACTCGAATCAAGGAAGGCTGAGATGAGACCAGGAAACTTGTAGTAGTAGCGATCCCTCGAGATATATATGTATTCCTGACATTGTCATTATGTGTTTTCAGAATGGTGGTTTTACGCCCTAGACCAGTAGTCGGCAGTTCAGGTGTCAGTGAGGGATCGTGATCAGGATCGGGGGACGAGCATTTGGATGAGCAGAATAGGGAGTTTCTCTCCTCAGAGGTTACTCGCATCATACTCGAGCAGACTCCTGTGATCTTCGGTTCAATCAAGGAGGGTATTTTGGAGCTGATGGACGAGAAGTTGAGCACATTCCGTGCTGAGGTGGCGGCCATGATGGGGTCGCGCACCCTCACTTTCAGGGAGTTCAGAGCATGTGGAGCTCCTGACTACCATGGGGCGCGGGATCCCATTGCGAGTACCAGGTGGTTGGCGGATGTCGCCAATGCATTCCGCACTAGCAGATGTCCCGAGGGGGACAAGGTCAGACTAGCATCCTGTCTCCTGAAGGACAGGGCACGAGATTGGTGGGAGGAGATCGGACATGTCATGGGAGATGACGCAGCTCTCGATGCGATGACCTGGATCGATTTCACTACCAGGTTCAGAGCCGAGTTTGCACCGGTTATCGAGGTGCAACAGTTAGCGAGGGAGTTTCAGGATCTTACTCAGACTACTGAGACTGTGGCGGAGATTACCGCAAAGTTCAGGGAGAGGGCTCTTCTAGTTCCTCAGTATGCGGCTGATAAGGAGATGAAGAAGGCTCGTTATCATGAGATGTTGAGGAGTGATATCAGACAGTTTGTGAGCCGGTCCAGCTGTAAAACGCTGGATGACATGATTCCGAGGGCTCGTGAGAGAGAGATAGATTTGGAGATGGAGAAGAAGAGGAAGCCAGAGGCGGCATCTGGCACAGGGAGTTTGGGCAAAAAGCCCAAGGTATCAGATCACAGATCCAGAGGACAGCAGAGCCACAGTAGGTGTGGCAAGTGTGGGAGATTGCACGATGGGGCGTGCAAGGCAGGGATCTCCGGCTGCTACAAGTGCGGTCGGACCGAGCATATGAGTAGAGATTGTACAGCCACCACCACCACCACAGCAGCTGATCTGATTTGCTTCCATTGCAATCAGAGGGGACATAAAAAGTCTCAGTGCCCGAGTTTAGCAGCAGCAGGGAAGGTGGCAGCACCTGCCCCTGCTACTTTGAGGATTACAGACGACCGTCAGGGTCGGGCTGAGGCGCTAGTGGCGAAGAGTGGAGCTTTCCAGATGACAACAGAGGAGGCGCGGGCGACTCCTGATGTGGTGATGGGTATGTATTTCTTTTTTTTTCTCTGTATTTGGTATTGATTATTTCTCATGGTTATGTGTTTGTATATAGGGTCGTTCTTAGTGAACGACATTTCAGTTACAGTATTGTTTGATTCGGGGACCACCCGATCGTTTGTCTCGCTTGCGCTTAGCAAGCGGTTTAGCAGAGCTCCGGGGGAGCTGGACCATCCACTTGAGGTTGAGATAGCTGATGACAGGACCGTCAAGGTCGTAAGGGTACATAGGGGGTGTTCGTTGCGGTTATTTGATGAGAAGTTTTCAGTAGATCTGGTTCCTATTCCCCTGCGGGGGAATAAGGTCATAGTGGGTATGGACTGGTTGAGCCCCAATGGGGCAGTGATTGATTGTGAACTGCAGTTAATGGGGGTTCGCACTCCTAGTGGGGGAGAGTTAGTGATTCAGGGCGAGAGGCCACAGCGCGGACCGATTCTGTGTTCAGCAGCGAGAGCGAGGCGCTACTTTCAGCAGGGTTGCACGGGGTACGTCACCTATGTTTTAGATGCCCGGGAGAAGGGCAAGGCGACAGTTGACGATGTACCGGTAGTACGCGAGTACCCGGATGTATTTACAGAGGATTTGCCTGGGATACCTCCTGAGAGACAGGTTGAGTTCAGGATTGACCTGGTTCCTGGTGCGGCTCCAATAGCCAAGGCACCATACCGGTTGGCTCCTCCCAAGATGCAGGAGTTGTCTACGCAGCTGCAGGAGCTGCTAGACAAGGGGTTTATCAGACCGAGCAGTTCACCATGGGGATCCCCGATCCTGTTTGTGAAGAAGAAGGACGGGTCACACCGTATGTGTATAGATTACCGAGAGTTGAACAAGGTGACGGTGAAGAACCGTTACCCACTTCCGAGGATAGATGACTTGTTTGATCAGCTCCAGGGAGGATCTTGGTTCTCCAAGATTGATTTGCGCTTCGGTTATCATCAGATGCGGGTCAGAGGTGAGGACGTACAAAAGACCGCTTTTAGGACCCGCTATGGTCATTATGAGTTCCTGGTGATGCCATTTGGGCTCACCAACGCACCAGCCACGTTCATGGATCTCATGAACCGCGTATGCAGACCGATGTTAGATCGGTATGTGATAGTGCTCATCGATGACATCTTGGTCTATTCCAAGACTCAGGAGCAGCACGAGGAGCACCTGAGGGAGGTGCTAGAGACACTGAGGAGGGAGAAACTTTTCGCAAAGTTCTCCAAGTGTGAGTTCTGGTTGCGCGAGGTGCAGTTCCTTGGACACCTCGTCAACCAGAAGGGTATACTAGTAGATCCGGCCAAGACAGAGGCCGTGATGCAGTGGGAGGTCCCGAGGTCTCCATCTAAGATTCGGAGCTTCCTAGGTTTGGCAGGGTACTACAGGAGATTCATCCAGGATTTCTCCAAGATAGCAGTTCCGCTCACTCGATTGACCAGGAAGTCGGTGGCATTTCGCTGGGGGCCTGAGCAGCAGGCAGCATTTGAGACCCTCAGGCAGGGATTGTGCGAGGCACCGATTCTTACCCTGCCAGAGGGAGTGGATGACTTCGTAGTCTACTGTGATGCTTCGATCACAGGTATGGGAGCAGTGTTGATGCAGCGAGGGCATGTGATAGCGTATGCCCCTAGACAGTTGAAGCCTCACGAGGCTAACTATCCGACGCACGATTTAGAGCTGGGGGGCAGTGGTGTTCGCCCTCAACATTTGGAGGCATTACCTTTATGGGGTCCGTTGTACCATTTACACGGATCACAAGAGTCTGAGGTACCTTATAGATCAGCCGAATCTAAACATGAGGCAGCGTCGGTAGTTAGATGTGGTTAAGGACTATGATTGTGAGATCCTTTATCATCCGGGCAAGGCCAACGTAGTGGCCGACGCCCTGAGCCGCAAGGCGATGACGGCCCCGATCAGAGATATATGTCTGAGGATGACAGTGATTACTCCATTATTGGAGCAGATTAGAGAGGCAGAGGTTGGGGGCCTAAAAGAGGAAAGACAGAAGTGCGAGAGGATCGTGGGCCGAGTAGCTTCTTTCGATTATGACAGTCGAGGATTGTTGACCCTTCATGGGAGAGTTTGGGTGTCGTACTGGGGAGGAGTACGGCAGGTGTTGATGGATGAGGCCCACAAGTCTCGGTTCTCCATCCACCCAGGGGCGACGAAGATGTACAGAGATCTTCGACCCGATTATTGGTGGCCCTGCATGAAGCGGGACGTAGCTTGGTACGTGGAGAGATGCCTATCCTGCAGGAAGGTCAAGGCAGAGAACCAGAGACCCCACGGCAAGATGCATCCATTAGACATTCCCGTGTGGAAATAGGAGGATATCACTATGTATTTTGTTACTAAGCTTCCCAGGACTGCACATGGAGTTGATTCGATTTGGGTCATAGTGGATCAGTTGACCAAGAGCGCGTATTTCGTACCGATCTAGGAGAGCATATCGGCCGAGAAGTTAGCCGATATTTATGTGCGAGAGGTTGTGGCACGTCATGGAGTGCCTGTTTCAGTAGTATCAGATCGAGACGTCTGGTTTACTTCCATGTTTTGGAAGCGGTTCCAGGACGAGATGGGGACTCGTCTCCTTTTCAGCACCGCTTTCCACCCTCAGACGGACGGGCAGAGCAAGAGGACGATTCAGACTCTCGAGGACATGCTTCGAGCATGTGTCTTATATTTTGGTGGCAGTTGGGATACGTACCTTCCATTAGCGGAATTTTTGTATAACAACAGTTACCACTCCAGTATAGACCGGCCTCCCTTTGAGATGCTCTACGGGAGGAAGTGTAGGACCCCAATCTGTTGGGGCGAGGTCGGTCAGAGAGTCATGGGGAGCACTGAAGTGGTGCTTAAGACCACAGAGTTGATACAGCAGGTCCGTAGCCGGCTCCAGACTACTCATAGTCGGCAAAAGAGTTACGCCGATAGGAAGCGTTCTGATTTGGAGTTCCAGGTAGGCGATATGGTCCTCCTGAAAGTCTCACCCTGGAAGGGTATCATCAGGTTCCGGAAGAGGGGCAAGCTGGGCCCCAGATTCATTGGTCCCTTTAGGGTTTTGGCCCGGGTGGGTCGGGTTGCTTATCGGTTAGATCTTCCAGCAGAGCTTAGCCAGATCCACAACACTTTCCATGTGTCTTAGTTACGGAAGTGTTTGGTGGATGAGTCAGTAGTTGTACCGTTGGAGGATATTCAGGTTGATAGCAGCCTGAATTACATTGAGAGACCAGTTGCGATCTTGGATCGGAAGACGAAGACCTTGAGGAACAAGGTGGTTCAGCTAGTGAAGGTGCGGTGGCAGCACCGGAAGGGTTCAGAATGGACGTGGGAGACCGAGGAGGAGATGAGGGAGCATTATCCGGAGTTATTTTCAGATTCAGTAGCAGCAGACTTCGAGGACGAAGTCTAAGATAAGTGGGGGAGAGTTATAACGCCCCGTTCCTGGTATGCATTTAAAACATTATTTTTTCTTTTTATTTTAGAAGCTACTCGACAAGTCAGTGGCCCTAACTCGTCGAGTAGCAGCGAGTTAGCACGTGGAGTAGGCGTGGTGACTAGACGAGTCCATATTCCGGACTCGGCGTCTCGGCGAGTCCGCCAGTCTGGATGAAGCCCTAATTTTAGGGAGTGTACCCTATTTAAACACCATTATAGCCCCAAACCAGCCTTCTTCACCTCTCAGAGACTTATTCCCGAAACTCTAGCCTCCTTAAAGTGTGTGTGAGTGATTTTTGACCTTGTGAAGGAATCTTGGTGCATTGTTGAGCAAGAAGAAGAAGGAGAAGGTAGAAGAACTCAAGGAAGAAGAAGTAGATCCAGATTATACTCCTCTTTGGCCATTCTTTCTACCGAGGAGTTACCAGAACAGCAGTCAGACAGTTCCCAAGGAGCATTTCAGCAGCCAGCCTTACGAGGTGAGTTTCCTTCCAGTAGGAACGGGTCTACGGCCATAATGCCGGCCCGTTTAGTTAGCAGTAGTTCCGGACTACAGTCCGATGCAGTAGTTCAGTATGCTTGGTGTCTTTATGATACAGACATGGTATGTGTTATGTGTTCCGGACTATGGTCCGTTGCAGTTTGCAGTATATGTGTTCATATTATATGCTATGATTATGTTATGCTATGTTCAGTCAGTTCCGGATTTCGGTCCGATGCAGTTCCGGACTTCGGTCCGATGCAGTGGGCAAGGCCCTAGTTAGTTCCGGACTTCGGTCTGATGCAGTGGGCAAGGCCCTAGTCAGTTCCGGACTTCGGTCCGATGCAGTGGGCAAGGCCCTAGTCAGTTTCAGAATTCGGTCTGATGCAGTGGGCGAGGCCCAGTATGTGCTTTATATGTTATTGTATGGTATGTGGTAGTTTGGGGGAGCTCACTAAGCTTCGTGCTTACAGTTTCAGTTTTGGTTTCAGGTACTTCAGCTAGCAAAGGGAAGGGCTCGGGATGATGGCATGACACACACCACAGTTTTAGCCTGGGAGTTAGACTCTGATATTTTGATATGATCTTGACACTAGTTTCGATTTGATAAATTTATTATGACATTTTGAGATACACGATTCATGGTTTTATCTTTTAATAATTGATATTATGGTTTAGTAAAGTTTTCAAACAAAAATTTTTGGGTTGTATTTTTGGGATGTTACAAAAAACGTTATTGTTCGGTACAAACAGTCAAGGACTGAAGGTATTCCAAGATAGAATTTGGGTACCTAAGACGGGAGGAATAAGAGATCTTCTGATGGAAGAAGCTCACAAGACCATGTACTCGATTCGTCCCGGTAGCACTAAAATGTATAGGGACCTAAAACCCTACTACTGGTGGCCGACGATGAAGCTCGATGTTGCAAAGTATGTGGTTGAGTGTGTAACATGTGCAAAAGTTAAAGCACAGCATCATAAACCGTATGGGAGTTTAGAACCTTTACCTGTACCCATGGGTAAATGGGAAGACATCACCATGGATTTTGTGACTAAACTACCCAGGACGAAGAACGGTCACGACATGATTTGGGTGGTCGTGGATCATTTCACTAAGAGTGCACATTTCATAGCAGCCAATGAGAGATGGTCTATGGATAAGCTTGCAAATGCTTACGTGAAGGAAGTGGTAAGACTTCACGGTGTTCCTTTAACGATTGTATCAGATCGTGATAGTGATTTTACATCAAGGTTTTGGAAGAGTCTACAAGAGGAAATGGGTACGAAGTTGTGTTTAAGTACGGTTTACCATCCGCAGACTGATGGTCAGAGCGAAAGAACGATTCAAACACTGGAAGATATGCTGAGAGCATGTATGGAATTCCAAGGTAACTGGGATGAGCACTTACCTTTGGTAGAATTTTCCTACAACAATAGTTTCCACTCGAGTATCAAGATGGAACCTTATCAAGCTTTGTACGGACAGAAGTTTCGTACGCCGTCTTGTTGGCTTGAGGCGGGAGAAAATCAGTTTATGGTCCCCGAGATAGTCCATCAGACTACTGAAAAGCTGAAGGTGATCAGGGAAAGAATGTTAGCAGCTCAAGATCGTCAAAAGAGCTATGCTGACAAGAAAAGACAACCGATGACATTCGAAGTTGGAGATTCGGTTTTGCTTAAAGTCTCACCATGGAAGGGACTTATAAGATTTGGTAAACGAGGAAAGTTGAGTCCAAGGTTTATTGGACCGTTCAAAGTTCTTCAGAAAAATTGGGAATCAAGCTTACAAGCTCGAACTACCAGAAGAACTAGATGGTATTCATAACACATTCCAGGTGTGTTATTTGAGGAAGTTTACAGGAGAAGTTCCCGACATAATACCAATTTCAGAGTTAAGGATGGATGAGAACAAGAGGCTAATCGAAGATCCTGAGGCAATCGTTAACCGTATGACTAAGAAGTTGCGACGCAAGATGGTAGACTTAGTGCTTGTGCATCGGAAACATACGAATGGGCCGAACCTCACCTTGGGAAACAGAAAGTGACATGATGAGTCGCTATCCACATCTGTTTGCTGATGCATGATTCCGGGACGGAATCATCCTAAGGGGGAGAGAATTGTAACGCCCGTGTTTCTGGACTACGCATTAGTATAATGATGTAATAGTCAAGGTAAACCATTGTAACTCATTTTGAAGTAATAAATATGAATTACTCGAATATTATGTGAATTATGTGATTTTATGTGCTTATATACTTGTTTATAAAGATATAATAAAAATAAGCATAAAACATAAACTGTTAGATAAACCCAATATCGATGAAGAAAGTTGTAGTGGTTGTGACAAGGATTCCGGACATATAAAGAATGCCGAAATCCGAGTTATAACGAATAAGTTATGGCCTGTCGAAGTTTCCCGACACAACCGGCACGACACTATGTGACATAAATAGTGAATTTACGATAGAGTGACTTTTAGCCTTAGATATCTAAATGAAAGTTGTAGTATACATTAAACCAAGAGTGTGCATAAAAAGAATGCCCAAATATGGCTTCGTATGAGGAAGTTATGATTTTTCGAAGATTTGGCATAGTAGTGCACAACCCGGAATTCGAAATTTAGATCAATCGATTTTTGGCCAATGCAACCTAAATGAGAACTAAAGATCCCATTAATAGGAGCTCAACGATAAAAATATAGATGAAAACGGAGTCCGTATGTAGAAGTTATGAATTTTACGCAATCATTTAACAGTGTAATCTTCTCATACTGTTAAATTTAAAATCAGTGGAGAATTAGCCGATGGAGTCAAAAGGAACGTTGTAGATCTTGTCATTACCTATGCGTGGATTATGTTGTAGGATAGTAGTGGTCTTTGTGACACTTCCTGATATACATGTATGTGCTTGTTGTCTTCATGACTCTTGCTAGTATGACTGTATGCTTAGCTGTAGGGGTGAAATAGACCTATACCGATTGAAAGATACCAAAGGAGTCGGAAGGGACTTAGAGAGTCGAAAGGGACTCGGCAAGTCGGAAGGGACTCAGGGAGTTGAAAGGGACTCAGATATTCGTAAGGGACTCAGGGGTGAAATAAACATGTACATGATTTAATATGATATGTATGTATGATATATGGTATGTGGTATTTAGGGAACTCACTAAGCTTTGTGATTACGGTTTAAGTTTATGTTACAGGTACTTCCGGTTCGAAAGGGAATGACTCAGCCTGATCGCAACACATCCACCCGTGTTCAACATTTTTATGATTTTGGATTGTACTCTGATAACTATTTTCACATTGACATACTTTTGATGGTTTGATATTAATATTTGATAGTTTTTGGTTGACTTAAAAAATGAAATTTTCACTTATTCTTTTGGGATTTTACAAGTTGGTATCAAAGCATTGGTCTGAGGGATTCAAACACACTCCCGGGTGTGTCTGAACTCAAACTGAGGGTTTGGTAAGTTTTTCATAAAAGAATTGATTTTCTAAAGAAATTAATACTAGAAAGAAGGGGTGTGATTCATGGAATCGGTCGAGCTCAAGTAAGTGTTCCCAAAATACCCATACATGTTTATTGATTCAATAGGTGACTATGTGAATATCATGCTAGATTAGGGCTAAGGATCTGCTCAGAATTGTGTGATAAGAGAGATGCCTTTGTATACTTACTGTATGAGCCTATAGAACTACATGCTAGTATGGTTTAGTGATGATATGTTAGGATAGCCTGTTAGGCAGTGCCCTAGTTAGAACTCGATGCTTGAATGTTGCTTGCTTTGTGCTTTTAGGGACCATTGCTAATATTGGTTAACTATCAAGCGAATATGCTAGGTTACATGTTGCAGAAATTAGATGATTTTAGAAGGTTAGGTTTAACTCTATTGTGCAGCTCTTGTTTGAGTCCAACCGTTGTAGTGTGAGACCTTGCAGTCAAAGAATTATCTAGTGTCTGTTGCATGTAATTATATTCGTAAGGTAATTAGCGGGTATTAGTGGGGGTTTCTTCTGCGGCTGATGGCGGAGAGTGGCAGGAAAGGAATCCTAGGAGAACCTATGAAGCATGTTAGCTTTAGCAGATGCATGGTTTAGCGAGATTATGGAATGTTGAGGTCACTTAGGGGAAATCGGGACGACTCTTTAGGAAAGTATGGATAGGTGTGAAAGGTAGTATTGGGCCCGTACTACTGGAAGCACAAGATACGTACTCAAGTCAAGGGAGTTATAAGGATACTATGGTACCCGCATGGTGTGAGATTCTTCGAGTGTTTTCTAATGGTTTACTTGGTTTATTTTCAGTATGGTGGTCACACGAGGTGGTTCAGGTCGTGGTTAGGCACCGGGTTCGTGATCTGGAGCCGGACCCTTGGACGGCCAAATGTGGGAGTTGAGTTCGTCTGAGATTACCCACAACATTTTGGAGCAGATTCCTATAATCTTTGGTTTGATCAAGGAGGGCATCATGGAGATTTTGGATGAGCGTTTGGGCGCATTTTACACTGAGGTAGTCGATATGATGGGTGCACTCTCTCTGAATTTTTGAGAGTTTCGAGCCTGTGGGGCTTCTGAGTTCTTCGGTATGAAGGACCCCATTGCTAGCACACGGAGGTTGGCAGACATCGGGAACATATTCTGGACTAGCTTTTGCCCTGAGGAGTCGAATGTCATATTTACATCTTGTCTTCTGAAGGACACAACTCGCGACTGGTGGAAGGAAGTGGACTATGTTTTGGGAGGCAATGCAGTTGAGAGGATGTATTAGGATGACCTTGTTACATGATTTAGTGCTGAGTTTGTGCTCGTGATAGAGGTTCAACAGTTGGCGAGGGAGTTTCAGGACCTTCGCCAAACTACCGAGACTGTGGCAAAGATTACCGCCAGGTTCTGTGAGAGGGCCTTGTTGTTTCCACATTATGTGGTGGACGAGGAGATGAAGAAGGCCCGGTACCATGATATATTGAAGGATGAGATACGGGAGTCTGTGAGTATGTCTAGTTGCAAGACATTGGATGTCATGATCGCTCGGGCTCGCAAGCGGGAGATTGATTTGGAGACTGTGAGGAAGAGGAAGTTGGTTTAGGCGCATGTATTAGAGGGCTCGGGTAAGAATCCCAAGGTTTTTGATTCGCGATCGAGAGGCCGACAGGGTCAAGGTCACCGTGGCAAGTGCGACTAGGCGCACAACGGAGTTTGTAGGATGGTTGGGTCCGGCTGCTACAAGTGCGACACGACTGAACACTTTAGCAGGGATTGCCCCACTATCCAGATATCTGATCTGATTTTCTTCCATTGCAATCAGAGGGGCCACAAGAAGGCCAGTTGCCCGATTTTGGCTGGAGGAGCAGTTGCATAACCCGCTCCGGCGATAATGAGGATGTTGGATTTATATGCCCAAGAATCATTATGAAGTGATATTGCCAGTAATATATGATCCTATACGGTCACACCTTTATCAAGTTGGCACATTTCATATATTTTTTATTAATATGATTATTAATAAATAATATCAATTCTTGTATTTTAATTAGGGAATAACTATTGTTTTGTGAAAATAATAATTATAAGAGAGTATTACTAGTTATTATTTCATATGGTATGAATTAATAAGTCATGCACAGCATTTTGGACTAGTTGGATTCTTTTGTCTTTTACCTAAAGACAAAGTTTATATTTTATAAACTTGGAGTTTATAAAAAATAAAGAATCTTACTTTTTTAAATGCATAATGATGGTGTGGGAGGTTGCTTTTTCAACATTCCACATTTTGTCTCCCATACTTCTATAGGCTACCATTACTTTAGATTATTTTAATAGTAGGACTTACTTTTCATGGGCTATATAAGAGATGCATGAGGCTTGCATTTTAGTAAGAGTGAAACACTTCTTTCTTCCCTTCTTCTTCTCTCTAAAATCGTAAGTGTGGAGATGCTTCATCTCCATGCATTTTGATGCTTTACTTTGGTGTTTAGAAGACCTCTTGAGTTGTCCCCTTTAGTGCTTAATTGAGTTAAGCACTTAAAGGCTTTAGACACTCAAGAATACAAAAAGGAACTAGCATTCCAAGTGCCTTACTCTTGATGGTGGATACTTGTAGAGAAGATCATACACTTTGATCTTTTGTTATCTTCATCAACACCCAAAACCAAGTGGGTTCAAAGGCTTCAAAGGTTATCTCTAAAACATCTTATGGTTGTTTTTATTTCATTCTAACCTCTTTAAATGGATCCATGATGGTTCGATTTTGTTATGAACTAAAAATAAACTTGTTATTTTTAAAGTCTTCCGTTGCCGGTTTTTGTGAAAAACAATCTTTTATTTCGTATCAAAACCCAACAAAGTATCACTGATGTAACGCCCACGTTTCTCGCTAAGAATTAATAAGATAATGTAATAGTTAGTGTCAACAGTTGTAACCTATTTGATGTGATGAAGGAAGAAATATTTGAGTATTATGTGATTTATGTGTAAATTATGTGCAATATACGTGCTTATAACCATATAATAAAATAGGAATAAAATACGCGTCTAAAATAAAATAATAATTAGACCTAATATATTTGAAGAAAGTTGAAGTAATCGCGACAAGGATTCCATAGATATAAGGAACGCTCCAATCCGACTTATAACGAAGAAGTTATGACTCGTTGAAGTTTCACGATTAAATCGACACGGCTCTGTGTATCGTAAAATATAAATTTTTGATAAATTACTTTTAGCCTAAGTGGTATAAACGAAAGTCGTAGTATTCGTTAAACCGATAACGTACATATAGAGAGCGTCCAAATCTAACTTCATTAGAGGAAGTTATGATTTTTCTAAGATTCAGCGTAGCAGAAATCGAATTGTATATCGATCGATTATTAGCCAAAACAATCTTAACAAAAATTGAAGATGTCGTTAATAGGAGTTCAATGATATAAAAACAGTAAAAAACGGACGTCGGATGACAAAGTTATGAATTTTTAACGGGCTTTAACTGTCTAAGCCTATTAAAATATAACTTTAAAAATAAAGTCAAAATTATCCAACAGAGTCTAAACGAAAGTTGTAGATCCCGTCGATTGATACGCATGGATATAAAGAACGTCAAAAAAGGAGCTCGTATGCGAAAGTTATGAATTTTACAAGATAATTAATTTTTAGATTAACCAGGGTGCGACACGTGTCGCGATCTGACACACACCTTCCTCCCCAAGGCTTGCAATCAGATGGCGACATGTGGCACATTACGCCCAACATAATGTTGTGTACGCCCAGTGTACTAAGCTCCTGGCAGCCTATAAATAGAGGTTGAATTTCGCCAATTTCTTCACACCTCTTCATTCCAATCTCCCCCCCCCTCCCCCCCAAGGTTCCTAGGCCTTGTTCTAGCACTTCCTTTGGGTTAGTAGTGAAGCTACAGAGTGTCAGAAATCCCTGAGAAATAGAGCTTTCGGTTTAGAAGTTCTGCCCGCGCAAAGTCTGGTTTCTCGCTATACCACCTATAAGTTGAGTTATGCTTACCGTGCTTTAAGTATAACTTATGTTTAAGTTCATTATCGTTATTATGAACCTATAAACAAGATTTATCAGTGATTCCAAATCGTTATACTGATTGATCTACTTACGGGGATGATGACAATGCTAGATTTAGTGATGTGTTTAAAGTGGGTTTTCCAAACAGTATACTATGTATGCCAACCGAATTCTACCTCTGATATGATCTTACCTGGTTGTCCCTTATTAGCTATAGATCAGTATATTTTGAATTAATGATGAATCTAGACTAATAATTAGTCGCAATAAATATTAGATTAATATTTAGTGATAATGATACTAGGTTATGTCAAAGGAAAAGACAGTTGCTAGAAGCGAAGCACTGTCCGAGTTTTGAGTCATCACTTTAACAAGTGAGTGCATAATTACTTTCATATTATACATAAATATGAAGTATCTATGCTATATGAACGATTTATACATGTTTTACTTGATTTAAACTGTATATGTATTTTATACTTATAAATATGTTGGGTAAATATGGGTAGATGAAAGATGATATATATGATGAAAGATGAAAGATGAAATAAATGATGAGAGGCATTGACTTTAAAGATGATCCAATCGTCTAGCGGAGTATAGATGATGACCATAGACTATTCTAGACAGTCCAATGGAACAGTAGCTGTAACGCACGTGTTTCTGGGCTAAAGCATTAATGATGATATAATAGTCTAGGTCAACCATTGGAACTCGTTTTGAAGTAATAAGAATGAATTATGTGCTTTAAAATTAATTATTATGATTAAGGATAAAAATAAGCGTCGAAAATTAGTATTAGATAAAACCTATATCTATGAAGAAAGTTGTAGTGGTTGAAACAAGGATTCCGGAGATATATAGAATACTGAAATCCGAGTTATAACGAAGAAGTTATGACATGTCGAATTTTCGCGACAAAACCGGTACGACGCTATGTGACGTAAAAAGTGAATTTACGATAAAGTGCTTTTTAGCCTTAGCGATCGAAGTGAAAGTCGTAGTATACGTTAAACCGAGAGCGTGCATAAAAAGAATGTCCAAATCTGACTTCGTATGAGGAAGTTATAATTTTTCTAAGTTTCAGCTTAGCAGTATGCAGTCCGAAACTCGAATTTTAGATCGAGTGATTTTTAGCCGAAACAACCTAAACGAGAATCGAATATCTTGTTGATAGTAGTTCAACGGTAAAAATACAGACAAAAACGGACGTCGGATGAAGAAGTTATGAATTTTAACGGACTTTTCCTGTCACGACCTGTTAAAAATATAACTTTAAAATTAACGTCAAAATTAGCTGACGGAGTCTAAATGAAAGTTGTTGAGCATAATTTCACTTACGCGTGAATATAAATAACGTCAAAAATGGAGTTCGTATGCGAAAGTTACAGATTTTTGAAGTTTGGAAAGTGGGAGTACGCCCAGCGTACAGGAGTACGCCCAACGTACTCGTGTGTGTGATCCGGAGTTGGCCACGTTACCTACTTCCTCACATGCGACACGTATCTTGTACCATCGACACGTCCGAATCCAATAAGCTTCTACGCCCAACGTACTAAGCTGTACGCCCATCGTAGTGGCTATTACGGATGTACGCCCAGCGTAGCTTGGATTTACGCCCAGCGTAAATCGTGATTCAACCCCTATAAATAATGGACGATGCCTTCCGAATTTTGTTTACAAATTTCATTTTCTCTCCCCTATACTTTCTTCTATATTGCAAAAATTACCCTCAAGCCTACTATATCATCCCCGACACCCGAAGCAAGTCCCGAAGCCCCGAAGTTCCCGAGAAAATCATCTTACTAGTCGAAACTCTGCCCACGTGAAGCCCGGTTTTTGAGAAAACATCCCGGTTTCATCGAAGAATATTGTTTTTAGGAACGCAGTGTTGTCCAACCGCCGTCTTATCAAGTGAGTGTATAGTCACTTTCATCTTACGCATAGATATGAAGTATTTTATATAAAATACGTGTTATGTGTATATATGTTGTTTGTTTATTTGAGATGGATGATGAATGAATGTTTTATACAGGTTTTAAACTATATATGTATTTTATATCTACAAATATGTTGGGTAAAACATGGGTAGATAAAGAATGAGGGATGAAAGATGATATAGATGTTATTGGCAGCTGCGCCTAATAAATAACATTGGCAGTTGTGCTAAATAGAGAATAAATGATGTTATTGGCAGTTGCGCCTAATAAACATTGGCAGTTGTGCCAATTAGAGAATAAATGATGTTGTTGGCATTTGCGCCTAATAAATAACATTGGAAGCTGCGCTATAGGCAAAGATGGACTTCGTGCTTATTCCTTAGGTTAATCCTTAGGAATGAATGAACGAGGAATAGCTGATTTCTTAAGGTGGATCCTTAAGAGTAAAGAAGATAATGGGGGTGGGAAATTGGGTTGATTGTTTGATGTTTAAACATAATAAATAAATTTATTGTGGCTGATGAAATTAATAAATTTACTAATTGTTGGTTGAAAACCCTATATGCTCACCAGGCTCCCAAGCCTGACCCACTCAGTTTCTTGTATTATAGGTAGTGGCAAGAGCATAGTTGGATGACTTAAAGAGAGATTTTGGATTATAGGCTAGTAGATGTAAATAAATGTTGTAAGGCTTATAATATATTGTTTATGTTTTTGATCTGTATCGGAACATGACATCCCGAGGTTTTTTTATGAAATGGAAAATATATTTCTTTAAGAAATTATTTGATAAATTTTTATTATATTTTGTTTTGGGAACAAATTCCACAACACCTTTAATCAAAGGATTACTCAGATTTTATTTTAAAAGCATAAACTAAATCGGTCTTTTCTGGCCGTGAAAATGGGGATGTCACAGTCGCAGGCTAGGAACCTGTAGGTGTTTTTGAACTAAGTGTTCACCAAGTGTACTCCATCCCCCCATGGTTGCCTTACTGAAATATATTGCTAAGGAACCCCCTAAGCATTGTTATATATCCCGAAGATAATTCTTAGGATAGGTCCTTGAATTAGATGCTTTAGGGACAGAAAGTGAGGATAACGGGAACAGGTAATCGGGTTGAATGATTTGACGAAAATAAAGAATTTAATTATTGTGGGTTGAAAACCCTATGTGCTTACCAGGTACCCAAGCCCGACCCACTCAGTTTCTTGTATCACAGGTAGTGGCACAAGAGCACATGTGTGATGAACAAATGAGAGATGTATCGATTATAGGCCAGTAGAATAATAGATGTTTGTAAGGCCTGTACTATTTCCGTTTACGTTTATGTATTGTATTGACGATGACATCCCAACGTTTTAATATAATTAAAATACATTTCTATGGAAATTCATGGATAATATCTTTATCATATTTTGGGAACAAACTCCTCAATATTATTCTTCAAAAGGATACTCTGATTTTAAATAAAGCACAAACAAACCAGTCTTTTTTGGCCGTGAAATTGGGGATGTCACAACTGACGGTCGCCAGGGCAAGGCATATGTGCCAGTTGTGAGGAGCCGAGCTTTCCAAATGTCAGCCGAGGATGCTCGCGCAACATCAGATGTGGTTATGGGTATGTATGTTCTCCCTATTTCATTTATTGTTTTGATGTTTATGCTTATTATATGATTGGTGTTATATAGGGACGTTACGAGTGAACGGTGTTCCAGCTTTAGTTTTGTTTGATTCGGGCGCCACCCGATCGTTTGTGTCTCTTGCGCTTAGTAAGAGATTTAGCGACGCTAAATGGGAGCTTGATTATACACTAGAGGTAGATATTGTCGATGATCGTCTAGTCCGGGTATCGAGGGTTCATCAGGGTTGTGTTCTGGAGCTTTTTAGCGAGCGTTATCCGATTGATTTGGTTCCTATTTCTATACGTGAGAGCAAGGTGATCATGGGTATGGATTAGTTGAGCCCTAATGGGACGATGATTGATTGCGGGCACCAGTTAGTTCGAATTCGAACCCCAAGTAGGGGAGAAATAATTGTTCATGGCGAGGGTGCTCAGCGTGGACCGGTGTTAGGTGCATTTTGTGCACCTTTTTGCACAACCTTTAGCCCTTTGTATGTATGTTTTTAGCATAATTGTTCTTTGCTTTTATTGCATTTCATTATATTTAGGTTAATTTCTGGAACAACCTTATTTGCACTCTTTAATGACATTTTCAGGTAAGCCGGAGGTTGGAGCGCGCTTTTGGAGGTGCCGGGGAGCATTGGTGAAGATTGCGGGATGATCGGGCGTAGAACGGAAGAATTGAGAAAATCAAGTTTGGACTCGGAGTCAGAGGGCAACACGGGGCGTGTTGGGTTTGGCCTAGAAATCTAACACGGGGCGTGTTTGACCATCCCAGGCATTTTGACCTCACTGAACACGACCCGTGTTCATTTACTCTATATTGACACGGGGCGTGTTGGTCCAGTTGAACATTTTTTAGCATCATACTTTAGAGTTGGAATCGAGGATTGAAGGGTGTGCTCTCACTTAACACGACCCGTGTTGATTTACTCTATATTGACACGGGCCGTGTTCAACTTAAAAACTGCTTTTTGGCAGTTTTTCCTATTTTCCTTATGTCGAGAATGGGGTCATTTTGGGAGGAAGGAGAACACACCAGAGCACTTTTGGAGAGGAGAATTCAAGGGTTTTAGCAAGGGTTTGTCCGTTAATCATTGGGAAACATTTTAATTTCTTTTTTGTAAGCACTTTAGCACTTAATTTCATCTTTTAAACTTGTTAATCTTGTTCTAGCCATGTGTGGCTAGAACCCTAACTTCTCCAATTTCATGTTTTGACTTTTTGGTTGTGAATCAAATCATATGAACTGATGTTTGTGTTTAATTTCTATCTAGTGAAACTGATTTTATTTCAATCGAATGTTTGATTCTAATAATGATTCTTATTGGCCATTTGAATTAGGGTTAGGTCATTCAAGTTATTCATTTTGCAAAATTCGTAATTGTTTTGTGAATTGAACTAAGTAACAAGCATTAAATTGATTTCTTATGAATGAATTTAGTGTAAATCTTTTCACACATTCTTACGCTCCCGAGCTTGTGAGGAGTATTGGGTGTTGTTGGGAACATTCACAATAAGCTTAATGCAATCTTTCAATCTAATTCTAAGAGGTTGTTTAGATTAGGTTAGCAAGGTTAGGATCAAATAGCTTGTTTTGATTGATTAATGTGGTGAATGGAAAGTGTTAGAGCTTGTTAACAATTTCAAGTACCAACTTAGATAGAATGAAACAAATGTCTTGTCATCTTTGATTCACATTTCTGGATTGTCATTCATGAAGTTGGAGTCCTTACAAAATCTGAACTTAATTCACGCCTTTAGTTGATTGCTTATGTTTTTAATTGTTTGTTTAATCACTGCATTCTAAACCCCTCTCTCTTTACTATTGGTGACTATAGTACCTTGTGCAAAGAGGTATAGACCAATTGTCCCGTGTCTCTGTGGATCGACCCTACTTGCCTTGTACTACCTTTTAGTGCAATATAGTGGGATTATTTTGGAGTATATCAAACCCCTATTATTTGTTGGGTCTGACACGCCTAACAAATTGGCGCCGTTGCCGGGGAAACGATGTTACTAATTGTTTATGCCTAGATCTTTTCGTACAGGTACACCACTGCCAATTGACTCAGAGATAGAAAGGACTGCAAAGAAGTTAAGGAAGCAAGCCAAGCTTCATAAGAGGCAACCGGTTTCCGATACTTCTTCATCATCTACTCCCCCAGTCATCAACATTTGGGACGATATACCCCTCTCAAGTGTATCACCCACTTCTCAAGCCATGGCAGACAACCCTGGAGGGAATCGAGGTCCTCCAAACCCACCACCCGATCAAACTCTCCGTCAATGGTCAAGACAAGAGGTTACTCAACAACCTCTTTGCATCACATACCCAGCCGCCACCAACTTGGAACTAAAATCCGGCCTCATTCACATACTCCCAACATTTAGGGGCCTGGAAAATGAAGATCCTCACAGAGTTCCATGTAGTATGTGTGGGAATGAAACCACACAATGTCACGGAGGATCAGATCAAGCTTAGGGCATTCCCCTTTGCAGTGCAAGACGCAGCCAAAGACTGGCTCTATGATCTCCCATCGGGGACGGTGACTACTTGGGTAGACCTTGCACGGTTGTTCTTGGATAAGTACTTTCCCGAAATGAAAGCTTCAGCCCTACGGAGGGAAATTATCGGGATCAAGCAACACAAAAGAGAAGCTTTCCACACATATTGGGAAAGATTTAAGAAACTATGTGCCCGTTGTCCAAAGCACGGGATTACCGAGTATCAGCTCCTACAGTACTTTATTGAAGGCATGACCCCAATGGAAAGAAGACTTCTCAATGCTTCTAGTGGCGGATCTTTACCCGATAAGACCCCAACCGAGATTCGCAATCTAATCAAGAACATGGCTGAAGATTCCAAACATTCAAGCCATGATGAAGAATGGTACACGGATGCACCCCGAGGTGTAAAGGAAGTTCAAACTCCTCAGATTGAAGCTCAATTGTCCGAGCTCACAAAAGTAGTAATGATGTTGGCCAAAGACAAAGGTGTGCAGCCCACACCCCGCCCATGCAGTATTTGCACTCAAGTGGGACATCCAACCGATATGTGCCCACAACTTCAAGAGGAAGATTATGAAGAAGCAAAAGTTATGGGAGGTTATTCCGGGTCAAATCAGAGAAGTTATGAGCAACCACGAGGTGATCAGAGATGGAACAATAATCAGGGTTGGGGAGGAAATCAACAAGGAAATTATCAGTCAAATCAATCACATCAATACCAACAAAGACCACCATTTCCTCAAAATCAACAAAGACCACCCTTCCAACGTCAGAACTTTCAGCCAAGGCAGCCACAACACCCTCCTCAACAAGCAGGTCCATCAAGCATGTCCTTAGAGGACATAGTGAAGAGTTTGGCCACTAGCACCCAAAGCTTCCAACAAGAAACCAAGGCAAGCATAAAAAGCCTGGAGCAACAAGTGTCACAATTTGCTCAATCCGTAAGTAAGATGGAATCACAAGGCAAGCTACCATCTCAAACGGAGAAGAACCCGAAACACAATGCTTGTGCCATTACTTTAAGAGGTGGGAAAAGCTATGAAGGTCCAAGGATGCCAGATGAAGAAGAGGAAGAGAAAGAGATAGAGGTGGAAGAAGCTATCAAAGAAGAGGAAAGGAAAAGTACTTCCAAGTCAAAGAAGCCCATAGAGACCGAGGTGAAAGTCACACCAGCTCCATTTCCTTCAAGGTTGGCAAGCACCAAAAGAGAACGAGAAGATGATGAAATCATGGCCATGTTTCGGAAGGTTGAAATCAATATCCCTCTTTTAGATGCTATTACACAGATTCCTAGATATGCTAAGTTCCTCAAGGAACTTTGCACATCTAAGAAAAAGCTTAAAGGAAATCAAACTGTGAAAGTTGGTGAAAATGTCTCAGCCGTGTTACAAAAACGGCTACCAAAAAAATGCAAGGACCCAGGTGTTTTCACGGTTCCTTGTAAAATGGGTAACCTTTTGTACCACGTGCCATGCTTGATCTTGGAGCATCAATCAATGTTTTACCCTATTCAAGTTATAAGACAATGGGAATTGGTCCTTTATCAAAAATCGGAGTTATCATTCAACTTGCCGACCGGTCTTTGGTACACCCGAAAGGTGTATTGGAGGACGTGTTAGTGCAAGTTAATGAACTTGTATTTCCCGCTGACTTTTATGTTTTGGATATGGGTGATGAAAACACCCCACAATCGAACTCCATCCTTTTGGGGAGACCTTTCATGAGTACCGCAAAAACAAAAATAGATGTAGCCAATGGTACTTTGTCCATGGAGTTCGATGGTGAGGTGATTAACTTTAATATCTTTGAAGCCATGCGTTATCCTAGTGATATTCATTCTTTAAACTTCATAGATGTTATTGATTCATGTACTAATGATTGCTTTGAGATGTCAAGCCAAGATGTGCTAACCACCGTCTTGAGCAAACACTTTGATGAGACAGGGATTAAGAATTTGGCTGACAAGTACACATTGGAGGATGAATTGATTGAAGTAATCAATTCCTTGGAAAAAGCACAACCCATGAGAGTTGAACCACCCCACATGAAGCTAAAAAGTTCCAATCCAAAACTTCTCCCTTCCATAGTACAACCACCGACTCTTGAGTTGAAGGCTCTTCTCGACCATCTCAAGTATGCCTATCTTGGAGAGGAAAAGACATTACCGGTGATAATTTCCAACAAGCTGTCTATTGCAGAAGAAGATGAGTTGGTGACCTTGTTGAAAAAGTATAAGAAGGCTATTGGGTGGACGATTGCTGATATAAAAGGGTTGAGCCCTTCCTTGTGTATGCATAAGATTCTCATGGAGGAAGACTTCAAACCAACTCGAGAGGCGCAGAGGAGATTGAATCCACCCATGATGGAGGTGGTAAAGAAAGAAATCATGAAGCTTTTGGATGCAGGTATGATCTACCCTATCTCAGACAGTAAATGGGTGAGCCCCGTTCAGGTAGTCCCGAAAAAAGCCGGTGTCACAGTTGTCAAGAATTCCGAGGGAGATTTGGTGCCAACCCGTGTGCAAAACGGGTGGAGGGTTTGTATTGACTATAGAAAGGTAAATGCCTCAACGAGAAAAGACCATTTTCGTTTGCCATTTATTGACCAAATGTTAGAGAGATTGGCGGGTAAATCTCATTACTGTTGTTTGGATGGTTTCTCGGGTTTTCATCAAATTCCGGTAGCCCCGGAAGACCAAGAGAAAACCACCTTCACTTGTCCCTTTGGCACATTTGCTTATAGGCGTATGCCTTTTGGTCTATGCAATGCACCTGCGACATTTCAGAGATGCATGGTGAGCATTTTTTCTGAATATGTTGAAAATATCATTGAAGTTTTCATGGATGATTTCACTGTCTATGGAAACTCCTTTGATGAATGTTTAAGCAATCTAACAAAAATTTTGCAAAGGTGCATTGACACAGACCTTGTGCTTAACTATGAAAAATGCCATTTCATGGTGGACAAAGGATTGATTTTAGGTCATATTGTGTCCCAAAAAGGCTTGGAAGTTGACAAAGCCAAGATAGATGTTATCAAGAGTCTTCCTTACCCGATAAATGTTCGGGAAGTTCGTTCGTTTCTTGGCCATGCAGGTTTCTATCGGCGGTTCATCAAAGATTTCTCAAAGATTACAGTGCCGATGTGTCAACTACTCCAAAAAGATGCTGAATTTGCGTTTACTCAGCCATGCAAGGATGCTTTTGATCGTTTGAAGGATCTACTCACCTCCGCTCCAATCATCCAACCACCTAATTGGGAGCTCCCGTTTGAGATTATGTGTGACGCAAGCAACACGGCTGTTGGGGCGGTATTGGGTCAAAAGGTTGACCGAGCACATCATGTCATCTACTATGCATCAAAGACCCTTGATAGTGCACAAGGCAACTACATCCCAACGGAGAAAGAGTTGCTTGCTATTGTCTTTGCTTTAGAGAAGTTCCGACAGTACTTCCTTGGAACTAAAGTGATCATATATTCGGACCATGCAGCCATAAAGCACTTACATACAAAGAAAGATTCGAAGCCGAGGTTAATACGGTGGATGCTGCTTTTGCAAGAGTTCGATATTGAGATCAAAGACAAGAGTGGAAATGAGAATTTAGTTGCGGATCATCTAAGCCGCATTGTATCACCCGAATATGGTATACCAATCTGTGACACATTTCCAGACGAGCATCTATTTGTAGCCAAAGAAGCACCATGGTATGCAGATGTCGTCAATTATTTGGTCACAAGTCAATTTCCCCCAGATTCATCCCGATGGCAAAAAGATAAAATGAAGAAGGAAGCCAAGTGATACATATGGGACGAGCCGTACCTTTGGAAGTACTGTGCAAATCAAATGATCCGAAGGTGTGTTGAGCAAAAAGAGGTACAATCTATCCTTAATTTTTTCCATTCTTATGCTTGTGGTGGTCACTTTGGACCCCAAAGGACAGCTAGGAAAGTTCTAGATAGCGGATTCTTTTGGCCTTCTATATTTCATGATTCTTATATGTTTTGTGCACATTGCGAAAAGTGCCAAAAATCCAGGTCCTTAAGCTCTAGGAATCAAATGCCCCTTACTCCCATTTTAGTGTGTGAGATATTTGATGTATGGGGTATTGACTTTATGGGACCATTTCCGCCCTCTTTTGGTTGCTCATACATTTTATTGGAGGTGGACTATGTGTCCAAATGGGTGGAGGCTAAGGCCACCCGTACTAATGACTCCAAAGTTGTTGTAGATTTTCTCAAGGTACAGATTTTCTCACGATTTGGCACACCAAAGGCGCTCATAAGTGATCGTGGGACCCATTTCTGCAATAGGATGCTTGAGGCTGTTTTGAAGAAGTATGGGGTGATACAAAGTCTCAACAACTTATCATCCCCAAACCAATGGACAAGCCGAGATCTCAAACAGGCAAATCAAAAGCATATTGGAGAAAACGGTCAACCCAAACCGCAAAGATTGGAGCTTAAGGCTAGATGATGCCTTATGGGCATACCGTACTGCCTTTAAAACCCCCATTGGTATGTCCCCATATAGGCTGGTGTTTGGAAAAGCATGCCATCTTCCGGTTGAGCTTGAACATAAAGCTTTTTGGGCTATAAATAAATTCAATATGAATGAAGATGAAGTGGGAAACAAAAGGAAGCTAGACATTCAAGAGTTAGAGGAGATTCGGAATGATGCGTACGAAAGCAACATGATTTATAAAGAGAAAACAAAAGCGTACCATGACAAAATGATCTCCCGGAAGACTTTTGTGCAAGGACAAAAGGTGCTTCTTTACCACTCAAGGTTCAAGTTAATTACAGGGAAGTTAAGATCAAGATGGGTTGGTCCTTTCGTAGTCACAAGGGTGTTTGACCATGGTGCGGTGGAAATCACGAGCAAGCAAACCGGTAAAACATTCAAAGTTAATGGTCATAGATTGAAGCCGTTTTATGAAGGATTCGAGGTGAAGAATGAGGAGGTTGATGTGTTGGAGAACCCCACGTACCAAGACTGAAGCATATTCGGGGGCAAAGCCGAGCCAACGACTTAAAACAAGGGCAGCTAACCGGGAGGCAACCCGAGGGTATTTTCGTCATTTTTCTTTAAAACATTTCGTTCTTTGCATTTTTATGGTTTTTAATGTTCCAAATGTGTTTTGTCATTGTTTTCAAACCAAAAAACGGACCTTGGGGTGCAAAAGCATTTCATTTCAATGAGAGGGAATTTTTAAGTTCAAAAGAGTGGGGAATAGCATCCAGAGCCCAACACGGGTCGTGCCCCACTTGGCCTAAATTGAACACGGGGCGTGTCCATGAAAAAGTGTCCATTTTTCATCCAGAGACCAACACGGGTCGTGTTGGATTTTGGCCCAAAGTGAACACGGGTCGTGTTCATAAGAAATTGACCTTGACGCATACAGAGAGCAACACGGGCCGTGTTGAGTTTTGCCTTATGCTCAACACGGGTCATGTTCGTGCTTCAGTCAGCATAAAACCCCCAACACGGGGCGTGTCAATTTGGCCTGTGGGAACACGGGTCGTGTTCGTGCAGCAGGCCTGGTGGTTTTTAATGAAAAAAATCGGGACTTTGCCTCATTTACCCCCACAATCACTTCATAACAGCCCCTCTCTCCCAACAAAAACCCTAGGTCCGATTTTCATCAAAACCTTTCAATTTCTACAAGATTTTGGCTTGCATCTCCAAAAAGGTTTGATTTTTATCATCTATACTTCATCTTCTCCATCCTAAACATCATTTTCTTGCATTCTAATGGTGGATTTGGGGGGTTTTGACAAACCCTAGGTCCGAAAATCTCATATGAGTTTGGTGTTTTTGTGTCTTAATCTTCAAAAGGGCAAGCTTGGGGAGGTTGAAGAAGGTCTTTCACATCAAGAACAACACAATCCCACGCACGATTCGGTAAATTCCTTCCAACTCTTCACTTGTGAGATTTGTGTTCTTGAGTCAAATTGCTTGAAATTGTGGTCAAATTGGACTTGATTCTCAATAGGAAATCATTCAAAACCAAATTTCCCGCGAAATTTTAGTGGTTGAATTCGTGTTGATTGGACCCGTCAACAGTTGACTTCTTTTGACTTATTGACCGGTTGATTTTTAATTTGTCCCAATTTGACTATGGAAGGTGAACCTTCTAAAAGGCTTAGACGCACCAAATCATCCGCCCGCCGTAGTAGGCCTAGGTCCCCATCCCCATCACCTCCACCTAGGTCCCCATCACCACAACCCAACCCGGCTCATGGTGGTGTCGTGTGTCTTGGCCCAATTCAAGAGGGCAAATTTAAGGCATTCCTTCAGCGGGGCCATGCCATCCAAAAGTTTGCGCATGTGCCATCCCTTAAAGAATTGCACATTTATAAACAAGTCCAAACCCTGTTTCGCAACATAGGATGGCACGGGTTATTGAGGGTCCACAAACTGAGTTACAAAGTCCCAACAGCTGAGTTTCTATCCTCAGTTTATTTGGACCATGGGATCCTCTACTTCCGTCTCATGAATCAAGATTATGAGATTTCCTTGGATTAAATTAATGCCATTGTTGGGGCCCCAACTGAAAACACATTTGGCCCCACTGACCCAATTCAAGGATACTTTGATTTGACATGGTGGACCCAACTCACCCATTTACACCCATACGTCTCTAGCGCTGCTAAAGCCTCATCACTTATCCATCCCGTGATGAAGGTGGCCCATAGAATCATTGCTTCGCTCGTCGCCCCTGGAGAGGAGCGAAGCACCATCAGCGTGCTAGAGCTCAAAATCCTTTATGCAATGGCTCATCCCGAGGACAACCTCGTTCCTCATTATGGTCAATTTTTGTGCCACAAACTCATCCGCCTGAGCACATCCCGATCGGGAAGGATTTATTGTGGGGGTATTGTCAGCATGCTCGCCAAGAGCGCCCAAGTCCGAGCCCCATACCCCGGTCCCCACCAGTCACTGCCGGGTGAGCCTTATCTAACCACTGCTGTCCTTGAGTCCATGTGACTATTCCGTTCGGCAGCGGATGGCACACACCACTGGACCGTGGGTCAAAATCATGACCCAAACCTCCTCATCAAACTAGAAAACAAAGGCATTCTTGATCTCCGAAACCCCATTCACATGACCGATTGGCAATTCATGCCATACATCTTCCCCCACTCATACTCCACTGAGGTAGATGAGCAAAGTGAAGAAAACGAGGAAGGCGGTGATGATGATGATGATGAAGAGGAGGAGGAGCCCCACCATGCTCCTCCCACCGGTGGTGCCAGCTCATCCCATTATGTTGCGCCCCCGTCTTATCATCAACAGTATATGGATGAATTCCAGTCAATCCATACCCGCCTCGACACCTACCAGCAAGATATTGCAAGCCTCACTCAGAGTTTCTCTTCCTTCACTACCCAGTACGATCGGGATCAATAGCGTCAACGCAAACATGAGGAAGATTTTTGGGCTTGGACCCGAAATTCCGGTTATTATCCTCCTCCTCCTCCTCCTTCGTTTTAGGTTGTTCCGCCCTCTTCAAGCATCGGGGACGATGCTTATCTTTAAGCTTGGGGAGGGGTAGAGTCACATTAGGTTCATGCATGCATCATTAAAAAATAATAAAAAAAAAAAAATTTTCCTTTTTCTTTCATTCTGCATTTATAAAACCCAAAATAATTTTTATTTTTATTTTTATTTCAAGTTTTTGCATTTCATCATTTGCATACATATTCATCAAAAAAAAGAGAGAGAAAAGTTACGAGATGATGACACTCTTTATATACAATAGCTCCATGAAGTGGGAAAACGAGAAATCAAATGAAAAAACAAAATACCCGAGGCGACCGGATAGTTACCGGAAGTGTAGAATCAGCTGTCATAACTAGGGGACCCAAATACCGTAATTCAAGACCCTAGCCTTAGATAATAAAAAGAAATTATATTGAAACGTTTTTTGGGCGGTAATAACAGCTTTAGGATGATTTGCTTCTGAATGTTTAAAAAGAATCTTTATCGGCAACTCTGGACCCACAAAACACGGACCTATTTGTTGACACGCGTTACCCTCGCGGTGATAGAGAGCTTAAGTATCAGATCCACACAGTCAAGAAAGAAGGAAGGGTACAACTGTCATATCTAGTACCCAAATCAGAATTTCAAGTGCCAAAACGAAGAAATCTCAAGAAATTCCAAAAATGAAGATTGAAGACTCCAAATTCAAAACGAAGTACAAATCAAAGTTCAATCAAATCAAAAGCCAATTCAAAGTCAAATCTGGCGAATGAAGAACTGTGTGATATGATACTTGTGGCTCTCGAAAAAGTGAAAGCATAGGAGCTGGGCCCCTTCGGGTGGGCTCACTGTTTCAGTGAAAGCGGATTCGCCGTGACGGGTTCTTAAGGATGCGTCGATTCTGATTCTTGGCCATCCAGTCTTAAGGACATGAGATCCGGACTATGTTATTTTCGCCCATAAAGCTTAGTAAGGTATAAAGTTTTAATAAAACTAGGGTTGGATTATTGGGTTACACCGTTTCGGGTCTTCCTCACTTTGGGAGTCTGTGATATATGGAAGGAAGCAGGATGGTTGCCTAGGTATTAATGATTGGAGCAATATTGATGTAAAGTCTGATCGTACTTATATAGATTATTTACTTGTGCCTTAAATTTCTTTTTGATACATTTTGTTTCTTTAGTGCTTCTGTACATATTTTTCTTTTCCTTTTTCATGGTTTGCATTGCATGCATTCATCCCTAGTCCTTAGAACCTTCCCGTCCCCTTTTGTTCTAAGTTTCTTTTTGTCATCTAGAAATCGTCCTGTTTTGTCTGTTTCTTGTTCTTTCTTGAGGACAAGAAAGGTCTAAGCATGGGGAGATTTGTTAGGTGCATTTTGTGCACCTTTTTGCACAACCTTTAGCCCTTTGTATGTATGTTTTTAGCATAATTGTTCTTTGCTTTTATTGCATTTCATCATATTTAGGTTAATTTCTGGAACAACCTTATTTGCACTCTTTAATGACATTTTCAGGTAAGCCGGAGGTTGGAGCGCGCTTTTGGAGGTGTCGGGGAGCATTGGTGAAGATTGCGGGATGATCGGGCGTAGAACGGAAGAATTGAGAAAATCAAGTTTGGACTCGGAGTCAGAGGGCAACACGGGGCGTGTTGGGTTTGGCCTAGAAATCTAACATGGGGCGTGTTTGACCATCCCATGCATTTTGACCTCACTGAACACGACCCATGTTCATTTACTCTATATTGACACGGGGCGTGTTGGTCCAGTTGAACATTTTTTAGCATCATACTTTAGAGTTGGAATCGAGGATTGAAGGGTGTGCTCTCACTTAACACGACCCGTGTTGATTTACTCTATATTGACACGGGCCGTGTTCAACTTAAAAACTGCTTTTTGGCAGTTTTTCCTATTTTCCTTATGTCGAGAATGGGGTCATTTTGGGAGGAAGGAGAACACACCAGAGCACTTTTGGAGAGGAGAATTCAAGGGTTTTAGCAAGGGTTTGTCCGTTAATCATTGGGAAACATTTTAATTTCTTTTTTGTAAGCACTTTAGCACTTAATTTCATCTTTTAAACTTGTTAATCTTGTTCTAGCCATGTGTGGCTAGAACCCTAACTTCTCCAATTTCATGTTTTGACTTTTTGGTTGTGAATCAAATCATATGAACTGATGTTTGTGTTTAATTTCTATCTAGTGAAACTGATTTTATTTCAATCGAATGTTTGATTCTAATAATGATTCTTATTGGCCATTTGAATTAGGGTTAGGTCATTCAAGTTATTCATTTTGCAAAATTCGTAATTGTTTTGTGAATTGAACTAAGTAACAAGCATTAAATTGATTTCTTATGAATGAATTTAGTGTAAATCTTTTCACACATTCTTACGCTCCCGAGCTTGTGAGGAGTATTGGGTGTTGTTGGGAACATTCACAATAAGCTTAATGCAATCTTTCAATCTAATTCTAAGAGGTTGTTTAGATTAGGTTAGCAAGGTTAGGATCAAAGAGCTTGTTTTGATTGATTAATGTGGTGAATGGAAAGTGTTAGAGCTTGTTAACAATTTCAAGTACCAACTTAGATAGAATGAAACAAATGTCTTGTCATCTTTGATTCACATTTCTGGATTGTCATTCATGAAGTTGGAGTCCTTACAAAATCTGAACTTAATTCACGCCTTTAGTTGATTGCTTATGTTTTTAATTGTTTGTTTAATCACTGCATTCTAAACCCCCCTCTCTTTACTATTGGTGACCATAGTACCTTGTGCAAAGAGGTATAGACCAATTGTCCTGTGTCTCTGTGGATCGACCCTACTTGCCTTGTACTACCTTTTAGTGCAATATAGTGGGATTATTTTGGAGTATATCATACCCCTATTATTTGTTGGGTCTGACACGCCTAACAACCAGCTGTCTTTTCGGTTGCGAGAGCTAGGAGATATCTGCAACAGGGTTCTTTTGGTTTTGTGGCTTACATATTGGACACCAAATAGGAGAAGAAGAGGATGATTGATGATGTGTCAGTTGTTCGAGAGTATGAAAATGTGTTCCCGTAGGACTTTCCTAGAGTGCCTTCGAAGAGGCAGGTGGAGTTCCATATTGATCTGGTTCCATGAGCTGCTCCGATAACCAAGGAACCCTATTGATTAGTACCACTGGAGATGTAGAAGTTGTCTACACAGCTGAAAGAGCTGTTAGACAACGGGTTTATCAGACCGAGTAGTTCACCCTGGGAGTGCCGATTCTATTCGTGAAGAAGAAATATGGGTCCCATAGGATGTGCATTGATTATCGGGAGCTCAACAAGTTAACCGTGAAGAACCTTTATCTGCTTCCGAGGATTGATGATTTGTTCGACCAGTTTCAAAGTGTGTCTTGGTTCTCCATGATGATTTGCGTTCGGGTTATCACCAGATGAGGGTTCGAGATGAGGATGTTCAGAAGACGGCCTTCGGGACTCGTTATGGTCATTACGAGTTTGTGGTGATGCCTTTTGGGCTTATCAATGCACCGGCAGCGTTCATGGATCTCATGAACCGGGTTCGCAGACCAATGTTGAATCGTTCAGTCATTGTGTTCATTGATGATATCTTGGTCCATTATAATACCAAGGAGCAACATGAGGATCATCTGTGAGAGGTTCTGGAGATTCTGAGGAAGGAGAGGCTATATGCCAAATTCTCCAAGTGCGAGTTCTGGTTGCGCGAGGTGCAATTTCTGGGACACCTTATCAACCAGAAGGGTATTTTGGTCGATCCGACCAAGATCGATATTGTGGTATATTGGGAGGTTCCGAGGTATCCATCAGAGATTTGGAGTTTCCTTGGTCTATATAGGTATTATCATAGATTTATCGAGAATTTATCTAGGATCGCAGTTCCGTTAACCAGGTTGACGAAGAAGTTTGTTACTTTCTGTTGGGGGTTTGAGCAACATGCGACATTTGAGACCTTGAGACAGAAGTTATGCGAGGGATCTTGACCCTGCCAGAGGGCGTGGATGATTTCGTGGTATACTGTGATGTGTTGATTTCAGGATTGGGTGCAATTTTGATGCAGAGGGGTTGTATTATAGCTTATGTTTTGAGGCAGTTGAAGCGTAATGAGGCGAATTATCCCACTCATGATTTAGAGCTAGGGGAAGTGGTTTTTGCCCTCAAGATTTGGCATCATTAATTGTATGGGTTTCGTTGTATCATTTACACGTACCACAAAAGTTTGAGGTATCTGATGGATCAACCAAATCTGAACATGAGGCAGAGCATGTGGCTAGATGTGGTGAATGATTATGATTGTGAGATCCTTTATCATCCTGGGAAGGCCAACGTAGTGGCTGATGCTCTTAGCCGCAAGACGGATGGTACACCGATCAAGGATGTATGTTTGAGGATGCCAGTGATTACCCCACTCTTGGAGCAGATTCGAGAGGCTTAGGTCGAGGCTATTTAAGAGGAGCACCGGAAGAGTGAGTGCGTAGTGGTTCAAGTGTCCTATTTTGATTATGATAGTCGGGGATTATTGACCCTTCATTGGAGAGTTTGGGTTCCATAGTTCAGGGGTACGCGACATATTTTGACGGGGGAGGCACATAAGTCGAGGTTTTCTATTCATCCGAGATCAAAGAAGATGTATAGAGACATCCGACTTGATTATTGGTGGCCCTTCATGAAGCGCGATATGGCATGGTATGTAAAGAGGTGTTTGACTTGTAGCAAAGTCAAGGCTGAACATCAGCGAATTCACGGAAAATGGAGTCGTTGGGTGTTCCCATTTGGAAATGGGAACAGATTACGATGGCTTTTATCACGAAGCTACCGCATACTGCGTGAGAGGTGGATTCGATTTGGGTCATCGTGGATCGATTGACCAAGAGTGCGTATTTCATTCCTATTTAGGAGAGCATTTCCGCGGAGAAGTTAGAGGATGTCTATATCTTGGAGGTTGTGGCTTGACATGGGGTTCCGGTCTCGGTGGTTTCGAATCAGGATATTCGATTCACTTCCAGGTTCTGGAAGAGGTTCCATGAGGAGTTGGGTACTCGTCTACACTTCAGCACAACTTTTCATTCACAGACCGATGTTCAGAGCGAGCGGACTATCTAGACCTTGGAGGATATGCTACGGGCATGTGTACTAGATTTTGGGGGTAGCTGGGATAGGTATCCCTCACTGTCTGAGTTTTCTTACAACAACAGCTACCATGCCAGTATTGATAGACCTCCTTTTGAGACGCTCTACATGATAAATTGTGGGACCCTAATTTGTTGGGGGTGAGGTCGATCAACGATTTATGGGTACCATGGAGGTGGTGCTTCGGACTATTGAGTTGATCCAGTAGGTGCATAGAATATTGCATACTGCGTATATCCGACAAAAAAGTTATGATGATAGACTCTAGTCACATTTGGAGTTCCATGTTGGGGATATGGTACTCTTAAAGGTGTTACCTTGGAATTGTGTCATCCGGTTCAGGAAGCGGGGCAAGCTGGGCCCCAGATATATCGATCCTTTCAGGGTTATTGCCCGGGTGGGCAAAGTTGCGTATCGTTTGGAGCTACGTGAGGAGCTCAGTCAGATTCACTACACTTTTCATGTCTCTTAACTACGAAAGTGTTTGGTTGATGATTCTGTAGTAGCTCCTTTGGAGGATATCCATGTCGATGAACGCCTGAATTACCTTGAGAGACCAATTGTGATCCTCGATAGAAAAATGAAGACTTTGCGAAACAAGGTTGTGGGTCTAGTGAAGGTGTAATGGCAGCACCGGAAGGGTTCAGAGTGGACATAAGTGCCTGAGGAGGAGATCAAAGAGCACTATACAAAGTTGTTTGTAGAGGCACACTTCAAGATTAGACTAATTTAGTTATTGGCTTAGACACCTAATCTAACAGTACGTTAGGCGTAACCTTTGGGTACGCTCAACGTAACATGTTCAACCACAATTTCCTTTGTTGTGAAGGCTTGTAGGCTGGGCATAATGGGGTGGTATGCTTGACGTACTCACTAATATGTCAGTTGGGCCATTTTTGGGCCTTAGGTCTTTATAAGTTCGGGCCATGGTTAGATGGGTCAATTAAGAGAATGGTAAAATGGTCTTTTACCGTTATTTAGTAGATTATAATTTGGACCATTTATTATGGGTTATTACCTTGATTATTTATTAGGGTTTATTTTGGATATGTTCAGTGTGAGGAGTCGTGGTAGCAGCAGCCCGAGAGTGTGATTTGTCTATCTTCATATTGAGGTGAGATTCCTCACTATACTTGTGGGTCGAAGGCAACAATGCCGACCCACTAGCTTATGTTGTAGGATAGTAGTGGTCTTTGTGACACTTCCTGATATGCCTGTATGTGTTTGTTGTCTTTGTTACTCTTGCTAGTATGATTGTATGCTTAGTTGTAGGGGTGAAATAGACTCATACCGGTTGAAAGATACCGATGGAGTTGGAAGGGACTCGACGAGTCGAAAGTGTCTCAAGGAGTCGGAAAGGACTCAAAGAGTCGGAAGGGACTCATGGGTGAAATAGACTCGTACATGCTTTAGTATGATATGTATGTATCATGTATGGTATGTGGTATATAGGGAACTCACTAAGCTTTGTGCTTACGGTTTAAGTTTATGTTTCAGGTACTTCCGATTCGAAAAGGAATGTTCCGACCTAATCGCAGTTGAATTTTAAGTCTATTTGAATTTTATGTTTCAGGTACTTCACTAAGCTTTGTGCTTACGGTTTAAGTCTATTTGAATTTTATATTTTTTTAAGATAGAAACATGTAAAACCACAAAAATTATAAATTTAATTTGTTCATTCATTTTGCTTATAAATATATTTCTATTTACAAAACATCCTAAAGAATTACCATGTCGTATTTTCGATTAGTCATCTGACTCACATGTTAACATTATAAGTTAGAACTTTTAAAAATTTGAACTAATAGTAATACATTTCTTTTTGAATTACTCATCTATTTAAATATTACCTTAAAAAAAATAAAAGGGTTATATTGTTGTCTGGCGTGCCTCTTTAGGTAGGATCCCGGTTGCTGACACCCTTGCGGTTAGAGGAATTGTAGTCTCGGACCCTCTCTGCCCACCGTGTCAAAAGGAAATGGAAATTGTCAATCATCTTCTGGCTAGGTGTGATTATATTGTTGCAGTGCAGGAATTAATTTTTAAATGGTGCGGAACCCAACATCAGCGATTCCTTAATGTCACAAATTTTCTCAACCACGCCGCCACCTTAGGGAACTGTCCCAGAAAAAAACAAATTCTTGAGTCGATTTTCTTTTGCGTGTCGTGGAGCGTTTAGAGAGCGAAGAATGATGCGGTATTCATAAAAATTACTTGTAAACCCACCAAGGTTGCTGATAATGTTATCTCCTTTGCAATTACTTGATGCAAATAGTGATGCAATATGAGATGTGATAGTTTAATAGATTGGAGTTGTTCATCTTTTTATATTTCGCAATGTATGTCTAAATTTTGTTATTTTCCATTTCGTTCTGTACGTTGTCTTTGCGTAGGCCCCTATACACACACTATATATATATATATATATATATATATATATATATATATATATATATATATATATATATATATATATATTACTAGTTTTTTTTTTTTTTTGGAAAGGGAACTTCCCTAACGAGGGTTTCCGGGCCAACTTTCGCGCACCGACTAATCCCCCGCTGCAAACCGTGGGAACCACGGTTACAAAATTTATTAAACTTTTATAGTAAAAACTTAAAACTATTAATCAATTATTTTAAATAAATTATTTTAAATATATTATTAATTAAGAGATTTTTTTAGTTATATAAAGTTATAATGATTGATTTAAATAATATGTGAAATTATTAGGGGTGAAATTGGTACGGTACCAAGTTTTTTCTTTCAAACTGTGTACCGTACCAATTACAATTGACATAAAGTTTTACCTACCAATACCGTACTAATGATACTTGATACCAATTTAGTTGGTTACCAACAAATTTGGTTGGTACATATTGGTATTGGTATATACCAAAATATTTAAATAATATCTATACTTGAAGAGTTTGAGACTATAATCTATATAAGAATTCACATTATAATCATCACTTAATGGTTAGAAAGTTTTCCAAATATGAACATGAGTTGAAGTTGTGGTGGTAACTTGTTTTAGTAAATCATTTTAGTGTCATGTAGCTTCCTTAACCTTGTGTTAGTAATTTCTTTTATTATAATGTTTCGTTCAAAAAAGAATCAATATCAATAGAATTATATTACTAACTCCGACTATTACTTGTTAGTTGTTACTCCTATTTAAAACTTGAAAATGTAAGAATATATATATATATATATATATATATATATATATATATATATATATATATATATATATTGGTTGGTATGGTACAACCGTGGTATTCAAAATTTTGTACCGTTACCGTACCAAGACTACTTAATTGGCATGGTATTACCGACCAAACATATTGGCTACCAAACATGTTGGCTACCGATTTTATTGGTTCGATTGATAACATGTTGGTTGGTTCTCCGTGATACATATTTGTCAGCCCTAGAAATTATATCATTTTATAATTTGTATTAATTTTTTCTATTGTTATTAATTTAATTTAATTATGGTGAAAATTTTACATTTTGTAATTTGAAATGAAAAATTAATATGTTGACAAGTGACATGCATTAATTAGGAGGATAATAGGATGACATATGGAAAAAAGAAAATAAAATATGCATTAATTAAGAAGCCTAATAGGGTGACACATGTCAAAAAAAAAAAAACTATTCTTTTATTAGAATAGGATGTGCTGAAAATAAAAAGATAATGATTGATGCGCAGGAAAAAAAAAAAAAAATAAAGGACAAAACCAAAATAACAAGGTGGTATGAGGATAATAATTTATAATATTAAATTGAAGTATCTTCGACAATGATATCCACCACTTATTTTTTCTCCAATCTCTTAATGTTGTATCTATATTGTGTAATGACATGTTATACCTTATCTAAATATCATTTTTATTTGACCCTAATCATATAAAAACTTTGTTATATTTTACTAACGAATATCCTTTTTAAATATATAAACTAAAATTAAACCTTTATTTTGTTACTTTTAATTTAATATCGTGTTTTAAAACGAAAAACCAAATAAACAGTCTTTATAAAATATTTCAAATGGATGATAATAAATATGTAATTACTAGTTTTCTCTAAAGATGATATCTATAGATAAATGTCTCTAAAAACAAACCGATGAAAATCCTATATTGCAAATATAATAAGCTATATAAATAATTAATGATGGCAGATGCTCTTTTAAATGAAAAATATATGTAATTTCTAACTATCAGTATCTCTTTAATAACATTTGTAAATATGAATTTGAGGTGAAGTATTAATAGAATAGATTTTTGAATTGAGGTAGTTAATTGTTTTAGATATCAAAGAATAGGGGCTATTTCTGCCGTATATGAATGTTAAGAGGGTCATTTTGTCAAGTACAGTTTAAACCAAATCGCCGATTTCAGACCCTTTCTATAAATACACACTTCTTGTTCGTCTGATTCAGCGATCATCGAGTTGTTTTCACTGCCGTCGTCGGAAGAGAAGTCGATTCTGTGTTTATTTCAGATAATTACATAGAAATTATTCTGAACAATGGGATTGAGCAACGGCATCGTAGATACGTTGATGTATGATTTCCTCCGCAAATCGGGCGGCGTGGCCGTTATTGACGGTGGACTTGCAACGGAGCTTGAAAGACATGGTGCCGACCTTAACGACCCTCTCTGGAGCGCCAAGTGCCTCCTTACTTCTGGTAACCTTGTTCGTCAGGTATCCATAAACCTCTTTGTCACTCTGTATATTTACCGGTGTTGCAATCGTCATTTGTATAACAAAAATCTACCGAATGATGATGATGTTGAGAGTTTTTGAATGCAATGTTATTTCCGTTTTATAAATAAACGCCATGGCTACCGACTAATGTACATCCTTTTTGTCGGTGCACGAAAGATCGAACAGAAATGCTAAACTTGTGTTTGGTGAAATCGAACTCTTATACGTTAGGAGCCAGAGTTTTATTTTAGAAAATTTCTCGAGGCTTCTTACAGGTGGAAGGAAGTTCCGATCTCTGCGTTGATTAATTTTGTTCCCTGAGGATGATTATACATCAATAATCTGTTTTCATGTTTATTTTTGAGCTGCTCTATATGAAACAAGTTGCGAAGAAATAACTGTATATCTTTTATCTGATGTAATCGAATGATTGTAGATTTTAGTTTCTGTTTCTTCCTCATTCAGGAAGAGCAACTATTTTGTTAGTATCGTGTGCACCACACACAGAGCACCCCTTTTGTTGATTCAGAAGATGACGAACGCTAGCTTTAACTCTCAATACCAATAAATTGGATTACCAGATCCCCAATTAGCCTTAGATAACCTATCCAATTAGTTTTTGTTGATAAATGGTCTTATACTCTTCATAAAACCAGGATTCATATAGGATATAGGTCCATAAAGGGGAAGTAGGACCATGTAACTTGTATTGATATGATTCTATAGACAAGAAGATTTGATATATTGTCAGCATCCTAATCACGTGGCCCATGTACAACACTATAGGGACCATTTCTTGACTATACTATCATAATTACTACTTTTATTTCTTCAGTGGTCCTGTTCTGAGTTCTCATGATATGCAGTTTGAAACAAGTTAGCGTTTTCTATTATTTGCAGGTACACCTTGATTATCTTGAAGCTGGTGCAGATATAATAATCACAGCATCTTATCAGGTGACTCAATACCCCCCAAATCAGCATCACTAGTCACTACTATTTTTTGTTGATAAATTTATCTTATACTCTTTCTCTTTCTCTCAATTTAATACTTACTATTTTTTGACAGGCAACAATTCAAGGGTTTGAAGCCAAAGGCTTCTCTAAAGAGGAAAGCGAAGCCCTACTTAAAAAAAGTGTAGATATTGCCCTTGAAGCAAGGGATATATATTATGAAAAATGTGGTGAATCTTGTAGGCCTATCTTAGTTGCTGCATCTGTAGGAAGCTATGGGGCATATCTGGCTGATGGTTCTGAATACAGGTAACTAAATAACTATAACTTCACACTATATTATTTTTATAAACAGTTGCATGAAATCTTTTGGGTTTATGTTACAGTGGGGACTATGGCAATGCAATGAATCTTGAGTTCTTAAAGAGTTTTCACAGGAGAAGAGTTCAAATTTTAGCTGAATCTGGTGCTGACCTCATCGCATTTGAAACAGTTCCAAATAAGCTTGAAGCACAGGTTGTGTTTATGGTTGAGTTAAGATTTAAGATTCCTATTGTTATTGAATATTGAATATTGATAATTTTTTATTAATACCTGAACAGGCTTTTGTTGAGATTCTTGAAGAAGGCATAAAAATTCCAGCTTGGTTTTCGTTTAACTCAAAAGATGGTGTAAACGTTGTGAGTGGTGATTCGTTGAGTGAATGTGCTAAAATTGCCGATGCATGTAAGAAAGTTGTTGCTGTTGGAATCAACTGTACACCTCCTAGATTTATCAGTGGGTTGATTCTAGCTATTAAAAAGGTATTATTACTTTTTATAATTATTTTCTTGTTTTATTTCTGACGAAACAAATCTTTCTTTCTTTCAGGTGACAAGTAAACCGATACTTATCTATCCAAACAGCGGTGAAACTTACGATGCTGAAATAAAACAGTGGGTGGTGAGTACTCCCTCCTTTCATTCACATCAATCACAGTACACAGTGTAATGTTTTTGTTTTGTGGTGACAGAAAAACACGGGAGTTGCGGATGGGGATTTTGTTTCGTATGTGAATAAATGGTGTGAGATAGGAGCGTCGCTTATAGGAGGTTGTTGCAGAACTACTCCCAACACTATTAAGGCCATTTGCAGAACTCTTCCCAGTAGATCTGCGTGAAGAGGTTCTGAAATAGGGAAAAAGGATGTTTCATGATCCTATTATGTAGAGGCTAATGAGCTATATGGACTTTCGACTTTAATGTAGTTTCTGTTGTAAGCAGGTGTTTGAACTATACCAATGCACTACGCTGAATCTAAGTAATGCTAAGTTTTGGTTATTATATATTATATATGCTTTTTTTTTTTTGGAACTTTTAAGCTAGATTTAAGAATAACTGCATTGGTAGGGTTTGATCATTCGATTAGGTTGCTTGCAAAATAAGACTACAAACAACGTTTTACTGAGATATGGAAGTTGTGATTCACACATGCAGTTTGAAATTTCTCTAGTTCAAGTTAATAAACAGTGGTGTATTCAAATTAAAGTAACAAAAAAGGGGTCAAAAAAGTTTTCTTATCAAGTCGGATTGCCAATACTACTGTCTAATGGAAAGCATGGTTTTAGGCCAATTCCAACCATGACACTAAGAAAACACTAAATTGCTGTATTTTAACACTAATTTTTTTTTTCTCATTCCAACCACACACTAAAAATACCCAATTAAAAACATATATATAATATCTTATTAATAAAATAACACTACTTATATTTTTATTTTATAAATAATTATTATTTTCATTTTGTGGAAACTCACTCTATTTCACTATTTCTTAAAAACGACTACCTTCATAAATGGTTTCTTGAAACCACCATTCTTGACCTTTCCAAACTCGATTCCATTCTATTCGGTTTGAGTTGCTTGACCTTTCCAATTTTCATTCTCCAAGTGCTTTCGGGCGTGTTTGGTACGGAGCTTTTGGAAGCGTTTGAGAGCTTCTACCTTTTAGCTTTTGACAAAACGCTCTAGTTTAAACAAAAAGTTTCGTTTGGCAGTACGAGCGTTTAACTTTTACTTTAAACAAAACGTTCCAATTCTAAAAGCTACTTCATGTAGCGTTTAACAAAACGCTACTGAGCTTTTGAAATTAATTTCCATAATTACCCTTAAATATATATTTATATATTTATTTATTTTTAATCAATTGTCCTTTTATGTAATTTTATATATTTTAAAAGCTTCCAACTATTTTTGTCAAACATTAATATAACAAATAAAAGCTACAGCTTCAAGCTACCCGCTACACGCTACCAGCTAACCGCTAGCCGCTTCCAGCTAACAACTACTTTTGCCAAACACGCCCTTCACCTCTACAAAGACTACAACCAATGTATTTCTTGAAACCCATTTTCCACTCTACATATTTCCAGTTGAGGAGGATGTGCAAAAAGGAATCCCCCAGAAGATACAAGAATGAAAATGAAGGTAGTAGAACACCAGTTTTGTAGAAAAGAAAAACACTGAAAAAAGAATGAATCGAAAAAACTAAGTCTTGAAAGAAAAACAAAAGTCATCTAATCTTATACAAAATTAATATTATATTGAATATAAGTTTTGCCGGTGTAAACACTGTCCCACCATTTTGGTGGGTTACTGTAAATGCGCACCATTTTGCCGTTTTTAATGCCATTGTAGTTTTTTTGACCGGTAAATCACTATTTTCCCGGTCGATTAGAGTTGGTCTTAGTACCAAAGATCAAACTTAGTTTAATAAATGTCTTCCAATTGTTTACGATGAATTTTCATATTTTAAAAACAATCTATAATTGTTTGGTTGGTAATACTATCTAACACATATGTCTCAAAATACGACATTGGACAATCATAAATTTATCATTTATCTATTTGCGCAAATTATTTTTAATCAACTTCATTACTGAAAATACTCATTCCATTCCATCGTGAATGACAACAAATACAATCGATGTTACTTTTATCTGAATGTGTGTTGCATGTTTGTTTGTTTCAAGCATCATCTTGGTCAAATTTCCAATAAGTTATTAAACCTTGTATTTCCACATACATCAACAATATTATATTGAAGATATGCTGGTGCTCCAAAGTCATCTTTCTAAAGAACTTGTTAGAATAAAATTTAAGTTATTAAATCTTGTATTTCTATATACATCAACAATATAATATCGAAGATATGATGGTGCTCCAGAGTTATCTTTCTAAAAACTTGTTAGAATAAAATTTAGTTATTTTGAGTAGTTCTCTCATTTTTTAATACTTGAAAAGATTGGAGTATTGGACACAAAGAATCCATTGGAACAAGCAATGCCATGTTTACTTTTATTTTTAACCTTTTGAAATTGTGTTCTATGCCTTGAATAAAATACATTAATTGTGTAGTTAACTTGTGAGTTAGATAATTGTTGGCACAGGTCCTTTAAAACACACACAACAAACTCACGTAATGTATGAAGACAGGAAGAAGAAAAGTTTTTTCTAATTAAATGTGCAGCAATGTGAAGAGTAAAAAACCAGAAAAAACTTCATTTTATTCATAGCACTAAAGGCTATATATAGCCATTTTACATACCCACGTGACCCATGAAAGAAGCCATGCTACTTGTTCTACCTGAAGACTCGGTACAAGCTAAGGACCGGTACAACTCCATATACTTCGGTCAAACTAGAAACTAAATTCTAAATAATAAACTACTAATTAAAACATAACATATAAATTCATAAATACTCATTAAAACTAAAGTTCCAATCATGCATATAACGGGTGAACCAATGACAATCGAACCGATTAATCCAACAATCACCCCCTTAATCGGCTTCGTCATACCACTTGTTCACAGCAGCCATTAATCACCATCTTTTCATCTTCATTCTCGACCTTTCCCGGACACCCGACCACAACCTCAGTCACGTCCAAAGTCTCCACCCATTCACGACTTTTCCCGGACATCCGACCTTCACCTCGGTCACGTCCAAAGTCCTCCATACCCGGTTGTTGTTTGTCACCACACAGAATCCGTTTTCACCTAACACTTCTGTGAAACAAGAGCTTTCTTCCATCGATCAAGAAAAACAAAGCAACCGGCTTTTCCCGTCTTCTTTCACCTGCAAAACGAAACAAACCCAAAGCCACCTCCTTGACGGATATTTTCTGTTCGTTTTCTCATGCATCTCCGGTAACTCTCTCCATTTTCCGGTGACATACCCACAACCTACCGCCGGAATCACCACCTTGTCGGACACCACCATAAACTAATGACATCCGGCAAAGAAACCCATCAACTGAAAAACCTTCTCCGCCATTAACCAGTGACGAACACCAACACCTTCATAGCCTCGGTTTACCTTCGACCCACCGGCTACCTCACCTGCAAACCTCGCCGACAACAGCTGCTAAGACCAGTTGTGATCAACCCACTACCGACGATCCATCACCCTCTTCACCTGAAACCCGGTTTCCTGCTGCATCAGCCCTGCAGCAAAGTGCTACCCCCTTTTTGAAACCGACTCTCAAACCGGCCCTGGTTCCTCTTCACGAGACCTAAGCTCTGATACCAATTGTTGGCACAGGTCCTTTAAAACACACACAACAAACTCACGTAATGTATGAAGACAGGAAGAAGAAAGGTTTTTTCTAATTAAATGTGCAGCAATGTGAAGAGTAAAAAACCAGAAAAAACTACATTTTATTCATAGCACTAAAGGCTATATATAGCCATTTTACATACCCACGTGACCCATGAAAGAAGCCATGCTACTTGTTCTACCTGAAGACTCGGTACAAGCTAAGGACCGGTACAACTCCATATACTTCGGTCAAACTAGAAACTAAATTCTAAATAATAAACTACTAATTAAAACATAACATATAAATTCATAAATACTCATTAAAACTAAAGTTCCAATCATGCATATAACGGGTGAACCAATGACAACCGAACCGATTAATCCAACAATCACCCCCTTAATCGGTTTCGTCATACCACTTGTTCACAACAGCCATTAATCACCATCTTTTCATCTTCATTCTCGACCTTTCCCGGACACCCGACCACAACCTCAGTCACGTCCAAAGTCTCCACCCATTCACGACTTTTCCCGGACACCCGACCTTCACCTCGGTCATGTCCAAAGTCCTCCATACCCGGTTGTTGTTTGTCACCACACAGAATCCGTTTTCACCTAACACTTCTATGAAACAAGAGCTTTCTTCCACCGATCAAGAAAAACAAAGCAACCGGCTTTTCCCGTCTTCTTTCACCTGCAAAACGAAACAAACCCAAAGCCACCTGCTTGACGGATCTTTTCTGTTCGTTTTCTCATGCATCTCCGGTAACTCTCTCCATTTTCCGGTGACATACCCACAACCTACCGCCGTAATCACCACCTTGTCGGACACCACCAAAAACTAATGACATCCGGCAAAGAAACCCATCAACTGAAAAACCTTCTCCGCCATTAACCAGTGACGAACACCAACACCTTCATAGCCTCGGTTTACCTTCGACCCACCGGCTACCTCACCTGCAAACCTCGCCGACAACAGCTGCTAAGACCAGTTGTGATCAACCCACTACCGACGATCCATCACCCTCTTCACCTGAAACCCGGTTTCCTGCTGCATCAGCCCTGCAGCAAAGTGCTACCCCCTTTTGTGAAACCGACTCTCAAACCGGCCCTGGTTCCTCTTCACGAGACCTAAGCTCTGATACCAATTGTTGGCACAGGTCCTTTAAAATACACACAACAAACTCACGTAATGTATGAAGACAGGAAGAAGAAAGGTTTTTTCTAATTAAATGTGCAGCAATGTGAAGAGTAAAAAACCAGAAAAAACTACATTTTATTCATAGCACTAAAGGCTATATATAGCCATTTTACATACCCACGTGACCCATGAAAGAAGCCATGCTACTTGTTCTACCTGAAGACTCGGTACAAGCTAAGGACCGGTACAACTCCATATACTTCGGTCAAACTAGAAACTAAATTCTAAATAATAAACTACTAATTAAAACATAACATATAAATTCATAAATACTCATTAAAACTAAAGTTCCAATCATGCATATAACGGGTGAACCAATGACAACCGAACCGATTAATCCAACAATCACCCCCTTAATCGGTTTCGTCATACCACTTGTTCACAGCAGCCATTAATCACCATCTTTTCATCTTCATTCTCGACCTTTCCCGGACACCCGACCACAACCTCAGTCACGTCCAAAGTCTCCACCCATTCACGACTTTTCCCGGACATCCGACCTTCACCTCGGTCACGTCCAAAGTCCTCCATACCCGGTTGTTGTTTGTCACCACACAGAATCCGTTTTCACCTAACACTTCTGTGAAACAAGAGCTTTCTTCCATCGATCAAGAAAAACAAAGCAACCGGCTTTTCCCGTCTTCTTTCACCTGCAAAACGAAACAAACCCAAAGCCACCTCCTTGACGGATATTTTCTGTTCGTTTTCTCATGCATCTCCGGTAACTCTCTCCATTTTCCGGTGACATACCCACAACCTACCGCCGGAATCACCACCTTGTCGGACACCACCAAAAACTAATGACATCCGGCAAAGAAACCCATCAACTGAAAAACCTTCTCCGCCATTAACCAGTGACGAACACCAACACCTTCATAGCCTCGGTTTACCTTCGACCCACCGGCTACCTCACCTGCAAACCTCGCCGACAACAGCTGCTAAGACCAGTTGTGATCAACCCACTACCGACGATCCATCACCCTCTTCACCTGAAACCCGGTTTCCTGCTGCATCAGCCCTGCAGCAAAGTGCTACCCCCTTTTTGAAACTGACTCTCAAACCGGCCCTGGTTCCTCTTCACGAGACCTAAGCTCTGCTACCAATTGTTGGCACAGGTCCTTTAAAACACACACAACAAACTCACGTAATGTATGAAGACAGGAAGAAGAAAGGTTTTTTCTAATTAAATGTGCAGCAATGTGAAGAGTAAAAAACCAGAAAAAACTACATTTTATTCATAGCACTAAAGGCTATATATAGCCATTTTACATACCCACGTGACCCATGAAAGAAGCCATGCTACTTGTTCTACCTGAAGACTCGGTACAAGCTAAGGACCGGTACAACTCCATATACTTCGGTCAAACTAGAAACTAAATTCTAAATAATAAACTACTAATTAAAACATAACATATAAATTCATAAATACTCATTAAAACTAAAGTTCCAATCATGCATATAACGGGTGAATCAATGACAACCGAACCGATTAATCCAACAATCACCCCCTTAACCGGTTTCGTCATACCACTTGTTCACAGCAGCCATTAATCACCATCTTTTCATCTTCATTCTCGACCTTTCCCAGACACCCGACCACAACCTCAGTCACGTCCAAAGTCTCCACCCATTCACGACTTTTCCCGGACACCCGACCTTCACCTCGGTCACGTCCAAAGTCCTCCATACCCGGTTGTTGTTTGTCACCACACATAATCCGTTTTCACCTAACACTTCTGTGAAACAAGAGCTTTCTTCCACCGATCAAGAAAAACAAAGCAACCAGCTTTTCCCGTCTTCTTTCACCTGCAAAACGAAACAAACCCAAAGCCACCTGCTTGACGGATCTTTTCTGTTCGTTTTCTCATGCATCTCCGGTAACTCTCTCCATTTTCCGGTGACATACCCACAACCTACCGCCGGAATCACCACCTTGTCGGACACCACCAAAAACTAATGACATCCGGCAAAGAAACCCATCAACTGAAAAACCTTCTCCGCCATTAACCAGTGACGAACACCAACACCTTCATAGCCTCGGTTTACCTTCGATCCACCGGCTACCTCACCTGCAAACCTCGCCGACAACAGCTGCTAAGACCAGTTGTGATCAACCCACTACCGACGATCCATCACCCTCTTCACCAGCAACCCGGTTTCCTGCTGCATCAGCCCTGCAGCAAAGTGCTACCCCCTTTTGTGAAACCGACTCTCAAACCGGCCCTGGTTCCTCTTCACGAGACCTAAGCTCTAATACCAATTGTTGGCACAGGTCCTTTAAAACACACACAACAAACTCACGTAATGTATGAAGACAGGAAGAAGAAAGGTTTTTTCTAATTAAATGTGCAGCAATGTGAAGAGTAAAAAACCAGAAAAAACTACATTTTATTCATAGCACTAAAGGCTATATATAGCCATTTTACATACCCACGTGACCCATGAAAGAAGCCATGCTACTTGTTCTACCTGAAGACTCGGTACAAGCTAAGGACCGGTACAACTACATATTGTTTAATCCCAAACAAAATGTATTTGGGGTATATCGAAAACTTAAAAGAAAATGTTGAAAACTTAAAAAGAGTCCATGAATATGACAAGGATAAAACCGGAAAGAGTCGCACCTTCATGTAAATCCCGTTAATAAATACACGTCGGTTTTTTTATTGAGCTTTTTAAGCTTATGCATGCGTTGAATAATTATTGTATCGGATCAAACTCAAGTTTAACTTGTTTTAACAAACATAATTCTGATAAACATTTTCAAGCTATTCAATTACTGGTATCAAGATTGCTTTATCGAATACTTGCAAAACAGTCATTAATTTTAGACAAAACTTCAAAAATGGTCCCTGTGGTTTTCGAAAATATCAAGTTTAATCCCTAAGTTCAAAAAACCTCACAGATGGTCCCTCTGGTTTCAAAACTTTTAACATTTGGTCATTCCGGCTCACTCCGTTACCATTTAGCCGTTAAGTAAGGGGTATTTTTGTCATTTCACTACCCAGGGACCATTTATGAGGTTTTGTATTACTTTTTAGAAAATAAATAAAATTTAATATGCAAGGGGTCCCACCTCTCTCTCTCTCTCTCTCTCTCTCTCTCTCTCTCTCTCTCTCTCTCTCTCTCTCTCTCTCTCTCAAAGCAAATGTGTGTGCATTTCCGGAACTACAATCCATGGAAGAAATCAAAAGTTTTACCTACAACCCTTATAAAAAAACCCCAATTTTGTTAATCTGCCCTAATTCATATCATATCAATGGCGAACATTTTAGAAAATACAACAAATGTCAATCACATTAGATAGATCCAAAATTAAACCAATCAATAAACCAGAATTGGATGAAGATGACGAAAATCAGTAATGCTCCTCCAGTTGAGCTATATGTGTATCTTATCATCGACTCCTATCCACCTCCAAATGTTCCTCCACATCGCCTTCACTTGACCCACCTTCTTCATCCTCTTCGTCATTTCAGGAGAACAAAGTCTGATCAAACCTTTCATTGATCCATACCCACCAACACCCCATTCTTCTTTCGCCATGTCAACTAAAATGACTCGAGATGGAGAAAAAGACGGTGTCTGGAGTACAAGAGTAACAGGGCATGGAGAAACTAGAGATGTATTCAGTTTGTGGAGAATTAGTGAAAAAAATGGAAAACAATAGGCGTTTTTACCCTGTGATTTTGCAGGAAAATCTCTACCTGAAACTCAATGGATGAAGAAGGATATAACGAGGGATTTGCTTGGGATTCAAAAACAGAAGGAAACGGGAGGGAAGTCGGAGGTTCTCCGCTACCTTTCTTCTCTGTTGAACAAAACTTACAAGGACCTGTTGCGATGGTGGGTTTCTTCAACTGGAGCATGAATACCTGGATCGAGTCTTGTAATCTTAGAAGAATGGTGAATGGGAAAGTGGAGTCAATTTCTCCAATGTTGGGCTTGTTGAAAGTCAAAGGAGTACAAACTAACCATCACATTGTGCAACCTGTTTGATGCATCTCTTAGACCCACGAGAGAGAGAGAGAGAGAGAGAGAGAGAGAGAGAGAGAGAGAGAGAGAGAGAGAGAGAGAGAGAGAGGTAGGTGGGACCCTTGCATATTAAATTTTATTTATTTATTTATTTATTTTAAAAAAAGTAATAAAAAACCTCATAAATGGTCCCTGGGTAATGAAATGACAAAAATACCCCTTACTTAACGGCTAAATGGTAACGGGGTGAGCCGGAATGACCAAATGTTAAAAGTTTTGAAACCACTGGGACCATCTGTAAGGTTTTTTGAACTTAGGGATTAAACTTGATATTTTCGAAAATCACAGGGACCATTTTTGAAGTTTTGTCTTAATTTTATCTAAATCAAGTTTGGATGTATGAACTCAGGTTACTTTTATCGAGTTTTATTTCTTGATCAAACTCAAACTTAACTTGCTTTAAAGAACATAATTTTGATTAATATTTTCAAAATAGAGTATTAAGAGTAATCAAAATCAAGTTCAAAGGCAATACTTGTTTTTTTCCCCATAAGTTGAAAGAGTACAAGGACAAATGGCATGGGTACAAGTGTAAGATGCATGTTACATCACCAGTTTGTAACTGTAATTGTACATCATAAAGTGTCAAGCATCAAAACCAGAGTAAATCCCATTTTCCCTCAACAATCTCTTCTCTTCTTCAACATAGCTTTTACCCCTACTAGCCTGCCCCATATCCCTTTTCCTCTTTTCCTTCTGTGAGAAACTTAACAAGTTTTTCTCTTTCTGTGTTGGTGCATGAACCAACTGTTCTCCTTCAAGCAACATGGCTCTCGTCTTCTGTCGATCTTGGTAGCTCTCTTCCGTCTCATTTGCTGCCCGCCTGTCCTGCCCCTGCCCGGTTGACCACGACCAATCACGGTCCTTGTCGTTTTCTTTTGGTGGAGGGACTTTTAGGACCGATAACCCGCCCCGATACCCGTGCTGACTCAGCGCTTCAAAGTCTATCCCTTTGCTCTTCCGCTTTACAGATTCAACTGCATAGAATAGATACAACAAAAAACTAGGCTTATCAAGGGAGACGATGATGCACGATTGTTTAAGAAAAGAAAGATTTATTAAATTATTACCTTTAGATTTGGATGATCCAGATCCAGATCCAGATCCACCACCAGAAACGATCTTTTTGTTCTTTTTTGGTTTTTCTTCATTATCGGAAGCATCTGAATCAGGACTTGAAGACTCATCAGATGAAGAATCATCATCATCATCGTCGCTCCATGGCATCATTCGTTTCATCATGTATTCGCTACAGCTACACTGCAAAACATAAAGTATTCACATGAAATACTCGAAGATGATGATGACTCACAAGTGATTGTGTTAGGTAGCTTGTTTTAATGATTCCCTATTATTAAGGGATTTTAATTTAGAAGATATGTTGTTTGATTTTGTTATTTAACATAAAGCTCTATATTTCCATAACTAAAATTAACATGAAAAAGTTGCAAGAAAACTAAACCATAATCAAAGATAATACAGTGGTAGACCATAAATCTGCCTAATTGAAATTCATGGTGCAATCTGAAGCATAGTGAAAGACATACTCGCTCTTAAGGAGGACCACAACAGCAAATTTGGGGCATGTTAACATAAGCATGTATTATCAAAAGATCGTAAGGGTAGACTATATTCAATTGCGGAATTAGGGTTTCATTCGTAGTTCGATTTTGGGCATATGAACATGAATAATTGAAGACATAGCTATTACATAGATAAGATCGTATGGAACGGTGTTTGATAATGGTTACCAATTTCAATTTGGTTGTGGAGTAACTTACAGTAGCTATTTTGTAAAAACCTAATTGCTAAAATCAGTAGAGCACAAGAAAGGAGATATAATACCACTGGGAACTACACACGGGAGTGATGGCCCTAGTTACGTTCGTCGTCGTTCGCCTGAATTCAAAGAAAATACTGACACTCCAACCAGCAATGAGCGCTGTAAAGTGTAAACCCAAATCAGCAAAGCCGAGGTAACCTCTTGTTTTGAGAAGAGGGATCCTCGTGCGCGAAAAATGGGTATAATTATAAAAACCTTTTAAGTTGGGTTAATTTCCATATAGTACGACCCGAGTCTCGTCTTTAAAAATGTTCTGAATGAGTTATTTCAACTACACATTTTCTTTCGTTTGAACCAAAATTAGAACATTAAATTCAATTATTTTGAGCAAATAAGTAATTAGTTTATCGGAATCCAGTCAACCTCCAGGTCCAATCATTAGTTCATCGAGATGGAATACCCCAGGTTGGAATGCGAATATATATAATGGGTCCAATTATCATCGTGATGGAATACCCTCGGCCCAATCAACCATCGGTTTGGAATGCCTCCGGTTTGTTGGCTCACACACATAGCAGTAAAGCCACGACCACCCATAATATGTGCCCATATAACAAATAACCATATAAACAGTCTACTGACAGTCAGACAGATGTATGGATCACTAAGCATAACATCATCCTATATATCAGGATACCGATCTAACAAATCACTACAACACGGTGCATACTATCACATAACATGATATAAAATCTAAAGGGCCGGCCTTGATGCCTTCGGCCCACAAATACAGTGAGGAAAGACTCACCTCAATCCACCGATAATCAAATGCCTGCTCGGGTTGTTGAACCGGATAACCTTGTGCCAACTAACAAAATACAATCGTAATTAATAATTATCCTGATAATCCAAAATCCGAGGCCCACTCCATAAACCAACTTCCTAAAGGGTAAAAGACCATTTTACCATTTTCTCATTTGGCCCAAAACCAAGGCGCAGTCCAATCACACAAAAGCCCAAGATGGCAACTCAAAGCCCAATATGGCCCAACTTCCTAATTGGGCCTAAAACTATCATGGGACCAAAAACCAGGAAGCCCATAGCCTAACCATGGCCCACAATCAAAAATCCAATGGCCCAACAAAGCCTAAAACCATATCTCACGTCTTGACTAGCCTTGGTCACGTCATGAGAGCTCACTCAAACAGATCCCAACTCATCACGACTCAACCTAGCCGACTTAGCCAAGGGAAAGTCAACGGGGCTGCCTTCACGTCGTAAGAAGCCTTCTCACGTCGTGAGCCTCAAGTAGATCACCAGAAACGGGACCAAACGCTTCTCACGTCGTGAGACCTTGTGTCTCACGTCGTGAGAACAATATGAGGCTAAAAATCCAACTTTTAAGTCCTTAAACCATTAAGATTTCAATACTAATTCTTCCAGAAGCTAACAAGGACTCCAAAGGCCAATAAAAACGATTACTCGATAGACATGCATGCCCCAAGCATGTCCTAAACCCATCTTAGGCCAGAATGACAAGAAATGGCCCCAAACTCAAACAAGATTCATAAATTATAACCATACTTCAGATCCATAAGACAAAATCACATAAAATGACTCATTAATCCATAAAGTTACCAAGTTTATGGATCTCAAGCATGCAATCCATCATAAACATGCAAAAAGGAGCTTAGAACTTAGATCTAGCAATTTGAGCTCATAAAGATTTGATCTTAGACACTTACAATGGTCCAAAATGTGCATAAGATGACGACGATGAAGCCTCCTTGCTAAACCAACACTCTAGGACTTCTCATTCTCTTTCTTCTAGCCACCAAAACACTAGAATGGATCCAAAATCACCAAGCTGGATTATGGTTAGGGTTTTTTGAGTTAGTGGAAGGTGGGGGTTGAGAAATGAACCCTAAAACTGAGTTAAGGGGGCTTAAATACGTGGGAAACCCTAAAACTTCGTGGGCTTGGGCTGCAACAATCCTCACGTCATGAGCTCAGTCCCGGATAAAATCTTCATGCGGCCCTCCTCATGTCGTGAGCCTCCATGCCTCACATCGTGAGGACCTCTTTTTCTCCAAAAATCCAACCTTTTGACCCTCTAAAAGCCTAATTCGATTCCTCCAAGAAAACCGATGTTACATTACTCCAGGTATAATTATAATATTTACAAGGTTTATGGTTCTCATCCTCATCCTCATCTAGTCGATTGTATGTTTCATTATCACTCATAGCCACACGTTAAGGACAAGTTCTTATATCTCAAAGCATTAACTAAAATATATATTATATTCTACCTAAAACAACTGCATTAACTAAAAATAATATATATATATATATATATATATATATATATATATATCTACCTTAAACAACATTAGTGGCTTAATAAACTTCCTCGCCCGTTATCCAATATGCTCTTCCTTTTGCCCGTGGAGGGTTATTCTTCTTAACTTCACCTTCCTTCTTCTTGTTCGAACAATTGTAAGCCATGTGTCCCTTTACATGACAAGAATAACATTTTTGTGAAGTCTTCTTTGGTGGCTTAGAGCAACCACAATGATGAGTTCAATGAGAGAGAGTTGAATGAGGTGTCAAACATAGGTGTCATTCAATAGATGAAACTATACCATTGTGAGATGCCATATTAACATTCAATGGATTTGGAGGTCACTGAACTCTTCAACGGAAAAAAAAAAGTTTTTAATTCTTAAATATATACTATAAATTACATTTTGTAATATTCTATTGAACTTTGTAGAGTTCAATGCATTGTAGGAAAAAAATGATAGAGTTGTATGAATTGTAGAAATATAATGTGGCAATCCAATGAACTATATGAAGTTCAATGCATTGTGGATGCCCTTAGTGCATTGACTAGAGTAATGCCTTTTCTCACCACAACCGAAGCATGAAATTTCTTCCTGATTCTTAGATTTTCCTTCCCAACTGTTGCTTTTATCATCAACTTTCTTCTTCTTAAAACTAGAACTAGTCTTCCCATGGTTTGTACTCATACTCTTGTGTTATATGCCTATCCCTTTGTCTCTTTCTTCCAATGCTCTCTCCATTTTTCTTGATTTCCTTACCGCCATGTCAAGAGTGGCCGCCTCACCGAAAATTAAACTGATAGTTCCAAGGTAAGCCTCTAACAAATTGCATCATCTTTGTAGTGTCATCCGGTGCGACTCTTCTTGCAAAACTCAAGAGGTGATGGAATCTATCACTATAATCATCATTTATAATAATATTCCCTTTCTTCAAATCAAGGAACATATCAACTAGCAAACCTTATAATATCTACGTTTTCGGTGTTTGACTTGGTTTTAAAAAAAAAAATTATTATTTTTTTTGTGTGTATATTTTCTTTATGTTTATATTTATGATCTATTATTTTGTTTTATTTATGTAATCTATCTCCTTATCATTTACCTCCTATTTGATCTCCTTACCTCTTAATTTACCTTCTATTTGATCTCGTTGATAGGTTGTAACGGATCTTTTATTTTAGACAATCTTGTAATTAATCCCTATATCTGTCCATGATGTTTGGAATTTACTTTGAAAATCATTTATCGACTTGTCAGCCAAAAACCAATAAACTTAATAAAGTTTTTTTTTTTAGTTAAATAAGCATTCCCAGAAGGACAGAACCCCTTGTTGAAGAGTATCGAAGATGGTTAGATAGTCTACGTGAAATTTGTAAAACCTACTGCTCATCTAGTCATCTTTTTCCGTTCCTTATAGAAGTTTTTTTCACACAATGTGAGGCTTTATCGTCGCCCCTTCGCATGGAAGCTCTACACAATACTCACGTAAAGCTGCTGGCTTTCGATTTCCTATCACTAACGCCGTCATCTACTCAACCGAACGCCGTCTGTCGTAGAGACACCCTCCTCATTTCTCGTGCAGAAACCCTAGGCGTGGTTACTAGCCGAGAGCACAAACCCGACATATTCCTTAGATTCACCATCGATGATGGCACCGGGTGCATCCCCTGTGTTCTTTGGCTCAACCAACTCACCTCTCCCTATCATTCCCGCCGTAGCCCACCAGATGTTCGACTAATTGCCGAATCGGCTCGCAATTTCGCAACCCTAATCCAAATTGGGGTTTCAGCTCGAGTGCGAGGCAAGGCTACGATCTACAGAGGTAAACTCCAACTTACTGTTTCTGATGTTTTTGTTGAAAGAGACCCCAATGCGGAGACTCTCCATTGGTTGCAATGTATTCATTTGGCTAAAAAATGCTACGATATTGTACCCCCCTTCACTACTACCCATTAAAAGAAAAGCTAATGATTTGAAAGATTGAGTTTATGCCATTAAAGAAATCATGGATTCTTGAGGTAGAACGTAGTTAGTATTTGGAAATTGGAAGCGATTATCTTGTTATTGAGACTACTGCCCATGATTGTGTGATTGTTTAGGTTCGAATTATCAGTTTGATCCTAGTTTCAATCCAAATGATCCTTAATTTGATGGCACACAAATATTTCCAGGGGTCCATGAAATAGTTACAAATATTTATCTGGGGTTGGAGGTTTTTTAGTTCATTGTAATTTTAAATAACACAAGGAGGCTAGATACTGCCCAGGGCCCATGAGGAGCCCAATCTAACATTGCCCAAAGCCCACAACGACCTCAATCCACATTCCAATGAAAACTGATACGGTTGGCATGTCCATCTTTGTTTAATGACAACTGACAAATGAAAATTGAATCATACACCAGTTCTGAATTCCATCTTTGATTTTTTAATGATGATGTCTTGGATTTGTGTTTATAACTTCTGGTTTTTTTTTTTTTTTCGTACACTTTATGACCAAACAATGAATTTGGGTTTCTTTGTCTATGTTTTTAGCTTTGGATTTATATAATGTTTTTCATATTTGTCTTTGTATTTAAATTATTATTTAAATTATTAATGTAATTTGTAACGTGAAACGGCATGTAAGGGATTTTGGGGGGAGGGAAATTGGAAGCCATGGGTTTAAGTTTTTAGTTGGTAGATTTTAATGGAATCTGACGGAGTCGAAATTTGATATCACATTACATGTTCAGTTCTAAAAGATTCTTTTTAAACTATGTTTAATGGATGGATGAAAGGAATTCATTTCAATTTTATGTTTTTTTTCATCAAAAGACCAAGATACCTTCATTATATATATATATATATATATATATATATATATATATATATATATATATATATATATATATATATGTTGAAATAAACAAATAAAATTGATTATAAGTGAATTACCGCTCATTGTTTTCATTTCATTTTTGCCAAACAAACGTTTGATAAATTACTATTCGCGTGGATTCCAATTCCGGCACAATCTATTTTCTTTGATAGATCACATTTCTTGTTTTCTTTGATTGATCACATTTCTTCCACAATCACTGTGGAATTCAGTTCCATCAGATTCTATTTTCTTTGATAGATTATATTTCTTCCAAAATCAATTTGCAAATCAAACACTTGGTAGTGTTTGTTTTGTTTTGTTTTTATTTATTAAAAGCTATTTTTCTTCTCGTATATATGTGTGCGGTGGGAAGACATCTCAACAAAACACTAATTGTTTTTTTGGAACACAATGCATAAAAAAAAGTTTTTTTTTGACATTTTTTCCTAGAAGACAAAAAAATAGTTTCTAGTTTTTGCAAAAAATCATCTTAGTTTCATCCATAATATAATGTTTCTTTTTTACGTCTCCCTCATTCCCATCACTCTATCCGAACCATTGAAAACATCCATCGTCCTTCACCAAAACACCATCGCCTTTGTCCTCTACGTTGGCTTGTTTTGCCGCCGCACCCACCACTGTGTACAGTGTACTCTGTCGTATCTCTCTCCCCTTCCACCAGATGGATGTTTTGTAGGTTTGGTTGAATGGTTCTTGTGCATCATCACATCAATGCATATATAAAACCCAAGTTCTCTTTCGATGCACAATTCAATCGATGCATCTTTCTTGGACAATTTTTGATCGAAATCTATTAGTTTTATAATTAATCTGGGTATGAAGTAGCATCATTCAATGCATCTTTCTTGGACAGATTTTTCAAGCAGTACATCTTTCTTGGTTGAATTAGCATTTATCTTTTCAAAAAGACTTGCAAACATTTTAGAAACAAAAACAAACGCTACAAAAGATTATTTGAAAAAGACTTTTGCGCCACATCTTCTTCTATAGATATTGAAAAAGACTGAAAACATTTTATTTCCTTCAAAAATAAACACGTTAGAGTAATATTACATTTCAAATGTATTGTAGCCCCACTATCGTGTGAACCAAACACTCTTAGTGTAACATTACATTTCAAATATGTTGTTATCCTACTATTGTGTTTTCGTATGTTCTATTTATTTCTTTATTAACTTTTGACGCTTTCAATTTGTTTTCATTTTCTTTCCACATGGTAATTTAGAGAAATATATTTCATGGACATCATGTGACCCTTTTGATGATTATGATGGTTTTGCATAGCATTCCATCCGTTTAGGCTTTTTAGGTTGTTTTGTTACATGGGATACATTATACATTGAAATGACAGACTATGTGGCAAGACATACTTTCTAAGGCTATTATTACTAATGAAGTTGAGGAAAACATTCACTCCTTTTGAACTGTCGAGAGATCAACAATGAGCCATGTTCAACGTTGTCCCATTCACATTGTCGTCAATCCAAATCCAATGCACGTCAAACATAGTACAAGACTGCCAATGGTTTGGTCACTTGAACCAATTAAGGTGTCGTGAGGAACTCGTGGGTCTTGTTACAAATCATTGATATTATGTTTTGAACAACTCCTTCTTATGATTTCAAATAAAAGAAAAAGGAAACAGGCCTTGTTTTAGGAGAGAATTGGTACCATTGTACTTTCACAATCTTATCCTACGCCATCCTTCATTATACATCATTCCCACTCCCATGCTGATGATGTCTTGTTGGTCACATGCATTTTTAATCAAATGCTTCAGTTGTAGGGCTGAATTATGTTTCTTGAGGTCCCATTGGCTCGTGTTTTCTAGGATAAGTTTTTAATTCCAAAATTTAATATTTCATTGCTAATACTTTGGATACTAGAATAATCTATTCAATGAAAAAGCAAAAAGAAAATTAATTTTATAAAGTTCTTGATTGGTACGTACTTTAGCGGATTTAACATTTTTTTATTAGGGTATTCATTGTGATAACACATTTATTTAGGAAACGGTAGTATAATAAAAAGTAATCTATTTTTCTTTTTTAATTTTTTTTCCAAGTACATATATTGACTTTGGGGTAGGTCCGGCTTTTATTTATGACGATGGTGAACAGAACAATTGACCATACATTAGAGGATTGCATTCAAGGTGGGGAAGAAATTAATCAAATATCCCTACCAAAAAGTGAGAAAGATGAATGTAGTATTAAGTAATGGGATTTGAACCGAATGAATTGTAGACATCCTGTATCTAATTAGATTGTTGGGTATACTCACTGCCCGCCAAGGTTGTTTGTATTTGGAGTTCTAAAAAAAATAATAGGACTTTGAACGAAATGAATTGTAAACATGTTGTATATAATTAGACCGCAGGGTATACTCGACACGCCAAGGTTATGGTGATGACATGTAAGCGCATGGAAAGTGAACACCGAGAGTCCTCTCTCTCTCTCTCTCTCTCTCTCTCTCTCTCTCTCTCTCTCTCGTTTGATATCTCTTCACGACGTGGTGGAAGAGAACACCGCCCCTCCAAGGTGGTGGTGGAGTGAAGCTGCCGATCTGGTGTCTCTTCACAACCAAGCGCGTTGCCACCATACCCGAAAATCTTAGAGATGCGCTAAACAACTATATAAATTTTCGGACTGTATATGTATATGTTCGAGGGACTTTGGCTAGATGGATTACGAAAAGGACCCCATTTTATTTTTTAATTTTATTTTGGAACGACACAAAAAAAAGGTAGGGTTAGTTTAGCCAAACTTTGCTTATTTGATGTATTTAATTTTGATTTTTTTTATGACCTAAGTATGTGTAATTTATCTATTAGTCGTGAAAGCTCCAACTTGGACGAGTTTGCTACTAACAGTGACGAGTCTAGAACGTAAAACCATATGTTTCACTATTTAAATAGAAAATCAATAGAAAATTAAAAAAAAAAACAAAAAATTGTAGTTGCGGGTTCGGATCGGGTTAAATTATATAAGGAAAAAAAATTAAGTTCTTACAATTGTACCCAACGAGAAATAAGTATTAACAAAAGTTCAATAGCTTTGATGCTCATGGAATAAGTATTAACAATGAATAATTAAAAATAAAAAACAACTACGACTGCAATTAAACCTACAACTAAATTATCAATTATCAATTCACACGATAGCGGTCCTCATGGACTTTTTGATGCTAATGGATTATTGGAATTGGAGATAGAATTTCGACATAGTTTATTTAACTTTCACATAGTGAACAATGTAAACTATTTATGGGTGATGACAAATTGGTTTGGTGGTTATGATGATAGAAGGTTAATGGGCTATGTATATTGAATTATACCTCAAAAAATATTAGGCTATTATAGATTATGAACTTTAAAAAAAATGATATATATATATATATATATATATATATATATATATATATATATATATATTTGTCATTAAGGTGGTTCATTTAATTTTTTTTAGGTAGGTCACAATTTTAAACTTTATATAACTTGTTATTAAAAAAAAAGGTGGGTGAAGTGACCCACCATAGCAACACTTAGCCTCGCCACTGGCTACTAAGGCTATGTGTTATCAAGGGCCGCATGACGAGTTTGCCACTAAAGTTGGGTGTTATACAAGGGTTGTAGCCCAATGACACTAATGTGGAAGGGATGTGCCCCACATGAACTTCGTGTTGGCAAGGAGAGTGACCGCGCTCAAAAGCCCCAGCGTGGGTGGAACCACGCCACAATTTCTCTTCAATTTCGCTTTTGATCGTTGAACCAAATTTTTTATAATTTTTTTTACCATTTATCTCATATAGTATAAATACCTACTAACTTTAACAACTTTTTTCACACAATCCATTCAACTCTATCTTATTTCCGCTTCTATTAACCTCTAGAATGCATTCTTAAAGCCCCTCAAATTTAAAAAACTCCACCATCGGTATGTATCCGATCTTGTTTTCCTAGCTCAACCACACTCATTCCCGATTATCCATTTCGCCTCGAATCTTCACCACAACCATACATACCACAATATGAAATGTTTTCACATGCTTGATTAAAATTTGTTGGTTGGAACCAACCCATATTTTTCTACAAACCCTTCATATTTTCCCGATGAAAGAAACTAATACCATTAATCTCAATCCTGACATCGTACCTGCAATCCAATCGACACCCGAATTCGTACACAAAACTTAACCCTTAACGACAATGCACATAATAATAATAATATTGATGATATGAAAGATATAAATCAAGCTCATTTATAATCTCTAGATGTATTTCACACAACTCAGTATATACTCATAAAGTGTATAACACATGAATACAACAATCTTCGGGTGTATAGTTTCTCGAGACTCATTTACTAGTTAAAAGTTCATATCTCTAACATTTTCTCTAATGGCAACAATAGTGGATTTACAAGTACTCAAGCTACTATTAGATTCTTACAAGGTACTTATTATGTAACCCCACATACTTTTTAATATTACCATAAACTATAATTATAAACTGCTATGACACGATCTTAACCTTCTACTATAAACTGCTATGACAACTATACTCATTTGTGACTACTTAGCAAGATGCATCATTTGACCATTCATAGCTTAATAGTATCTATTAGTCATGGCCTTCAGCTACACTTGTCAATTACAATCACATATACTCGTTACGTAACTCATCGTGCTCTCTCTACACTCACTCTCTTACTTTATACACATCCTCTTTCACCCCTTTATACTCATTCTCTTCTTTATCTCTCTCTCTCTCTCTCTCTCTCTCTCTCCTTATACCCGTTCTCCATCTCTCTATATTCTCTCTAAACTTATACTCTTTCTTTCTCTATCTATTTTCTCTATACCTATTCTCTTTATTTCTCCCTATTCTCTCTATATTCATACTCTTTCTCTTTCCATTTCCCTCTCCTTCTCTTTATTTATCACTTTCTCCGTATCTCTCTCGTCTTCTATCAATCTCTCTCTCTCTCTCTCTCTCTCTCTATATATATATATATATATATATATATATATATATATATGTCAACTACACTCACTCATTAACTAACATAATAACACTATGTGATATATCTTGATTATACTCATTCATTAACTCATATAATAATATTATACTATATATCTCGATAATGCTTATTTCTCAACTTATATATCAACTAGGCGAATGACAGCGCGTTGCGCAGAAGCATCTATATAGCTGAAATCTTTAAAAATATATGTTTTTTTAAATATAATAATTCGTATACTAAGTTGATATAATATATTGATTATTTTGAATTATATGATAATATGTACATCTATTAAAACTGCATAATCTTAATATTTGAATGACCTCTACCCGCGGGTTATTAATGAATAAAATTAAATATAATATATTGTTTAATGTTATTTATAGTTGTTATTGTTAATAAATTTTTTAAAATTTATTTGCTTAACGTTTTAATTTCTATCATTGTAATTATCTAAAACATCAAACAATTTTTTTTTTTTGATTTTAAAGGTAACAATATAATCATTTATATATAATTATTTTTAACTATTGTTATTGTAAGTTATTTTAAGTTACTTCTTTGAAAACTTTTAACAATTATAAAAATATTTTTAGGAAATATTTTAGTTAAATTGATATTACAATTTAGTTTTTGCATTTAACATTATAATTTATCACTTTTAACTATTCACAAAATATTCTTTGGGTTTTTGAGGTGGAATTGAAATTTATATTGAAGTTGACCCTGTAATGTTATATTTAAATTAACAATTTAAGTATTTTGTTCAAACTGTTTAAAAGTTGTAGCTTTAAACTGATAATGGTTTACATACAACATATTAAATCTAATAAATTAAGTATAATATGTTAAAAGTTAAAGACATAACTTTATAAGTAGAAGTAAAAATTTTATTTTAATATTGAAATTTAGTTTATTTATGATTACACTTTAGGTTTGATACTTATTTAACCTTATTAACCAACTTATAATCATTATTAGAAAGACACTACAATTTATCACTTTTAACTATTTACAAAATATTCTTTAGTTTTTTAAGTTGAACTAAAATTTATATTTAAGTTGATCCTATAATGTTATATTTAAATTAACAATTTAAGTATTTTATACAAATTGTTTAAAAGTTGTAGCTTTAAAATGATAATGGTTTACATACAACAACATATTAGACCTAATAAATTAAGTATAATATGTTAAAAGTTAAAAACATAACTTTATAAGTAGAAGAAAATATATTCTTTTAATATTAAAATTTAGTTTATATATGATTACACTTTAGGTTTTATATTTATTTAACCTTAGTAACCAACTTATAATCATTATTAGAAAGAAATTGAAAAGTCATGGGAGTTTCAAATGAATGTGGTGAAAGGAAAAATGAATGAGAGTTTCAAATGAATGTGGTGAAAAGAAAAATGCTTCCTTTATAAGTATACTAGGCGTAACCTCGCGCGTTGCGCAAGAATGCATTTAAGTGGTTAAAATAATTATGGAAAAAAATAGAAATATGTTGAAATTTACGTTTTTAGTTATGTTTTGGGCATTAACCGAATTATCAAATAATATAAAAATCCATCAACTTATATTTTGATACTATCTAATATAGTCCACACCTTATAAACTTTGTTTTTACTTTTATACTATCCAATATATATTATAAGTTTTTGTATAACATTAATATAATCTACTTTTCTTATATCCGATAATATTTTTTGGATAAAACAATATTGAACTAATAAACTATGTATTACACAATTTATATTACACCAAAACATCCAAGGTTTCATATATGAACTTTCAAATATTAAACATTGAAATTAAGAATGAAGTCATGCAAAATATATCATTATACATAAATGTCATCAAGAGTTTTAAAATAAGTCGATTAGTAAATATGATATTTAATTTTAATTACATATTTTGCAAGGCGTACGTTTGACTTTATGTTGGTGCGCCGAGAATCCTCTTCCTTAATTTGTACCTAAAAAATTAAGGTGAATATGAATATAAAATAGATATTACTAAGCATTAATATAAATAATTAGAAAGGGTATGTGGATCTCCTACCATCGGTTAAAAACAACATACCTCTCTAGTGGTATCGATTCCTATGTAAAATTGAAGTAGTCAATCTATGTACACCTTGTTTTCTAATTACATAAACAAATATGAGTAACCAAACATAAAAATGTTATCTTTATGTAGGAAAAATATTTTAATTAACTAACAAATTAAATAATATAAGTTTAAGAGTTAGGAGTTTCAAAACATTAATATTTTTATTAATCAATCAATTAAGTAACACATGTTGAAATTATTACAATCATTATTAAAAGGCATTTGAAATATTAGATTTTAAATAAATTTTGGTTGAAGTGTTTTGACTTCAATTATAATATATATATATATATATATATATATATATATATATATATAGAGAGAGAGAGAGAGAGAGAGAGAAAGAGAGACATAGAGAGAGATGAAAAGTATAACATATTTATGAGTTTTAATTAATTATATTTTTGAAACAGTACAATTACAAAAAAAAAAACATATTTAAAATATTTAATTAAATATTTTCCACATCACCCTATATAACATATGATCAATATATTAACGATTAAACCACAATATACAACGACTGTATTACAATAATCTAAAAACGAAGAAAATATAAAAACGAATTAGTATAACAAACTTATAAATTAAAAGCTCTACTATAATAACATATCTCCAAAAGTGGTCATAAGACCTCAACCCAACACAAAAACCTTTAAGTTTGTTTTCTTTCTGAAATTTGTATATGAATTGTATGCTTGTCTTCGCAAAAGATTGGTCTTTTTATAGTAAACTTTTCACTAAATGCATATTAAACATAATATAAGTTATAAACATTTTGAGTGCTAAATCATAATTAAGAAAACTTTTGAGTTGCATTAGTTAAAAAATGGGGTTTCAAATGAATGTGGTTTGAGGAAGTTAAAAAAGGGGGTTTCAAATGAATGTGGTTTGAGGAAAAATGCTTCTATTATAAAATATATAGATATAGATATAGATAATGATAATGATACTCTACTGATCAATTCATACAACATTAAACAACTAAAATCCCTCGGGTACTCAAATTATTCAACTCATACAATATCATTTAATAACATTTCATATATTTTATTTTACTCTGAATATACACAACAAATATCACATATATAGGTGTAAATCATCTAGAGAAGAATAAGGTTACTCACCTGGAATACACTATATATATATATATATATATATATATATATATATATATATATATATATTTATGATGAGACTAAAACTCTTTAAGATCGATAAGATTCTTAACAAGCAACACAAGAACACAAAGTAAATAAGAACACAAGATGAATCAAACTGATTTCGAATGATTAATAAGCTACAACCTTAGAAGAACTCTATTAAGAATTGCTATTGTAGAGGTGTGGTAGGGTTACAATAATGATATCAACGAACAACTCATACACGGTGCATGCATGCACTATATATAGATACTATAACCCTAATAAATGACGGTTGGACAGGCCCAAAACCGTATACATAATGGACTAAAAAAATCCCAATGACGCAATCTTCTATACCCAACAATCTCCCCCTTTGCGTCAATTGAGGTGAGAGAAATCTACTGCTGTACCTGTTTTGTCTTCTTCACTGTCTTGAACAGCTTCGGTATAATAGCCAGTAGAGTATGACGAAAACTGATATACCAGCGAAGCATGTCATTAAAGTTCTTCTTAACAACATCGTCATTTTGTTTGCACCTGTTTATAATATTCAAGATCTGCTCCAAACAGGTAGTGGAAAACAGGTGTTTGTCGGGTAAAGCGAAGAGACACTTTTGGTTTTCTCCACGAGTGAACATCACTGTGAGATATTCCGTGTCTATTTTGTCCAATTGCATCTTGTTCACATCGCTTGCCTTACCAATTGGTTTGACAGTTGGCTTTTTCCTCAAGGCAGAGGCGATCTCCTGATCCAGCTTCACGACTTCATGTATGTATGAGACCAACATTCGCTTTATGTGAGCAAGAATAAGGTCATACTTATGTTCTTCGGTTAGCAAAAAATTTGTGAGCAGGATCCAATCGTGGGGATTAAGGTTCAGAAGATCAGCAAGAGAGATCTAATGAACCGAGTTTTCAGAACCTTAAGTCACCCGAAACTTCACATTGATAAAGCTTCCTGCAGCGACTGGCTTTAGAACTTTGACCAATGTAATCTTTTGTGCACTCTAGGTCAAGTACTGAGGTCGAGAAAAAGCAAGATAGTAATCAATTAAAGACCGATCAGTTTTCGCGTCAGCAGCCGGTTTATCCAAAGATGGTGTTAGCTTCATCCCGAAAGCCATTGGAACCTTCACTCTTGAGTCTCTCATCATGCCGAACTTCGCCAGTAAAGTCTTTCTGTAAGCCTCCTGATTGATAAAAATGCCTTCTGGTCCCTGTCTTATGTTCAATCCAAGGAAAAAGTTAATCGGACCCATTGAACTCATCTCAAATTTAGTCTCCATCAACTTCCGGAATTCAGCTGTTAGGCTAGAATTTGTGGAACCGAAGATGATGTCATCGACGTAGATTTCGAAAATCATTAAATGGTCACCCTCTTTCTTGCAAAAGAAGGTTGGGTAAACCGACCCTTGTTTAAACTTGGACATCTTTAGAAAACGAGTTAAAGTTTCATACCAGGCTCTAGGAGCTTGCTTCAGACCATAAACGGCTTTATCCAAAATATAGCAATGGTTGGGATACTTTTCATTCACGAAACCCGGTGGTTGCTCAACGTATACGGTTTCTTCTAGTTCTCCATTCAGGAAAGCACACTTGACATCCATCTGAAATACCTCGAAGTTTTTGTGTGCTGCATATGCTAAGAAGATTCGAACTGATTCTAACCTTGCTACTGGAGCGAAAGTTTCTTCATAGTCGATCCCTTCTTCCTGACAATATCCTTTCACCACAAGTCTCGCTTTGTTCCTTATGACGTTGCCTTCTTTATCTATCTTGTTACGAAACACCCATTTTAGACCGACCACAGATGCATCAGGTGGCGTGGGAATCAATATCCAAGCCTTGTTTCGTTCGAGCTCATTGAGTTTGTCTTGCATAGCCTGAATCCAATCAGAGTGATCGAGTGTAGTATAGACTGTTTTCAGTTCAACTTTGGAGACGAATGAATTAAACATGTAATATTCCACTTGAGAGAATAAAGCAGTTTGCTTCACTTTCAGTTGAGAGTGTGTAAGCACTCCCTCAGATGATTCACCAATAACTTGAGTTTTTGGGTGATACCTTGTCCATTTTGTGAGCGGAGGGTAGGATGGATCATAGGCAGGATCTAGTTCAGCGTTGACTTCCTCTTCGAATTCTGATTGAACATCCGAATCAACATTTGTATTTTGATTCTCCCCCTCCAATGATGAGATAGTTTCAACCTCAAGTTCAGAATTCTCCCCCTCGAGTGGACTTTCATGGGTCATGGTTGGAGATGGGTTCTCCCCTCCAATAATGAGACGGTTTCAACCTCAGGTTCAGAATTCTCCCCCTCGAGTGGACTTTCATGGGTCATGGTTGGAGATGCGTTCTCCCCCTGGAAAGGCGAATCAGATTTATTTGCCGTAGACGAACCCTCCCCCTGCAATGGAGTGCTTTATTTTGAAGGTTCGCTTGAGATTGGAGGTCCGCTTTCCATTTCTTTTGTGGCATCATCGATTATCTTCTTTATTTCATCGACTTTATTATCTGCTGCTTTTGCTTCAGAGTGGATAGCCTTCTATGGCTCATCAAAAAGTAGCATGTATTCCTCATAAAGGTCAGCTATTGGAATTGAGACTGGACATGGTGTTGGAAAGATGTCTCCCATTTGACTTTCGCTTGATTGATTCTTCTTCAGGTAGTTGTCGTCAAAAGTGACATAATAAGTTTCTTCCATTTTCTTGGATCGTTTGTTGAGAACCTTATACGCATTAGAGGTCATTGAATAACCCAGAAAGATACCTTCGTCTGCCTTCACATCGAACTTGTTTCGGTTTTCTTTAGAATTAAAGATGAAACACCTGGAACCGAAGACATGGAAAAACTTGACGTTAGGTTTGCGATTATTTAAGATTTCATATGGAGTAAGGGTAAATCGCTTATTCAAGAAGAATCTATTTTGAGTGTAGCAAGCTGTGGTGATAGCATCAGTCCAGAAATACAGAGGTAAACAAGCGAAACTAAGCATGGTTCGGGCTGCTTCACATAAGGAACGGTTTCGTCTTTCAACTACGCCTTTTTGCTGTGGAGTGTAGGGAGCAGAAAAGTTGTGAATTACTCCCTTTTCAGCTAAGAATTCTTCAAACTCTTTGTTTTTAAATTCCAGTCCATTGTCGCTTCTGATGTTACGAACCAGCTTTCGCAGCTGAACTTCCACTTGCTTTATAAAGTTCTTCAGCTTTGGAGTAGCCTCTGATTTCTGTTTAAGAAAATATACCCAAGTGAAATGGGAAAATCATCAACAATAACAAGTATATACTTACTACCACCGACACTTTTGATTGCAGACGGTCCGCAAAGATCAATATGTAGAAGCTCAAGAGGCTCGATGATCTTTGTGTTTACAAGAGTTGGATGACTCTTTCTGCTTTGCTTCCCCATTTCGCATGCTGCACACAGGTGATCTTTATCAAATTTTAAGAGAGGAAGCCCTCACACGTGATCACCAAGAACTAGCTTGTTGATGTCTTTGAAGTTAAGGTGCGAAAGCCTTCGGTGCCATAGCCAGCTTTCATCAAAGTGAGCCTTCGTTAGCAGACATATAGCAGGCTTCCCTCTTATGGGATTTAGGTTTAAGGGGTACATTTCCCCTTTTCGCTGTGACTTCAATAGAACTACTTTCGTCTTTTTCTCTATAATTTCTGATCTTTCATCATCAAAGGATACTTTCAGTCCAGTTCCCACAACTAATTGTGAAACACTAATTAGATTGTGTTGCAACCCTTCCACATAAGCCACCTTTCGGATTGAAAAATCTCCATTTATGATCATCATGTAGCCTTTTATTGTTCCAAAGGAATTGTTACCATACTTTACACATCCACCACCTTTGAGAGCATGAAACTCTCTGAGCTCTTCCTTTCTTCCTGACATGTGACCCGATCAGCCACTATCAACATACCATTCATTGTCAAATCGCTCGTCACGTATGACCTGCAAAAATTAAGCGGATTTAGGAATCCAAAGTTGCTTGGGTCCTGGTGAGCCTTTTACAGAACAAGGAAAAACATTAGAAAGATCAAGCATATACATTCGTTTTATTAAAGTGGTTTCGTCTTTCCTTTTAATGGTGAAAACCTTGATTTTGTTACTCGTTTTGTTTGAATCATTTTGTTTTTATTTATGTTGATTCTTAACAAATTCTCTCTTATCCTTCCTAGGGTTAGTGATCATCTTCTTTGTTTGAACTTCAGAATCTAAGATGAGCTTTCCGTTCCCTTTAACATCCTTGATAGGAGTTTTATTTGGTTGAGAGTGAAGAGGATTGGGTTTCTCAAAAAACCTTTTTGGAATTGATGACTTATGAGCGAAACTACCATTTTGTTTCTGTGAAGCGTAGGAACTACAGTGAGAACACTGTTTGGGTTTCGCATGTGGATGTACTGTCGTCTTTTGGTTGGAAGCTTTTTCTTTACGTACATAGTTAGAGTTCTGGGATTGCCAAAACTACTTCCGTTCGTTGAGATTTTTCTGATATCTCCTATTTCATTGATGTTTCTGCTCTGCAAGTTGCTTGGATGATTTGTGAATATTCACATTCGGTTTCGCCTTCCTGACATGAGGTTTGGTTCTCACTAACTGAGGTTCACTAGTACTGTTAGGTTCGCTCGTTCCTTTCGAAATTTCACTTTGAACGTCCTTGGTGCCACTTGTACTAGCTTTATTGAACCTTGATGGTTTGTTTATTGGTTCAACTACGTATCTGTTTTTCACTCTCCACGAGGTTCGTTCCAACAAACCTTTCGTTTCATCTGCATTGTCGATTGGGGCTGACCAAAAATACTCATCACAGCCATCAACGTTATCTTCATCTACTATGTTTGTTAGCTCAACTGTATGATCCTTAGTAACTTCAGCGGTAGTATACACTTGATTTGGTACGGTTTGTACCTTTTGGTATACCACAACCTTTTTTTTCAGGACTTTGACCTTGTCTTTAGACAATCGGGCGAACTCAACAGAGTTTTCGGATATAAGGACTTTTGTTGGTTCAGGTGCTGTTTTAATGAATTCAGAACAGTCAACCTCATCCTCTACAAATATTTCACTCATGTCACAGTCCTCATCAAATTCAGATGTATTTTCAGCATTGATCTTTTTATCTGAACTCAACTTAGAATTTGACGAATCAAATTTTTGTACAGTTTCAGTCTTTATTTTCAATCTATCATTTTCATCCAGTAAGTTTTTGAGCATGTCCTTGTGGTCTTTGGACTTAATAAATGACTCAATTTTGTCCAGTCCAATTCTGTAGGCTTCAGAAGTTTCTTCTGATGAGACAATTGATTCACATTTATAGCAACTGAGTAATATTGGAATAAAGACGTTTAGCAATCAAGCAAAAAATATTCCTTTGTTTCAAAAACTTTAAATTGTCACGTTGCAAATAAATCAATTCATATATTGCCCTAACCAACTTTAATTCCTTCTTCTCTATCCATATCCTTAGCTCCTCACTCTTGGAAGACACCTTGCTAATTTGATCATTTAGGTTAGAATTCGTGAGGCGAGTTTGTTTTAGGCTACCACCTAAACTAGAGAAGATGAATTTTAAATCATTTAATTCTTTTTCATAGTCAGATACGGGTATTTTAAGAGATTCAAGGATGGAATTTACCTTCTTGATCAACTGATCACACTCATTGATCTGCTATCCAACTGGTTTTGCGGTAAAGCATTTGTCTTCCCTCTCCTTCGCTTCTTCACACCCGCCATCTGTTGTGTAGCCTTTCATTTGTGACACACCACCTGTTACCATCAAACATCTGCCAGTAACCTTAGAGCCTTCTTACTTCGCAACAAATGCCCTGCCATGTGTGGGCTTGTGAACTTCTTCATATTCCGAGTCAGTAGACCAAACTTCTACTCCACCGAACTCGTTCTCTGCGACATCTTCCTGCACAATCAAATTATCATTAGTTTTCTTCTTCTTGATTTCCTCCAGCTTACGCTTGAAGTAAGCTTCATCATCTTCTCCCTCTTTCTTCTCATTCAACTTTCGTAACATGCAATCCTTCGCCAAATTCATGACAATAATGGCAGTCATACCCAGACTTACCAATTAACTTTTCTTCTTTCTTCTCTTCTTCCTTCTGAGAAGTGTTTTTGTTCTCCTCCTCCGCCTTCTCGGAGCTATAACTCCCTTGCCAGTTTCGGTTCTTAGCAGAAGGGAATTTCTTCCTTGCGAACCGCAGGGGGTTAGACACCATTAGAGCATACTCCTCACTAGTAAGATCACATTCTGAGAGATCAGTCTCAGGTTCTTCATCGGCCATGGATTTACCTTTAGCCACAAGTGCCAAAGAGCCCAAACTAGAAACAACTTTCGAGTCTTTTGTCACAACACCATCATGTGACTTGAGAATCCCTACGACCTTTGCTAACGAGTAAGTCTTGAACTGTTCGTGTGCTTTAACAGTTGGAACCACCGCCATCTATTCGGGTCTTAGGCCATTCATGAAAGTGACCTTCTGCTCGATCACCTCTCTTCCAATTCCGTGCTTAATCATCTTACTGAGAAGATGGTTGTAACGATTGAATGTTTGAATAAGACTTTCCTCAGGCTTTTGCTTGAAGTCACCAAACTCCAAAAGTAGAAGAGTTTGGATGGAATGCTCGAGATCCTCATCGGTGGAATATAACTCCTTAATCCTTTCCCAAATTTCCTTTGCAGTAGTACACGTACTCACCAGACGAAAGGTATCAGATTGTAAAGCGAATCTGATCATCCTCATTGTTTTTACATTGCTAATTAGTTTGTCCTTCTCATCTTGAGGGACTTGTTTCACATCTACCATAAGCTGATTGTACTCTTTCTGTGTCTTGATGGTTATGTTGGTTCCGAAGTGAACGAAAGGACCCAAAGTAATGGCCTCCCAGATCAAATATATGTTATCCTCTGAACCAAGAACATAGTCTTCAAAATGAAGAGCCCATACCTCATATTCATGAGTGTATAGGATCGAAATCCTTGTGGTCGAGCCAATGATGTTAGAGATGTTGATGGGATTGTTTTGAGGCTCGTCGAGAGACATGATGATTTGATCTGCATACCTATCAAGAATCAGACTTGTAAAGATTGAGTTAGGGTAATATCGAGATCTAGGAACAACGTCAATAAAGTGATGACGGCTCCAATGGATTCAATAAAAGCGGAAACCCTAAAGATTTTCTTCTAACAGAATAAATGCGTATTATTTACACAACCTCCTGCTCTGATACCAATTGATGAGACTAAAACTCTTTAAGATCGATAAGATTCTTAACAAGCAACACAAGAACACAAAGTAAATAAGAACACAAGATGAATCAAACTGATGTCGAATGATTAATAAGTCACAACCTCAGAAGAACTCTATTAAGAATTGTTACTGTAGAGGTGTAGTAGGGTTACAATAATGATATCAATGAACAACTCATACACGGTGCATGCATGCACTATATATAGATACTAGAACCCTAATAAATGACGGTTGCACAGGCCCAAAAGCGTATACATAATGGACTAAGGCAAAAAGCCCAATGACGCAATCTTCTATACCCAACAATATATATATATATATATATATATATATATATATATATATATATATATATATATATATATATATATATATATATATATATATATATATGAGATTCCAGCTCTTGAAGTCCCATGACAACCCTCGTCCCATGTGCTTTCAAAAAAACTCATAATTCTTGAATATCATAACTTATGATATTACGATTTTATATGTTTACCTCAATATTTTCATCTAATACATAATACTCAGTTATGTAGCTAAACTCACTAAGTTTCATAATATAACTGCTAAACGACTTAACTCTGTAAGTTGTTGGTTAAATCTCAAATTTTTAGCAAATCCCACAAATTAGGGTTTATAACCCTCATTAACTAAATCAAGAATTTCATTGTAGAATTTATCCATTAAGTTTGTGATTGTGTTCATAATAGTTCCATATTATAAACACTAACATCTATCTTGAAATTTAACAAACCTTTCGTAATTACAATACGCAAACATAATTACGTAATAATGAGATAAGATGATACCTTAGTTCATTCGGTAAGTGTACCCTCATATGGCAACGTTGAGAATTCTCTTGTCCAACTATAAACCGCTTATGTACGCTCTGGTTCATAAAAAAAACCCCAGAAAGAGACTTTAAATTATATTTATAGTGGCTGGATTCAGCGAAACGTGTCGCGACCCATCCTTTGACGTGTCACGACCAGGTGTGTTACCGGGGTCTTGCCATGCGTCACCTCTGTTCACCACGTGTTCTAGATGTGTCATGCGTTGATGTTCCGCGTGTTCTCATTGACGCGTCGCGAACGATCTCAAAACTCATGCGCGACCCTCATCAACCATTTTGAACACGTCGCATGTCTCTTTTCCAATGCGTCATGAACCCAAAGTACATTGTCCTCCATCTCTTAAAGTATTTTCAACAACTTATCTACACCATTCTCTTTGGTAATGAGTTGGATATCATCTCACTTATCCCATCAACGGGTTACATCTCTTGTAATATTACCTGCTATGAAGACGGGTGGAACACTATTGACGTTCTGATAGGTGGATCATATGTGTCTGTTTTCGTGCCAGTTTTTTTGGTGTTTCGAGTAATATTATTAGTTTAGTAAAGAATCTCAATATCAGTGGAAAATATATGCTTCTCATCTCCTTTTTATGTATGGGAATTTGTGATTCTATTAGATTTTGGAAAGACTTATAGTATTGTAATATCACTTTAAAAATCGTTTTCCTAGAGATGTTTCTTTGAATGTTGAGATTTTTGTATTGTTAAAGAGAAAATAGTATATGTTGAACTCTTGTTGCATGGAAAATGGAATTGAGATGAGGGATCGAGTTTATCCAATGAAATGAGATGCAAGAAGTTCTAAGACATATTGTTTTGTCCAATCAGTCGGATGTGTGGATTTAGGATCTTAACCTTGAAAGGTTATTTTTGGTGGTGTCACCTAGGAATTTCATTAACTCTCATACTCTGTCAATTTCAAATAACAAAACCCATTGGAATTCTTTAGTCCCAATAAAAGTTATTATCTTGGGACGGAGAGTCCCATTTCTTTGGATTCCTAGTCAATTTAGATATCAGAATTGAGGTAGAGTCTTTAATGTTTCGGGTTTGTGATTTGTGTGTCAAATCAAGTAACACATTTTTAATTCATGTCTAGTTGCTTCCTCTACTTTGCACTAATTTCTAATTGGTGACTGATTATAAATCTCATATCTCTCTATTCTAATAAAATAATCAATTTTTGCAACATGTCTTCTTCTCCTCTCATTTAACCTAAAAGTTAAACTACTAATAAGAATATATTATAGTATTATACCTCTAATTGGGTTATATTATTCTATTTCAAATCCCTAATATTTTGCCCATTACCACATCGTATTCAATTTTGAATTCTTTTTATAATATAATGTAATTTTGTTTTGAACACACTTATTATTAGAAATTATATCTTATTATTATTTAAAATATATGAATGAATTAAATGTCTTATTATTTTTGTATCAATTTATTCTTAGATAACCACTTTATACAATTGCGGATAACTTGGAGAGTTTAATAATTAAAAATAAATCCAATCTTTAGAATAAATAAAAAAATAGATAAAATTAATTACATTTTTTTTAATATTATGGGGTGTGAAAAAACAAATTGAAAATGTGTGACCAATTGAAAATGAATTCACGGATCTATGTTTTGCATAAAAAAGTTATTTAAATCTAAAATATAAAAATTTAATCAAAACTAGGAAGGCAATGATTTTAAATATTTTTATTTTCAAGAACATAGTTTGAAAAAAACAAAAGATTTGACGTATATCTATAATTGGGTAAATTTGTCATATACTACAATGTTCCAATGGGAACAAATGAAAGTAGGACGCTATTAAAGAAAATAAAATTTGATCAATTGTTTTATATCGGTCATCGGACAGGTATTACACTAGTGTGCCTCATATACGAATAGAATTTGTTGGGCCGACACGTTAGGTCTCAAAGATTAGTTTTTAATGTGGTGGTAACTAGTACAAATTAGGTGATATGGAATTTTCATGATCAAACTCTGTTTGGAGAGCACAAACAAATGAAAAACGATATTTTTGGCAATAGTTTCTCAAGTGTATTTTTTGAATTATCATAGGAAATCTAAATTAAAAGTTGATTGTGATTGGTTGGTAACAAAATATCACTTTCTTTGTTTCCTATTTGTTTGTTTTCACACATTTGCCTAAAGATGGTTATTTATATGAGTTTTGGTAGATCATGAATCTATTTGAATTTGGGGTCACATGATCCGATTACGTAATAGGATCCATATAAAATTTTTTTAGTTTTTAATTCGGTTTTATGTGAAAACATAACCTAATCCAAATAACTTGATTCAAATAACAAATGAAGTAGATGGATTATTCAGTTTGCCTCAATTATGAACATCCATATTGTTGTTATAGCTACTATGGAAGACAGGAGTCGGAAATGTTAGTTGACGTATTATGACTCATGTCAATTCGAGCAATGGTCCATGGATGGTTTGAGCCTTAGAGGAATTTATTAGGTTCATGGACCATCCTACTACTTACTATAAGGGACCCCACCCCCACACCCCCTCTAATTTCATTCTCAACTTCCTTTTGCACCTTCCCAACTTTCATATTTACTATTTTCACCTAGCCTAAAAAGGTGATTAATACTATAAATTACTCAAATTTTGTATTTATAATAGAAATTTTATATATAAAAAATAAAAACTATTTGTTAAATTACATTGATAGTGTTATTTCGTGGCTTTTGTATAAAATTTTATTTATAATTAAACTTAAGTTTATTATTCATAAAAGACGGGGTTTTACCAATTGAGGAGTTTGAGGTTGATTGAAATTGGAATTATGAATGAAAATAAATATAACAAATAAAATGAATAGTAGTGGATGATGATAGATAGTGAATTAAATTTGAACCGACTGAAAATGAAATAAAAACATGGCATTTAGATTACCGTCAATGTCATATTCACCAAATCTTAAAATCATAATTACACAATTGACTTCATTTGTATTTAATTTTGTGACGACCAAATCGTATAACTCCTATTATTGGTAGGATATTCATAAAAATTACTAGAGTTTTGGGCAATTTTAAGATAAAAAATGCAAATGACAATCAATTGCAGAATTTTTGGTCAATTAGGAACTATGAGTTGCAACATACTCTCTTTAGAAAGTATTTTGAAACATGTCAGACATCCGAACACACCCGGCTTTTAAGAGGTACAAGGTGTGCGATCGTATATGCCCGTGTCGTTAAGGGGTCTGATTCTTTTACGTATAGGCAAATTCCATTGCAATAATCTGTTGCTAATCCGTCTAATCTATTGCAAATCCGTCACCAATCCATTGATATCATGTGGCTTCTGTCACAGTTTCATTGTTAATTAACTTTTATTCGCTGATTGATAATGTATCCCCTGATACACGCCAAAGGTCACACCAGCGTGCTAGAAGCGCTGCCAAGCAGGCCACGCAGCTGGGCTCTCCCCACCGGGGTTGCCCCGGGAAAATCTCGCGCATGCGGGCGTTGTGACATCCCCAATTTCACGGCCAGAAAAGACCGATTTGTTTATGCTTGGTTTTTAAAATCAGAGTAATCTTTTAAAGAAAACATTTGCGGAATTTGTTCCCAAAACAAAATATGATAAGAATTTATCAAAGCATTTCTTTAAAGAAATGTATTTTCATTATATAACAAAATCTCGGGATGTCATGTTCAATACAGACCAAAAGCATAAACATAACAAAATAGACATTACAACAATTATTCATAACTACTGGCCTATAATCCAAAATCTCTCGTTATGTCACCCAACTTATGCTCTCGTGCCATAACCTGTAATACAAAGAAAACTGAGTGGGTCAGGCTTGGGAGCCTAGTGAGCATATAGGGTTTTCATCCCACAACTTTATATCATATATATATATATATATATATATATATATATATATATATATATATATATATATATATATATATATATTAGAACTCACAAACTTATATAATTTCACCATATAAAAACAACTCTTATCCCACCCCATCGATCCTCACAACGACACGATCTAAACTCTCGTATCTAAAACCTTCCTCTTTACCTGATCCCTACTCACGGATCTAAAACTAATCTCTTCACTTGATCCATACTCCCGGAATCTAAAACTAATCTCTCCACCTGATCCATACTCCCGGATCTAAAACTAATCTCTTCACCTGATCCATACTCCCGGATCTAAAACCTTCCTCTTCACCTGATCCATACTCCCGGATCTAAAACTAATCTCTTCACCTGATCCATACTCCCGGATCTAAAACTAATCTCTTCACCTGATCCATACTCCCGGATCAATAACTGTGCCCAATCCATACTCCCGGACTAGGGAGAATTAACTTAGTCTTAATCCATACTCCCGGACTAATAACAAGTTTATCTCTTTACCTGATCCATACTCACGGATCTAAAACTAACCTCTTGATCTCATTATCCAACTCATCTTTTATCACACACCAACTATCTCATCTACCCATGTTCTACCCAACATATTTGTAGATATAAAATACATATACAGTTTAACTCATTTAAAACTATATAAAACATCCATTCCACACTCATCTTAAATAAACAACAATATATAAACACATAGCACGTATTTCATAGCAAATATTTCATATTTATGTGTTAGAAGAGAGTGACTACACACTCACCCAAAACATATACTTAATACATTAAACAATACTTGTATTAAAATCGTGTTTATAAAAGGGACTATACACTCACTTGATAAGACGATTATCAGGCAGCACTACGACTCTCCAAGTAGTAACTATTCGGTGAAACCGAGATATCTTCACACACCGGACTTCTTGCAGGAAAAGCTTCGGCTCGGAAACTCTTTTCTTCTCGGGATCTTCGAGCTTCGGGACTCGCTTCGGGTCTTGGGATGATATCGGGGCTTTGGGGGGTTAAAATAGGGCTTAGAGAGAGTATCGGGAGTGAGAGAGATGAGAAGGAGCAACCAAAATCGGCTGACCCTCGATTTCTATTTATTGGGTGATTTTTTTGTACTCACGTCGTGAGTTTCTAATGCTCACGTCGTGAGGCTTGATCGTCACTGCATGCGTCATCACAAGTGGGGTCTGACAGAGTCCAGGTGACATTTTTCTGAGCTCACGTCGTGAACACAGTGTTCACGTCGTGAGTTCTGACACAGGATCAGAGTTCGTGCCCCGAACTTCAGAAATTCATATCTTTCGCATACGAGCTCCGTTTTCGACGTTCTTTATATGCACGCGTAGGTGAGATTATGCTCTACAACTCTCATTTAGACTCCGTCGGCTAATTTTGAATATTTTTTATTATATTTTTATTATATTATTTTTAATAGGCCGGGACAGGAAAACTCCGTTAGAAAATCATAACTCCTTCGTCTGACGTCCGTTTTCGTCTGTCTTTTCACCGTTGGACTACTATCGATGAGATCTTCAATTCTCATTTAGAAAGTTTTGGCTAAATACCGCTCGATCTCATAATGGAACTTCGGGCTGTCTATTGCTAAGTCGAAACTTCGAAAAATCATAACTTCCTCATACGAAGTCAGATTTGGGCATTCTTTTTATGCACGCTCTCGGTTTAACGAACTCTACGACTTTCGTTTAGATCACTAAGGCTAGATATCGCTCTATATAACGCCCGTGTTTCTGGGTCAGACATTAATGATGATGTGATAGTTTAGGTTGACATTTGTAACCCATTTTGAAATAATAGAAGTGTATTATTTGAGTATTGTGTGTTTTGTGCTTAATTGTGTGTCTTAAATGAATTAAGAATAAAAATAAGCGTGAAAATGAAATGTTAGATAAACCCAATATTGATACACGAAAATGTAGTGGTCGTGACAAGGTTTCCGAATATGTAAAGAATGCTGAAATCCGAGTTATAACGAAGAAGTTATGACCTGTCGAAGTTTCGCGACAGAACCGGCACGACGCGGAATGACGTAAAATACGAATTTAAGATAGAGTGAGATTTAGCCTTAGTGATCTAAACGAAAGTCGTAGAATACGTTAAACCGAGAGCGTGCATAGAAAGAATGCCCAAATCTGACTTCGTATGAGGAAGTTATGATTTTTCTAAGTTTCAGCTTAGCAGTATGCAGCCCGAAACTCGAGATTGAGATCGAGTGATATTTAGCCAAAACTTTCTAAATGAGAATTGAAGATCTCATCGATAGTAGTCCAACGGTAAAAAGAAAGACGAAAACGGACGTCGGATGAAGAAGTTATGATTTTATAACGAAGTTTTCCTGTCCCGGCCTACTAAAAATAATATAATAAAAATAAAGTCAAAATTAGCTGACGGTGTCTAAATGAAAGTTGTAGAGCATAATTTCACCTACGCATGGATATAAAGAAACGTCGAAAACGGAGCTCGCATGCGAAAGATATGAATTTCTGAAGTTCGAAACACAATATTCGAGGCTGTGTCAGAACTCACGACGTGAGCAAGTGATGGACGTCTTCCAGAGCAAGTGGACGAGTGAAGAACGCAGTGACCTACTAGGCTCACAACGTGAGAATTGGAAACTCATGACGTGAATCCCGAATGTTGGCCCTATAAATAGAAATCGAGGGTCATCCGATTTTGGTTGCCCTATCTCTTCTCTCTCACTCCCGATACCCTCTCTAAGCCTTATTTTAACCCCCCGAAGCCCCGGTATCATCCCGAGACCCGAAGAGAGTCCCGAAGCCCGAAGATCCCGAGAAGAAAAGAGTTTCCGAGCCAAAGCTCTGCTTGCGAGAAGCCCGGTGTGTGAAGATATCCCAGTTTCATAGAAGAACTTCTACTCTTAGAGCCGTAGTGCTGTCCGATCATCTTCTGATCAAGTGAGTGTATATTCGTTTTCTTCTAACACATAGATATGAAGTATTCTTTATAAAATACGTGTTATGTGTTTATATATTATTTGTTTATTTGAACTAGTTGTTGAATGGATGTTTCGTACATGTTTTAAGCTGTATATAAATGTATATATTTTATCTACTAATATGTTGGGTAGAACATGGGTAGACAGTTGGTGTGTGATAAAATAAAATGATGAGAGGCCTCGATGTCGTTGTTGATCTAGTCATCTAGCGGAGTATGGATGACGACCACAGACTCATTCTAGACAGTCCAGTGGAACACTAGCAGACTCATAACCTGTAGGTGTTGTGAACGATGTGTTCACCGGTGTACTCTATCCCCCTCATGGATGTCTTTAGGACATCTATTGCTAAGGAAGCCCCTTTGCAGTAATGTTCGTCCCGATGAAAATCCTAGATTAGGTCCCTTGTAATAGTTGTTGTTTTAGGGACATAAAGTGAGGATAACGGGAATGGGTAATCGGGTTATTGTTGGTTGGTGAAATTAAATATAACTATTTATTGTGGGTTGAAAACCCTATATGTTTACTAGGCTCCCAAGCCTGACCCACTCAGTTTTGTTGTATTACAGGTAGTGGCGCGAGAGCATAAGTTGGATGACTTATCAAGATCTTTTGATATTAGACCAATTGTTATATAATGAAAATGCATCTCTTGATGAAATGCTTTGGTAAATATTATTTTATCATATTTCGTTTTTGGGAACAAATTCCACAACTCTTTTAAATCAAAGGATTTACTCTGAAACTATTTTAAAAAGCATAAATGAAACCGGTCTTTTATGGCCGTGATTTTGGGGATGTCACAGTTGGTATCAGAGCATTAGTTTAAGCGAACTAGGAATTTGTAGGATTTCTAGACTTAAACTTAGAATGCTAAGTGGAGATTATGAGATGTGTGTCTGTCATATTTTAGACACGAGCACTAGTTTATTTTAGGAAGTTGCCTAAAATGCTTTTATGTGCTAAATGTTATATGTTGCCGTATATGATATTATTTGTTCGGATCTATGGTTTGTTGCCAACCGGATCTGGAAACCTTATGTGTTTAGGATTCTAAGCGTGCGACTACGGAATTAGAACTAACATGTAAACGTTTCGGAGTGATAAGGATGATTTAATTATCTATCATGGATGAGGATCTAAATTCACCTTATTCGGTGTATAGATCAAGTATGGCAAGAACAAGAAGCGGCGCTAGAAACGCAAACGAAAACAGGAATCGACCACCTGTAATCGAGCAAATACCTATTGTAGCTGCTGCACCTGAGCCGGTGACAATGGCTGGTGTACAATTGATGATTCAGACGTTGTTGGATCGTCAGATGGAAGAAACTAGACGTCTGCTTCAACAAAATCGTGAAGAACCTTCAATTCAAGTTGAAGAGCCCGAAGTGAACGGAGGTCCGTCGGAAGGAGGAAACTTCAGTGGGACTGTTGGTCAAGCCGACCCACCGATTGTTAGACAAAACAATCGTGATGGAGGAAATGATGGAAGAGGATGTAAATACAAGGATTTTATGGCATCTAAGCCACCGTGTCTATCCGGAAGCCCGACGCCGGTGCAATTTATGGATTGGATCTCCGAAATGGAGACAATGTTTGAAAGTTGCGAATGCAGCAACATGCAGAAGACCGCTCTTGCGATCCCTTTGTTAAAATCTGGCGTGTTGAGTTGGTGGAAGCTGTTAGCTGACTCTATGCCCAAGGGAGAAGCGAGCAAGATGTCTTGGGAAGACTTTTTGGAACAACTGAAACTGCAATACTACTCCGAGCAGGACCTTCTGGAAATCAATAATGAGTTTCAGAATTTGAAGAAGGGAAAAATGAGCGTTACTGAATACACTGCAAGTTTCACAGAAAAGATGAAGCTTATCCCATACCTAGTTCCAACAGAACTCTCAAAGGTCAATAAGTTTGCCCTCGGATTACCAGCGGACTATGGTCCAATGGTTAAGCAAGCAACCACATTGAAAGCCTCCATCTGGGCTGCTAGAAATGTTGAGACCCAGATCAGGGAGAAGGGTCTGGAGAGGTTAGAGTTTGGTGAGAAGAGGAAGTTCGACGGACCCTCGGGGTCCAGCAAAAAGGGTAAATTCTCGAAGTCTAGTTCGAGAGGAGGTGGAGGAGGCGAAGCGAAATGGTGCGACAAATGAAAGAAGAAGCATCTTGGGAAATGTGGCGGGGAAGCCACATGCTTCAAATGTGGAAAGCTAGGGCACTATGCCAACGAATGCACCCTTACCAAGAAAGTGTGCTACGGGTGTGGTGAGGAGGGGCACATCTCGAGGGATTGTCCGAAAAAGAAGGAGGCAGCAAGACCCAACATTCCACCAAAGCCGAAGGCGAGAGCCTTCCAGATGACACTGGAAGCTGCCAAGGAAGAAGCTGATGTCGCTTCAGGTACCTTCCTCGTAAACAATTTGCCTGCCCAAATTTTATTTGATTCAGGAGCCAACTACTCCTTTATATCGCATGAATTTGGTAGAAAACTAGCTTTGCCTGTTGATAGACTAGATAATGCTTTATTAGTCGAAGTTGCTAGTGGCAAGTTTATACCTGTTAGCCATCGTATGAAAAACATCTTAATCGACCTGAATGAGAATAAGTTCCACGAGGAATTATTGCCTATCGAACTTAACGGTTTCGACGTCGTGCTTGGAATGGATTGGCTTAGCGCCAATGATGCCGAAATATTATGCCGAAAGAAGATAGTAAAAGCAAACCCGCCTGGGAAGGAGTCATTTGTGGTGTATGGGGACAAACGCAGAGTAAATTCTGGAATCATTTCGCTAATGAAAGCCAGAAAGTGTTTGGCCAAAGGATGTACATCATATTTGGCATTCGTGATCGATGCTAAGAAGGATAAAAAGGAGATGCAGAGCATTCCTGTCGTGTGTGATTATCCGGAAGTATTTCCCGAAGATCTTCCCGGATTACCGCCTGATAGACAAGTGGAGTTTAGAATAGACTTGTTACCAGGGACGACGCCAATAGCAAAAGCACCTTACCGACTAGCACCGACGGAGATGAAGGAGCTGATGATGCAACTTCAGGAGTTATTGGACAAAGGTTTCATTAGACCTAGTTCATCACCCTGGGGAGCTCCGGTGTTATTCGTGAAGAAGAAAGATGGAAGTATGAGAATGTGCATCGATTACAGAGAGCTGAACAAGGCAACAATAAAGAATAGATATCCGTTGCCGAGGATTGATGACATGTTCGATCAACTACAAGGTTCAAGTTATTTTTCAAAGATCGATCTGAGGTCAGGATATCATCAGTTGAAGGTGAGAGAGCAGGATATCGAGAAGACTGCATTCAGAACGCGATATGGACACTACGAGTTTTTGGTTATGTCGTTTGGACTAACCAATGCTCCAGCAGCATTCATGGATTTAATGAACAGAGTTTGTAATCTGTTCCTTGATAAATCTGTGATAGTGTTCATAGATGACATTATGATTTATTCGAAAAGCCAAGAGGAGCATGGCAGACACTTGCGAGAAGTGTTGGAAGTCTTGAAGAAGGAGAGGCTCTATGCTAAGTTCTCCAAATGTGATTTTTGGATCCGAGAAGTCCAATTCTTGGGTCACGTGGTCAACCAAGAAGGAATAATGGTTGATCCAGCAAAGATCGAAGCTGTGACAAAGTGGGAACAACCAAAAAGTCCCACGGAGGTCCGAAGCTTTTTGGGATTAGCCGGATATTACCGAAGGTTTATCCAAGGCTTTTCTTCGATCGCTACTCCTTTAACAACTTTGACTCACAAAGGAGCTACTTATGCTTGGAGTGATAAACACAAAGAAGCATTTGGGAAGCTAAAGAAGAAGCTATGTGAGGCACCAATTCTTTCTTTACCCGATGGAGTTGAAGACTTCGCTGTCTATAGCGATGCGTCTGGGGTTGGGTTGGGTTGTGTTTTGACCCAAAGAGAAAAGGTGATAGCATATGCGTCTCGACAGCTGAAAGAGCATGAAAAGAACTACCCCACTCATGATTTGGAGTTGGCAGTGGTAGTTTTCGCTCTAAAGATATGGAGGCATTACCTCTATGGCACGAAGTGCAAACTTTTCACTGATCATAAGAGTCTCAAATATCTCTTTAGTCAGAAGGAATTGAATATGAGGCAGCGACGCTGGCTAGAATTACTTAAGGACTACGACTGTGAGATACTTTACCACCCTGGTAAAGCAAATGTTGTTGCTGATGCTCTCAGTCGGAAAGTCAATCTTGAGAGAAAAAGGCCAAGAGCGTTGAGAATAGAAGTTGTCTCGACAATTGTGGAGAGTATAAAGAAAGCTCAAGAGGAAGCTTCTGAAAAGAATGACCGGAAGGAGGAACGTTTGGGCAAAACGTTAGTGTTTGGTACAAACGGTCAAGGACTGAAGGTGTTCCATGATCGTATTTGGGTACCTAAGTCAGGAGGAATAAGAGATCTTCTGATGGAAGAAGCTCACAAAACCATGTACTCAATTCATCCTGGCAGCACTAAAATGTATAGGGACTTGAAACCCTAATACTAGTGGCCGACGATGAAGCTCGACATTGCGAAGTATGTGGCGGAGTGTGTGACCTGTGCGAGAGTCAAGGCACAACATCAGAAACCATACGGGAGTTTAGAACCTTTACCTGTGCCTATGGGTAAGTGGGAAGACATCACTATGAATTTTGTCACTAAACTGCCCAGAACAAAGAATGGTCACGACATGATTTGGGTAGTCGTTGAACGCTTCACTAAGAGTGCGCATTTCATAGCAGCCAATGAGAAATGGTCTATGGATAAGCTTGCGAATTCTTACGTGAAGGAAATTGTGAGGCTTCACGGTGTTCCGTTAACGATTGTATCAGATCGTGACAGCCGTTTCACCTCAAGATTTTTGAAAAGTCTACAAGAGGAATTGGGTACCAAGTTGTGTTTAAGTACAACTTACCATCCACAGACTGATGGTCAGAGCGAACGAACAATACAAACACTTGAAGATATGCTGAGAGCATGTACCCTGGAATTCCAAGGTAACTGGGACGAACACTTACCTTTGGTAGAATTTTCCTACAATAATAGTTTCCACTCGAGCATAAAGATGGCACCTTATCAAGCTTTGTACGGACAAAAGTGTCGTACGCCGTCTTGTTGGCTTGAGGCTGGGGAAAAGCAGTTTATCGGACCGGAGATAGTCAATCAAACTGCTGAAAAGTTGAAAATAATTAGGGAGAGAATGTTAGCAGCTCAGGATCGTCAAAAGAGCTATGCTGACAACAAGCGAAGCCCGATGACTTTTGAAGTTGGAGATTCGATTTTGCTTAAAGTCTGACCGTGGAAGGGACTTATACGATTTGGTAAAAGGGGAAAGTTAAGTCCAAGGTTTATTGGACCGTTTAAAGTTCTTCAGAGGGTTGGGAACCAAGCTTACAAGCTAGAATTACCCGAAGAACTGAATGGGATTCATAACACTTTTCATGTGTGTTACTTGAGGAAATTCACGGGAGAAGTTCCCGACATGATTCCACTTTCGGAACTGAGAATTGATGAGAACAAAAGGTTAATTGAAGAACCAGAGGCAATCGTTGACCGAAAGACTAAGAATTTGCGACGCAAGATGGTCGAGTTAGTGCCTGTCCGATGGAAACAAACGAATGGGCCAAATCTCACCTGGGAAACGGAGAGTGACATGATGAGTCGCTATCCGCATTTGTTTGTTGATGTGTAATTCCGGGGACGGAATCATTCTAAGCTGGAGAGAATTGTAACGCCCGTGTTTTTGGGTCAGACATTAATGATGATGTGATAGTTTAGGTTGACCTTTGTAACCCATTTTGAAATAATAGAAGTGTATTATTTGAGTATTGTGTGTCTTAAATGAATTAAGAATAAAAATAAGCGTGAAAATGAAATGTTAGATAAACCCAATATTAATACACAAAAACGTAGTGGTCGTGACGAGGTTTCCGAATATATAAAGAATGCTGAAATCCGAGTTATAACGAAGAAGTTATGACCTGTCGAAGTTTCGCGACAGAACCGACACGACGCTGAATGACGTAAAATACGAATTTAAGATAGAGCGAGATTTAGCCTTAGTGATCTAAACGAAAGTCGTAGAATACGTTAAACCGAGAGCGTGCATAAAAAGAATGCCCAAATCTGACTTCGTATGAGGAAGTTATGATTTTTCTAAGTTTCAGCTTAGCAGTACGCAGCCCGAAACTCGAGATTGAGATCGAGTGATATTTAGTCAAAACTTTCTAAATGAGAATTGAAGATCTCATCGATAGTAGTCCAACGGTAAAAAGACAGACGAAAACGGACGTCGGATGAAGAAGTTATGATTTTATAACGAAGTTTTCCTGTCTCGGCCTACTAAAAATAATATAATAAAAATAAAGTCAAAATTAGCCGACGGAGTCTAAATGAAAGTTGTAGAGCATAATCTCACCTACGCGTGGATATAAAGAACGTCAAAAACGGAGCTTGCATGCGAAAGATATGAATTTCTGAAGTTCGGAACACAATATTCGAGGCTGTGTCAGAACTCATGACGTGAGCACAATGTTCACGACGTGAGCAAGTGATGGACGTCTTCCAGATCAAGTGGACGAGTGAAGAACGCAGTGACCTACTAGGCTCACGACGTGAGAATTGGAAACTCACGACGTGAATCCCGAATGTTGGCCCTATAAATAGAAATCGAGGGTCAGCCGATTTTGGTTGCCCTATCTCTTCTCTCTCACTCCCGATACCCTCTCTAAGCCCTATTTTAACCCCCCGAAGCCCCATTATCATCCCGAGACCCGAAGCGAGTCCCGAAGCCCGAAGATCCCGAGAAGCAAAGAGTTTCCGAGCCAAAGCTCTGCTTGCGAGAAGCCCGGTGTGTGAAGATATCCCGGTTTCATAGAAGAACTTCTACTCTTAGAGCATTAGTGCTGTCCGATCATCTTCTGATCAAGTGAGTGTATATTCGTTTTCTTCTAACACATAGATATGAAGTATTCTTTATAAAATACGTGCTATGTGTTTATATATTATTTGTTTATTTGAACTAGTTGTTGAATGGATGTTTCGTACATGTTTTAAGCTGTATATAAATGTATATATTTTATCTACTAATATGTTGGGTAGAACATGGGTAGACAGTTGGTATGTGATAAAATAAAATGATGAGAGGCCTCGATGTCGTTGTTGATCTAGTCATCTAGCGGAGTATGGATGACGACCACGGACTCATTCTAGACAGTCCAGTGGAACACTAGCATACTCATAACCTGTAGGTGTTGTGAACGATGTGTTCACCGGTGTACTCTATCCCCCTCATGGATGTCTTTAAGACATCTATTGCTAAGGAAGCCCCTTTGCAGTAATGTTCGTCCCGATGAAAATCCTAGATTAGGTCCCTTGTAATAGTTGTTGTTTTAGGGACATAAAGTGAGGATAACGGGAATGGGTAATCGGGTTATTGTTGGTTGGTGAAATTAAATATAACTATTTATTGTGGGTTGAAAACCCTATATGTTTACCAGGCTCCCAAGCCTGACCCACTCAGTTTTGTTGTATTACAGGTAGTGGCGCGAAAGCATAAGTTGGATGACTTATCAAGATCTTTTGATATTAGACCAATTGTTATATGTAACTGTTGTATGGTCTATCTTTTGTTGTTTATGCTTTTGGTCTGTTTATCGGAACATGACATCCCGAATATTGTTATATAATGAAAATGCATCTCTTGATGAAATGCTTTGGTAAATATTATTTTATCATATTTCGTTTTTGGGAACAAATTCCGCAACTCTTTTAAATCAAATGATTTACTCTGAAACTATTTTAAAAAGCATAAATGAAACCGGTCTTTTCTGGCCGTGATTTTGGGGATGTCACACTCTATCTTAAATTCATATTTTACGTCATTCAGCGTCGTGCCGGTTCTGTCGCGAAACTTCGACAGGTCATAACTTCTTCGTTATAACTCGGATTTCAACGTTCTTTATATGTACGAAATCCTTGTAACATATACTACAACTTAGTTAAGATTATTCATTCTAAATAATCTTCTATCAAAAAGTCATTTTTGACGCTTAACGTCTCTAAATTTACCAGCCCTGATCTACGGGCGTTACAATTATCTCCCCCTTAGGATGATTACGTCCCGGAATCATCAACGAAATAGGGCTTGGGTAATGATTCCATACGATATCTCTTCATCCTAAGTACTAATCGTAACTTCTATGTTTCCTCGAAAGAGTATTTAACTCTAGCGCTTCATGACTGCAGACGATGCTCAATCTTGCATCTGCTTTTCGTACTATGTTGGAATTTCAATCATAACCCTCAAGTTACAAAATAAGTCCTTAATGTGGACTCCTTCTTCTTCTTAGGATAAATACTTTCCTTTATCTATTGCAACAGACCGATGGGTCGTGCTTTAATGACCTCTCATCGCATTATGCAACGCTAAGACTCAGGTCTCTTAGAGTTAAATTTCAGAATGGAATATACCTTCCTTCATATTCTAATGTGATATAATCGCATTTTAGCATGTAGCATTTCTAGCTACTAACTTCTTTAACAACAAGCATGATATCAATGATCGCATTGATTTCAATCTTCTGACTTAAGTCAGACGCTACCTCGAACTTGGTTCTCTGAACCATGTAACATACTCATCGTAGTCAGACTCAATTTGATATGACCTCTAGGGTCGAATAACAACCATCTTACTAGTTATTACCGAAACAAGGGTAATGGCACACTTGAACAAAACAGAATCAATCACTAGCTTCTTGGTAACCTTGTGACTTTCCCTGATCCAAGTGCGAGTCTTGTGCTTCCGGTAGTATATGCATCTACTACCTTTCCCACCTACTCGTACTCGTCCCAAGTATTGTCCCGCAGTCGACCAAGTCACCATACAAGAAAATCATACAATTATTCAACACACCAGATAACAAAACTAGGGTTAATATTATTTGCTTGAAACTATTACACAAAAGTTCAAGTTCACCCTATACTATGCCTCTAATAGGCTACACCATAAGTTATTATTCACACTGCTACTTCATAACTTGATCTTTGGATGTAAAATCTTCATCCTTGATTCCTCGCGTTGTCATCTGTTTCATCAAGGATCATTTGAAATGCTCTTGCCTTTGGCTTTGGCAGCACATTTAGCTTTGTAATCTCCTCCCTTCTTGGGAAGTTTTGCTTGAAGTGTCCTTCTTCACCACACTTAAAGCAGGCTTCTCTTTTGTTTGTGCATGCGCTGGCATAATGACCAGTCTTCCCGCATTTGAAGCAGGTCATTTCTTTAGAACATCTCCCAATGTGCTTCCTCTTGCACTTATCACACCATTGTGCTTCTTCTTCGAACCAGACTTCGAAAATTTTCTCTTCTCATCGGACCTTGAGGATCTTTCAAACTTTCTTTTCTTGCCAACTTCAACCTTGCTGGCGGTTCTTCCCTTAATCATATCTTCCACAGACTTGGCAGCCCAGATAGCTGCCTCCAGAGTAAGTGCCTGACGCACTGGCACCGCATACTCCCATGGGAGTCCCTTTGCGTACCGGTCAACTTTGGTCAGCTCGTCTGGGACTATGCGCAAAGCAAACTCCATCTTGTTTGTGAAGGCATTAGTGTATTCATCAATTGACATGCTGCCTTTTGTCAATGTCAGAAACTTGTTCTCCAACTCTAGCAGATTTTGGGCCGAGTAGAACTTGCGCTTGAATTACACCAAGAAATCTGCCCAAGTCAGTTGATGTGGATCATTAGGGCTTAGGGTCTTCCCCAGAGTGTTCCACCAACGAACAGTGCCACCTATGAACTGACGTACTGCGAACGTGGTCTGCAACTTGCCTCTGCAACCACACGTCATGAAGGCTAGCTCCATTTCTGAGATCCAATCCATCACTCCGATCGGATCCTCTTTTCCAGTGAAGGTCGATGGTTTGCAAGTCAAAAAGTCTTTGTACTTACATCCAAGTCCATCAATTCCTCCCTCTTGTTTGTTTTGTCTGACCAACGGTGGGTTGGCTTGACCAACAATCCCACTGAAGTTACCTCCTTCCGAATGCCCTTCATTCAACTCGGGCTGTTCAATCGGCATTGAAAGTTCTTCACGATTCTGCCGAAGCAGACGTCTAGTTTCATCCATTTGACGATCCAACATCGTCTGAATCATTAATTGTACACCAGCCATTGTTATTGGCTCAGGTGCTGCCGCTACAACAAGTACTCGCTCAATCACAGGTGGTTGATTCCTGTCTTCGTTCACGTTTCCAACTCCACTTCTGGCTCTTACCATTTTTGATATACACACCGAATATGGTGAATTCAGATCCTCAATCACGATAGATAATTAAATCATCTATATCACTCCGAAATGTTTACATGCTAGTTCTAATATCGTAGTCATACGCTTAGAATCCTACACACATAAGGTTTCCAGATCCGGTCGGCAACAGACCATAGATCTGAACAAATAATAGCATCAATATAGCTATCACACAAAACATATAGCACATAAAAGCATTTTAGGCATCATTCCTAAAATAAACTAGTGCTTGTGTCAATTTAGGTGTACTACCTAACATATTCTAAACACACTCCTCACGATCATTACTTAGCATTCTAAGTTTAAGTCTAGAAATCCTACAAATTCCTAGTTCGCTTAAACTAATGCTCTGATACCAACTGTGACATTCCCAATTTCACGGCCAGAAAAGACCGATTTGTTTATGCTTGGTTTTTAAAATCAGAGTAATCTTTTAAAGAAAACAGTTGTGGAATTTGTTCCCAAAACAAAATATGATAAGAATTTATCAAAGCATTTCCTTAAAGAAATGTATTTTCATTATATAACAAAATCTCGGGATGTCATGTTCAATACAGACCAAAAACATAAATAGAACAAAATAGACCTTACAACAGTTATTCATAACTACTGGCCTATAATCCAAAATCTCTCGTTATGTCAGCCAACTTATGCTCTCGTGCCATAACCTGTAATACAAAGAAAACTGAGTGGGTCAGGCTTGGGAGCCTAGTGAGCATATAGGGTTTTCATCCCACAACTTTATATCATATAGATATATATATATATATATATATATATATATATATATATATATATATATATATATATATATATTAGAACTCACAAACTTATATAATTTCACCATATAAAAACAACTCTTATCCCACCCCATCGATCCTCACAACGACACGATCTAAACTCTCGTATCTAAAACCTTCCTCTTTACCTGATCCCTACTCACGGATCTAAAACTAATCTCTTCACTTGATCCATACTCCCGGAATCTAAAACTAATTTCTTCACCTGATCCATACTCCCGGATCTAAAACTAATCTCTTCACCTGATCCATACTCCCGGATCTAAAACCTTCCTCTTCACCTGATCCATACTCCCGGATCTAAAACTAATCTCTTCACCTGATCCATACTCCCGGATCTAAAACTAATCTCTTCACCTGATCCATACTCCCGGATCAATAACTGTGCCCAATCCATACTCCCGGACTAGGGACAATTAACTTAGTCTTAATCCATACTCCCGGACTAATAACAAGTTTATCTCTTTACCTGATCCATACTCACGGATCTAAAACTAACCTCTTGATCTCATTATCCAACTCATCTTTTATCACACACCAACTATCTCATCTACCCATGTTCTACCCAACATATTTGTAGATATAAAATACATATACAGTTTAACTCATTTAAAACTATATAAAACATCCATTCCACACTTATCTTAAATAAACAACAATATATAAACACATAGCACGTATTTCATAGCAAATACTTCATATTTATGTGTTAGAAGAGAGTGACTACACACTCACCCAAAACATATACTTAATACATTAAACAATACTTGTATTAAAATCGTGTTTATGAAAGGGACTATACACTCACTTGATAAGACGATTATCAGGCAGCACTACGACTCTCCAAGTAGTAACTCTTCGGTGAAACCGAGATATCTTCACACACCGGACTTCTTGCAGGCAAAGCTTCGACTCGAAAACTCTTTTCTTCTCAGGATCTTCGGGCTTCGGGATTCGCTTCGGGTATCGGGATGATATCAGGGCTTTGGGGGGTTAAAATAGGGCTTAGAGAGAGTATCGGGAGTGAGAGAGATGAGAAGGAGCAACCAAAATCGGCTGACCCTCGATTTCTATTTATAGGGTGATTTTTCTGTACTCACGTCGTGAGTTTCTAATGCTCACGTCGTGAGGCTTGATCGTCACTGCATGCATCATCACAAGTGGGGTCTGACAGAGTCCAGGTGACGTTTTTCTGAGCTCACGTCGTGAACACAGTGTTCACGTCGTGAGTTCTGACACAGGATCGAATTTCGTGCCCCGAACTTCAGAAATTCATATCTTTCGCATACGAGCTCCGTTTTCGACGTTCTTTATATGAACACGTAGGATGAGATTATGCTCTACAACTCTCATTTAAACTCCGTCGGCTAATTTTGAGTATTTTTTTATTATATTTTTATTATATTATTTTTAGTAGGCCGGGACAGGAAAATTCCGTTAGAAAATCATAACTCTTTCGTCTGACGTCCGTTTTCGTCTGTCTTTTCACCGTTGGACTACTATCGATGAGATCTTCAATTCTCATTTAGAAAGTTTTGGCTAAATACCGCTCGATCTCATAATCGAACTTCGGGTTGTCTACTGCTAAGTCGAAACTTCGAAAAATCATAACTTCCTCATACGAAGTCAGATTTGGGCATTCTTTTTATGCACGCTCTCGGTTTAACGAACTCTACGACTTTCATTTAGATCACTAAGGCTAGATATAGCTCTATCTTAAATTCATATTTTACGTCATTCAGCGTCGTGCCGGTTCTGTCGCGAAACTTCGACATGTCATAACTTCTTCGTTATAACTCGGATTTCAATGTTCTTTATATGTACGGAATCCTTGTAACATATACTACAACTTAGTTAAGATTATTCATTTTAAATAATATTCTATCAAAAAGTCATTTTTGACGCTTAACGTCTCTAAATTGACTAGCCCTGATCTACGGGCGTTACAAGCATCTGTTTAGCAAAAGGCGCCCACGCATGAATAAAACCTCACAATGGATACATTATGCTCCAAGAGAAACCCAACAGTTCCAAACGACACGGAGTAAGCTCATAGCATTACCACCTGAACCAATCGTTAGCTCTGACACAACGAGGAGCATGATTAACCAATCAGCGTGCCCGATCTTGTTGGGTCTGACGCCGTTGTCTTATGTACAGACTGGCATGAGACCTCAGTATGAAAGGCCTCCTCCGCCACCCGAAAAGTAAGCTATTCCTCTCACATACTACCATACACTCTCAGATACTCCACTAACTTGACCGTCAGAGCGTTATTTCGGGACCTCCTCTCGGAGAACGGCTAACGACTCCTTTACTGTTGTGATCTCACATATCTCTTCAGAGTAAAAGATACCCTTAAGGCGGTCACCGGAGATCTAGGTCGCATCACTGATAATTTGTAAATAAACAATTTTTCTACATTAATCTTACTCACTAATATAAGAGTGACTAGTCTATTAGGTGTCAGGCTTTATCATTGTATTAATGAATTTTGTTTATATATAAAAAGTTTATATTTAAGGGCTTTTATTTATTTTCATACAAGGCTTTTACGCATTCGAAATACATGAATTTAGGGTTGTAAACCAACCAAATGAACACGGACAAGGGCTTGTTCATGTTCATTCGTTTAAGTTAGCCGAAGAAACGAACGAACACTAACGGATAAATGAATGATTTTTCTTGTTCATGTTCATTCGTTTAACAAATTACTTTGTTAATGTTTGTTTGTTTATGTTCGTGAACATGATAAACGAACATAAACGAACGAAGATAAACAAACACAATTGAACATATATGTAATGACCTAAAATCAGAGTAAAATTATTCATTTTTAAAACACAATCCACAAGCCCAAAAGTTACTAAAACATTGTTTACAATTCATAATAAGTCAAAACATCCAATCAGAGTATCATTCAACATAAACTGCGGGATGATGTGTACAGTCACACCATCGCTTTTCCCCGCTAATCAGAAGTACCTGAAACATTGAAATCCAAATTGTAAGCCAAAGCTTAGTGAGCTTCGAAAAATACCCCACACCACACACCACACATAATACATATATAATACAAGTATGCATACATGGTTTATTGGTCCTTGACCTCAACCCAACCATGTCGGGTTTGTTGGCACGTGGCCTCAACCCAACAATCCAGGTTTGTTGGCACGTGACCTCAACATTACCATACCGGGTTTGTTGACCTCCAGTCTCAACCTAGCCATACGGATTTGTTGGTATGCGATTTCAAACCAACCATCCATATGTCGACATATATATATATATATATATATATATATATATATATATATATATATATATATATATATATATATATAGACAAATCACACATAGAGGTATCATAGAAATCCTACATCCTAGGATACATAAACTCAATAAATGGACCGACCTTGGTTCCTTCGACCCTTTGGCATAGTGAGAGAACTCACCTCACAATCAAAAGGATGACCAAACAGATCTTTGTTACTCGCACCGACTCTACCGCTCGCCTAAACAATAATCTGGGACCCAGTCACATACTGATAAACCAAAATACTCCAAAAGTCCCCAAAGTCAAACTTGGTCAAAAAGTCAACAATGGTAACAAAGTCAATGCAGACCGAGTACACCCAGCGTACTCAGCGTGTACCCTTGATTCTGATCGGGCTCCTAACAGCATACACTCGGTGGCTTAAAAATCCAACTTTTAAGAACTTAATCCCTTAAGTCATTTCATCCATGTCTCAGGTCTAGTCTTAAAACATATCCCAAACCATAAAGTTTCCAACTTTATGGTTTTACATGCCTAGAACAAACCCAACATCAAAACCCTAACTTCTTAACCACTAAAGCTCTTAATAACTTGCATGGAAGAATCTCAGGGGCCAAGATCATATTTTTTATGACTCAAGACATGGAAAAACGTCCAAAAGGACAACCCAAATGTTCTATAGCATTTCATGCACAAGAAAGGCCATATTTGGGGACAAGAGCTCATATTATCACCATGTAAGTTAGATCTAACAATTTAATCATCAATGTGGGAACTTTATACCTTCTGGAGGTTGAGGATGATGCAAGACTTCCATATCTAAGCTTGCTTCTAGCTTCCAAGCTTCACCAACACCTTCTTCTTCCTTTGAAACACACAAAAACACACTTTCAAGGCTCAAAATGCAACAATGGGGCTAGGGTTTTCAAGGGGCAACGTTTCAAATGATGGAGGCTAGAAATGGGATGAGGGAAGGGGACTTAAGGTGTAATATATATGGTCCAAACCTTAAAGATTAGGGTTTGAGTCCTGGCGGAGTACGCCCAGCGTACCCCGAGTACCCCCAACATACTCCTCGAAACGACATCGTGCCCACTTAACCCCCTTACGCCCAGCGTACCATCCAGGTACGCCCCACGTAACGGCCAAAACTGCCAAATTCCTAACTTAGAGGGCTAGGAGGGGAGATTTACATGGACTCGAGTGTAACAATATATGAACATACACGAACATAAACAAACATATAATATAGTAATGTAATAAAAATAATTGAGAACATAAACAAACATATAATATAGTAATGTAATAAAAACAATTGAAAATATATGAACATAAATAAACTTAAACAAACGAACATAAACAAAAGTTCACGAGCATAAATGAACGAACGAAACCATTATTCATGTTCATTTGTTTAATAAACGAACGAGAATTTGTGTTCATGTTTGTTCATTTAATAAATAAACGAACATAAACGAACTTCCCGCTGAACGTTTATGAACAGTTCGCTAAATGTTCTGTTCTTTTACAACCGTACATGAATTTTAAAATTCTATAAAAGCATTTATGCCAATTTAGACGTACTATCATCTTTAAATAACCTCATATTTTTTTCTTACTACCAATTTAAAATTGTGACAAGTGTTTCTAAAATATTATTCGGAAAATAAAACTGAACACTTGTCATAATTTTAAATTGGTAGGAATATGAATAAGAAAAAAATATGAGGATATTTGATTTATCTTTTAAAATTCCTACTCAGTTCAGGAATTTTTAATGTTATGGAAGCTGTGGTTTTTCCATCTATAAAATAAAATGAACTTTCATTAATATCCGTACAAATTTATTTTTATTGTCTTTTTCGTATTTTTTGCTTTTCGAAAAACAAAAAGTTACAAACTCCTTAAATACCAACCCATTTCATGATGTTGTCCAATCCTCCAAGGTCATAAAGATTTTATCTCGGTACATAAATTTCTCCGATGATGTCCGATGACATGTTGCCTTCTGTATAGAAATCTAAAGAAGTCAAGCAGATAGACGTTGAAAAGTGCACACAGATATTGATAATTAATTTCATTATTTTTGGATCTATTTTAGAATATTATCTCTATACACAACAATCTATGTATCAACAATCTGTGCACTCTTAGTGAAACGATCCACAGCTACCCAAATCATGTCGTGACCGTTCTTCGTTCTGGGCAGTTTAGTCACAAAATCAATGGTGATGTCTTCCCATTTACCCATGGGTACAGGTAAAGGTTCTAAACTCCTATAAGGTTTCTGATGTTGTGCTTTAATTCTCGCACATGTTACACACTCGGCCACATACTTTACAACATCGAGCTTCATCGTCGCCCACCAGTAGTTGGGTTTCAGATCCCTATACATCATAGTGCTGCCAGGATGAATTGAGTACATGGTCTTGTAAGCTTCTTCCATCAGAAGACCCCTTATTCCTCCCATCTTAGGCACCCAAATCCTATCTTGGAATACCTTCAATCCTTGATTATTCGTACGGTCGTACCGAACACCAACGTTTTGCCTAAACGTTCTTCCTTTCGATCATTTTTCTCTAAAGGTTCTTCCCGAGCTTTCTTAATGCTTTCCACAATTGTCGAGACAACTTCTACTCTTAACGCTCTTGGCCTTTTTCTTTCCAGGTTTACCTTTCGACTTAGATAATCAGCTACAACATTTTCTTTACCAGGGTGGTAAAGTATCTCACAGTCGTAATCCTTGAGCAACTCTAGCCAGCGTCGTTGTCTCATATTCAATTCCTTCTGATTAAATAGATATTGGATACTCTTATGATCAGTGAAAAGTTTGCACTTTGTGCCGTAAATATAATGCCTCAATATCTTTAATGCGAATACTACCGCTGCCAACTCCAGATCATGAGTGGGGTAGTTTCTTTCGTGCTCTTTCAATTGTCGAGATGCATATGCTATCACCTTATCTCTCTGGGTCAGAGCACAACCTAACCCAACTCCAGATGCATCACTATAGACTGCGAAGTCTTCAACTCCGTCAGGAAAAGAAAGAATTGGTGCTTCATACAACTTCTTCTTTAGCTTCTCGAATGCTTCTTCGTGTTTCTCACTCCAGGTATATGTAGCTCCTTTATGGGTCAAAGTTGTCAATGGAGCAACTATCGAAGAAAAGCCTTGGATAAATCTTCGGTAATATCCAGCTAATCCCAGAAAGCTTCGAATCTCCGTGGGACTTTTTGGTCGTTCCCATTTCATCATAGCTTTACTCTTTGGTGGGTCAACCATTATTCCCTCTTGGTTAACCACATGACCCAAGAATTGGACTTCTCAAATCCAAAAATCGCATTTGGAGAACTTTGCGTACAACTTCTCCTTCTTCAAAACTTCTAACACTTCTCGCAGATGCTTGCAATGCTCCTGCTGGCTCTTTGAGTAAATCAGAATGTCATCTATGAACACTATCACAGATTTATCGAGGAATGGTTTAAAAACCCTATTCATCAAATCCATGAATGTTGTTGGAGCATTGGTTAGTCCAAATGACATAACCAATAACTCATAGTGTCCGTATCTCGTTCTAAATGCAGTCTTCTCAATATCTTGCTCTCTCACCTTCAGCTGATGATATACTGACCTAAGATCGATCTTTGAGTAATAGCTCTAACCTTACAGCTGATCGAACAGGTCATCAATCCTTAGCAATGGGTACTTGTTCTTTACCGTTGCCTTGTTCAGCTCTCTATAGTCTATGCACATCCTCATGCTTCCATCTTTCTTCTTCACGAATAACACCGGAGCTCCCTAGGGTGATGAACTAGGTCTAATGAATTCGTTGTCCAACAAATCCTGAAGTTGCATCATAAGCTCTTTCATCTCCGTCGGTGCTAATCGGTATGACGCTTTCGCTATTGGTGTCGATCATGGTAACAAGTCTATTCGAAACTCTACTTGTCTATCAGGGGGCAATCCAGGAAGATCTTCGGGAAAGACTTTCGGATAGTCGCACACCATTGGTATTCTTTGTATCTCCTTCTTCTCCTTCTTTGCATCGATTACAAATGTCAAGTATGATGTGCATCCTTTAGACAAACATTTTCTAGCTTTCATCAGGGAAATGATTCCAGAATTCACTCTACGTTTGTCCCCGTATACCATATATGACTCTCTTCCAAGTGGGTTTACTCTTACTATCTTCTTCTTGCATAGTATCTCGACATCGTTGGCGCTAAGCCAATCCATTCCCAGTACGATGTCGAAACCATTCAGCTCAATGGGTAACAACTCCTCGTGGAATTCGTTTCCGTTTAAGACGGTGGCGATGTTTTTTATGCAATCGCTAACAGGTATGAATTTTCCACCGGCAACTTCTACAACTAGAGCATTATCAAGTTTATCTATAGGCAATGATAGTCTTCCACCAAATTTGTGTAATATAAAGGAGTAATTCACTCCGGAATGAAACAATATATTGGCAGACAATCCATTTACAAAAAAGGTACCTGAAGCGACATCTTCTACATCCTTTGTGGCTTCCAGTGTCATCTGGAAAGCTCTCGCCTTTGGCCTTGGTGAAATGTTGGGCCTTGCTGCCTCCTTCCTGTTCGGGTAGTCTTTCGAAATGTGTCATTCCTCGTTACATCCATAACACACCCTCTTGTTGGATGTACACTCGTTGGTGTAATGCCCAGTCTTTCCACACTTGTAGCAAGTCACTTCCTCGCTATATTTCCCGAAGTGTTTATTTTTACACTTCTCGCACCACTTAGGTTCGCCTCCTCCTCCTCCAAAATTCTTCGAACCAGACTTCAAGAATTTTCTCTTCTTGTTGGACCTTGAAGATCCTTCAAACTTTATCTTCTCGCCAACTTCAACCTTGCTGGCGGCTCTTCCCTTGATCATCTCCTCGACAGACTTGGCAGCCCAGATAGCTGCCTCAAGAGTAGGTGCCTGGCGTACTGGCATGACATACTCCCATGGTATTCCCTTCACATACTTATCGATTTTCGTCAAGTTGTCGGGGACGATGCACAAAGCAAACTCCATTTTGTCTGTGAAGGCATTGGTGTATTCATCAATGGACATGTTACCTTTCTTCAACGTCCGAAATTGGTTCTCCAGCTCTAGCAGGTTTTGGGCTGAGCAGAACTTGCACTTAAAGTGTACCAAGAACTCTGTCCAAGTCAGTTGTAGTGGCTCATTGGGGCTTATGGTCTTCCCCAGAGTTTTCCACCAGCAAATAACGTCACCTCTGAACCGACGCACTGCATATGTGGTTTGTAGCTTGCCCTTGCAACCACATGTTATGAAGGTTAACTCCATCTCCGAGATCCAGTCCATAACTCCGATTGGATCCTCCTTCCTAGTGAAAGTCGATGGCTTGCAACTCATGAAGTCCTTATACTTTCATCCGTTCCTCTTGATTCCTTAATCTCGGTTATTCCTCCTAACCACTGGCGGTTCAGCTTGACTAACGGTTCTACTGTAATTCCCTTCTTTTGACGGTCCGTCATTTGGTTCTGGCTGTTCAACATGCATCGTAGGTTCATCCCTATTATTCTGTAACATTTGCTTCATCTATTCCCTCTGTTCGGCTATCATAGCCCGAATCATGGCTTGCACTCCTGCCATTGTGATTGGCTCAGGTGCAGCTGCTACTTTCGGTGCACGCTCAATCACTTGGGGTTGAGAATGCTGATTCCTATTTCCATTTGCGTTTCCGAATCCACGTTGGGTTCTCGCCATGTCGATCTATACACCAAAGTAGGCGAATTTAGATCTTAATTTACGATAGACATGTAAATCCTCCGTGTCACTCCGAAACGTTACATGATAGTTCTAATATCGTAGTCGAATGTTTGGAATCCTGAACACATAACGTTTCCAGATCTGGTCGGCAACAGACCATAGATCCGATCAAATAATAGCATATAAGGTATCTTTATAGCTATAGCATAAACCATTTAACACATAATAGCAATTTAGGCATCTTTCCTAAAATAAGCTAGTGCTTGTGTCTAAAATATAGCAGACACTCATCTCACAATCATTGCTTAGCATTCTAAGTTTAAGTCTAGAAATCCTACAAATTCCTAGTTCGCTTAAATTAATGCTCTGATACCAACTGTGACATCCCCAATTTCACGGCCAGAAAAGACCGATTTGTTTATGCTTTATTTGAAAATCAGAGTATACTTTTAAAGAAATATGTTGCGGAATTTGTTCCAAAAAATATGATAAAGAATTTATCAAAGCATTTCCAAAGAAATGTATTTTCATTATATTAAAAACCTCTGGATGTCATTGTCAATACAGATCAAAAGCATAAACAGAAACAACATAGGCCTTACAACATCTATTTATTCTAGTGGCCTATAATCCATTGATCTCTCATCAGACCATCACTCCTGTGCTCTCTTGCCACTACCTGTATACAAGAAACTGAGTGGGTTAGGCTTGGGAGCCTGGTGAGCACATAGGATTTTCAACCCACAATAATTAAGTTCATTAACTTCGTCAAATCATTCAACCCGATTACCCGTTCCCGTTATCCTCACCTTACGTCCCTAAAGCATCTATTATAAGGGACCTAGCCTAAGGATTTTTCATCGGGATGGACAACATTGCTTAGGGGATTCCTCAGTAATACATGTCAAATAAGGCAACAATGAGGGGGATGGTGTACACCTGGTAAACACGTAGTTCAAATAAACACCTACAGGTTGCGAGCCTGCTAGTGTTCCACTGGACTATCTAGAATAGTCCATGGTCATCATCTATACTCCGCTAGATGACTGGATCATCGTAAACATCGAGACCTCTCATCGTTTTATCATACATCAACTATTTCATCTACTCATGTTTTACCCAACATTTTCGTAGATATAAAATACATATACAGTTTAAATCATTTAAAACATGTATAAATCGTTCATTCAACATAGGTATCAAGAACACAGATAATATGCACACATAGCACGTAGTTTATATTAAATACTTCATATATATATATATATATGTAAGATGAAAGAAAGTATGCACTCACTTAATAAAGTGGTGATTCCAACTTGGATAACGCTTCGCTTCTTAACAATATAATTTCCTTCGACGAAACCTAGTATAATTACCACTAGATTTTAGTCTAATATTTATCGCAACTATTTACGAGCGTTATTATTTTATAAGTGTTAAACAATACTTTTAACCACTATGTACAGACAGGGGCCAGACATGAAACACCGGGGCAGGACCATTTTGGCATTATAGCATTTTTGAAATCCAACAACCCTATGCGGTCCTTCAATCTAGATTTCCCGTACCGCGAGTAGTTAAAAGATATTATAATAACATTTTATATATTATATTTTATAATATTTATATTGTTTATAAGTTCATAATAACGATATTAAATTTAAACCTAAGCTATACTTAAATTAGGGTAAACATAACTTACTTACCGGGAAGTTTGCTAGAAACCGGGCTCTGCGGGGGCAGAACTTTCTGAGCCGAAAAACTCTTTTTCTCAGAGCCTTCTGGCGCTCCGGGGGTTGCCTATTAGCACTAGGTAAGTACTAGATCTTGGGAAGGCTTAGAGAGAAGTTAGAGAGAGAAGTTAGAGAGAGAAGAGAATGGTGAATGAGTGAGTAAAAGAGGCAGCCTTCGCATGGTATTTATAGGGGGACCTGTGGTCCTACGTTGGGCGTACCCTCGCATGTACGCTAGGCGTACTTCGGTGCCAAGGCGTACCAGCTTACGTAGCGCGTACGAAGATACAGGTGTCCGAAGTCTGCTGGGGCGACGTGGCTGATCTGGAGCCTAGTATTGCGAGATCGTGGGGCGTACAGGCTATGTACGTGGGGCGTACATTGTACCCTCGCAACAGCCTTATCAATTTTCTAAATTCTGTAACTTTTTCATACGAGTTCCGTGTTCGACGTTCTTTATATCCACACGTAGGTGTAGACGTACTCTACAACTTTCGTTTAGACTTTGTTAGCTAATTTTGAATTTATTTTTAAATTTATATTTTAAACAAGCCGGGACAGGTAAAGTCCGTTAAAAATTCATAACTTTGTCATCTGATGTCCGTTTTCGTCTGTCTTTTTACTGTTGAGCTTCTATTAACGAGATCTTCGATTCTCATTTAGGTCATGTCGACTAAAAATCGGTCGATCTAAGATTCGAATTCTGGGCTGCATACTATTATGCCAAATGTTAGAAAAATCATAACTTCCTCATACGAAGTCAGATTTGGACGTTCTTTTTATGCACGCTCTCGGTTTAACGTATACTACAACTTTTGTTTATATCGCTAAGGCTAAAAAGCAATTATCGTAAATTTACTTTTTACATCACATAGCGTCGTGCCGGTTTTGTCGCGAAACTTCGACAGGTCATAACTTTTTCGTTATAACTCGGATTTTGGCCCTCTATTATATATCTGGAATCCTTGTCACGACCACTACAACTTTCTTCATAGATATTGGGTGTATCTATTATTTTATTTTTGACTTTTATTTTTATTCTTAAGTTATTATATTTTATAAATAAGTATAATGCACATAAAACCACATAATTCACATAATATTCAAGTAATTCCTCTTTATTACTTCAAAGTAGGTTACAATTGTTGACTCTAACTATTACATCATCACACTAATGTTTAGTCTAGAAACACGGGTGTTACACTTTAGTTGTGTTCTTAAGCATTTATGTTTCAGCAACCATCAACATATAGGTCAGATCACTTAGGGTCACATCGAGATTCCTCATATGAAAGTTCTTAATGAATTGACCATATGACTCAGGAAAAGAAAAAAGAACCAAATCAATGGCTTGCTTCTTTAGGAATATGATACCTATCCTTTCCAATTTGTCAATGTACGACTTCATTTTTCAAAACGTGCGGAGACACATAAAATTTCCATCTTCATGTTTACATGTCAATAGGGCTTGAGTAGTTTCATATCTTTCAAATCAAAGAAAACGTGTCGTTGGGAGAGTCACAGGAGGAGGAGGTGGAAGAGAAAACTTTTTAACCTTTATCAGAATGTGGAAGATCATCTTCAAAAGAACGAGGAAAAACATTTCCAGAAGAACGAGGAAGACCATCATTGTCTTTATTTGACATCTAAAATTTTAGGAGAAGAGAGAATTCAAGTTAGTTGGTCTTAATCCTTAATTATTAACCCAAAATTTAAGTTAAGGTTAGGATCCATATTTGTGATTCGACCTTTGAATAGGGATGCCGTAATCAAATTCGAATCTATTTTAGGTAGGTAAAGTCATCTCACCAATTTCAATCACATGAAACTCCTAGATCTTTTAGATTCATTGAATGTTATTAATGACATGTTTAAACTCGATTATGCTCTTACCAATTGTGATTGGGATGTTAGAGGATCACAATTAAGATGTGAATAACCATGCAAACCTGCTTAAGCACCCTCGATCGATTTATAATCTCTCATTGATGTGCCGGTTAACCACACATGCCCCATCAACAATCATAAACACGAGTTATTTCATCATTTCGCCTTTACAGTCCCAAATTAGTGTGTCAGTTAACCACACACGCTCCACTAACGACTCATAAGGAAACGATGTGCGTTTTCATGGATTAGCATACAATTTCACATTTTTCTTAAAGTAACTAGAGTGAGATTTTTAAAAGGTTTAGTTACTTTGTAGCATCATACTTTTAGAGGTTATGCCTTATCAAACCCGTTCGGCTAACAACCCTCCACCATACAAGGGAGCGGTGGGTGAGAGTGGACACCCATTCAATGGTAATTTTATAGGTCATTATCCTTATACCCCCTTAGAGTATGGCTTCATGAATGAGGCCTACTAATGATTTGACTGACTTGTCTTATACGTATAATATAGTAAACTTTTAATCATATATAGTATAAGGTGTATTTTAAATCTTTTTCAAAGTATGAGGTTTAAATATTAATTATCTAGATTATCATATAATTAATTAATCAGTTTAAACATATTATGAATTTATAATTATCTTTTAATTACATTACTATTAAATTAATTATTAAATTCATAAGAGATAATTCAATTTAATATAACTAATTAAAAAATTATCAAATAAGGATATCTCCTAATATTTAGGGTTTTAAGGATTATCAAACAAGTCATTCAAAATTCGAAATCTAACAGAATCAATACTGGATAATTATCAAAAATAACACCATAAATCATATTAGGAAGATAATTACCGAAAATCTGGAAAAACTGTGCTCACGTCATGAGCACTAAATCTCAAGTCGTGAGATCAATATTTCTAAAAAAAGTTTAGTTCGATTCATCTCATGTGCAATCTATGTTTGACAAGCCGAAGCTCTGATACCACTGATGAGTTTTATAGAAAACAAAATAGTATAATGCGGAAAACAATTAACACTTAATAGGGTAAACGTATCCTATAAAAGATTTATGTCATACACCTTGATAACAACATACAATGAACAACTAAACCTAGTATAACCCTAGTGTAATTCGAAATTACCAAGTGTAGAGTTACATACCTCTTGATTTTTTGTAATAAACAAACTACTTGAATCTCCTTGTAGTGTAGGTCTTGGAAAACTTAACACTAAAAGGATGATGCCTCTAATGGCTCACAGTCAAACCCTAGAACTAGAAGACAAGAGTAAAGAGGAAGGAGGAGATTTTCGGCTAGAGTATCTTCCAAGGAAGAGTATGAACGAAAATTGATGGCCTTGGGGTCTTATTTATAATTTAGGTAACTTAGGGACAAAGCAACATTTGAATAACTAAATAATAGATTTAATCCCAATTCAAATCATTTCCTTATTTACTACCAGAAGGCTTCTGGAAACCCTAAAAAGGTTCCCAAAACCGTCCACCTTGATGGTAGGTTCTAGAATTGTCTTTTATTGCTCAACTATAAACAATTACAATTCACCTCGTGCACCTTTACTTAATTTCAGATTAGTTCTAATTAATAATTAATTAATTCTAATTTATTTCTTATTAATTTAATAATCATATGAATTAACAAAGCAATTTTCTATTTTCAATTAATATATTAATCACATAATATATTAACAAATCATTTCCTCATAATTTCCAATTAGTTTATTAATCATATAATAATCTAATAAATCATTCTCTCTCTATAAATATCATTCTAATCAAGTTCTAGTTATGAGGGCAACCCAAAAAAGGATTTTGCTTCTAATTACAAGAATATACCAATTTAGTTACTGGCTTAGACACTTTAATCCAACATACACATCAGTGGGCCCAACCCTAGGGTGTATTTCAACCCATGATACAATAGTGGGCCCAACCTTCGAGTGTATTTCAACCCAAACATACATGCAAGAGCGACAAAGACAATTAGCATCATACATAACATAATTCAGTGGGCTGACATTGGTGCCTTCGACCCACGAGTATAGTGAGAAGAATCACTTGAACTACTCAACAAAAGCTCAACAATTACCTCAACAACATAACAACCATTCCAAGCTTCCTAAAGCCAAACCGAGACCAATCCTTAGTCAAATGCTTAACTCTACCCAAGTTTGACCAAAAGTCAAACATATCAAAAAGTCAACGGTCAAAGTCAACTCAGATGACCCCCATGTCGTGGCAATTCCTTTGCTACATTGTGGTCACGTCCAGATAAAACAGACGCGATAAGTCTTGCCACCACGTCGTGTGCCTTCCTTGATCACGTTGTGGTTTCCGGTCAGAAAAGCTTTTCTTCAATAAGAGCTTAATCCATAAGGACCAAAGCTAAAAACATAAGATATGATTTCTAATAGCTTCATAATGGATAAAGTTTCCAACTTTATCCATTAGGATAGTCCAAACCACCAATATCTAGACTTTAAGTTTTAAAGGGACCAACAATGCATCTTTCTCAACTAAATTCATTAAGTCCAAGTCTCCAACCTTCAGATTTGAATCAACATGATGATTAGATGGATAAAGTTTCCAACTTTATCCATAATAATGTCTCAAACTTTCAAGATATAAACTTTAATACACCAAAATGACCTAAAGGATCAAGATAACTTACATGGCTAACAGGGAAGGCAAAAGATCATAACTTTCTTGGTCCATAAGGTCCAAGACGCATTCTAAACTGGTCAAAAGATGTTGGAGTCCACTCAACTCCAAGATCACTCATAAAATGGACCAAAAGTTCCAAAAACCACAAATGAAGAGATCTAAAGAACTAAAGAGCAAGATTGGAACTTTATACTCACAATAGTCCAAAAATGTAGTGTCTTTGATGAATCCAAACTTGAAACATCATTCCTTGCAACCAAAAGAAACTTCTTGATATTTATGCTTCATCAAAATATCATTAAAAAGCATTCAAAAAAGGATATATGAGAGGGGAGGAGCATAAATCTTGAAGATGGATGCTAGGGTTTCTCCCAAGGGGTTCTATATATGATGGAGGCTAAGAAAATACCCTAAAACATGAATCCTTACCTTTAAATACCTTGAAAAACTTAAAAATTTTTGGGCTTGGGCTGCATAGTTTTCACCTCGTGACAGCCTGCTTGTCACCTCGTGATGGCTCTCACGTCCTAACAACATTCCTGTCAACTCGTGACAATGGGTTTTCACCTAATTTCACTCCAACTTCAAACAGTCATAACTTGTTTGTTTCAATTCTGTTTTCAACGATCTTTATATGCACGGAAATGTATTGACGAGCCCCACAACCCTATCTAATTACTTTTGACTTAAAACATACCGAACTAAAATCATTAATTCATGCAAGAAGTCTGAAGCATCATTTTTCCCATTTTACCATTGGCTCCAAAACACACATTAAGGGCTTAGATCACTTAACCAACATGATCAATATCTGGTGGGGTCTAAACTCTATTTCCTTGAAGCCCAAGGCCTTCACATGATCGAATTACGGTCCACAATCCCGAAATAAGAAATATCCCGGAACTGGATGTTACACTTACTCTCATAGTCTGAAAATCACAACCTTTCTCCTAGGGTTGGTGATTTTCGAATAAACCCTAATTTATGGGTTTTTCCTTTTGCTATTTGGTATTTGGGCTTGATTCCATTAGAGGGGTTCTCCTTTGGATCCTTCATCTTGTAACAAAATGGCACGCACAGAATCATAAACAAGAGAATATGAGGTTAGTAATATTTTCTATGTTGTTTTCAAAGTTCGTTGCTATAAAAGTAAAACATAGATTCTAGGTTGCATGTGCACTTAAGTATATTAAGTTTTGATTTTTCCGCTACCTATGAGTTGTGTACTTGATGCTAATAATCCCCAACATAAGGTACCACACTTGCTAATTGCTATCTTGTATATAATTCTAATGTAATAGTAAATAAAAAGAACGTTCACTCAAAATTTGTTCTTCCTAGAGCTCTAGCTCCGAGGATAATGACTCATGCAATAAACTAAAATAAAACTTTAGTTTTCCTAACCTACACATTGCATCTCTTCACAAAACCAAGTTAATATTATAGATAGTAAATCATCAAACCCACTTAACCTCATAAATAATGATCATTTCATTTCTAAGTGTTAACCAGATTATCCATATATAATTATAATATATCATAGTAAATCAAGAGATACTTATGTCTCACATGTTTTATAATATTGAACAAGATTCACCAACCAAAACACTATATGTATGCACCTTTGCCTTAATCATGGCTCTTTTGTCTACTAGCATTTTTATTATATGTGCATATATACCCGCGTTTGTTTGAATATTTAAACCATTTGTAGTTAGTCTAAGAAAAGTTAAAGACAATGATAGCTTATGTTGAGTTTGTTATATGGACACAAATTGGATTAAATAAAAGTTAAAGACAATGATAACTTATGTTGGGTTTGTTATATGGACAAAAATTGGATAAAATGGAGTGAGACTCTTTTGAACACTCTGCTAGTGTAACTTTTTAAGTAAAATGGAGCGAAACTCTTCTTAACTCGCTGCTAGTGTAACTTTTTAGGACTAATTTTGAAGATGAAAATGACGATGACATTTGTTTTTCGCACATACAATAGATCAATGGTGATTTATCGTTTCATCTTTTTCGGCATGACAAATTTTTAACTACCATTCTATTGACATTAGTCTTAACCATATTCAATGCAAGCCAACAATACAAAACCGACATGTTAATTATGTTATATCGTCTTATATATTTGATAATTTTTGTAAAAATGTGCTCTTTTCTTTATTATATGAAATATATATGTATAGAATATGACACGTCTTAACTGTCATGCATATAAATATTTGCATTATGGTAACACCATTTTTTCTCTAAAATAAAAAACACATAAATTCGTGACAAAATGCCAAATAACACGAATAAATATGATTTATTATTATTATTATAGTCACTTTTTAATCTTGGGACAACTAAGATAGAATGGAACATGTCTTAAACAACACATAATAGCTTTTTTGTAATGCTAGTGGAAGCTTCAGTCGGGAAGTAGTAGAGGAGTAGTGGGCTACATGGGAGGGTTTGTTGGAGGATTTCCATTTATTTTAGAGAATCATATATGTTTAGTTAAGTTTAATTTTTAAACAAAATTAAAATAATGTTTGAAACTACGGATTATAAGGTTTTTTTTTTTTTTTTTGAACGGCATGTGTATAAAAAATGAAAACATATGCATGTAAACATTGATTCTAAAAGTATATTTTTTTTAAATAACAACTTATTAAAAATATATTGTTTTTAACATATATCTTTTAAAGTTTTAACACTTATCACGTTAAAAGAAAATTAGGAAGCTAGATTCAAAGAATCAATAATTTATATTAAAATATTAAGTATGTAGTTTAGACAGTTTTTTTCTATAATTATTTACTTTAGAAGATATACTTAAATATGTTTAGAGGGGACATAACACAATCTCCCACGTGCACAATAAGCTGAAACATTCCATTAGCTTAATCCCAAATTCAGCTTTGGTCTAACCTAGCAAGCTTAGGTAAAACAAAAAGAGGTAAAGAGCATAAACAAATATCAATGACCGAAACCCTAGGATGGGTCATTTGTTGCATATTAAGCATAATGAATAATTTGTTAAACGTTTGTCGAGTACTCATACATATGAGTTATATGCGCACCTACAACAAAAACTCAGACATTGTACAGAATAAAAAATATTTTTATTTTTATTTTGAAAAGCGGAATTAATTGTTAGAAGTTAATATCATGAAATTGTCAATGTCTGTATTAGAACTCAAAACCTCCAATCTAGGAGGCAAAATCTCTACCAATTGGATTATTCCCACAAAGAGGGTTAGTTGTTAGAAGTTACATTATTTTGATTTTTTTTAAATCCTTCCTAATAAATAAAGAATTTTTTGCCACTTGTAAATTTCTTATGCATTTGGACACATGTAATTTTGTGGTTAATTCTTAGAAATTAATTTTTACTTGTCATTTTGTGGTAATTTTTTATTTTCGTAATTAACTATTTAATTTTTAGGTTATAAAAAGTAATTAATGTGTCATTAATTTGTTTCCCTAGCTATATTTTCAAATTTTAATATGTTTCCTTCATATATATAATTCAAAATTGACATGTTTTTTTGTTTTTTTTAAGTTCATTGTAATTTTAGGCAAAATGACTATATAAAAAAAATAATCATACTTTGTTGTTTTTTATTTATATTTAATGTTTTCTTTAAAAAAATATTTAAAGTTTATATCTTCATATATAATTTTTTTTAAACAACCCGTGTGGTACACGAGATTCACACCTAGTAATTACATAAACAATAGACAATTTAAGGGTTACCCGTGCTTACCCTATGCTCTATACTAAGTCAATCTTTGCATAACTTGCGATTAACTTACGGAAATGACTAGACTGCCCATATATACTATCTTCGGTTTCAAAATATTTCGATTTTTATAATTTATCGTTTTCATTGTAATTATATTTTAGGTAGGATTTTTTCATTATTTTATGATTAATGTTAAAGTTTTGATTGGATTTGTCACAATAACGACTCTTTTGTAATGTTAAAGGATATTATGACCATGGTTACGATGTTGGTTGGGACCAAACATTGGTTTTGGTACTTTGAAGACAAAATTCTTGAACAAATGGTAAGTGGTAAGCAAGATGCATGAATTCTTGCATTCTTTAATTAGAAAGTGATAGCTTTCAAGAAAATCCTTTAATAATATCAAATCTTTCTAAACCCCAAAACTATACTCAATTTTCATGCATGAACTTTATAAAGAAATATGAGTTTCCATAAAATTGGACCCTTTAAGAAGGGCATGCAACGTAATGCTCACAACCCGATATATTAACACACTTAACTTCCCAATAACCATTCCAAGTCCAAATGCATCCATCTCAAAAGCATAATCTTGAACTTGTCAACTCATTCAATCTTTTTTTTTTCAAAGAAAATTGTTATGTAATTTGAAAAGAATGTGGTCTCCAGAGTAAAAATTTTGTAATTAAAAGGGGTTTATCGGTAACTAGAAATGATAATATAAGATCTTTTAATTATATTTTGTGTTAAAAGGTATGTCTTGTATTTGTCACTAGTAATTCACTATTAAAATTCATATATAACTATGAATTTCTAATGACAATTGCAGCATCTAGGCATAATGAAAAGCTAAATCATGTAATTTTTTGACAAAACTGTAAAAATGTCCATGTAGTATGTATTTTTTTAAGGGTTTTCGTTCAAACCCCGGCTTTTTGGCTTCGTGGTCCTTTTGGCCATGTTTCGATGTGGTTTTAGTCCCTTTGAAAACCGAACTTACTGTAATACCCTTATGTATTTATTTTTATTTTTCTTTCATTCTTTATATATATATATATATATATATATATATATATATATATTAAAAAATAGTAATAACCCCTCCCCCCTCTCTCTCCTAAAAAGAACACACACAATTAGTATACACATGACGTGGAGTACGAGAATCTGAACCAATTCTAATTAGTAATCAAGAACTCCACCTAGAAAGAGGGAAAGGATCGAGTTTTTTGCTTCCACCATTTTCCAGATGCTGACATCAGTAATCAAGAAGCTGCCAAAAAAAGCCCTTTATTCTTCACCATTTTATTTGGGTTTTTCTATAAGTACCCCATCTTTTTCCAATCTCACCCCTGATTGGATTTTTTGTCTTTTTATTGTTTTCCTTTTGTTTTTTTTCTATTTTGTTTTTTAGTTGTTTTTAATTCTTTTTTAATTTATATTATTATTATTATTATTATTGTTATAAATTTCGTATAAAATTTTAAAATTCGGACGACATTTTTATTTGTTAATTCTTTTTTAATTTATATATTATTATTATTATTATTATTATTATAATTGTTATAAATTTCGCATAAAATTTTAAAATTCGGACGACATTATAAATTCAAACGGCTATATAAAATCAGTTTTTAAATATTTTTTTATATTTTAATATTTATATTATTACTGTTATTATTATAAACTTCAAACAACATTTTACAAATCGGACATTATAAATTCGAACGACTATATAAAATCGGAATTACAATTGCGTATTGCGTGGTGCATTATACGGATTGAAAACATTTAGTCGAGCACTATACAATGTTTCCCATGCAGCCGAATGTTCTGATCTGTATGTACGGAGAAGCCTGGACAAAACATCAGGCATTGGATATGCTCCTTGTAAATCAACCATTACATAATGGTTAGGGTGAATGTGGGCGATAACGACATATGCAGGGTTTGGTATGTCTTGCGGGCCATATCGATGTGGGAACCACGTTGAAGAACCTTGTTTGCTTAGATAAATAACGATAACACCGTATCTGTTAGCAATGAGTATAGCAGTGTCTGGCATAATCAACCAATACTCCGATACCGCAAAACCCGATCCAGAGTAATTCAACGAGTGACTTATGCGGTTTAAAAAATGAACATCATCATAAATCATAGCATACTCTTGATAGTGTGATAATAACTCGTTGTATAGATCGTACCTAATTTGAAGTCAATCATGTTCACTACGACCAAGAGCAACTGCTATAGACCGAAATCCACAATTTCCATCTCCTTCGACATTTGTAATGTTCGTGACGTATGGATGAAATTGATGTGGAATTTCATTCATAAGTGGGATTGAAGTATAAGATGGTTGATCTTGGTTAAAGTATGAATTGGACATTGAATGTTCGCGAAACGAGTACGTGCTATGCCTCTCTGGTTCCCGATTTAAGTTAAGGTCACTAGTATCCATATTATTTGTTCTATTCGTAGAAAAACTACGTCTACGAGTATTGGTTGTATCGGGGTTTGGTATAGGTGGGGTGTTGTGGCCTACATTTTTGGACTTTTGTTTGCTCAATCGTGGACGTCTACGAGTATAATAATAATAAAAAAAAAAATAAACGAATAGTAATATTTCTCAATATGGGAATCTTTTTAAAATTAAGCTCTTCATCTTATGCTACTTTTTGCAAATTTTCTTCGTAAACTCGGATTATATGCCCTCTTATGGATAGAAATCTTTGTTCCAAGTGGTTAGCTTTTCCAATAAAAAATAATAATAATAATAATAATAATATTATTATTATTATTATTATTATTATTAATAAAAGAAAAAACAACAAAAAAACAAAAAGGAAAAAAACAAAAAAAAATGATGTCTCGATTATCTCAATCAAACAATGATGACATTTTTATTTATATATTATTTGTTAAAAAAGAATTAACAAACAAATAAAACAACAAAAAGGAAAAAAAACAAAAAAAAAAAGAAAAGAAAAAAAAATGATGTCAAATCAAATGTAAAAGTTTGATTAGATTGATGTTAGGGGGGGTAAATTCAGCCAAGGGGGTACTTATAGCGCAACCCTTTTTTTTCACCTATATTGCAATTCGAGTATACAAGAAATATTCCCATAATTTCGTTTGTTTGGTTACCTGCATACACACGTGGGAAGGAGGGTATGATTTTTATGGTATGATTTTGCCGGTATGATTGAATCTGAAATCGATTTTGTCTTTCGTTTATGAAACCAATAACTCAAGACCAAAATCATAGATGCATCTTTCATCTTACCCAGCCACCACCACAAAGAAACACACACACACACACAAACACTCACCCATCAATCATAGGTTAGTAGGAACAAGGAGAGTTGGTAACCGGAGGATGGGGGAACGATTTTAGATCAACACACACCTTCTTGAAACAGTTTCATATTCATGCATATTGATTTCAAAAATAAACACACACGCACAAACAAATCACTTTTTGGGGATAAACACATATACGTAAATTGAGTCCAGAATCGATTTCTGAGTTTTATTTTGTTTCAGAAACGATTTGAAGAACAAATGAATCATATTCAATTTCCGATTTTTTTAGTCTCGTAAACGTTTCAGATTCATGAGTGTGAGTGTGTATTTTCTAAAAACAAACCTAAAAGATCTCGCTACAAATCTGTTACATGCCAGTGGAAGTAGAGAACAAAGGTGGGCGTGGGGGTGGTTTCCAACACTGGCGGCGATATCAAAATTGACTAGAGGCTTGCAAAGACTTTAGCTCAAAGAAGACAATATCCACCCCTGAAACTCAGTCGTAGGTGTGTGCGGTTTCTGGTGAGGTAGTTCCCGATGAGGTGGAGCGTAGGTGGTGGGTGAGTGGGGAAGTGTGAGGGTGAGTGAACAAGTTTATTTTAGAAGTCATGCCCTTTTGAACTTACTTGCAAGTCGTTATCTTGATGAAGAAGGTGAAGAATGAGCCAAATAAAAAAGATTTTCTGCAAATGGTTTATTTGTCTATGAAGACGATGAAACTCACGAAGCTTCCTGTATTTAGTTTTGTTTTTTTAGAGAGAGAGAGACTCCTTCTATTGTTTTAATTATTAAAATATTGAAATAGATATTAAAAAACGTAAAAAAAAAATAAACGGGTATAATAGTTTTGTCAAAAGGACCACGAAACCAAAAAAATCGAGGTTTGGACGAAAACCTAGAAAAAATACATATCACATGGACCATTTTTGTAGTTTTGTCAAATTTGTTTACCAAAAAAAACAAGAAAAAAAAATGTTATTGTATTTAGAAATAATTTCACAAATGATCTTTATGGTTTTAAACTTGCCTCAAAACATCCCTTATGAAACGTTTTTTTTACATGAATGGTCCCTAACTATGGATTGTGTAACATCATAGTTCCTTATGACTAACATTCTTAGATTTTCTGTTAGTTTAATATGAAAAAACCTTTTTACACCTTTTTTTTTATTGTTCTCTCTTTGTCTCTGGAAATGGTTTTTGTGTGTGTTCTTCAACCTAAGAATCAACGATCTGAGGTGATTTCTGCAGAAATATGTGTTCATCTATGAGTTCATGTTCTTGATTTTTTTTTTTAAAAAACCCACCATTCCAAAAATCAGAAATCGAAACCAAAATTCAAAAAGATATACATTTCCAAAAATAAAAAAATAAAATTAAAAAAAAAACAGAAATCTAATGTATGTGTTCTTCAGGAAATAATTTTTATGTGTGTTCTTCAACCTAATAATCGAAGACCCGAGGAGATTTTTTCAGAAATATGTGTTCATCTCTGAGTTCATGTTCTTGATTTTTAAGAAACTTACCATTAAAAAAAACCAGAAATCGAAACCCAAATTCAAAGCATCATTCTAGAATTTGATTTAAATAACCCACCATTGAAGAACCTTGATTTCAAGAACTTAATCATGTGTGTAAGATTGTTATAAATCGTGCTGAAGAAAACCAGATAAAGATGAGCACACACGCACCTTCGAAAAGCACCTCTGCCAGATCCTGCTTAGAAATCCCATTGAAACCTGAGGTTGTTGTGCTCAAGTGGTGGTGATGGCTTTTTAGGATGTGGTTTTTTCTTAATGAACTCTCTCAGACCTTTTTCACCACTTGGGAATCCACGTGTTAGGTTTAATAACTCCTTATCAAATCCATCTCCAAGTATAATTAATGTGGCAAGAACTTCTTGATAAGCGGTAGTGGTGGGTGCAAGTGGTGTTCTTTCTAGTGGGGGATTTTTTAGTTCCTATTGAAGGCATTCTTCTCCATTACATAACCTTCTAGATTTCGTAAAGATTGAATTTTCATATGGGTTTATAGTTTGATGAATTGGGTTTGGCGGAGAAACTGAGATTTGTGAATGAGAGGACCCTAAAGATTTGGGAGATTGAAGGAAGTTTGAAATAAGGGTAAAAATGCAATATCATATGGGCTTAATAACAAATTTTATCAAAATCAGTCAACATATAGTTATAAGGACCATTTGCGTGTGATATTTTCTCCAAAAGGACCTGTTGAATCATAAAAGTGACCCTCTTGAACTCAGCTACTGCAACCATCTCTCTACCGTAACGGTTCAGCACCCGGAGTCAATTTTGTTCATCAGCAACCGCATCAGCAACCGGAGTCAGCTACCGCAGTCAACTTAGCTAGATTACTTTATTTATCTTTTATGTAATACACTCTATTGTCCAGTATGCCTTGCACGGCTGCTTATAGAGCTGTAATCTATTGTAGTTTCTAAGTCTCTATAAATAGAGACTTACTCTCTTTGTATTCGATACTGGAAACCCGATAACTTATGCATTCTATCTGAATACACATTCTGAAGTTATCTCTCTATCTTTCTTCACTCATCTCTTCTTACTTAAATCTTATCATAATTCTGCTGATCTTAATCCCTCTTCGGAGCAAGTCTTTAAGACTTAATCACTAAGCTTGATCTTCCTTATTAACTTGGAGTGAATGCATTCCTTGTTATGAATCAGCTTAAGTGTCTTCTTGATATAACAATTGCTGTCATTTCCATTCCTTTACATTTCCGCAACTAACTCTCTAACTATCTAACTATATTATTGTTGAGCTTTTAGATCCTTTGAGATTAACTATTCCGCATTATACTTGTTCTAACTTTTGTTCAAGTGTGTCTCCAAGTTTTTCTCTCAACAATTGGTATCAGAGCCAAAGTGGTTGCTTTTTGAAAACGGAACTCTGATTTTTCAAAGAGCCTTCTATACCACTAAAGCTCATTTCTTCAAAACAAAAAAAAACAATTTCAAATGGCACAATCATTATCTCTGAATGTTTCCAACAGTGTCGGTGGTTCTAACCGAGCCCCAATACTAGTCGCAAATGAATATCATCACTAGTCACAAAGAATGGAAAGGTACTTGAGAATACTGGGTAGAGATGTATGGTGATCCGTAGAAGAAGGACCACATGTTCTAGTCCTTACACCAGTCCAAACTGACGGCGCTGCAACCAGGCTAGGAGGAGGTCAACCAGCCATGAGCCGTCCCACCAAGGATGATCTCGATAAAATGGAAAATGATGATGTTGCTTTTTATGAAATCTCCTGCGGAGTTGCTCCTGACAACTTCGATATTATCATAAACTGCAAATCAACGAAAGAGATTTGGGATGTTCTAAAAAATCTGTACGAAGGCTCAGAACGAGCACAAGACAAGAAGCTTACTACCGCACTCAACGAGTTCAACAACTTCAAAGCTCATACTGGCGAAAGTTTGGAAGACTCCTTCAAAAGGTTCAACCTGATAGTCACCAAGTTATCCAATGCGGGCACCATCCGCAGTAACCATGAAACCAATCTTCAGTTTCTCAATGGTTTGGGAAGACATTGGACTACGGCTAAAATGATAGAACAAGGTGATAGAAAGATTCACTCCTTGTCACTTTACAAGCTCTATGGAGAGCTGCAAGCTCAAGAATCCACCGTACTCAAAGACTGTGCTGACTTCGGAGGACCACTTGCTCTCATAGCACAAGCTCCACCGCAGTCACCTTACTCTTCCTCGTATGACACTCCACCGCAGTCATACGAAGCAGATTCTGAGTATGATGATGAAGAAGACTTTCAGAAGGCTATTGCCCTGGTTAGCCAACAGTTCAACCGTCTACCACCTCCTTCCTTCCGCAAGAATCAGCAGTTCAACAAACCTCCATTCAACCGTAACTTCGGTTCTCAGAATAACCACTCTCGATTTCCCAAAAGTTCTCATCCACCACCGCAATCTCAGAATATTCAACCAAAGGAGGTACCGCAGTCTCCTCAAATCACTGACTCCGGTACTCCTTCAGAAGACAAGACTGATGTTGTAATTTGTCACAAATGCAACAAAGAGAATCACTTTGCACGAGATTGTAAGGCCAATGTAGTGAAAGACAGAGCATTCTACCTTAGAACGGCTCAAGAGTTGGAAGACAAAGAAAAAGCTGAAAAGGCAAGGGCATACGTGGCCCATGTCAAAAGAGACCATCAAGTCTGGTCATCCGGAGACGAAGATGAGGCCATCAGCAGTGTCAAAGGAAAAGGGAAAATCTGCATGCTGGCCACTGCGGATGATGATGGGTCTACAATGTTGAACAAGAACTGCTGCTACATGGCAAAGGATGGAACTCTAAGCATCGTCGAACAGGTAAAACTCATGATCCAAACTCTAAATTATAGCATGCATGACTGTCAGCCTTACATAGATGATCTTAATGACACTTGTGATGTCGTCCTTACAGACTATAATAAAGCCTTAGATGAGAAGAACATTGCGTCCCAAGAGATGTTCCACGTGAGAGGACGACTGGATAACAAAAGACTTAAGATGGCTATGTTAGAGAAGGACCTAGAGTTAGAAAAGGATGCAAGAATGTTAAGTGAAACCCAATTAGAGATAGCTTTGAACCAGAGAGATTTAGCTCAGAAAGAAATTTTACGCTTAAATCTCTTAATTGAAAAATTGTTTAATGAAAGTGAAGCTATTGAAAATTTGGTAAACAATGGAACCGTGGACAATACATACAATTGGGGTTGGTCAAATGGATATCCTACCGCAATGGATTCCTCACCCCGGTTTAACAAAGACATACTGTATGTCCCTCCAGACCGAGAATTTCATTTCCCTGTCAATGACAAGACTTTTCCCGAAGATATTAAAACTCACTTCGGTAGACTGCACAATTTAAGCAATAATTGTGTCATTGAGGAAATTGTGCCGGAGGTTTCGGGTCACACATGTGATCAAATTCCTATCTGTGGCACCGTCTATCCAAATTCTCAAACTTCATCCGTAGTTGATGAAGAGATTGTTGTTGAGGGCCCCGAAGTCTCAAAAGACTTTCCATCTCTGTCCTCAGATCGCAGTGTATCTCACGGTAGTCAAATGTCCCACAAATGTCCCACCGAAGTCCCATCTAAGACTTACTCAGCGGTAGTCAAGTCATCCCTACCGCAGTCATCAGTTCAAGGAACTGTAACTCTTCAGCCAATATTTCATGAACTACCTATAGAAAATTTTGAAGTACGTCAATGTTCCCAAATTCCTGAATCCTCAACTTCTGATGACTCAAGTCCGCGTTTTCAAAATCATTCTAAGAATTCCAGGAAACCGCAGTTGAACAACAATGACTGCGGTTCACCAAAATCTTTGGCAAAAAAGGCTTTTAAAGAAGAAATCAGATCTCGTGGTACTAATAGACAAACTTTTTCAAAAAACAAGAAGCAAGTCAGATTTCCTAAATCCAAAAGTCCTGAAAAATTTGTTTTCTCTCACTACATTTCAAAAAACTCTTCTTTCAAGAAAACAAACAAAAAGGAAAGTCCAGTTTCAAAAGTCATTCCTACTCCTTCTGACACAACCCAAAAGGGTGTTCAGTCTTTTCGAAACTATGTTTTTCAGGTCTATTCCTCAAATGATCCTAAATGGAAAGGTATTTTACCCACTCCAACACTTTTAAAGTCACGTCAAAATTTCAAATGGAAGGGTATCTTACCAAATCCATCAAAAAGAATTCAGAAATCTACACGTGCTAAAACCTTTCAAAAACAGACTTTTTCAAAACCCAAAAACACTCGTGTCAGGAATTACCCATCTCGGACCGGTAACAGATCCAAAACATCCTTAAAACCGCTGACCAATCACAGTGTCAGATCAAAAGACAAAATCTCCTTTTGTAAATGTCAGTGTAGTTGTCAAAAGGTTTTATCTCATGTCGAATCGAGTCAGAGTCAGGAATCTCGTATTTTTTCAAAAAATCACAACACTCCAAATCTACTCAAACACCCAGGACTAGGCTCAAAAGTTGACAAGAGACCTGTCCCTGCAACCTCGGACCATGCATCGTTCAGAAACACATCAATTGTCCCAGGCTCCAAACTTGTTTGGATGCCTAAACTAACCGTGTAATTCTCAGGCTTTGTGCAAGGAGGAACAAGAAGAAGAGTGGTTAATTGACAGTGCTTGCTTCTTGCACATGACCGGAAGGTTAGAGTACCTTCGGGATTTCAGGCCTATATGCAATGGTGGAAATGTCACGTTTGGTAACAATACAAACGGTGTCATCCGAGGTTACGGTGTTCTCACTACGGGGAACTTTTCCATTCATAAGGTTGCTTATGTAGAAAGCCTTAAACACAATCTCATCAGTGTTGGCCAACTATGTAAAGCAGGACATCGTGTTGAATTTGATGATCAGTTTTGCTACGTAATGACGAATGATAGAAACACTTGCCTGATCAAATCTCGATCCGAAGGTACCATGTACCCTTTGGATGTTTCTCTAATCATTGGTAGACCGCAGTTGTGTTTCTTGTCCAAAGCTGTATCCGAAGTCAGCTGGCTATGGCACCGTAAGCTAGCTCATCTCAACTTCCGGTACATCAACAACTTAGTCACTGGAGAACTAGTCCGCGGTCTCCCTATTCTCAAATTCAGCAACGATACTCTCTGTCCGGCTTGTGAATGTGGTAAGCAGTCTAAAGCAAGTCACCCTCTGATAATGGACTCTTCTATTTCTGAACCACTGGAGCTATTGAACATTGATCTCTGCGGTCCATCAACCGTAGCCAGCCTCCACCACAAGAAGTATATACTGGTTATTGTTGATGACTATACACGCTTCACATGGGTCTTCTTCCTTAGACTCAAATCAGAGACACCGCAGATTTTCATCAACTTCATCAAAGAAATCGAACTTCAGATCAAGCTTCCAGTAAGACGCATCCGCAGTGATAATGGAACCGAGTTCACTAATCATCTTCTCAACAGTTTCTTGGTGTCCAAAGGCATTTCTCACAACTTCTCAGCACCCTACACACCGCAACAAAATGGTGTAGTAGAAAGAAGGAACCACACACTGGTAGAAGCAGCCAGATCCATGCTTAACTTCGCCCAACTTCCTCTCTACTTCTGGGCTGAAGCAGTAGCAACCGCATGCTTTGTCCAAAACCGAAGTATCGTGTGCAAACGCCTCAATAAAACACCATATGAGGGCCTTAACAACCGCAAGCCCAATGTTCGCTTCTTTCATATTTTTGGGTGTAGATGCTTCGTGATCAACAACAGAGATCAGCTCAACAAGTTTGCACCGAAATCCGACAAAGGCATCTTCCTTGGTTACTCCACTAACAAAGTTGCTTATCGAGTGCTCATCAGGCGTACAAGGCTGATCATTGAAAGCTTCGATGTGAAATTTGATGATTCTCACATCCGCGACGCCCCTCCATCTACTGAAACCACCGCAATCATGGAAAGTGACATTCCTGCCTCTTCAGGTCCCTTGAATCTAGTTGAAGTCAACTATGAGGATCTTTTCGATCCTGTTGAAACGGCGAAACTATCCGAAGTTCTTGTGTCACCCGCAGCTCAACAACAACATGCTGATGTTTCTGGACCATCTCTATCTGAAGTAGCCTCTCTCAATACTTCCACCTCTCCGGTTGAGGGGGAAAGCTCTACTCCGGATCTAGCCGCAACCGTCGAGGTTCCAGTACTTGATGTTGTTCAAATTCCTGCCCGCAGAGAAGCATTACCATCAAACGTATCTTCAGATTCGGATGATGAACTCATAGAAAATATCGACACTAGAACCGATCCAAGGATTGTCACTCTCCCATCCGCAGTCCAGGGGGAACCTTCTCAGGTTCCAGAGGAACTCTCATCCGCAACCCAGGGGGAACCTCTCCCAACTGCTCAAGAAAATTCCGTTCAAATAGATCAAGATGACTCAGCAGGATGTTCTCAAGTCCAGGGGGAACTGCCATCTCCAACCGCAGATTTCTCTGACATTCAAGATATTCCCTCTACCACAGCTGGTGATTATCTGCTGCCACGTCTTCATGTATGGACGAAAGACCACCCACCAGGTCAAATCATTGGGAACCCATCCGCAGGCATCCAGACTCGATCTTCCAAGGACCTATTTGATCACTGCCACTATGCAGCATTTATGTCCTCGGTAGAACCCAGAACGATCAAAGAAGCATTGCTTGAACCTGACTGGATAGCCGCAATGCAAGAAGAGCTTGAAGAATTTCAAAGAAATAAAGTTTGGCAGCTCGTTCCGAAGCCACGTGGTCACTCCATTGTTGGCACTAGATGGGTGTTCAAAAATAAGTTGGATGAATCTGGTGCGGTAGTCAGAAACAAGGCAAGGCTAGTTGCAAAGGGGTATAGTCAACTTGAAGGCATTGACTACGATGAAACGTATGCTCTGGTAGCACGCATGGAAGCTATCCAGATCTTTCTAGCATACGCAGCCCACAAAAACGTCAAGGTACACCAAATGGACGTTAAGAGTGCCTTTCTCAATGGGGAACTAAAAGAAGAGGTTTATCTTCAGCAACCTCCAGGCTTTGAAAATGTTGAATTCCCAGACCACTGCTACAAGCTTGAAAAGGCAGTCTACGGTCTGAAGCAAGCCCCAAGAGCATGGTATGAGACTCTTTCTGAATTCCTTGTCTCATCCGGGTACAAGAGAGGAGTGATTGATCCCACACTATTCAAAAAAGCAAATGGCGACCACCTTATGATGGTACAGATATATGTGGATGATATCATCTTTGGTTCGACTGATCAAGACATGGTGGATGAATTTGCTAAGCTCATGACCAACAAGTTCAAAATGAGCATGAATAGAGAGATTAACTTCTTTCTAGGTCTTCAAGTGAAACAAGTACTGCAAGGCATGTTCATTCATCAAGAGAAATACACCACTGAACTATTGAAGAAATATTCTATGGACAACTGTTCATCTGCTAAGGTCCCCATGGCCTTCAGTTATAAGATCTCTGCTGATCCCTCAGGCGAATCTGTGGATCACAAGACTTATAGAGGCATCATCGGCTCTTTGATGTACCTCACCGCAAGCAGGCCAGACATTGTCTTTGCAACTGGTGTATGTGCAAGGTATCATGCTGACCCAAAAGTCTCACATATGACCGCAGCCAAACAGATACTACGGTACCTGAAAGGAAGCAAATCTCTTGGTCTATGGTACCCCGCAGGCAATGACTTCAGCCTGCAAGCTTTCACAGATGCGGATCATGCCGGATGCAAGCTCGATCGAAAAATCACTTCAGGAGGATGTCAATTTCTGGGTGAAAGACTAGTCAGCTGGTCCTCAAGAAAACAAAGCTTTGTCTCTCTATCAACTGCAGAAGCTGAATATGTGGCCGCAGCCAGCTGTTGCTCTCAAGTCCTTTGGATGAAAACTCAACTAATGGACTACGGGTATAGAATGTTGCGGATACTGATCTACTGTGACTCTGAAAGTGCTATTGCTATTTCTCACAATCCAATTCAGCACTCCAAGACTAAGCACATTGAACTACGGTATCATTTCATCAAAGACCACATCTTAAAAGGTAATATTGAACTCATCTTTGTCCCTTCTCATGAAGAGATTGCTGATGTGTTCACAAAAGCGCTCGATTCAACAAAGCTTAACACCTTCCTGCAAATGTTAGAAATGATGAATCCAGACCCGCAATTCTTTTTGAATTGTTAGCTACCGCAGACCATCCTTGGTCTCTGTTGCGGTTCTAACTGAGAATTACATGTGATAGATGGTTTTGGTACCGCAGTCTAGGTACCGCAACCATATATCATACGTATCTCTCATGGGTCTTTATGGTCTGTTATTACTAATCTTTGTGCAAGTGTTTTCCTCTCAGTTTCTCACTGCAGTCTTTCCTTGTTCATCCGCGATGACGTTTCTCAACCGCAATGAAAGTTCCATCCGCGATGACATTCCCAACCTCAATGAAATCTCCATCCGCGATGACGTTCCCAACCGCAATGAAATCTCCATCCGCGATGACGTTTCCAACTGCAATGAATTTTCCATCCGCGATCATCGTGATAATTTCTCAACTGTTTTATCAACTCTTGAATCTTTGTGTGCTATTTAATGATCCTTCATTAAGTTAAACATTAAAGACAAAAAACATTCTCTTTAGAAACTGTCACATTCTCTTTCTGAATAATCCTTGTATCAGACCTATTTTAGGGATGATGACAAAAAGAACGTTTTTCAATAAACTCATCCTTAATTTGTCCTTTCCTCTCCCTAATACGTCTCATCCGTTACAACTTCCTCTCCCATCACCCCCACGATCACCTGACGTATTGACATGCGTCTGACTTTACATTAAATGCAAAACCCCTTTTGGAAATCTCCCAAAATCTTTTCAAACCCGTTTTAATTATGTGTGGCTGAGATTTAATCCAAAATTCATAGATTCCCCCCAAAACCCCAATCGATGTTTTACCCTATCCTTACCATTTACCTAGGGTTAAACATTTTTCACCCCCCTTTATAAACCCATCTTCTTCCCCAACAATACTTTACGTTTTCTGAATATCGATTCTTTCTCCCAAATCCTTCAAAACCTTCAAAACTTTCAAGAACTCTGTTTTCTTCTCTCAAATCTTCAACAATGGTGAAATCAGGTGCATCAAAGAAGCAATCCAAGGCTTCAGGTTATGTAAATCCAATAGGTTCCGACTCTCCAACAATCACTTCAAGTAATTTCAGAGCAATATTTGAAGATCATCCTTCATATAATGCTCCCATCAAGCTTATGATCAAGTTTCTTAGGAACCACCCTCTGTTTGGTCCATTCGATGCATTTATAGACGTTGTTCCAGTTTCGACTCTATTCAAATGTGCGTTCTCTACATATCGCCCAATGGAAAACCCCCAAGAAGTTCACCTCAATCTCATGAACGATTCTTTGGTCATCTTGTCCAAAGAAAAGTTCTTAAATGCCATTAATCTTCTGGTTCACCCTTCCATCAAGATTTTCTCACCTTCAATGGCAGACGTTACATCCGCACTCTACCAGATGGGGTATCAGAAACCAATTCGAGGGATTGGTGAGTTCAAAAAGAATCAGCTGCCTGCGGTATGGCAGTTTGTGTGTCACTTTGTCATCCGCTGCCTATCCGGCAGAACCGGAGGCATCGACAACATGGGACTGAAGCTACTGGAATTAGTATGGATCATCTACACAGGCCACGACGTAAACTATGGACAAATCCTTTGGGACGACTTCATCCAATACATTCCCAAAGAGCACCCGAAGGAGAACCCAACCGAGCTCATATTTGCACGGTTCTGGTCACTTTGCATCTCAGACTTACATGCAGATGCTGGAATAGACATGGGTAGTGACATCAACTTTTTCGTCTCTAAGGATCTTAAAAGGTACAACCCTTCTTCTGATCAAATGATATTTGGACCGATCCGCAGACTCCCTACTCATATCCTTTCTTCTCTTGGTCTTGAGACTGCTGATGTCTCAGACCACATTGAGGCTACGGAGGGTATTGCCCCATACCCTCCTACCCCGCCTCTTCCATCTGCAACCATTATCCCTCAGGGTACCGCAGTCCCCTCTTCCACAACACTATCCAATCTTTCTCAAAGAAGAAAGCAGTTGGCAACCAAGAAACAAAGAACACCCAAGAAGGATGCTCCTAAACGAACCGCACCCACCAAGAAACGCAAAACAAAACCTGCCCCAACCGTATCTAGCAGTGATTCAGATGAGGATAGGCAAGCGATTTCTATCCTCAAGACACGGAAAACAACCGATACCACTATCCATATGCGTGACCGGACTAATGCTGAAGCCTCTCAACAGGCTCCAGTAGTCCTTGGGGTGCCCGCACACCCATTCGACACCACCATCATTTTCCAGTCAGACTCAGAAAGTGAGTCTGATTCTCAACTACGTGGAGACTCCCCCCCAGTGCACTCCCAAGAGGATGACACTGGTTCACGCCCTAAGGTCTCCAGGGCTTCCCGACTGCATTTCTTTTCACCAGAGGAGTTGCGCTCCATCCTTCTTTCTGTCACCCAAACACTACAAACACCTTCCCACCCGCAGAGCACTTCTTTCACCCATGCCAGAACTGAGCAGAGGCCACACTTGACCACGGGTCAAGGAGACCGAGGAAGCTCAGGAAATCCTACTTTGCTTTCATCTTTTACAGGTGGTTTAGGCACGGTGAGCACAAATGTGCAAGGATCCATGGACCCGAATGACACTTCGGTGCGCTTTGAAGGATTTGACGGTGATGCATCCAATGACTCTTGGTTACAGTACAATCCGGTAACTGAGTCAGACAAGAAGAAGTATGATGCGTTCCAAAGGGCTTTCCAAGCCCGCAAGGAACAACAAATCAAGCAGCAACAACAGAAAGAACAGGAGATCCAGTCCGTGGCTAGGTATTAGGCAAATGCCATCAGCAATGCCAGTACCGTAGCCACCATTCAAAAAGTTCAGAACTGGATGGATCAGTTGGCTGAAACAATTTCAAAAGCTCAAGCTTCAGGTGCAGCCGCAGGTACCTCCAAAGTTCCTCCTACTCCAACTCCTATTCCAACTCCCACTCCTACAGACCATACATCTCAAGACGAAGGACCCGCAATCGAACTCAGTTCAGCTCCAACCTTCGGTCTTGATGATGACAACATTCAAGAGGTCAACAAGCCCAACCCTTCAGACGATGACCTGATGATGTTTGAAGAAGAGGAGTCCAGCGGTTCTCAACATTCGACTTCCAAGCCTAAAGAGAAGAAGAAAAAGAAGAAGAATGTTGTCACCCGGAAGGAGTTCATGAGCCTTCAAGCCAAAATCGATCAGATCTTGGCTGCGGTCAAGCCTACTCAACCGCAACCGGAAGACACTCCAGGACCGCAGTCACTAATTGAAAGAATTGAACGACTGGAGACAAGGGAGCGCATGGCTGCTGAATGCATCTCTCTCAAAGTAGAGATGGGGATCCGGTCCCTTGACAATAACTGCAAGGCTGACCACAAGGACTTCATGGCTGCAGTGGAACGCCTCATCACTGAGGTGACCGCAATCAAAACGAATCTTCAAGCGGCCCTCGCGGATCAAGCCTCTCAGTCTCAGAAATTGATAGATGAGACTCATACTGCTTATGAGTCCAATATCTCTGTTCTTCAAGCAACCATCAACAGACTGCAGAAATCCCTTTCCTCCAACTTCCATGGCCCTGAGATTCTCCAACTCACCAAAGAAATCCACAAGTTGCTCTTCAGCTCCTCCACTCCAAACAACCAACAATTGGCAGAAGCTCTCAAAGCTCAGTTCCAAGAAGTCTTCAACAAGGTGGATGGACTTAAGCAATGGCTTGAGGAAGCACCGGGTTTGCATCCCTCAAGAGGGGGAAGTGATGAAGAACAAGAAGTCCATCACTCTGATACTTCTATTCATCAGAGTCCCCCCATCATCACTGAAAAAATTCCTACACCACCGCAACCATCTCAACATACTCCATCTCCTCACACTTCACCTCCAAAAGATACTCCCAAAAAGCCAGAGACTCCTCCGCACTTCAAGAACTTGGCTGAAAACATGTCTTCTCCAAGCACCACAGACTCCCCTGCTACCGCTCAAAGGAAGCATGATTGGAAAGCAGCCAAGCTGGCAGAGTTAATTTGGAGAGAATGCGGGTTTGACACCATGATGGATGAGTCCTTGATCAATTCTTGGATCAATCCGCACCGCAGGCTCCTAGACGAAGATTACAGACCGCACCTCACTTATGCTGAATCCCCTGCTGATGGATACTGAGATATACCAATTTCTCCAAATGCCAAGTACTTCACTGTATTTGAGCAGTTTGACCAAAGCCTTCCAGATCACAAGAGACTGCCAATGGAGTTTGAGAGACTTAGTCTTTTTCACGCTAAACATGCCTCCTCCATTGAAAACATATGGTCTAACGACAGACCATCCGCAGTCAAGAACTACAAAGTCAGGAAATTCATGAAGGCTGACTACATCCAGTATACCCTCACCAGAAGGGAGCATGACTACATCCGCACCCAGGCAGACTTTCCTTGTATGAATCCGGAAGAAATCTTCCTTATTGCCAGGGTGTTCCAAAACAAGTCAGAAAAGCATCCTAAAATGCAGATAGCGCTTGAAAAAGCCAACTCTTTTCTGAGGGATACAGTCTGTGACTTTGCCAAGATAGATGCGGATATCTACCCCACCATCCTCAAGAAGTTTGATCTCCCACCTTTTGAACCTGTGCCAATGCCTACCGAAGGCTTCCAAGAAAGATCTCTAGGCGCAACAAACTACCCTGAACTTGGAGTCATATTCAAAAGGAAGACTGACAACGTCAAATATTTCATTCCTATGACTACCATGCACCGCCTGACCAAGAAACAACTTGACATCTGCCGGACCGCAATTGAAAGATCAAAGCATACTACCGCAGAAGTCAAGTTCAAGATCACAAGAAGAATCACATGGTTGGAAAACGTCAGGAAGTTCTGGTGGATTTTGATTAAGTTCCTCAAACTTGATAGCTGAACCGGAGTTAAAGAGGTCACTTAGGGGGAAATTGTTGAATCATAAAAGTGACCCTCTTGAACTCAGCTACCGCAACCATCTCTCTACCGCAACGGTTCAGCACACGGAGTCAATTTTGTTCATCAACAACCGCATCAGCAACCGGAGTCAGCTACCGCAGTCAACTTAGCTAGATTACTTTATTTGTCTTTTATGTAATACACTCTATTGTCCAGTATGCCTTGCACGACTGCTTATAGAGCTGTAATCTAGTGTAGTTTCTAAGTCTCTATAAATAGAGACGTACTCTCTTTGTATTCGATACTGGAAACCCGATAACTTATGCATTCTATCTGAATACACATTCTGAAGTTATCTCTCTATCTTTCTTCACTCATCTCTTCTTACTTAAATCTTATCATAATTCTGCTGATCTTAATCCCTCTTCGGAGCAAGTCTTTAAGACTTAATCACTAAGCTTGATCTTCCTTATTAACTTGGAGTGAATGCATTCCTTGTTATGAATCAGCTTAAGTGTCTTCTTGATATAACAATTGCTGTCATTTCCATTCCTTTACATTTCCGCAACTAACTCTCTAACTATCCAACTATATTATTGTTGAGCTTTTAGATCCTTTGAGATTAACTATTCCGCATTATACTTGTTCTAACTTTTGTTCAAGTGTGTCTCCAAGTTTTTCTCTCAACAGGACCAATGATGCTCTAAATTTTGTTGAAAGGGACCATTTATCACACCCCCAAACCGGAACGGCAGAAACATTTCGGGGTGGAGGACGTCATGTACAGTATCACAATAATTGCATAATAGTAATCAAAGTACAACAACCATATATTGAAAAAGTATAAGTTTTTATATATGTGTTCAAGTTATTTTATACATGACACCAAAAAGTTAAAAGACATGAGTCAATGAAGCTCCGTCTTCTCAAAAATTCGTGGATGTACCTATCTACTGATTTCCTGAGAATACAAGTAGTTTTGAAAAGGTGTCAACAATTAAGTTCGTGAGTTCATAATCATGTTTGTAACTGAAATCTGTTGTTTGTTCCTTAAAGATGTAAGTGTGTTTTTCCTAGAAAATCCTATATTTTCTGTTGTAATATGTGGTACTCAAAACATGTAATTGTTATTGTACTCTGAAATGGTATAACTTAGTTTTAGTTTACATAAAACCATAAAAAGTATGTTTTCTCTACACTGGAATAGTATTCTGTGTTTGTACTCATATGAACATAGTATAATTGTAACTATCTGGATTTATCAGTTGTACTTGTAAAATACTGTATTATAGTTTTATTATTTAATAAAACTATGTGAAGTTGTTTACTTATTCATACACTAATCGTATAGTTCAATACCAAATTGTGAGTTATTATAACCATGTTTGATGACCTAAGATGGCCTGAACACGACGTTCTTCAGGCGTCGCAATCGGTACGATATTTGTCACCACAAGCCTGCCGGCCTAGCTGTTGCAAGCAGCTCTGGTGCGGGATTGTAAGTCTCGTATAGATCTATACACAAGTGTCACGCTCTCCCTCCAGGAGACTCTGGTTATAATTTCAGGACTTGGTTGGTACTTAGATAAATACTTGAAGTAAGTCTCACAAATGCTATATTGACGGTTACGTGTAGAATAATGAAAAGTTACTTTGTAATAGATAAACTGTAAGTATATCTCATAAACTAAATGTAGGTTCCATCATGTTACTTGAAAAGTTACTTTGTAATGAAGAGTTACTTTGTTTTCCATAATGTTTCTCTGATTAAGTAAAGTAGTGCATACGATTCATATTGTATTCTAAGCTTTGAAAAGTAATATGTAAGTCCCATAAAGTATACCTATTATAGTTTATATGTTTATGTTTTACTGGAATGAAAACCTCTGTTTAACTTGTAAAAGTTGTAATATGATTGTTTCCGTGAAATTCAACATTTATGTCCAAATAGTACAAAACAGTTTGTAAAATTTATAATTTTTGTTTAACGAGTTTAAAATCATTTTATACTTATATAAATATAATATTTATATAATTGTGATTAAATAGGCAGTCGAATAAATAATTCTACCCCAATCCCACAACCAAACAAGGAACATGAAATGGAGTCAAATTATCAATTCTAATCCTCTTGAACCCTAATTATATAATTTATACATATATAAATATATATTTTTAATAACGACAACAGTTAATAAAATATTGAAAACATTTAGATATTAACACAATTTTTATTGTGTTACACTTGTATTCCCCTCTCCCCCCACCCCCTAAAACAGTGAAAATCATGAAAAGTAGGGGTACGAACTCACCTCATGTGTGAGTTCCCGGTTGGTTACGAAGTGGTTGTGACGATCATTTTCTTTGAACACGTGATTATAAACGTATCTAATAATATTTATACACATGTGTACATGTATAAATTAGATATCGAATAATTTTAACATAATAATTAACATTAGTTTATTTAAATTACTTATTGATTGTGAAGAAGTTCTTATGAATATTTGAAGGTTTCTGGGTAACTGTTTGAAGATGCGAAGAACTTTGATATGTGTTTTGAGAGCATATGAGTGAATTACGTTTATTGTATGTGTCAAATGAATTCATTTGTTCTTTAAATATGAAGTAAACTCATAAGGCGGTGAATGTAAGGTTTACGGTAGAAATCACATTGGGAGGCTAACTTTAGATAAGATTTGAAGATATTTGAAGAGGGTTTACGGTTATACACTTCCAAAATGAAGTATTTACGGTCTAGAAACTCAAATGGTGAAGGGTTTACGGTTTGCTTTCATTCTAATTAGGTGTTCACGGTTTGACTTCTATTTCCTAATGTGTTCACGGCTTGACTCCTATTTTATAATGTTTTCACAGTTTTGCTTTTGTTCTAAATATTGTTCACGGTTTGAATCCTTATTCCAAAGGAGGTTTCACGCTTTGTATCTTTTGGGATAATACTCCTTGATCCGAAAATATTATATATATACACTTTACATTTTTATATTTTAAGTTAAGTATAAGTCCCTTTATTTAAATTTGAACTTAAATCAATGTATGTTTCATTATATATATAATTCATAGGAGTATGGTTTTCAAAGATATGTTTATACAATAACTTATATAAACATGCCCTATAACATTCAAAGTTCTTACTATATAGATGTTATGATGTTAAATTACTTGCATACTATTGTAGTTTAGACTTATATTGATCTGAAATAGCGGTTTGTTACATTATCCCCCCGTTAGAGTGAATTTCATCCCGAAATTGTTTTTAAACTGGTACTCATGAACTAGGGAAAAAATGTGGATACTTTTGTTTCATTTGATCTTCCCTTTCCCAAGTGAATTCAAGTCCTCGTTTAGCATTCCAACGAACCTTCACTATTGGTATACGGCTTTGTTTTGTTCTTTTGATTTCCCTATCCATGACTTCCACTGGTTCTTCTATGAAGTGTAGACTCTCATTTAACTCGATCTCGTCGAGTGGGATTATAAGAGTCTCATCAGACAGACACTTCTTGAGATTAGAGACGTGAAAAATAGAATGAATGTTACTGAGTTCATGCGGTAGTTTGAGTTTATAAGCAACCGAACCAATTCTAGCAAGAATCTCGAATGGTCTGATGTACCTTGGATTTAGTTTTCCACGTTTGCCAAAGCATATCATTCCTTTCCAGGGTGAGGCCTTTAACAAGACACGGTCACCAACCTGTAATTCCAAGGGTTTTCGTCGTTTTTCTGCATAACTCTTTTGTCTGTCTCTAGAGGCTTTTAATCATTCCCGGATTTGGACAATCTTTTCTGTGGTTTTCTAGAATGATCTCGGGACCTGTTAGTGTACTGTCGGGTACTTGGTTCTTGGCTAGTTGCGTATCACCCACTTCATCCTGTAGTGACAAAGAACATGGTTTGGCATGCGGAATTAAAGCTTGCACAGTTAAACATGGTGATTTGGGTGTTCAAGAGATGTATTGAATATGTATTGTGTTACAAAAAGGGACATAGATCTACATCTACATAAATAACACACACTCACACACTCAACCTTTACACCTCTCAAGCACACCTCTACAAGTGGACACACCCACCTTATATAGAGGTGTTTACATGTCTCTCTCTCACTCTCTAATACTCATTAGTCAAAAGGCTAATGCACCACATGCAAGTGGGTCTACACAAGTCAACCCATTACAAAGTCATACATGAAGAACTTTGCATCCCAACATTCTCCCCCTCAAAGTTAGGAATGGATGACCCACTTCGAATCTTCCAAAATCGAGCATCTACGCAGTTCGAGCCTCAAAGGTGACACATGTCGAAACGAACTTCAATCTTCAATTCTTCCATGATTCTTCAATTTGGGCTCTAGGATGTGAGACCATACAAACCGAGCAGCAACGAATGATTAACTCCAAATAATCACCCAAAAGTTGCGCTTAAAAACACACCCCAAAAATCTTCAATAAAACCAAACCCATTTCGAATACATCATTTTCGAACTTCCAATTGCATCATCTCGTAAGCTTCAAAAATTAAGATCACTTCGGTCTTCAAATCCGCGTAATATGAAAAATTCAAGTTCGAATTTCCATATTAAACTTCTCCCCCTTTTTATAATCGAAAACTGATTATAAAACCCCAAGGAAAAAGAACGTGCTCTATTCGGAATTTTTCGTGTCAAAACTCCCCCTTAACATGTGGCATAAACTTTGTACTTCAATTCGGAAAATCCAAAAAATAATCAATTTTTAGCTTCGTTCACGGATCGCCTTTGACAAAATTTCTCAAAAATGGGTAGAAATTGTCAATTTCCAAATTCTGCAGTGACCCGGTGCGCCCAAAACAGCCAAATATGCAAAACTCTCCCCCTTTTCCAAAGCTTGGTAGAAAGCGTCAATTTGCACAAACTGCAGGGGCTTAAAATGCATTTTCTTCAATTTTCAGCAAAAACAGTCCTTTTTCGAATGTGTGTATGAACCGCCAAACATTCGAAGCCTCAGGGACTATTTTTGAAAATTCTGCCATTTGCACCAAACATACGAAGAATCCCCAAAATATTCGAAGCTCCAAAAAAAAATTTCGAATTTGGGTGAAAAGTGTCAAACATTCGAAACTTCAATTAATTGTTGAGTTTGCCAAACATTCGAAATTTCAGGGGCTGAATTCGAAAATTTTGCTTTTTGATCAAAATGTTCGAAGCCTTTTGCAAAACATTCGAAGCCTTTTCCCAATTGACAACCATTCGGAATTTCAGGGGTGATTTTCGAAAATTTTGCTTTTTGAGCCAATCATGCGAAAATTTTATCGATCATACGAAGCGTTTCCCCAACATTCGAAGTTGGACCATTTGTGTCACTTTGTTAAAAGATTAGGGACCCAATTCGAAATTGAGTTTGTTTTCTTCTTCCCAAATTGAGTATACAGGTAACGCACGAAACTCTCAGGCAACGCTTCGTACGAAAGCTCAGACACCTAACACACGAAAATTTTTCACCCAAACGCACGAATTCGAAGCATACGAAGCCCACTGAATGAACAGTAACCTCTGAATACCTCTTAATCGACTTTTCGTTCTTACAGTGCTTCGTTCCTTTCATTACAGGGACCCCAAAATTTATTTCCTTTAGACGCGAACGAACACACATACAACATACAGATCATCGACTCAACCCCTTAAATCCAAAATTAACAATTTGCTTTAACAAATCATCGACTCCAATCATGCGTAGCCTTCGATCATTCATTCACAGCAAAACACAGTGACCCCTCGTACATTCACCCAGTTCATCCAAATCAAAAATATCACAATCCAAACAATCGACCATACAAGAAAAGCTTCTTATATCAACGATCAAAATCCTTCGTTCAAAATCATTCAAAAATCGACACCAAACCCAAAAAATCATCAAACACGTTCATCGCCTTCGTTCAAAACAAAATCAAGTATAACCCTTCGTTCAAATCCAAAACACCAAACCGATTTCTTCAATCAAGCCTTCGTACGTTTAACCAGTTCACCAAACCCAAATCAAAATTTTCTTTTTCAGATCATCAAATCGACTCCAAAAACGAAATCCATAACCATCAAAATCTTCGCTGTTTGAGTTTCATTCCACTGTTCTTCGCACATCGACTCCAACTCGACATCAATTACAATCGATTTCAAATTGAAACATTCGCATCTAACCATCCCACCAAACGACTTCGTCTTTAAAGTCACAAAATGTTTTTGATTCATACAGCACACATCAATCGAATTTCTTCAAACCAAAATCGACTATTAGAAACATTGAAAAGAAATCGGAACTCAAGAACAAAACGATGATGATCCAATGGTACAACTCAGTGAAGCGTGCGTACTAGTTGAACCAAGAACAACAATTTTGACTTTTTGTTTTGGCTCTTCAATTCATCAGTCGACAAATACAAATCGATATCACATTCGATTTCCAGTGAAAAACCAAATTACGACTTTATGTGTGAATCAATTTTGACTTCCAATTTCAATCAACGTCAAGAAAAATTAATTGTGACTTGAAACAAAATCGAACAACACCAGACAATTATTAGAGATAATGAGATGAAATCGAAGAAATAAAGTCGATTTTCATGAGTCTATTAAACCAATAAAATCGATAACAACGATGCAGAACATAAGAACATATGACTCAAGAATCGAACTATTTTGAATGAGCAGTTCATTGGATCGAACTTATTAGTTTAAATTTGGGCTCAATGATACAATATGAACAATACCGATCTTTAGTTTGGGTTTCATGAACAGTAATTCTTGAATTTAAATTGATTTGGGCTAATGTAATTCGAATTGGGCTGAATCAGAAAAATATGAGTTTGATCAACAACAATTAGGCACGAAACGAATGATTGATCAAAAAAAATAATAATTGGATCAACAATGGGGTTTGAAACAAATTCGATCCAATCGAGACAAAATGATCAAAAATCAAGAACGCTATGCACGAATTCAATGAAATTAAGAGAGATCATAGAGAGAGACTCACCAAAAATTGTTCAAATTGCGACAAAATTTGCCAATCCGAGAATCGTTCTTCAAATATCACCTTGATCTTGAAGACCCGCTCTGATACCAATTGTAGTGACAAAGAACATGGTTTGGCATGCGGAATTAAAGCTTGCACAATTAAACATGGTGATTTGGGTATTCAAGAGATGTATTGAATATGTATTGTGTTACAAAAAGGGACATAGATCTACATCTACATAAATAACACACACTCACACACTCAACCTTTACACCTCTCAAGCACACCTCTACAAGTGGACAAACCCACCTTATATAGAGGTGTTTACATGTCTCTCTCTCACTCTCTAATACTCATTAGTCAAAAGGCTAATGCACCACATGCAAGTGGGTCTACACAAGTCAACCCATTACAAAGTCATACATGAAGAACTTTGCATCCCAACACATCCCAACACATAGGGGATCTGCACTTACGGCCATAGAGAGCTTCAAATGGCGCAACCTTGATGCTAGTGTGATAGCTATTATTGTACGAAAATTCGACGAGTGGTAAATGGGTATCCCAAGCTTTACCAAAATCTATCACACAAGCCCTTAACATATCTTCCAGCGTTTGTATAGTTCTTTCGCTTTGTCCATTAGTCTGAGGATGGTACGCTATACTCATGTCAAGATTGGTTCCCAAGGACTTTTGCAGTGATTGCCAAAACCGCAAGGTAAATCTACTATCCCGGTCAGAGATAATAGATATTGGCACACCATGCAATCGTACTATCTCTTTAATGTACGTCCTTGTTAACTTCTCCATTTTATCAGTTTCTTTTATTGGCAGGAAGTGTGCGGGTTTGGTTAGTCTATCGACAATTATCCATATGGTGTCATGACCACCCGTTCTCCTGGGTAACTTAGTTATGAAATCCATTGTCATCCGCTCCCACTTCCACTCATGTATTTTTGGCTGTTGTAGTAGACCTGAGAGATTTTGATATTCTACCTTGACTTTGGCGCAAGTTAGACACTTGCCCACTGTAACGTCCGTAGATCCGGACTAGTCAATTTAGAGATAATAGGGGGTCGAAAACGACTTTTCGACAAAAGATTATTTAGAATAAATAATCTTAAACAAGTTGTAGAATATGTCTCAAGGGTTCCGTACATATAAAGAACGCATAAATCCGAGTTATAACGAAGAAGTTATGACCCGTCGAAGTTTCGCGACGGAACCGGCACGACACCGGGAAGCGTAAATAGCGAATTTGCGATAGAGGACTTTTTGACCTTAGTAATCTAAACGAAAGCCGTAGAATATGTTAAACCAAAAACATCCATAAAAAGAACGCCCAAATCTGACTTCGTATGAGGAAGTTATGATTTTTCTAAGATTCGGCTTAGCAGTGCACGGCCCGAAACTCGAATTTTAGTTCGAGCGGTTTTTGGCTTACGCGACCTAAATGAGAGTTGAAGATCTCATTAATAGGAACTCAATGGTAAAAAGACAGACAAAAACGGAGTCCGTATGAAGGAGTTACGAATTCTTCGCGGTCATTTAACAGTCTAATATCCTCCTACTGTTAAATTTAAGATCGGTCGAGAATTAGCCGACGGAGTCTAAATGAAAGTTTTAGATCTTGTTTTTACCTACGCGTGGATATAAATAATGTCGAGAGCTCGTATGTTAAAGATATGGACGAAACTTGGTCCCTACTCTTCGAGCGCGATAAATTCGATATAGTTTTGTAAATCTGAGATAGAATGAGAATTAGCTGACGGCGTCTAAATGAAAGTTGTAGTACTCGTAAATACCAACGCGTGGATATAAAGAACGTCAAAAATGGAGTTCGTATGAACGAGTTACAAATTATAATAGCATATTTACGTATTAAAATAAAGTATAAATCATATATACGTACACATATATATACAAATGTATATATCATTAGAAAGGTATCGATGATGCGGTTATTATAAGACTAGTGTTGAGTACTTTCGACATTAGTTTAGTACAAATATCGTTAAATCTATTTAAAATAGTATTATGAAGGGGTGTTTAGTCGTTTATATAACTATAAGGTCAATAAGTAATTATGGAGAGTAGTTTTTGTAAATTCAATTACTATAAATAAGAGGCTTGGGATCTCATATTTCTTGCACCATTCTCTTGATTCAAGAGTCTTTCTCTTATTATCCCCCGAACATTTCGGTCCCTCGTGATTCGACTTCTCTTTCTGTAGTTTTAGTATAGTAAGGTGAGCGCTGAAGCGCTGCACGAATCTTTCTTAGAAAGATTCAGCGACGAAGTTCTGCCCCTGCAGAGCCCGACTCCTAGCTAAAACCCCCTTGTAAGTAAGTTATGCTTACCTATTTTAATATAGCTTATATTTAAAATTAGTATTGTTATTATGAACTTATAATAAATATTTGAGCTATTATTATGACTTATATAAGTGTCGTTATAATATCTTTTTAACTACTCGCGGTATGGGGAATCTGGTTTAAAAGGCCGCATAGGGTTGTTGGGTTTCAGAAGTGCTATATGCCAAAATGGTCCTGCCCTCCGGTGTTTTATGTATGGCCCTGTCTGTACATAGTGGTTGGAAAGTATTGTTTAAACGCTTATATAATAATAATAATAATAATAATAATAATAATAATAAGACTAATAATTAGTCACGGTAAATATTAGACTAAAATTTAGTGGTAATAATACTAGGTTTTGTCGAAGGAAATTATTTTAAAGTAAACGAAGCGCTGTCCGAGTACCGAGTCACCACCTTATCAAGTGAGTGCATAATTACTTTCATCTTACACATAGATATGAATGATTTTATATAAATTACGTGCTATGTGTGCATACTATCTGAATACTTGCTGTCTATGCTGGATGAATGATTTTATACATGTTTTAAAATGATTTAAACTGTATATGTATTTTATATCTACAAATATGTTGGGTATGACATGGGTAGATGAAATAGTTGGTGTGTAATGAAATAAAATGATGAGAGATAGGTGATGATAGGAAGGTGATGATAATTAGGTGAGGATAGATAGGTGATGATGAATTGGGGATGTAGGATGAAAGATACCATAACCTTGTCCGGCAATGTGGAGATGTAGTCATCTACCAGAGTATAGATGGCGACCACTGACTATTCTAGACAACCCCGTGGAAACACCAGCAGGCTCATAACCTGTAGGTGATGAATTACGAGTTTATGGGATGTTGTAACTACATATTCATGTGATGACACTCTAACCCTTACTATGAATTACGAGTACAGGCGATGTTGTAACTACGTATTCATGTGATGATACTCTAACCCTTACTATGAATTACGAGTTCAGGCGATGTTGTAACTACGTATTCATGCGATGATACTCCAACCCTTACTAGGTGCGTATTGAGGGGGTAATCCCCGAATCATTACTGATTATGTGATGTAGGCAATGATCCTCAGGAAAAGTCCTTAGGAACGAACATATAAGGAAATGTGATGTAAAGAGATGAGAGGTAAATACGATATAGGAGATGACCCTTAAGATAATTCTTTAGGGAATATTAAATGAAAAAAATGAGGATGGGCAATCGGGTTAATTGTTTGACATGTATTATGTGAAGAAACAATATAACTATATTATTGTGGGTTGAAAACCCTATGTACTCACCAGGTTTTCCAACCTGACCCACTCAAGCTTATTTGTATCATAGGTGTCGATATGAAGCTACTTTACACTGATAGATTAAAGGGATGTAGATCACTAGTGTAAATAAATGTAAGTTCTGTTTATGCTTATGTTTTTGTATTGACGATGACATCCCAAATGTTTTAAAATGAATAAAATACATTTCTTAGGAAATGCTTTGATAACGTATTTATCATGTTTTTCTGGGAACAAATTCCGCAACATTTTTATTAAAAGAAGTACTCTGATTTCTATAAAGCATAAACAAAATCGGTCTTTTCTGGCCGTGAAAATTGGGGATGTCACACCCACATAGGTAGCAATTTCAGCTTTCATGTTTGGCCACCAATAGAGTCTCTTAAGGTCCAGATACATCTTGTCTGAACCTGGATGAATGGAGTATCGAGTTTTATGGGCTTCATTCATGACAACATCTCTGTAGCCACCAAAATTCGGTGTCCAGATCCGATCCATGAAATAACGAACTCTGTCACCCTTAACTTCCAAGTTCTTTTCCATTCCTCTTAATGCTTCTCCTGTCATGTTTTCAGGTTTCAAGGCTTCCATCTGAGCCTCCTTGATCTGTTTGGACAGGTGGGAATGGATAGTCATAGTTAGAGACTTTACTCGTCGGACCGAGTACTCTTTACGACTAAGGGCATGTAACATCCGGATTCCCAGGTATCTTATTTTAAGTAATTACCTTGAGTTTTAAGGAGGAGGCGCTCAGACTCGCCGAGTAGGATCGCGAATTCTTGTCTGGATTAATGAGGGACTCGACGAGTCGATGCGTGGACTCGGCGAGTCCGCGCTGTAAAATGAAACCCTAAATCTCAGGGCCTGAGCCCTTTTTAAAGGCCTTTATAGCCTCCATTTGCGGCTACCAGTCCAGAGAGAGATACCCTAGCGATTTTGAGCGAGTTGTGAGAGAGTTTGAGCCTCTTTGTTTGTTTTTGGTTTGATTTAGCCAAGGAGGAAGGGTTTCCAGCAAGAAAGGGGCAAGAGGACTTCATTTCAGCAGGATTTCAGCTTGGATCTTCATTTTGAGGTAGCCATTCGATCCTATTCTTCTGTTTTGCTTAAGAGCATTGAATTTAGGGTTTTCTATATCTTTTGTGGCTTGTTGGGTTGAGATTTAGTGTCCCATTGAGTAATAAACTTTGGATCCGGACCTTTTGAGGTCCAAAGAGCTTGAACCACCTTGTTTTTTGTGGTTCTATGGAGGAAAGGGACATAGGTTGCCATGTTAGAAGGGATTTCACCAAAATAAGCCTAGAGTGCCTTGTATGTGTACCAAGATTCGACCTTTACGTGTTTATTGGTCATGGGGAAGTCAGATCTATAGATTAGAGAAGCAGATCTGACCTCAGGAGGTCAGATGAGTGTTTTCATGGGAGGAACTCGCCGAGCCCATAAGGGACTCGACGAGTCGAGTCGGGTTGCCCCGCGATTCGCAACCTGTGATAACCCGTTTAGTGTAGGGTTGACTCAGCGAGTCGAGTGAGGACCAGGGGCGAAGAGGACACACATGTACTCGTCGAGTCACATGAGTGCACTCGATGAGTCCGATCAATGTTGACCGTTGACTTTGTTGACTTTTAGGGTTTAGTCAGTGTTTGGACTTATGAGCCATTAGAGGGGTAGAATGGTCTTTTACCCTTCTTAGAGAACTTATAGAGAGGGGTTAGCCTAGCCTTTAGAATTTGTATTAATTAGAGTAATTATTTATGTGATTAGGCGGAGGCTAGTGCAGTATTTCAGAGTTCGAAGTTTACCGAGTTACCCGAGGTGAGTCTTCTCACTATACTTTACCTTGAGTGGTAAGTAGAGTTATGTGACAGAGTATCTTGTATGCTATGCATGTGATGTGTTGCACTGCATTATTTCTATGTGATTTATGTTGTGTGTATTCCAGAGTTTATAGAGTTAGGACCGGAAGGTCCACAGAGTTAGGACCAGAGGGTCCACAGAGTTAGGGCCAGTGGGCCCACAGAGTTATAGCCTCGAGTGGCTAATATGTGTTATATGTGGAATTTTGGGGAACTAACTAAGCATGTATGCTTACAATGTTGTGTTATGTGTTTCAGGTACCAGTGAGGATCGTGGGAAGGCGCCGGCATGATCAGTACACACATGAGGAGTTTTTATACATTATGATCTTGGGATATGTTTCTATGGATTGATATGTGATACAATGAGATTTTTATAACATCTATGAATGAAAGTATGCTTTTAAAAATGTGAAAAATTGTTTGAAAAATTACGGCGTTACAAGTTGGTATCAGAGCCTTGGTTTGAGGGATTCGGATGCACCTTCGAGCGCATTTGAACTCAAACTGAGGATTTGAGGAATTTTTCGAATTAAAACAAAATTTTTCTAAAAGAGTAAAAGGACTAGAGCAGTGTGTACGATCAGCCAGCGCCCGAACGGTGATTTCCCAAAATACCCTTACATTATGTGTTATGAGATATTATGTGGTATGTTATGCATGTTATAGTAGGCTAGGTATTCATGGTTAGGACTAGAGTGGGCCTGATTTGTGATGCCTTAGCCTAGGAGTGATTGCTACTATGAGATACTTCGAGAGTAAGTAGGTAGCAGCGAGGAGCTTATGAGTGGTCTACCGGAGAGTAGCCTGAGTTTAGTGAGATATAGAGTACTTGTGATCTGGGATCCTAGGAGGAGGACTTGGGGTGAATACCGATGCGCTGTGGAAGGTAGTATAAGGGCCCGTACTACTGGAAACACCGGATCGGTGAGCAGTCCAAGTAAGAATCCTTAGGGTACTAAAGAGCAAGTAGGGTTGGGTATCGAGTGCGAGTATACTCGAGCGAGTCTCTGATTTCTTTTGTGTTGTATTTCAGAGACATCATGGTTGGGACGCGCCACCACCCAGGAGGCAGTGGTACCAGTGGTACCAGTGATAAGGAGATCCGTAGGTTGATTCAGGAGGAGGTGGCTGCTGCCATCCGAGCCGAGATACCAGAAATGTTTGGGTCTATCAAGACCACCCTGATCGAGACTTTTGACGAGCGTTACGCTGCTCTTACTGATGCTGCTGTTGCTGTAGCCACCGCAGTCGTCGCTGCTGCGAGACCGTACGGGGGTGACTCGTTGCTGTACCGAGAGTTTAGCAACACGAAGCAACCAGAGTTTGATGGGACGCAGGATCCGATCGCTGCGATGAGATGGATTTCTGATATTGAGGGATGCTTCTATACGTGTTCTTGTCCGGAGCATCTGAGAGTTCGGTTCACGCTGAACCAGCTTCGCTTGGGAGCGAAGGACTAGTGGAAGTTTGTGACAGCGCACTACTCTCCTGCAGAGCTTGCCGCGGTGACCCGGGAGAGGTTCACCGCTATATTTCGTGATGAGTATGTTCCCCCGGTGGAAAGGGAACGTTTGGCCCAGGAGTTCTTGACCCTCAAGTAGGGTACCGAGTCTGTTACAGTGATCACCAGGATGTTCCATGAGAGGGCGATGTTATGCCCTGAGCACGTGTCTTCCAAGCAGGCACGCATGAGTCGGTATTTGAGCATTTTGAGGAGAGAAATCCGCGAGTTCGTGGCGAACTCGTTGTACCGGACATTTGCCGAGCTTTAGGCAAATGTCCGGAAGAGGGAGATTGAGCTCGAGACTTAGGCCAGGGAGGAGGCGGAGTCTCAAGGGAGGGATCAGCGACCGGCACAGTCCCAGCCGGCAGCCAAACGGGCCAAGCCCGCCGATTCGAGATCTGGGAACCAGAAGAGCCGCACTTGTGGAAAGTGCGGCAAGACTCATGAGGGGGTTTGCAGAGCAAGGTCTTGCTACAAGTGTGGCAAGGAGGGGCACATGGCCAAGGATTGCCCCAAGGGGTTTGCAGTCTGTTTTCACTGCAACCAGACAGGACACCGGAAGGCCGAGTGTCCGCAGTTGCGGGGGTCAGCCCAGGGAGCATCACAGGGATCTGCCCTTGCTACCGTTCGAGCTGCAGAGATTCGGCCAGCGAAGGCCGAGGCGCCAAAGGCTCGCGGGAGAGCCTTCCAGTTGACAGCGGAGGAGGTCCGCGCAGCGCCAGATGTTGTGGCGGGTATGTGTTCTTTCATCTATTTATTTTGAGATTATGGTGTTATGCTTATATTATGATATGCGTAGGTACGTTTCTTGTGAGTTCTGTACCTGCTTTGGTGTTATTTGACTCGGGTGCGAGTCGGTCTTTTGTGTCGTTTGCCTTTAGTCAGCACATCAGTATCTGTCGAGAGGCGTTGAGTCGACCTTTGCGAGTTTACATAGTTGACGAGAGAGCGGTGTATGCCACTGATGTGATCCGAGGATGTGTACTCGAGATCTTCGGCGTTGAGTTTCCGACTGATTTGGTCCCGATTGCGATGGGAGATGTCTGTGTCATCGTGGGCATGGACTGGTTGAATAGGTTTGGAGCGGTTATCGACTGCGAGCGACAGTTGGTGACCATACGAGACCCTAGTGGGGGAGTGTTGGATATAGTGTCTAAGTCCATAACTTTATTTGGTATGTACTTGACCCGACCCGGCATGGTCCATTTGGGTTGCATGGCATTGCAATACTTGGATAGACTAAATGAGAGAATAAGGCACTTATGATTATTAATATATTATAAGTTCTAATATATTAATAATAGTATTATTTAATTAGTATTGATCAAGTATTAATCTAGGATTAATTTGGTGATCAAAGTTAGACTAATTAAATATATAGGGTTGATTATGACAATCATCAATTCTTTTATGGTGGATTAATGATCCATGGTTTATGGGTTATGGATGTAACCAAATAGAGCTCCATGGATAGTCCATGGGAGTTACAAATCCATGGGTCATGGGAAATCAAGAGTCATGACAATTAAGGGCATTCATGTGTAAACCCTAATTGTGACAACACTATAAAAGGAACCCTATGGCTAGCAAAAAGTGGACCTAGTGGACATAGTGTTACTAGAGAGGGCATAACCAATTTTGAGTGCTAGAAGTATTCTCTCAAGTTATTCCAAGTCTTGTGGTGTTGTGTGAAGCATTTGAGGCACAACATTTGGGGTGCTAGGCTCACAAAGTCTTGAAGGAATCCAAGCAACAACAAGGTATGTATTTCTACTAGTTTTATGTTTTATGTAATCCCCATGCCATGCTAGTTAGGAAATAACCTTGAAAAAGAAATTTGCATGTATATAGAGAAAACATAGATTCAAGGTTATTAGGGTTGCATGTACACTTAGGAAGTGTTAGAATGCTCAAAACCCATCAGTGGTATCAGAGCCTAGGATTGTTTTCTGTATACTTGATGCAAAACTGCTTAAAAATCGAAAAATTCTGCATTCTGACGACTGGACTCGCCGAGTCCATGGGGAGGACTCGCCGAGTCCATGAACAAATTCATCCTACTCGACGAGTAGAATAATGCACTCAGCGAGTAGGAGCGTGCTGGGCAGTTTTTTCGAGTTTTGTTGCTGGAAATGGATTAAGATCATTATCCCAATCTGTTTTGGACTTGTAAAATCTGTTTTTCAAAATGATAATGATTATGTTAACCCATTTTACATGACTTATATCAATTTTCAAGTATTGTATATGTTTATATGATTTTCTTGAAATTGTTTGATATGAATATTTGTTCTTATGAGTTTTTAGAAGATCATAGAAATTATGTGTAACCTCCATGTGTGTTTAATTCATGATCTTAATGGCAATGATGGTGTCCATAACTTGTCCTCAAGTTATGGATAACCAAAAGTCACTTCTTTAAATTGTAATTAAAGAACTAAAGAGGTTTCATAAAATGAAGAGTCTTCATTTTATGAACCATTAAAACTCATAAGTTACAAATTGAAGAGACTTGGAATAGTTTCAATTCTTGCCCTCAAGTTTTGGAATTTGAAAAGCCTTACACTTTAATTCCAAATTGAACTCTTAGAATTTTTAAAGGTAAAATTCAAGCTTTATGGACTTCATTAAATTAATTAAAGTGTTTAATTAAAAGAGTTAATAATTCCATAAAGACATGGTTTAAGTTTAATTAAATTAAGTATAGTTTAATTAATAGATTAAACCACCAAGTATTTTAAATGTTTAAAATACACCCTTATACTATTATTATAATTTTAATTATATAGATATGTATAAGAATATGTCATTCTTACCGTTAGTAGGCCTCATTCACGAAGCCGGTCTATAAGGGGGGTATAAGGTTGTTGCCTATAAAATGGTGACTTAATGGGTGTCCACTCTCACCCACCGCTTCCTTGATCGGTGGAGGGTCGTTAGCCGAACGGGTAGGATACGACTTTAAATACTCGTTAAAAGTATAATGAATTATAAAGTAACTATACATTATAAATTCCCAATCTTAGTTACTTTAGGAAAATGTGAAATTGGTGCTAGCCCATAAAATTACACTTTGTACCTTACCAAGTCGTTAGTGGAGCGTGTGTGGTTAACCGGCACACTAACATGGACTAGTAAGAGTGGCAAAGGGTAACTTGACTTTATTATAGATCGGTGGAGCGTGTGTGGTTAACCGGCACATCGATTAGGTAATATTGTTGAGGGTACCAAGTCAATTTGTATGGTTATTCACACCTTGTTTGTGATCCTCGGCATCCCAGTCACAAACTTGAGAGGGCACAATCGAGATTCAAACATGCCATTGAAAGTTCAATGTATCTCAAAAGATCTAGGAGTTTCAAATCCAATTAAAAACTTAATTATATTTCGTTTTTATGGTAGGAAATTGGTAAATCGTCATTTACCTACCTTCAACTATTTTATAATTTGGATTACGGCATCCCTCTTCCAGTTATAAATAGGTTGTTGGGTCCTAGCCTTAATATTTCATATTGGGTGTTATATTAAGGACTTTAAATCAACTAACTTGAATTTCTCCCATTATAGATGTCTAGTTTAGACAGCTATGGTCTTCCCAAATCTTTAGGAAGAAGCTTTCTAATGAAGATGATATCCCGAATGGCAATCAAGGTGAAAGATCAATCCCTTTGTTATGCATTAGTGGGACTGGAAATCATACTTCACTTCCTCCACCTCCTCCAATAAATCTTCTTATCCCACAAGTTTCAAGACATGATAAGTTCTAAGTCACTCAATCCATATTGGCAAACAAAGTCTATATGTGCTTAGGTCTTGGAGATTAAGTCACATATTGACAAGCCGGGAGAGTCGGGTGTCGAAGTCTCAAGGTAGCTGGCTGTTGACTTGGTCACTCCCTGATAACATATCACGACATGACCCTTAATGATCTTACCTATTTGCTTGATGATGCTGAATCAGCAATGATTTGGAGCATTGGTAAAGCAAAATTTGATTGGAAGATCAACTTCCCACACATCCATGGACATTGACAATGGTAACATTGGAAGTCCAGAAAAACTTTCTCTTCCCAATTGAAAGGGATTGGCCATAGTCAACTCGGTTGACCAAATGGTAAAGAGAAAGGCTAAGTCTGTGATAGTCCCGTGTACCGTTTCCAAAGAGTCCATATGTTTCTGTTGCCAAAGGAAGGGCATTGGTTGCGAAGCTGCCAAATTTACCTAAAAGTCCATAAGGATAGTAAAGTCAAATGTTTGACTCTACTTCAGGTAAAGTCCATTGTCTAACTCTATTAAGTTTCTATTCTGAGATTCTTATTGCATGATGTGACTGGGTCACATGTTGATGTTTTAAGAATCAAAGAAAAGTGAAGAAACTTAAAGGAAGTATATGCTGATTCTGATCTCGAAGAGGGATTTTGATCGCATGGTTCGGTGATCAGAATTTTGAGCTATTACTTAAGAGTTGAGACATATTGCTTAGGAATAGATAACAACAAGGTTTTCATATGGGTTGTAAGGATAAGTTTTCCGCAAAGTTTTAAAATAAAGAAAAGTTTTGATTTTATTTATTTTAAGTATCCTTACAATGGCATTTGTGAAAAATTGTTGATTATATGTTTCCATTAATATCAATATTTGAAAATGGATTTGATTCTTTCATTTGTGGTAGTATCATAATTTACCAAATAAGGAAAGATTCTCATCGCCCAAGTTTCAGTTAGATAGAAACTTGGAATCATGCAACTTGTATTGTATGATGAATGAGAAGTTTTCGTCTTTGGGAAATTAAGACTAATTCCTTGTTCACATGTACATGTGAGTCAAGTGAAGGACTAAAAGATTGGGTACACTTGGTTGTGTGCTGGTCAGGTCCACCACAAAGATAGATAAGATTATTCGTTATGATTTACTAAAGTTTAGTAAATATGGTTATGCTTACGAGTTTAAGTGTAATTCTGAAACATTGGAAAAGTTTCAATGTATGGCAGAATGAATAAGAAGAATCAAATAAGGCAGAAAGATAAAAGTTTCTCCAATCTGAAGAGATGGGAGAGTACTTGTGTATTTTGTTTTATGATTATCTTAGTGATTATGGAACCATATCACAATTGATCCTCTAAGGACACCTTAGTGTGTTTGTTGCCTGAGGAGAGGAATCGTGAATTGTTGAAATGGTTAAATCAAAAGATAATTCATACTTCGTGCCAAAAACAAATCCTGGAGTTATACTCCAAGATTGTAACTTGAGTGACATAGTCTTTAGAAAGTTCACAACACTTGTCAAATGTAGAGTAAGATGTTTCCTATTCTTGTACATTTGAGATTGGTAAGTTGTGATGTTTTGGATAAAACAAAGACCAGCTAAGACCAATAGTGAGAAGTGTTTAACTTGATAAGAATCCGCACTAGATCTTGAATATTTGTTTTGTCAAGGAATGGTTCTTGACAAAGAGAAGTCTTATATGTCAAGAGGATAGTGGGAGTCTAAATGATTCTGAAATAGTTTCAAGAACTAAATCAAGAGTTTTGTTAATCACTAGCCCACGACTTGAGGTTTGTAACCTATCGTGTTGACATATTCTTGTTTCTGTGTCTGTTCCAGTTGAAAGTTGATTATGCTTGTGAGTTCTATGAGTTCTCAATTGTTTGCATAACAACCCGGAAGCAATGGTGGGCATTGTGCTACCAGGTGGCAAGAAATTAAGATTGCACAAGTTCAGTCCCTATGAATTTGGAAGTGTCACTAACCTAGTCCTGTGATTATGGTTATGCCAAATTCACATGGATAGGAACACATACACCACAAAATCTAAGTGTCATAAGGTTTCTCTTCGATTCATGAAAATGGTGGTGAGGAAACGCTTCCACTAAGAAGATTTTAAGTAGATAGCGGTTGTGATATTTGCATTCTCATATAGTTAGTGGAGCGTGTGTGGTTAACCGGCACACTAACTAGTGAGAATTGCAAAAGGTCTAGACAAACATGTGAGCTATCTAAGGAAAGGTGTATGTTTTTGATAAAGTCTTATCAAAGCAATCTAGTATCAGAAATATGAACTTTGGTAAGAAAGTCAATAAAGTATTGATTTCTAGAAGTCCAGTAGATTTCTGAGTACATGTCAAAGCTAGTGGGAGCATAAAGTGTTATGCTGGTAATCATTATGCTAGTGGGAGCATGACGATTATGTTAAATATTGCAGGCTAGCAATGTTAATTATAGAAAACAAAAGTTTCAATTCGCCTTGAAAAAAGTTGTTTTGCTATAATTAAGGGAGAGGATTTTATACTTCACTCCAATTCTACAAGCTTAGATTGAGAATTTAATCTACTTTAGTCAAGAATATATATGAATGTTATGTTGGAATGGTTTAACATAAGGAAATTCTATATATGTTGCGTTCTCAAAATTCGATTATGATTACGGCATCCCTCTTCATAGTTCGAATTATGAAAACATGGCAAATAAAAATTTTTATAGCATAAATCATGTCCCATATGCTTTGGGTATAGGTTTGATTACATGTGCTATAATATTCATCCATTCTAAATTTTCCAAATGCCTAGGGCATTAAGATGGAAAAAGAAATAGAACTGGAAATGACTAAAATGATTAAGCAAAGTTGTCGAGGACAATCTGAGGTTTACCAAAGATTGGTTGCTCATGGACAATTAGAAGTATAGAGTAAGGACCATATTGACATATTTTGAAAAGAGGCAACTCTTGTTCAGAAGTGATGGTCAAAATGGTAATATGGAATTGTCTTCATAGGTGGAAGTTATTCTTTGAATCTGTGTAAGATTAAAGAACTTAATGCTAAGAAGGATGTTCAAAGGAATGTACTTTGAATTTGAGACTTCATTTCCATGGAATTGTTTTCCATTGGAATACTTTGTAATTTCTGTTGCCAAGTCTTTGTGACTTCTGTGCATAGTCATTACAAGGGGATCATTGCATATAAGTTTAGAATCTAACAGATTACAGTAGATGGTAAGAGTTTGGTATTCTTTCATTTACAACGAGGATTGGAATTGTGAAATTAGCATCATTGGAATATTGTCAATTGATCTATTTCACAAAGAGAGGACCATATGTAAACATAGTATGCATACTTGGAGTATGGCATAATTTTTGTTTGGAAAAACATAGTGTACATGCTTGGAGCATGGGACAACTAATGTTTTAATTCAAGCATAAAGTTGATTAATCGAAACATAAATAATGAGTAATCAATATGGTGCTTAAATAAAAGGTGTTTTTATTTACACTCAAAGTGTTGGGGCCATATAAGATTAGTATTATTCTTATGTTTCACTTTGCATGTTTTGACTTCCAGAATAATTATGTTATGGTATATATCATATTATTCAAACCATCCACAGTCAGTCATATGTTGGAAGTAGATATGAATCAAGACTGTCATGAATTTGGCTTGTATGATTTGTCTAAAGTGCTTTAGACAATGCAATGGTTGCTACAACATTCATGAGTACTCATAAGGGCTGAGTATTGGATTCAACCCACGCTCACTTGCATCACTTCATGGAATTTATCTCGAGTGATCGTGAGACGGTAATATCATATAAATCTTCAAACGTAGAGATATGAGTTGTTGACTATGAGTTGGTTATTCATTGATTGTACGAAAACGCATTGGTAACTCGATGTTATAAAACGTGCCTTTGTGAATAATTCAACAAGTAGTTAGTACAAGCATATCAGTCGAAGTTTATCTGTTCCTTCTAGAAATAGAAGCGATATCTGGGCCCCTCGATGATTTGGTTTTGACTTATGTACCGGGCCCGGTCAGAACCTAATTGATGTGTTCAATTTAGTTCTATGTCAAAACAAATCAGAGATCGAGAAACAAATGTTGGACAATAAGTAAGACCATGTTCCATGTGTTTGTCTGGCTGATATCATGAGAACAGAGGATTATCTGATCACTTATCTTAAATGGCGTATCATCATCATCTCAGTTCCGAGAGACTTTGAAAGAGCTACGATTGCTAGTCGGATTTTGAAGTCATATTTGCAAATATAGTTATTAGACTTATCCAAGTGGGAGACTGTTGGATATAGTGTCTAAGTCCATAACTTTATTTGGTATGTACTTGACCCGATCCGGCATGGTCCATTTGGGTTGCATGGCATTGCAATACTTGGATAGACTAAATGAGAGAATAAGGCACTTATGATTATTAATATATTATAAGTTCTAATATATTAATAATAGTATTATTTAATTAGTATTGATCAAGTATTAATCTAGGATTAATTTGGTGATCAAAGTTAGACTAATTAAATATATAGGGTTGATTATGACAATCATCAATTCTTTTATGGTGGATTAATGATCCATGGTTTATGGGTTATGGATGTAACCAAATAGAGCTCCATGGATAGTCCATGGGAGTTACAAATCCATGGGTCATGGGAAATCAAGAGTCATGACAATTAAGGGCATTCATGTGTAAACCCTAATTGTGACAACACTATAAAAGGAACCCTATGGCTAGCAAAAAGTGGACCTAGTGGACATAGTGTTACTAGAGAGGGCATAACCAATTTTGAGTGCTAGAAGTATTCTCTCAAGTTATTCCAAGTCTTGTGGTGTTGTGTGAAGCATTTGAGGCACAACATTTGGGGTGCTAGGCTCACAAAGTCTTGAAGGAATCCAAGCAACAACAAGGTATGCATTTCTACTAGTTTTATGTTTTATGTAATCCCCATGCCATGCTAGTTAGGAAATAACCTTGAAAAAGAAATTTGCATGTATATAGAGAAAACATAGATTCAAGGTTATTAGGGTTGCATGTACACTTAGGAAGTGTTAGAATGCTCAAAACCCATCAGGGAGTTCTTACGGTTTATGGCGAGGGTACCCGTTCTGGGTCAGCATTTTGTTAGGCCGCTAGAGCGAGGCAGAGCCTACAGCAGGGTTGTAGTGGGTTTGTGGCTTATGTGGTGGATACGAGAGTAGATGCAGAGAGACCGAGGTCGGTCGATGAGGTCCCGATAGTGCATGAGTTCCCGGATGTTTTCCCTGAGGAGTTGTCGGGCGTGCCTCCCGAGAGGCAGGTAGAGTTCCGCATCGATTTTGTTCCGGGTGCAGCGCCTATCGCCAAGGCGCCTTATCGCCTTGCGCTGCCAGAGATGCAGGAGTTATCCTCGCAGCTTCTGGAGCTGCTGGGGAAGGGGTTTATTCGACCGAGTAGCTCGTCGTGGGGAGCGCCGATCCTTTTTGTCAAGAAAAAGGATGGTTCACACCGGATGTGCTTTGATTACCGGGAGTTGAACAAGTTAACGGTCAAGAATCGTTACCCACTGCCGAGGATTGATGATCTGTTCGATCAGTTGCAGGGAGCATCTTGGTTCTCCAAGATAGACTTGAGGTCTGGATATCACCAGATGAGGGTCCGAGATGAGGATATCCAGAAGACGGCGTTCAAGACTCGTTATGGGCATTACGAGTTCGTGGTGATGCCTTTTGGGCTCACCAACGCACCGGCAGCGTTCATGGATCTCATGAACAGGGTGTGCAGACCGATGTTGGATCAATCGGTGATTGTATTCATCGACGACATACTGGTGTATTCGAGATCCAGGGAGCAGCATGAGGAGCATTTGAGGGAGATCCTCGGAGTTCTGAGATCGGAGAGGCTTTACGCCAAATTCTCCAAGTGCGATTTCTGGTTACGAGAGGTCTAGTTCTTAGGACACCTCGTCAACCAGAATGGGATATTGGTCGATCCGGCCAAGATTGAGGCGGTGATGAGTTGGGAGGTGCCGAGATCCCCCATCGAGATCAGGAGTTTTCTGGGGTTGGCTGGCTACTATCGGAGATTTATCAGGGATTTCTCCAAGATCGTCGTGCCTCTCACCAGGTTGACCCGGAAGGGTGTGGCTTTTTCGTGGGGACCGGAGCAGCAGACCTCGTTTGAGACACTTCGCCAGAGGTTATGCGAAGCCCCGGTGTTAGCCCTCCCGGAAGGGATGGAGGATTTTGTGGTGTATTGTGACGCATCGATATCAGGGTTGGGTGTAGTACTTATGCAGAGGGGGCATGTGATAGCGTATGCATCGAGGCAGCTGAAGCCTCATGAGACGAGGTATCCCACCCACGATCTGGATTTGGGGCAGTGGTGTTCACCCTCAAGATCTGGCGTCACTATTTATATGGGGTTCGGTGTACCATATACACGGACCACAAGAGCTTGAAGTATTTGATGGATCAGTCCAATCTGAATATGCGCCAGAGGAGATGGTTGGACGTGGTAAAGGATTACGATTGTGAGATCCTGTACCACCCGGGCAAAGCTAATGTTGTAGCTGATGCCCTGAGTCGCAGGGCGGAGAGTGCCCCGATATGAGATGTTTGTTTGAGATTGACAGTGATGACTCCGGTGTTGGACACCATTCGGGAGGCCCATGCAGAGGACGTGAGACCGGAGAACCACAAGAGAGAGCGGGTGATTGGACAGGTACCTGAGTTCGTTACCGATAGTCGTGGGCTTATGACCTTTCAGGTTCGGATTTGGGTGCCGTATGCAGGCGGGACGCGCACCACTTTGATGGAGTAGGCGCACCGATCGAGGTTCTCGATCCATACCGGGGCCACTAAGATGTATTTGGATCTGAAGAAATATTACTGGTGGCCGTGTATGAAGAGGGATGTAGCATGGTTTGTTGAGAGGTGCTTGACCTGTCGCAGGGTTAAGGCTGAGCACCAGCGTCCGCACGGCAAGTTGCAGCCACTTGAGGTTCCCCAGTGGAAGTGGGAACAGATTTCCATGGATTTTATCACTAAATTGCTAAGGACCGCAAGGGGTGTCGATGCGATTTGGGTGATTGTCGACCGGCTAACGAAGAGCGCTCACTTCCTGGCTATCAGAGAGAGCTCTTCTGTAGAGAGATTGGCAGAGTTGTATGTGAGGGAGGTGGTATCGTGGCATGGAGTACCGATCTCGATTGTGTCAGACCGAGATGTACGTTTCACTTCCAGGTTCTGGAAGAAGTTCCATGAGGAGTTGGGTACGAGGCTGCATTTGAGTACCACTTACCACCCACAGACGGACGGGCAGAGTGAGCGGACGATTCAGACGCTCGAGGACATGCTCCGAGCATGTGTATTGGATTTCGGGGGAAGTTGGGACACGTATCTGCCGTTGGCTGAGTTTTCTTATAACAACAGCCATCATTCAAGTATTGGTATGCCTCCATTCGAGTTGTTATACGAGAGGAGATGTCGGACTCCCATTTGCTGGGGAGAGGTAGGGCAGCGTGTGATGGGCAGCACTGAGATAGTGCTTCAGACGATCGAGCAGATACAGCAGGTTAGACAGAGGTTGTTGACGGCTCAGAGTCGCCAAAAGAGTTATGCGGATAGGCGATGATCCAAGCTTGAGTTCCAGGTGGGAGACTTCGTACTCCTAAAAGTGTCCCCTTGGAAAGGAGTGATTCGATTCAGGAAGAGGGGAAAGCTGGGGCCCCGGTACATTGGCCCGTTCAGGGTGACCGCAAGGGTGGGAAATGTATCATATCGTCTAGAGCTACCCGAGGAGTTGAGCCAGATTCATGATACCTTCCACGTGTCTCAATTGAGGAAGTGTATAGCCGACGAGTCGGCGGTGGTGCCGCTGGAGGATATTCAAGTGAATGCGAGCCTGAATTATGCTGAAAGGCCAATCGCGATCCCGGATCAGAAGATCAAGGTTCTGAGGAACAAGGAGGTGCCCCTGGTGCAGGTCCAGTGGCAACATCGGAGAGGGTCCGAGCTGACTTGGGAGCCGGAGTTGGAGATGCGGGAGCAGCATCCAGAGTTGTTTGCTGAGCAAGACTTCGAGGGCAAAGTCTGATTCTAGTAGGGGAGAATTGTAACATCCGGATTCCCAGGTATCTTATTTTAAGTAATTACCTTGAGTTTTAGGGAGGGACTCGGCGAGTAGGCGCTTAGACTCGCCGAGTAGGATCGCGAATTCTTGTCTGGATTAATGAGGGACTCGACGAGTCGATGCGTGGACTCGGCGAGTCCGCGCTGTAAAATGAAACCCTAAATCTCAGGGCCTGAGCCCTATTTAAAGGCCTTTATAGCCTCTATTTGCGGCTACCAGTCCAGAGAGAGATACCCTAGCGATTTTGAGCGAGTTGTGAGAGAGTTTGAGCCTCTTTGTTCGTTTTTGGTGTGATTTAGCCAAGGAGGAAGGGTTTCCGACAAGAAAGGGGCAAGAGGACTTCATTTCAGCAAGATTTCAGCTTGGATCTTCATTTTGAGGTAGCCATTCGATCCTATTCTTCTGTTTTTCTTAAGAGCATTGAATTTAGGGTTTTCTATATCTTTTGTGGCTTGTTGGGTTGAGATTTAGTGTCCCATTGAGTAATAAACTTTGGATCCGAACCTTTTGAGGTCCAAAGAGCTTGAACCACCTTGTTTTTTGTGGTTCTATGGAGGAAAGGGACATAGGTTGCCATGTTAGAAGGGATTTCACCAAAATAAGCCTAGAGTGCCTTGCATGTGTACCAAGATTCGACCTTTACGTGTTTATTGGTCATGGGGAAGTCAGATCTATAGATTAGAGAAGCAGATCTGACCTCAGGAGGTCAGATGAGTGTTTTCATGGGAGGAACTCGCCGAGCCCATAAGGGACTCGACGAGTCGAGTCGGGTTGCCCCGCGATTCGCAACCTGTGATAACCCGTTTAGTGTAGGGTTGACTCAGCGAGTCGAGTGAGGACCAGGGGCGAAGAGGACACACATGTACTCGTCGAGTCACATGAGTGCACTCGACGAGTCCGATCAATGTTGACCGTTGACTTTGTTGACTTTTAGGGTTTAGTCAGTGTTTGGACTTATGAGCCATTAGAGGGGTAGAATGGTCTTTTACCCTTCTTAGAGAACTTATAGAGAGGGGTTAGCCTAGCCTTTAGAATTTGTATTAATTAGAGTAATTATTTATGTGATTAGGCGGAGGCTAGTGCAGTATTTCAGAGTTCGAAGTTTACCGAGTTACCCGAGGTGAGTCTTCTCACTATACTTTACCTTGAGTGGTAAGTAGAGTTATGTGACAGAGTATCTTGTATGCTATGCATGTGATGTGTTGCACTGCATTATTTCTATGTGATTTATGTTGTGTGTATTCCAGAGTTTACAGAGTTAGGACCGGAAGGTCCACAGAGTTAGGACCAGAGGGTCCACAGAGTTAGGACCAGAGGGTCCACAGAGTTATAGCCTCGAGTGGCTAATATGTGTTATATGTGGTATTTTGGGGAACTCACTAAGCATTTATGCTTACAGTGTTGTGTTATGTGTTTCAGGTACCAGTGAGGATCGCGGGAAGGCGCCGGCATGATCAGTACACACATGAGGAGTTTTTATACATTGTGATCTTGGGATGTGTTTCTATGGATTGATATGTGATACAATGAGATTTTTATAACATCTATGAATGAAAGTATGCTTTTAAAAATGTGAAAAATTGTTTGAAAAATTACGGCGTTACAGGGCATCTGCTACTACATTGGCTTTGCCGGGATGATAGCGAATTTCACATTCGTAATCATTGAGTAACTCTACTCATTGTCGTTGTCTCATGTTTAGTTCTTTTTGGTCGAAGATGTGTTGAAGGCTTTTATGATCTATAAAGACTGTGCATTTCGTACCATAAAGGTAATGCCTCCAAATCTTCAGAGCAAAAACCACTACTCCTAGTTCTAGGTCTCGTGTGTTATAGTTGACCTTGTGCCTCCTAAACTATCTCTAGGCATAGGATATGACCTTTCCTCGCTACATAAGAACGCAACCTAGCCCTTCCGTGGACGCATCGCAGTAGACTACGAAATCTTCCGTTCCTTCTGGGAGGGACAAGATTGGTGTGCTGAGCAGTTTCTTGTTTTTCCTCCCAGTTGAAAGTTACACCCTTCTGAGTCAGAGTGGTGAGTGGCTTTGCGATCTTTGAGAAGTTTTGGATGAACCTCCTGTAGTAGCCGGCGAGACCTAGAAACTGACGAATCTCTGTTGGGGTTCGTGGGGTCGCCCAGTTTTCGATAGCCTTAATCTTGGAGGGATCAACATGTATCCCTTCCTTGCTGACTACATGACCTAGGAATTCCACCTTACGAATCAAAATTCACACTTCGAGAACTTCACATACAATTTCTCTGCCCTTAAGGTTTCCAAGACTTGTCGTAAGTGTTGGCTGTGTTCTTCCTTACTTTGGGAATAGACTAGTATATCATGAATGAAAACTATAACAAACTTGTCTAAGTAAGGTCGACACACACGGTTCATCGGGTCAATGAGCACTATGGGCGCATTCGTTAGACCAAAGGGCATCACTACAAATCCATAGTGACCGTAGCGAGTTCTAAAAGCGGTCTTTGGGATATCGGCCTCTTGGACTTGTAGCTGATGGTACTCTGATCTCAGGTCAATCTTGGAGAAGAAACTTGCCCCTTGAAGTTGATCGAAGAGGTCGTCTATCCGTGGTAGAGGGTATCGGTTCTTAACGGTAAGTTTGTTTAGTTCGCGGTAGTCTATACACATTCGGAACGATCCATCCTTCTTTTTCACGAACAAGACCGGTGCTCCCCAGGGTGAGAATCTTGGTCTAATGAATCCTTTGCTGATAAGTTCATTCAATTGGCTGGACAGTTCCTGCATCTCTAACGGTGCAAGACGATACGGGGATTTAGCTACGGGGGTAGCTTCGGGAATCAAGTCGATTCGGAATTCAACTTGACGTTCACGGGGAACTCCTGAGAGATCTTCGGGGAATACATCAGGGAAATTACAGACTTCAGGAATATCCTTGATGTTTTTCACTTCTTGTGTCTTATCTACCATGTGAGCTAAAAAGGCGCATTAATCTTTGTGAAGATACTTCTAGGCCTTGACGCAAGAAATGATTTGAAGATTTGCACCGGATTTGTTGCCATAGATGACGAGAGATTTGTTACTTGGCAGATTAAGACGAATGGCTCTTTCAAAAAATAGGATATCAACACGATGAAGACTTAACCAATCCATGCCGATTATAATGTCAAAACTTTTAATTGAGACCGGCATAAGGCCAATTTGAAATGAATGGTTGTTTAGAGTTAGTGTGCATCCTATGTATATGTCAGTTGTGCTCTCGGTCTTTCCATTTGCCATCTCTACTGTGAATGTGTCTTTTAATGATTAAGGATTTTGTTTTAGTAGATGTTTGAATTTATGGCTCACGAAGCTTTTCTCTGCACCACTATCGAAAAGAATGCATGTGTAAGAATTGTTGAGAAGAAACGTACCGGTAACCACGTTAGGATCTGCCATCACTTCTTCATGGCCAATTGCCAGAATTCTCCCTACACCACCAGCATTCTTTAACTTTGGGCAGTTTCACTTGAAGTGCCCAGTTTCGCCACACTCATAACAAGCTTGACTGACTCCCTCGACGGGGACTTGAGAGATGGGCTGTGCGGGTGCTTTACAGAAACGGGCGGTGTGCCCCTTTCTGTTGCAGTTTCTACAGTGCATTTCCCTGCAAACTCCCGTGTGATGGAATTTGCATTTATTGCACTTTGGCAAAGTTCCAACATATCTACTTGGGGTTGCTGGAGTAGTAGAAACTGTGATAGGTGTAGGAGTAGGAACAACAACATGAACAATAGCAGTGTGTACTGCCACAGTTTGCTGCTTCTTAGAAGCCTCTTGCGATAACTGCCCCTTTCGTTTATTCCAGAATTTCTTTTTGCTGCCTCCTTCTTTGGGCTTTTCAGGAACAGCTGGAATGGAGCCTTGACGAACTCCATGATCTACAAGTGTCTGAGCCAGACACTTGGCGCTATCAAATGTAAGGGGGTTGGCGGTAATAACGTTTCCTTGAGTCGGGGGAGTTAACCCCCAGATGTATCTTTCTACTTTCTTACTCTCCGGGGTGACCATCCCGGGACACAGTAGAGCCACATCAGTAAATCTGGCAGTATAAGCAGTAATATCAGAGTCCTTCATCGTTAGACTCCAAAGCTCCTGCTCTAACTTTTGAATCTCGCCTCTAGGGCAATATTCTGCCAACATCAGAACTTTCAAGTCTTCCCAGCTCATGGCATTGGCTACTGGGAGAGATAACGATTTGACATAGCCATTCCACCAGGAGAGGGCTCTGTCTAGGATGGTGCATGCTGCAAATTTTACTTTGCTTGCTTCAGGACAAGCACAGATTTCAAATATTGATTCGGTTTTCTCGAACCAGCGAGTCAGAGCAATGACACCTCCGGTGCCATCGAAATATTTGGGTTTGGCATTCGTAAAGTCTTTATAAGAACACTCCCTTGGGTGTCCAAGACTTTCTCCGTGATTTGAGGGATGAGCACCACTACCGGCTCCACTAGTACCACTGTTGTTAATTTGCGTCATGGCAGCAGCCACGACGGTAGTTACTGCTGCTTGGAAGACAGCAGGATCATATTGTGGAGGTGGTGGCGGTGGTGGAATTGGTGGATTGTTGTTGTTACGTCTATTTGATTTACGTGGCAGCATCTTTTTCTATAAGATTTAAAGAGGAAATAATGATAAGTCCTCTATAGAAATTATTAGTAAGGTAATATTGAACAAGATATATTATATCCTGACTTTCATAGTGTTTTGCGATTTACAACAGGAGTTTACTAATATAAGTAAACACTCACAATTTTAGTTTACGGACTTTGTAGCAACACTCCTAGGGAATTTGTATAATGTATTCCATACTAGGTCCTCCTATAATCACTTAGTGTATACGAACCATACATAATCAAGACCAAATAGACCTTCGAATAAGTGATCCTACTCTAAGTCCACAACCAAACAAGGAACATGAAATAAAGCTAAATCACGAATTCTAAGTATATAAAATCTTAATTATATACAACTCTTATGTATACACTTAGTAATTATAGATTTACCAATAAGGAATCCTTTGTTTTCACATGTTTGTTTCTAGTAAGAATGACCTTCTTGCATATTATTGTTTCAGTGTTATAATGTCATAAAATACTCCTATAGTATTTTAACTTTATGTTTGGTTCTAGAATTCTTCTGGTATATTGGTTTGGTAAGTTTTAGACTTGTTGCAACACTACGATCACTCCCAAACACATGTTGGTCGTATCTCAAATAAATATATATTTATCCCAGATATGATTACATAACTGTCCAGGTTTAACTGTAGTGTCCAACATCTAAATATTTTTATGTGGTTCTCACTGTGATACTGCTTCTTGTATGTAGGTACGTTAGTATACTACTTATAAAATACTCAGATTTTAAAAGTATACTTTTAGTCAGAGCGTTTCAGCCCCATTGTATTTATAGTTGTATATCTTTCATGGTTTGATATACTTAATTCACTATAAACAATGCTCTGATACCAATCTGTCACACCCCCAAACCGGAACGACGGAAATGTTCGGGGGCGAGGACGACATGTACAGTATCACAACAATTGCATAATAATAATCAAAGTACAACAACCATATATTGAAAAAGTATAAGTTTTTACATATGTGTTCAAGTTATTTTATGCATGACACCAAAAAGTTAAAAGACATGAGTCAATGAAGCTCCGTCTTCTCAAAAACCCGTGGATGTACCTGTCTATTGATTTCCTGAGAATACAAGTAGTTTTGAAAATGTGTCAATAATTAAGTTTGTGAGTTCATAAGCATGTTTGTAACTGAAATCTGTTGTTTGTTCCTTAAAGATGTAAGTGTGTTTTTCCCAGAAAACCCTATATTTTCTGTTGTAATATGTGGCACTCAAAACATGTAATTGTTATTGTACTCTGAAATGGTATAACTTAGTTTTAGTTTACATAAAACCATAAAAAGTATGTTTTCTCTACACTAGAATAGTATTCTGTGTTTGTACTCATATTAACATAGTATAATTGTAACTATCTGGATTTATCAGTTGTACTTGTAAAATACTGTATTATAGTTTTATTATTTAATAAAACCCGTGGATGTACCTGTCTACTGATTTCCTGAGAACACAAGTAGTTTTGAAAATGTGTCAACAACTTGTAACGTGCTCAAGACGACTGAGCTTATACAACAGGTTCGACATAGGCTTTTGACCGCGCAGAGCCTCCAGAAGAGTTATGCAGATCGGCGACGCTCTGAGTTAGAGTTTCTGGCGGGGGATTTTGTGCTCTTGAAGGTGTCACCCTGGAAGGGTCTTATCCGGTTCGGGAGGCAGGGCAAGCTGGGCCCCAGATTCATTGGCCCTTTTCGAGTGCTGGCCCGTGTGGAGAAGATGGCTTACCGATTGGATCTACCGGAGGAGTGGAGTCAGATCCATGATACCTTCCATGTATCCCAGCTAAGGAAGTGTATAGCCAATGAGGCTGTTGTGGTTCCCTTGGAGGACATTTCGGTCGATGATCGCCTGAATTATGTGGAAAATTCTGTAGGCATTTTGCATCGGAAATTGAAGGCCTTGAGGAACAAGGTCGTGAACTTGGTCAAAGTTCAGTGGCAACACCGCAGAGGTTCGGAGTGGATATGGGAACCGGAGTCCGAGATGCGTGAGCAGTATCCTGAGCTGTTTCTGGAGGATGACTTCGAGGGCGAAGTCTGATTTTAGTGGGGGAGAATTGTAACATCCCGAAATAAGGTACGCTTATCATTCTTGAATCTTTTCCTAAAGTGTCAAAATTAGCCCCTAAAGAGAAAAGTTAGCAAGATAGTACGTGGGGCATACACATGAGTATGCGCAGCGTACTCATGCACCATGCAGAATCACAGAGGCCATCTAGTACGCTGGGCGTACTAGGCTCAGTTGCAAAACCCTAATATTTCATTTGACCCTATATAAAGAACATTATGGTCTGATTTCTAGCCACCCTTATCAGCCTCCAACCCTCTCTAAAACCCAAATCTCGTGTGTGTGGATTGAGTGTGTGCTTTTGCAAGTTTTGAGTGTTCTTAGCTCTTGTAGTTGAAGAAGGAGGTTAGAGAAGAAGAAGAAGGAACCAACAAGCTTAGAGATCCAAAAACTTCCCACCTTTGTGCTTCATTTTCAGGTATAAAGCTTATACCTTGGCTAGTGTTCTTCTAGATCTCTTTAGTTTAAGATTCATGAGCTTAAGTCCCCAAGTTTGGACCTTCTGAGTTTGGGACTCTCTAGAGAGTTTAAGTTGTCCTTTCATGCATCTTAAGGCACCTAGATTGATAAAAATGCTTGCTTGATCTTTCCTTTGGACTCATGCATGAGTCAAGTAGCTTGGAAAGGATGAAATGATGTTTTAGCGTTACATAGCCATGCAAAGGCTTAAAGCCCATGACTTTATGGATTAAGAGATTCTAAATAAGTCAGATATGTAGTTGGAATGGTTGTCTTAACGGATTAAGACAACAAAAGAGTGGAAATGGATGTTTGTGGAGTATGTTGTGCGTACTCCTAGCTATGCGCAATGTAGCCAGATTTCACCCCGTCACATGCTTGGTCAGTTGTACACCCAACGTACTCGTTGGGTGTTGACTTTTTGTTGCCTTCCGTTGACTTTGACCTTTGGTCAAAATATGGGGTTTGGGACCAAAGGAAGGGCAAAATGGTCCTATTGCCCTTAGTAAGTTTAGACGAGGACTTTGGACTCGTGATTGATTTTGGAACCTTAATTTTTAATTAAGGTTAATTATTTTGTTAACTAGGCGAAGTCTAAATCCGGCAGTTCGGGTGCTAGGTTTTTGTGTCATCAGTGTCAGGGGAGTCTCCTCACTTACTCTTACATGTATGGTAGGCTAGCTGTATTATCATGACCACCTGGGTCTAGCTGTTATGTTATGTTATGTGATGATATGATAATTGTTTGTGACTGGGACTGCTGATAGCCAATCGGGGATTGCGGATAACCCTACGAGTGTGTTGTTATCTCATCGGGACTGCTGATAGTACCACGGTTGCAGATAACCCACAAATATTTACTTATGCTGAGTTATATGTGGTATCTTGGGGAACTCACTAAGATTTGTGCTTACAGTTGTTGATTTATATGTGACAGGTACTTCGCAGGACCGCAGGAAGGCGAAGGTCTGATTGTACACACGCACTGAGAATTTATTACTGGGACATGATCTTTTATGTACTCTGATAACTATGATATTTGTGGTTTTGGGATGACTTGTAATTGACATCTGGTTGTGAAACTATGTTTTTGGAAGTTTTAAAAATGAAAATTTTGGTCTAAAATTTTAGGTGTTACAACCACCACCCACATCATCTACCCATCACTCCCACCCACCATTATGACCACCATCCGCCACTACCACCAACCACCACCCACCACCCATCACCCCCACTCGCCACTACCACCCACCACTACTACCAACCACCCATAACCACAACCTACAACCCACTACCACCACCCACCTCCACTACCACCCACCTTCACCACCACGCACCACCCATTACACGCCACCACCCACCCATCACCACTAACCATCATCACCCACCCATCATCACCAACCACCACAATCACCCCCAGCTGCTACCACCACCAACTACCACTAACCACCACCACCCACCCACCACACACCACCACTACCCATCACCACCACCCACTTCCACCACCACCCACCATCCATCACCTGCCACCACCCACCCATCACCACCAACCACCACCACCCAACCATCATCACCAATCACCACCATCACCACCCCACCCGCTACCACCGCCACCACCCACCCTCCATCACCCACCCACTACCACCACCACCCACCCATCACTACCATCCGTCTTCACCACCACCCACCACTACCCACCACTATTACCCATCAACACCACCAGCTCATCACCATAACCCGCTACAACCAACCTATCACCACCACGCGCCATCACCACCACCCCCACCCCGAACCACCACCACCCACCTCCACCACCCATCATCTATTAACTGCCTCTACCACCCGCCACCACCCATCATCTATCAACTGCCTCTACCACCCGCCACCACCACCCACCACCAACACTACCACCCGCCATCACCATCAACCACCACCCACCATATATGATTTATATGCATCTATTCACATATGATTTACATGGACAAAATTTGTTTTTTTCCAAATAAATTCATATGTGATTAGATACATATAATCACATATGATTAAAAATATTTAATCACATATAATTACGACAAAACTGCAAAAATGGTCCCTGTAGTTTCTCATTTTATGTGGTTATGGTCTAAACGTTTGAAAAGTTGCAGATTTGGTCCTTTTGAACAAGTTTTATTGTGGTTTTGGTCCCTCATCCGTTAAGTTTAACTGGTTGGCTGTTAACTTTTTTAAAATGATAATTTTACCCTCAGAGACCATTTTCACAGTTTTGTCTTTTACCATACCACAATGACCATTTTTGCATACATTCTTTTTTATTTTATTGAAGTATTATATATTAATAAATACTATTTTTAATATATAATATTATATATTAATAAATATTGTTTTATTGGATTATTAATTTATTTTAGTTGATTTTTTTAATTATTTTTTGTTAGAGTAATTCTTTTTATTGAGTTATTATATATCAATACATATAGTTTTTAATATATAATATTTATATCATAATAAATATCATATTATTGGATTATTAATTTCTTTTAGTTAATATTTTTAATTCTTTTTTTTAATTATTTTACTGGATTATTTCTTTTAATTTATTATTTTCTTCATATACTAAATATTGTTTTATTGGATTATTAATTTATTTTAGTTAATTTTTTTTTTTAATTTTCGAAGTAATTATTTTTTATTGAATTATTATATATCAATACATATAGTTTTTAATATATAATATTTATATCATAATATATATTATATTATTGGATTATTATTTTCCTTTAGTTAATTTTTGTAATTTCTTTTTTTAAACTATTTTTTATTGGATTATTACTTTTAATTTATTATTTTCTTCATATACTAAATATTATTTTATTGGATTATTAATTTATTTTTAATTTATAATAATAGTTCTTGTTAATTTTATTGGTTCCACCTCAAAGTCATGGATACGCAAAATCGTCGTCTCTCATCATCGAAATCGTTAGGATCGCTGCAAAACACTTTCATTTCATCTAGCTTATAATGAGAAACCATAGGGAAAATACCACCACCATCACTCGGTCACCACCACCACTTATAAATGTTATGGGGGTTTGTTGCGCATTATGTGGGATATGAAGGATTCCAGTGGATTATGAAGAGGTTGTCGCAGGTGGCTACCAGCAACGCTGGGTGGAATAGGGTAGGGTATCTATTGAACCTCCGATGAAGGTGTTTGAAGGTGATCCTGCCAATTTTTGATGATGATATGCGACACTTTTATGTATTTTGGCGACTTTGTGGTGAAACTACTAAAATTAAAAACAATTAATAGTATACGTTAAAATAAAATAATAATCCAATAAGATAATATTTATTATAATAAAAAAATAATAAGTTAAAAGTAATATTTCAATAAATTAATAATTCAAAAAATCAAAAAACAAATTACAAAAATTAATAATCCAATAATGTATTATTTATTATGATGTAAATATTATATATTAAAAATAATATTTGTTGATATATAATAATCTAATAAAAAAGAATTGCTCCAACAAAAAAGAAATTATAAAAAGAATCAACTAAAAGAAATTAATAATCCAATAAAATAATGTTTTGTAATATATAATAATCTCATAATATAATATTTATTATGATATAAATATTATATATTAAAAACTATATGTACTGATATATAATAATTCAATAAAAAAGAATTACTTCGACAAAAAAATAAAAAAATATATATAATTAACTAAAATAAATTAATAATCCAATAAAACAACATTTAGTATATGAAGAAACTAATAAACTAAAAGTAATAATCCAATAAAAAATAATTAAAAATTACAAAAATTAACTAAAAAAATTAATAATCCAATAATATAATATTTATTATGATATAAATATTGTATATTAAAAACTATATGTATTGATATATAATAATCCAATAAAAAAGAATTACTCCAACAAAAAATAAATTAAAATCAACTAAAATAAATTAATAATCTAATAAAAAAAATATTTATTAATATATAATATTATATATTAAAAATAATATCTATTAATATATAAGACTTCATTAAAATAAAAAAGAATATGCAAAAATGGTCCTTATAGTATAGTAAAAGACAAAATTGCGAAAATGGTCCCTAGGGGTAAAATTGTCATTTTAAGGAAGTTAACAGCCAACCAGTTAAACTTAACGGATGAGGGACCAAAACCACAACAAAACTTGTTGAAAAGGACCAAATCTACAACTTTTCAAACGTTTGGAACGTAACCACATAAAATGAGAAACCACAGGGACCATTTTTGGAATTTTGTCTATGATTAAAGTGGACATATAACAATTATTGAATCGAGAACGAGAAAATGAATATTATCCACATATATCATATGTGATTGGATACATATAATCACATATGATTATATGTATTTAATCACATATGTATTATACGAAGTATATTTATTTTCGTGTTTTAGATTCAATAATTGGTTTCATATATTTAATCACATACGGTTTTTATTATAATAGGCAATGCATTTACATTTTATTATATGTATCTAATCACATGTGATTTATATAAACAAGATTTTTTTGTCCATATACATCATATGTGATTAGATATATATAATCACATATGATTTTATGTATTTAATTAAATATGATTTTATGTATTTAATTAGATATGATTTATGTGGACAATATTTATTTTCACGGTGTCAATTCAATAATTGGTCCCGTGTATTTAATCATATGTGATTATATGTATTTAATCACATATGATTTATGCTGACAAGATTTGTTTTCGCATCCTTGATTTAATAGTTGTTCTCGTATATATAATTACATGTGATTATATGTATCTAATCACATATGATTTATATAGACAATATTCATTTTTCCAAATAAAATCATATGTAATTAGATACATATAATTGCATATGATTAAACTTATTTTATCATATATGATTCAATGTATTTAATGACATATGATTAAAATGGACAAAGAACAATTATTAAATCTAGAACGCAAAAATGAATATTGTCCACACAAATCATATGTGATTGGATACATATAATCACATTTGATTATATGATTTATATATACAATATTTATTTTCACATTTTTGATTCAATAATTGGTCTCGTGTATTTAATCACATATGATTTATGTGCACAAGATTCATTTTGTGTTCTTGATTCAATAGTTGTTCTCGCGTATTTAATCAATGTGATTGTATGTATTTAATCGGATATAATTTATGTGAAAAATATTCATTTGGCGTAGATTCAAAAATTGTTCTCATGTATTTAATCACATGTGATTATATCTATTTAATATGATTAATGAGGACAAAGAACAACTACTAAATCTAGAACATGTAAATGAATCTTGTTCATATAAATCATATATGATTAATTATATATAGTAACATGTGATTAAATACACAAGAACAACTAGTGAATTGAGAATGCAAAAGTAAATTTTGTCCATGCAAATCGTATGTGATTATATACATATAATCACTTGTGGTTAAATCATATACGATTAAATACATATAATCATTTGTGATTAAATACACGAGACTAACTATTGATTCATTTACACGTTCACCACCATTACCACCCACCAACATTAACACCACCACCAACCACCACCACCACCACCGACCACCCACCACCATTACTACCTCGATCCCACCCGTCATCCAACACCAACCATTACCCACCACTACCACCTACCACTATTACTACCTCGACCCCACCCACCATCCAAGAGCAATCATCTCCACCACCACCACCACCCACCATGCACGACCACAAAATCATCATCGTTAAAAAATTGATGCTTATAACTAAAAAACACTCCCATACGCTTTAAGAACAAAATTAGAGACGAGAAAAAGTGTTTGTAACAAAAAAAAATTCTAGGCAAATAAATCGTCGGTTTAATATGTTAAGATTGTTCTTCTAAATATTTTCTAAATTACCATCAACAAAAGAAACCAAAAATGGAGCATAGTATTGTATTTTACATTACATGGGCGTCCTAACAATTTAGCCTTTCTTAGACACACTATTGTATTACAATGTTTCAAGCTGCTTCTAAGCCATCCATTGTTACTAAGGGTTTTTAAATATTATTTTTGGGTGTTGAATCTTGATGGTGTTTGTGATAGTGGTTCAGAAATTAGTTTTGTTGTCTTTTTGATCATATTCAACTCTTTAAGATTCTGAGATTCAATATAAAATACAACAAAAATATGAGTGATTTTACAAGACAATCCTTCACTAGAGAATGGTGAGTTTACATGACCAGTAGCATCTATTGTTGAAGATGTAATAGGTATAGTACATGAATAAATATAAAGTTCATTGAGTTAGGGGGAAAATTGTCATAAAAAGTAAAAAAAAAGTTGGAAATATATAAATTTAAACATCAAAGAGATCTGATACAATTAGGCGCATGTCTATAATAATGAGGTGGAAGGATACACAATAAATCGATATATAATTTACATTTAATCACGTAGGAATACTTCTTTCATCATGAGCATCCTTTGCAGAAGTAACAGTTTCTGAATATGTAAATTGCACAAGGGACTGAAAATATATCGGTTAACTAGTGTCACTAGACTACAGCTGAACTAAAGTTTCTGAATCTGTAAAATTCATATATACCAATTGGTTCAAGCATATCATCGAACACATTGTGAGCAACCAAAGTTTGTTCACCAAACCTCGATTTGGGCTTAGATTTTCGTCGCCATAAAATTCAAATAAACCAAAATAGAGTATTGCAACCAAAATATCATTAATCATTATAAAAGGATGAAGAGAGAAGCCAGCTTGACAAAGTAGAAAATAAACTTGTGATGATGATGATGATGATAGCCTCTTCTTGATCAAAGAGATGCAACTATAACAAAGGCAATGGAGAATATTCTAAGGTTTTTTCCTTTCCCTATGATCATTCCATCGATTCTTAGGGTTTTTCGTCAACGGTGGTGGTGGTGGTGGTGCTCAACAGAAATTGGTGGTGGTGGTGAAGGACTAGATCGAGATAAGTGGAGAGGAAAAGATTAGGTGATTCTGGTGACTCCGACGGTCATCCAACGACTTTGGCGGTGGTCCGGTGACTCCGACGGTGGTCCTGTGGTCTCAGCCACCAATCAAACTTCAAATGAGGTTGAGAGACATCGGGGGAAGTGATTTTCAATTATATTTTTATTTATGATTTTAACTGAAAAATATCAAATGATCTAGATTTGTTCTCAAATTAAGGAATATTCTAATTTGAATATATATATATATATATATATATATATATATATATATATATATATATATATATATATATATATATATAGAGAGAGAGAGAGAGAGAGAGTTAGGTTCATATATAACCACTATTTATTGTGTGAATGTATGACTAATTGTGAGCCAATCATTTGACATGGGTAATTTTATAATTTTATTAATTTTATTAATTATTATCTAACATTAATTTATTAAAATTATTGTAAGTGATTAGTAATTTTATTAATTATTTCAAATAAGAAGTAAATTTTTTGGTAGGAAGGTAAGAAGTTTTTTGTCTACATATTTTTTTCGCGAACAAACAAAATGAATCATTAGATGATTCATTTGTAAGATGATTCACAAGAAAAAATTCTCAAAAAAACATCTCGATGATTCATTTATACAATGATTTTGTTGTTATTCACTAAAATTGTCATAAAAATGAATTTTTTCTTATTTTACCTAAAAATGAATCATAAAAATGTTTTTTTTGGGAATTTTTTCTTGTGAATCATCTTACAAATGAATCATCTAGTGATTCATTTATTTTGTTCGTCAAAAAAATATATAGAAAAAAACTTCTTACCTTCCTACCAAAAAAAAGGTCTTACCGGATCTATATCCTATATATATATATATATATATATATATATATATATATATATATATATATATATATATATATATATATATATATATATATATATATATATATAGGATATAGATCCGGTAAGAAATTTTTTTGGTAGGAAGGTAAGAAGTTTTTTTCTACATATTTTTTTGACGAACAAAATAAATGAATCACTAGATGATTCATTTGTAAGATGATTCACAAGAAAAAATTCCCAAAAAAACATCTTTATGATTCATTTTTAAGTAAATTAAGAAAAAATTCACTTTTATGACAAATTTAGTGAATAACAACAAAATTATTGTATAAATGAATCATCGAGATGTTTTTTTGAGAATTTTTTCTTGTCAATCATCTTACAAATGAATCATCTAATGATTCATTTTGTTTGTTTGCGAAAAAAATATGTAGAAAAAAAATTCTTACCTTTCTACCAAAAATTTCCTTCTTATTTGATCTATATCCTATATATATATATATATATATATATATATATATATATATATATATATATATATATATATATAGAGAGAGAGAGAGAGAGAGAGAGAGTTAGGTTCATATATAACCACTATTTATTGTGTGAATGTATGACTAATTGTGAGCCAATCATTTGACATGGGTAATTTTATAATTTTATTAATTTTATTAATTATTATCTAACATTAATTTATTAAAATTATGGTAAGTGATTAGTAATTTTATTAATTATTTCAAATAAGAAGGAAATTTTTTGGTAGGAAGGTAAGAAGTTTTTTGTCTACATATTTTTTTCGCGAACAAACAAAATGAATCATTAGATGATTCATTTGTAAGATGATTCACAAGAAAAAATTCTCAAAAAACATCTCGATGATTCATTTATACAATGATTTTGTTGTTATTCACTAAAATTGTCATAAAAATGAATTTTTTCTTATTTTACCTAAAAATGAATCATAAAGATGTTTTTTTTTGGGAATTTTTTCTTGTAAATCATCTTACAAATGAATCATCTAGTGATTCATTTATTTTGTTCGTCAAAAAAATATATAGAAAAAAACTTCTTACCTTCCTACCAAAAAAATTTTCTTACCGGATCTATATCCTATATATATATATATATATATATATATATATATATATATATATATATATATATATATATATATATATATAGGATATAGATCCGGTAAGAAAATTTTTTTGGTAGGAAGGTAAGAATTTTTTTTCTACATATTTTTTTCGCAAACAAACAAAATGAATCATTAGATGATTCATTTGTAAGATGATTCACAAGAAAAAATTCTCAAAAAAACATCTCGATGATTCATTTATACAATGATTTTGTTGTTATTCACTAAAATTGTCATAAAAATGAATTTTTTCTTATTTTACCTAAAAATGAATCATAAAGATGTTTTTTTTGGGAATTTTTTTCTTGTGAATCATCTTACAAATGAATCATCTAGTGATTCATTTATTTTGTTCGTCAAAAAAATATATAGAAAAAACTTCTTACCTTCCTACCAAAAAAAAGTTCTTACCGGATCTATATATATATATATATATATATATATATATATATATATATATATATATATATATATATATATATATATATATATATATATATATATATATAGGATATAGATCCGGTAAGAAATTTTTTTTGGTAGAAAGGTAAGAATTTTTTTTCTACATATTTTTTTCGCAAACAAACAAAATGAATCATTAGATGATTCATTTGTAAGATGATTGACAAGAAAAAATTCCCAAAAAAAACATCTTTATGATTCATTTTTAAGTAAATTAAGAAAAAATTCACTTTTATGACAAATTTAGTGAATAACAACAAAATCATTGTATAAATGAATCATCGAGATGTTTTTTTGAGAATTTTTTCTTGTGAATCATCTTACAAATGAATCATCTAATGATTCATTTTGTTTGTTTGCGAAAAAAATATGTAGAAAAAAAATTCTTACCTTTCTACCAAAAATTTCCTTCTTATTTTATCTATATCCTATATATATATATATATATATATATATATATATATATATATATATATATATATATATATATAGAGAGAGAGAGTTAGGTTCATATATAACCACTATTTATTGTGTGAACGTATGACTAATTGTGAGCCAATCATTTGACATGAGTAATTTTATAATTTTATTAATTTTATTAATTATTATCTAACATTAATTTACTAAAATTATGGTAAGTGATTAGTAATTTCTTATAATTAAGGTGTCCAGTAACCTACACACCGTCCAAGCCATTCTCGTCACACATCTCCATACGATCATCGCACCCGCCTAAAGCCGACCAGGAGTGAGGTCGATTTCTTCATCGTCGTTGGAATTAATGCCGCCACATAGCAGTGTCATTCCATTGGTTTGTTCTTTGACCTGCGTGACAAGTATGAATCTCGATTTCAAGACCTGGTGTTTGCGCTTGGGTTCCTGTACCGAATTATACAAGGTTTCTTAGTGGCGGTTTTCACTCAGATACTCAAATCCTAAATCCTTATGTTTGAAACACTGATAATCATCAGTTGTCATAGGTAACTCTACAACTAGTTTATCTATGTTCTATTGAATGTTTAAATTCCTATGTTAATGTAGAAAAACGTTTTCATCCTTTTTTTAAGATGCGTCAGTTTTGATTAATTTTAATAATGAAAAATTGTAATAGGCAAAAAATGTCAAATTAAGTGAAGTTTCTTTTCTGTGTGTGGTTTGATTTTGAAAAGTGTTTGGGAATAATCGATGAAGTGAGACCATAAAAAGGACGTAAACAATTGGGTAGACCTAATTTGAGTAAAAAAAATTGGTCATTTTGGATGTAAAGGTAATAATTGATTAAATAATTATAGGTTTAAGTTTCTAATTTCATATTTTGATTTTCTCGGAAACAATTGGGTAATGAACATTGAAATCTATATATTTTAATTGATAGAAAGATATTTGTGGATTTTTTTAAGATGCAAACATCACATATTCAATTATCTCAAGTTAATTCCAAAGTGTCCCCACCTTCATAGATACAAAATCAGTAGAGTTACTATTGTCAATCATAAGGCTTTGGTTTTTCTGTTTTCCTTTCGTACATATTGAACTCCAAAGTTGCTTGATTTATTACATAATTTAACTAAATTTTGAAACTTACAGAGTATTGGTTATTTCTCACCTCGTATATTTATAAATGAGGAAAAGACTACATGGTGTTAGAGTGTTCTTAATTTTTTTCTGGGTGTTGGGACTTGGGTTTGCACTAACGGCTGCAACCATCACTGGTAAATAAGGAATTCAGGCCTAGCATTCTTTCAAGACAAGACCACCAATCCTAAATTACATATATTCTATGAAGGTGACTTCCAATCAACAATGACAGGATAAGAAGCACTTATAATCCTGAGTTTTAGAATTTATGTTAAACTCTGTAACATATATGAACAAAATTATAGAATTAAATGTGTGCAAAAAACACATTCATTCTTGACATTTCATTGAAGTAGTACTTCATTTTTTCAGTATACAAGTCACGATGGCACGGAAAAATTTGGGTTGTACATCTGGTGCATAAGAGTATTCTTTCAGAATGCTCATTCTGAATTTGTGAAGTGGAACATGAGAAAAGTAGTTTTTCTCTGTGATTTAAACCTTTTTATAATCTTGGTATCAATTGTTCTAACTTTACTCTTTCTTGTTTATAGGAGAAAAACTGGAGTTTTAATTGAATGATTGGTTGGTTTAGGTTCAAACATGAAGATATAAAGATAGAGCCATGGGAAAACTATAAAAAAATAACGACAAAATTCTTGTAGAATATACGGATTCTTCAAGAATGATAACAAATTCTTATAGAATATAGTATGCATTATAATTTTTTTATATATTCTTTAAGAATGATGACAATTTCTTAAAGATTATAGTATAGAAGGTTGTGTATATTCTTCAAAATGATGTTTATATTCTTGTACTATGTTATAGAAATAGTTGTTTTATGTTATAAGAATGATTCTTATTTTTATAATATATTCTTCATTGTATTGCAATACATTTTTCATAAAGAATGATATTTTGTTGTATAATATATGAAAGTGTATTCTTTAAGAATGTTAATTCTAAAAAAAATATCATCATTAAAATTGTGTTCTTTAAGAATGAAATAATGAAAAGTTATGTTCATATATGTTCAATGACGCCGTGTAAAAAAGTAAAAAATACGATATAAACATTTGCATTTTAAAAATAAAATAATTGATGTAATTATCCATGTTAAATTTTATAAAACTAGATAAATAAGTATTTAATATTAATTCCATAAAATTAGAAAATAAATAAAGGATATTCTTTTTTTAAATATATGTTAATAAACTAAAATACCCTTACAATTATTTAAATGTAGTTATGTAGTAGACGTTGCTCCATGTTAATAGCATGTATCCTCAAGATCATAATAATTCATTTTTTTAATCCAATGGACAAGGTCATACATTCACATAATATTTGTGGTTCACATTTGATCCTAACCCTATATATATATATATATATATATATATATATATATATATATATATATATATATATAAAGAAGTTTTTTTCTACATATTTTTTTGACGAACAAAACAAATGAATTACTAGATTAATAAAAAATAACCTGATTTACAAAAAAAAGTTCTCAAAAAAACATCTCGATGATTCGTTTATACAATAATTTAGTTGTTATTCACTAAAATTATCATAAAAGTGTTTTTTTTTTAATTTACTTAAAAATGAATAATGAAGATGTTTTTTTGCAAATTTTTTATTGTGAATCATCTAACTTTTGAATCATCTAAGGATTCATTTTGTTTGTTCGCTAAAAAAATATATAGAAAAAAAACTTCTTACCTTCCTACCAAAATTTTCATTCTTATTTGATTTTAAATACATATATATATATATATATATATATATATATATATATATATATATATATATATATATATATATAGATATAGATGTTGGTTCCTTTGAGATAAAAAAAAATTAGAGATTGTGAGATATGTGTATAACCGTTTGATGTGCTTATGTTTGTTTCTGAAACTATGCGGTGCATATTTGTAATTATATTGGTAACTTATTAAACTAACGCCGTTAATTTACAATTGTGGGGCTATTGTTGTAATTTTACAAAGATTGATATGAATTTTGCAGGCTACGATACTGTAACCGCCTATTGTTTTCTTTTCTTTCTCGATCAAAGTCTCATTTCGAACTCTCAGGAAACCCTCTTTTTATTTCTTTATCGTATTTTGCCCTAGTTTTTGTTTCTTACCTGTTATTGAGAAATCAGTAAATGTCTTCAGGATAAAATATAAACGAAGTCGCATCTTCGTTAATCGAAATGAAAGGTTAGAATGCGAGTTATTTTTCATTTTATTGATAATGCATGTTTTTATTAATTAGTTAATTGTCGTTTTATGTTGATAATGATGTTTTTTTGTTTTGATTCAGTAGGTTTTTCGTCATTTTAACTTGATTTTGATGATTGTCTCGTTTAGAGTTGATATGTTTTTTATTATGTTTGTTTGTGGTGGTTTTTGATGTAAGTTTTTGTTTATATTTTCACAGATAAGGATTTCAAAAGAAACTATGTTCGAAAAAAATTCAAAAATCAAAAAATATCGAATACGGTAGAAGTGTTGTTATTTCCGAAGGTACAGTTCAAAAAAATCATCTATGATTAGAAGTAGAAATAAACATATAACTTAATGTTTAAAGTTATTTGTTGTAATCATAACTGATTTTTTGATTTTTTCAGTGTATTGAACATAACATTTAGTTATATGTTTATTTCTACTTCTAATCATAGATGATTTTATACGTTTGTTTATAATCATTGGTAAATAGTAATGATAAATGTATTTTTATGTATCAAACATGAATATAAAGTTATTTTTGTAATCATAACTGATTTTGTGGTTCTTTTAAGTGGATTGTATATAACATTTAGTTGTATTTTTATTTATTGTTCTAATCATAAATGATTTTGTACGTCTGTTTATAATCATTAGTGAATAGTAATGATAAATGTATGTTTTATTTTTTACTAACACTATGTTTGTAATGAAAATTGTAGTTAAATGGGGAATGTAGATAGCTCAAGGAAGGCACGTTCATCTTCCAAAAGAGAAAAGGCGAATGAGGTGTCGCAAACACGTTCAAAGACATCCAAAAAACAGTTATTGAACAACCAAAAGTGAAGCTGAGGGTTAAGGTCAAAACTGTAAGTAAGAAACGTGAACTATCTGATGAAGATGATTCAGATTTTCAGAGTCGTCCTGGATCTTCAAAGAAACCAAAGAGAGAAACTAAAGTTTTGAAGAAAGATAAAAAAGCTGCTATTATAAAAGAATTTCCTTCATTGAAGAATAGATGTTCACCCGGGTTATTGTTGGGTGTTATTCAAGGTTTAAGTAGAGAACAGAAGGATTGTGTTAGGGCTATGGGATTTGGGAGTTTGTTAGGGATGAAGATGATTGACGTACCGTTGAAGATTGTTTATTATGTTCTTGATCATTTTAATTTTGAATCTTTGAAGGTGTAGTTTGATAATTGTGAAGTTAGTGTTGATAGTAAGTCTGTTCAAGAGATGTTAGGATTACCATCTGGTGGCTCATTACTTTCAAACATGGATTACATTTCGGAGAATAATGAAGAGAGTTGTATGTTTGAGTGGAAGAAACAGTATGAAAATATTGATAAATTGAGATTAAAACAGCTAAAGAATGAACTTGTTCAAACTAGTGTTGCGGATGACAACTTCAGAATCAATTTTTTGGTTCTTTTTATTAATACTTTCTGTGAGTCTACAAGCATGGGTAAATGTAATCTGAATCCATTGTATTTAATCACAAGAGATACTGATTTAAGTAGCATTGACTGGTGCGATTACATTGTGGATTGTTTGGTAAGGACGAAGAAGGTTTACAATCCAGAGAAAGAATCTTCTTTTTTTTTATGGACCAGCAGCATACCTTATGGTACGTGAGTTATTTTTTTTATATTTATTATTGTTTTTAGTTGTAAAAATATGTTTGTTTTTATAATAAATCATATATGATTTTATTACATATAATCATATATGATTATGTAGTATAATTTTTGTATAATTATATATTACACATCAAAATCATATATTATGTTATATATGTTATGATGTTATATATGTTTTTTGTAGTTGTTGTATGTGAATACTTTCAAGTTTGATCATTTGCAAGTCACACGTAAACGTCCAACTATTTTTTATTGGACGTCAGAGAAGATAAAGTTTCTTGAGGATATTTTACAAGAGAGTGGAGGATTTGGATGTGGACATGTTAATGAAGCATATGTTGAAGAAGAATTTCAAGAATCTGAGTATAATGAGGAGGAATCTGGTGGTGATGAGGTTGAATCTGATGGTGAAGAGGATTTATGTGATGAGGATGAAGAAGATTTGATGTTAATAAAGTTAGTGATGTGGAGGTAATTCTATAGTTTTATTCATTTATGATTTAATTAGTTTATTCATTTATGACTTTTTATGTTTAAGTATTTTAGTTGTAAGTATCTTTTTTCTTATGTAGGTGTATGAAAGTAAAATTTCATGTATGTATCAGAAGATTGAGGATTTGAAAAAGGATCTTGTTGTAAAGATAGATGAGGGAGTGTTGAAGTTTCCTCAAAGTCAAAATTTGAAAAATTGGAAATTATTATTTCCTGTTGAAGATTTAAGCACAGAAAGTTTTGATTTCAATTATGTTTCACAAAAATATAAACAACTGGTTTTGTTCAAGTTAATGATGAAGATTATGAGAATGATTTTCTTAATGATGATGAAAATGTTGAAGATTATGATCAAGGGAAATGTTCTGGTGGTCAGGGGGGTGGAAGTGGTCCACATGAGGGCAATATTGGTAAAAATCATGTTGAAGGTAAAGGTGATGATGATGAAGATGATGAACAAGGAAATGGAAGTGGATGTAATAAAGAAGAGGCCATGAATTTAAATTATGTTGTCGAAAATGTTACTAAGAGTGTGGGTCTAATTGATAGCCAGGAAGGTGTATCTTTTAGTCAATTTATTTGTGATCCAGTTGTTGAAAGTTTTCTTAAAACTTTGGATCAAGGTAGGCATATTTTATTATTATATATAGTTTAATCATATATGATTTTAATTTTTTATATTTGAATTTTATAGGTACTGATGGTTGTTTAAATCAGAAACTAGTTGAAGATGATGTGAATTTGAATTTGACTGGTGTTGATGATGGTAAGTATTTATTTATGTATTTTTAATAAATAAAAAATATATAAATATGTTATATAGACGATTCATTTATGATTTTAATAATTAAGGGACTGTAAATTTGGGTGAGGATGATCATAAAAATAAAGATGGAGGTAATTTGTTTATAATTATTGTTTATTCATATATAATCGTGTTTATAATTATTGTTTATTCATATATGATTTTCATAATTTTATTGGGTAGAAAATGTTGAAGATTGTTTAAATAAAAACAAGGATTCAAATGAGACTCGATCATTGAAAAATGATATTGTTCTAAGTTTTAGTCTTGGATTTAGTCAAGATTCTGAAGGTTCCAAGAAGTCATCTCAAAGTCAAATTTCTTCTAAACGGATGAAAAAGAAAAAGATTAAGGATAGAGTTATTTTGGGAAAACCAAGTGCTGGTCCAGAGTGTGTTATTCCAAATGTTGATGTTATTGATGTTAGTCCAGTTTCTTTTGCACCCCCTTTGGGTACATTAGAAGGACCATCAAAACCTGTTTCTGGCAAACCTAAAGATATAAATGAAGAAGCAACATCAGTAGTGGATGTCAAAGGAAAGAGACAAATGAAGTTTTCTTATGTTTATAAGTCACCATTTAAGGAAATGTTAATTGATTTTAAACCTAGTTTGACACAAGTAGAAAATGTTGTTTGTGAATGGATTTTCAATCTTCAAGGAAATCCAGGGTAATTTTATTTAATATAATTTTTTATTTTTATAATTATAATTTTTTATTTTAAATAACATTTAATTAAATATATACAGGAATATTGTATTGCTTATGGAAACAGATGTTATTGGTTTTAGAGCTAATTATGAAAGTATTTTTAAAAAAACCCATTTGCATGTTAGTGTTCTTGATTCATGGTCTCGTATACTAAATCATCAAGAGAAATTCAGAGATGTTGTTAATTCTCCACTCAGATTGTTCATGAATTCTGACACTGTAAGTTTTTATTTTATTCTTTGCTTCTCATATATTGATAATCATTAATAATTTTTTTATTAAATATTTACATGTTATTATATAATCATTTATGATTTTCTTATATTACAAACTTTGTCATTTGAATATACTCATTTGAATGAAACTGCAAAATATAAAGTTTTCAAGGACAGCTTCTCTCGCAGTATTTCTGGTGATAGAGACTTATGTTGGAGATAGTGTCTAAGTCCATAACTATATTTGGTATGTACTTGACCCGACCCGGCATGGTCCATTTGGGTTGCACTTCACCCGAACAATTTACGGATAATCTTTCGAGAATAGTATAAGTTATGATTTATTAATATATTATAAGTTCTAATATATTAATATAAAATCATATTATTTAATTAGTGTTGATCTATAATTAATTTAGAATTAATTTAGAGATCAAAAGTATGACTAATTAAATATGGGCTCTTGTATTTATATAGTGTGGGCTAATGCTTATTTGGAATGGGCTAGGCTTGCATGGAAAGTCCATGGATACTCCATGGAGCTTTAACCCATGGATCTCATGGAAATGAAAAGACATGGGTATTAGGGTTTACATGGATGTAACCCTAATCCACCACACTATATAAAGGAGGCTTTGGTTCTTGAAATTGCACTAGTTGATGTGTGTAAACTAAGAGGGCCGATTTCAAGAAGTTTGTGACTATTCTCTCAAGTTTCCAAGTTTGTGGTGATTTGTGACTTCCATTTGAGGCATCCACATTATTGGTGCTAGGCTCTCAAAAACTCCAAGCAATCAACTACTACTACAAGGTAAGTAATTCAACTAGCTTTATTTGATTCAAGTACCCCATGCCATGCTAGTTAGGATAAGAACCATGGAAAAATAATTATTTGCATGTATCTTAGTCACACATAGATCAAAGGTTTCTAGGATTGCATGTACACCATAGGAGTGTTAGAATGCTGAAAACCCATCAGTGGTATCAGAGCCTGGTTTGTTTATTTGATACTTGATGCAAAAAAAAAAAAAAAAACTTGAAAATCGAAGTTTTGTTCAAAAGCTCGTATCAAAATTTCAAGTTTTGTATATGTACTTACGATTCTTGAAATTTTTGATATGAACATTCATAAACATATGAGTTTAGAAGATCATAGAAATTATGTGCTAATAATTGATTAGATTAATTCTTGATATTTATGTGTTTTAATGGAGTCCATAACTAGTTCTTAAGTTATGGATAACCAAAAGTCACATTTATAAATAACCATTAAAAGAACACATAGGTTACAAAAAAATGAAGAGTCTTCATTTTTAATAACCATTAACTCATAAGTTATGAGAAATGAAAAGTTTTGAAAGTTTACAAAACTTGCCCTCAAGTTTTGGAACATGTAAAGTCATATTAAAAACTTTAGTTCCAACCCCTAGAATTTTAAAAGTTAAAATTCAACCCTTATACTTTATAAGATTATAAGTTTAATAATATTTATATATGTATAAGATCAAGTCGTCTTACCGCTAGTACGCCTCATTCACGAAGCCGGTCTATAAGGGGGGTATAAGGTTGTTGCCTATAAAATGGCAACTTAATGGGTGTCCACTCTCACCCACCGCTTCCTTGATCGGTGGAAGGTCGTTAGCCGAACGGGTAGGACAAGGACTTATAAATTCTCATTAAAAGTATAATGATAATACTAAAGTAAATAAACTTTATTGAATTCCCAATCTTAGTTATTTTAGGAAAATGTGAATAAGGTGCTAATCCATGAAATTACACTTTACACTTTGTTTAAGTCGTTAGTGGAGCGTGTGTGGTTAACCGACACACTAACTTGAACTTAACAAGGTAGGTAAAGGGTGACTTAATGTTTATCATAGTATCGATGGAGCGTGTGTGGTTAACCGGCACATCGATTGAGGGGTAATACATTAAGGGTACCAAGTAATTTGCATGGTTACTTCACACCTTGTTTTGTGATCCTCAGCATCCCAGTCACAAAACTTGAAGGGCACACTCGAGATTGAAACATGCCATTGAAGAAAGTTCAATGAATCTCAAAGAATCTAGGAGTTTCTAAACCAATTAAAACCTAATTAAATATTTCGTTTTTCATGGTGGAAATTGGTGAATCGTCATTCACCTACCTTCAAATATCTTATAGCTTAGATTACGACATCCCTCTTCTAAGTTATAAAATATTGTGTTGGGTCCTAGCCTTAATATTACATTTGGGTGTTTTGTTAAGGACTATCTCTATATCTAATCTAATCTATTCCCTCTTCTTTTCAGATGTCTTCCAATAACAATGCTTCTGGCTCAAACCCTACTAGCTCCTTCTCTCTCATGAATCTTTGAGGGAGAGTCATCTTTGATGGGTCCATATTTACAGATTGGATCAGAAACATCAGGATGGTCACTCGGTATGAGAACAAAGAATATGTTCTCGACAAGGAGCTGAAGGTACCCGAGCCAACTGCTACTCCTGAAGAGCTTGCTGAATATGAGGTACATGAAAGAGATGCTACAAAAGTGGCATGCATCATGATGGCCACCATGACAGCCGAGCTCCAAAAGTCCTATGAGGACTATTATCCTTTTGAGATGCACCAGGACTTGATGGATCGCTACCATCAAAGTGCTCGTCAAGAGCGATATGAAATAATCTCCTCCATGATAACAACCCGAATGAAGGATGGTGAACCCATCACGGGCCACATGCAGAAAATGCAAAGGTATGTGGACCGTTTACTGAAGCTGAATGTGAACTTCCCTGAGGAGTTAGCAATAGACATCATTTTGCACTCCTTGCCATCGTGTTATGATTAATTCCGCATGACATATCACATGAACAAGGAAGAAGTCACCCTCAGCAAACTTCAAGGACTCTTGAAGACCGCCGAAAGTGGTCTAAAGGGTAAGTCGGTTGTTACTACTCCTACTCCTACTCCAACTGCGGCCAATGTCTTGGAAATCGGGCATGGCAAAGGGAAGAAGAGAAAGAACCCTTCTAAGGGTACCAAGGGTAAGACCCTTGAAGGCTCCTCTTCAAACAAAACCAAGAAAGGTTTTGTCACTCCTTCTGCTAACCCTAATGAGGTTGAATGCTTCTATTGCCATGAAAAGTCGCAATGGAAGCGAAACTGCCCAAAGTACCAGCAAGATTTGAAGGATGGGAAAGTAAAACCCAACCATGCAGGTATATACACTATATTGTCTAATAACTCACCTCATTCTAAGTCTTGGGTCCTTGATACAGGTTGTGGTATTCACATATGTTGTGATTTGCAGGGACTAAAAAGAAGTGAGAATGTGGAGCAGGGAAAGATAAACTTGATCATGGGAAACAGGAAAGCTTCACCTGTCACCAAGATAGGAGTTTATTCCTTAGTGCTAAATAATGGGTTTACATTAGATTTGAATAAATGTTATTATTCGCCAGAAATGGCAAGAAATGTTATTTCCTTTCTTGCATTGTATAAACAAGGTTTTACCTTTTATTTTGATAATAATAATGGTAGTATTGATGCTTTCTTTAATAATGTTCTTTATTTTAAAGCATTACCTTGTGATGGCGTGTATGAAACTGTATCTGTTGTAGATAATCTAGGAAATAATGTATTGTGTATTAACTCTTCCACTAGCTTAGATAAAGCATCCTTATGGCATTGTCGTCTTGGACATGTAAGCAAGAAACGCATAGGCCAACTCCAAAAGGATGGAGTCTTGGAGTCATTTGACCTAAAGTCAGATGATAGTTGTGAATCTTGTTTGCTTGGTAAAATGACAAAGTCACCTTTTACTGGCACTTGTGCTAGGGGTGAAGGGTTGTTGGACCTCATACACACGGATGTGTGTGGACCCTTCAGAACCGCCACAAGAGATGCTAATCGGTTCTATGTGACTTTTACTGATGATTTTAGTAGATATGGATATGTCTACCTAATCAAGCATAAGTCAGAAACCTTTGAGAAATTCAAAGAGTTTAAGCAAGAAGTGGAGAATCAGTTGGGCAGGAACATTAAGATGCTTCGATCCGATCGTGGTGGTGAGTATCTTAGTACTAAGTTCCTTGACTATCTTAAGGAATGTGGGATTGTCTCACAATTGACACCTCCTAGGACACCACAGTTGAATGGTGTAGCTGAGAGGCGCAATCGGACCTTGTTGGACATGGTTCGTTCCATGATGAGTCGAGCTTCGCTACCAATCTCATTTTGGGGGTATGTCTTAGAGACTGCCCTCCCATATCCTTAATCTAGTCCCTACAAAGAAGGTTGCCAAAACACCTCACGAGGTGTGGACTGGAAAAGTTCCCAATCTAGACCACATCAAGATTTGGGGTTGCGAGGCTTTCGTGAGACGCGAGACTCACGATAAGCTCGAACCCCAAAGCGAAAGGTGTATTTTCATCGACTACCCACAGAAATCCTTTGGTTACATCTTCTACAGACCCAGTGATAATGTGGTCTTTGTAGCAAGAAGAGGATTCTTTCGAGAGAGAGAATTTATGAGCCAAGGAGATAGTGGGAGGCAAATTGACCTTGAGGAAATTCAAGAGTCAAGTGGTGAAGGAACCTCAAACCCTAGCCCTCAACCTGAGGAGGAAACTCCTGTTGAGCCGACTGAAGAGTCTATACCTCTGAGGCGTTCCACCAGAGTTAGGAATGCACCTGAGCATTATTATGGTTTTCATATTACTGCAGAAGGTAAGACACTTATCAGTGATAACACACTGGTAAATCTGGATGAGCCTAACAGCTACACGGAAGCCATGACAGGCCCTGAGGCTGCTAAATGGAAAGAGGCTATGGATAGCAAGATACAGTCCATGTATGACAATCAAGTTTGGAACTTGGTTGACAATGTACCTGATCGTAAGATAGTTGGGTGCAAATAGATCTTCAAGAAGAAGACCGACATGGATGGTAATGTACACACTTATAAGGCACGACTGGTTGCAAAGGGTTATTCTCAAACTCCGGGAGTTGATTATGATGAGACCTTTTCACCAGTGGCCAAGATTAAGTCTATTAGGGTTTTGTTAGCCATTGTTGCATTTCATGAATATGAAATATGGCAAATGGATGTCAAAACCGCTTTCCTTTATGGAAAGTTGGCTGAAGATGTTTACATGGTTCAGCCAGAGGGTTTTGTCAGTACAGAGTACCCCAGTAGAGTGTGTAAGCTCGAGAAATCCATTTATGGATTAAAACAGGCACCTCGCAGATGGAATCTTTGCTTTGATGAGAAAGTCAAAGAATTTGGCTTTTCAAGAAGTGAAGATGAATCTTGTGTCTATATCAAGGCTAGTGGGAGTATAGTAAGCTTCTTGGTACTGTATGTGGATGACATACTACTCATAGGAAATGACATCCCAACCCTGCAGGAAGTAAAGTCCTGGCTTGGGAAGTGTTTCGCTATGAAGGACCTTGGAGAAGCTGCCTATATCCTAGGGATAAGGATTTTGAGAAACAGGAGTAAAAGACTAATTGGACTTAGTCAAAGCACCTATGTGGACAAAGTGTTGAAAAGGTTCAACATGCATAATTCCAAGAAAGGAGAGTTACCCATCCAGAGTAACGCCAGATTGAGTAAGACACAAAGCCCTAGTATTGAGGCTGAGATAGCAGAAATGAGTCGAATACCTTATGCTTCAGCTGTAGGATCGATCATGTATGCTATGACGTGTACTCGACCTGATGTAGCCTTTGCTTTGAGCATGGTTAGCAGGTATCAGGGGAACCCTGGCAAGGCACACTGGACTGCGGTAAAGAATATCCTCAAGTACCTGCGAAGGACTAAGGACTGGGTCCTTACCCTCGGTGGGAGTGATGACTTGAGAGTTGTAGGGTACAGTGATGCTAGCTTTCAGACTGACAGGGATAATTTCCGCTCTCAGTCGGGCTGGGTCTTTACTCTAAACGGAGGGGCAATTACTTGGAAAAGTTCCAAGCAGGAGACAGTGGCTGATTCCACTTGTGAATCAGAGTATATAGCAGCAAGCGAGGCAGCAAAGGAGGCTATATGGCTAAAGAACTTCATCGGAGACCTTGGAGTTATACCAGCTATAAAGGAGCCAATGGAGATTTTCTGTGACAGCAATAGTGCGGTTGCCTTAGCCAAGGAACCAAGAGATCATGGGAGATCCAGACACATTGACAGAAAATATCACTTCATCAGACATCGAATAGAAGAAGGAATCCTCGTGGCAAAGAGGGTATCATCGGATGAGAACCCAGCAGATCCCCTCACGAAGGGACTGACTCGGGCTAAGCATCTCCAGCATGCTCGGAGCATAGGGCTGAATGATGATATTAGTTTTAGTAGTTAGATAATCTTGAAATTTGTAAAATGTAATTGACATTTGATGATAAATAAAAGTTGTTATTTATGAGTAAAGTGTTGCTATCTCTTGTCAATCGTTTACTATTATTTCTTTTTGCATGTTTTGACTTCCAGAATAATTATGTTATGGTTTATATCATATTATTCAAACTCTCCACAGTCGGTCATATGTTGGAAGTATATATGAATCAAGACTGTCATGGGTTGGCTTGTAGAGGTCTAAGATGTTAGACAAAGCGGGGCTACAACACTCATGAGTGCTCATAAGTTCTGAGTATTGGATTCAACCCACGCTCACTTGTATCACTTCATGGAATTTATCTCGAGTGATCGTGGGACGGTAATATCATATAAGTCTTCAAACCTAGAGATATGATTTGTTGCCTATGAGTTGGTTATGCATTGATTGCACGAAAACGCATTGGTAACTCGATGTTATAAACCGTGCTTTTGTGTGTAATTCAACAAGTAGTAGAGCAAACATATGAGTCGAAGTTTATCTGTTCCTTCTAGGATTAGAAGCGATATCTGGGCCCCTCGATGATTTTGTTTTGACCTATGTACCGGGCCCGGTCAGAACTAAATTGATGTGTTCAGTTAAGTTCTATGTCAAACAAATCGGAAATCGGGAAACAAATGCTGGACAATAAGCAAGACCATGTTCCATGTATTTGTCCGGCTGATATCTAGAACAGAGGATTATATAATCACTTATCTAAAATGGCGCTTCATAGTTCAACAGAGTTTTAAGAGCTACGATTGCTGATCGGTTCCTAAAGTCATACTTGCAACTATAGTTATTAGACTTATCCAAGTGGGAGACTGTTGGAGATAGTGTCTAAGTCCATAACTATATTTGGTATGTACTTGACCCGACCCGGCATGGTCCATTTGCGTTGCACTTCACCCGAACAATTTACGGATAATCTTTTGAGAATAGTATAAGTTATGATTTATTAATATATTATAAGTTCTAATATATTAATATAAAATCATATTATTTAATTAGTATTGATCTATAATTAATTTAGAATTAATTTAGAGATCAAAAGTATGACTAATTAAATATGGGCTCTTATATTTATATAGTGTGGGCTAATGCTTATTTGGAATGGGCTAGGCTTGCATGGAAAGTCCATGGATACTCCATGGAGCTTTAACCCATGGATCTCATGGAAATGAAAAAGACATGGGTATTAGGGTTTACATGGATGTAACCCTAATCCACCACACTATATAAAGGAGGCTTTGGTTCTTGAAATTGCACTAGTTGATGTGTGTAAACTAAAAGGGCCGATTTCAAGAAGTTTGTGACTATTCTCTCAAGTTTCCAAGTTTGTGGTGATTTGTGACTTCCATTTGAGGCATCCACATTATTGGTGCTAGGCTCTCAAAAACTCCAAGCAATCAACTACTACTACAAGGTAAGTAATTCTACTAGCTTTATTTGATTCAAGTACCCCATGCCATGCTAGTTAGGATAAGAACCTTGGAAAAATAATTATTTGCATGTATCTTAGTCAAACATAGATCCAAGGTTTCTAGGGTTGCATGTACACCATAGGAGTGTTAGAATGCTGAAAAACCATCAACTTAAAGGTTTTGAAGGATGTTAATATGGTATATTTATTTTTTTTATACATTTATATATATTTATTAATATTTTATTTATAATATTATACATGTTGATGTTAGGTATTTTTCCCTGTTTTGAGGCATAAGCACATATATGTTATTGTTATGAATATGAAGAAACGTGCTTTTGAGGTTATCGATAATGGTGCAGATGATGCTGATTTCGATGATAGGTATGGTGCAGTTTTTAAACCTCTTGTAAGTTTCAAATGATATTTATTCTTTAGATTTGAAATCATATATGATATGTTTTATAATTATTATACTTATATTTTTCTGACTTGAAATCATATATGATTTTCAGAAAAAGTCTTTTTTGAAGTATCTAAAAGAGATCGATCGTGTTAAAGCAAATGAAATGGCTGATAAAAATCTTACTCCAGTAAGATTGACAATGCCATGGAGGACAGTTTATAACAAAGTGGATTGTGAAGTTTTTGCTATGAGACATATGGAGAGTTATTTTGGAGAAAAAGGTTCTGAATGGAAATGTGGTCTTCCAAAAGAAGGTGGTTCTCAAGAAAAAATTCTGGAAAAGTTGAGAATGAAATATGCAACATCAATTTTAACTTCTGAGATTAATACAAAGCGTGATGATGTGTTGAAAGCTGCATATGAGTATCAAAAAGTTGATCAGAAGATTCGTGGTAAGCATTCATATGATGCTCAATGGAATATAGAAAGAAGGCTGTCAAATTTTTTTTGATTGAATATTTTTTTATTGATGATATTATAAGAACAAGTTTGTTTATGTTGTGTATGTTATGGATATTGTGAAGAATGTTTGTTTTTATGATGATGGAAAACATGGTGATGGAAAACAAGTTAATATGTATTTTGGTGGATTTTATTATGTAAGTTTGTTTGTGTGAATTATGTTATTGAATGTTAATCATAAGTGATTATGTTATATTTTTATATGTAATTTATGTTTTTAGTATTGATTATATGTTGCTTATATGTAATCATTAGTGATTGTATCGATTATTTTTTCTGTTTTTGTAATCATAAATGATTATATTTGTTGTACAACACATTATAATTTATTATATCTTTTTCTAGATAAGTGAGCTTATCTTTACTGCATGGAATACATAACCATGCAAAATCTTATCTTTGTAAGATTTTAGTTTTGTTTTTTAGTGTTTGTATTGAAGAATCTTTTCTTTATAAATGAAAACTGATTGGTACAATCATATATTGTATTTTTGATAAGTGATTATGTTTGTATAAAGGGGTAGCCTCGTGCTACCCCTTATATTTCTTCAAAGATGAGTCCTTATACTTTCAAATGGTTAGTTTTATTTATTAATTTCTTCAATTTTTATATATCACCATTATTTATTTATGATCTAAACAACTTCCATTTTGTTTCAGGTAAAATATGGAGTCTATAAGTCTAAAAGAACTAATTTTGTTGTATCTAATAACATGTTCCCCATTTTTTTTTCAAGATTCTTGTTCTTTTATTTGTAGCTAGATTTTCATACAGATTGTAGCTGACTCCAAGAACGCATCTTCCACCATTACTTAAAAAGTTTATCTTCATTGAACATATCAGATCTTTACTAGATGTCTTTGAAGTAGAGGAATGTTGTTCATTTAAAGAATATTTCTTTTTAATGAACAACATTTCTCTACACCAGATATGTAGTAAAGATTTGTTATGTTCAATGGAGATAATCTTTCTAAGTAATGGTGGAAGAGTTCTTGGAGTCAGCTACAATCTGTATGAAAATCTAGCTAGGAATATGAAGAACAAGAATCTTGGAAAATGGGGAACGTGATATTTGAGACTTGTGAAATTGTTTGTTATTGAAGATTTTATCATGTTTGATGTTATTCTATGATGATGAATATTGTTATCTTTAGATTTTTTATGAGCAGTGTTGTATATTTGTTAGGAACGATGTTGTTGTATATGGTTATATGTAATGGTTAGATGTTTTTTATGTGTAATCATATTTTTAATCACTTATGATTAAACAAAACATATGAAGTAGTATTACATAATATTTTATGATTATACATATGAATAATGATTACATGTATTGAATAACAGTTTATATGTAATCTTAAATGCTTGTAGTAACATTTAATAGAAGTTTAATCATGAATGAATATATTATCAAATCAAAGAAAGAATTATCAAAGTAGATTAAATCCAGTAGACAAATCATAGTAAATTCTGTTTTATAAAAAGAGTAAAGTGTACTAAACAAAAAATATATTATTTTGAAAAAAAAATTCATGACTTATTCATTACTGATTAAAGCAGTAAATATCTATGTAGCTTTTGATGATTGTTCTGCTGCAAGTTTGATTGAGCATGTCCGCAAGTTATGAGGAGTCATTTCTCCACATCCTGAGCATCTTCTTGTTTGCTTGTTTGAATTTTTATACGTTGTTTCTGTTGTACTTTGAATTCTACTTTTCTTTCCGCATCCTTTATTGCTTTGAACATTTGGAACATTGATGTCAATGTCTTTTGGAATAGATATGCCCATAAGCTTTCCTACCTCTTCAACATCTGTCCTATTCTTCTGCAATTCATTTGTAGGATCGTTTTCATATTCCTTCAGCATGCTTTCTGTTTTCTTAACAAACAAATCCATTTTTTCTTTATTTTTTCTTACGTATTCCAAACATGCTTCAAAGTTGTAGTATGCTTGATTGACAGATTTGTTAATTTCACCGTCTCCTGTATCATATACATGTCTACCAAAATTATAATGCCTTGATATCACATCCTTTCTCCAACGGTTCTCAATGTACTGTTCAGGTATCTCCTTAATTCCATGTTTCATGAGTATGTTGAATGCATGTCTGCACAAAGTCCCAAAGCGGTTGAAGTGTTCACAAGTACATTTTACATCATTTGTTGGAAGTTTTATTTCTACCTGTTCAAAATAAAATTAAAGCATTAAGTGTTTTTTAATCAAAACCGAATATTTTTTTATATTATGTGCTGATTCAACAAAATTTAAAATAAGAATATATTACCTCAAATTCTGTTTTTAGATCACTGTTTTTGTTCAGTTGTTCCACTTTGTATAACTCCCATCCATTTTTTGTTACAAGATGTTCGTATTGGCAGTACCAGGAACCTTTATAGATTTCTTTCTGTACTTCATAAAACAATGTACTTGTATAAACTTTTGCAGCATATTTTTCTATTGGTCGTGGTGAAATAAATTTATATACCGCCTTCTTTGTTTGATGATCAAGCTCTTGTTGTGTATTTCTTTGTTTTTTGAATTGCTGTGTCATAGTTCATCATGAAATGTAAAAGTAAATTTCCAGATTGAGAGTAAGTGTTGAAGAAGGAATTCATGCTTTCTGATCTTGAAGTGGTTTTCATCAATCCAGACATTCTTATGCCACTGAAGTATGCATGTATCCATTTGTCACGTAATTCAAACATATCATTGAACCATCTTTTATCTTCCAGATTGAATTCACTAATAATCAAATCCCACTTCTTTTCAAATTCATCAGGTTTGATATGCATGTTCTAAACAAGCTTGTTAAATCTTTTCTTGAAGTCTTTGTTTTTAATTAAATCGCCAGTAACCTATGAATGAACAACTTTGCTTATATAAGTATAAATTATATACCTATTTGGATATATCATATATGATTACTGTAATGTAGGATATATCATGTATGATTAATCATATATCATATATGTACTGTAATCATATATGATTAATCATATATGATTATATAATCATATATGATTAATCATATATCATATATGAGTAATCATATATGATCAATCCTACATTACAATACATATATGATATACGATTAATCATATATGATTAATCATATATCATATATGTATGATTAATCATATATGATTAATCATATATCATATATGTACTGTAATGTAGGATTGATCATATATGATTATATAATCGTATTATATAATCATATATGATTATATATGATTATATACTGTATCATCATAATCATAGTATGATATATGATAACTTATATTATTATAATCATATATGATTAAGTATTTTAATAATATGATTATATAATCATATATGATTATATACTGTATTATCATATTACATATTATGTAATCATATATGTTTATATAGTATGGTATCTGATAATTCATATTATTAGAATAGTTAATCATATATGATTAATCATATATGGTTATATAGTATGATATCTGATAAGTCATATATGAATCATCTCTCATAATACTATATAATCATATATGATTATATAATGTATTTTTATTATACCTTTGCTTGTAGTTTTTTCATTATGTGCCACATGCATAGTCTGTGTCTTGAATTTGGTAAGACAGATTCTACTGCTTGTTTTATTGCTGCATCTTGATCAGTTAGAACAATTTTTGGTGCTTTCCCTTCATGAGCTCTAAGAAAAGCTTTAAGCAGCCATTCATACGACTCAATTCTCTCTCTACTCAGCAACCCAACACCAATAGTAACTGATTTCTTGTGGTGGTCAACTGTTGTGAATGGAACAAATACCATTTTATACCTATATAAAGAAAATGTGTTTAGTACAATCATATTTGATTAATAGTATGTTTAAATTTATATACATTAACTTACTTGTTTGTTCTAAAAGTTGCATCAAAAGATATAACTTCTCCAAACTCTGCATAAAAAGCTTTTTCTCTTTCATCTGCCCAAAACATAGCAGCCAACAGATCTCCATCACGTAGGAACTCAAATGAATAATTTGGGTAATGATCTCTACGATCATTCATTTTGTTTATCATTATTTGAGCATCCTTGTAACATAAGATTCTATTTAATCCTCTCCTCAGGTTTTTGTAGTCTGTTACCTTCGCCCCTACATATTCATATCCTCCTTTCAAAACTGCTCGTATTTTGTGAGCCATTGTGGGACCAATTTTAGCTTTTGATGCACGTACTACAAACTCTTTTTTAGAATATGACATCTTTCTTGCCTTTTTCGTATAAGGTCTTTCCTCAATACTTTCCAGTGGGTGGTTGTGCATTTCAAAGAATTTCTTAACTTTGTAATCCGTTGTTCCATAAACATTTTCAAATATAATCTTTGTTGTACACCCAGTAATTATCTTGTTTGAATTTGGTTTCCTCTTGACAAAACTTGTAGCCAACGTATCACAAGGTTTTGGTTTATCCTTGCCACCCCTATTGCATATAACATATTTTTCTTTTATTATTTGGCTATTGTATTTTGATTGGCTACTCAGTCTTGTATGAAAACCTGCCATTTCTGCATAATCCGTATAAATTTTTACTGCCAAATTTAGAGATTTGAAAACACTGTTTACAACTGGTACAAATTCTGTTGGGACATCTGGTTTATATTCAGATTCTTCAATTATGTTACTGCAATATGATTCATTTGTTGAATTGGAACTTTCACCTAATAAAAGAAGGGAATGACAAATATGTTATTATATAATTTTATGTTGTAATAATCATATGTGATTAACGGTATGTATTTATATTTTAGTATAAAAAATCATATATGATTTTAGATATTAATATATTATTAGATGTTAAATCATATGTATTTGTACATTGTATTATATGATTGATCATATAATATACTGTGTAATCATAAATGATTATACGTATTAATTTATAAATAATCATACTTAGATATTGTTTAATCATGTATGATTAATCATATGTATTTGTAGTTTGTAATATATGATTAATCATATTTTATGATGTATAATCATATATGATTATTCATCCAAATATAATATTAATATAGATTTCAATTTGAAAACATATATGATAAATCATAATTACAAACTATAAATACATATGATTAATCATAGATATGAACAGTCATATATGATTATTCATCCTTATATGATTAAATCACATATTGTATTGTATAATCATATATGATTTTTCATAATTTATATTGTATAATAAAAGAATCAGAATGAAGTGTAGAAACTATAATGTAATATATAGTATTAAAACGAATTAGTTGTACCTTCAATACGAATCGTATTTTGAAGTTCTTCAGAAGTGAAAGAAATTGAATCGATTTGTTCGTCGTTACGCAATGAATTGATTTCAGCTATAATAGTATCAGTTGCGATCGACTTGTCAATTTCTTTTGGATTCGACATCATTTATGAAAATTGATTTTGATTCAATTTTCAAATGTTTTGTTTATGATTGCGAGGTGCTTGTTTCTTCGATTTGAGGATTGTATCTCGTATTTATGAGGATATGAACTGATGCTCTGTTTCGATTGTTTTTTTCGATTTGAAGATTGCGATTAATTTGATAACAGATTCAGTAAAAATATGATTTTTTTTTTATTATATTGAATGATTGTTGAAGATTGGATGATATGATTACGTGACTGATACTGAAAATCGATGATTTAGTGATATGATGAGTTTTAGAGAAGGAAGGTGTCCACTTTCTGAACATTAATTTGAAGTTTACTGTTATACCCCTTAATCATTTAACAGTTGACGTTAAGTTCCATTGACTGATATTGAATCTCACAATCTCTAATTTTTTATTAATCTTAAGGGAACTATCCCATATATATATATATATATATATATATATATATATATATATATATATATATATATATATATATATTTGTTTTTTATTTGGTATAATCAATGATGTATTTCTATATGACATTCACTTGAACTGTTGCCTTTAGTTTCTTTTCCCATTTCCATCGTTTCCCCTCTATTCCTGCAAAGACAACTATTGGTGAAAGAAAGAAAGATGTATAATATAAGCTGCAACATTCAAGAAACCCCAACTGGGATTTCTCGTTGATTTGACTCTTTGTTAGCATTTTACGAAACCATAATGCGTAGAAACTGCTACTTTCTTCCCCTATTTATAACTTGAGATTCAACACAAGACTCTGCTTCATTCTTCTATTTCTGGGCATTCATAAACATCCTACCTTTTCTTCTTTTTCATTTTTCTTATTCATTTGGAATATATTACGCCCCTTGGTCAAAGCCTCAAAGGAGAAAGATCGATTTTTGGGAACCTTTTCCTTTGAATCAAGCATACCCATTGTTTCTTTTGTAACTAAATTAGTGGGTTTTTTTTTTCTATATTTATGAGTTTTGGGAACAATGAGGGACGAAATCTTCAAGAAGAACAAGGTTTTTTTTCTTCCTTTCAACATTGTATTTATGTCATTGAATGTTCTCAATTAGATGAAGTTGACATTATATTCTTGACTTTGAAGGTTTCATGGCCTAAAACACTCAAGAAATGGTTCAATGTCAAAAACAAAGCTCAAGACTTTGATGCGGATGATTTCAATCATGGAGGTAGTTTTCTCACTTGCTATTTCCTTTATTTCTGCATCAAATCATTGTACGTTTTTCCTGTAAAAGTAGCATTTGGGAATTGGAATCTCAATGACATTGGGAACTTTTCCTGTTTGCTGCTGAGAATCTGTTCTTTGTTTTCTTGTTTGTTTCTCAAGATCTGCCATTTGAGCTCTTAATTTGAATCCTTTCTTAAATCTTAACAGTGGCAATTACCATGACTTTAATAGCTTTTTTTAAATGGGTTTCCTTTTCAGGTAGAAATGAAGGGTGGAGGAACAAATTTTCTGCAAAAGAAATATGCACCATCAAGAAAAGCAGAACAGGTGCAGTTTCAGGCTATTTATATATTTATTGCTTTTGGACCACTGAACAAGTTCAAATCCTTTAATGTTACACGATCATAACTCATAAAGGATGTTCATCAAGTAAATTGACGAAGGTCGAAAACACACGAAAGTGAAAAACCACGTTTCAGAGGAAAACTTTTATCTTTCGGAATTTTTTTCCATCCGTTGTCGCTGCCAAAAGTTTAAATTTTCGAAATTCTGCATAGAATTGTGAACTTCAGTACCTAAGATTACAGGATTTAAGTAGATTTTTTTTTCCTCTCATATGCATTGGACAGAAAGATCAAGCAAGAGGACTGCTGATTGTCTTGGAGCAAACAAGCTCGATCTTGATCGTGCCCAAGTGACGGATGTTAATAACTACAGGGTCTTTGTCGCCACGTGGAACGTCGCCGGAAAACCTCCAACGAGTTCTTTGAATCTTGAAGATTGGTTACACACTTCGCCTCCTGCTGATATTTACGTTCTTGGGTAACTTTTAGTTTATAAACGATTCAAAATCCAGATTTTGATGGTGATAAAACTAACACGATCCCTTTGGTGAATCAGGTTTCAAGAAATCGTTCCTTTAAACGCTGGAAATGTACTCGGAGCAGAAGACAATGGTCCGGCTAAAAAATGGCAATCCCTAATCCGAAAAACGTTAAATAGTCTTCCGGGAACGACCGATGGATACCATTTCCCTTCACCAGTTCCTGATCCAGTCATAGAATTAGATTCAGATTTCGAAGGATCCGTCACACAAAAGCCCTCGTCTTTCCTCCACCGGCGTTCTTTTCAATCACAGAGTCGTAGCATGAGGGAAATCCCACATCCCGGACTCGACAATAGATACAGCGTCTCTGATCGAGCCATTTTCGGGAACCGATGCAACGATTTTGACCTGGGTCTCGGGTCCGGGTCATCCGATGAAGATAACGGGCCTGACGATTCACCCGATGGCCCAAATTACACCCAATTACCATACAGCAGTTCTTTCTCGATGGAGGAGAAAGATAAACCGCTGGAGCAGTCTAAATACTCACTGGTTGCGAGTAAGCAAATGGTCGGGATTTATCTTACTGTATGGGTAAAGAGCGATCTTAGAGACGATGTTCATAATATGAAAGTGTCGTGTGTGGGTAGAGGATTGATGGGTTATCTTGGAAACAAGGTAATTAAATTTCGGTTTTTTTTCCAACTTTTTGGCGTTTAAAAGTTAAAACTTGGAAGATTTTGATTGTTTTATTCTTGAACTGAATTGTTTCAGGGTTCTATATCGATTAGCATGTCGTTGCACCAAACGAGCTTTTGCTTCATATGTAGTCACTTGACATCTGGACAAAAGGAAGGCGACGAGCTTAGAAGAAACTCGGATGTTATGGAAATTTTGCGAAAAACTCGGTTTCCATGTGTTCAAGATACAGGAGACAAGAATTCTCCTCAAACGATTCTCGACCATGAGTAAGACCAAAAGTTGTTATAATTTCACCACCTAGATTGTGTTTGTTACATGAGACATTGATGGACTCGATGAGGAGGCTATTCGTGTCTTTTGTAGGATCTTTATCTCATCTATATTTATGAGACAAAAGAATTGCAACTTTGTCCCAAAGTGACATCAATTTTGGTTCTATGATGTTATGTCATATGTAATAAAAGGACCCAATGTTCATAAGTATTCTTAATATCATAACCTTCCTTTCATGACTCTAGTCGAATCATATGGCTTGGTGACCTAAATTACCGAATTGCCCTGTCTTACCGGTCTGCCAAGACCTTGGTCGAGATGCGAAACTGGAGGGCATTGTTGGAAAATGACCAGGCAAGTCTGGAAATATAAAGTTATATGTTGAAAAAGTTTGAAACTTTTAAGCGAATGATTATTTATGCGTTTTTGATTTTTTCATGGTTACAGCTCCGAATAGAGCACAGAAGGGGACGCGTATTCGAGGGATGGAAGGAAGGGAGGATATATTTCCCTCCGACTTATAAATATTCAAATAATTCTGATAATTATGCGGGATATGATATGCATCCCAGAGAAAAACGAAGAACTCCTGCATGGTAATTAAACCATGCATATAATCTACTAAAAATTCTTTACCATTATCTTAGGATCGATCATTGTGTTTTCAAAATCTTGATACTGTAAATTTTTATAAATTAGGTGTGATCGTATCTTGTGGTATGGAAACGGACTCCATCAAATGTCATACGTTCGAGGGGAATCTAGATTTTCGGATCATAGACCCGTCTACAGCATTTTTTTAGCAGAAGTTGAGTCTATTAATACCCGAAACCGGTTCAAGAAAAACATTAGTAGTTATTCAGCTAGGATCCAAGTTGAAGAACTGTTACCCTATTCACGTAGATATGGAGATCTAAGTCTCTACTGATCACTATTGACACATCCATGGGGACAACAGTAATCGATTCGCCAACATCCCCCAAAAAGGTCTATTCTTTTAACTTTTCTTTTGTGGTTTCGTGTTCCATGATCTTACTATCTAAAAAACTTGATTTGAAGGTCTGATTAGTTTCTTGAATCTTGATCATACAGAATTTGTGGATTTTGCTTTCCATTTTGCAAATTCTTAGGCAACTACACGAAACTGCTGGCGATTCGGGTACGTATGTTAGATTTTATCATTTAATTTTGTGGGCCGCGTCTTTTGTGTAATGTTGAATCAAACCAATGAATACTATAAAATAAAAACTGTTGATGATTGTTTTCTTCGTGGTTTTGCATGCAGAAAGAGATCATTCTTACGTAGAGGCATCAGACTGCTGATTGGCTTGGTCATATGACTTAGCATGATTCTTTCTTTCTTTTGTTTGATTTTTATACACCAAAAGATAAAACACTGTATTAAAAACGATGAAACTGTTAGTATGTAATCACTATGTATTAGTATACGTATTTATATTTATGGCCTCATAGACAAGTTAGCTTGGCAGCCCATATAGATCTCGGCCCTTTGTATAGTCTGGCCGATGAGATATATGTATCCATGTGTTGTATGATCGCATGATGGAAAACAATGAGAATTATCTTCACCAACATAAACGGTATTATTGTATCATTGATAACTCATTAGATACTATATAAATTGTAATTTGTAAAAAAAAAAAAAAAAGGCGTATCATGCCTGTTATTTTAACCTGAATCTATCCCACCATGTCTCAATATATACTATGTTAATAATTAGAACCAGAAAAACAAAGAGATTCTCAAAGGTCCCGGATCGAATTGCAGGCTTTATTGAATAAAGAAGGCTTGTTTGGATAGCCTTAATTCACACTTACAACTGTTATTTTCATACGATGCCACATGTTAAGTAATTTCTATATACTGTTTTCTATGGATTAAATCTACCACATATCATGAGACATATATTTGGAGGTCATATGTTGATACTGGCAATGTTTGTGTTTACTATTGTCATTTCATATCTTATTGGGGATCATTTCTTTCCTTAATTTTAATTTTAATATATACACTATCAAAACTTTTTGATAGACAAGTTTTTACTTTTTACGAATATGGATTATATATTTACCTTAACCGATTAAAGAATTAACTAATAGAAAATGAGTCGAACAAAAAGGAAACAAGTTGGAAATGAGCTAAGAAAAATGTGTTGCCAACTTTGATAGTTGATACAACACACGAAAGGAAAGGCCGTTTTATTTATATAAACATTGTTAGCACATTAATTACCATCGATTACAACGTCAAAACTCAACAACCACATAAGTTTAGGCAAAAGCACGACCGCGTCTCACCGGACCCTTGAAGAATAGCTTCTTCTTCTGCTTCTCTATCACCTTTTGAACCTCATTCGCCGGAATGCCGAATGTCAGCTCCATCGCCTCATCCTCCCATTGGCTCATCACATTGTCCCTTCCGGCAAGTGGGAACCACTCGTTTCGATCTGAGTTCAGCCCGAATCCTATCACTTCCAGATTCTGCTCGCCGGAAGCTTCAAGTACAACAGGGTGACCAGCCGGAATCACCACCACGGTTCCCCGTCGAATCTGAGAGTTCACTTTCTCGTAACCAGGCAAAGTTTCAATGTTCCTACCAGTTTGCTCGGATAAGTGAGGGCATGCCATCTCAAATAGGCCGACACCGTCGGCCACCACCAACACCGTCGTCGTCTTTGTGTTGTAAAACGGCCCCGCCATTGATCCCTACCAAATCAATACCATTATTACTCTATTTTTATTAATTTTGTTCGAGAAACTGTGCCAGAGTTTAGAGAAACACACACCTGTGTTATGTTGAACAACGAAAAGGCGACATTCATGTCTCGAAGATCCGAAAAATCTTTGGAATCTACCTCATGGAGGTTTCCATGCTCGTTTTGGACCGATGGCTTCTCCTTGTAGATATTGTAAGGACCCTTTCTTTCTCCAAACGGCCATGTTCGAGTTTCGTCTTTGCCACTCAACGCTCTGATTTGTTCCTCCGTAGCTTTCTTGAACATCCCTTGTTGTTGCTTCTTCTGCCCAAACAGTTTCTCCAGCGAATCTCGATCCATCTATACAAGAATTCGCAAACATCAACACTCGATATCCATCATTTCATCGTAGATTCCAAACAAACGAGACTTACATCGAATGCAGCTTGAAGAACTTCGTTGCTGAATGCATTGAAAAACGATGATTCGGGGTTGTCACCTCCTACGCCGACGAATGTCTGAAATCATAAATGTAATCAACACAATTAATTTCCTCGATCTGAATGTAGTAATCCCAACTAATTATGAGATGAATTCGAATCTCACCTGCAATTCACCGGGGACGGAGATGGAATGTAGGATCTTGACCAACACAAGTTTTTCGTTGTTGTGTCGGTTAATCAGATACGCGTTGATTCCGGCGGGTACTCGGAAAATATCGCCACGTTTTATGTTGTGATTTTCTAATGAATTTTCTGTGTTGATCAAACTGATAGTCCCCTCTCCTATGAAATTGATCAAAACCCGTTAAAAGATTTGAAATATAATTTGAAGCTTAATTGGTTCATGGCGATCCAAGAAGTTTTGATACCATTTGCAACGAAGAAAAGAGCGTCTGCATCCCAATGGTTTGGGATTATGAAAGTCTGCGGTTGGGCTTCGAGAATTGCCACACGGTATTTCCCGATACCTTGGAAAAGTTCCGATCGATCAGTGAACTTCTGCAGAACCCTAACACTCCCTTGCTCGCTTTCTATCTTTGTTGTGAAGTGATGATCTTCAAAGACGTAAGGGTTATTTAATTGTTGTCCTTTCCCATACTCCCTTTCGCCTTTCCGGCTCTTTTGACTCATGCTGGTGTCATCACCACCTCTGCCGCGACGCTTCCCTTGCTCCGGTCGGCCGTATTGCTCCATGCATGTCCGGAAGCATTCCGGATTCTCTTGCTCTCCTTTGCTCCCCTAGTGATCATACCGGAATTAAAGGATTTTGAGAATATGCAAATCGTTGTTCACAAATCCATCGATCGGAAAGTATTTATAGTTCACATTAATTACCTGGCAACTCTGGTGGCATTTCCCCACCATCTCACGGAGTTCACGTTCTATGTTAGCAAAAACGATGTCGTATTGACCACCACCCGCGCCGGAGTGTCCTCTTTCTCTTTCCTGGCCACCTTCTCTTTCCCTTTTCTGCTTCTCTTGATGGTACTTTTCGCAACTTTGCTTGCAACTTAGCTTTTCATCTTGCTCCACCCCCCGAAGCTCCTCGCACTTGAGCTTGCAAATACCGAGTTCTCGATCTCTTTCGCTCCGAGCTAGACTCACGGTGGCAGAAACAAGGCACACAGCTACAAACAACGACAAAACCAAGCAAATTCTTCCTTTAACTTCCATATTTTCCGGTTTGACTTGCTGATTGTCTTCCAATCATCTACATCTATATATAGTGAAACTCCTGTAATGGATCATCATATGAGGTGTCCGAAGCGAGGATGAAGTGGAAGCATGCATGGCGGCAAGTGGCGAAATGGCTTCATACGTGTCAGCAGAAGTGCCAGCAGAGACAAGAGGACAAAAGGGTGGTACTTTATGGATTAGGATTTATAGTTTTGTGAAACAGTGGTGGCCACGTGAGGAGAAGAGGGTGATCACGTGGCTGTACGTCTGTACGGCGAACTTGAACAAGACGACAGAATATGTATGCAGCAAACAGTGTAAATGAGTGTTGGGAGCTGGATTTTGTCGTTATCATCCTTTAGATTACGATAAGTTCGGCTACATTTCCATTTTTTTAAAATAGAATCTAGCAGATAAGGGAATAAGAAAATCTGTGTATTTACAATTTAATTTGGACTAATGAGTGTTTAGAAAAAAAAAATTTGTTTTTTATTAGGTAATAAGCTTTTATAAACTAATAAATAAATATGAGGTAACTTATAAAAAAAATAAATTATTAGAAGTTTTCTATCGGAATAAATTATTTTTCATCAATTTTTTTTTATAGCAGTTTAAAACTTCTAATAAGCTTATATTTTATTGTGGAAGTCTTTTTATTAATAGTTTTCTTTTTCAAAGTGGTTGTCTAGTTTGATAAATGATAATGATAATGAACTAGTATTTTGTCCACCGCGTTATCGTGGCGTCAATATAATTTATAAATTGAATTCTAACGATTATATTGATAAAAGTTAAGAACCATTCACTACTAGAAAAATGTGGAGTTTCCTACAAAAATTTCCTAGGACCAGAATTTTCTCGCTACTTCCTACGCGTTATCGAGGAATTTTCGAGAAAAACGTCTTTCTGACATTTCCTTAGAAGTTCCTCGGTAATAAGTAGGAAATACCAATGAATTCGTCGTCCTCGGAAGTCCCTCGGAAGTTCCTACGCTTTTCCTAGGAAATAAACATATATTCAACGTTCCTAGGTAGTTCCTCAGTAGTTTTTTCTATTACCATTTTATTAATATAAACAATTCATATCATTTTTCTTCAAGTATGCCAAAGAGCTTCACATTTACGTTAGAAGTGTTTCGCTTAAGTGGTTCCTAGGAAGTTTCTCAAAACTTCTGAGGGATTTCCTAGGAAATTTTCGAACCAATGTCTCTCGCCAAACATGTCAAACATTTACCAATTGTCCTAAAAAGACCATCGGATGTTCCTACACTTTTCCTAGGAAATAAATATATATTTAAAGTTCCTAGGAAGTCCCTCAGAAGTTCCTACACTATTCCTAGGAAATAAATACATATTAAACGTTCTTAGGTGACTCCTTGGTAGGTTTTTTTTTTATTACCATTATAAAGTTCCTAGGAAGTCCCTCAGAAGTTCCTACGCTATTCCTAGGAAATAAATATATATTAAACGTTCTTAGGTAACTCCTTGGTAGGTTTTTTATTACCATTTTAATATTAAACGTTTCGTCTACAATATTGAACAAAATATATAATGAAAATATGTAGAAAATACAAAGGGATTTCATACACAATACAAAATTTGTCACTAATCCATTGGAAATGAATAGGTACTTCCAAGAGATTTCCTAGGACAAAAACCTGTTTTTTATTTTTTTTCAAGGTTTCAACGTTGTTCTTTTTCGTTTCATATTTTTTACAACTTTGTTATACATTAAATACTTTTATCTTACCAAGTTATACATATTATACACATACACATACACATACATATAGATTTATAATGCTAAACGAATGTTTTTGAGTAATGGGTTGTGATGGTGTACATCTATGTATGTATGTATGTAACGTATACAACTTGTTAAATAAAAGTAATTCATGTATAATGAAGTTGAAAAAAATACAGAACGAAAATAACGACGTTTGAACATAAAAAATGAAAAACATATTATGTTCCTAAGATATCACTTGGAAATGCATATGAAATACCGAGGGATTACCTACACAATACAAAATTTCTCAGTAATCCCTTGGAAATATGTAGGTATTTTCTAGGGATTTCCTAGGACCAAAACTCGTTTTTTTAAGGGTTTAAACATTTTTTTTTCGTTCCATAATTTTGTACAGCTTTGTTATACATTAAATACTTTTATCATTCAAATTTATACATGTTATACACATACACAACCACACATCTGTACACATACATATAAATTTGCAATGATAAACAAATGTTTTATGTAATGGGTTCTGATGGTGTGCACGCATGTATGTATGTATATATCGTGTATAACTTGATCAAATAAAAGTAATTCATGTATAATGAAGTCGAACAAAATATAGAACGAAAAAAACGTCATTTGAACATCAAAAATTGAAAAATGAATTATGTTCCTAAGAAATCTCTTGGAAATATGTTGGAAATACCGACGGATTTCCTAAACAATATAAATTTGGTCACTAATCCCTTGGAATTACGTATGTATTTCCGAGGGATTTCCTAGGACCAAAACCCGTTTTTTATTTTTTCAAAGTTCAAACGTTGTTTTTTTTCATTTCATATTTTGTACAACTTTGTTATAACTTATCTTTTATCTTACCAAGTTATACATATTATACACATACACATACATATAGATTTAAAATGGTAAACGAATTTTTTGAGTAATGAGTTCTGATGATGTACACACATGTATGTATGTATATATCGTGTAGAACTTGTTGAAATAAAAATAATTCGTGTATAATAAACTTGAACAAAATATAGAACAAAAAAATGATGTTTGAACATAAAAAAATGAAAAACGAATTATGTTTATAGGAAATCGCTTGGAAATGCATAGGAAATACCGATGGATTTCCTACACAATATAAAATTTGTCACTAATCATTTGGAAATACGTAGGTATTTCCAAGGGATTTCCTAGGACTAAAACTTGTTTTTTGTTTTTTTGGGGTTTAAATGTTGCTTTTTTTGTTCCATATTTTATACAAGTTTGTTATACATTAAATGTTTTTATCTTACTCAGTTAAATGTGATATATATATACATGCATGCGTTTGCACCTTCATAATCTATTAGTCAAAACACTCTTTTTTATTATATATTTATTTTTGTGTATGTATGTGGATAATAAATATAACTTGGTAAGCTAAAATTATTTTATGTATAACAAAAAAAAACTAAAAAAATGGCGTTTGAACCCAAAAAATGAAAAAAAAAATTATTTTTCTAGGAAGTCATTCGGAAGTTCCTACGTATTTCCGAGGAAGCTGGATATTATTTATTATTTTTTCCAACTAATTTATACGGTAATCTACATCTTTCAACACATATTTAGATATGAAATTATTATTATTATTACTATTATTATTATTATTATTATTATTAATACATATACATACATACTAAAAATAATCCTAATGATGGTGTTATTTGAATAAACGAAAAAAAATGTGTTTGATTTCCTTGATAATATTCAAAATAATATTTGTGATAATAATCTTAATTAAAGTTAATGATAATATTATATAAATGTTTGTAAAGATATTCACAAACAAATGTTTCGATTTCCTCTCTATTTTCTCTGTATTTCCGAGGACCTTCCTAGGAAACGCCCTAAAAATTTTGAAAAATTTAAATCCTAAAATCGCATTCTAAAAAATTCAACCATTTTCAGTTCCCGCAAAATGCTTCTCTTCCTGGTTTTAGGTTTACCCCCGAAAATCTGTGCCGCCATTTTGCAATCCGATCTCTCACTCCTTCTCTTTGTCTCTCAGTCACGCTGATCACTCACATTGGAGTAAGGTAAACACGCATCCTCTCTGATTTCTCTCATCTTGTTCTCTCTCTCTCTCTCTCTCTCTCTCTCTCTCTCTCTCTCTCGTTGACCTAACCGGCCCTCAACGCCACACCACAACTCACCATTGAAGGCGGTGCAGCAGTCGATCTGCAACCCTTCACCACCAGTCAGTCAACGTCCGGCCAACGACTCCGTTCTCCAGTCTCTTCTTATGTGACTTCGTGGTCCTGCGTGTCACTGCCTCCGTCCGTCAACGCCCTTCTCGCCTCCCTTGTCAGCGTCATTACTGCCTCCCAACACTAGGTTTGATCATTCTCTCTCTATCTCAAGTATCAAATTATCTGCCTGAATAGAGTCATATGAATCATAAAATATAAATGCTTACTGTATGTTTGAGCAATCGATTAGTAAACACTGATGAGATGATCATTAACATTTGTTGTGGTCTTTGACTCTGTTTTTTCTTTTGCTGTTGATGTGGTGTAAGGTGTTTAAGCTCAAATATTCATTTATATTATTGTCTCTAAGAAGTATGAAAATGTTATTTGGGGGAAATTAAGAGTTTGATTTATTTCGGTTTGTCTTTTAGTCTCATTGTAGGTGAAATGGAGAACCTCTAACCCCATAGCAAATCAGCTGCCTGAAGCAGTTTGGATGCCTGATGGGTAGTGAAAATTCATTCAAGGAATGATTTGGTTGTGAATCACTTAAGCTACCATTTATGTTGCAGCTACCAAGCAAGGAATGCTCTGGTACACATTGTTTATTATAGTTAGTTGTTTAATATTTGGTTAAAGCTAGTTGTGTATCAGAGAGATTGTTTGAAGAATGTGGATGTAAAGAGGGGGAATAGGACAGAGTTTGGTGAGCAAAACAAATATCTTAAAAATTACAAGTATTATTATATGAGAGCAATTGGAATTGATGTTGAGATGTAGACAATGAACACTAGTTTTTTGTCAATTAAAGAACATAAACATTGATAATGTAGGTCCAACCTTTTCTGTTTGTTTAATATAATCATCATACTCGTGAAAGTATTAATAAATATTAAGAAGATTTTTATTTTGTTATCTAGCAGAAATGGTCCATGTGGTTCTAATTTTTCTTTGCTTTTGGCCAAATAGGAACCTCTTTTTGGCTCTTATTAGGGGGTTTTGTTTTTCTGTTGGTACATGAGGTTAACACGGTTAGCTTAAATACATCAGATCATTGTGAAATGAGTTTTAAATATATAGTCATGCAAAATGACTAAAGTGCCATTATCTAATTCTTTTAAACAACATGCCACCCCAAGGAACAACTTAATTTTGGAGTGATTAATCTCAAGTGATCTGATCACCACTGTTTATTAAAGTTATTTGTAGCAAATCAACTGCCTGTATACACACTGTTTATTAAAGTTAGTTGTTTAATATTTGGTTAATTGTAGATCCATTGAAGACCCAGGTTCCGGTAGTGATCAAGTTATGGCATGGATGACCTCAAGTTCTAATGGTAAATAAATTTCTTGTTACTTTACAAATATTGAATGAGTAATTGATGTCATAATGACAAATAAATTTCAACTCTTTTGGTTTTGAAGAGTAATGGACTTCTTGGTGGAGATGTTCTGTAACTTATACAACATCAAGATTGATCCATGCAACAAGCTTGCAATCCACCTAATTATCCTTAGATTATTGTTGTAAACACTATTACAGTTTAAAACAATTATATTATTTTATGTTTAGACATTTATATTATGTTTGTTTTTAAACCTTCGTTTAGAAGTTGTGTTGTAATTGTGACAACCGTCAATTTTTGGCCAAGTCAAAGTCAACTAAAGTCAACAAGTCAAACCGGTCAACTCATCTAACCCTTGTATATTAGGGTTTCCATTACGTTTCTTATTGTACAACTCGCAATCCTAATACAAAGTATCACTTAGAGTTTTCACGTGTTCGGAAATTCTAAACCCTAATCAGGACAAGTGATGAAACTACTCGATAAAACATTATTCCATACCCCTCGAGAGCGTATAACATTCATAACAAGGCTTAACAGAGTGTAAGAACCTTGCGTTGCGAAGCCAAACACTCAAAAAGGTCACAAAAGAAGTCTCTCCTAATATCTTCCACTCTAACTCTCCGAAAACTCTCTAAGTAGGAGAAATCTCTCCAAGTATGTGAAATCTCTCCCAAATCTCTCCAAGTATGTGAAATCTCTCCCAAATCTCTCTAAGTATGTGAAATGTAACGCCCAAATTTTTCAAACAATTTTTTCACATTTTAAAAACATAATTTCATTCACAATATTATAAAAATCTCATTGTATGACATAACACTCCAGAAAACATATCCCAAGATCACAAGTATAAAAAGCTCCCCATGTGTGTACTGATCATACCGGTGCCTTCCCGCGATCCTCACTGGTACCTGAAACACATAACACAACACTGTAAGCATAAATGCTTAGTGAGTTCCCCAAAATACCACATGTAACACATATTAGCCACTCGAGGCTATAACTCTGTGGACCCTCCGGTCCTAACTCTGTGGACCCTCTGGTCCTAACTCTGTGAACCTTCCGGTTCTAACTCTGTAACTCTGGAATACACACATCATATATCACATAGAAATAATACAGTGCAACACCTCACATACATAACATACAAGATACGCTATCACATAGCTCTATTACCACTAAAGGTAAAGTATAGTGAGAAGACTCACCTCGGGTGACTCGGTAAATCTCGAACTCTGAATTACTGTGCTAGCCTTCGCTTAATCACATAAATAATTACTCTAATTAATACAACTTCTAAAGGCTAGGTCAACCCCTCTCTATAAGTTCTCTAAGAAGGGCAAAAGACCAATCTGCCCCTCTAATGGCTCATAAGACCAACCACTGACTAAACCCTAAAAGTCAACAAAAGTCAACGGTCAACATTGACCGGACTCGCCGAGTGCACTAGAGTGACTCGGCGAGTACATGTCTGTACTCTACGTCCCTGGTCCTCCCTGGACTCGCTGGTCAACCCGGTGCTCCATGGGTCGTCACAGGTCGCGAGTCGCGGGGCAACCCGACTCGACTCGTCGAGTCCCTTATGGACTCGGCGAGTTCCTCCCATGAAAACCCTCAAAAGATCTCTTGAGGTCAGATCTGCTTCACCAAACAGTAGATCCATCCTTTTAACACTCAAAAGTCACGTAAAGGTGCAACCTTTACGTGCATGCATCCCATATCAAGCCTCAAATGGAGAAATAACACTAGAAATGGCAACCTAGTCTCCAATCCTCCATGAATCAGCATAAAGCGGAGTGGGAAAGGTCCTCTGGACCTCTATGGGTCCAGATCTGATGTCATAATCCCAAAGTGGACCTCATACTCTCTAGATCTTCCATAAAATGAGGGTAAAAACCCTAAAAGCAAGAAATCCATCAATATAACACGAAATGGGAAAGGTTTATACCTCCAAAGATGATACCACAAGATGATTAGCTCAGATCCAGTCCCCTTCACGTTCTAGATGTGTGCTTCTATCTTCCTTCAAGCCAAACCACACAAAAAGATGAAGAAATAGCCTCCTTTTGCTTTCAACTCTCTTACTGCTCTCTCTAGGGTTCCTCTGGGGTGCATTGGCCGCAAATGGAGGCCATAAAGGCCTTTAAATAGGGCTCAGGCCCCGAGGATTAGGGTTTCACTTAACAGCGCGGACTCGCCGAGTCCACGCATGGACTCGCCGATTCCATTCATTTAATACAGTCAGCAAACGCCGTTCCTACTCGGAGAGTTTAAGCGTCTACTCGCCGAGTCCCTCTCTAATATTCAATAAAAATACAAAAAATAAGATACCTGGGAATCCGGATGTTACAATTCTCCCCCACTAGAATCAGACTTCGCCCTCGAAGTCCTGCTCATCGAATAACTCTGGATGCTGCTCCCGCATCTCCAACTCCGGCTCCCAGGTCAGCTCGGACCCTTTCCGATGTTGCCACTGGACCTGCACCAGCGGCACTTCCTTGTTCCTCAGAACCTTGATCTTCCGATCCCGGATCGAAATCGGCCTCTCAGCATAATTCAGGCTCGCATCCACCTGAATATCCTCCAATGACACCACCGCCGACTCGTCGGCTATACACTTCCTCAACTGGGACATGTGGAAGGTATTGTGAATCTGGCTCAACTCCACAGGTAGCTCCAGCCGATATGCTACCTTGCCCACCCTAGCGGTCACCCTGAATCGAATCACTCCTTTCCAAGGAGATACCTTCAGGAGTACGAAATCTCCCACCTGGAACTCAAGATCGGATCGTCGCCTATCCGCATAACTCTTCTGACGACTCTGGGCCGTCAGTAACCTCTGTCTAACCTGCTGTATCCGCTCTGTCGTCCGAAGCACTATCTCAGTGCTACCCATCACACGCTGCCCTACCTCTCCCCGACATATGGGAATCCGACACCTCCTCCCATACAACAACTCGAAGGGAGGCATACCAATACTCGAATGGTGGCTGTTGTTGTAGGAAAACTCAGCCAACGGCAGATACGTGTCCCAACTTCCTCCGAAGTCTAACACACATGCTCGGAGCATGTCCTCGAGCGTTTGAATCGTTCGCTCACTTTGTTCGTCCGTCTGGGGGTGGTAGGCGGTACTGAAATGCAATCTCGTACCCAACTCCTCGTGGAACTTCTTCCAGAACCTTGAAGTGAAACGTACATCTCGATCTGACACAATTAAGATCGGTACTCCATGACGCGATACCACCTCCCGCACATACGACTCTGCCAACTTCTCAGCAGAAGAGCTCTCACTGATGGCAAGAAAATGTGCGCTCATCGTCAGCCGATCGACGATCACCCAAATTGCATCGACACCCCTCACGGTCCTCGGCAATTTGGTGATGAAATCCATGGAAATATGTTCCCACTTCCACTGGGGAATATCAAGCGTCTGCAACTTGCCATGCGGACGCTGGTGCTCGGCCTTAACCTTGCGACATGTCAAGCACCTCTCAACAAACCACGCGACATCCCTCTTCATACAGGGCCACCAATAATCTTTCTTCAGGTCCAAATACATCTTAGTGGCCCCGGGATGGATCGAGAACCTCGATCTGTGCGCCTCCTCCATCAAAGTGATGCGCGTCCCGCCCGCATACGGCACCCAAACCCGACCCTGAAAGGTCATAAGCCCACGGCTATCGGTAACGAACTCAGGTGCCTGCCCAATCACCCGCTCCCTCTTGCGGTTCTCCGGTCTCACGGCCTCTGCCTGGGCCTTCCGAATGGTGTCCAACACCGGAGTCATCACAGTCAATCTCAAGCAAACATCTCGCATCGGGGAACTCTCCGCCCTACGGCTCAGGGCATCAGCTACAACGTTAGCTTTGCCCGGGTGGTACAGGATCTCACAATCGTAATCCTTTACCACGTCCAACCATCTCCTCTGGCGCATATTCAGGTTGGGCTGATCCATCAAATACTTCAAGCTCTTGTGGTCCGTGTATATGGTACACCGAACCCCATACAGATAGTGACGCCAGATCTTGAGAGCGAACACCACAGCCCCCAACTCCAGGTCATGAGTGGGATACCTCGTCTCATGAGGCTTCAGCTGCCTCGATGCGTATGCTATCACATGCCCCCTCTGCATAAGCACTGCACCCAACCCTGATATCGATGCGTCATAATACACCACAAAATCCTCCATTCCCTCTGGAAGGGATAACACCGGGGCTTCGCACAACCTCTGGCGAAGAGTCTCAAACGAGGCCTGCTGCTCAGGACCCCACGAAAAAGTAACGCCCTTCCGGGTCAACCTGGTGAGAGGCACGGCGATCTTGGAGAAATCTTTAATAAATCTCCTATAATAGCCGGCCAACCCCAGAAAACTCCTGATCTCGGTGGGGGTCCTCGGCACCTCCCAGCTCATTACCGCCTCAATCTTGGCCGGATCAACCAATATCCCATTCTGATTAACGAGATGTCCCAGGAACTGGACCTCTCGCAACCAGAAATCACACTTGGAGAATTTGGCGTAAAGCCTCTCCGATCTCAGAACTCCGAGGATCTCCCTCAAATGCTCCTCATGCTGCTCTCTGGATCTCGAATACACCAATATGTCATCGATGAACACGATCACCGATCGATCCAACATTGATCTACACACCCTGTTCATGAGGTCCATGAATGATGCTGGTGCATTGGTGAGCCCGAAGGGCATCACCACGAACTCGTAATGCCCATAACGAGTTCTGAACGCCGTCTTCTGGATATCCTCATCTCGCACTCTCATCTGATGATATCCAGACCTCAGATCAATCTTGGAGAACCAAGACGCTCCCTGCAACTGATCGAACAGATCATCGATCCTCGGCAAAGGGTAACGGTTCTTGACCGTTAACTTGTTCAACTCCCGGTAGTCAATGCACATCCGGTGTGAACCATCCTTTTTCTTGACGAAAAGGATTGGTGCTCCCCACAGCGAGCTACTCGGCCGTATAAACCCCTTTCCCAGCAGCTCCTGAAGCTGCGAGGATAACTCCTGCATCTCTGGAGGTGCAAGGCGATAGGGCGCCTTGGCGACAGGTGCTGCCCCCGGAACCAAATCGATATGGAACTCCACCTGCCTCTCGGGAGGCACACCCGACAACTCCTCGGGGAAAACATCCGAGAACTCATGCACTATCGGGACCTCATCGACCGACCTCGGTCTCTATGCACCTACTCTCGTATCCACCACATAAGCCACAAACCCACTACAGCCCTGCTGTAGACTCTGCCTCGCTCTTGCGGCTGAACAAAATGCCGACCCAGAACGGGTACCCTCGCCATAAACTGTAAGAACTCCCCCACTAGGGTCTCGTATGGTCACCAGCTGTCGCTCGCAGTCGATAGCCGCTCCAAATCTGCTCAACCAGTCCATGCCCACGATGACACATACATCTCCCATAGCAATCGGGACCAAATCAATCGGAAACTCAACGCCGAAAATCTCGAGTACACATCCTTGAATCACATCAGTGGCATGCACTGCTCTTTCGTCAGCTATGGAAATTCGCAAAGGTCGACTCAACGCCTCTCGACGAGTACTAATGTGCTGACTAAAGGCTAACGACACAAAAGACCGACTCGCACCCGAGTCAAATAACACCAAAGAAGGTACAGAACACACAAGAAATGTACCTACGCATAACACAATATAAGCATAACACCACAATCCAAAATAAGCAGATGAAAGAATACATACCAGCCACGACATCAGGCGTTGCGCGGACCTCCTCCGCTGTCAACTGGAAGGCTCTCCCGCGAGCCTTTGGCGCCTCGGCCTTTACTGGCCGACTCTCCGTAACTCGCACGGCAGCAGGGACAGATCCCTGAGAAGCTCCCTGGGGCAACCTTCGCAACTGCGGACACTCTGCCTTCCAGTGTCCGGTCTGGTTGCAGTGAAAACAAACTGCAAACCCCTTGGGGCAATCCTTGGCCATGTGCCCCTCCTTGCCACACTTGTAGCAAGACCCTGCTCTACAAACTCCCTCGTGACCCTTGCCGCAGTTGCCATAAGTGTGGCCCTTCTGGTTCCCTGATCTCGAATCGGCGGGCTTGGCCCGCTTGGCAGCCGGCTGGGACTGTGCCGGTCGCCGATCTCTCCCCTGAGACTCCGCATCCTCTCTAGCCTGAGTCTCTAGCTCTATCTCCCTCTTCCGGGCATTTGCCTGAAGCTCAGCAAATGTCCGGTATGACGAGTTCGCCACGAACTCTCGTATGTCCCTCCTCAGAATACTCAGATACCGACTCATATGTGCCTGCTCGGTAGACACGTGCTCAGGGCAAAACATCGCCCTCTCATGGAACATCTTGGTGATCACAGTAACAGACTCGGTACCCTGCTTGAGGGTCAGAAACTCCTTGGCCAAACGTTCCCTCTCCACCGGGGGAACGTACTCATCACGAAACATAGCGGTGAACCTCTCCCAGGTTACTGCGGCAGACTCCGCAGGTGTGTAGTGCGCTGTCACAAACTTCCACCAGTCCTTCGCTCCCAAGCGAAGCTGGTTCAGCGCGAACCGAACTCTCAGATGCTCCGGACAAGAACACGTATAAAAGCATCCCTCAATATCAGAAACCCATCTCATCGCAGCAATCGGATCCTGCGTCCCATCAAACTCTGGTGGCTTCGTGTTGCTGAACTCTCGGTACAGCAACGAGTCACCCCCCTGCGGCCTGGCAGCAGCGACGGCTGCGGTGGCCGCAGCAACAACAGCCTCAATGAGAGCAGCGTACCGCTCATCAAAAGTCTCGATCAACGTGGTCTTGATAGACCCGAACATCTCTGGTATCTCGGCTCGGATGGCCGCGGCCACCTCCTCGTGAATCAGCCTACGGATCTCCTCATCACTGGTACCACTGCCCCCTGGGTGATGGCGCGTCCCAACCATGATGTCTTTGAAATACAACACAAAAGGAATCAAAGACTCGCTCGAGTATATTCGCACTCGATACTCGACCCTACTTGCTCTCATAGTACCCAAAGGATTCTTACTTAGAGTGCGCACTGCTCCGGTGTCTTCAGTAGTACGGCCCTATACTACCGTCCACACCGCATCAGTATTCACCCTAAGTCCTCCTCCTTGGATCCCAGGTCACCAGTACTCCATATCTCACTAAACTCAGGCTACTCTCTAGTAAACCACTCATAAGTTTCTCGCTGCTACCTACTTACTCTCGAAGCATCTCATAGTAGCAGTAACTCCTAGGCTAAGGCATCACAGATCAGGGCACTCTAGTCCTAATAGTAATACCTAGCCTACTCTAGCATGCATAGCATATCACATAATATCTCATAACGCATAATGTAAGGGTATTTTGGGAAATCACCGTTCGGGCGCTAGCTGATCGTACATACTGCTCTGCTCTGCTTGTTTCAAATCTTTTTACTATTTTTAGAAAAATTTGTTCTATTTTGAAAAATTTTCCTCAAATCCTCAGTTTGAGTTCAAATGCGCTCGACGGTGCATCCGAATCCCTCAAACCAAGGCTCTGATACCAACTTGTAACGCCCAAATTTTTCAAACAATTTTTTCACATTTTAAAAACATAATTTCATTCACAATATTATAAAAATCTCATTGTATGACATAACACTCCAGAAAACATATCCCAAGATCACAAGTATAAAAAGCTCCCCATGTGTGTACTGATCATACCGGTGCCTTCCCGCGATCCTCACTGGTACCTGAAACACATAACACAACAATGTAAGCATAAATGCTTAGTGAGTTCCCCAAAATACCACATGTAACACATATTAGCCACTCGAGACTATAACTCTGTGGACCCTCCGGTCCTAACTCTGTGGACCCTCTGGTCCTAACTCTGTGAACCTTCCGGTTCTAACTCTGTAACTCTGGAATACACACATCATATATCACATAGAAATAATACAGTGCAACATCTCACATACATAACATACAAGATACGCTATCACATAGCTTTATTACCACTAAAGGTAAAGTATAGTGAGAAGACTCACCTCGGGTGACTCGGTAAATCTCGAACTCTGAATTACTGCGCTAGCCTTCGCCTAATCACATAAATAATTACTCTAATTAATACAACTTCTAAAGGCTAGGTCAACCCCTCTCTATAAGTTCTCTAAGAAGGGAAAAAGACCAATCTGCCCCTCTAATGGCTCATAAGACCAACCACTGACTAAACCCTAAAAGTCAACAAAAGTCAACGGCCAACATTGACCGGACTCGCCGAGTGCAGTAGAGTGACTCGGCGAGTTCCTCCCATGAAAACCCTCAAAAGATCTCTTGAGGTCAGATCTGCTTCACCAAACAGTAGATCCATCCTTTTAACACTCAAAAGTCACGTAAAGGTGCAACCTTTACGTGCATGCATCCCATATCAAGCCTCAAATGGAGAAATAACACTAGAAATGGCAACCTAGTCTCCAATCCTCCATGAATCAGCATAAAGCGGAGTGGGAAAGGTCCTCTGGACCTCTATGGGTCCAGATCTGATGTCATAATCCCAAAGTGGACCTCATACTCTCTAGATCTTCCATAAAATGAGGGTAAAAACCCTAAAAGCAAGAAATCCATCAATATAACACGAAATGGGAAAGGTTTATACCTCCAAAGATGATACCACAAGATGATTAGCTCAGATCCAGTCCCCTTCACGTTCTAGATGTGTGCTTCTATCTTCCTTCAAGCCAAACCACACAAAAAGATGAAGAAATAGCCTCCTTTTGCTTTCAACTCTCTTACTGCTCTCTCTAGGGTTCCTCTGGGGTGCATTGGCCGCAAATGGAGGCCATAAAGGCCTTTAAATAGGGCTCAGGCCCCGAGGATTAGGGTTTCACTTAACAGCGCGGACTCGCCGAGTCCACGCATGGACTCGCCAAGTCCATTCATTTAATACAGTCAGCAAACGTCGTTCCTACTCGGCGAGTTTAAGCGTCTACTCGCCGAGTCCCTCTCTAATATTCAATAAAAATACAAAAAATAAGATACCTGGGAATCCGGATGTTACATGAAATCTCTCCCAAATCTCTCTCTGAATGAGAAATCTCTCCAAGTGTGTGAAATCTCTCCCAAATCTCTCCAAGTGTGTGAAATCTCTCCCAAATCTCTCTCTGTATGAGAAATCTCTCCAAGAATATGAAATCTCTCCCAAATCTCTCTCTGTATGAGAAATCTCTCCCAAATCACTCTCTGAATGAGAAATCTCTCCAAGTGTGTGAAATCTCTCCCAAATCTCTCTCTGTATGAGAAATCTCTCCAAGAATGTGAAACCTCTCCCAAATCTCTCTCTGTATGAGAAATCTCTCCAAGAATGTGAACTCTCTCTCAAATCTCTCTCGAAATCTCTCTCAACTTCTTATAATCACTCGGGGCATCCCGACCCTCGAATTAGACGAAAACCGCTCGAAAACGGAAGTCTACGCGAAAAACAGCCTTAAGGAGCCGAACCCTCTTAAGGAGCCGAACCTTCTTAGGAACCGAACCTTCTTAGGAACCGAACCTTCTTAGGAGCCGAAACCTTGCATCAGAACCGAAACCCTCTCAGCCGAAATGGACCGAGGGTTCGGTCTATTTCGGTCCCCTGACCATTCCGAACTGAGACCTGACCTTCGGCTCTCCCCTTCCCACCTTCGGTCCAAGAGGACTGCACCTTCAGTCCGAGAGGCGACCCTGCGCAGCCGAACCCTACTCTCGGTTCCTCTTCTACTTTCGGTTCTAAGGGCTAGGACCGAACCTCCGGCCATGAACTTCGGAAATTGGCAATTTTTGCCCGGTTTCCAATATTTTTAGCGTTGTGAGCCTGTTTTTCGAGATTTTAACACGGGATTTTCACCCAAACTCGTATTTTAACATAATAAACCCTAAATATTCATATTTAATTATATTTTTAAGAAAATCCTTACTTAGGAATAAAAATCTAATGGGTATGACTTAGAGGTGGAGTGTTGACCTTGCTTTAGTGTATGACACAAGCAACCACCCCATGCCCACTCCATGAACCACCCTTGTCCTTCCACCATACCTAGTCATTCCATAGTACTTTTCCCACCATTTTTCAGCCACACACCTGGTCAAGAGCTGGAAAGCCCTCCCCTCTCCTCATATTTCCCTCATTCCCCTCATTTTCCACCAAAGAACAAACTTCATTCTCTCTCACTTTCTCTCTCTAAATTTCGAGATTCAAGGTTATTCTCTAGACTTTTCTTCTACTTTTGGTAAGTATTATCATCCTTCATATGATTATTCCACCTCTTTCTATTCAAATCATAGGTTGCTTACACAAACTTCATCATATTTGTGTTAGTTTTTCGAATCTTCAAGCAATCTTCTAAGTGTTCTTGAGTTGAACACTTCTTTTCTTCATCATCCATCTACTGAAATCACTCAAGGTGAGTTCATACCCCATACATTTTCATGTTTTCTTCAAGTTTTAGGGGGGGAATACAAGTTAAAACACCAAAAACTTAACTAAACTCAAACAACAGCTTTCATCAGAAAAGTTGAGTCTTATTCACGGACTGTTTTGACTATCTTAAACTTAATATCTTTCAAAACTGTGTAATGTGCAAATAGTTCAGGTTCATACCTTTAAAATGACTACTTGCACATCTCCATAAGAGTTTTCTACGATTTATGGTGATTTTTACAAAACTGCCTACCATTTCAGAAACGAATTCGGACCAGTCTGTGAATATGAACATTTTAACACAAGTTAAAGTCTTCTAAAAATCATAATAAAAATTATGAATAAACTAGACACATTTTATGAACTCTCAGAATTTACGGATTCAGTTTTCGACTTCGTATGATTTTTCTAAAACAGTGCAGAAAGGTTAAAAACTAGTTAACAGCTTATAACTTTCATAACACTTTGTATTATGTTGAGCAAAGTGTATAACAATAAGTTCTAAATATTGAATGTATTTTCTTGTTAGTTTATCATCATAAACTGAAATTTAGTCATTCATGATAAGGATTCTTCATTCATTCGAACACATATAATAAGCTATAATAAGCATAGTTTATGGATTTTTACTACATGAGAAAGGTTTTACTCTCAAAACAAATGGGTTTTTCATATACTACATAATAGTAATAGTTTATGGACTCATAGCACTAAAGTATTTTCATAAAAGGGGTTCTTTTACATTACAAACGTTTTGGATAAACTATAATAGGTATAGTTTATGTATCATTTACATTTCAAACTCATTTACCAAAGGTTTTCAGTTCAGTTCACGTAAATCTGTTAATGAATAAATTTGTGAGACATTCGCTTCGTGTTACCTTCATAGTAACAAAGTCAAAAGTCCTGTAAATTGTAACCAGAGTCTCTTGTAGGGAGAGCGTGATAGTTGTGTATAGATCTATATTGGGTCTGACAAGCCCGTACCTGAGATGCATGCAACAGCTAGACCGGCAGGTCTGAGGTGACAAGTGTCATTTAACTTGCGACGCCTGAAGAACGTCGTATTACGAGGCCGTCTGAGTCTTAGCATGGTTATAATAGCTCACATGTGGTATTAACAAATCATAAGATTTACGGGTTTTACTTTTAAATTAGCGAGTTATGTCAATTTAACTCACATGAATTACTTTAAGTATGGAAAAATACTTGTATATTACATAACTTTTATAAGGAAAATATTGGATTTTCTTTGGAAATACATTACTAGTATGAACATTATAAGTACAAATCACACACACACATTCTCGGTCCTGGGAATTAGGACTACATGACTTTTATAAGGGAAATATTGGATTTTCTTTAGAAACATATTTCTATTAAAACTATTTTATCTAGAATTGCTAGACTTCAGCTATAATTTCTAAGTGTATATGCTAGAGTTATATAAGAATCTAGTCACAATCGACTTAGAATTGGTGGGCCCGCCTTGTCTCTTGTTCCTTGTTTGGTTGTGGACCTAGGGCAGACCCACTATATTCAACGGTTTATTTAACTTAAATTTTATATAACTTATATACGCTGGGCGATTATAGAAGGAATCCATGGGTCCTTCTAGGGTACATTATCGCATAACATAGAAGCATTCATTTCACACTTAATAAAGAAAATATTGGATTTTCTGGAAACATACTCTGTCGCTTTTACAAGGAAAACAGTTTCTTTCTCAAACAAAACTCTTATGAACTCACCAACTTAATTGTTGACACTTTTTCAAAACTACTTGTATTCTCAGGAAATCAGTGAAACAGGAAAACCAACAGCATTTTGAGGATGAGACGATAAATCGTAAAACAGTTCATTTTGTCATCATAATGTAATTGATTTTGAAACATGTAAACTTATTCTATGGTGTAACCTTTTCAGTTATATTTATGATGGTTGTATTTACTTTGAGCACTATTATACTCGTTGTTGTGATACTTTACATGAAGTCCTCCACCCCCGGACGTTTCCGCCATCCTTGGTTTGGGGGTGTGACAGTAATGGATAATATTTTGGATATATGTTTATTGTGTTTGTATATAAACTTCAAACATAATTTGGTCATTTGAATTAGATTTTTTTCAACATTTTGGACAGAAAAAAATCTGGTTTATTGTGTTTATTTATTATTTTTTTATAATTCATGTTTCCTCGAAAATGCCTAGGAAAATCCATTATAAAAGTGTCACTAAAAAACTGTTGGGAATACTGTCAGAATAAATACTTCCTAGGAAATTCCTCAGAAAAGTATTGTACAAGGAAATGTCTCGGAAATATATTTCCTAAGAAATTCCTTGGAAAAACATTTCCTTGGAAATTTCTCGGAAATGTATATCTTAGAAAATTCCTCGAACAAATATTTCCTAAGAAATTCCTCGGAAATATATTTCCTAGGAAACTTCTCGGAAAAATATAGCCTTGAAAATTCCTCAGAACTACCGACAAAACATATTTCCTCGGAAATGCCTCAAAAATTTCCTCGGAAATCCCTTACAAAAAGTTTCCTAGGAGGGTTTTACCTACGCACAACTTTTCCTCGGTATTTCCCCGGAAACAGCGGTTTTCTAGGAATTTCTGAGGAAATTGTCCCTCGGAAAAGGCGTGTTTTTTTAGTAGTGATTGTATGTGTTAGTAGATAAATATAAAATATCGGTACCAGTGACAAAACTATTAGTGGATAAGATAAACACGAACGTTTAGAAAGCCGATGGTGTTCAAAGTCAAGGGAGATGAAAGTGACATTTGACAAAGTTGACGGGTGGTAATCGTAGGAAAATCATAGACGCCTGTTATGGTGGCGACAATATGTTAGTACGGTTACATTTATTGGTAAATAAATGTAAAATGTCGGTATCATTGACAAAACCGTTGGTGGATGAATAAACACGAAAGTTTAGAAAGTCAAGGGGGTGAAAGTGACCTTTTATAAATTTCAAATTCGATGAGGTGAAAGTGACATTTGATAAAGTTTACGGATGGTAACCATAGGAAAATCATATTATACATACTATGTGGGTTAAATACAAAACATTAAAAAATAAAGGGTTGAAAATGACATTTCAAAAAGTTCAAAGTCGAGGGACTAAAAATGATATTTTACAAAGTAAAGGGTTGAAAAATGTAGGAAAATTATTATATATATATATATATATATATATATATATATATATATATATATATATATATATATAGGGATTAAGCACAAAACTTTAAATAATAAAAATGATGAAAATGATATTTTAGAAACTTCTAAGTCGAGGAACCGAAATGATATTTTGCAAAGTAAAAGGTGGAAAGATTTTAATGATATTTTAGAAACCATAAAGTTGTACAAAATAGAGGGTGTAAATTGTTATCCGAAGTTGAAGAGTGGAAAGAAGAAACCGTCGTTTTTTAAAGATAAATGAAGGTAATCATCGTCGTTACCATTTAATATACAATGCAACTAGGTTATAACCCGTGTAATAAACGATTGAGAAATTAAAATAATATATATAATAATCGTAACAAAATAAGTGGAATAAAAGATTATTTATAATGATTATTCTACGTAATTAATTAACAAACATTTTGAATTTTAAATCTCTGTTAATAATATTAATTTTAAGGGACTTAAAAGATTATTTAAATTTAAATGTGTAACGTCCCATTTTCATAATAAAAAAATTTCATTTTTATTAAGGTAAAACTTTCTAATTTATTAATTCATTAATTAAGAAAACCATTTATTTCGATTTACATTTATTAAAAAAAATCAGAGGATTGTAGAAATGCGGAATCTTCAATGTTGCTGATGAGTGTGTATAGTCCTGCCTTCGCCTTCCAGCAATAACCGATGATACCTGAAACCATAAACAACTGGGTAAACATAAAACTTAGTGAGTTTCCCCCAAAATACCACCATATAAACAGATCTCATATACAATCAAACATGTCGGGTCCAGTCAACCATCGGGTTGGAATACCCCAGGCCCAGTCAACCTCCAGGTTCAATCATCCTCGGGATGAAATACCTCAGGTTGGAATGACAATATACAACAGGTCGAATCAGCCATTAGGCTGAAATACCCAGGGTTTGTTGGCCTACCGCCTCAACTCTACCGCTCTCCCCGAGCCTCCGTGCCTACGATTTACAGCCGGCCTGCACCAGGTATCTTGGCCTACCGCACAAAGCAGGACCACCTCAACCCAAACCAAACACAATATGTCGACATATAAACAATCATGATCAAGTAGGCACATAATACAGACAAACATCAATCATACAGCTCACTACTGCCTACTAGTCTTCTCGCAACATATAGTCCTGCTACCAGCCAACCTCTATAGAATGCGTAACCATAAGTAACCAGATGTGAGATAGCCACCCGAACAGATGATCCTACTCTAAAGCCACAACCAAACAAGGAACATGCAAGAGAGCCTAGACCAAGAGTTCTCAAGCTATCCTACATGACCACAGATAGTCCCTAAGGGCACTCCATAGATGATAACCAACAAGCACAGATAACATACAGTTCAACAGGTTGTTACCACAAAGCTACATACTCAATACCAGGAGAGAGATCTAATAGATCACTATAGCATAACAGCATACTCAATACCATAACACAGATCTAACATATCACTACAGCATAGCAGCATACTCAACACCAGAACACAGGTTTAGCAGATCACTACAGCATAACGGCATACTCAATACCAAAACACAGATCTAACAGATCACTACAACATAGCAGCATACTAAATATCAACAATCCAAGAAATACATGGCCGTATACACTCAGAGGTGAGATAGTCACCCGGAGAGGTGATCCTACTCTGGAACCACAACCAAACAAGGAACAGGTAAGAGAGCTTAAATCAAGAGTCCTCAGTCTATCCTACATGACTATATATAGTCCCTAGGGTACTCCTCTACTAACAGATAACCAAAACTAGTGGGCCGACATTGGTGCCTTCGACCTACAGGTACAGTGAGGTGAAACTCACCTCGATAACCGCGTAGATAACTACTATAACAATGAAGAACTCTACCGGCATCAACTCACTTCCAATCACCTACAAGAAGATACTTGAGTCAATACCCGATCACATGTCATAGTCACTTGCAACAGTGACCACCTCACATGAAATGACGATTAGGGTTTCACATAAAATGACGTTCTTTATGTCCACGCGTAGGTATCGATGGGATCTACAACTTTTGTTTAGACTCCGTCGGCTAATTTTGAATTTATTTTTAAAGTTATATTTTAACAGGGTTGGACATGTAAAGTCCGTTAAAAATTCATAACTTTGCCATCTGACGTCCGTTTTGGTCTGTTTTTATATCGCTGAGTTCTTATTAATGAGATCTTCAATTCTCGTTTAGATTGTGTCGACTAAAAATCGGTCGATCTAAAATTCGAATTCCGGGTTGTGGACTGTTATGCTAAATCTTAGAAAAATCATAAATTCTTCATACGAAGCCAGATTTGGACGTTCTTTTTATGCATGCTCTCGGTTTAACGTATACTACGACTTTCGTTTAGATCGCAAACTCACTTTTTATGTTACACATCATCGTGTCGGTTTTGTCGCGAAACTTCGACAGGTCATAACTTCTTCGTTATAACTCAGATTTCAGCTTTCTTTATATGTACAGAACCATTGTGACATATACTATAACTTATTTAAATCTTCTATCAAAAAGTCATTTTTTGATGCTATTGTCTCTAAATTGACTAGCCCGAATCTGTGGACGTTACAGAAGCTATATGACCTCGGGATGTGGCCCCTCGACTTCGTTGGAAAGTCAATTGCAACGATACTTAAACGAGGACCCAATCGGATTTGACAACGGATATGATATCCTCACATGGTGGAAAAATAACGCGGTGCGGTTCCCGATCGTTGCTCAAATGGCAATAGGTATCGACCTTTTTTTACTTCAATTATTCATATTTATTTTATAAATTCATGTCGTGTATTATACACTAATTTGTTTCTTAATAGATATTTTGGGGATGCACATTTCAACCATAGCATCCGAATCCACATTCAGTAACGGTCGTCGAGTAATTATCAACTACCATACTAATTTGTCTGTTGTGATTGTGGAGACATTGATATGCACTCAAAATTGGCTAAGAAAGAGTAGCTTGCCTATATATGACTATGACGAAGTGAACGATGTGATCTCGCTATTGGTAATACACTAATACTTGTTACATTTTATTTTTAACGTCTTATTAGTAATTGTTACATTTTCTTAAGTAATAACGTTTTTCTTTTGTATTATATATAGACATTGTGGATGCTATACACAACTTGAATCTAATAGGGAAGAGATCAGGAAATTAGTCAAAATGTCAAATAGATGTTGGAATCCGACTTTGTTTCTTTTTTTTTTTTGTTGTGGAAACTTGAAAGTTTAAGACAAGATAATATAAGTTTTTTTTATTACGTCTGTATAACAAGGTTGTGCTTTGAAAACATAAACTTTATATCAAGTGACTCCAAAATCCAATTTTGTATTCCCATGTTATTGCTAGGACTCACTAGTTTCTTGCTTGCTAATGATTCTTTAATCTTATATATACACAACTATTTTAATCTTTGGTTTCAATTTTATCAATAATTGTTTTTTTATATAGTTTTGAGGTAAAATTAAAACTTAATTTTTTTGTATTATGGCTCCTAAGGTTTAATATGCAAATAGCGACAAAAGTGTCGTGTAGTGATTTAGTTTGTTAAATTAACAAGGTTTCAAGACCCGACAAGAACCGGGAAAAACCGAAATATTTCTCAAAATACGTTGCTATTTCTCGAGGACCGGTTCCAACATCGAAAACCCGACAAAAACCGGAACCGGAACCGGAACCAGTAGAACCGGCGGTCCGATTCGGTTCTAAATTTCAACCAACTTCGGTTCCCGGGCCGGGCCTGGTTCGGGCCGGTTTCAACCGGGTTGGTTCCGTTGCTCATCCCTAGCTGATAACAAAACTTGGTGTAATTCCGTTGGATGCCAAACACTTTTACCACTAAACGACCTAGCTAAGAGATCGTTGACCATTATTGATATTGAAGTGACAGATTTACATTTGTATTTGCCAAAAACTTTTAGTATACAAGTTGTTAACATTAAGAAAAAAAATCATTTGAGTAACAAACAAATAACTAGATTTTCAAATGAAGGGCATGAGAAAAAAAAATGTATGTAACAACAAGATAATCGTGAAAGAAGAAACTGGAAGCAATAAGAAACAATTTTATTTATAAGATCATAAATTATATTTACGGTTGGAAGAATGAAAAAAAGACAATAATACAAGCTTCCTCCAAAATAACAAATAATATACACAAGTATACACGGTTCTTGATTCTTGAACACGTCTAGGTTTTAATGAATCATCTGCTAAAACGTCTAGCTGCAAACATTAAAGAATATAATAGTAAATCAGTAATTTTTTTTTAGATGAAACATATAATCAACCATAATAATTATAAAAAAATGAAATACATACCTATCTGTCCTTTGCGACATTCTTTCTCGCACTTCAACATGCAAAAAGAACGGGCATTTCCTTCATCTATGCAAGATTTCTCACAATCAGTATAACATTTATCTCCGTCTTGGACATCCGGGGCGGCGTCTTGGGCCTCTGGGGCTGGGGCGGTGTCTTGGGCGTTGTTGACGTGCAAATGAAAGATCATGACTAGGCACAGGAGAAGCACTCCAACAACTTTCGTAGATGCCATCTTTTATCCTACCAGAAAAGAATTAAAACTAAAATTTAAATAGAATTAATTTGAATATATAAAAAAAAATCTTTAGTGCCTCGATTCTTGCTTGTGTTTTTCGAGGTGAATCGATGAGAGGGTTTGAGTTGGTATATATAGAATAGTTTTGTTTGAAGCTCGTGATAACCCTCAAAACATGGACATTTTTGTGGTTTTGTTTATAGAATCGTAGAAATCTACATGCGTTTGGTCATATTTTAATAAAGAATTTTTTTGGCAATCCTAACACTAGTGATAGACTTTAAGAATATATAAGATAATTAACTAGTAGGGTGATTTGTAAAAGAGTTATTCACAAAAACTCCTATATATTAAATTTATATATTAATGATATGGCCATTTTTTACCAAAGAACTGAAAACAACCACCAAGTCCGTTAAAAAAAGCCATCCACGTCGCGAATTTGTTTTTTTCTATAAAATGAAACCGGTAGGCATACACATCAATCGCAATCACAAGATTATTTATTTCCGTTAAATTCCTGTGATACACTGTATTATTCACAAGAATTTAATCGACCATCTTCCATTTTCAACATATACATAAATCTTGTTTTAAGAGAAATATTAACAATTATATATTTTTTTTAATTATATATATATATATATATATATATATATATATATATATATATATATATATATATATATATATATATCCAAGGGACCTTATGAATAGTAATCTTTTTTGCTTTAGGTTTTTGCCACATATGTTTGATGAATTTGACATTTTTAGTCCTCTAAGTGAAAACTTTTACATTTTTAAGTTTTGATTAAGTTTTTGTGCCTTTAGATTTTTGTCACAAATCTTTAGTGACTTTGACACTTTTCGTCCTTGTAGTCAAATCTTTTATATTTTGATGTTTTTGCCATAAATTTTTAATGACTTTGACACTTTTCAACCTTGCAGTCAAAGCTTTTACATTTTTACATAAAAAAACACAAAAACCCTTCTTTAGACTTTTGTTACCATATTTTTCCAAGTTTGGCAACTTTCACATTATAGCCACAACATTTTTGGTTTTTCTCCATCAATGTTCTTTCTTTTGGTTGTACACTTTTGACATCTAATTTTAGGGGCTGTCGGTTTTCTCCCTTATTTGTGACGATTTACACTTTCAATACATCTTTTAAAGTTTGTCGATATTTAACTTCTATGACATAGTCCAAAAGCGGCGGAGCCGCGTGTCCTTTTCTAGTATATATTAAATCTAAGGGACTCTAATGAACAGTAAAGTTTACCCATTTTAAGTTTTGGCCACATTTATTTAAGGGTTTGACAGTTTTGTCCTTCAGCTATTGATTTTTGTCACCACCGCCTCATACGCATATTTATCTTTTTTTGAAGAACAAGCTTACGATTGCAGAGCATAGTCACCGCCTCCACCTCCTACCTTCCTCTTTGTTCTTGTCGATGCTTCCACCTCCTACCTCCCTTCAGCATCGTCTTCCTCCTCTGCTTAATCACTATCGGTGTCTCCGGAAGGCAGGAATGACCACCAGCTTCCGATGGAGGTAAGAGGATTTTGTCGATGTTTTTTTCACAGTTTTTCAAATTTCGCCGTTTCATTCTAAAAATTAGAGTTTTTGACACGTAAATGAAAGTGTTGTATTGACAATCGGTACATTTCACATGATATCTTCAACTTTCGTTTGCTTTTCATTAACTAATTTATGGATTTCATCGGGATGCGATCATCAACTCTAGGAAGAAAAGGAGCGTTGATAATGTTTGCGTCAGGTCAATTCATTATGTATTTTCTCAAATAGCTTCGTTGATGATTTTTTAATTTCAATTTTCGGATTAATTGTTTCTGCTAGCAATCTTTAATTTCATTGATTTTTTTGTTTATTGATTTTTGATTTATGATTAGGGGCGCTTTTGGTTCTAAAGAAATCACACTGATGTAACATCACGAGTTGGATGATGAATTGGATAGTCTTTATGGCCCAACTTTTTCTTTCCGTTCCCTTTCTCCTTCTCTATTTCTGATTTTATTTCTTCTTTTGTTTCAGTCTCTTCCTTATTACATTATATTTCTTTTGGTTTGACTTAATCTTATAACACCCAGTTTTGAAAAGTACTTCGGTTGCGGGTTTGGAGGCCCAGGGTATAAGCGATTCGGTCTTTTATGGGATATCGGGTTTATCCGGAAGGTTTTAGGCTTGGGAGTGTGGCTAGGAGCGTAGGGTTTCCCGCCACCTTTTCATGGATATCAAGTTCGTCGGAAACGGACTTAGAATGAAGGAGTTATGGCATTTTGAAGTTATTGTCAATTTTAGCCCCTAATGGAGTTTTGTGACAAGGCAGCCCATGCATGCAAGGAATGCATGCGTGTGTTTAGCTGGGTACGCCCAGCGTATAAGGATTTATGGTCGCGGGTGCGGAGAGGCGTACGCCCAGCGTACGCTCAGAGTCCCTAAACCCTAATTTTTAGAGTTGGCTCACTCTTTAAAGCACCTTAAGTCCGATGGGGTGCGCCTCCCTTTCATTCTCAGAGCCTTAAACCCTAATTTTGAGTGGTAGCTTCATCCAAGAATGTTGTGAGCTTGGTGGGTGCATTTTGGGTGGTTTGTGGTGCATTTCAAGAAGTTGGAACTTGTTGCAAAGATGGGAATCAAGGAGGAGCTTGTGAATCTGGCATTTGGGACTCATTCTCAGCTTGATGAAGGTATAAAGCTTTGATCTTGATATTTCATCCCTTAGATCTACCATTGTGAGTTTTAGTTCATATTGGTCCCAAGGATGGAACTTTATGGTTGAAATCCGATTCTTAGGCTTTGAGTTGCCACTCTCAGTATTAGATGAGTCCCTAAGGTAGAAAGTTGTCATCTTGGAGGTCTTTATGGGTTCATGCATGAGTTAAGACCATTTCCATGGAAGTAGTTTATCATTTTTGGAGTTTGAGCTTATGTGGGTCATGCAAAGCCATCAAGTAAGCAACTTTATGTTTTTAGACGTTGAGGAGGACTTGGATCTGTGATTGTAGCTTCTGGATCTGAGTATTAAGCACTTAATGGGAGAATGACTTAACAGGGGAGTACGATGAGCGTACATGCAGGTACGCCCAACGTACACACCATTTGGCTAGTACGCTTAGCGTACAAGGGAGTACGCCCCGCGTACTCGTCAGTATTGGGTTTGGAGTGTTTTGGGCCTCGGGTTGGGCCAGGCAGTGGACTTTGGGCCTTAGTGGACCATCAGAAGTCAGATGTTTTGGGCCAGGAATATGTTTGGGCTTAAGGTAAGGCCCATTAGAGGGGTTGGGCCCAATTTGGAAAATTGGGCCATTAGTGGGCCACTAGTGGGCTTGGAAAGCCTACCTAGTGTTGGGCTTTTGTTTTGGGTTTGGGCCTAAGTTTGGATCGTCCTGGGCCAGGGGTAGAATGGTCATTTTACCCCCATGCATGGATTAAGGATTATGGTATGGGACCCAATTGCTAATTGGGTATATTGATTGGTAGTGACAGCTCGGGAAGCTGGCAGGGCAGCAGCTAAGGAATTCATGCGAGAAGCTTCTGCAGTGCGAGGTGAGTCTTCTCACCATACCAATGGGTCTAAGGCACCAAGGCCGGCCCATTTTATGATAGTTGGTATATTTGTTGTGTAGAGGTGTGTGACTTCAATATGTGATAATATGCGGTAGAGATAGCCTTTGTGGCTAACGGTAGAGATAGTCTTTGGGGCTAACGGTGGAGATAGCCTTTGGGGCTGACGGTAGAGATAGCCTTTGGGGCTGACGGTAGAGATAGCCTTTGGGGCTAATGGTAGAGATAGCTTGATAGCTAATTGATATGTGATACTTGGTAGAGGTAGCTTTTATAGCCAATGGATATGTGATATGTGGTAGAGGCAGCTTATGGTAGCCAATTGATTTGTATTATGTGGTAGAGGTATCTTTTATAGCTAATTGATATGTGGTATGCGGTAGAGATAGTTTTCATGGCTAATATGATATGTGTTATGTGGATTGTGTATGGGGTATGCTCTGGGGGACTCACTAAGTTTTGTGCTTACGGTTTACAATTTTGGTTTCAGGTATCAACGTTTTGGAAAAGAAGAGCTCGGATTGATCGCAGTGCACACACCTATGATTTCCGCAATGAATGATTTTGGGATGAACTTTGATAAATGTTTTACTTAATGATGATTTGAAATGTTCGAAATAAATGGTATTAATGTTTTAGTTATATTAAAAATGAAATTTTTATCCTTGATTTTTGGGTCGTTACAAGTTGGTATCAGAGCCTTGGTTTGAGGGATTCGAACATACTTTCGGGTGTGTCTGAACTCAGACTGAGGATCAGTAAAGCTTTCAAAAGAAAAATGTTTTAAGTAAAGAATTTCTAAGACAAGAAAGGGTGTGGTGCATGCAATCAGCCGAGCTCGAGTAAGTTTCCCCAGAATACCCACATTTGTTATCTGTTATGATTTGATTATGAATCTGTGAATCACATGCTAGTTAGGGCTAGGGGAGATGCATATATATGTTGTATGAGCTGGTAGACTTGCATGCTAGTGTTGGGTAGTCAGCAATAGGTTGGCCTGATATGTGGTGCTTGTAGCCATGAGGATATTGGATGTCATGTTGGAATGAGAATGATAGTTAGTATTTGTACTGCAATGTGTATGTTTTGAAAATTGTATACAGTTAGGATCTTATAGCCTTAGAATAGCTGATTTGACCTTATTTCATGTGGTCTTAGGGTAGAGTCTACTATTCGACAGTCTATTAGATCCTATTCTGTGTATAATTTGCATGCATAAGGCAGCCGGCAACGAGGGTGGATGTGGATAGCATGGGTTGTGGTATGTGGGCCGAATGTTCTATGATAGTTTGTGGGTCGGAGATTACCCTAGGGGAAGCCTAGGATGAGGTTAGCGACATGTGTTACCTGCTGTAACACTAGTCAAAAGTAGGTCAATAACAATCACATGTGATTATACCAATCATATAATGTGATCTTTTTAAAACTAGTAATGTGATAAACTTACTATGTATTTCATGATAATTCTAATACAAATATGAACTTTCTTTATGATACAACTCAAATTATACATCCATACGATTTCAAAAATGTAGAGAACGTCTAAATCTGACTTCGCGTGAAGAAGTTATGATAAACCGAACACTATAAAATCTTTATAACAAGAGGAATTTAAAATAGGCTTAGAATTAGCTATTGAAGTCTAAAAGAGAGTTGTAGTACTCGTAAATACCTACACGTGGATATAAAGAACGTCAAAAATGGAGTTCGTATGCAAAAGTTACGACCTTCCGAAGATTCAGCTGTCAGAAACCCTAATTTAACTGAACTCGCGATGTGAGCACAGAAACTCACGACGTGAGGAGTCAAACCGCCACATTTCGGATCTAGAAGGTGCTTGACGAGGCTACGAAGTGATAAGATCCAAACTCACGACGTGAACATTGATCTTTCACGACGTGAGGAGTCATATGGCCACCTTCGGAAGCTAGAAGACGGATGACAAGTCTACGAAGAGAAAAGCTCGAAACTCACGACGTGAACAATGAGTTTCTCACGTCGCGAGGGTCCAAATCCTTACTATAAATAGCAGGTCCGACTTCAGCTATTCCTCACACCATTTCCCTTTCTCCTCTCTCCTGTGCTGAAGCCCTATTGCATCCCGAGCCCCGACGACCTCGTACGCTGACCGTTTCTGCTTAGATTACATAAAATCACGCTATTAAGGTGAGTTTCATGGCCCCACTTTCTAATGTTTTCGGGGGAAAACGCATGCTAAATATTGTATATACGTTATTATTATGTCTATATGATAGTATATTAGTATCAACGTAGATAGTTATAATAACCGGGATATAGTTATTTCGTATCTGAAAATATACAACTATCGTAAAGTTGTTAGCATGTTATTGTTATAGTAGTATACTAATGTAGATTTTGAGTTATACTTAGGATTCTATATATATGTTGTGTGCGATATAGTTCCAGAGTTATACTCAGAAGTTCTATATGTTAATTGATAAGTATGTTGTTATTGTTGGTTTTATGTTAAGATAAAACCTGGTATGTTATATGTTGTTATTGTCAGTTTTATGTCAAGATAAAACTTGGTATGTTATATATTCTTATTGTTGGTTTTATGTTGAGATAAAACCGGGTTTTACCTCAAGTTATAGTTGTTGTACTACCGCAAGGTGTGATCCTTGTACTACCGCAAGGTGTGATCCTTATACTACCACAATGTGTGATCCTTGTAATAATAATAAGAGGTATAAAACTAAGTCATACAGCCGCAGCTACAGACTCATGGTAGCACAAGTTTAGAAGCATTATACTTTGTCGATATACAAGTATGAATGTTAAGTATAAGTTCCCCAAAGACTTATACTCTAAGTATAAGAATCTAGTAGGTATATTACTTGTATATTAAGTAGACCACTACACCTATCCTACTTACTCGTATAGAATTGAAATAAGATTTATACGTAGCAACTTAGTTTGTATGGAATTACAAACATTTATATTTATAATATATGAGACTTATAGGTATATACTTATTTGGTAAGTAAACTTTTATACCTAGGATATATATATATATATATATATATATATATATATATATATATATATATATATATATTAATTATTTGAGAGTCAAAAAGATACTTTCGAAACTATACTTTTGAAACGTGGAAAATGTATTATTTCATATGGAGTCAAAACCTGTCAACTCACCAACTTTATGTTGACGTATTTTAAATTGCATGTGTTTTCAGGAAGTTGATAACTATGATACGAGAAATGACGTGACACCGCCCGGTGTTTCCGCCGACGGCCGGGGTGTGACAGATTGGTATTAGAGATATTAACTATAGTGAATTAGTACTTTCTTAGGAAAGCACGACTATAGTTTAGGGCTTACTCTGTTAGGTTTAGGTATATCCCTTAGCCTACATAATAAAGTATTATTAATTATACTACTAAAGGACTACTTACGGGAGCGGTGACAGGATAGACATGTCGTTTGGGTTGCTGGATTTCAGAACGACTATATGCTAAAATGATCCTGCCCTCCGACTGTCCTGACTGGCCGGTGCCTTATCAGCTAGACCTGAAGTAACAAACAATAATTAAAAGTGCATGAATACAACAAATAACAAATATAGAGTCATATATGAAGACTCAGACCCGCGATGATAATACACCTAAATACCCGAAATGTTTTTTATCTCAAGGATTTAGATCAGATATTCCAACTAAAGTTCATATGTGCATAGATCTTATCACAACTAGGTGTAGGTGTACAACTATATTTTATTATGATCAGATCATATGAACTATTTAAATTGGGAGTAATATTTGATAGACTAAACACTTGGTGATCCAAAATGTATAGGAACTAAACAAAATGCCTAGAAGAAGTAGCGCTCGTCTAAACCTGAACCAACGACCAGAACCACAACAACAACAACCACAACCACCACCACGAGAAACAAACCCTCCAATAAGTTCAGCAGAACTTGAAGAAATCATAGCCCAGAGAATCGCTGCAGCTCTTGCTAATGTCACAAGAGGAGGAGTTAGAAATGAAGGTAATGTAGGGACCGCCAGAATGTGTACCTACAAGGATTTTATGAATTGCAAACCTAAGATCTTCCATGGAACGGAAGGGGTTGTTAGCTTGACCCGGTGGATTGAAAAGGCAGAATCAGTATTTCAAATAAGCTTTTGTCCGGACGAATGTAAGGTACGATTTGCTGCGTGTACCTTCGCTGATGCAGCACTTACATGGTGGAACAGCCATGTGAATACAACGGGTATTGATGCTGCCAATTCCATGAAATTGGAAGAGCGGAAGAGGATGCTAGTAGAGGAGTATTGTCCCCGGGAGGAAATACATAAGCTGGAACAAGAATTGTGGACCCTAACCATGAAGGGTTCAGAGATAAATGCTTATACCGCTAGATTCACTGATCTTGCGGTGATGTGTTCGGCACTTGTAACCCCAGAGTACAAGAAGATTGAGCGATATATCTGGGGTCTAGCATCACAAATCAAAGGAATGGTGATCGCATCGAAGCCTACAACATATGACAGTGCAAAGCGTATAACTCATCAGCTAACCAACACAAAAATTCAAGTGGGATTTATAGTTGAGTCTCCCGAATCTGGAACGAACAAGCGCAAATTTAATGGGAAGAATCCCAGACAATCATCTGAGGAGAGACAAGATGTGGAAACTAATTATGCAGCCACAACAACAATACCCATACAACCAAGGAAGTATGCTGGAAAACTCCCATGGTGCACTCAGTGTAATCGTCATCACCTAGGTAACTGTTCATGGTGCAGTCAATGCAACCATCAGCACGCAGGTGACTGTTATATTTGCATGAAGTGAAAAAAGAGGGGAGACACTGCAAATTACTGCAGGAGCACAACACCTACAACAGAAAATCAAGGAACAAACACTGGAACAGGCTATGATGGAGGAATATCATGTTTTGAGTGTGGTGAAATTGGACATATCAAGAAGGAATGTCCAAAGTTAAGGAGTCAAGGAAGTTAGGCCGTTACAGGACATTCGTAACAGGAAGCAGGGAAGCTATCAAAGACCCTGCAGTGGAATTTGGTACAAGATAAATTTTGGGACAAAATTTTATCAACGGGGGGAGAATGTAACACTAGTCAAAAGTAGGTCAATTACAATCACATGTGGTTATACCAATCATGTAATGTGATCTTGTTAAAACTAGTAACGTGATAAACTTACTATGTATTTCATGATAATTCTAATACAAATATGAACTTTCTTTATGATACAACTCAAAGTATACATCCGTACGATTCCAAAAATGTAGAGAACGTCTAAATCTGACTTCGCGTGAAGAAGTTATGATAAACCGAACACTATAAAATCTTTATAACAAGAGGAATTTAAAATAGGCTTAGAATTAGCTATTGAATTCTAAAAGAGAGTTGTAGTACTCGTAAATACCTACGTGTGGATATAAAGAACGTCAAAATTGGAGTTCGTATGCAAAAGTTACGACCTTCCGAAGATTCAGCTGTCAGAAACCCTAATTTAACTGAACTAACGACGTGAGCACAGAAACTCACGACGTGAGGAGTTAAACCGCCACATTTCGGATGTAGAAGGTGTGTGATGAGGCTACGAAGTGATAAGATCCAAACTCATGACGTGAACATTGATATTTCACGACGTGAGGAGTCATATGTCCACCTTCGGAAGCTAGAAGACGGATGGCAAGTCTACGAAGAGATAAGCTCGAAACTCACGACGTGAACAATGAGTTTCTCACATCGTGAGGGTCCAAAATCCTTACTATAAATAGCAGGTCCGACTTCATCTATTCCTTACACCATTTCCCTTTATCCTCTCTCCTGTGCTGAAGCCATCTTGCATCCCGAGCCCCGACGACCTCGTACACTGACCGTTTCTGCTTAGATTACATAAAACCACGCTATTAAGGTGAGTTTCATGGCCCCACTTTCTAATGTTTTCGAGGGAAAACGCATGTTAAATATTGTATATACGTTATTATTATGTCTATGTGATAGTATATTAGTATCAACGTAGATAGTTATAATAACCGGGATATAGTTATTTCGTATCTTAAAATATACAACTATCGTAAAGTTGTTAGCATGTTATTGTTATAGTAGTATACTAATGTAGATCTTGAGTTATACTTAGGACTCTATATATATGTTGTGTGCGATATAGTTCCAGAGTTATACTCGGAAGTTCTATATGTTAGTTGATAAGTATGTTGTTATTGTTGGTTTTATGTTAAGATAAAACCTCGTATGTTATATGTTGTTATTGTTAGTTTTATGTCAAGATAAAACTTGGTATGTTATATATTCTTATTGTTGGTTTTATGTTGAGATAAAACCGGGTTTTACCTCAAGTTATAGTTGTTGTACTACCGCAAGGTGTGATCCTTGTACTACCGCAAGGTGTGATCCTTATACTACCGCAATGTGTGATCCTTGTAATAATAATAAGAGGTATAAAACTAAGTCATACAGTCGCAGCTACAGACTCATGGTAGCACAACTTTAGAAGCACTATACTTTGTCGATATATAAGTATGAATGTTAAGTATAAGTTCCCCAAAGACTTATACTCTAAGTATAAGAATCTAGTAGGTATATTTACTTGTATATTAAGTAGACCACTACACCTATCCTACTTACTCGTATAGAATTGAAATAAGATTTATACGTAGCAACTTAGTTTGTATGGAATTACAAACATTTATATTTATAATATATGAGACTTATAGGTATATACTTATTTGGTAAGTAAACTTTTATACCTAGGATATATATATTAATTATTTGAGAGTAAAAAAGATACTTTCGAAACTATACTTTTGAAATGTGGAAAATGTATTATTTTATATGGAGTCAAAACCTGTGAACTCACCAACTTTATGTTGACGTATTTTAAATTGCATGTGTTTTCAGGAAGTTGATAACTATGATACGAGAAATGACGTTACACCGCCCGGTGTTTCCGCCGACGGCCAGGGTGTGACACCTGCTTGCGGGATGTATGTGTGGATAGACTGATTTGTCTAGTGTATGCTGGTTTGATTTATCGATTACCTGAATGCTGCTTGCTTTGTGCTTTGTAGGACTTTTATCAATGTGGGTTAGCTATTAAGTGAATATGCTAAGTCATATGTAGCACAGACTGGATAATCTCAGAGTGATGGACTTGACCCTTTTGTGCAGCTCTCGTCTGAGTCTAAACGTTCTAGGGATGAGTCTTTTACTTGAAGGATTATCTGATTTCTGCTACATGTGGCTATATTCATGAGGTAGCTAGTTGACATTAATGGGAATCTTTCAGCAGCTGAGGGCAGGGTGAGGTTGGGAACCTAGGAAAGCCTAGGATATGCTCCAGTGAGCTCAGTGGGGCGGTTCGATGAAGTTGGAAACCTAGGGGGAGCCTAGGAGGTGCTGCAGTAGAGATCGTCTTGCTGTTTAGCAAACATTTAGTATATCTGTGGAGTAAGTGACTAAGAGGATTCAGGAGGATTACTGAGGAAAGTATGGATAGGTGTGGAAGGTAGTATTGGGCCCGTACTACTGAAAGCACAGGATCCATACTCGAATCGGTGAGAGTCTTGGAGAATCTGAGAAGCTTATGGGAAGGAGAATTCTTGGTTAAGCCTTGATCGTGGGAATAGCTGCTTTGTAGAATGAGGATGGGCACGTAGGGATGAGACCAAGGTTTGGTCCCGACTCCGGTGGTGAGCCATTTACCGGAAGGACTGCGCAATGAAGTTTCGTTCCAAGGGTTGGGATTGTCATTGGGATCGGGATGAGGTGTTACATCATATTCTCAGGGTGGTCGAGGTATCACAGGAGGAGGTGGTCAGGATTCCTTCAGATGTTTGCGGATATGCTATCTTCAGCCATTTCTGGTGGATACTGGGTATTTGTATCGAGTGGGGATTGTGATAAGTTGGATCTCGGGTCGGTTTTCTGCTATTGTCTGGGTTAGCAAGGGTTGTCAGATGCCATTCTACATGTCGAGGAATCTTTGAGAGATCTTTAGACGGATGTATCCCGCGGAACGGATTCCGCGTGTACCATGATTGTGCCGAGTCGTTGTCGGAATCTGTTCAGTGATCTGGGATTGCTACGGGTGTAGCAGGTTTGGCCGCATCTTCAGGGATTGCCCATAGGGAGGAGTAGTGAGTGCACATGCTCCAGTCATCTGCGAGGTTGGTTCAAGGGCTTGGACGAGGGAACTATGACTAGTTTTCAGTAGCTTTAGTTTTTGTGTTTGGAAGAGCCATCGGGATTGCCGAGGGAAGAGAGAGTTGTCGCTGAGGTTTGGTTAGACTACTCGTTCGTTGGACTCCGAGATCTGAGCGTGACATCATTTAAGCGTTTGAAGTCATTGATGATGTTGGGATACAAGAAGTGTTAGCTGGATTTCAGGAAGTGTGCTGTTTGGGTAGGGATATTTTTGGTATGCTAGCTTTGGTAAGCACCGGCCGTCAGCAAGGTGAGCATGTGAACGTAATGAGGATTGGGAATCCTTCAATTTTCGTGTGCCGAGCAGACTTAGTTGAATCTAAGCGGGGGAGAACCGTCCAGGTATCCAGGGCAGAAGCAAGGGTGAAGGTGATGTAAGACTACGGGAAGGCCGTAGCATTTACTAATGGTCAGTTAGGGTATAGTGTTGTAAGACTGCGGGGGAGCCGTAACATTCACTAGCAGTAGAGAGTGTTGTAAGACTGTGGGGTTTCCGTAGTGTTCACGGATTCTTTCAGGTGATTTGGACTAGGGCAGGCTAGTTCGCAGGGTTGTGGGGGAGCCACAACTTGGTTAGGATCAGGACCAGAGGTGCTTGACCGAGCAGTTATTCAGGGGTGAGCCCGAATGGTTATGGGAATTTAAGATGGAACCGGTAGAGACTGCTGAGCTAAGGGTTGGACCTTGTGATACATGATCTGGTGGTCGAGTAGTGCATGTTTCGGTAGGGCTACGGCTGGGTAGCTGTGACAACTCGAAACTTTGTCCGTTTCCGTTTCGCGATTCCCATTAATAAAATGTCAAATTTGTTAGCTTTTACGTCAAACTTCTTGGTTTTGAAAATAATCTAGTTATATATAATTAAATTATTTACGAGTCGGAACCAAAAATCGCGCGGAAACCCGAATATCTCGAAAAATCAAACATTTCCGCTCTAAGTAAGGTTACGACCGTAAACCTGTTTACGGTCAGTAACGAGTGGACCCCCATCACCGACCACCTCACCCCTATAAATACGATACCTTCACGTTCATTAGAACATTTTCTGGCCAAAAACACTCTCCTCCTCTCTCTAGGAACCTTAACCGTAAACAGCTGAAAACACCTTCAAAACTTCGGAAATCATCGAAAATCACGTTTGGAGTCACTTTGGAACGTCTCAGAGCGTTTACCTCTTCGAAATCAGCAATCAGCAACATTGTTTTTGAGTTTACGGTCCACCTTCAAAGACCGTAAACACTGTTCTTGAGTTTACGGTCCGAGCCTTCAGGAACCGTAAACTCCTCTTCGACCGTAAACACCTTTTAAGTGGTGCTTTTGACTGAAAACTCACTTTCATCGATTCGACCAAGTCCCGGTAACATTCCTCAACCAAATTCAAGTGTTCCTCTAACACGTTATCTAACGAAATCACTAATTTAGATACATATATGTATTTATTTGATAATAGGATTTCGTTAATTGTCACGTGCAACAACTCGAGGATCTTCATTTCAGTCAACGCTTTCACACAACAACTGTGAGTTCATACCCCTACATTTTTCCGTGTTTTTAATGTTTTCAGGGGGGGAATACAAGCTAAACATAAATGTTTTCAAAACTTATGCAAATCGCATACTTTAACCCTTTTGTACTGTGTTGAGCATAAGGGACATTTTCATTAAAATTTGCATAGTTTTCCTGACACACTATTCACTATACATGCAAACTATAATCGGTATAGTTTGGGATTTTCTAAACATAACGAGTACAAAAACTTTCACTACTAAACATATGCACTAAGACATAAATAGTTTACAGTTACATCACTACTTTATCATGGTTTTCATAACTGTAATTATCACTATATACGGTATACATACGGATTTTCACTACGATAGAACGCTACTCCACTACATGTAAACTAGATTGTACGATACTGTGAGGCGCTACTTCACTACTGTACCCTTAGGTGTGCAGGGATAAATCCTACCATAGTATAACCAGAGTCTCTTGGAGGGAGAGCGTGAGATTTGTGAATAGATCTATTCGGGACTGACAATCCCACATCTGGACTGCTAGCTACAGTTGGGCGGGCACGCCTGAGATGCACAAATGTCATTTAACTCGACGCCTGAAGAACGTTGGAAAGATCTCTAGTCATATCAAGCATGGTTATATGACTCACATTATGTATAATTCACCTTTAGTTTACAACCTGACACTCTTCAACGGTTTTATTTTTACTAAATAGGACTGATACAGACTACGTATACTGGCTAAAGCCAGGGTTTTCAAACAGAGTCGATTAGGCAATGGTTTCACATACAAAATACTTACACTTCATGATTAGTTTTAGCTAGTCACATGAGGTAGTATTTTCGCATATCACTACAGTTTTCAGTAACGAACATTCATGGTTTTATATGAAATCGATAACGCTACCTTTTCACTAAAGAAAATATCGGATTTTCTTGGAAACATACAAATATTCATGGTTTATTACAGAACTGATAACACTACATTTTCACTAAGGAAAATATCGGATTTTCTTGAAACTATACAAATATTTTCCGAACTCATCAACGATTTTCACTACAAACCACCGCTTATGAACTCACCAGCTTTATGCTGATACTCTTTTAAACTGCTTGTATTCTCAGGAAATCAGTAGACATGTACTTGCTGGATTTTCGAGGAACGGGAGCAATAAGAGTTTTAAGTTTATACTATACAAAGCTATTGAATGTAATTCAAACAACGTTTCAAACTGATGTAAACATTTTTATTTTAGTATGCACTGTACTGGTTGTGTTGCTATGATTGCTATTATTCATTGGTTGTGATGCTACACATGACGTCCTCCGCCCCGGAATGTTTCCGCCATCGGTTTCGGGGTGTGACAGATTGGTATCAGAGCCCTTGTTTATAGCGAACTAGTATACCGAACCTTACGTGGTATACAACTATAAACACCAAGGGGCCTAAGTGCTCTACGCTAAAAGTATACTTTCAAAATATAAAGTATTTTTATAAAAAGTATACGAGCATGCATACATAACAAAATTCGTGTCGCTAGTAGAAAAGAACAAAAGTATTTGGATGCTGGAACGTTGTGGTTAAACCTGGGCAGTTATGTAATCATGTCTAGGGTGAATATATCCTGATCAACTATATTCAGTCGAGACATGACCAACATGTGCTTGGGAGTGACTGTGGTGTTACAGCAGGCCTAAAACTTACGAGACATCATCTCACATAAAATATTATAGGAGTATTTTCGCTAGAGCCAAACTCAGTATATAGATTCACTCTAAGTGTTGCTACCTCTTCTCCCTTAAGCGATAACTTACTTGCGTCAGTAACCTTTCTGTGCTTACCGCTCGGTAGTATACTTTTTTTTATCAGGATGAGATATATCTTGTTTTATATATCTCGAGGACTTACCATCCTCTTCTTCTTGGCTGTTTTCTAGAACAAGATGCCTCCTCGACCAAGACCCATCAGAAGGAACGACGACACTCCGCCACCACCACCACCTCCTCAGTTCGACCCTGTCATGTTTCAGGCTGCAGTTAACGCCACCGTGACTGCAGCAATGGCACAAGTGAATGCTGGTGGGGCTGGACGTGGAACCGACCCGCAGAGACAAGGTGGAAGTCAGGGACATCAAAAAGAGTGTTCCTACAAGGACTTCATGACTGCGAAACCCAAGTCCTTCGACGGAAATGGAGGTGTCATCGCCCTAACTCGATGGTTCGAGAAGATCGAATCCATTTTCGAAATTTGCGTTTGTTCTGAAGCAAACAAGGTGAAGTTCGCCGCCTGCACCTTCACCGATAGAGCCTTGACCTGGTGGAATGGTCGAGTCAAAACCCTAACCCTGCCAGTGGCTAATGCCATGGGTTGGGAAAGACTGAAGGAGCTCATGCTCGCGGAGTACTGCCCGAGGGGCGAAGTGCAAAAGTTGGAGCATGAAATCTGGAACTTGAAGATGAAGGGTTCCGACATCGCTGCCTACACCGCTAGATTCTGTGATCTGGCTCTCCTCTGTCCGGGAATGGTCACCCCGGAAAGCAAGAAAATCGAAAGGTACATCTGGGGACTGACACAACCAACAAAAGGGAATGTCTTGGCTGCTAGACCGACTACTTTTGAAAGCGCCAAGGATCTGGCACAGACCCTGATCGATCATGGAATCAATCTGGATGAGGTGGCAGCTGTCTCCGAGCCACAAAAGGAAAGCGGTGGGAAGAAGAAGAAGTTTGGTAACAAACGAAAGGGTCAGTCTTCGCAGGAGCCCTCCAAGAAACAACAAACAGTGGCAGTTCATGCTGTTACTGCGCCTGCTGCTGCTCCCACTGCTGTTCCAACCACCCAATCTCCTACCGGTGGTTATGCTGGAAGACTACCCCTGTGCAACAAGTGTAACTTCCATCACCACGGACCCTGCCGTGAGTTGAGTTGCAACAACTGTGGAAAGAAGGACACACAGCTCGATACTGCAAGGTGCCAACCCAACCAACCAACCAGGCTCCGGGAGCGGGCGCTGGTCAAACTTGTTATGGATGTGGAGAGGCTGGGCACTTCAGGAGAAACTGCCCCAAGGCAACAACTGGTGGCAATACAGGGAGAGTTCTGGTGATGGGCCAGGAGGAAGCAGTTGCTGATCCTACCGTTGTTACGGGTACGTTCCTCCTTGACAACTCTTATGCATGCATTCTCTTCGATTCTGGTGCGGAGAGGAGTTTTGTTAGTCATACATTCAAACATCTAATCAAATGTAAATCCCAACCTCTAACCAAAACATTTACCGTCGAGATGGCTAACGGAAAGAAGGAGAGCACTAACGACATATTCATAGGCTGTACTCTTACTCTAGACAATTATTTGTTTCCCATCGACCTTATGCTTGTGTCCATCAAGAGCTTCAATGTCATTATCAGCATGGATTGGTTGAGTCCCAATCATGTTGATATTCTTTGCTTCGAGAAGGCTATCCGTCTCAATCTTCCCTCTGGCAAAGCTCTCATGATTTACGGAGATAAGCCTAGCTCGAACCTCCGTATCATTTCATGCATCAAAGCTCGGAAGTATCTGCGAAAGGAGTGCCATGCATTTCTAGCTCACGTTATAGACGTGACGCAAGGAGTTAGGGACCTCGAGAGCATCCCCGAAGTCTGTAACTTTCCTGATGTTTTTCCCGAAGATCTCCCAGGAATCCCACCCGAGCGCCAAGTCGAGTTTCGTATCGACTTAATCCCCGGAGCTACTCCTGTAGCTAAATCTCCTTACTGCTTAGCGCCAGCGGAAATGCAAGAATTATCCAGTCAGCTCAATGAGCTGATCAGCAAAGGATTCATAAGGCCGAGTTCCTCACCCTGGGGAGCTCCGATCTTATTCGTGAAAAAGAAAGATGGATCCTTTCGGATGTGCATTGACTACCGAGAGTTGAATAAACTTGCCATCAAGAACCGATATCCCTTACCCAGAATCGACGATCTCTTCGACTAACTTCAGGGAGCCAGTTATTTCTCAAAGATAGATATAAGATCAGGGTACCATCAGTTGTGAGTTCATGAGAATGATGTGCCCAAAACAGCATTCCGAACTCGCTATGGACACTACGAGTTTGTAGTAATGCCCTTTGGTCTAACCAACGCACCGGCAGTATTCATGGACCTGATGAATCGGGTGTGCCGCCCTTTCTTAGACAAGTTTGTGATTGTGTTCATCGACGATATACCTGTCTATTCACGGAGTGAGAATGATCATAAACAGCACTTAAGGCAGGTGTTGGAAACATTAAGGGCAGAAAAGCTATACGCGAAATTCTCGAAGTGCGAATTCTGGATCAGGAAAGTAAATTTCCTAGGACACGTGATTAGTAAGGAAGGAATACACATGAACCCTTCCAAGATCAAAGAGATTGAGAATTGGTCTGCACCAAAGACACCCACAGAAATCCGACAATTCTTGGGTCTTGTGGGTTATTATCGCAAGTTCATCCAGAACTTCTCCAGAATCGCTAAGCCTTTAACCACCCTGACACAGAAGGGTGTAACCTTCAGTTGCGGAGTCAAGCAAGACACTGCATTTCAAACATTGAAGCAGGCCCTGTGCAGTGCACCTGTCTTGTCCCTGCCCGAAGGGATGGAAGACTTTGTAGTCTATTGTGATGCATCCAATCAGGGCCTAGGCTGTGTGCTCATGCAGAGAGGAAAGGTCAACGCCTATGCCTCGAGGCAGTTAAAAACACACGAGGTCAATTACACAACTCACGATTTAGAGTTGGGAGCAGTGGTCTTTGCGTTAAAGATCTGGAGACACTATCTCTATGGAACCAAGTGCACTATCTTCACCGACCATAAGAGCTTGCAACATATTTTCGATCAAAAGGATTTAAACATGAGACAACAGCGATGGGTAGAGTTACTCAGTGACTACGAGTGCGAAATTCGCTATCATCCCGGAAAGGCCAATGTGGTAGCAGATGCCCTCAGTCGAAAGGAGTATTCAGGACGTAAGGTGAAGGCACTAACAATGACCATCCATTCCCATTTAACCGCGCAAATCAAGGAGGCTCAGCTGGAAGCCTTAAAACCAGAGAACATGCCGGGTGAAGCCTTGAGAGGAATGGAAAAGAACTTAGAGGTCAAGCGAGACGGAGGGTACTATTTTATGAATCGGATCTGGACCCCAAAGTTCGGTGGTTACAGAGAGGTTGTAATGAACGAAGCTCACAGGACAAAATACTCCGTTCACCCAGGGTCGGATAAGATGTACTTGGATCTCAAACAACTCTATTGGTGGCCAAACATGAAAGCAGAGATCGATACCTTGGTGGGCAAGTGCCTGACTTGCGCCAAGGTGAAGGTCGAATATCAGAAGCCCTCAGGTCTACTTCAACAGCCGGAAATACCTGAGTGGAAGTGGGAAAGGATAACCATGGATTTTATCACCAAGTTACCCAGATCTCCGAGTGGGCACGATGCCATCTGGGTAATTGTCGATCGGTTGACGAAGTCCGCCCACTTCCTGCCAATCGAAGAAAGCTTCAAAATGGAGAGACTCACACGGATCTACCTTCAAGAGATAGTTCGCCTTCATGGTGTACCTGCATCCATTATCTCCGATCGAGATAGCAGGTTTACATCGCGGTTCTGGCAGTTACTACAGAAATCTCTTGGAAATAAATTGGACATGAGCACGGTTTATCATCCGCAGACTGATGGACAGAGTGAGAGAACAATTCAGACATTGGAAGACATGCTGAGAGCCTGCGTCATCGATTTCGGCACATCATGGGACACTCATCTTCCTTTGGTTGAATTTTCCTACAACAACAGCTACCATACCAGTATCAAGGTTGCGCCGTTCGAAGCCCTCTATGGCCGCAAGTGCAGATCACTTCTGTGCTGGGCTGAAGTGGGTGACACGTAGCTAGTCAAGGGTCAAATCCCTGACAGTACTCTCACTGGTCCTGAGATCATCCGAGAAACAACTGAGAAAATTATACAAATCCGAGAACGACTGAAAGCCTCTCGAGATAGACAAAAGAGCTACGCCGATAAGAGACGAAAATCCTTGGAATTCCAGGTTGGTGACCGCGTCCTTCTGAAGATCTCACCCTGGAAAGGCATGATACGCTTTGGGAAGCGTGGAAAGCTAAACCCAAGGTACATTGGACCGTTTGAAATCCTTGCTAGAATCGGTCCAGTAGCATACAAACTCCAATTACCCCGAGAGCTCAGCAACATCCATCCTGTCTTCCACGTGTCGAACCTAAAGAAGTGTCTGTTCGATGAGACACTTGTGATGCCTCTCGACGAGATTGAAATCAACGAGAACCTCAACTTCGTGGAAGAACCTGTCGAAATCATGGATCGGGAAGTCAAACGAACGAAACAAAGTCGCATCCCGATAGTGAAGGTTCGCTGGAATGCCAAGCGGGGACCTGAATTCACTTGGGAGTGCGAAGATCAGATGAAACAGAAATATCCGCATCTCTTTCCTAATCCATGATTTGTATTCTATGTTTAAATTTCGGGACGAAATTCCCTCTAACGGGGGGATGATGTGACAACCCGAAACTTTGTCCGTTTCCGTTTCGCGATTCCCATTAATAAAATGTCGAATTTGTTAGCTTTTCCGTCAAACTTCTTGGTTTTGAAAATAATCTAGTTATATATAATTAAATTATTTTCGAGTCGGAACCAAAAATCGCGCGAAAACCCGAATATCTCGAAAAATCAAACATTTCCGGTCTAAGTGAGGTTACGACCGTAAACAAGTTTACGGCCGTAAACTTGTTTACGACTGTAAACTCGTTTACGACCGTAAACCTGTTTACGGTCAGTAAAGAGTGGACCCCCATCACCGACCACCTTACCCCTATAAATACGATACCTTCACGTTCATTAGAACATTTTTTGGCCAAAAACACTCTCCTCCTCTCTCTAGGAACCTTAACCGTAAACAGCTGAAAACGCCTTCAAAACTTCGGAAATCATCGAGAAATCACGTTTGGAGTCACTTTGGAACGACTCAGAGCGTTTACCTCTTCAAAATCAGCAATCAGCAACATTGTTTTTGAGTTTACGGTCCACCTTCAGAGACCGTAAACACTGTTCTTGAGTTTACGGTCTGAGCCTTCAGGAACCGTAAACTCCTCTTCGACCGTAAACACCTTTTAAGTGGTGCTTTTGACTGAAAACTCACTTTCATCGATTCGACCAAGTCCCGGTAACATTCCTCAACCAAATTCAAGTGTTCCTCTAACACGTTATCTAACGAAATCACTAATTTTGATACATATATGTATTTATTTGATAATAGGATTTCGTTAAGTGTCACGTGCAACAACTCGAGGATCTTCATTTCAGTCAACGCTTTCACACAACAACTGTGAGTTCATACCCCTACATTTTTCCGTGTTTTTAATGTTTTCAGAGGGGGAATACAAGCTAAACATAAATGTTTTCAAAACTTATGCAAATCGCATACTTTAACCCTTTTGTACTGTGTTGAGCATAAGGGACGTTTTCACTAAAATTTGCATAGTTTTCCGGACACGCTATTCACTATACATGCAAACTATGATCGGTATAGTTTGGGATTTTCTAAACATAACGAGTACATAAACTTTCACTACTAAACATATGCACTAAGACAGAAATAGTTTACAGTTACATCACTACTTTATCATGGTTTTCATAACTGTAATTATCACTATATACGGTATACATACGGATTTTCACTACGATAGAACGCTACTCCACTACATGTAAACTAGATTGTACGATACTGTGAGGCGCTACTTCACTACTGTACCCTTAGGTGTGCAGGGATAAATCCTACCATAGTATAACCAGAGTCTCCTGGAGGGAGAGCGTGAGATTTGTGAATAGATCTATTCGGGACTGACAATCCCACATCTGGACTGCTAGCTATAGTTGGGCGGGCACGCCTGAGATGCACAAATTTCATTTAACTCGACGCCTGAAGAACGTTGGAAAGGTCTCTAGTCATATCAAGCATGGTTATACGACTCACATTATGTATAATTCACCTTTAGTTTACAACCTGTTATTGGATCTCATAAGAACCTGGAGGTTAGACCGGGTGCGAGACTGGAAGTCTCGGGGAATCGACTAAGGGTATTTATTAATCGGTCTAGTAAAGGATGACGGGAAGTTATGGAGCATTACGAAAATGCCGATTCGGGGATCTTTGGATAGGAGAGGAGTAACAATTCGGATTTGGATAGGATTCCGAATCGGAATTCGTGCAGGATTTTGTTTCAGTGAGATGGGATGTGGGGCATCTATATGCCAAGGGCATCGATGGCAGAATTCCAGGGTGGTGAACGGGTTGGTATTGATGGTAGTCTTAGCCATTGTGATGTGCCTCGGGTAGCTCTATCTGCAATAGAGCCATGACATGTCAGAGTCAGGAAACGGCAGATCGAAGGTGACCGGGTACGATGTAAGACTACAACTATTCTGGTAGTATTCACCCTTTTGCGTTGGATTCAGTGGCGACAGGTTGTCATCCTATCTCGATCGGATGGATCAAATGGATTAAAGGAGATCGGGCACTTATGGTTAGACGAGGTATCCTTCGGAGGTCGCAGGGGACTGCTGAGTGTGTTTTGGCTCAGCAATTGGGTAGGTGTACGGTGCTCCGGACAGTTGGCAGACAGGTTGGGACCAGGGAGGTCCCCGGTTGTTCTTTAGGAAAGCAACCATGTGGCAGCAAGTGGAGTAGGAGCGACTTCAGTGATTTGGGGTCTGTGTGTGGAATTACTTGTTTTTCGGTAGGCACAGTTGATCGGTGATTTTGTTCTTTAGGAAGCCTCAAGGTATTACGGGTGGGAAGTATTCTATCTAGGCTGGGTTCTTGTGAAATCAGTTCGATGATCATTCGATGTGGGCAGTTGTCAGGGAGTCAGACCATCTCGAAACCTCAGATTTCGGATGAAGCAGGTGTGATCAGGTTGCAAGGAATGCGTTAATATTTGGATTCTAGAACCCTACGAGGGTTGGTTACGGTTGCCTTGGAAAGGATAGGGTATGCTCGAGGCTGTGGCCATGAGGCCTTAGTTATTTGGTCGTTCAATTAACTTCTTGTTGATGGTCATCAAACAAGGCTCACACATTAACTTACTTATTTCCGAGTTAATCCTAGTTTCACATTCGCTATTCCTAGTCATATAATCTTGATGGTCATCAAAATCATAAGAGACAAGCAATCAAGCAGATGTTCATACAACTCAATTTACTTGACAATTAACAGCAAATAATTATCATTAACACGTAAGGATCTTTTAACAAGCTTGTCAAGATAAATTAAACATAAACAAACAATTTGATCTAGCAATTAATCTATAAATAAAGTTTTCATTCAAACATAAACACAAAGTAAAAGGTTTTTACACCTAAATCAGAAACTAACACACAATAGTATCACAGTGGAATGCTAAACATGGTCACGTTAACAACCCACATGATTACCGATATGTATCCGCTCTCCAATCCTTCCGATCTCCGCTCCCGTTAGCTTAACGGCCTTCCGGCCGCCTTCTAGACCCTCAAAACGGCTTAACAGAAGTTAATTATCGACTAAATTAGGTTGGAAGTCGAATCCCCCTCTCTAGTTAGCTGATAATCGCTTTTTATAACCTTTGGGACCGACTTACGTACGCTGGGCGTAAGTCGGTTTACGCTGGGCGTAGATAGAAGTCCACCGCGATTAGGAAGCCTGGATAAACACCCAGTACGCTGGGCGTAACCATAAACTACGCTGGGCGTAATTTCACTTTTCATCATTTTTATTCTTTTAGCTTCGAAACCCGATTTTCGCTCCAGTCTTTTCTTTTCCGCTCTAACGACAACTAATTGCTGCAAATCATAATTCAAAGCAATATAAGTACCTTTTAGTTCTAAAAGAGAATAATAAAGGCTAAAATATTTAGATATAGTGTATAAAAATATATATATAAATACACATATCAAAATACCCCACACTTAGCATTTGCTTGCCCCCAAGCAAACTTACTTTTATTTTACCAATATCACATAAAACAATCCATTTCAAACCCAGCCATTATCCCAAGACCGCAATGCATGTATTTGTGTCTAAATTTTTCCTAAGTAACTTCCCACTCCTAAATACTCACAATCCTTATGAACCTTCACCCCTTAGTTTATACGGCACTCATTTCTGCAACCCTCCGAATCAATCCTCAGAAATCTTTCTTAACCTCAAGGTATTTTTGTAAAGCAACCCAAGCATATATATTCTAGAAATTACAACTTTTGATACCACAATGGAGCTCTTGGAATTCTTCACTTCTTTGAATATTTGATCTATTATTTCTTTGAATTCACCACCTTTTGATTTTTGGTATCTCCAATTTTTGATTCTTTGGAATTTCGCTCTTTTAACCTTCAACTTGATAGCTCCAAAATTCTTTCACTTTTTTGGTAATTTCTCTCTTTTTTTTTTTTTACATCTATCTCACTTTTTTTTTCACTCAAAACCTACATGCTTAAGCAGGGGCGCTTAACTTCAACCCTTATTGGCTAATGGTATTAGTCTAAGTGCAATGACTACATAAGCTCTCCTGGATGGATTTCAGGTTTAGGCTGCAAAACATATTATGTCATATAAACTACCAGATTACCTTTCATATCTCATGACTTTTCACTAGGAAATGGGAAGCCACAAATACACTATAACATGTGTTGGCTTAAGTAAACATTTGGGTTCTCATCGGATCATCCCACACAATATTAGCAAATTTTTAATTATCACTAGATTTTCCTAAATTAAACTATTATTTCAAGTTTATAAATTTTTAAATTTACCTAATCTAGCAATTTTTAATTTTCCAATTTAAATTCCTTTTTCGACCCCCTACCCCACACTTATTTCATACAATGCCCTCATTGTATGCATAAAACTAATTAAGCACATAGAAAGAGAGAAAACGGAACAGACTCCCCTGGGGTAGTTGTGGCGAGATCGAATGGGGCTGCTATAAGTTGCTCCAAACATTGCTGAAAGACTGGAAACTGGAACTGCTACTTCTGAATTTTCAAGAACGCCGACTTCTAAGATGTGGTGCAAAGATTGCAAATAAATGCAATATGTAGTAACCATGACGTGGGAAAGTGTCAACCACGTCGTCTCGTCGAGAGATGTGAAATCTAAACATGGCCACAATGTGAAAATCGTTGGTCACATCGTCATATCAAGAATGGCAGCCTCTTCTCGCGATGAAAACTCCCCCACGACATAGGAAAGTGTCAACCATATTGTGGCAGCCGGGATGATACTTCTACCTCGCGTCAAAAGAAAACACTATGGTGTGGGAACAACTCATCCATACCAAAAGATTCAAAATATAGTAAAAATGCCACTCTTCTAAATAATCTCTCACGAAATCAACACGCACCCCACACTTATGTAAAATCGTAGGTCTTGACCATAATCTTCGAACTCTCACACGACTCTCTCTAGCAACAGTCGGACCTAGCTGTTGAACTTACTGCCAGCTTTCTAAGGGCAAAAATTCTGCAAAGATCTAAACAACCAAGGAGCATCAACATGGAAAACAAAAGTAAAACAACCTAAATTAAACTAATTACATACCAAATAAAAATACTAATACTAAGCAACGCAAAAAAAATAAACTAAAAATAACACAAAAATAAAAAATAAAAAGGATAAACTAAATCACTCGTCATCCTCGTCACCGTGCTGCTGTGTCCCAGATGTACCGGCTCCATCAGAGCGTGACTGGAATGGCGGAGGAAAAGGAACCGGGTACTGAAATCCCTGGTGGGCAAAAAATGCGGTCAACGCATCCCCATACCACTGCTGCCGTCTCTCTACGTGTGCAACACGCTCACCCAGACTCTGAAATCCCCCGTCAATGCGCTGAAATCCCTCGTCCACGCGTTGGGCCAGGTAACGTATATCAATCTCTGGTTCAGGTCCCTGCTGCGCTCCTCGAGGAGCAGGTCTACGCCGCTGGGCTCGTCGCGGCTGTGGCTCGACTGCACCCTCCTCGTCGGCCACGTCATCTGGTCGTACCCGTAAGACACCATCCTCGCCCCGCTCAAATACACGCATCGACTCCAACAACTGAAGGCTCATCGGCCTCATATCATGAAACACCATCGATCTCGTAATCTCGCGCGTCAACAACTGATAGGATCGAGCTAATCGTGTGATAAAATGCCCCCCGCAAATCGGGCTATCCTCCCGAAGTCCCCTGGCCCTCCTACCCAAATAAGCAGCTAAAGCAACTGGAAGGTTTAGGTGCCTCCCTGGAGTAACAAGCGCCCATAAGAAATACAAGTCTGTAGAAGGCACTCTCTCACTATTCTTATGGTGCGTGAGAGACATGGAAATCAGACGGTGGAGCAATCTATATGTGGTAGACCGAATCATCCTCCCCCGTGCAGTAGATGGTGTGTACACTCCCTCAGTAATCTCTGCCCAGAAAGTGTTTTCATTGTAGTCATCTGGCCGGCCTGTGAGGCAATCAGCAATGAATGCCGGGAAGTGGACATTCCTCGTCTCGTCTACTGTATATATCCCAACTCGAGTGGCAAGCTCAATCACACTGCACTCCCGACTCACACCACCCAGTCTAAAGGAAAAGGTTGTCCTATCATCGGGTGTCTTCCTAGGGTCATAGGAAACTGTAGCATAAAACTCCAGCAAAAATTCCCGATACACAGGCTCCTGGATCCTGAACAATCTTGCCCAACCCTGACATACGAACAAAGGCACGCCACTCGCGTCCGAGTGGGTGTGTTGCAAAAAATTCTGGATCAGCGCATCAAGTCCAGTCTGGGCCGCCAATTCCCAATCAAATGAAGGTGCTATGTCAATCTCCTTAGTAAGCAGCAGACTCAGATTTCTCACATATTTGGCTCGGGTTTCATTGTTTAGAGTTTGCGGGAATTGCAAGAAACGGTGATCGGTCACATCCTTGGGTGGGTTGGTTCTTTGAGTTCTATGAGCCATAATCTGCAAAAATACAAACAACACAAAACCAAAACAAAATACCACAGCATTAAACAGAATTATATGAAAAATATGGGTGCTGGTATGGGCTATACGCTGGGCGTACATCCAGCATACGCTGAGCGTATGTCCAGGAACTCGATTTTGTCCCCTGTTTGGTCATTGTTTAGCCATAATGAACATTCAACAAATATTCACAGGAGAATCATGAAGGGTAGTCAAAATATGGGTAAACTACTTAGGCATACTTCCAACGAAGTCGTATCTGGGTCTGTTCGTCACTGGCCTAAAGCCATAATCACTCTTCAACAGCATTACCCCAGGAAATGCGCAGGGCAGTCCATCAAGCGAGGGTATATGTCCAGCGAACGCTAGGCGTACTCCCATAAGGTCGAATCGATGATTATCTTATGAGATTAAGGCCTAGTTAAGTCCAAGGGTTTAGTCCATTGATCGAAATCGGTCTTATTAATAAACAAACTCAGATTCATGTGATATCAACTGCAAGAAGTGTATAAACCCTAGATTTCGATTTAGGCTTAATACAACAATTTTCATGAAAATAATCTCAAATCAAAGCAATATGGTATCCGATTAACATACCTTTGTGTCGATTTCTACAAGAAAAGAAGAAAAGTCAAAGATTTTGGAAGCTTCCAGTCGCCACAGTCGAATGTAGTAGAATATGAAATAAGAACAAAAAGTCAAAGAGGAAAGATATAACCTGGCGCTAATTTACGCGGGGCGTAACGCGAAGTTACGCTGGGCGTAACTCCAACTCCCTGATTAGTCTGGTCGCGACCATCCGCTTAGTACGCTAGGCGTAATTATAATTTCGCTGGGCGTACTTTACTGTATTTATTTTCTTTTCTCTTTTTTTTCCTTTATTTGAAATCCCTTTTTCCATCTAATATATTTGGGAACTTCTCAATATTATTTTTTAATTGCTTCAACAACAACCATGACTTTCCGATGAGTGACGTAAAAAAAAAATGAGACATCATGATCATTTGTCTTTGTCGAGATCAAACAACAATGGTTGATTAAAACCCTTGCACGCAAGAAATGGTTTGTGAAAACAACAACTTTCGGGACTCGTTAGAATATTTCCTTTGTTTTCTTCGCACCTTTAACTAAAAGTAGAACAAGAGGTGACCTAACTAGTCAAGAACAGCAAGAGCTCGGTCTTCTACTTAACCACCACAATACGCCTTGCTATACTACGTCCCATGGATTGAGTTGGACAAATCAACAAAGTAGTAGGCTAAGCAGGTCAAGAATTCCCTAATCGCTTGCATTATCGAAACCCATGCAAAAGGTAAAGTCAATCAATGTGTACGATCCCAAATTCCTACAATTAACAACAAGAACCTTCCCGACAAGTGAAATGATATCCACGAAAATAAAACTAAAAATAAAAACTAACTAAAAATAAAAAACGAATAATCAAATAAACTAAATTAATTAAACGCCGTTCCCCGGCAACGGCGCCAAAAACTTGATGTGTATATTTAATGCACTAGTTTTTTATTTATAATTCCTAATTTATCGCATCTAAACCACACCTTACAGGCAGTGAACCCGATCGAGTATAGTATAGCTTTGATAAGCAAGGGTGTCGAACACATGGGGAACGGTAGTGAATTAATATTAGAATGTTTGATTATAGGTTACACAAAACACACAAAAGCAGTAAAGAAAGGGTTTATTAAATCTCAAACAAACAATTAAATAACAAATCTCGATAAACTAACAGGAGAACAAATCTCTTCAGGTACTTTGGTTTAGATAAATTACACCTTAAAAGCATAGACAATTACATACACAAGTTCATTTATTCATGTTCACCGATTCCTAAAATGATTAGATTCGCGTTCACTATTACTAATCCTTTAGCAAACAAGTCAATTCAAACAGTGATCAGTTGATTAAACTAACATATTTCCTAGTGTTCAGTTCGTATCAAGCAAGACTTGTAATAATAGTTAATCAAATTGGTCGTTCAATTAACTTCTTGTTGATGGTCATCAAACAAGGCTCACGCATTAACTTACTTATTTCCGAGTTAATCCTAGTTTCACATTCGCTATTCCTAGTCATATAATCTTGATGGTCATCAAAATCATAAGAGACAAGCAATCAAGCAGATGTTCATACAACTCAATTTACTTGACAATTAACAGCAAATAATTATCATTAACATGTAAGGATCTTTTAACAAGCTTGTCAAGATAAATTAAACATAAACAAACAATTTGATCTAGCAATTAATCTATAAATTAAGGTTTCATTCAAACATAAACACAAAGTAAAAGGTTTTTACACCTAAATCAGAAACTAGACACACAATAGTATCACAGTGGAATGCTAAACATGGTCACGTTAACAACCCACATGATTACCGACATGTATCCGCTCTCCAATCCTTCCGATCTCCGCTCCCGTTAGCTTAACGGCCTTCCGGCCGCCTTCTAGACCCTCAAAACGGCTTAACAGAAGTTAATTATCGACTAAATTAGGTTGGAAGTCGAATCCCCCTCTCTGGTTAGCTGATAATCGCTTTTTATAACCTTTGGGACCAACTTACGTACGCTGGGCGTAAGTCGGTTTACGTTGGGCGTAGATAGAAGTCCACCGCGATTAGGAAGCCTGGATAAACACCCAGTACGCTGGGCGTAACCATAAACTACGTTGGGCGTAATTGCACTTTTCAGCATTTTTATTCTTTTAGCTTCGAAACCCGATTTCCGCTCCAGTCTTTTCTTTTCCGCTCTAACGACAACTAATAGCTGCAAATCATAATTCAAAGCAATATAAGTACCTTTTAGTTCTAAAAGAGAATAATAAAGGCTAAAATATTAAGATATAGTGTATAAATATATATATATATATATATATATATATATATATATATATATATATATATATATATATATATATATATATAAATACACATATCATTACGCCCAACGTATAAGGATTTATGGTCGCGGGTGCGGAGAGGCGTACGCCCAGCATACGACAAGTACGCCCTAAACCCTAATTTTTAGGGTTGGCTCACTATTTAAAGCACCTTAAGTCTGAGGGGGTGCGCCTCCCTTTCATTCTCAGAGCCTTAAACCCTAATTTTGAGTGGTAGCTTCATCCAAGAGTGTTGTGAGCTTGGTGGGTGCATTTTGGGTGGTTTGTGGTGCATTTCAAGAAGTTGGAACTTGTTGCAAAGATAGGAATCAAGGAGGAGCTTGTGGATATGGCATTTGGGACTCATTCTTAGCTTGATGAAGGTATAAAGCTTTGATCTTGATCTTTCATCCCTTAGATCTACCATTGTGGGTTTTAGTTCATTTTGGTCCCAAGGATGGAACTTTATGGTTGAAATTCGATTCTTAGGCTTTGAGTCGCCACTCTTAGTATTAGATGAGTCCCTAAGGCAGAAAGTTGTCATCTTGGAGGTCTTTATGGGTTCATGCATGAGTTAAGACCATTTCCATGGAAGTAGTTTATCATTTTTGGAGTTTGAGCTTATGTGGGTCATGCAAAGCCATCAAGTAAGCCACTTTATGGTTTTAGACGTTGAGGAGGACTTGGATCTGTGATTGTAGCTTCTGGATCTGAGTATTAAGCACTTAATGGGAGAATGACTTAAAAGGGGAGTACGTTGAGCGTACATGCAGGTACGCCCAGTGTACACACCATTTGGCTAGTACTCTTAGCGTACAAGGGAGTACGCCCCGCGTACTCATCAGTATTGGGCTTGGAGTGTTTTGGGCCTCGGGTTGGGCCAGGCAGTGGACTTTGGGCCTTTGAGCCTTAGTGGACCATCAGAAGTCAGATGTTTTGGGCCAGGAATATGTTTGGGCTTAAGGTAAGGCCCATTAGAGGGGTTGGGCCCAATTTGGAAAATTGGGCCATTAGTGGGCCACTAGTGGGCTTGGAAAGCCTACCTAGTGTTGCGCTTTTGTTTTGGATTTGGGCCTAAGTTTGGATCGTACTGGGCCAGGGGTAGAATGGTCATTTTACCCCCATGCGTGGATTAAGGATTATGGTATGGGACCCAATTGCTAATTGGGTATATTGATTGGTAGTGACAGCTCGGGAAGCTGGCGGGGCAGCAGCTAAGGAATTCATGCGGGAAGCTTCTGCAGTGCGAGGTGAGTCTTCTCACCATACCAATGGGTCTAAGGCACCAAGGTCGGCCCATTTTATGATAGTTGGTATATTTTTTGTGTAGAGGTGTGTGACTTGAATATGTGATAATATGCGGTAGAGATAGCCTTTGTGGCTAATGGTAGAGATAGACTTTATGGCTAACGGTAAAAATATCCTTTGGGGCTAACGGTAGAGATAGCCTTTGGGGCTGACGGTAGAGATAGCCTTTGTGGCTAATGGTAGAGATAGCTTGATAGCTAATTGATATGTGATACGTGGTAGAGGTAGCTTTTAAAGTCAATGGATATGTGATATGTGGTAGAGGCAGCTTATGGTAGCTAATTGATCTGTATTATGTGGTAGAGGTAGATTTTATATCTAATTGATATGTGGTATGTGGTAGAGATAGCTTTTATGGCTAATATGATATGTGTTATGTGGATTGTGTGTGGGGTATGCTCTGGGGGACTCACTAATCTTTGTGCTTACGCTTTACAGTTTTGGTTTCAGGTATCAACGTTTTGGAAAAGAAGAGCTCGGATTGATCGCAGTGCACACACCTATGATTTCCGCAATGAATGATTTTGGGATGAACTCTGATAAATGTTTTACTTAACGATGATTTGAAATGTTCGAAATAAATGGTATTAATGTTTTAGCTATATTAAAAATGGAATTTTTATCCTTGATTTTTGGGTCGTTACAAATCTAGGGGCCATGGACGTAGATTTTCCAATGGAGGTTAGTCCAACTGAGGAGAATGTTGAAGTATTAACGCAATAATTGAAAGATGTGATGGCATACATTTGCCATGAACTTGAAGTAGCGTGTGGACATTATCGATTCCTCATCAGATAGTTTGGTTTACAAAGGGACCATGAAAGGTGGGCCCGAAATCGCGGTGATATCACTTTGCATCAAAGAAGAGCGTTGGACTGGCTATCTTGAGCTCTACTATCAGAGAGAGGTAACAAGAACCCAATATCCTTTATAGAGTTGGAAAAATAGGTTGAACAGTTTGTTGCCTATTTTTTGAAAGTTGTAAATGCTTAACGTATAAGATATGATCAACAGAACTATACCTTTATTATAATCAACTAAGATTTTTAGAGGAAAATTGCATGAAATAGCAATGTACTTTATTCGTTTTGCCAATATAGGCAATGCACTTGAACTTTTACCCATAATAACAATGTAATTACATTTTCACGACCATAAAAGCAACATGCTTATATCTTTTTAATGATAATAGTAATGTGTAAACTTTAATAGCAACATACTTACATTCTTTTATACACAAGAGCAACATACTTACATTCCTTACCGATAACACTGCTATTATGGATAAAAAATAAAGTTTATTCGCCATATTGGTAAGGAGAGTATAGTTTCTTAACTTTTTCCCGTTTGATTGTTGGAAATAAAGTAAATCCAAAATTGAATCATTTTGTGTAAATAGATAAGAGTTGTCACCTTTAATCTGTTTTTATCCTGAATCTTTATCTCATTCGTTTTTGGTTAAATTCTTGGAAATTATTCAGGTGGCGGATTTAGCAACACTGCAGCCCTCTGTTCAGGAGAATACGAGCTGGTAACAAGTCTCCACCAATCCTTCGCTCCAGACCTCAAAAGGTTCAGAGCGCACCTGACCTTCTGGTCAGCTGGGCAAGAGCAAGTGAAGAAGCACCCCTCAATGTCAGACAACCACCTTATGGTTATGATCGGATCCTTAACTTCGTCGAATGTTGTGGGTTTCATATTGTCGAAGTCCCGATACTGGAAGACCCTCCCACCACCAACCCCAGCAGTGGCAACGACTTCGGTGGCTGTAGCAGCAGTAGCCTCAGATGTTGGGTTTTAGTTCAAAAAAATAGTTTAAAAAACTACAAAAATTGGCAAACGGAAGACTTTAAATTTAGAACATAACATAAACATTTTACACCCACCAAGGATCATCTTGCAAGTTATAGAAAGATTTAAACACTAACATTAGAAATAATGAAGAAATAATAACCTTTGTTATTCTTTGGATCCTATTGGGAGGATTGGAAGTTGATGAAGAATGTGGAACCTTTGAGACACCAACAATGACTCAACTTAAGTTTCAAAAGGACCAAAAGCGCATCTTTCTTACTTAATCCATTAAGTCTAAGTTTCCAACCTTTAGATCTGAATCAAAATGATATTTAGATGGATAAAGTTTCCAACTTTATCCATAACATGGTCACAAACTTTCAAGATCTAAACTTTATGCACTAAAGTGACCAAAAACTCATAACATCAAAATCTAGCTAGATCTAACAAATGCATCATCAAGATTCGAGCTTTATACCTCTAGAAGAAAGATCAAGGTGAACATGGTCTGGATGTACAAGCTCCAGTGCAACCAACACTTCTCCTATGTGTTCCTTTTTCTCCAAGATGCACCAAGAACACTCCAAAGCACTTAAAAACTCAAGGATCTCACAAATAGGGCTAGGGTGTTGATATTAGGGTTAGAGAGGATGGATGTTGAAAGAAATAAGGGGTTGGGGAAGTTATGAAGCTTAAATAGGGCCCAAAACCCCGAAATTAGGGTTTGGGTTCTGATCGCGTACGCCCAACGTACATTTGGTACACCCAGCGTATCAGGTTGATCCTCCACGATTAGCCCTTGCCTAGTACGTCCAACGTACTCGGCTTAAACCAAAACCTTCTTAACTTCTAACGAACATAACTTCTTCGTTCCAAGTCTGTTTTCGACGATCTTTATATCCACAGAAAAGGTATTGAAGAGCCCCACAATATTATCTAGATATCTTGGACTAAAAACTTCTCGAATAAAAATCCATATTTCATGCAAGAACCCGACCTATGACTTTTCCCTTTCTACCATTAGGCCCAATATGTAGTTCAAGCGTTAAATCTCTTAACCATCACTACCTCCTTCCACTAGGACTAAAATTTACCTCCTTAAGGCCCATAGCCTTTACACAATTGACTTCTGGCCCGCGACCCTGAAATAAGAAATGACAGAAAATAGGATGTTACATGTACGCACCTAAAGCTTTGGTACATTTAAATTCCTTCAAAGAATCTTGATTTTAGGTTGCCTCTCAAGGTATCCCAAGATCGTTTGAGGTCTTCACCCGGAACTTGTTGTATTTTAATCCATGTTTAATTATAAATGAAAAAAACAAAAATATTTGGGATCAACAAAAACATGTTTAATTAAATACAAATTACTCATTACAACATATTACCTAACCATCTATTTTGGTACGTCTATTCCTAACAATAAAAAATATTTTGTCACCTAACCATCATCTTCTACTTCTAAGATCGGAACTTGGCCATGTTCTTTTCGGGGGTTTCATTGTTGCTTGAATGGTAAAGTGGGGCCTAAGGGGATTTTTCATATGATGTCTCATCTTAAAAGGTTACACATTGCTTCCGATAACGTAAAAATGTGTTGCAGGAGGCTATTTCTACGGACCATGGATTGTTTATGGTTGTGGAAGAAACATTGAAGGTGTTTTTTCAATTGATATGTGCAAATTGTATGAGTATACGTGAAGTGAGTCATGCTTGCCACCACCCTAATGGACTTGTATGTTTTACTGGTGGGGCTGTTGACAAGAGGACACATTATTTATAATTTAAAGTCGACTTCTAAGGAGCATGAGACCGTTGTACATGAGGGATTGGTATTGGATGCTGACCTACTTGATCGTTTTTTTCAAATCACCTATCATGACCATCAAAAGTATCCCTCGTTGTTGTATGGCTTTCTCTCAAGCGTTGAAAATAGTTCTTAACAAGGTGGTTGCTCAGCCCAGGTCTGTTGAATCGTAGGTTAGCTTGTTATTTCTTCCCAGGTGCACTTTGCAGGTGTTCAGGTCAATAATAGACATGAAAGTAGGTTTGGGAAGCATGGCATTTTATACATGAAAGTGGGTGTTGTAACACATGATCTTTTATACATTAAAATACTATGATTTATAAAATATTTTTTGTCAATGGGTCCCATTTATAAAAAAAAATGGTCCCATATTTGTCTTATTTCATTTACAAATATATTTGTAAAAACATTCTTTCGGGTATTACAACCGATCCAAATAAACTATAGTAAAACTACAAGGTTGCTTACATCTCGGAAGCTATGCCCAGTTTCTAACTATTGACTCTCTGTTATTTGTCTCAACTCGGCCCTCTAAGCTATATCTCAAAACCTGAAATACATGGCATTTAAACAAATACTTATGACAATCATTGTCTCATGAGCTACATGAGTTTAGACAAAATCATTATCAAAATCATTTGATAAAAACTATAGTTTGAAATGCATTTATAAACAGAATGGAAGCATGTTATCCATGTCCTCACTCAATGAAACTTTCTCGAGCCTTCCCTAGCTTCGGCTATCTGTTGAATCTTGTGTCTATAAGGACCGCCCCGAATTGGGCTACTCACATAAAGTGACAACTACGGCAACCAGAGTACGGCCTAGTGAATAACTACGACAATCAATAAATCATAATCGAAATACAACTACGACAATCAATAAATGGCCCCAAAGTATAACTACGACAACCAATAAATGGCCCCGAAATATAACTACGACAACCAATAAATGACCCCGAAACATAACTACGACAACTGATAAACAACCCCATTAAATAGCTACGACAACCATTAAATGGCCCCGTGATTGGTTCCATGCGAACCACTAGGTCTAGCCGACAACATTTTAAGACTATGCATTTTGCTCATATGATGCATGATAATTACTATTCCTTTACTATTTCAATCATACCTAAATGATTGATGCCACGCTCATGCACATTGAATAATAACATTGCATAGTAAAACATCTAAACATAATATAATTGTAAATACAGTTCTTTAAACCATTTTAATAATCAGTATAATAAATCATCGCTAGATAACTATTACTCGTAAAAGAGTTTGTTTATAAAAAAACATTTGCCTTTCAAAACCTTTAACTTACTCTTCAGATAAAGAACCCATTTACTCGCTAGCTAGGATTTATTATGTTTTCGACTATAAATGTAACGCATGGTTCCTGGTATGCATTTAAGTCATTAATTTATTTATTTTGGAAGGGTAAATCAACGAGTTGGTGGCCCTAACTCGTCGAGTAGATGGCAGAATATACGCGGGGTTTAAGCTACCTACTCGACGAGTCAAGAGCCCTCGACTCGGCGAGTAGATCGGCCAGAGTGAAACCCTAATTTCGGGGTTTTGCACCCTATTTAAGCTCCTTAACCCTCACCCCTTGGCCTCATTTCCAGCCTCCATGTCTCAAACCCTAATCCATAAAACCCTAGAGCTTCATTTTAGAGTGTGAGGCATTTTGAGTGATCTTTGTGTATTTTTGAAGCTTGTTGAAGAAGAAGAAGATAGAGGGCTCAAGAGGGAAAGAGTAGATCCAGAAACTACACACCATTTGCTACATTTTCTGGTAATCAAGTTTCTATCTTGGCTATTAGTTCATTAGATCTCTTTATGTCATTTTTATGAGGGTTTTTGGTCTAAGAATGATAGCTTTTGGAGAATGATCTATCCAAGTGGGTATTCTTCCAGATCTAGGACCTAGAGGGGCTGATATGACATAAAGATGCAAGCTTTATGCCATTGGAGCCCCCATGCAAGCCATAGAGTGTCATATTGGCCTTCTTAGCCCCAAAAAGGCCATGCATGTGGAAAAATGTGGGAACTTTACGTGTCCAAGTAATGTCATGGGTTAGATCTGAGGCTATAGGCTTTAGTTTGGTGTATGGATGGCTTAAGGACCAAGTTCTAGATCCCAAGGAATTAGGGTTTGAGCTAAACACTTTAAGAAGAGGTATTAATGGGTAAAGTTAGAAACTTTACCGTTATAGGACATTTTTAGGGTTTATGTGAAGTATGAAGCTTGGATCTGAAGTGTAGGGGCTTAATCCATTAAGATAGCCCAAATAGACAGGGGAACTCGGTGAGTCCAGAAAGGGCCTCGACGAGTTGAGTCGGGTTGTCCCGATTCTATGCCAGGTAGAACTCGACGAGTCTATGAAGGGACTCGACGAGTTGACTTGGTTGATCACGAGTCTGAGTAGTATAGGAACTCATCGAGTTAGGAGGTAGCTCGACGAGTTGATTCGACTGGGAGTTGACCTTGACTTTGAATTTGACCAGGACGTTGACTTTGACCAGGGGTAAAATGGTCATTTTACCCTAAGAAGGATTATCAGATTTTGATTAAGTGTTATTGTGAAATTGATAGTCGGGGAGTCGTTGGAGCAGCCGTCAGAGATTCCTCACACGAGATTTAACAGCTAGCATACGAGGTGAGTTTCCTCCAGTAGGAACGGGTCTAAGGCACCAAGGCCAGCCCGTTTAGTTAGTAGTAGTTCCGGACTACGGTCCGATGTCGGGCGAGGCCTGATGTAGGTTTATATGTTTTCCGGATTCCGATCCGATGTCGGGGCGGTCCCGATGAATGCTTGTATGCTTGATGTCTTTGTGATTCTTACATGTGTTTGTACTTGTATGTTTCCGGATTACGGTCTGATGTCGGGGCGGTCCCGAGGGATGTTAGTATGTTTCCGGATTATGGTCCGATGCCGGGGCGGTCCCGAGGAATGTTAGTATGTTTCTGGATTACGGTCCGATGCGGGGCGAGCCCCGAGGAATGTTTAAATGTTAATGATATATGTTTAGGTTTATGTGTATTATTTGATTATGCTCATATGTATTCCGAGATATGCTCGATGGCGGGCGGCCCCCGATGCCGAATAGGGTTTGATGTCGGGCGGGACCCGATGCCGGGCGGGGCCTGATGTCGGGAAAGCCGATGCCTGGCTATGACCCAATGTAGCAGGGGTGGGGCCCAAGACATGTTTATGTGATATGTGTATGGTATGTGGTAGTTGGTGAGACACACTAAGCTTCGTGCTTACAATTTTCAGTTTTGGTTTAAGGTACTTCCGCTAGTAAGGGGAAGAGCTCGGGATGACTGCATAGCACACACCACAGTTTTAAGCCTGGGATGTTTGAGACTCTGATATTTTGATACATGGTTTTGATACAGTATTTGGATATGATGTTTTAGATACATGACTTGTGATTTTGTTATGATGTGGATGCATTATGGTTTTTTTAAATGATCTAAAAAAAAAGAAATTTGTGGACTATATTTTTGGGATGTTTCAAGTTGGTATCAGAGCCTTGGTTTGAGGGATTCGGGCACACTCTTGAGTGTGTCTGAACTCAAACTAAGGACTTGGTATGAAAATTTTCAAAAGAAAATCATTTTTACAAAAAGAATTTTGAAAAGAGAAAAGAACTTTGAAAAGAGAAAAAGGGTGTGGTGCATGCAATCAGCCAAGCTCAAGTAAGTACTCCCAAATTACGCATACAAGTTTATGATATGATATGTTTATGAGAACTGCATGCTAGATTAGGACTAAGGATCTAGGAAGGATGCCTTATGTGTCTATTATATGTGTATCAGCTATATGAGAATTGCATGCTGGATTAGGACTAAGGATATAGGAAGGATGCCTTATGTGCCTGTTATATGTATCTCAGCTTTATGAATCGCATGCTAGTACAAATTAGTCAGTGATGGCCTGAATGAGATATACTTGATTATGTTTACTCGATGCTCGAATGTTGCTTGCTTTGTGCTATTAGGAGTTCTAGTTATCTTTTACAAACTAGTAAACGAATATGTTAAGTTACATATTGCAAGGATTAAATAATTTAAAAAGGTTAGGTCTAGCTCTATTTCACAACTCTTGTTTGAGTCCAACCGTTGTAGGGTAGGATCTCTCATTCGAAGAATTATCTAGTCTGAGTGATATGTAATAGTTGTTGGATTAGGTGTCTAAGCCCATAACTATAATTGGTATGTACTTGACCCGCGAGTAGCATGGTCCATTTCGGGTTGCCTTCATCAGGACAATTTGATAGGATGGATATTTGAGTAAGAGGTTATTTGTGATTTATTAATATATTATAAGTATAATATATTAATTGAGAAATCATATTATTTAATTAGTATTGATCAAGAATTGATTTGGAATTAATTTAGTGATTAAAAGAGACTAATTAAATTAACGGCGATTGATTATGTAAATCAGTGAGACATATGGTTTGGGCTAATGATCCACGATTAATTTGTAAAGGGCTAAGCTTATGTGAAAGTCCATAAATTATTAGTCCATATAAGTTATGGATCATAAGCCTAAGTGTAAGAATTAGGGTTACATATAACTCTTGGAATTCTACACTATATATGTGTAACCCCTTTGGCCACGTGTTTAAGTGTCCGACTCGCCGAGTCCAAGATAGGACTCGACGATTAGGAGATGGAGGATGAAACCCTAATTTTCGGGGTTTTTCACCCTATTTAAAGGGTCATTAGCCTCCCTTACAGCCTCTTGAGAGTCCAGAAAACCCTAATCCGTGTGTGTGCTCCATTCTTGTGTGTTTTAAGCTTTGGAAGGTGGATCTTAGTGAGAGGAGCTTGAAGATCAAGTAGCTTGAAGCAAAGAACGTGTGTGGATCTGAAGTCTACCTCAGTGTAGCATCATTTGAAGGTATCAAGTCGTTACCTTGACCTTATTTCTTTCTAGATCTCATTTGGTTAAAGATTAGGGCTTTTCTAGCATGTTAGGAAGCCATTATTGGGTATGAGCTAAGATCTGAAGTTGCAACTTCAGATCTGAACCCTTCTGGGTCTCTAAGTCCATAAAGTTTCCAGTTTTAGCAAGAGAAAACCTTTCCTTATGTGTTAAACCCCATTTCAAGCCTTGATTTGATATTCTAAGTCTTTAGAGCCTTGCATGCACGTAAAGTTTGCAACTTTACGTGATAAACATGCCTTGGGAAGCTTGATATGCGATATGGAGCCTTAGAATGGCTTAAAAAGCATCTGAATGAAGAAAGGACTGAAGGGACTCGGCGAGTTGCATGGCCAACTCGGCGAGTCTGATGAAGATTGTCGTGCAAGAGTTTCTGCATAGACTCGGCGAGTCAGTAGGGTGACTCGGCGAGTCAGTTAGGGTTTCCCCGACATTTGGACACGCATGAACTCGGCGAGTTACAGGGAAACTCGGACGAGTCAACCAAGGATTTCACAATTTCTCGAGTTCAGGAAGGACTCGACGAGTCGGTGAACTGCACTCGACGAGTCGAGTCAATATGGACTGTTGACCTTAACTGTTGACTTTGATTTGACCAAGGGTTGACCAGTTTGACCTCTGGGGGCATTTTGGTAATTTGGAAATTTATGGAAATGGTTTTATGGTAACTATAGGTGGTGGTGTTCGTGTCGGTGATTCGAGAGTTGAGATTATCACTTCAGTGCAACATTTGTGAGGTGAGTTGCCTCACTATACTAAGGGGTCTAAGGCACCAAGGTCGGTCCATTGGATATGATATCCTAGCAGTTGGTAGTATGTTGAGTATGAGTTAGTGTTGCATGCTAGTTGTTATGCTAGTTAGGTAAATCTGTAGGACTACCTGTAGTATTATGTGATTATCTGTATGTGCATTAGTTGTATTATATGTCGACATATTATGTGGGATGGGTTGAGGTGATACTGCTTCGTGCGGTAACCAACAAACCCGGGAGCATTCCAGATACGAGCGGAGGGACAGGTGGGGCATGTCAGACTCGTACTGTGGGCTCGGGAGCATTCCAGATACGAGCTGAGGGAGACTCGTACTGTGGGATCGGTGGCAATCCAGATGTGAGTTGTGGGCCCGGAAGGCAATCCAGACTCACACTGTGGGCCCAGGGATAATGCAGGCTGTAAAGATGTGGACCCAGTACATGCTGTTATTTGTATATGTGTTATGTGAAGTGTATCGGTATTTTGGGGGAACTCACTAAGCCTCGGGCTTACAGTTTCAGTTTATTGTTTCAGGTACATCAGGGGATCGCGGCAAGGCAAAGGCGTGATCGTACAGCTCCTCATATTTATGTTTATGTTTCCAGGATACTCTGATATTATACATTTTGAAAACAACTTTTGTAATGATTAATGGTTTTGAAATGTTTTAAAAGTTTAAATTTGGCACGATTTTTATGGGTGTTACAAGTTGGTATCAGAGCCTTGGTTTGATTGAATTGGAGGAACACTTGTGTAAATCCAGTCTTAAACCAAGGAAAAGATTTTCAAAATGATTTTCAAAAAAGTTTTCAAAATATCAAAGGAGGATGCAGGGTATACGATCAGTCGAAGCCAGTAAGTAGATCCCAAAATACCATACAGTTATTTGATATTGTGAAATGTTAGAACAACATGCTAGTACTAGGCTAGGGATCTTCAGGAATTGCATGATAGAATTGCCTGATTACATGATGCCTGCTAGCCTAGGGTTTTCTCTATATGAAATTGACATCATTACTGTAGTTGCTTAGTATATGCATCAAGGTCGTACATAACTAAGATCTTATAGCCTGAGAATGTTTGGTTTGGCCTTATTTCATGTTCTTGTTTGATGAAGGGATTAGGGTAGGATCAGGTATTCGAAAGTCTATAGGGTCTAGCGTTATGTATGACTAGCATACACTAGAGCTGCAGGGCTGGTGGATGTTTCATGGATGAGTGGGCCGTACGAGGCCAGGAGGCCAGTTATGAGATATTTAGCATTCCTCTAGGAGTGAGGATTGAGTGCTTGCTATGTTTATATATATACATATATATATATATATATATATATATATATATATATATATATATATATATATATGGTTAGGGTGTTGTGGTGATACTTGAGACAAATATGGGTAGGTGTGGAAGGTAGTATGGGCCCGTACTACTGTAAGCACATGACCCATACGCGTAGCAAGGAAGTCACAACCCCTAGGGTTTAGTTGGAAGTTGGTCCCCTGTTATTATGTGGCTTATCTGATATCTTCTTGGTATGTTTTCATAATGGTGGTTACGAGACGCTTTGTGACTGGATCCGAGTCAGGATCAGGAACAGGAGACGGAGGCCAAGAGGGACCAACAGCACCTGAGACTGTGGTGCAGATGGGGACAGAGGAGCTAGATGCCAGGATTCGAGAGATCCTGCATGATGGGGTTGCCGCTATGTTCCGGGCACAGCTACCGGAGATGTTTGGGTCTATTAAGACCGCCATGGTCAAGTACTTCGACGAGCGTTACGTAGCCCTTGCAGAGACGGCTGCCGTTGCAGCTGCATCGGATGTAACAGCGGCAGGAGGAGGAGGAGCCAGTTGGGCTTTCCAGTACAGGGACTTCGATAACACGAAGCCCTACTTTTGATGGGACTCAGGACCCCATCAAATCCATGAGGTAGATTTCGGATGTGGAGGGGTGTTTCTTTACTTGCTCGTGTCCTACTGACTAGAGGGTCAAATGTGCCCTAAACCTGCTGAGGCTCGGGGCCAAGGACTGGTGGAGATTGACAACAGGGTCGTACACTGATGATTAGAGAGCTGATGTTACTTGGGAGCAGTTTAGGGATATGTTCCGCGCTCGATACATTCCACGGGTTGAGCGGGAATGGTTGGCTCAGGACGATGGAGAGTCGGTGACGAAGATCACCCACATGTTCACTGAGAGGGCGATGTTCTGCCTGGAGTTTGCTTCTAAGCAGGCCCAGATGACACGTTATCTGAGCATGCTCAAGACTAACATTCATCAGTTTGTTGCCACACATCGATATGATACTCTACTGAATTTACAGGAGGCCGCTAGGCGGCGTGAGTTGGAGATTGAGCTGCAGTTGAGGGAGCAGCGACAGGCCCCGATACAGTCACAACCGGTGCCGAAGCGGTCTAAGACCGCTGATTCTAGGACCGGAGGTCAGCAGAGTCGCACTTGTGGAAAGTGCGGAAAGGGTCATTCTGGGGTTTGTCGAGCTGGTAGTGGGTGCCATAGGTGTGGCAAGGAGGGGCATTATGCGAAGGATTGTCGCCAGCCCGCCACGGTTCCGAGTATGAGGTTATGTTATCACTGTGATCAGGTTGGCCACTTAAAGGCCAACTGCCCGTTGCTTTCCGCTAAGCCGACACAGGTTCCTGCTCCAGCTACATTGAGGATTACGGACGGGAGGTTAGGTAGAGCAGAGCCTCCGAAGGCTCAGGGGGGCGCCTTCCAGCTCACCGCAGAGGAGGCCAGGGCAACACCAGATGTGGTTGTTGGTATGTTTCTATCCCTTATCTTACTGATTATATATGTTTTATGCTTATATGTTTGTACCTGTGATTAGGTACGTTTTTAGTGAACTCCTTAACTGCTTTGGTATTATTTGACTCGAGGGTGAGTCGGTCGTTTGTTTCTCAGACTTTCAGTAGGGAGTTCGGATTGCCAGTAGGAGAGTTAGAGTGTCCGTTGCGAGTTTCCATCGCCAACGAACATGGGATTTCTGCTTCTTCGGTCTATCGGGGTTGCGTATTGGAGATTTTCAGAGTATCTTTTCCGATAGACATGATTCCGATTCCCATGGGGGATGTATGTGTGATCGTGGGTATGGACTGGCTTAGTCGTTTCGGTGCCATGATCGACTGCGACGATCAGAGAGTTGTAGTTCGAACCCCAAGTGGGGGAGAACTGATTGTTTATGGCGAGGGCACCAGGTTGGGATCCAGGTTTTGTTCAGCTGCCAAGGCTCGGCAGTACATTCAGGACGGGTGTGCGGGTTATCTAGCGTACGTAGTAGATACGCGGGCCAAAGATCAGGTTTCAGTTTCAGAGGTTCCGGTGGTCAGGGAGTTTGCTGATGTGTTCCCGAAGGAGTTACCCGGAGTACCTCCGGAGAGACAGGTCGAGTTTAGGATTGACCTAGTGCCAGGTGCGGCCCCTATTGCCAAGGCGTCGTACCGGTTGGCACCGCCAGAGATGCAGGTGCTGTCATCACAGCTGCAGGAGCTGCTGGGAAATCAGTTCATTCGTCCGAGCAGTTCCCCATGGGGAGCACCGATACTCTTCGTCAGGAAGAAGGATGGTTCGCACCGGATGTGTATTGACTACCGGGAGTTGAACAAGTTAACGGTGAAAAACTGTTATCCACTCCCAAGGATAGATGATCTTTTCGATCAGTTGCAGGGTGCGTCTTGGTTTTCCAAGATAGACTTGAGGTCTGGTTATCATCAGGTCAAGGCCAGAGAGGAGGACGTGGAGAAGACCGCGTTCCGAACTCGTTATGGACATTACGAGTTCGTGGTGATGCCGTTTGGGCTCACCAACGCGCCAACAATGTTTTATGGACCTGATGAATCGGGTCTGCAGACCGATGCTCGATCGCTCGGTCATAGTATTCATCGACGATATCTTGGTGTATTCCAAGACCCGAGAGCAGCATGAGGAGCATCTACGAGAGTTATTGGGAGTTCTGAGGCGGGAACGACTTTATGCCAAGTTCTCGAAGTGTGAGTTTTGGTTACGAGAGGTCCAGTTTCTGGGACACCTCGTTAATCAGGAGGGGATTTTGGTCGATCCGGGCAAAATCGAGGCGGTTATGCAGTGGGAGGTTCCGAAATCTCCCTCAGAAATCAGGAGATTCTTGGGATTAGCAGGGTACTACCGGAGATTCATACAGGATTTCTCCAAGATTGTAGTACCTCTCACTCGTATGACGAGGAAGGGGTGGATTTCCGGTGGGGCCCCGAGCAGCAGAGGGCGTTTGAGACCCTCAGACAACGACTATGCGAGGCTCCAGTCTTAACTCTTCCGGAGGGAGTTTAGGATTTTATGGTGTTCTGTGATGCATCCGTCACGGGACTAGGAGCAGTCCTCATGCAGAGGGGACATGTGATAGCCTATACATCGCGGCAGTTGAAGCCGCATGAGACGAGATACCCTACTCGTCATTTGGAGTTGGGAGCGATGGTATTCGCTCTCAAGATTTTGAGACATTACCTCTATGGGGTCCGTTGTACCATATACACGGATCACAAGAGCCTGAGACACATCATGGATCAGCCGAACCTGAACATGAGGCAACGCATGTGGCTGGATGTAGTCAAGGACTACGATTGCGAGATCCTTTACCACCCCGGTAAAGCGAATGTGGTGGCGGACGCTCTGAGCCGCAATTCAACTGGGTCTTCCACCCCAACGATGTGTATGAGGATAGCGGTGGATTCTCCGCTTGTGGGCTTGATCAGGGAAGCCCAGGCTGAGGGTATGCGTCAGGAGAACTGGAAACTCGAGAGGATCAGGGATGAGAACACCTGGTTTGTGCAGGATAACCGGGGATTATTGACCCGTTGCGGTCGGGTTTGGGTTCCAATGTCTGGTGGGGTCAGACAGACTATATTGGTGGAGGCTCATAAGTCTCGCTTCTCTATTCACCCGGGGGCCACCAAGATGTACCGGGACTTGTGATTGAGTTACTGGTGGCTGTGCATGAAGCGAAAAATCGCTTGGTACTTCGAGAGGTGTTTGACCTGCAGGATGGTCAAGGCCGAGCATCAGAGGCCGCATGGAAAGTTGCAGCCTCTGGAGATTCTCATGTGGAAATAGGAGCAGATCACGATGGACTTCATCACCAAGCTGCTGAGGACAACGAGGGGGTTCGACGTTATCTGGGTCATCGTGGATCGATTGACCAAGAGTGCTCATTTTCTGCCCATTCGGGAGAGCTCATTGGCCGAGAAGCTGGCCGATGTGTATATAGACGAGATTGTCGCTCGCCATGGGGTTCCGGTCTCCATTATCTCAGACCGTGATGTTCGGTTTACCTACCGATTTTGGCAGAAGTTCCATAAGGAACTGGGCACACAGCTACATTTCAGTACAGCCTATCATCCGCAGACGGACGGCCAGAGTGAGCGGATGATACAGACTCTTGAGGATATGTTGAGAGCCTGCGTTATTGACTTCGGTAGGAGCTGGGACTCCTACCTACCACTTGCAGAGTTCTCCTACAACAACAGCTTTCACTCCAGGATTGGTGCTCCACCGTATGAGCTGTTATATGGGCGGAGGTTCCGCACCCCAGTCTGTTGGGGTGAGGCGGGTCACAGGGTGATGGGTCGGACCGAGGTAGTCCTGCAGACTAATGATATGCTTCATCATATTAGACAGCGGCTGAAGACCGCACAGAGTCGGCAGAAGAGCTACGCCAATCTGAGTTGGAGTTTCAGGTCGGTGACATGGTACTCCTGAAGGTCTCACTCTGGAAGGGTGTGATCCGCTTCAGGAAGAGGGGGAACTGGGTCCCCGATTCATTGGGCCATTCAGGATCATTGCCAGGGTTGGCAAGGTGGCATATAGACTCGAGTTACCAGGGGAGCTTAGTCAGATCCACAGTACCTTCCACGTTTCGCAATTGCAGAAGTATGTTCTGGATGAGGAGGCAGTGGTGTCATTAGGCGATATTCAGGTCGATGAGCGCCTGAATTATGTCGAGAGGCCGGTAGCAGTTTTGGAAAGGAAAGTGAAGGTTCTACGGAACAAGGAAGTACCTTTGGTAAAGGTACAATGGGAGCACCGGAGGGGATCCGAGTGGACTTGGGAGCCGGAGGCTGAGATGCGGGAGCATTATCTACAGTTGTTCACCGCAGCAGACTTCGAGGACGAAGTCTAGTTCAAGTGGGGGAGAATTGTAATGCCCCGACTCTCATGTATTAATTTTATGGATTTAATTTTCATAAATTGCAAGGTCTACTCGACGAGTTGGATGCCTTGACTCATCGAGTAGAAGCGGGTTTGGCCATGTGTTTAAGTGTCCGACTCGCCGAGTCCAAGATAGGACTCGACGAGTAGGAGTTAGAGGATGAAACCCTAATTTTCGGGGTTTTTCATCCTATTTAAAGGGTCATTAGCCTTCCTTAGCCTCCCTTACAGCCTCTTGAGTGTCCAGAAAACCCTAATCCGTGTGTGTGCTCCATTCTTTTATGTTTTAAGCTTTGGAAGGTGGATCTTAGTGAGAGGAGCTTGAAGATCAAGTAGCTTGAAGAAAAGAACGTGTGTGGATCTGAAGTCTACCTCAGTGTAGCATCATTTGAAGGTATCAAGTCGTTACCTTGACCTTATTTCTTTCTAGATCTCATTTGGTTAATGATTAGGGCTTTTCTAGCATGTTAGGAAGCCATTATTGGGTATGAGCTAAGATCTGAAGTTGCAACTTCAGATCTGAACCCTTCTGGGTCTCTAAGTCCATAAAGTTTCCAGCTTTAGCAAGAGAAAACCTTTCCTTATGTGTTAAACCCCATTTCAAGCCTTGATTTGATATTCTAAGTCTTTAGAGCCTTGCATGCACGTAAAGTTTGCAACTTTACGTGATAAACATGCCTTGGGAAGCTTGATCTGCGATATGGAGCCTTAGAATGGCTTAAAAAGCATCTGAATGAAGAAAGGACTGAAGGGACTCGGCGAGTTGCATGGCCAACTCGGCGAGTCCGATGAAGATTGTCGTGCAAGGGTTTCTGCATGGACTTGGCGAGTCAGTAGGGTGACTCGGCGAGTCAGTTAGGGTTTCCCCGACATTTGGACACGCATGAACTCGACGAGTTACAGGGAAACTCGACGAGTCAACCAAGGATTTCACAACTTCTCGAGTTCACGAAGGACTCGACGAGTCGGTGAACTGCACTCGACGAGTCGGTTCAACATGGACTGTTGACCTTGACTGTTGACTTTAACTTTGACCAATGGTTGACCAGTTTGACCTCTGGGGGTATTTTGGTAATTTGGAAATATATGGAAATGGTTTTATGGTAACTATAGGTGGTGGAGTTCGTGTCGGTGATTCGAGAGTAGAGATTATCACTTCAGTGCGACATTTGTGAGGTGAGTTACCTCACTATACTAAGGGGTCTAAGGCACCAAGGTCAGCCCATTGGATATGATTGATGGGTTTTATACAAAAGAACAATCCTATGTGCTCATGCAAAACCCTAAAGCTTGGATCTAGGTTTCTCTATTGTACATGCAATTCATCCAAGACTTGAATATCCTAATCTAGCATACATAGAAATCGAGATCTATAACAAAACAAGTTTAGATGATACCTTTCAATAGTTGCAAGAATCTTCAATCTTCAAGAAGCTTAGTGTCACAAGTGTAACACCTCCAATGGCTCACAAACACCACAAGCAAGAGGATGATCTAGAATAGAGAAGGAGAGAGGCTGAATTTCGGCTATAGTAACCTTAGGGTTTCTTGGTGTAGCTGAAACTGAAGCCCTGAGGTTCCTTATATAGCTGAGCTGCTAGGGTTTCAGTCAAAACCCTAATGGATGACTTAGGCCCTAAGCAGCTTGAGAACCTTCTGGAATAAGGCCTCCTTGGACGAAATTAGAGTGGGCTTCCACTCCTAATTTCGTCCCCCTTATGTCCATGATAGTTCACAGCCCAAAACCAACTATCACACAATTGACAGTTTAAGCCCCTATATTTAGTTAATCTCTTTTAGTTACAAAAGTAATTCTTAATTAATTCTTGACTAATATTAATTAAACTATATGATTTCTCCTTTAATATATTATTCATATAATATATCAATAAACCATAATAACCTCTCTCTCTATAAATCATCATGTCAAGTTGCTTTGGTGAAGGCAACCCAAAAGGACCATGCACAACCGGGTCAAGTAGATATAGTTACGGGCTTAGACACTAATCCAACAATGATATCCTAGCAGTTGGTAGTATGTTGAGTATGAGTTAGTGTTGCATGATAGTTATTATGCCAGATAGGTAGATCTGTAGGACTACCTGTAGTATTATGTGATTATCTGTATGTGCATTAGTTGTATTATATATCGACATATTATGTGGGATGGGTTGAGGTGATACTGCTCCGTCCGGTAACCAACAAACCCGGGAGCATTCCAGATACGAGTTGAGGGCCAGGTGGGGCATGCTAGACTCGTACTGTGGGCTCGGGAGCATTCCAGATACGAGCTGAGGGAGACTCGTACTGTGGGCTCGGTGGCAATCCAGATGTGAGTTGTGGGTCCGGAAGGCAATCCAGACTCACACTGTGGGCCCAGGGGTAATCCAGGATGTAAAGCTGTGGACCCAGTACATGCTGTTATTTGTATATGTGTTATGTGAAGTGTATCGGTATTTTGGGGGAACTCACTAAGCCTCGGGCTTACAGTTTCAGTTTATTGTTTCAGGTACATCAGGGGATCGCGGCAAGACAAATGTGTGATCGTACAGCTCCTCATATTTATGTTTATGTTTCTGGATACTCTGATTTTATACATTTTGAAAACAAGCTTTGTAATGACTAATGGTTTTGAAATATTTTAAAAGTTTAAATTTGGCATGATTTTTATGGGTGTTACAGTTAGTGTAATCTGATTTGAAATTGTCTTACTACAAGAGTTGTATTATGATCAAATTGGTATAAGATAAAATGATTGTTTTATTAGTTTAAAGTTTGATCTAAATGTTTTTAAGGAGTTACAAATTTTGTCATCAAATTTGGAACTCAAAAGTTTTTTAAGGAGTTACAAATAAATATTAGTTAAATTGATCTTAATGTTTTTGAAGAATTCCATAAGTTATGGAACTTGAGAAGTCTCATCTTCATAAAACAAATTAACTCCTTAAGTTATAGAGTTCAAAAGTTTTTCAAGAATTACAAAACTTGCCCTCAAGTTTTAAAATTTGAAAAGTCTCAATTAAGAAACATTGAATTCATAGAAACCCAAGTAATTTGAAAGGTTTTCAAAAATGTAACTCATGGGTTCATAACTTAAAATTAATTAAATAGTTTTAATTTGATTTAGCTTCTTGATGTTTTTGAATAGTTCAATTAACTCTTATGGACTTTATTAATAGTTAATTAAATGTTTAATTAAAAGAGTATTATTAAATCCATAATCATATGGTCTAAGTTTAATTGAATTAAGAGTATAATTTATTAATAGATTAAGCCATCAAGTATTTTAAAAGTTTAAAATACACCCTTATACTATATAAAATTAAAAGTCTAATATATTATATATGTATAATTAAAAGGTTAGTCTTACCGTTAGTAGGCCTCATTCACGAAACCAATCTATAAGGGGGGTATAAGGAAACTGCCTATAAAATGGCAGTTGAATGGGTGTCCACTCTCACCCACCGCTTCCTTGATTGGTGGAGGGTCGTTAGCCGAACGGGTAAGATAGGACACAACCTCCCACTATAAGTATAATGAAATACCAAGTAACTAAATACTTATAAATTCTCAATCTTAGTTACTTAGGAAAAATGTGAATTTTATGCTAACCCATGAAATTGCACTTTGCACCTTGTTAAGTCGTTAGTGGAGCGTGTGTGGTTAACCGACACACTAATTTGGGGCTAACAAGGGTGGCAAAGGGTAGCTTGATGTTAATCATGGATCAATGGAGCGTGTGTGGTTAACCGACACATTGATTAGGTGATTTATAACATTGAGAGTACCAAGCTAATTTGCATGGTTATTCACACCTTGTTTGTGATCCTCGGCATCCCAGTCACAAACTTGAAGGGCATAATCGAGATTAAACACGACATTGAAAAAGTTCAATGAATCTCAAAGGATCTAGGAATTTCAATTCATTTAAAACCTAAAGTTCATTTTCGTTTTTTATGGTGGAAATTGGTAAATCGTCATTTACCTACCTTCAAATATTTTGCAATTGGATTATGGCATCCCTCTTCCGAATTGTAAAATAGTGTGTTGGGTCCTAGCCTTAATATTTCATTTTGGGTGTTATATTAAGGACTTAAATCAACTAACTTGAATTTCTCCCTTATAGATGTCTAGTTCTGACAACTATGGCCTTCCCGAATCTTTTGGAAAAAGCTTTCCTCACGAAGATGATGTTCCCAGAAATCATACTTCACTTCCTCCACCTCCTCCAATAATTCTACCTGACCCACAAGTTCAAAGACTTGAAAATTTCAAGGTTACTCAAGACCTATTGGCTAGCAAACATCAAGATGGAAGGTTTGTGTGTGCACATGTCTTGGAGATGAAGTCACACATTGATAGACTGGGAATGTTGGGTGTCGTTGTTTCAAGGAAGTTGGCTGTTGACTTGGTTCTTCAATCACTTCCTAAGTCATATAGCGGGTTCTTTAAGGACTACTATATGGGAGATAACGACATGAACCTTATTGATCTAACCTATTTGCTAATGGCTGCTGAATCGGAAATGATTTGGCGCACTGGTCAAGAAAATTTGATTGGAAGATCTACCTCCCAAACTTCCATGGACATTGACAATGGAAACATTGGAAGTCTAGAAAAGTCTTCTATTCCCAATGGAAAGGGATCGACCATGGTCAAGCCGTTTGACCAAATGGTAAACACAAAGGCTAAGTCTGAGATTGTCCTATGTACCATTCCGAAAGAGTCTGTTTGCTTCTATTGCCAAGAGAAGGGGCATTGGTTGTAAAGCTGCCGTAGGTACCTTAAGGACCACAAGGATGGTAAAGTCAAAATGTTTGACTCTGCTTCAGGTAAGTCCACTATCTAACTCTATTAAGTTCCTATCTGGAGATTCTTAATACATGATGTGATAAGATTACATTTTGATGTTTTGTAGGATCGAATAATAGAAAGGAAGCTTAAAGAAAAAGCAGGCTGAGTCTGATCGCGAAGAAATGGATTTCGATCGCATGGTTCGATGATCAGATTTTTGAGCTGCTACTTAGGAGTTATGATAGATTGCTTAGAAATATTTAGTAACATAGTTTTCATTTGTAATTGCATTGTAAGGACAAGTTTTCCGCAATTTTTATAAGTAAAGAAAAATTTTAATTTTTGTCTTATTTTATATTTATCCTTACAATGGCATTTGTGAAAATTGATGTTTGTATGTATCTATTCTTTAGCAATATGGATTTGATTCTTTCGTTTGTGGTAGTGTCTAAATTTACCAAATAAGGAAAGATTCTCATCACCAAGTTTCAAATGGACAGAAACTTGGAATCATGCAACTTGTATTGTATGATGAATGAGAACCTTCATCTTTAGGAAATTAGGACTAACTCCTTGTTCACATGTATATGTGAGTCAAGTAGAAGGACTAAGGAATCTAGTACACATCATTGTGCACTGGTCAGGTCCACCACAAAGAGCAATAAGACTATTCGTTATGATTTACTAAAAGTTTAGTAAATATGGTTATGCTTACAAGATTAGGTGTAATTTTGAATCATTGAAAAAGTTTCAATGTATAGCAGAACGAATAAGAAGAATCAATTAGGCAGAAAGATAGAAGTTTCTCCATTCTTGAAAGGAAAGGAGAGTACTTTAGTATCGTGATTTATGATCATCTTAATGATTATGAAAACCATATCACAATTGATCCTCTAAGGACACCTTAGTACATTTGCATGCCTAAGAAGAGGTATCGGGAATTGTTGAAATGGTTAAATCAATTAAGGAGAGTCATACTTCGTTCCAAAATCGATTCTTAGAGTCATTCTCCAAGATTATAACTTGAGTGACATATCTTAAGTAGGTTTATAACACATTTGTAATTGGTAGTTGTGATGTCTTGGATAAGACAAAGACCAACTAAGACCGATTATATGAAGTGTCATTGTTGATAATAATCCACACTAACTCATGAATATTTGTTTGTCAAGGAATATTGCTTGACAAGAGAATCTTATATGTCAAGAAGTCAGTGGGAGTCTTAAAGATCTTGAAAAGTTTCAAGAACTAATCAAGAATAAACCTGTTATTAATCACTAGCACAGGACTTAAAGTTTGTAACCTATCATGTTGACATATTCTTGTTTCTGTGCCCATTCCAGTTAAAGTTGACTATGCATGTGAGTTCTATGAGTTCTCAATTGTTTGCATAAGGCAAAGCACCTAGATCGGTGAAAGTTCATTGATCGGTAAGGGTGATCTGCTCAACAACTTGGAAGACATGGTAGGCCCTTGTGCTGCCAAGTGGCAAGAAATTTAGATTGAACAAGTTCAGTCCATATGAGTTTGAATTTGTCATAGACCTTGTCTTATGATAATGACAGACTCACATGGATAGGAACACATACACCATAAAATCTAAGTGTCATAAGGTTTCTCCCCAATTCATGAAAATGATTGTGAGGAAACACTTTCACTAAGTAGATTTTAAGGAGATAGCAGTTGTGGTAATTGCGTTCTTAAAATTCGATTATGATTACGGCATCCCTTTTCATAGTTCGAATTGTGAGAAATGACAAATAGTTTGAACATTCGGGACTTATTGTTGTAAGTTCTGAAATAGTTTAGACACACATATGAGCTTTCTTATAAAAGGTGTATAAGCTTAGATAAAGACTTATCGAAGCATCTCGTATCAGAAATCTGAACTTTGGTAAGAAAGTCAATAAGCATTGTTTTCTAGAAGTCCAGCTGATTTCTGGGTACATGTCAAAGCTAGTGTGAGCATAAGTGTTATGCTATTAAAGAAATAATTGTTATGTTAGTGGGAGCATAATCAATTATGGTAAGTGTTGCAAGTTAGCAATGTTAATTATAGAAAACAAAAGTTTCAATTCACAAAGTTGCAGAGTTTGAAAAATTGTTTTGCTATAATTAAGGGAGAGGAACTCATACTTCCTTTCAAATCTAAAAGCTTAGATTGTGAGATTTTAATAAAATTTAGTCAATGATATATATGAATGTTATGTTGGAATAGTTCAACATAAGGAAATTCTATATATAAGGAAATATTATAGCAAGAGAATGGTAAAGTATTATGTCTATATTTAACATCTAATACCTATTAATAGGTTATAAAGGTCATTAATGACTTTTTTTTTAATTTGGAAATGTAAGGGATTTAACGAAAACAAAACAAAATAAAAAAAACAAGATAAAATAGTTTTTAATAATTTTTCCTTATATAAAACATGTGAAATTCTCAAAATAACTTTCCCTTGCTACCCATGCACCCTCTGCCACCACCATTTCCATTGGGGTTGAGTTTGTCGGCGTCTATAGGGTGGTAACAATGTTGTATGTCGAAAAAAGATGGGTGAAGAAAAAAAGCAGTATTGAAAGTGCTGCTCTATTTGGAAGAGGATTTCAAGGTGAGGTATATGATAAGTAACAACAATAATGATAATCCATAAGATACACATATCGATTAATATGTATGGAATTTGTATTTCTTTTTTGTAAAACCAATTAATTCTAATATCAAAGATCTTCAAAATCAAATTAATAAAGAATACATTATTTGAGAGAGAGAGAGAGAGAGAGAGAGAGAGAGAGAGAGAGAGAGAGAGAGAGAGAGAGAGAGAGAGAGAGAGAGAGAGAGAGAGAGAGAGAGAGAGAGAGAGAAAGAGAGAGAGAGAGAGAGAGAGAGAGAGAGAGAGAGAGGCCATTTTCTATAAAATGAAAGAAAAATGTATAATAGAGTTATTTCATTTTTTAGAGGGCAAAATATGCAATGAAACATATTGAAAAGGACTAAATTCCGAGTTTGAAACTTTAGGGGGTCAAACCACATAAATAACAAATTATAGGGACCATTTTTGCAGTTTTATCAATTTGATAACTTTAGAGACTCAAACCACAAAAAATAACAGATAACAAGGACTATTTTTTTAAGTTTTGTCTAAAAACAACATATTAAAAGGATTTCTCGTTGAAAAAATTAATACAAATATTATCTAGCTACTTGCACTTAGCTCATTGGATAAAAACTTCTTTAAGACCGCCTACAGTTTTTTTAATTTGAATTTTAGCTTTGAAACAAATAAATAATCGTAAACTACACGTATTTATTTGTAAATAAGAAAAGTAGGCCACCAAAGTCCCCCTCACAAGCGTATTTATTTTCAATTTTCTAGTTTCCTAAATGTCATATAAATTCCCTTCTGAAACTCTTTGAATCAAATCTCCCAAAACCAATGGCTTCAAACCGGTTTGACTTTGAGGCATTTGGTCTAGCCCTGGTTATGCTATGTGGTGTAGCCATGGCTCAATCAGGGTGCACCACTGCACTAGTGAGCTTGAGCCCATGTCTTAACTATGTCTCTGGAAATTCATCAACTCCATCATTGTCTTGTTGCTCTCAGTTAGCCAACGTGGTTCAGTCACAGCCACAATGCCTTTGCCCGTTCACTGGCAATGGTGCTGGCTCACCATCGGGTTTGAACATCAACCAAACTTTGGCTCTAGCACTACCTGGTGCATGCAATATCCAGACTCCTCCTGTTAGCCGGTGTAATGGTACGTATGTCATACTTTCTCATCTTCAACCTCTCTGATCCCTTTTTAGGTACAAACAACAATTTAGTTTTCATTCGACACAAAAACTACATATAACTCATTTTTAATTTTAACATATTAAAGATTGCGTTATGTAACTTAACTATTTGTATTAGACGGTGCTAGTGGACCCACAAGTTCTACGCCATCAAATACTCCTTCGGGTAAATCATTCAAGAACTCATATATATACTTTCTAACACCATTTGTTATCCTTTAATTTTTAATCATAAAAACACTTTCTTCAAACTTTTTCTTGTATTTTCTTATGGTCCGACATGAATACTTCAGGTAGCGGATCAAAGACGACTCCAGGAACAAGTGCAGGCACATCCAATGAAGCTATGAAAAATTTACCAGTTTTTGTAACTTTTGTTGTGTTCTTCATGGCTGCATATTTTTCGTACCCTGTGGCTTAATTGCTTTTGAGTTTTATAGTCATCTATTTTATTGTGTGTGGTATATGTATCTGTAACGTTTATTATCAAAATAATTATCTAAGTCACTTGTAGTTGTACTATATATATGTTTCTCTCAGTTTATGTTATACCTCTCATTCTCTATTTTCTTTAATTTTTGTGCTACATGAGCATCAAATCATTCACTACATTTTCCGCTAAATCTTTCATGCTATGTTATATTTTTTTTTCCACATTTTTTTTACCATTTTTATACAAATAATAAATTCTAGTATACAACAAAAAGATATATAGCATTAATAATAATTCAAAATTTTCGTTAACTTAAAAAAAATCATAAAAATTTAAGGAAGAATTTTATATATATATTCTTATTAAACATCAAAATAACATATTTGTCCAACTTAATTTCTAAATATTATATTTATCGTTCATAAAATTTTAAAATATCGTATATGTCATTCTTAAACATCAAAATATCATGTATATCCTTAAATATCAAAATATCATATATGTCTTTTTTAAACATCAAAATGGTAATATCTAAATATCCTCCATCTACAACATAACAATATTCAACAACAACAAAAATTAAGCAATCGATACACAAATTTCATGGAGATGGCTGAAGATGAAACGTTTTGTTTGTCAAGAAAACGACATTCCAACAATTTATAAGTAGACGTTCAATTATTATAAACGTAATTTAAAGATATAAACTATTAAAACTTGTTTAAAAAATATCTGGGAAATATAATATTTTGAAGGTTTATAAAGGGTAAATATGATATTAATAAATTAAATTGGGCAAATATAAAATTTTCATGTTTAAGAAGAGCATATATATTAAATTCTCCCAAAATTTAAAGATATTACTTTACAAACACAAATCTCAAAATTAATCAAGAAACAAAATACATATAACTAGTTTATGTTCCACAAAGTATGAAGGAAGGTGGTTGTTCGTTTCTTTCTTATGCATTTCCCAAGGATTATTATATTAGTATTGTTGTAGATCAGTTTCTAGTTCTTTAAGTCCGGGTTGAATATCAGTTTCATCAAAGCTACAAAATGTTTACTGATATGTGCATAATTAATCATATGTTTAACATATATTTCTATTCATTTTTGGCTAATTATATGCATAATATGGACAAAAGGTACTTAATAATGCTTATATTGTGTTTTCAGTCCAAAAGACATGCTTGGAAGCAGAAGGAAAAAGGAGAAGCAATTAGAGACCAAAGAATGAAGGAAAAGGGAAAACTACACACTTACTCGGCGAGTCCACGCACGTACTCGGCGAGTTCATTAGAATGTTCCCGAAAGAAAAGTCAAGATTCCTTGCCGAACACGGATTTCACACTAGTACTCGGCGAGTCCATGACCTACTCGCCGAGTAGCCCCTGTTTTGTGATAATTATAAATAGCGGGTCTTAATCCGATGGAAGGGCTGCTGGAACCTTTGGGGAGAAGCAAGCTGCGATTGAAGAGCCAGAAGAACCCTAGAGAACGAAGATACAACCTAGAATCCAATTCCGAAGAAGATTTGAGGCACATTCTCATCATTCTACTTAATCTATTGTTTCTCAATTATGGTTAGACAATTAGAATTCGTTTTATTGCTGTTAATTACCTCAATCATGAGCTAAAACTCTTAAACTTCTGTTTGGGGATACAAAATTGATATTATGGTTTGATTTTATGGTAGGATTAATTTAATATTGGTGATTTTGTTGATTCTAGCTTGTTAAAGAACCTTATGTGTGAATGATAACTAATTTTCTGTTAATAGGAAGATAATTGAATAGTATGAACATCTTTTAATTATCAACCCCATATGTTTATGTGACCACTTTATCATATGTCTAGGACTAACGAACGTGAAGCTAGAATTTATAAGAAAAATTAGGTAAATTCATATGTGAGCTTGTTTGATGACCATCAGCAAGAGGTTAACTAAAGGACCAATTTAGTTAGCTATTACAAGTCTAAATTAACCCGAATAAATAATCTAGTGAATTAAATTAAATTAGACAACTGATCACTGTTTGAGTTAGTTTGTTTTCTAAGGATTATCGTAGCGAACGCAAGGCTAATCACTTGAATCGGTAGCCAATAGAAGAATTAATCCATTGCACTATTACCATAATATCAACCATAGGATCAATTGAGTTGAACTAAACAGAAGTCCCTTTTATTATTGAATTCAGTTAAATCTTTGTTTTTCTAGTTCTTAGGTCAAGTAGTATTAGTAAGTTTCTAGTCTTGTAAAACTAGAGAAAACCCATATTTACTATTTAATTTAGATAAAATTAGTCTTTAGTTTTAATTTACCGTTCCCTGAGTTCGACACTCTACTTACCTAACTATATCACTAAAAGACAGGTTCACTGCCTTTGTGTGCTTAATTTATAACTCAAAAGTTGGATTAAAACCAGTGTATTTTACACACATCAAGTTTTTGGCGCCGTTGCCGGGGAACGGTTCTAAATTAGCACTAATTTCTATTTTTATCGATCATTTGTGTGAGATTTATCTTACACAAAGTTAATTCTGAGGTAATTTAGTAGTTAGTATAAGTTTTGATCAATCCCTGTTTTAATAAATTAAGTAGAAAATTTTTCTGTTTTTACCTTGAACTCGCCGAGTGCACTCGACGAAACTCGGCGAGTCCATCACTGTTCACAGTTTTAGCTTTTATTTCATTTTTGTTCTTTTTACGTGTTTTTCTTGTTTAATTTGCAGTTGTTTCATGCCCCGAGGATCTGATACACCTTTGATCCCTCCTCTAGACGACCCGGAATCCGCCCTAAGGAAGAACAAAGGAAAATCCGTTGGAGAATCCGCTTCTTCAAGGAATTCGCCACTAAAGAACCTAAAGTCCGTTTTCAGCAAGAAGAAGAGCAGCAAATCAGGAGCATCCAGCGCCTCTTTGACAATCGAAGACCCTAAAAAAGAAGACGCCGAGCACGAGACCGAGGAAGAAGAAGACCCTACATTCGGTCACATTTCCGATTCCGACGACGAATTAGCTATTCTCATGGCTAACATTAATGAAGTCCCCATGGGGGAATGGAAGAAGAGGATACGCGATGATACTGGACCGGGACTTGTGCAACCCGCAATCCCCGCTACTGCTACTTTTGAGCTCAAGGGTCACATCCTGGCTCTACTTAAGGAGATCCCCTTCACAGGCAAAGACCACGAAGACGCTTATAAACACTTGGACGAAGTCAATGATGTAGCTGATTATTTCAATGTTCCAAATGTGCCTCGGGAAACTCAGCTACTTCGCATGCTTCCGGTTACTTTGAAGGGTGCTGCCAAGGATTGGCTCAAGTCATTGCCCCCAGGATCTATCACTACATGGGCCCAAATGAAAGAAGAGTTCATTGATCAATTCTGCCCGCCATCCAAGATATCCAAGCTAAAGAAAGCCATAGCTAACTTTGAACAACAAGCTGGAGAATCACTATATGAAGCGTGGGAGAGGTACAAGAGCCTGCTAAGGAATTGCCCACATCATGACCTCAATAGTCAACAAGAAGTCTCCATCTTCTATGATGGAGTAAATGTTACCACTAGGCAATTACTTGACTCGCAAGGTCCACTCACGAAAAAGGCACCTCCAGTGATAAAGCAACTAATTGAAGAATTCTCTAAGCATTCTAGAGAATACCACAATCCAAGAAATGATGTGACGAGGGGGGCCGCCTATGCAGCTTCAGAAGACTTGTCAGCAGTTATGGCTATGCTAAAAACCATGGATAGGAGGATGGATAAAATGGACCAAACGATACATGCTATTCGGGTGGGTTGCGAAAATTGCAATGGGCCTCACCTTACTAGAGACTGCGATTTGGATGAGAATGGCAACAAAAAGGTGCAAGTTTGTTACTCAAGTGGGGACCGATATGATGAAGATTGGCGTAGACCAAAGAAAGAGTGGCTCCCTTATGACGAGTACAAGAAGGCTAAGGAGGAGAAGTTCAAGCAAAAGGGAAGGGGTTTTTACCAAAAGGAGGAGCCATCACAAGAAAGAAAACCAAGTTTGGAAGAAATGCTTACCAAATTTGTAGCTGCTTCAGAAAAAAGACATAGTGATCATGATGATGCAATTCAAGAAACAAGGACCATGCTTAGAAACCAACAAGCATCTATCCACAACATAGAAACACAGCTAGGGCAACTTGCTCAATAAATAAACCAAAGATCACCGGGCGAACTTCCTAGCAAAACCGAAAACAACCCACGAGGCGCGCACATAAACATAGTCACAACAAGAAGTGGGAAAATAATCACTCCTCTGGCCCCTATTCAGAATGAAGCACCCAAAGAATCACAGAAGGAGGAAGCAGAAAATCAAGCAGAAAATCAAAATCTTCAATCTGACAGCTCTACTCGCCGAGTACAGAATAGGGACTCGGCGAGTCCACTGCCAAATCCGAACAATCAGACCCCTGAAAAGTTTTACCAGCCGCCATTGCCATACCCAGCCCGAGCTAAGAAAGCGAAGCAGGAAGAGGAGTACCAGAAGTTTCTAGATCATATAAAGGCTCTTCAAATCAACATACCCTTCATCGAGGCTGTCGCACAAATGCCCAAATATGCAAAGTTCCTTAAGGAACTTCTCACTAATAGAAGGAAGATGGAGGAAGTGAAGAAGGTAGTCCTCAATGAGAATTGCTCAGCCGCCATGCTCAACAAATTACCAAAGAAGAAGGGTGACCCGGGGAGCTTAACTTTACCTTGCCAATTTGGCAATTTAGCTACCACTCATGCCTTGGCTGATTCAGGAGCAAGTGTGAATTTAATGCCTTATTCATTCTTCAAGAAGCTGGATCTCCCGGAACCAAGACCAATTCGTATGGCGATTCATTTAGCTAACAAGACAATCACTTTCCCAAGAGGAATATGTGAAGACTTAGTGGTCAAAGTGGACAAGTTTGTCTTTCCCGCTGATTTCATAATTCTAGACATGGAGGCGGATCCTCAAGTCCCAATCATCCTTGGAAGACCCTTCCTCAACACGGCAAGTGCTATAGTAGACATGAGGGACTCGAAGCTCACTTTGCGGGTAGGAGAAGATTCAGTCACATTTGGGGTTGATCAAGCTATGAAGTATGCACGGAATAGTGACGACACGGCATTCTCAATTGACATGCTTGATGAATTATTGGAGGAATGGATAAGTGAAGATTCCAGCAAATTCACAATTTCTGATGAAGAATTTGATGCAGAAAAAGACTTAATGGACATCGAGAGGCTGCTGGAAGAAGCTGAGTTTGAAGAGTTGATGAGGCAATCTGACACTTCAACTCGCCGAGTAGGGCCGATCTACTCGCCGAGCCCAAGCGAAAAAAAAACAGAATTCGTAAAGTCAGCTACCAACTCGCCGAGTCCCTTACCTACACTCGGCGAGTGCAACAAACAGAACCCAAAAACTGAGCTCAAAAAGTTACCAGAACATTTGGAGTATGCCTTCCTTGAAGATGGCCATCAAAAGTCAGTCATTATAGCCTCTGACCTTTCCAATTTTGAAAAGGAAGAACTAGTGCAAGTTTTGAAGAAGCGAAAACGGGCCATAGCATGGAGCATTACCGACATCAAGGGAATAAGTCCCTCTTATTGTTCACACAAGATTAACCTGGAAGAGGGAGCAAATCCGGTTGTGCAGCACCAAAGAAGACTAAACCCAAATATGCAAGAGGTGGTCAAGAAAGAAGTGGTCAAGCTTTTAGATGCGGGGATTATATATTCCATTTCCGACAGCCCGTGGGTGAGTCCGGTTCAAGTGGTGCCCAAGAAAGGAGGGACGACGGTCATAACCAACGAAAAGAATGAGCTTATTCCGACACGAACGGTAACCGGTTGGAGAGTGTGCATCGATTATCGAAAACTAAACGATGCCACTCGTAAAGACCATTTCCCCTTACCCTTTATTGATCAAATGTTAGAAAGATTATCGGGCCATAGTTATTATTGCTTCCTAGACGGATTTTCGGGTTATTTCCAAATACCCATAGACCCATTGGACCAAGAAAAGACCACATTCACTTGCCCAAGTGGGACTTTTGCTTATCGACGCATGCCCTTTGGGCTATGCAATGCACCCGCGACATTTCAAAGGTGCATGACAGCCATATTCCACGACATGGTGGAAAAATTCATGGAAGTCTTTATGGACGATTTTTCTGTTTTTGGATCTTCCTTCCATGATTGTCTCACAAATCTTGACCTAATGCTTGCTAGGTGTGAAAAGACCGACTTAGTCCTTAATTGGGAAAAATGTCACTTTATGGTTAAGGAGGGTATAGTTTTGGGCCACAAGGTTTCCAAATCGGGAATTGAAGTGGATCGGGCAAAGATTGACACCATTGCCAAATTACCTCCACCAACTAATGTGAAGGGTATTAGAAGTTTTCTAGGACACGCGGGTTTTTACCGGCGTTTTATCAAAGATTTTTCTAAAATAACTAGACCTCTAACACAATTACTCCTAAAAGATGCACCATTTAATTTTACTAAAGAGTGTTTAGAGGCATTTGAATTTTTAAAGGAAAAATTGACTAATGTCCCGATCATTGTTGCACCAAATTGGAATTTACCATTTGAAATAATGTGTGATGCTAGTGATTTTGCATTAGGAGATGTCCTTGGTCAAAGGGTTGATAAGCACTTCCAACCCATATATTATGCTAGCAAGACTTTAAATCCAGCCCAAGAAAACTACACCACCACGGAAAAGGAATTATTAGCTGTGGTGTACGCTTTTGATAAATTCAGCCCTTATTTAGTTTTATCTAAAACAACTGTTTTTACTGACCACTCTGCTATCAAGTATTTGTTTGCCAAACAGGATGCCAAGCCAAGATTGATACGATGGGTTCTACTTCTTCAAGAGTTTGACATAGAGATACGCGACAAAAAGGGAATGGAGAATGTAGCAGCTGACCACTTGTCAAGGCTTGAAAACCCGCGATTGCAAGAAGATAGAGTTGGAGATGATTTTCCGGACGAGTATATTATGGTGACTGTGGGAGAAGAACCATGGTTTGCAAATATAGCTAATTACTTAGCTAGCAATTACCTCCCAAAAGATCTCACAAGTCAACAAAAGAAGAAATTCTTTTCCGAGATAAAGTATTACTTTTGGGATGAACCATATCTTTTCCGAAGCTGCGCGGATGGAATCATACGAAGATGCGTGTTCGGGAATGAAAGCTGGAAAATATTGGAGCAATGTCATAGCGGGCCCACGGGTGGACATCATGGAGCACATTACACTGCTAAGAAGATCTTTGACACTGGGTTTTACTGGCCCACGATTTTTAAAGATGCAACCCAATTTGTCAAAGAATGTGATGCATGTCAAAGAGCTGGAAACATTTCATCTCGGAATGAAATGCCACAACATAGTATCCAAGTGTGCGAAGTATTTGATGTGTGGGGGATCGATTTCATGGGACCATTTCCCATATCCAAAGGCAACAAATACATATTGGTGGCGGTGGATTATGTATCCAAGTGGGCGGAAGCACAAGCTTTGCCAACTAATGACGGTCGGGTAGTGGTGAGGTTTTTAAAGAAGTTATTTTCAAGATTTGGGGTCCCGAAAGCTCTCATAAGTGACCGAGGCACTCATTTTGCCAATGATCAACTAGAGAAGGTGCTAAGTAAATATGGGGTAACCCATAAATTTTCAACATCCTACCATCCACAAACTAGTGGACAAACCGAAGTGACAAATCGAGCTTTAAAGAGAATCTTGGAGAAATCGGTGGGGAGCAATCGAAAAGAATGGTCGGATAAGCTAGACGATGCACTTTGGGCCTTCCGTACAGCTTTCAAAACCTCTATTGGTACTACACCATATAGGTTAGTTTATGGAAAGCAATGTCATTTACCGGTGGAGATAGAGCATAAAGCTTTTTGGGCTTTAAAGATGTGCAACTTCAACATGGAGGAGCTCAAGAACAACCGGTTAATGCAAATGAATGCTCTTGAGGAACTTAGAAATGATGCATACACTAGTTCTTTGATCTATAAAGAGAAAACTAAGAATTGGCATGACAGGAGGATCAAGGAAAATAAAGAATTTCATGAAGGGCAAAAGGTGTTGCTCTTTAATTCAAGGTTAAAACTCTTCTCGGGCAAACTCAAGTCAAGATGGGATGGTCCTTTTCTGGTGAAGAAGGTGTTTCCACATGGTGCTATAGAGCTATTGTCAAAAGATGGCACCCCGTTCAAGGTCAATGGACATAGAGTCAAAAAGTATGAAGAAGGAGTTCCAAGGAATGACGGCATGGAAGAGTTGATGTTGCTGGAAGGGATTGCAGCCACGTAGAATGGGAGGAGTCCAGCTAATGACTCCTTCAAAAGAAGCGCTTCCGGGAGGCAACCCGAGTTTAGAGTACCATGTCCAGACGAGGTCAGTCTTCAAGAGGGGGAAGCCAAGGGGACATCCCGTGGCTCTCGTTCCGCCAAATCACATCTAAATCGTCTCAAGCCCGTGCCAAAAACAAGTTAGAGGCTTTAAAACAGAAAGAGATTCATTTACCCAATGCAGTGGATTGGGATTGGATGGGGAAAGTTGGTTTGAAAGAAGAGCTAACACCATATTTGGTGAAAGAATGTAATTTGGGGGATTCAACCATCATATGTGATGGTTGGTTACAGCTTTTCAAAATTCAAGAACCAGTCTACGCTGAATTATGTTGGGAGTTTTTTGCTACCATCTCATTCCGAGGTGGTAGTGAGTACTACAATCCCAATGTAGTTTCCTTTTCTCTTGGTGGGGAGCTGCGACAATGCAGCATGGCTGAATTTTCATGGAGGCTTGGAATCTATGAGCAAAGCACTATGTTGAATGAAGATTTTGAAGTCTTTTTAGAGAATTGCCACAAAGATCTCCCCGAGGGAGTGGTTGCTTCTACCTGGTGGAATACTATTGCTAACCGGGTGTACATCCCGTCTACCGCACAGGAGGGTCACATACGTTCACCGATCCACCGTCTCATTCATCGGTTCATTGCCAGCACGATTAATATGCGAAAGGACTGGGACAAGGTCCCGACCCTTGACATCTTTTATCTTTGGAGTATTATTACTCCCGATGTTTTCTGCAATCTCCCCTATCGCATAGCCAAGTATCTTGTTGAAGGGGCTGTTAAGGAGAAGATGAACTCCAAGATTAATGGAGGGATGTTTGTGACGAGGCTTGCAAGGTCATTTGGGGTATTAGATTTGCAAGAGTCAAGGGCGCTGACGGTCATTTATCCCCCTCCGTTCAACACCGCATTATATAGGAGGGCAAGGATTGTGGAAAAATTTGGTGATTCTTTTTCTATTCCTCATGCGGATGAGCCGGTTAACCCCGAGGAGCCGGGAAGGCGAGTGAGGCAAAGAAGTGAGCGGGTACGGGAAGACCCACCGGTTATTCTGGTGGAAGAAGAGAACGATGGATGGAATCAACTTGAGTACCGGCGCTACTTGGATGATATTGGAAGAGGAGTTAACTATAACAATCAATCATTTGACTATCTCTTCCAACAAATGAACATCGCACCGAGACCTGGACCCGGCTACCCCCACATCATGAGTTGGGAAGAAAGGATGAGGAAAGGCAATGAAGGAGGAGGAAGTGGAGCTGGAGGAGCCGACGTAGATGATGAAGAATGAAGAATGTTTCTTTTGTGTTTTTAATTTATTTTCGTGATGTTTGATTTGGACAACTTGTTAAACTTGGATGATTTTATTTCTCGTTAGGACTTTTGGTTGCTTTCAATTTTGTCTGTTTTTTTTTCAGGATTGGAAGGTTAGGATGCATTTAGAAGTCTTATGGGTCAAGGTTCAAGTAAAGAATGTTCAATTGGGAGTGCGAAGTCTTTTCCATTAAGTTCGAGTCCGTTAGAGTTGGGAGTGTAGAGTGCTTTATTACTGAAGTAATTAGAAAAAGAGTCACTGAATACCCCAATCCAGCACTTCAGTCGAATGGAAAACTCAACGCCTACTCGCCGAGTGCACATACCCTACTCGGCGAGTGCATGGACAAATTCACGACTTCTCTGCCAGTTAGCAACATACTCGCCGAGTACACGACTTACTCGCCGAGTCCATCATCATTTTTCGGATTCCAGAGTTGTTTTGGGCACGTTCATTGCAGTTTTATCCAACTCTTTCATAGAGGATCATTGCTGAAGGTTTCTAGGAGCTGTATCCTACATCTTTGAGTCATTTGCAAGTCTACCACACGCGACATGACACCCAAGACATGGATGAGCTGTTCCCATGTTTAAAGTCATTCAAAGATGAAGCTAAATTGAAGATGATCAGCCTCGCCACTACTATCCCAGGGGAGTTTGTTCCAATTCCCTCTTTATTTTTATGTTTCTTATTCATGCCTAATATGCAATGGGGACATTGCATAAATTAAGTGTGGGGTAGGGGGTTGGTTACATTTAGTTAAAATTTAGATTAATTTTAAAATTTTGCATAAAATTGCTAGGGCTAATTTAGATATTTTGGTAAAAACAATTAGGGATCATGCTAGTATTATATTTGATGATTCCATGAGGACCCAAATGTTTAGTTGAGCCTATACGTTATAGTGCATTTGTGGCTCCCTTATTCTAGTGAAATCATGAGACAAAAACACAACCTCGCTTAGCCCGAAGGATGCAATATGTTTAGCATCGTGTACTTGAAATGTATCCAGGAAAATTGTTATCATTAATCAATAAAGGTTGAAGTTGAGTGCCCTTGCTTAAGCATGTAGGTACTGAGTGAAAAAAAAGTGAGTTACATGAAAAAAAAAAGAGAATTACAAAAGAAAAGTTTGAAGAATTTTTGGAGCATCAAAGTCAAATATGAAATTAGAAGATCAAAAATTCCAAGAAATTCAAAAAGTTGAAGATACCAAAAACCAAACAACAAAGTGGTGAATTCAAAGAGATCAAAGATCAAATGCCAAAGAAATGAAGAATTCCAAAGAGCTCCAATGTGGTATCATACATTGTAATTATCTAGATTATGTATGCTTGGGTTACTCAACCAAAAACACCTTGAGGTTAAGAGGTTTTCTGAGGATGGATTCGGAGGGATGCATAAAATGAGCATAGTTCGGGGTGAGTGGGCGAATGTTTATGAGGATTGTGAGTATTTAGAGTATGGGGGGTTATTAGGAATTTTAGACACAAATGTGCGCGTTGCGGTCTTGGCATAATGGCTGGGTTCGACGTGAGTTGTCCTATGTGATTCTAATGTGTTAAAATTCAGTTTTGCTTGGGGGCAAGCAAAAGTCAAGTGTGGGGTATTTTGATATGTGCATAATTAATCATATGTTTAACATATATTTCTATTCATTTTTGGCTAATTATATGCATAATATGGACAAAAGGTACTTAATAATGCTTATATTGTGTTTTCAGTCCAAAAGACATGCTTGGAAGCAGAAGGAAAAAGGAGAAGCAATTAGAGACCAAAGAATGAAGGAAAAGGGAAAACTACACACTTACTCGGCGAGTCCACGCACGTACTCAGCGAGTTCATTAGAATGTTCCCGAAAGAAAAGTCAAGATTCCTTGCCGAACACGGATTTCACACTAGTACTCGGCGAGTCCACGACCTACTCGCCGAGTAGCCCCTGTTTTGTGATAATTATAAATAGCGGGTCTTAATCCGATGGAAGGGCTGCTGGAACCTTTGGGGAGAAGCAAGCTGCGATTGAAGAGCCAGAAGAACCCTAGAGAACGAAGATACAACCTAGAATCCAATTCCGAAGAAGATTTGAGGCACATTCTCATCATTCTACTTAATCTATTGTTTCTCAATTATGGTTAGACAATTAGAATTCGTTTTATTGCTGTTAATTACCTCAATCATGAGCTAAAACTCTTAACTTCTGTTTGGGGATACAAAATTGATATTATGGTAGGATTAATTTAATATTGGTGATTTTGTTGATTCTAGCTTGTTAAAGAACCTTATGTGTGAATGATAACTAATTTTCTGTTAATAGGAAGATAATTGAATAGTATGAACATCTTTTAATTATCAACCCCATATGTTTATGTGACCACTTTATCATATGTCTAGGACTAACGAACGTGAAGCTAGAATTAATAAGAAAAATTAGGTAAATTCATGTGTGAGCTTGTTTGATGACCATCAGCAAGAGGTTAACTAAAGGACCAATTTAGTTAGCTATTACAAGTCTAAATTAACCCGAATAAATAATCTAGTGAATTAAATTAAATTAGACAACTGATCACTGTTTGAGTTAGTTTGTTTTCTAAGGATTATCGTAGCGAACGCAAGGCTAATCACTTGAATCGGTAGCCAATAGAAGAATTAATCCATTGCATTATTACCATAATATCAACCATATGATCAATTGAGTTGAACTAAACAGAAGTCCCTTTTATTATTGAATTCAGTTAAATCTTTGTTTTTCTAGTTCTTAGCTCAAGTAGTATTAGTAAGTTTCTAGTCTTGTAAAACTAGAGAAAACCCATATTTACTATTTAATTTAGATAAAATTAGTCTTTAGTTTTAATTTACCGTTCCCTGAGTTCGACACTCTACTTACCTAACTATACCACTAAAAGACAGGTTCACTGCCTTTGTGTGCTTAATTTATAACTCAAAAGTTGGATTAAAACCAGTGCATTTTACACACATCATTTACATTCGTCTTCTAAAATCATATTATGTAATATTATGAATGCATACAAACGTTTCTATATTTTTTTTTGAGAGACCATGCTCATGTCAAGTAGTCAACTATGTGTAATCTTAAGGACATCAAATGTCATTTCAACATCCTTCTTTGTTGATTCTCGTGTTGCCTTAAACATACTTAATTTTTCATCTTGTACATATAATATATATATATATATATATATATATATATATATATATATATATTGTTTAAGATTGTCTCTCCAAAAGAGCTTGTAGAGAAGGGAGACTCCAACATTTATAGAGACATAAAAAACTGTGTTGCACCAATGTAAGATACAGTAACACTCCCCTCAGAGACACAAACTTGATGATGTCACCCAAGGATGAGTTAAGCCACGAGGGTGCGGACGCCTGATACCATTTAAGATATATGTAGAGTCTAAGATTGTCTCTCCAAAAGAGCCCATAGAGATAGAAGAAGACTCCAAGATATATAGAAACATAAAAGACAATGTCATGCCAATAGATACACTAACAATGCACATGAATGATTTAACAAATATAACACATACATGAATAAACATCAAGTATAATAAGTGGTGCACAAATAAAACCATGCGAACAAATTTGAATACTAATTAATTTTTGTAGGATATTTCGATACTGCACCCCGATCATTATCTTATAGAACATAAAACAATATAAAATAAAACTTGATATGAATTATAACAAATCGGATTATAGGAAAATATCAAAATAGTGTGACGAGAACATTTTATGGAATATAGTTGATTTTTGCCATTATTATGATATCTTGAGTCGTCGAATAAAACCTAATGTATTGTTTACTTACCCTTTCTATCTTTCTCCCCGTCTTAATATAAAGAATTTTGGACAAAATTGCAAAACTGGTCCTTGTGGTTTATCATTTTTTTGTTTGAGTCCCTACATTTTTAAGTCAAAAATTTATTTTTTTCCAACAGTTTCATTGAGGATTTCCAAAACTGAAAATACTACCTTGCCATGTCAGCCCACATAAACATCCGTCCAGCTTGGCGCCATGGGGCATATGTTACGCTTAACTTTAATCAGTTGAACTCTTATTATGATTAATTTGAAATGCACATGCAAACACATCATAATCAATATACTAGAATAATGTCCATTCATGGTCTTCGCCATTGGTATCTAGGATGACCTCCTTGTGTAGTTTTCACTCCTTGTAAGCATTGTAAGAATAATAAAAGTCTTATGATTCAAATTTGGTCTTTGTGGTATATATTTTGAACAAACTTTAAACATTGAGTCTAGAGTGAACCGAATTAGGTATTATAATTAGGGCTGTAAACGAACTGAACCTTCAGCGAACTGTTCATGAACTGTTCGACGGGAAGTTCGCTTATGTTCGTTTATTTAATAAATGAACGAACATGAACACAAATTCTCGTTCGTTTAGTTAAACGAACGAACATGAACAATGGTCTCGTTCGTTCAATTGTGTTCGTGAACGTTCATTTATGTTGTTCGTTTACATTTGTTTAAGTTCGTTCATATTGTTTAATTGTATTTGATTAAATTACTATATTATATGTTCATTTATGTTCAAATTATGTTTATTTATCTTTGTTCATTTATGTTCATTCGTTTATGTTCGTTCGTTTATGTTCGTTTAGCATGTTCATGAACATAAACGAACGAACATGAACAATGCAATTTGTTAAACGAACGAATATGAACAAGAAAACTCGTTCGTTTATCCGTTCGTGTTCGTTCATTTGTTCGGCTAACTTAAACGAACGAATATGAACAAGCCATGTTCGTATTCGTTCGGTTCATTTACAACCCTAATTATAATGTATTAGTAGATATAGGTCTCGTTTGATAGTTGTTGTCTGGAAAAATGTTGTATGGGAAATTTTGTTAGAAATTTGGGTATAGAAAGGCTTGGAAATTCTGAAAATCATGTTAAACACTTTCAGATTAAAGTATTTGGGTGGTACTCCCAATATTCTTTAATCGGATAATACTCAGAGAGACAAGAACAGAGAGTGTTATGATGATAATTTCGTATGTACCAGAAATGAGACCAAAACTGACATTTAGATATCTGTCTGAAAACTGTCATATGATAGTTTCAAACTGTCATAAAACCATAAAAACTGACATAAAAACGGATATTTGGATAAGGGTCAAACTAATGGTCAATTCTCTAAAAAACCAGCCAGGGGCTCCGCCCCTTGGACCCCGCTCCAAGGGGCGCTGCCCGCGTACCCCCATTCATTCAGGGGCTTCGCCCCTAAATGACAGTGTACTTTGAAACTTGATCAAACTTAAACAAGTGTGTACTCCACACCTTCCTTACTTGTTTAATATTTATCTAGATCACTTTTGATCAACAAAGTAATCTCATTACACTTAAATAACATTGATGATAACACATCACCAACAAATTGTTGTCTAGGAAAGTTTTCTGACTGAGAAAGAAACCATGTTGTTTGATTATACATCTGACTGACTGTGCTGAATGATGAAAAATTACCATATTACCCTATTTTTCTATACTGTGATGGATGAAGTTGTTGAATAATTATATACAAATTGTCATAAAAAATAAAAATCACGAAATAATCATTTAAAAATCCAAATACAAATTGTCATACAAAATAATTAAACACAAATCAATTAAAATCCAAATAGAATATCAATTATGTTGTTTTTAGTTTATTGTTTGTCAAGTTGATGTTACGTTGTTATTTTTTCTAGTCATTTTAGCTTTTTTATAACCCAACGTGTGATTCTTGACCTGGTTTATGTCCGATAGTGGTGGGATGGATGAGATTTCTTAAAATATATTAGGAAGGTGGTAGTGTTGTCCAAAAAAAAAATTAATGCAATAAAAATGAATTAAAAATTTAACTAAAAGAAATTAATAATCCAATAAAGTAATATTTATTAAACGAGACCATAAATTAAGAAGCAGATTCAAAAATCCTAAAAAATTAACCTTTGACACAAGTTATAATCTTGCAAATGAAACTTAGATCGTTGTAAATACTTGAGTAGATTTACAACCAACACATCAAAATCTTTCTTTTTGTTGGTGTTTATGAGTCCAGATTAAACAATTGCAATCACAAAGCATCAAGATTTCAAATCATGCTACAAAACCCTAAGAAATTAAACGAGAATCAATCATCCAAATGCTAAATTGGTCCAAACAAACCATATTTCAACATTCTTGAATCAAAATGGAGAACCCATGTTCCCAATTGCAAGACAATTAATTTAATAGTAAATGGGAATTACAAAATCTAACAAATCTTGGCCAAAGAACAAGCAACAATAATCGATATTCAAAGGAAAACACAATCAATTTACCTTGAGAAACCAAGTTTTGGCTCAGAGTTCGTAGTAATTTATCAAGAAATGGAGGTGGAGTGCCTTATTTTTGTCGATTTTCTTCTTATTTTTTTTTTGACTTTCAATCCACAAAACATAGAAAGGGTATAGAAGTCGAAAAATGATACATTAGGTCTTATTAATTATCAGACTCCTTTTCCTTTTGTTTACCGGTATCGCTTTTAACGAACCGACTAGTGGGCTCCACATGCCATATTTTCCTTTGAATTATTATTTTCGCTGATAACACAACATATAAGTAGTTATTATTCATGGTGTGGTTCGCATCATCGTCCCTTCAACTTCCGTTCGAAACCCTAAATAATCAGCTCTTTCTCAAACGAATCATTCCCTCCCTCCCTCTGCAACAATGAAGTTTTGGGGTAACGAATCATCTTTATTTATTTCTATTTCACTATCTTCACGCTCTGTTTCGATGAAAAAATTGGTTTTTTTTCGATGAAAATTTGGACCTTGTTTTGGTTTTGATAATGATGCACATCTTCACTTTGATTTATTTACCTTGATGATATTCATATTTTTCTTGTGGTTTCGTTTCAAGCTTTGTTTGTTTATGATTAGATGCTTGGTATGTATGACATCCCCAAAATTTACGGCCAGAAAAAATAGATTTATTTATGCTTATTTAAAATCAAAGTATCATTTTTAAAGATTATTATTGTGGAATTTGTTCCCAAAAATATGATAATAATATTATCAAAACATTTCCAAATAAATGTATTTTATTTATATTAAAAGCATTGGGATGTCATCGTTAATACAGTACATAAGTCTTAGTATAAAAACATTGGGATGACTCGAAACTCGGACAACGCTTCGCTTTAGCACGTGGCTTTTCCTTTGACGTGACCTAGGTTCAATTAACACTAAGTCTTAGGCTAATATTTCGTATGAATAATGATAGCCTAGATCCATCATTAATTCCAAAGTCTATTGATCTATAGTTGATAAGGGATAACCAGGTAGTATCATATTGAAGGTAGGGTCCGTTTGGTATACAAAGTATACTGTTTGGAAATCCCACTTTAAACACCTCACTAAATCTAGCCTAGACATCATCCCCGTAAGTAGATCAATCAGTAATATAATATTGGAACTACTGACAAGTCTTATATTTAAATTCATAACTACGACTATGAATTTTAAACATAAACATAAATTAAGTAGAATAAAACAGAGTGTAATTTAACTTACAGAGATTCCCTGGACAAAAGTATGGAATTCCCTAGGCTCCTAGGGACTTTTGACTTGCCAAAATATCATAACTACTAAGGAAAAATTCAGACCAGATCAAGAGTAATTGAGAGAGAGAGAGAGAGAGAGAGAGAGAATGTTGTGGGAAAGGAATGAGCTTATGATGTCTATTTATATGTTAGGATATGGGCATGCGCACCGTGAAAAGGCCTTGCACGCCGTGCACATGGTCGATGTGCCCGAGTGTGGTGCCACGTGTCGAAATATGGCTGGTGCTACAAGGCGACTTTTAGAAGGTCGCGTGTGGGGCGCAGACGCGTGCAATGAAATTCAAACTTCAAAATTATGTAACTTCTTCATACGAGCTCCGTTTTTGACGTTATTTATATCCACGCGTAGCTATCGACGGGATCTACAACTTTCATTTGGCCTCTGTCGGCTAATTTTGAATTTATTTAGTTCACACAGGCTTACACTATTAAAGCTCGTATAAAATGCAAATTTTTGTCAGCCGACGTCCATTTTTTACTTTATTTTTATCGTTGGGTTCCTAATAACGAGATCTTCAACTCTCGTTTAGATTGTTCCGACTAACAATCAACCGATCTAAAATTTGATATTTGAGTTGTCTACTACTACGCTGAATTTTAGAAAAATCATAACGACCTCTATTGAAGTCAGATTTGGACGTTCTCTATATGTGCGCTCTCGGTTTAACAAATACTACGAGTTTTTTTAGGTCACTGAGGCTAAAAAGTAACCTAACAAAAGTTTACTTTTTATGACACGTGTTGCCAAATTAGGTCGAATCGCGAAACTTTGACAGACCATAACTTCTATGTTATAAGTCCGATTTAAGAGTTCCTTATATCTCCGGAATCCTTATCACGGCTACTTCAACTTTCATCAAGGGTATTCGGCTTCATTATCATTCTATTTTAGACGCATATTTTATTCTTATTTTATTGAATTTCTGTAAGTACGTGTACTACAAATAATCACATAATACTCAAATAATTTCCCTTTATTATATCAAATAAGTTACAATTGTTGACCCTAACTATTAAATCGTCTTATTAATACCTAACGAGAAACGCGGGCATTACAATTCTCTCTTCCTTAGGATGATTCCATCCTCGGAAGGATGCAACCGCAAACATTTGTGGATAGAGATTCTTCATCTCGATTTCTGTTTCTCAAGTGAGGTTCGGCCCATTTGAATGTTTCCATCGCACAAGCACTAAATGAACCATCTTACGTCATAACTTCTTCATTTTACGGTCAAAAATCGGTTCATGTTCTTCGATTAACCTCTTGTCTTCATCACTCCTTATCTCTGAAAGTGGAATTATATCGGGGACTTCTCCCGCGAATTTCCTTAAATAACATACGTGGAAAGTGTTATGAATACCATCCACTTCTTGTGGAAATTCCAACTTGTAAGCTTGGATCCCAGCTCTCTGAAGAACCTTAAATAGTCCGATAAATCTTGGACTTGTCTTCCCTCTCTTTCCAAATTTTATAAATCCCTTCCATGGCGAGACTTTAAGCAACATCAAATCTCCAACTTCGAAGGTCATTGGTCGTTGCTTCTTGTCATCATAGCTCTTTTGGTGATCTTGAGCTGCTAACATCCTTTCTCTAATCACCTTTAGCTTTTCAGCAGTCTAATAGACTATCACCGATCCCATGAACTACTTTTCTCCAGCTTCAACCCAACAAGACGACGTACAAAACTTTTGTCTGTAAAAGGTTGTATAAGGTGCCATCTTAATGCTTGAATTGTAATTATTGTTATAGGAAAACTCTACTAGGGGTAGATGCTCATCCCAGTTACCTTGGAATTCCATGGTACATGCTCGTAACATATCTTCTAGTGTTTGAATTGTCCTTTCACTCTAACCATCAGTCTGTGGATGGTAGTCTGTACTCAAACACAAATTCGTACCCGTTTCCTCTTGTAGGACTTTCCAAAACCTCGACGTGAAACGACTGTCATGATCTGACACAATCGTTTAGGGAACATCGTGAAGTCTTATTATCTCTTTCACGTAGACATCTGCGAGCTTATCCATAGACCATCTCTCATTGGCCGCTATGAAATGTGCACTTTTTGTGGATCGATCCACGATTACCCAAATCATGTCATGACTATTCTTCGTCCTAGGTAGTTTAGTCACAAAATCCATGGTGATATCTTCCCATTTACCCATGGGTACCGGTAAAGGCTCCAAACTCCCATACGGTTTCTGATGTTGCGCCTTAACCCTTGCGCAGGTCACACACTCACCTACATACTTTTCAACATCGAGCTTCATCGTCGGCCACCAGTAATAAGGTTTTAAATCCCTATACATCTTGGTGTTGCCTTGATGAATCGAGTACATGGTCTTGTGAACTTCTTCCATAAGAAGATCTCTTATTCCTCCCATCTTAGGTACCCAAATCCTATTTTGGAATACCTTCAACCCTTGGTTGTTTATATCGAATTCCAATGTTTTACCTAAACGCTCTTCTTTTCGGTTATCTCCATCCAAAACTTCCTCCTGAGCTTTCTTAATGCTTTCGATAATCGATGAGACAATTTCAATCCTCAATGCTCTTGGACTTTTCCTCTCTAGTTTTATCTTTCTACTCAAAGCATCTGCTATGACATTGGTTTTACCAGGGTGGTAAAGTATCTCGTAGTCATAATCCTTGAGTAGTTCTAGCCAGCGTCGTTGTCTCATATTCAACTCCTTTGACCAATGAGATACCTGAGACTCTTATGATCGGTGAAAAGCTTACACTTTATGCCATAAAGGTAATGTCTCCATATCTTTAACGCAAAAACTACCGCTGCCAACTCCAGATCATGAGTGGGGTAGTTCTTTTCATGATCTTTTAGTTGTCGAGATGTGTAGACGATTGCTTTATCTCGCTAGATCAGAACACAACCTAACCCAACCCCAGATGCATCACTATAAACTGTGAAGTCTTCAACTCCGTCATGTAAAGAAAGAATCGGTGGTTCACACAACTTTTTTTTAGTTTTTCGAAAAGCTTCTTCGTGCTTCTCACTCCATGTATAAGTAGATCCTTTGTGGTTCAAAGTTGTCAATGGAGCATCTATCGAATAAAAGCCTTGGATAAACCTTCTGTAATATCCAGCTAATCCTAGAAAGCTTCGAATCTCGGTGGGACTTTTTGTTCGTTCTTGCTTCATCACAACTTTGATCTTTGTTGGTTCAACCATTATTCTTTCTTGGTTAACCACATGACCCAAGAATTGGACTTCCCGGATCCAAAAATCACACTTGGAGAACTTTACATACAACTTCTCTATCACAACTAGCATAATTGGGCTAGGAAATTCCGTCTATATGTAATCAACTCTTGATGTATCTTGTAGCTTCAAGTTTAAGGTTAAACATATTACTCATTCAAAAACAACTATTCAAATCAAAACTCACTCGTAAAGCCCTAAACCTAATTCAATACATTTCATACACTCAACTTTGGGTTGTAACCCAAACTTCCAGGTTCAAACATATTATGGGGCCAAAAATCATTTATTGGGCCTAAGGGGCCAATAAACTCACAACTTGAATTCTTTTGGGCTAAGAATCCTCATTTGGGCCCTAATTGGACTCACATTCATTAAACCATAGCATTTTGGACCATAAGACTTTTTACGGGCCTTATTGGGCCTAAAACATCTCACCTCGTTCTCATGGGCCTTATTGGGCCAAAAACCACATAAACAATTGTAATGGGCCGAAAACCCATTGTTTTTACCCCTTTTGGGTCGTCAACTCATAAGAGGACCCAATGGGCCGAAAAATATATTTTGGGCTACACAACTCGGTTGATTAATCCATATGAGCCCAGCATTTATTCATTTCTTCCCTTTCTCCCTCTCATTCTCGGTTTTGTGAAAAAAAAAAGCTTATATGATTCAAGACCTTGACACCTCACTATTGCTTAAAGGATATCCATGCTATTTATCCAACAAATATCAATGCTTAAGAGGTGTAACCATCATCCAAATACCACTTAAACCCTCTCTTCCTTCCTCCTTAAAACTCACAGCCTAAGGCCATTTCTCCAACTTCATTCCACACCAAAAATTCTCTCTAGAACTCTCAAGAAAATCTCATTTTCCCTCTCCCATTTTGTGTGTGCTCGTGTGAGAGTCCAAGGATACTTCATCAAAATCCATTCATTTTTGGTAAGCTACTTACACTCAAAAAGTTTGACTTGTTCATGTTAAACTTATTACTCTTAATCACTCAATTTTATGATTCTTGCTTCTTAGAACCTCCTAGAACTCAAGAATCTCTTCAAGGGGCTTGCTAGACCGAAAACTCCTTCAAACGTCTCACCAAAACCGAATCCATCAACCAAAGTGAGTTCATACCCCTTGTTTTCGGTTTTATATTGTTTTTGGGGGAGGATACAAGTTGCTTTGTGTTAGATCTATGTGTTTATGTATGTATATATGTGTTTTTCCATGTTATATGTTGTGATTATGTGCTAAAACCTCATGAAACTCGAAATTGCTAACAAAACTTGGTGATAATTGCAAACTAAATCATTACATGCAACTTACTATGAAAATGGAAAGTTTAAAACATGTTATGATACACTAGAAAACAATCCAAAACCGTTTAAGGGGCCATTTTTGACAAATAAACAAAAAGGTGAAGCCTTTAGAACATTCACGGTTTTTTTTCAAGGACCAAAAGAGTCATTTTTATATAAAAATGGGTCTTAAAGATATTTATGGTTTTAAAAGGGCCAAAAGTGTTAATTTTCACAAAATGGGCTTAAAGCTGGGCCTTCACGGTTTCATAGGCTAAATTTGTAAATTTTTGACTTTTGTGGATTAAATTGTCATTTTAAACAAATTTGAGCCAAAAATGTAAATTTTCGGTTAAAAGGGGCTGAAAATGTCAATTTTATTAAACTTGGGCCGAAAAAGTAAATTTCTATACATTTGGGTCGCAAATGTCAATTTTCATCAAAGATTGGGCTGAAAATGTTATTTCTAACAAAAGTGGGCTAAAAATGATATTTTATTTAAATAAGCCCTTAAATGTAAACTTTTGGTGTTAAGGGACCTAAAGTGTCATTTTTACCAAAAATGTGCCTTAATTGTAAATTTTCGGCTTAATGGGCCAAAAATGTCATCATTATAAAAAGTGGGTCTTTTATGTCATTTTGGTAAACAATTGAGCTAAAACAAACAATGTAATAACAAACGGACTAAATACGTCATTCTCACTTTTATTGGGCCTTGAATATACCTTACATGTTTATTGGGCCTTAGTGGTCCATTTACATGCTTATTGGGCCTGGAATATACATTACATGTTCATTGGGCCTTAGTGGTCCATTTACATGCTTATTGGGCCTGGAATATACCTTACATGTTTATTGGGCCTTAGTGGTCCATTTACATGTTTATTGAGCTTGGAATATACCTTACATGTTTATTGGGCCTTAGTGGTCCATTTACATGCTTATTGGGCCTGGAATATACATTACATGTTTATTGGGCCTCAGTGATCGAGTTACATGCTTGTTGGGCCTGATACTTTCACTACATGCTATTGGACCTTATAACCTAAATACATACACAGAAACATTATTTTGAAATGGTAAACAATGTGATACATTGTTCGCGTAAATTTGGTTAAGGTTCTTGTGATACGTTCTTTCATTCGTACCTACCTAGTGTACAACCTTTAGTCCTGTAGTTATAACCAGAGTCTCCTGGAGGGAGAGTGAAAGTTTGTGTATAGATCTATACGGGGTTGACAGCCCCGCAACTGAGCTGTTCGCTACAGCTAGACTAGGCCAGTCTAGGGTGACAAATGTCTTACCTTAAACAAGTTGATGCCTGAAAAACGTCAGGACATGCAATTCTGTCATATCAAGCATGGTTATAACGACTCACATAGAAATTAACTCCGCTATAAAATTTACGGAATACATAAACAATTATGCAGTTGCGATACTATACAAACACTATTCTACGGTCTTAGGGTTTTAAGACCACAACACTTTTATAAACAGGAAATATCGGATTTTCTGGGAAAACACACAATTATACATTACCTTCTACTTACAACAGAAAACATAGGAATTCTGGAATACACTCTTTATACATTTTCAAAACAGAAGCACACATGCATTAATACAAGATTTGATACAAAGCGTTCAAACCATTTATTTCTTTTACAGAAAATATCGGATTTTCTGGTGTTTACAAAGTGATACAAACTTTTCATACAAATATGCTTATGAACTCACCAACATTATATATGTTGACCATTTTCAAAATAACTTGTATTCTCAGTAAATCATTAAGCAGGTTGGCTTCAAGAACTCATGGATTTTGATGTATTTTTGCTATCATCGTACACTTATATGTTGGGAATGTAATTTGTAATCCAACACACTGATGTAAACAATGACGGTTGTATTATTGTATGCGTGATGATGATGTTGTCGTGATTCAATTATATACACTATGATGGTATTACAATATGAAGTCACCCAAACCCCCGGACGTGTCCACCGTTCGGGTTCGGGGGTGTGACATTCTCCTTCTTCAAAACTTCTAACACTTCTCTTATGTGCTTGTCATGCTCCTGTTGGGTCTTCGAGTACATGAGAATATCATCGTTGAACACTATTATGGATTGGTTGAGGCAAGGGTTTACAAACCCTATTCATCAAATCCATAAATGTTGTTGGAGAATTGGTTAGTCTGAATGACATAACTAAAAACTCATAGTGTCCATATCCCGTTCTGAAAGCAACATTCTCTATATCTTGCTCTCTCACTTTAGCTGATGATATCCCGACCTAAGATCAATATTTGAGAAATAGCTCACACCCTGCTACTAATCGATCAGGTTGTCAATCCTGGGGAATGGGTACTTGTTCTTCACTGTTGCCTTGTTCAGCTTTCTATAATCTATGCACATCCTCATGCTACCATCCTTCTTCTTCACGAATAATATGTTGGATTAATGTCTAAGTCCATAACTATATTTGGTATGTACTTGACCCGACCCGGCATGGTCCATTTGGGTTTTACTTCACCGAAACAATTTATATGGATAATCCTTTGAGAATAGCATGCTTATGATTTATATTAATATATTATAAGTTCTAATATATTAATATATAATCATATTATTTAATTAGTATTGATCAAGAATTAATTTATAATTAATTAAGTGATCAAAAGGAACTAATTAAATATGGACTCTTAGATATATATATATGTAGTGGGCCAAGTTCATTTAGGTTGGGCTAAGTCTTCATGGATAGTCCATGGAGCTTTAACCCATGGATCCTAGGAAATGAAAGGTCATGGGTATTAGGGTTTAACCCTAATCCTCCACACTGTATAAAGGGTCTTATGGTTCATAAAATTAGGCTAGTGGCTAGTGTGGATACACTAAAGAGGGCAATAACCTATATCATAAGTGTGAGCCAAGTATCCATATTCTCTAAAGTCTTCCAAGGTGTTTTGGTGATTTGTGATTCCACTTGAGGCTTCCACACTATTAGGGCTAAGCTCTTAAAGTTCAAGATTTCAAGCTTCATTAAAAGGTATGTATTCTAACTTGTTATATTACCCAAGTATCAAGGATTGTATGCTAGATAGGGTAATACATTGGAATATTCATATTTGCATGTATAATAGAGAAAACATAGATCCAAGGTATTTAGGGTTGCATGTACACTTAAGAGTGTTAGAATGCTCAAATCCCAACAGTGGTATCAGAGCCAGGTTGTTTTCTGTTATATTCATGCAAATGTTTGATTTTCAAAGTTGAAAAAAAAAGAAAAAAAAACATGAAGTTTGTCAAATTTTAAGATAATTACTTGTTTTGTGAAAAACTAATTATTTGTAACATTTGAATCATTTGCTATATGAGTTGAATTAGGTCAAATTTAGTAAAAGATAAAATGATATGATTATTTTATTAGTTTTAAAAGTTTGATCTAAATGTTTTAAGGAGTTACAAATTTTTTCATAAAATTTTGGAGCTCAAAAGTTTTTTTAAAGTTGTGATCTTAAGTGTTTTGAAACCTCCATAAGTTATGGATATGAAAAGGTTTTTAAAAAAATTGATTCAAAGTTTTTTTATGGAGTTACAAAACTTGGTCTTAATGTTTTAAAGAATTCCATAACTTGTTCTTAAGTTATGGAACATGAAAAGTTTCATCATAAAACAAGTATTTAACTCCATAAGTTATGGAATCCAAAAGTTTTCAAGAGTTACAAAACTTGCCCTCAAGTTTTGGAATTTGGAAAAAGTTTTTTTATGATAAAAAAAAAGAATTGAATTCTAAAACTCTTGGGTTCATAACTTAAACAATTAATTAAATGGTTTTAATTTTAAATTTAATAATTGGAATTATGATGTTTTTATTGAATAATTCAATTAACTCTTATGGACTTTATTAATAGATAATTAAAGTGTTTAATTAAAAGAGAATTAATAATTCCATAATGACATGGTTTAAATTTAATTAAATTAAGAGTATAGTTTAATTAATAGATTAAACCACCAAGTATTTTAAATGTCTAAAATACACCCTTATGGAATCCAAAAGTTTTCAAGAGTTACAAAACTTGCCCTCAAGTTTTGGAATTTGGAAAAAGTTTTTTTATGATAAAAAAAAGAATTGAATTCTAAAACTCTTGGGTTCATAACTTAAACAATTAATTAAATGGTTTTAATTTTGAATTTAATAATTGGAATTATAATGTTTTTATTGAATAATTCAATTAACTCTTATGAACTTTATTAATAGATAATTAAAGTGTTTAATTAAAAGAAAATTAATAATTCCATAATGACATGGTTTAAATTTAATTAAATTAAGAGTATAGTTTAATTAATAGATTAAACCACCAAGTATTTTAAATGTCTAAAATACACCCTTATACTATTACAATATTAAAAGTTTAATACTATTATAATGGTAAGAGCAAGTCGTCTTACCATTAGTATGCCTCATTCACGAAGCCGGTCTATAAGGGGGGTATAAGGTTACTGCCTATGGAAAGGGATTGGCCATAGTCAACCCAGTTTGATTAGAAGATCAACTTCCCAAAAACTTTATGGACAGTGACAATGGTGACACTGGAAATCTAGAAAAAGCATTCTCTTCCCAATGGAAAGGGATTGGCCATAGTCAACCCAGTTGACCAAATGGTAAAGAGAAAGGCTAAGTCTGAGATAGTCCCATTACCAAAGGGTCCATATGTTTATTTTGCCAAAGGAAGGGGCGTTGATTGCAAAGCTGCCAAATTTACCTAAGGATGTTAAAGTCAATAAGTTTGACTCTACATCAGGTAGAGCCCATTATCTAACTCTGTTAAGTTCTATTCTGAGATCCTCATTACATGATATGACTGGGTCACATGTTGATGTTTTAAGAATCAAAGAATAGAGAGAAATCTTAAAGGAAGTATATGCTGATTCTGATCGCGAAGGTGGATTTCGATCGCATCAGAATTTTGAGCAGTTGCTTAAGAAGTTATGATATATTGCTAAGGAATAGATAACAACAATTTTCCATGTGGGTTGTAAGGATAAGTTTTTCCGCAAAGTTTTAAAATAAAAGAAAATTGTTTAATTTTGTTTATTTGAAGTATCCTTACAATGGCATTTGTGGAAAATTGTTGCTTATATGATTCCACTGACAGCAATATTGGAAAATGGATTTGATTGGACCGAAACTTGGAATCATGCAAGTTGAATAGTATGATGAATGAGAACTTTCAAGCATTGGAAAATCAAGACTAATTACTTGTTTACATGGATGTGTGAGTCAAGTGAAGGACTAAAGGGATCGAGTACACATTCTTGTGCACTGGTCATGTCCACCACAAAGCTCGTTAAGACTATTTGATTTACTAAAGTTTAGTAAATATGGTTATACTTACAAGTTTAAGTATAATTCTGAAACATTGGAAAAGTCTCAATGTATGGCAGAACGAATGGGAAGAATCAAATTAGGCAGAAAGATAAAAGTTTCTCAAATCCGAAAAGATGGGAGAGTACTTTAGTATCATGTTTGTGATCGTCTTAATGATTTAGAAATCATATCACAATTAGTCCTCTAAAGGTCATCTTAGTGCATTCTTATGGCTAAGAAGAGGAGTCATGAATTGTTGAAATGGTTAGATCAGGAAGATGAGTCATACTTCGTTCCAAAACAATTCTTAGAGTCATACTCCAAGACTATAACTTGAGTGAAATATCTTAAAGAAAGGTTTAAAACACTTGTCAAATGTAAGAGTAAAAGTGTCCTACTCTTGTACATTTGAAATTGGTAAGTTGTGATGTTTTGGATAAAACAAAGACCAACTAAGGCCAATTGTGTGAAGTGTTTGTCTTGATAAAGAATCCGCACTATCTCTTGAATATTTGGCAAGATAGTCTTATATGTCAAGAGGATAGTGGGAGTCTTAAAGATCCTAAAAAGAATTTCAAGAACTAATCAAGAATAAAACCTGAGGTTCTTCACTAGCACACGACTTGAGGTTTATAACCTATCGTGTTGACATATTCTGTGCCCATTCCAGTTAAAGTTGGCTTTTCATAGGAGTTCTGAAAGTTCTCAATTGGTTGCATAACAACTTGGAAGCAATGGCAGGCCCTGTACTGCCAGGTGGCAAGAAGTTAAGATTGCATAAGTTCAGTCCATATGAGTTTGGATTTTTCATTATCCTTGTCTTATGACTATGGTTTTGACGATTCACATGGATAAGAACACATACACCATAAAATCTAAGGGTCATAAGGTTTCTCTCCGATTCATGAAAATGATGGTGAGGAAACACTTCCACCAAGTAGATTTGAAGCAGATGACAAAAGGTCTAAACAATTGAGACTATGATTACGGCATCCCTTTTCATAGTTCTGAAATAGTTTAGACACACATGCATGCTATCTAAGGAAAGGTGTATGATTTTGATAAAGTTTTATCAAAGCATCTCGTATCAGAAATCTGAACTTTGGTAAGAAAGTCAATAAAGTATTGATTTCTAGAAGTCCAGCTGATTTCTGAGTACATGTCAAAGCTAGTGGGAGCATAAGTGTTATGCTAATAATCATCAAGCATCATAATTATTGTTAGTGTTGCAAGTTAGCAATGTTAATTATAGAAAACAAAAGTTTCAATTCGTTAGGCTGCAGGGATTGAAAAAGTTGTTTTGCTATAATTAAGGGAGAGGATATACTTCATTTCAGTTCTAAAGGCTTAGATTGAGACCTTAATCATCTTTAGTCAAGAATATATATATATATATATATATATATATATATATATATATATATGAATTTCATGTTGGATTGGTTCAACTTAAGGAAATTCTATATATTGCGTTCTCAAAATTCGATTATGATTACGACATCCCTCTTCATAGTCAAATTTTGAAAACATGGCAAATAAAAATATTTTAGCAAAAGACTGGTCTAGAATCATGTCTTTATGTGAGACATCATGAATCGTGTACCATTTGCTTTGGGTACAGGATCGATTGCAGGTGCTACAACCCTCATGAGTGCTCATAAGTTCTGAGTATTGGATTCAACCCGCGCTCATTTGAATCACTTCATGGATTTTATCACGAGTGATCATGAGACGATAATATCTTATATTCTTAAAACCTAGAGATATGAGTTGTTACTATGAGTTGGTTATACATTGATTGCACGAAAACGCATTGGTAACTCGATGTTATAAAATGTGCCTTTGTGTATGATTCAACAAGTAGTAGAACAAGCTATATGAGTTGAAGTTTATCCATTCCTTTTACCTTCGGGATAAAAGCGATATATGTGGGCACCTCGATGATTTAGCGATGACACATGTGAGTGCTTGGCCAAGCCAAGACTGATTTGATTTGTTCAATCAGTCAGTCATCATAAATCGAAAATCGAGAAACAAAAAATGGACAGAGAGAATGATTATAATCCATGTCTCAGTCCATATGATATCTAGAATGGAGGAATATATGATCCCTTATCTAATGGACAAATCATTGACAAGGTCAGAGTTCGACAGCGGCTTTAAGAGCTACGATTGCCAGTTAGGTTTTGAAGTCATACTCAATAATAGTTTTAGACTTATCCAAGTGGGAGACTGTTGGATTAATGTCTAAGTCCATAACTATATTTGGTATGTACTTGACCCGACCCGGCATGGTCCATTTGGGTTGCACTTCACCGAAACAATTTATATGGATAATCCTTTGAGAATAGCATGCTTATGATTTATATTAATATATTATAAGTTCTAATATATTAATATATAATCATATTATTTAATTAGTATTGATCAAGAATTAATTTATAATTAATTAAGTGATCAAAAGGAACTAATTAAATATGGACTCTTAGATATATATATATATATATATATATATATATATATATATATATATATGTGTGTGTGTGTGTGTGTGTGTAGTGGGCCAAGTTCATTTAGGTTGGGCTAAGTCTTCATGGATAGTCCATGGAGCTTTAACCCATGGATCCTAGGAAATGAAAGGTCATGGGTATTAGGGTTTAACCCTAATCCTCCACACTATATAAAGGGTCTTATGGTTCATGAAATTAGGCTAGTGGCTAGTGTGGATACACTAAAGAGGGCAATAACCTATATCATAAGTGTGAGCCAAGTATCCATATTCTCTAAAGTCTTCCAAGGTGTTTTGGTGATTTGTGATTCCACTTGAGGCTTCCACACTATTGGGGCTAAGCTCTTAAAGTTCAAGATTTCAAGCTTCATTAAAAGGTATGTATTCTAACTTGTTATATTACCCAAGTATCAAGGATTGTATGCTAGATAGGGTAATACCTTAGAATATTCATATTTGCATGTATAATAGAGAAAACATAGATCCAAGGTATTTAGGGTTGCATGTACACTTAGGAGTGTTAGAATGCTCAAATCCCAACATAATACTGGAGCTCCCCAGGGTGATGAACTAGGTCTGGTGACACCCTTATTCAACAACTCCTGAAGTTGCATCATTAGCTCTTTCATCTCCGTCGGTGCTAATCAGTAAGGTGCTTTTGCTATAGATGTGGTTCCTGGTAACAAGTCTATCCTAAACTCTACTTGTATATCAGGGGGTAATCTAGGAAGATCTTTAGGAAAGACTTTCGAAAAGTTACACATCACTAGAATCCTTCGTATCTCATTCTTCTCCTTCTTTGCATCAATCATGAATGTCAGGTATGATGTACATCCTTTGGACAAATACTTCATGTCTTTCATCAGGGAGATGATTCCATAATTTACTCTACATTTGTCCCTGTACACCATAAATGGTTCTCTTCCAGGTGGTTTGATCACCAAAATCTTTTTTCTACACTTGATGTCGGCATCGTTCGCACTAAGCCAATTCATTCCTAACACTATGTCGAAGCCGTTCAACTCAATGGGCAACAATTCCTCGTGGAATTTATTCGTATACAAGTCAATGATGATATTCCTAATGCAATCACTAACAAGTACGGATTTTTCACTAGCGACATCTACTACTAGAGCATTATCTAGTTTATCTACATGAATGCTAGTCTTCTACCAAATTTATGCGATATAAATGAGTAATTAGCTTCGAAATCAAACGGTATATTGGCAAGAAAATCATTTACAAGAAAGGTACTTGAAGCGACATTTGCTTCCTCCCTTGCTGCTTCCAGCGTCATCTGGAATGCTCTCGCCTTGGCCTTGGTGGCACATTAGGCTCTGTAGCCTCCTTCCTCTTCGGGAAATCCTTTGCAATATGCCCTTATTCATTACATCCGTAACACACCTTCTTGTTGGATGTACACTCATTGGCGTAATGACCAGTCCTCCCACACTTGTAACCTGTCAAATCTTCACCACACTTCCCATAGTGCTTCTTCTTGCACCTCTCACACATTTTACTTCTCCTCCACCTCAAAACTTTTTGGAACCAGATTTTGAAAATCTGCTCTTCTTGTTGGACCTTGAAGATCCATCAAACTTCCTTTTCTCTCCGACCTCTGTTCTCTTCAGACCCTTCTCTCTAAGTTTGGTCTCCACATTCTTGGTTGCCCTGACAGATGCCTTCAAAGTAGTTTCCATTTTTACCGTTGGACCAAATTCCGCTGGTAGTCCATTAGCAAACTTCTCTATCTTAGAGAGTTCAGTAGGCATTAAGTAAGGAAATAGCTTCATCTTTTCGGTGTATACGGTGGCATACTGTAACTTCCCAAAAATATGACCCAAAAATTTATTTTTCATTCAAGTAAAAACAATATTCCAAATCATTGTTCATGCAACCCAAATAAGATAAGTATGTCAAACATCATATAAATCAGAGTGTGTCCCATAAACAGAATCTATATGGTGTGTGCGATGCAGTCAACTCGATCTCTTACCCTTGGAACCGGAAGTACCTGAAACATAAACTAAAAAATACAAGCACAAAGCTTAGTGAGTTCCCCAAAATACCGCATACCAATCATAAACATATAACGGGCCCCGCCCATAGAGTATAACGGGCCTCTCCCTAACTCACAAAATGGGCCCCACCCAAATGAGTATAATGGGCCCCACCCTAACTCGCATAATGGACCCCGCCCAAATGAGTATAACGGGCCCCGTCCTAACTTGCATAACGGGACCTGCCCACATACAGTTCATATCACATAGTAGATAATAACATACAGGATAATCATCGAGCCCCTCCCAGTAAACATACAAGCACATGCATATACTCGTGTCACACAGACAACGAGTCATCTAACATAATAGATCATGGGTCGGCATTGGTGCCTTTGACCCACTATACATGGTGAGGAAACTCACCTCCAAATCTAAACGATAGCTGAATAGGTCCCGACTCCGAATATCAGCTCAACCCCACACCTAATAGTAACAATTCCTTAGATACAACTCAAAATACCTCCACACCCCCTTCTAGGTCAAACTTGGTCATAGACAAAGTCAAAGGTCAAGGTCAACAACCCATGTTGACCCAGCACGCTGTGTTTCCCTTTGACTACGACATGTTTCTCCTTTATCCTTACAGGTGGGAAAATCCCATCCAACACGCCGTGTTTCCTCGAGCTCCAACAGCTTAATACAATAAGTTGTTTCCTTCGACTCCAAGAGTCCCCAAGCTCAGATCTATACCCAAAAGAGACTTAGAAGGGTAAAGTTTCCAACTTTACCCCTAGGGACTACCAAAAAGGGGTCCAAAACCCAACCATAATACTTAATAGAACAAAGGCTTAACCAATAAGCACCTAGACCATGAAGACAAAGCCTTAGAACCTAGATCTGACTTCCTTGAGCTTGAAACCACATAAAGTTGCCAAATTTACATTTATGCGCGCCTAAATGAATCTCTTAAGCTTAGAAAGGGACTTAATGCATGCATGGGGCCAATTCTTCTAATAAAGCTTGCACCTTTATGCTTAAGGAGGTCAAGACAAACTCAGATATGAAATGACAAGTCCTCAAAACGACTTTACTCCTTCATCAACCCCAAAAAGGACCAAAAGCATGAAATAAGGAGATCTAAACATCTATAAGCCAAGGTTCATACTTGATATCTCAAAGAGACTGCAACAAGTGGAGAGATTCTGGATCTATGACCTTCCTTCCAAGCTAAGCACCTCCAAACTTCAAATCTTCCTTCAAAATGAGCAAGATAACCACAAGAATCCACTCAAGGCTCAAGAACACCACCAAGAAAGCTTAAGGGACGAATTAGGGTTTTAGTGGAAATGGAGACTGGTAAGGAGACCAGCCTTTTGTGCAAAACTCTAGAAATTAGGGTTTCCTTCCCAGCCGCCAACATGCCGTGTTGAGACACCACAACACGCCGTGTTCAAAGATAATTCATGAACAACTTGGAAATAATTTCATACCTGGAATCGAGTGTTACACATACTCATTGATGCCCATCTTCCCCTTCTTCAGGTTCTGAAACTCGTTGCGGTCTATCAAATCCACCTTCGATCAACATTGCATCTTCAACTGCTCCAAGAATGCTTCCCAAGACATCCTCAAGGATTTTCCCCATGACATTGTATCTGCCAACAACTTCCACCAACTTAAAACCTCATACTTCAGTTGTCTAACCGCAAGAATGGTTTTATTGCTTGTTGTTGCAGTTGCAACTCTCAAATATCATCTCCATCTCGGAGATCCAATCCATAATCTCTCCTAGCTTTTGACTTCCAGAAAGACTTGGTAGCTTGACACCCATGAATTCTTTATACTTACACTCACTTCCATTATTTCCTTCATTTCCTCCCTTAGAGTTATACCTTCTAACCACTTGGGGGTTCTGCTCGACTAACAGTCCTGCTATAATTTCCTTCCTTAGACTAATCTACATTCAACTCGGGTTGTTCAACAGGTGTCGTAGGCTCTCTATCATGTTGAAGTAGGCGCCTTGTCTCTTCCATATGACGATTCAACATTGCATGTATCATCGCCAACGTGATAGGTTCGGGTGCAGCTGCTACCTCTGGTGCACGCTCAATCACTTGTGGCTCAGGCTGCTGACTTCTGTTAGCATTTCCTAATTTGTTGCATGTTCTCACCATGACGTTCTATACACCAAAGCATACGTTCAGTGTATAGTGACGAGGATTTGAGATCGGGAAGGTTTATTCGACGTATAATTCTCCTTATTCCTCAGAAATATTACATGCCAGTTCTAATACCGTACTTAAACGTTTATAATCCTTAACATATAAAATTTCCAGATCCAGTCGGCAATAATACCATATATATGATCAAATACTAGCATCCTAAATCATCTAAAGCATCTTATCGCTATAACACAAATCATTTAGCACATAAAAGCAATTTAGGCATTGTGACATTCAAAAATTTCATAAAAATTTAAAAATTTTCCAAACCAACCAAAAACCATAATTGTTTACATAATAGTTTTCAAAACAAGTTTATCATCAGAGTTTTTCCCAAAATCCCAAAACATAACATGAGGAGGTGCACGATCACGCCTTCGCCTTTCCGTAATCCAAAACTGTAAGCCCAAAGCTTAGTGAGTTTCCCCCAAAGTACCCACACACCACAAAACCAGAATAATACAATAACAACATGCATACAGAGCCTTCAGTCTGACTGGAACTCCCCATGGGTCTACAGTCTATCTGGTACGCTCACAGAACCTTCAACATGACTGGTATGCCACTTAGGGCCTTCAGCCAATCTGGAACGTTCCCCGGGCCTTCGGCTTCACTGGTACGCCCTATTGGCCTTCAGTTTATCCGGGACGCCCTGGGTCTGTTAGCCTTTAGCACAAAGCAGGACCGCCTCAACCCAACCACACATAACATGTCAACATATACATAACAAGTAAACATCTAACTAGTCAACAGACAAATAGGCGGATCTTACAGATCACTAAGCATAGCACCATCCTATCTACCAGGGTACATATCTAACAGATCACTACAATACTTAATCATGCAATAATCAGGATAACAATCCAAAATGGCCGGCCTTGGTGCCTTCGACCCAACCAGTACAGTGGGGAACACTCACCTCACACCGCCGTATCACTCTAAAAACCTCCGGCTGCCGACTCAAGAAAAATCTCGAACTATCACAACAAAATAAACATCCAATTAATAATTGGATTACCATACTTGATAAAGGTCCCTTCTAACCTTCCCTAAATTGGGCCAAGACCCAAGCCCAATCCTTGATCTAAAAGGCCCAAAATTAGACAAGGCCCACAATTGGCCCAAATTTCCAAATTGGGCCCAACTCCTTATTGGGCCTTATCCTAAGGTCCAATTCTCTGATTAGTCCAAAACACACCGACTTAGATAGTCCATCAGGGTCCAAGCAGTTAAGCCCAAAAGATGGCCCAAAACTCGAAACCCAAAAGATGGCATACGTTGGGCGTACCCCGAAGGTACGCAGGGTGTACGCGAGCCTCGCATAGACTGCATATGGGGATGTTGACCAAGTACGCAGGACATACTTCCTCCTATGTGGGGCGTACACTCGCAGAGCCCAAAACCTTGATAAGTGCTTAATGGCTTAAGCACTTAAGCCCAAACTTCATATCCATGACTCAAATGTACTCTAGAATCATAAAGTATCAAACTTTAAGACTTTAGACGTCCAAAAAGTCCTTAATACATGGTCTTAATCCATTAAGACCTCTTACAAGGAGCATGGAGCCAAACTAGCTAAAGGGACCTCATTTTTATGCCTTAGAACCTATCCTAGGGTCTTAAAGGACAATCCAACACGTCCAAAACAAAGCATGCATAACAATGGAACTTTTGGGACAAAAAGAACACCAAAAAGCTACCACGATGAGATCTAAACAAACCAAGCATAAATGTGGCAACTTTTTACCTTCTGGAGCTTCTAAATGAAGTGATGATCAAAGATCTACTAGCTTGCTTCAATCCCCAATCACCTTGATGCAACTGCTTCTTCTTCAAACACACTCTTAGCTCAACACACAAACACTTATGGAGTTAGGGTTTGCCAAAAACGACTCAAGGACTTGGAGGCTGGAAAGATGGGAGTAAATGGTCCATAAAGATGCTTAAATACTCCATAAACCCTAGAAATTAGGGTTTTCGCTCGGACACACGTACGTCCAACGTACATATGTGTACGCCCAGCGTACTAGGGCGCGCCATAGTACACTTAGCGTACTCACATGTACACTTAGCGTACACCCCTTCCTTCCAAAATCATCAGTTTGCCACTAGGGCTCCTTAGGGCTACTTTCTCACAATCAAGGGACCAAAATGCCATAATTTAAAGCCAAAGGAAGGATTTGAAAAATACCTGAAACCCGGGGTGGTACATGCATCTACTCAGACATACTTCCTAAATTTAGCAGACACTCGTCTCACAATCATCGCTTAAGTTTAAGTCTAGAAATCCTAGGAAAATTTCTTAGTTCGCATAAACTAATGCTCTGATACCAACTGTGACATCCCCAAATTTTATGGCCAGTAAAGACCGATTTATTTATACTTATTTAAAATCAGAGTATCCTTTTTAAAGATTATTATTGCGGATTTGTTCCCAAAAATATGATAATAATATTATCAAAGCATTTTCGAAGAAATGTATTTTATTTATATTAAAAACATTGGGATGTCATCGTCAATACAATACATCAGCATAAACGGAAATAATACAGCTTAGGGGATACCCATTCTCGTTATCCTCACTTTCTATCCCTAAGGCATCTAATTCAAGGGACCTATCCTAAGGAACTATCTTCAGGATAATACTGCTTAGGGGATACCTTAGCAATATATGTCAATAAGGCAACCATGGGGGGATGGAGTACACCTGGTGAACAATTACTTCAAAAACACTTACAGGTTGCGAGTCTGCTAGCGTTCCATTGGACTGTCTAGAATAGTTTGTGGTCGTCATCTATACTCTGCTAGACGACTGGGTCATCTTTAAAGTCAATGCCTCTTGTCATCTATCTCATCTTTCATCTCTCATCACCTATATCATCTTTTATCTACCCATCTCTACCCAATATATTTATAGGTATAAAAATACATATACAGTTTAAATCAAGTAAAACATGTATAAAAATCGTTCATCTAGCATAGATATCAGGAACACAGATAATAGGCACATATAGCATCTAATTATCTTAAGCACTTTATATCTATGTGTAAGATGAAAGTAACTATGCACTCACATGCTAAAGTGATGACTCGAAACTTGGACAGCGCTTCACTTTATCACTTGGCTTTTCCTTTTATGTGACCTAGGTCCAATTAACACCAAGTCTTAGGCTAATATTCCTTATGAATAAAGATAGCCTAGATCCATCATTAATTCCAAAGTCTACTGATTTATAGCTGATAACGGATAAACAGGTCGGATCATATCTGAGGTAGGGTCCGTTTGGTATACAGAGTATACTGTTTGGAATTCTCACTTTAAACACATCACTAAATCCAGCCTAGACATCATCCCCGTAAGTAGATCAATCAGTTAATACGACATTGGAACTACTGAGGGATCTTATTTATAAATTCATTACAACGACTATGAATTTTAAACATAAATTACACTAGAATAAAATAAAGTGTAATTTAACTTACATAGATTCATTGGACAAAAGTCCGGAAATGACACCGGCGGAACTTTGGGCTAATCATAACTTCCTCTATTGAAGTCCGATTTGGACGTTCTCTATATATGCCCTCTCGGTTTAACAACTACTACGACTTTTGTTTAGGTCACTAAGTCTAAAAAGTAACCTAACAAAAATTTACTTTTTACGACGCGCGTTGCTGAATCGGGTCGAATCGCTAAACTTTAACAAACCATAACTTCTATGTTATACGTCTGATTTAAGCGTTCCTTATATCTCTGGAATCCTTATCACGAGTACTTCAACTTTTGTCAGGGGTATTCGGCCTAATCATTATTCTATTTTAGGCGCGTATTTTATTCTTATTTTATTGAGTTGTCGTAAGCACGTATAATACAAATAATCACATAATACTCAAATAATTTATGTTTATTATATCAAATAAATTACAATTGTTGACCGTAACTTTTGCATGATCTTATTAATACCTAGCAAGAAACGTGAGCATTATAATATGTATGTTATTATATGTGTTGGTTTATTATCGTGGAATGCATCTATATGCATTTGTTTGTGGTTGGGAAGGTTGTTTCGGTATGTGTTTTGTAACAACCCAATTTTCAAAAGAAAATTTTCATTTTTAAATAGTCAAAAACATTTTTCCATAAACCATAAAATCTCAAATACATTTGTTTTCAAATTTATAACAATAACAATATTATTCCAATTATCAGAGTGTCCCATAAAAACTCCTGAGAGAGAGTGCATGTCGCGTCATCAAGTCTTGCCCTTGCCCTTGGGCTCAGATGTACCTGAAACAAATCCACAAACTGTAAACTAATGCTTAGTGACTTCCCCAGAGCATACCCCACACAATCCACATAATCACATAATCATATTAGCTATAAAATCTACATAAATCACATAAGCCATGCATATAAACATATAGGGATGCCATGGAAACCATCCAAGGTCTTACACCGAGTGTCACGGGAAACCCCCACTTGGTCTTTACTAGCCGCCACTGGAACCCCCACGTGGTTTTGGCTCACTGTCGTGGGAACCTCCACACGGTCTTCCCTAATCATAGAAATATCATACGAACTAAACATGTAAACATACTAGGAAGTCGTGGAAACCTTCCAAGGACTTATACCAATGCCAGAGGAACCTCCTCATGGTCTTAACATTTTGCCACGGGAACCCCCCGGGGACTTCCATACAAGTGTCATAGTGACGTATCATCAAATCTACTATCCATCCACACACACACACACAGATATATATATATATATATATATATATATATATATATATATATATATATCATAAAATGGGTCGGCCTTGGTGCCTTAGACCGATTGGTATGGTGAGGAGACTCACCTCTCGTGAATGCTGAACTGACAAGATAAGATCTGATAAGTCCAACACGCAGCTCCAACTCAACTGCTTATAAGCATCATGTGATTAACTTGTCAAAATCCCGAAGTACCATAAATACCCTCAAAGTCAACCCTGGTCAACCCTGGTCAAGGTCAAGGTCAACAGTCCATGTTGACCTCAACTCGTCAAGTGCATACAGCAACTCGTCGAGTTCCTTCCGAGTCCATACAGCCGAAATCCTGAGTCAACTCGCCGAGTCACCTGAGTAACTCGTCGAGTTCCTTTAATTTCTAAAAGACCGAAATTTCATGCAGACCAAAAACCCTAATCCCTCACCGAAATCACTCATATCCACGAAAACGGGTAAACCCTACCCGACTCGTCGAGTTGTCTAAGCAACTCGTCGAGTCCCTTCAGTTCTTTTTGTGTTTAGTCCTTTCCAGTGGAACCCAAGGCTCCAAATTATATATCCAACCTCTTATGGCGTAGTTACCACATAAAGTTGCAAACTTTATGTGCATGCAAGGCCTCACAAGGCTAAAACACTAAAACTAAGGTTCCTATAAGGTTTTTGTGCATGGAAATGGCTTAAGCTGAATAAAGTGGGCAACTTTATGCCATTGAAGACCTAGAGGTGTCCAGATCTGGAACCATATCCTTGTGACAAGTCCAAATCCGAGTATGATACTCTTTTTGCACCAAAAGTGACCATATTCTTCCATAAGATGAGATCTAAGCAAAAAGAGATCAAGGTAGTGACTTTATACCTCAATATGGTCGCCAATACATAGTAGATATCAGATCTACTGCTTCTCTCTTTGCTCCTTCTTCTTGAAGCTCCAAAATCCTTCACAACCACACCAAAATCACTCTAAAAAACTCTCTCTGTCTCTCACTCAAGAAGTTGCAAGGATCGAACTAGGGTTTCTTTGGGCTGAAAGAACGATGGAAGAGGCTGCAAATGAGCCATAAGTTCTTTAAATAGGGTACAAATCCCTGAAAATTAGGGTTTCTCCTTACATCACCTACTCGTCGAGTCGGGGCCTTCCGACTCGTCGAGTAGGATCTAAATCTTGCGTCCTCATAGATGATCTCTACTCGACAAGTTGGAGCTCCCCAACTCGTCGAGTCCCAACACAAAACCCTAAAACTTAGGAAATTAAATAATATTTGGAACAGGTGTTACATGTTTGATCCTAATTTCTGTTTTCTATTAGGAAAGAGGATTTGATTTATTTTATAAAGTGTTGAGTTATATCTTTTCATACTGTTAGCAACTAAACTACTATCCAGTTAGCCTATGTGCTACCACATGTATATGAATTGGATGCTTTTCTATTTGTGTATTTATGTATCTAAAGTCTGCCTTGTTTGAAACTGGATTTATAAGATTGCATTCAGAAGTTGATATGTCTTAAATATGGTGATGTTGGCCTCGGTGTTGCACTGGTCCTTTCTAAAAGTATAATGTGAAAAATGGTTCATATCAATTGTACTTTTCTGTTTTGTTTAATGTTATGTAATATATGTTTTCTTTTTCTAAGTTGTATTGTTTTTTTTTCAAACTCATATTATTCTTTTTATTCAGGTGTTGAGGTTAAAATGGATCAACTGTTACATGTAAAGCTTGGAGGCCGTGAGTTACATATTTTTCATGTATAACTTTTGGAACAGTGGGATATTATGTTGTTTTGCTGCATTTACAAATAATACCAATACAACTAAGTAACATTCTTTTTACTCAGTCTTGTACTGGAGAAATAGAAAGGGAAATACCGGAGTATGTTATTCTGGAGATGATTGTTGATGGAAAAAAAAAAACTTGTATTACCAACTCTTGAACCAAGGAAGAGAAGACAACAACTAGTGAATAGAAAGTTTGACAAAGATTTTACCATTTCTCACTTTTGGAAAATGTAAGTGTGTACCTACTTGGATTCACAAATAGAAAACATTTTTATAAGACTAAAAGTGATGATGAAAGAGACAACAAAGAAGGTTAGTTGTGTGAATGATATTTTAGTTTTACCTTGGTTTATATTTTTATATGTCTAACCAACTTTATATGATTATATAATAATGTGAATTTTTTATTGACAGGAAGAAGGACATAAGGCAAGTCTTGCATGTATTGTTTTATTTTTCTTTTAATTAAGAGTCTTGGTAAATATATGAGTTCAGTGTTGTAAATGTATTTTGGGTGTTTTCATAATGTTCTTTCCATGAGCTTGAACAAAATTTGAAACAAATGACCTTGACTAGGTTGGTCTTTCTTTAAGTAGAATAATACTAGATTGTTATTGTTTAAGCTTTAGGTAGTGACTTTTTCTATTTTTTATCCTTAATTCACATTGATAATACGCATGTATTTGTTATATATTGCTACATGCTACAGGTCTGAAATCCAGCTCTTGACAACATTGTTGGATTCTAAAATTTGTGATTATGTAGTAGTTGAATCGGATGCAATTACACCACAACAAACAAACAAACAACTATAGAGAATGCGCACAACATTGAAAGCTATGCAACATGTATCATTTTTTTCATGTATGAGTTTAGTCTTCTAAATGTATATATATTTTTTTGGGTGTTTGCTGGAACTTTAAGACAAAGGATGTTCTCATAATGTGCACAAGTCAATGATGAGGGCAGTTTTGTAATCTCGGTGGTGTTTAGTAGGTTTGTTAGTATATATATATATATATATATATATATTCGAAAAAAAAACATCAATCATATCCTATAATCTCTTTATTTATGTCTTGAAGATTGATGATGGCAGTTGGATAGTGTTATATGGTTATTCTCTATCTATCTACCCCTCAGATATTAGATTTCTTTATTGTAGGTATTTTTGCTTCTGTCATCGATCATCTATGTTCATTGCAATGTGTTTGTTGTGTTTTAAGTGTTAGTTACAACTATTGCTCATGTAGATTCAAATACTAATTGTTTTAAAAATATAACATAGAAAATGAAAATACAATGTTATATTTGGGTAAAGCTTTTAAAATATAATGTTCTAATAAGAAAAAAACTACAATGTTATTTCCAGGTGAGTTTTTTCAAAAGTATAATCCCTCGTTGAGAAGAAAAAGCTACAATCTAGAATTGGGTAAATATTTCGAGATAACCACTATTTTTGTAAAAATACAATAAATAGCAACACGCTTTCACTTGATTTCTAATTTTGTTTAAGACCTCCAAAAAGCTTTACTAAAACTATATTCAAACATTCAACTTTTTTGTCAAACTAATAACCACCATGGCATGACACATGGATGAGGTCAAACCACACTCCATTTGACGGGAAGCAATTGTGTTGCTACAAATGCATTCCAGGGCACTTACTCCTACAAACAAAACCATCTGACCTCTAAGATAATTACCTAAAAAATTCGAGTAAATGCTTATAATGATGGAATAAAATAAACTATTCCTCAAACGACTTAAAAACATGAATAAATAAAATAAAAATTTTGTATTTTAGTGGGTGCATGAAACTTAAAACTTCAAATACATTTAAGGCTTCTATTCAACCTGTCTAGGTGTCTGGCGTTTGCTTGAGTTCACAACTTTTGTCAACATCATCACTAAACTTTCCATCCATGTAAAAGAATCAAAGTTGTTATAGTTAACAGATACATGCAACCCTTAGTAACAATCAAACCAATAATAAATAAAATATAAAACAACACCAACATAACCACAGAAGAAAAAAAAAACCTCCATTATAACAACAATGCGTATTCTCAGGCTTTGTGGCCATGGAGGTTCATCGCTAAACTTTCCATCCATGTAAAGGAATCAAAGTTGTTATAGTTAACAGACACATGCAACCCTTAGTAACAATCCAACCAACAATAAATAAAATATAAAACCCCCTAACACCAACATAACCATAGAAAAAAATATGCGCTCATGAAATTCAAATATATCACAATCCTGGCACTACTTAGTCATTGTGGTCATGGAGGTTGTCTGCAGTGACTCTAGGGCATGTGGCATAGCCTCATATTCGCAGTGGGGGATTAGTCGGTGCGCGAAAGCTGGCCCGGAAACCCTGGTTAGGGAAGTCCCTTTTCGAAAAAAAAAGAGTATTCTCCACACGTTCTATTTTAGGTATGCATTATAATAGCCTTTTTACATTATAACAACTATTATTGTAATAGATTCCTTTATTAAAAACGTTACATTATTTTGTAATAATATACTTTGTTTGTAGTCGTATTTTTTTTTTTAAATGTGTTTTTAGTCAACCCAACGAGCCATTGAGCCAAACCAAAAACAAAAAGTTTCCCATGTTGATATATGCTAAATAGTTAGTCTAATCAATTTGGAGTGTATTGTTGGTTTAAGGTCACAATTAGCCATAATTAGATTTCCACAAATCTTTTATCATCAAATAACTGTCAAACATTGATTTAGTAAACCAGCAAACATTTGCGAGGAAAAAATCTACCCGTCTGAAATAGAGAAGTAAGGGGAGGGTCGTGGGCTTCATTTTCATTTTTATATAAATATTAAGGCTAAATAGAAAATTTAATATAAAAAGGTAAGGAGTTCATTTGACATGATTTAAATGGGTCATAGAAACCCAACCACGATTTTAAATTGTCATTTTTGTTTTTTTGGTCTTTATAAACCCTCATACTCGAAAAATATATATCAAATAAGGCATACATGTGTTTAAACCCACTATTACCACTTAGTTTGAATTTGCATTACAGATATGGACATTATTGTCCATGGAAAATGATTATAAGCCCAACGAAGTTTACAAACCATTCAGAAAACCTTAATTATATTTTGTCTGTTCAAGAAAACCCAATGAACTTAAACTTTTGCCTAAAAAAGCCCAACGAAGTTCCAAACTGTTCAAAAACCCAAATTATGTTTTGTTTGAATTCGTTGGGTGTGTTTTTTAACAGACAAAATATGATTGAGGTTTTTTGAACGGTTTGAAAACTTCGTTGATCTAACAAGTCATTTTCTCAATATGGTAATAAGCCACGTCATCTGTTTTTCTCTTTTGAGTTCTATAGAATTGAACAAAATTGTAACTTAGTTGGCCTTTTTTAGACAAAATGTTAAGTTCGTTGGATTTTTTTAACAGACAAAACATGATTGAGGTTTTTTGAACAGTTTGGAAACTTCGTTGGGCTAGATAAAAAACTAGATATTGGATCTCCAAATAAAGACAACAAATAGAAGCGTATTCCCTATTTTTTAACCTTTCATTGTGTCCATCACAAAACCTTTGATCTTCCATGGTATCTTCATCCGGATCACAAAGCTCACGGAACCCAACACTTGTTCTATCGACAAATCGAGCGTCATTGTATGATTGTCTTAATCGTAAGTCAAGCATGGAAATAGTGTCTTGGTCAGACAAGAATCCAGCTCGCATGTAACTCTATGGTAAGCATCGTCTTCTTCAAATGTAAACTCGATAATGTTGAATTAATGAAAATAAATTAATTGATATTTTTAATTATAAATAAATTTTGAAATTGGATATGCTAATATTTTTAAAATGTTATTGACAAATTATGCATAAAAGTATAAACTAAACAATTTTTTATTTTTTTTTTATTTTTGAAAGGGAACTTATCTAACGAGGGTTTCCGTGCCATTAATTTTGCAATCGTTTCTAAGAAGCATATCAAAACCCCTAAATGTGTTCCGGATCTTGATCTTAAGATCCTACAATCGTAGCATCGTACAACGAAAATTGATATCGATCACATTAAGATTTATATGAATCAAGATCTATATTAGGATATTAAGATTTAACTCAATACGATCTTACATATTTAGTTTTTTTATTGTATATATAGTCAGAGTCTCAAACATTCGTACTTCAACTTGAGTTGAGCATCGCGGATTGCAAAAAGTATCATCGGGCATCATCACTTCATCCAATAATCATGAATTCCACATAACATCATAACACTTATGTTATTATCGTTGTGATGTTATGTCTTTTGTTATACATGGTTACAGTGATCATGTTTTTTTCTGTTCAATATGTCTTATTCTTAATTTTTACGGTTTGCAGAAATAAGAATTATGATTATTGCCTAAGAAGTTAATTATCAATGTCTTAATCGACATCAAGTATAATAAGCGTTGCAGAAATAAGACATTGCAACTAAATTTTAATACTAGTTAATTTTTTGTAGGATAACCATACCGATTATGATCTTCCACAATATAAAATAAATCTAAACAAGATCTAGATTTTAACAACCTAGATATTATTGAGCATAAATTTAATATTGAGTATAAAATAATAGAATTATCCAAACATAATGTCTAAGAGAACATTTTTATGGAATATACTTTTGTGGAATTCTGTCCATTTTGTGATATATTGAGTCATCTAATAAAACCTAATGTAGGGATGAACATACGACCCGTAGGACCGGACCGGACCGATAAAAAACCGGGACCGGACCCGGACCAAACCGGATTATCATATTAGTGGGCCGGTTTTCGGGTTTGATTTTTATCAATAATCGGGTTCGGGTTTGGACCGGACCGTACCCGAATTAAAGGATAAAACCCGGACCGGACCGGAAAACCAAAAGTTATTTCTTTTTTTTTTATCGACAAACAATAATCGAGAATTACCAAAATAAAAAAAATGTTGTCCGATTGAATTGATTCGGCCTCTCCTGTGGATCATATTATAGTGTCAATTTTTTTTTTGATTTCGGTCACTTCTCTTAATCGCATTATGATGTTGATTTTTTTTCTCGAAAAACCAAAAGTTATTTCCTAGTACAACTTTTTTTTAATAAAAATAGTGCAGATTTTTTTTTTTTATAAAAATAGTGATGTTAAGTATAGATTTTTTTATATAAAAATAGTGCAGTTTTTTTTTTTTAATAAAAATAGTGTAGTTTTTTAATAACGTTTGTATATGTTTGCATACACCTCATTTCCACGTGTTCTAATTAGAGTCTTGCAACGTACCGTTGTATTCATCTTCTTTTATGTATTTTTATAATCGAATTGTGCAAACAACAAAGATACGAATGATGGATGTTACGTAATAAGATTATAATTTGAAATAGTATGCTAGAGAGTAACATGACAAACAAAACTTAAAACCGTAAACAACAAACATACAAAACTCAGTTTAGTATCAAGAACAAGATTGGACCGAAACCGTAAACAACACTACCAAAGTCTAATTCGGTCCAAAACCCGGTTTAATACCCGAAACTGGACCGGACCGAACCCAGACCCGTACACCCAAAAACGGTCCGGTTTTCGGATAAGGTAATTTACGATTTTCGGTCTTCGGGTTTTCGGTCTTCGGACCGGTCCGGTCCGGGTTCGGCCCGTTGCTCATCCCTACCTAATGTATCGTTTCCGACTTCCGTACCCTTCCTTTCTATCTTTCACCCGTCTTATAATATAAAACAAAAATAAGAAAACCGACAAAATAAAATAAAATTTGCCCTCGTCTTCACAGGCACTTCGCCTCCATTTCTTAATAAATTACGAAGAACTCTGCCCCAAACTCAAGGTAAATTTACGGTGTTTTCTTTTGAATATCGATTATTGTTGCTGGTTGTTTGACCAAGATTTGTTGGATTTTGTAACTCCCAATTATTAAATTAATTGTCTTGCAATTGGGAACATGAGTTGTCGATTTTGATTCAAGAATATGGAAATCTGGTTTGTTTGGACCAATTTAGCATTTGGCTGATTGATTATCGTGTAATTTTTATGGGGTTTGTAGCATGATTTGAAATCTTGATGCTTTGTGAAAGCAATTGTGTAATCTGGACTCATAAACACCAACAGAAAGAAAGATTTGGGTGTGCTGATTGTAAATCCTAGTCAAGCTTTTACAACGATGTTAGTTTCATTTGCAAGATTATAACTTGTGTCAAAGGTTTACTTTTTAGGATTTTCGAATCGGCTTCTTAATCTATATCTACTGATACATTATAATACATTAGCAAGCACCTGTACTTTGTTCTTTATGTTTGTAAATGCTTGGTCTAATGCTCAATTCGATTCACTCTAGACTCCAGTATTTAAAGTTTGTTCAAAATATATACCAGAAGAACAAATTTGAATCAAAAGACTTGTATTATTCTTAGAATGCTTACAATGACAGAAAACCACACAAGGAGGTCATCCTGGGATACAAAGGGCCAAGACCAAATTTGAATAAAAAAAAGTTAAGTATAGCTAGATAATTTGACGCTTTCTTCTTTACCTGATTCAAGGGTTTTGTTTCTTTTGAGTATTCTTTGCAGGTTGCAAGATCATTCATTGACTCCAAATAATGTCAGTTCTCATTGAAGGTCTCCCTGATGCTGTTGCTATAAGATGTCTTGCGCGGGTCCCATACCACCTTTTTCCAAAGCTAGAAACCATTTGCCATTCATGGAGGGATGCGGTTCGAAGCAATGAACTATTCAAAGCCCGTGAAGAAGTCAACTCAACTGAAGACTTTTTATGCGTCTGCGCGTTTGACCCCGAAAACGTATGGCAGCTCTACGACCCAAATCGTGTCATTTGGATCACTCTCCCAATCCTTCCTTCAAAAGTCAGAAACTTGGCCCATTTCGGGGTTGTTTCAACCGCCGGAAAACTGTTTGTTCTTGGTGGCGGCAGTGACGCTGTTGACCCGTTGACCGGAGACCAAGACGGGAGCTTTGCCACCAACGAGGTGTGGGCGTACGATCCGGTCCTCCGGCGGTGGGCCCCACGTGCCGCCATGATTGTCCCCCGGGCGATGTTCGCGTGTTGTGTGGTCAACAGGAAGATAGTGGTGGCTGGTGGTTTCACCACCTGCCGGAAATCGATCGCGAAGGCGGAGGTTTATGACCCGGAAAAGGATGTTTGGGTTTCCATCCCGGATCTTCACCACACCCATAACTCGGCTTGTTCCGGGGTGGTGATCGGGGGTGAGGTTCATGTGGTGCACAAGGGTTTGACCACGGTTCAGGTCTTGAAGAAGGAAGGGTGGCGGGTTCATGAGCATTCGTGGGTGCATGGTCCGATGACTGTGGTTAAGGGGTCGTTGTATGTGATGAGCCATGGGGTTATTTACAAACAAGAGGGGGAATCAAGGAAAGCGGTGACTTCGGCTTCGGAATTCAAGAGGAGAATCGGGTGTGCTATGATGGGATTCCGGGATGATATTTATGTGATTGGAGGTGTAATTGGACCCGAGGGGTGGAATTGGGATATTAAGAAAATGTCGGATATTGATGTTTTGACATTGGGGAGTGAGAGGCCCGTGTGGCAGAAGGCGCCTCCTATGACTCGGTGTCGGGGAATGATTCTCGGGTGTGCGGAGTTGAGAATTTAGGTGTTGTTTGGCTCTCAGATTGTGTCTTTTCTTTTGTCATGAACTAAAACTGAAAATAGCATCGTTGTATACAGTATATTTTTTCCTTGATCAAAATCTATCTAGATCCAAAAACAATAATTACAGCATATCAAAGACTTGTATGTTTTTTTGACATAAATGCCCTGACATAGTTTTAGAATGTTTATCTAGTTTTGTCCGTATTTACATACGTTTTGTAAGAGGGCATGTTCGTTTTGTGTCCTACTCCCAAATGGAGATTTGACTTTGGAGCTTCATGGTGCATCAAAGTCAAATCCAAGACAAAACGTCTCTTGAGTGGTCAACATAAAGATGGTTATCAATTTAAGGACTTCATGTTGACAGATTTCGTATATATTGATTTTACAGTAGTTTGCTGCTGATCGATCCAACCGGTTTGACCGCGACCAGTGAAGAGAACGAGTCAACCATGAACGGGTTTTAGTCTATTTATGATTCATATTGAACTGATGAGTTTACCAAAATCACAATTGAAACTTTGACTCAGAACCCAGAATAACCCAACAGTTATATTTTTTTTAATAATTGAGTGAGTTTTTATATGTTATCGATAAATTTTATTTATTAAATATTAAAATGGTTAAAAAAAGGTCGATTGATTTGAATTTAGGATTACAAAATAGAGTTTGATATTTGACGTCAAAAGGATCGATTTTCCATTGTATAATTGATATGTATTTCATGCTTATTTGATAGTAAACTTGCTTGTTAAATTTGGTAAAAAAAAAATTATATTATAAAGATGCTCGACAAGATATGATTCTTCCATTTTCCCGAAAAAAAAAAGCATGCACCTTTATATAAATAAGCAAATGAAAAGATTCATTATTCTCATACAAATGCATATTAGACCTGAAGGCTTACTATATGACATTTTTATGTGTTATGTTTAGTATATATTACTTGATTTCCATTTTTTTGTTATTAGATAGTTTTATATCCATCTTTTTTTGATCCGACAATTGAATCGGTAGACCTGTAATCCGGTCGTTGCACCAAATCAACTAAAAACTCATTTTTTAAATTAAACAAGGTTGTAAAAAAAAGTTTGGTATAGCAACAATAATCGATTAAAGATAAACTTTCATGATCGATTGTTCATGGTTTATAACTTGTTACAATTCATCATTACTTAAAGATCACATTTGGTCAACAATCATCTAATACATGGACAACATGTACCAACTTTATGTTTTATAGTTTTAACCAAAGTTTGGATTTTTATTATAAACTAGTGGAGTGTTTGCGTTTGGCAATGAATATATTAATCTTATATTTTCAGCACCGTTTAGGTAATGTTCACTTACATAGAAACCATTTATGTAGTTTCGTTATTAAACCGGGGACTATTGCTGTAAAAATTTTCTTACAAAGGAACCAATTATGTAATGTCATTATTACATAAGTATCATTTTTGTAATGTCGTTATTGAAACTGTAATTATTGAAATTAAAAACTACAATGACCAAATCTGTAGTTACTATAGTTACTGAAATTGAAAACTACATGACCAAAATTGTAATTAATATAAACTAGTGGGTTTCCCCATGCTTCAGAACGGAGTATAAAGGTATTGGAGATACTAAAGATGCACATTTTATTATTGATCTTTACGGTGGCTTTTATAGCCATAATACATACATGGAATGGAGCTAATTGAGGAGCTATTACAGGAAAGTATTAATACTAATATGACAGCATATATACAGCGAGATAACAGTTAATGACTATACATGTATAAGCTTTATTTTGTGATCTTGGAGATATTCGTAATACGGGGTTGATGATTTTTGTTGTTTTCTGTATTTTTTTGGTTAGTGTTATAGATTTGTGTATGTGGAAGACAGCATCGTACTTTTACTTATTTATTACTTATTAGAATGTTGTATACATATATGATAAGATGTTACAAACCATGTAAAATAACAATTCAAGATGACACTTTTGAGTAAAAAATGAATGAATCAAAAAAAGATTCCCATTTGAAACACAATCAGACAAAAAGATGGTATTAAAAACAAATAAATGCAAGAATATAAACCTACTTTCATTTATATGTGAATACTAAAGCAACTAATGAAAAGTACCACCATGGTTCACTACACCATGAACACCACAGTTCACTACACCATCAACAGCCATAAAATCAATCCAAATAACTTCATTGACCCTGTTATTTGATTTCATATTTCTTATAAACTTGTCAAACAGAATAATATCAACCTACTTTGAAAGTTGATTTAGTTTTAGTTACATGCTGTTTGTATATTATTTTAAGGTTGTTAAAAGGAGCAGACAATCCTATTGCTAATGAACTTAGCAGCAGCACATCTTAGTAAAAAATAAAATCAGAAGTTGCCCTTGATTTGAACGTGAACCTGTAATGGTTGAAGGATTAGGAGAATCAGAATTTTCAAAAATATTAGTAAAAAAATAAAATCATTGGTTCTTATAAGAAAAGACACTATATGAAATCAAACTTTAACTGGCAATTTAGTTCAACAAGTTGAAAACTTTTTTGCAAAGAGAAATAAACCTTAGTTTTCATATTCACAACACTCTTAACATATCCTAGTCAGACTACTCTACTTTCAAGATGTTTCCTATTTGTTATATAATGGTAATAAACTTCACAAAAACTTAAGATTTACAGACAATGAGGGGTTAATTTATAGATATAAGGTCACATCAGAAGAATTAAGTTCTGAAGCTATTTTTGTTTTCAGTTTTTGTCGTGGGTCCCCATTGGTGAGCAACAGTGCCAGTTGGGTGATTCTAGAAAAAAAAAAAAAAAAAAGGAAACAAAATCTTAATTTAGATATACAAAGTTTGCCAATTTGGAAATCAAAGTCAAATAGCAACCTGGAGATTCAAAATTGTACCTTGATTTATCATCTTACTGTTTCAATAATATAACAGTACAGATTTTTTGTTATACAATGCCTTCTAGAAAAAAAAAAAACATGAAAGTATAATGTCCTAATAACTAATAAAAAAAAGTTCAAAGTACAAAGGTATTTGAAAATTACCTTTGCATGTCATACCGATATCGTTTCATTATTCTGTCCTACTTCCCCATTTTCTGGTTTTATTAGATGAATTTTCACTTTTATATATTCGTATAATTGAAAAATCCAACCTGTTAAGCTGAGGTTGGATTCAAATGAGTATCAAGTCATTTTACCTTTATCATCAGAGTGGCAGGGTTTGATGATGTTGCGAAAGCAGGTATTGACATTGCTAAAGAAAGCATCTCTTTTGCTTGTAACACCAAAAATTACAGCAATTGTGCCAATAATAAGCCTGCAACAATAGACAATAGACAAAAGAACAAAAGTCCTCATTTACACTTGTGTATCAACAAAATGTATATATGATGTAGTGAAGGGAAGATCTTACAGCAGTTAATTAAGCATGAAATATATCCAGCTTTCTCCTTATGATCATATCTGCCACGTATTAGAATGATTGCTCCGACATACCAGGGGATAGCAGCCCCAAAATCAGATAAACTGATAAAATAATGTAATATAACTTTATGAACTCCAATTAGCAACACCTTGTTTGAATTTAACAATATAATAACTTACAATAACCACCTTATGCCAATACCACAACATGGAATGCATCTGTGTTACAGGTCTTCCATCAACAACTACATAACCTAGGACACCATAACAATAATACAAAGTCAACGTAATTATTTTTGAAAACCTATCCATGATAAAGATTATTAAGCTTTGATGGATTCAGGAAATGGATTATCCAGTTTCTGAGCTGATAGGCGAAAGAAATGGCATCCAATAATATAACAATATATAACAAATCGTAATTGATAAAACAAACCAATTTTTAGAGGCTGACCATACATAACAATATTAAGAGGCTGACTATTCCACATTGGCATGTTTTTTTTGTTAATTATATCATATGCTAAATTGATTTATCTATTTAAGATGAACAATCAGTTGATCAATCTCAACAAAAAAAAACTAAGGTATTTGGCAGCGCACATTAACATTGTCAAGTGCAAATCGGCGGCAATTGTATTATATATACTTAGGGTAACACGAATATCTCACATCCAAAACAAACTCTATACATACGTCTACCCTTTTAGCTCTTGTATATAAGAATTAAGATTCGAATTTTTACTATAAATTTATAAACCGTTTTTGAAATAATAATCCATAAAATATTGATACTGAAATCAGCTAGAACAATATGATATATATTGTGCTTCCTAATACTAGTAAATGTAGGAATAAACATCTATATGCTATTATATGTTATTTTAAATATTCCCTTGTGATTCTCATAGATTTTTTTTTTTTTTAAATTAGCAAGAGAATCATAATATCTATATTCTTGACAATTTATTTTGTTTAAAAGAAAATCCAATTAACACAAAAATGCTAAATCGTGAATCGACAAAAAAAAAGCTATAATCAGTAAAATTAACATATTGAACAAAATGTAAAACTAAAAAAAGTACTTAATTACATAGTTAAGAATTTCTTACAAGCTCCGTTTTTTTTTTTAAATATCTTGAAACCAATGAATATATATAAAAAGGTACAAGGTGTTGTCTCTAGCGGTATCAGACATTGTTCTCCATCCTTGAGGTCAAGTTCAAATCTCGTTGTAGATAGATAGAAATAGGAGTAGTTTAGGAGTAGATTAGATTTGTCGTTAAAAAAAATAATAGTGAAACGATAATAAACCGGAAAAGAAAACTAGTAAAGTTATATAAATGTAATATTCTCTTAAGACAATTTTCCCTAGGGGTGGCAAATCGTGCTATCGTTTCGTGTTTCTGTCTGACACGACACGACAAGATTTTATGTAACACGAACACGACACGACACGATGTCGTGTTTTTTTAAACTAACACGAAAACGAACAAATTTAAAAACGACCAACCCGACACGACACGACAAATATAACATGTACTAAAAACTAGTTTATTTAATTAATACTTTATCAAATATAACACGACAAACACGGAAAACACGATAAAGAACCGCTAAATCGTGTCAACTTCGTGTCGAATTTTGAACACGAACACGACACGACACGACATCGTGTTATTTACAGTTAACACGAACACGAATTCAAATTTCAATTTCGTTCCAATTTCGTTTCGTATCGTGTATTTTTGTCGTGTCGTGTCATAAATTGACACCCCTAATTTTCCCTATATAATAAGTTATTTGATATTGTGATATGTTAGAACAGCATGCTAGTGATCGGCTAGGGATCTTCAGCAACTGCATGATAGGATTGCTTGATTATATGATGTCTGATAGCATGGACTTTTCTTTTATGGAATTGACATCATTACTGTAGTGGCTTAGTATATGCATCATGCTTATATATAATTAAGATCTTATAGCATGATAATGTTTGTTCTTGGCCTTATTTCGTGATCTTATAGTAGTTAGAACGACCATTCCAATACAACAAATAATCTTAGCAAGAATAGAATTATCCAGAAGTTTTTAAATCATTTAATACAAGTACCTACCTCGATACGTGAAACGCAAATACCTACCTTTCATACGTGAAAAGATAATACAAGTAATCAAGAAAAAGTATTTCATATATTACGTGATCCCTTTTACAAGTATTTATCTATTTAGTCTGAAGTTTATATAAAGTTTCTTAATTTATTAATTCATTTAATAAATAATTTAGTCAATTCATATCCAAAACTAGTCGTCACTCGTAGGAGAAACAAATATTTAGTATATGTTTGTTAAGTTTTATGAATAAGTAGTGTCTGTGTATGAATATACTTTGTCCGATTAAAATAAAATAGTTTTAGTTTTTTTTTTTTTTTTTTTGGATAAAATAGTTTTAGTAGTACAATGAATTAGAGATTGTTATGGATAGACATTAATACAACATAAAAATCAAAACTTGATGAAAAAGAATACATTTAATGATGTGCACATTAGTCCTTATCTATTTACATAGGCTTTACATAAAGTCACAAATAAATATTTTCCGCTTACCAAATAGTTAAATATCAATTATAATCGTTGAGTTTGGCATATTAGCTGAAAAATTAGCTACTACAGTATCTGCTAGCTTATAAGCTAGTTATTAGCTGAAAAACTAGATGTTCGTTTATAAGATATCTATTAGCTAAAAAGTTATATATGCTAGTTATAAGCAATATTCTAAATAACGTAAGACGTGACTTGGCGGCAATGTCAAGCCTCAAGCTATTCCGAGTCTTGGCGAGCCACGGCGTTTGTAAGGCGTGACTTAAAGCGGTAATTTTCTATATAATTAATATTTTTATATGTATTTTCGACTATTATTCATTTTTATACACATATATGAGTTAATGAGACGTTTTAGTAAAGTTTGGCGACATGTGCAAACCTTGGAGCTATGGCGAGCTTTTTAGAACCTTGGTTATAAGCTATCTAATAAAAAAAATATTTGGTAAAAATTAGTTGATAAGTTAACTGAAAGATATAAAACGACATAAAAATACGTTTAGAAAAATATGATTTTTTATAGTTAATTAAGGATATATTTGAATTAAAAAAAAAAAAAAAAAAAAAAAAACTCCTTCAACGCTAATCCAAATAACATTTTTAACCATCTAAAAAACTACATTTTTGGCTTATCAAACATGACAACTCAAAAAAGTTAAAAATAAAATAGATGTAGCACGCTAAACAGGCAAATACAGCCTTAGGGTCGCTAATTATCAGGCCCAACCCTAAAGGGGGTTCAAAATATGCAACCGCACGGGACCTGAAAAATAGAGTCCGAATTTTAGCCAAATTATAGTGTTAGTAGTAATATATATTAATTTGCGTTAATAAACTTCGGACGCGACTTGCAGCTCAGTTGGCAAAGTGCATTTTCTTTGCTTACTTTTGTAAAAAGACTCGTCTTCAACTCTTGTTTCTACTTTACTTTTAAACAATTAGTTTTTTATAATATGTATCATTTTACGCAAAACATTTTAAGAAATGACATCTACTTTTGTTAATCACTAGTTGTGAGACTCATGTATTACATGAGTTTACTAAAAAAATAAACAAAACATGAAGATCTAACAATTTAAAAAATTTAAATTTATATATAAAAAGGTAAAATATTTAATTATTAAAATTGAAGTGCTTATTTATCTTTTATATTTAAATTAATAATTTAAATAAATAAACAACTAAAATAATTAGATTCAATTTAAAAATTTAGAAATTATAAAGAAATTTACATTAATGAATTGGATATACATTTATTATTATATTTAGGTATTATATGAATTTAATAAAATGGAAAAAACAATAAGATAACACATGAATATAATTTAATCTAAAATTACTACAAAATAACATGTGACATAATGCATAAGATGATGACAAGTAGCAAAATTATTTTCATTTATTAAGGATGATAAGTGTCGGCTTGATTCTCTCCTTCTAACAATGTTCAATTCCTTATTTCCTTGCTTTTTAGCAATTTTTTTTTATTAATCCGTTTTATTCCTCACTTTTGAACAATCGTTTTTTTAACCAACTATTTTTTTAATCCATCAACATCCGCCTTAATCAAATACTAGTATGTAGTCTTGTTATTCATGTAACTATATAAAATTATCTATTGTCCTATCGATTTTTTGTTTTGATTGTTTTCATAATAATAATGGATTTTTCATAGTATTAATGATTTTGTTCATATATAAAAAAAATAAAAATAAAAATAAAAATAAAAAAATTAAGGATCCATTTTTATATTTTTCACAGGGCCCTCAAAATCAATGAATCGACCCTACTAATTATACATTAAGTTTATAAGTTATAAACAAACACCATATTACACTCCCTATATTGAAATCTAATATAATTGTTAGATATATTTCAATATTTAATGTTAATGTTTGTAGTTAAATAAGAGACATAATTAACCGGAATAAGAATTGCCAATATAAACATTGTATTAATTTAAAATACAATAAAATTTAAAGTATGTTGTATATGTTTTATTGGGTACAAATAAGAACACATGTTTTTTTGTTAATTTTAATTCTGAATATGGATATAATTAATTGTTTACACAAGGCAAAATGCACTTAGACAAATAGTTAATTTTATTATGGAATTAAATTGCACGTAGATCACGTAATCCTCATGTGTGAAATAATTTATTTCAAATAAATGTTTTATAAAAGATAGTATCATAATTAATGTTGTTTTGATTAGCGATTAAATTATAAGATAAATATCTCGTGATTAAAATCACTCTTGATTTCATTTGCAACTTCGAAGAAAGGGATACTTGGAAAAATTAGTAGGAAACTGGAAAGTAAAAGTTGATAGCGAGAAGCTGTAGTTTTTATATTTATATATGAATATAAGAAAAATAGTAAGATTTTACAAAATAAAAAAAATAGATAACAACTAAGATCTAAACCTCTAAAAAGTTAAATGAATTATGAATGTTTCTTAAAATAAATACTAAAAGGATCTGTACTAAACAAAATCAAATTTTGAACTTTTTCAAGAAACTCTAAAAAAAATATTTCAAACATGCCTAGAATTTGGTTTATCATATATTTCAATCTTTAATGTTAATGTTTGTAATAAGATAAAAGAGATAGTTAACCAGAAAAAAAAAATTGCCAACATAAACATTGTATTAATTTAAGAATACATTTTAAGATAAACTTTAATTTTACATGTTGTTTTATATTTGAGATTTAATTAGTATGTTCAGCAAAAATAGTTAATAGTTGGAAGTTGGAGCTAGAAGATGGAAGTTGTAACTTTGATTTATAAGAGTGTTCAATGACACAAATAACTAAAAACTTTTAAAATATGTAAAGTTACAAAAACATACATATGAATATAAACTAAAATGAAGTATATTAATGACAAATTAATTTTTCTAAGTTATAATTTTCAAAATTAAAAATCATTAAAGTTTTAATATCAAGTGCAACGGTTAAGTTTTTAAATTGTAAAAAAAATATTATGCATATAGTAGTTGTAAACAAACTAAAGGTTCAACGAACTGTCCGTGAACCGTTTGACAGGAAGTTCATTTATGTTCGTTTATTTAATAAACTGTCCGTGGGAGCATCTATCTACCGAGGATTCGGAAAATTTTGAATATGTTTGCCTTTCTTCATATCTGAATCCGTTTTCCTTTCTTCATATGTCTTGCTCCCACCGTCGATGGATTGGGGAGGACAAAATCGATTTATTACTTTTAACTACTCCCACGGTATGTTTTGCTCAGGTAATCTGAATCTGTTTTCCTTTCCTCATATTTGTTCTTATCGTTTTCTAGGTTTAGCTTCATTTTGGAAAAAATTGAACTAATACTGTAACGACCCAATTTTCAAAAGAAATTTTTTCATTTTTGATTAACCAAAATACTTCCACAAACCATGAAATCCCAAATACAATTGTTTTCAAAATTCATAACCATTACAATTTTATTTCAGATCATCAGAGTGTCCCATAAAAACGCCTGAGAGAGAGTGCACGCCACGTCATCAAATCTTGTCCTTTCCCTTAGGGTCAGATGTACCTGAAACAAATCCACAAATTGTAAGCTAATGCTTAGTGAGTCCCCCATAGCATACCCCACACACAATCCACATAACACATATCATATTAGCTATAAAAGCTACATATATCACATAAGACATGCATACAAACATACAAGGATGTCATAGGCTCCCCAACATGGTCTTACACCTAAGTGTCATGGGCTCCCCCTGTGGTCTTTAGCTGGAAAGCCATGGGCTCCCTCACATGGTCTTACATCCAAGTGTCATGGGCTCCTCCCATGGTCTTTACTTGAAAAGCCATGGGCTCCCCCACATGGTGTTACATCCAAGTATCATGGGCTCCCCCATGGTCTTCCCTACAAGTATCACATATATAGCTAGCATAACACCAAGCATATCTAACTATTATACCACGTATCTCTATACAACAAGTATACCACATATCGCAAAATGGGCCGGCCTTGGTGCCTTAAACCCATTGGTATGGTGAGAAGACTCACCTCTCAAATGCTGAACTGACAAGCTAAGATCAGATATATCCCACACACTGCTCCAACTCAACTGCCTATAATCATCATGTGATTAACTTGTCACAATCCCGAAATACCATAATTATCCTCAAAGTCAACACTGGTCAAAGTCAAGGTCAATGGTCCATGTTGACCTCAACTCGTCGAGTGCATCCAACAACTCGTCGAGTTAAATGAATGATTCTTCACCTCGCCGAGTTAGCTATGTAACTCGTCGAGTTCCTCCCGAGTCCATTCCACTGAATCCCGAGTCAATTCACCGAGTCACCTATGTGACTCGTAGAGTTCATCAAATGTCCAGAAGACCAAAAGTCCATTCAGACCAAACTCTAATCCTTCACTGCACTCATTCAAAAACTCGAAAACGGGCAAACCCTACCCTGACTCGTCGAGTCGACTAAGGGACTCGATGAGTTCCTTCGGTCCCTTTTCTGTTCAGCCCTTTTCAGTGGGATCTAAGGTCCCAAACTTCAGATCCAACCTCCCCTAGTGCAGTTACCACGTAAAGTTGCAAACTTTACGTGTATGCAAGGCCTCACAAGGCTAAAACATCAAAACTAAGTTCCCTACAAGGTGTTATTGTTGGATTAGGTGTCTAAGCCCATAACTATAATTGGTATGTACTTGACCCGATGGTCCTTTTGGGATGCCTTCACTGGAGCAATTTGATAGGATGGATATTTGAGAAAGAGGTTATTTGTGATTTATTATTATATTATATGAATAATATATTAATTGAGAAATCATATAATTTAATTGGTATTGATCAAGAATTAATTTGGAATTAATTTAGTGATCAAAAGAGACTGATTAAATTTACAACGCCTGATTTGGTAAATCAGTGATACTTATAGTTTCGGCTAATCCATGTTGATTAGGCATGGACTAAACCTATATGAGATTTCATTAGGGTTTAGTCCAAAGGGCCATCAAATATGAAGAGTCATGGTGAATTAGGGTTTACATGTATGAAACCCTAGGAATTCCACACTATAAAAGTAACCCCTAGCATGCTAAACTCGGACACAAGTGTTCCAAGGTGAAACACTAGCCGATTTGTGCTTCCTAACCTCTCTCCCATAAGCCTCCTTTTGCATTTGGTGTTTGTGACTCATTTGAGGCATCACATTTGAAGTGCTAAGCTCTTGAAAGACAAGGTTCTACAAGCTACAACAAAGAGGTATTCATCTAACTAATTTTATGTTGTATATATCCAATTGTATGCTAGCTAGGGTTAATGCTTTGGATAAAATCAAATTGCATGTATAACTTGAGAAAACATAGATCCAAAGCATTTAGGGTTGTATGTGCACCATAGGATTGTTATAGTGCTCAAAACCCATCAGTGGTATCAGAACCTAGGGTATTTTGTGTTATATTGATGCAATTGTTTGATTTTCAAAGCTGAAAAAATGTCATTTTTGGCCACTGACTGCTAGACTTGTCGAGTCCCATATGGGAACTCGACGAGTTGGATCATATGTGATGAACTCGTCGAGTCCATGCCATGAACTCGACGAGTAGGATCGTCTGCTTGCATATTTTCGAGCTTTTTGGCCAGTTTTGGATTAGGATCATTACCACAAACTGTTTTGACTGTTAAAATTCGATTTTTATGATATGGTAATTATTATTCTCATCCAATTGAATGATGATTGTCAAATTTTAAGATAATTACTTGATTTTGTGAAAAACTAATTATTTGTAGAATTTGATTTGAATCATCTTGATATATGAAATTAGATTAGGTTAATTTTGTGATATAGTTAATTATATGATTAATTTAATTATTTTCAAATTGATCTAAGAAGTTTTGAAAGGTTTCAAAACTTGCCCTTAAGTTTTGGAATTTAAAAGGTTTTAACCTTAAAATATTTAAATTCTAAACCCTAGAGTTTTAAAAGTGTAAAATTCAACCCTTATACTATTATAATATTAAAAGCTTAATACTTATATATATATATATATATATATATATATATATATATATATATATATATAAGACAGTCAGTCTTACCGTTAGTAGGCCTCATTCACGAAGTTAGGTAAATGGCGATTGAATGGGTGTCCACTCTCACCCACCGCTCCCTTGACTAGTGAAGGGTCGTTAGCCGAACGGGTAGGATAGGACATTAATTCTCATTAAAAAGTATAATGATAATTATAAAAGTAACTAAATGTTTTTCTAAATTCCCAATCTTAGTTACTTTAGGAAAATGTGAAAATGGTGTTATTCCATGAATTTGCACATTGCACCTTGCCAATTCGTTAGTGGAGCGTTTGTGGTTAACCGAGCGTGTGTGGTTAACCGGCACATTGATTAGGTGATAAATGACATCGAGAGTACCAAGCACATTTGCATGGTTATTCACACCTTGTTTGTGATCCTCGGTATCCCAGTCACAAACTTGAAGGGCATAATCGAGATTAAACATGCCATTGAAAAGTTTAATGAATCTCAAAGGTCTAGGAATTTCATAAAACTTAATTCTTTAAATTTTATTTTTGGGTGGTGAAATTGGTAAATCGTCATTTACCTACCTTCAAATATTTTGTAATTGGATTACGACATCCCTCTTCTGAATTGTGAAATATTGTGTTGGGTCCTAACCTTCATATTTTCATTTAGGTGTTGTATTAAGGAATTTCCATCTAATAAAACTTGTCCTTTTTTTCCAGATGTCTACTTCAAACAATGCTTCAAATGCTTATGGCTCTTTCTCACTCATGAACTTATGTGGGAAGGTCATCTTTGATGGGTCGAATTTCAATGACTGGATTCGAAACATTCGCATGGCCATTCGATACGAGGAAAAGGAATATGTCCTCGATAAAGAGCTAAAGGAGATTGATGAAGAAATTGCTACTCCTGAACAATTGGCTGAGTATAGGGCTCATGAGAAGGACGCGACAAAGGTGTCGTGCATCATGCTAGCCACTATGACTTATGAGCTTCAGAAGTCCTACGAGGACTTCTGGCCTTTCGAGATGCACTAAGACCTGATGGAAAGGTACCATCAGAGTGCTCGACAAGAAAGGTATGAAATCATTGCCTCCATGATAACAACAAAAATGAAGGATGGAGAGTCCATCACGGCCCACTTGCAGAAGATACAGAGATATGTGGACCGCTTGCTAAAGTTGAATGTCAACTTTGATGAAGAGTTGGCTATCAACATTATTCTTCACTCTTTGACTTCTTGTTATGATCAGTTCTGAATGACTTATCATATGAACAAGGAGGAAATCAATCTGAGCAAGCTTCAAGGCCTTCTGTAACGCCCGCGTTTCCAGGCTAGGCATTATTGTTTATGTAATAGTCTAGGTTAACCTTTGTAACTCTTTTGAAGTATTAATGATGAAATATTTGAGTATTATGTGTTTTATGCTTAGTTGTGTGGCTTAATTGAATTAAGAATAAAATAAGCGTCAAAATTAAAGTGTGAGATAAACCCAATATCTTTACATAAAGTTGTAGCGGTTAAAACGAGGTTTCCAGAGATATAAAGAACGTCGAAATTCGAGTTATAACGAAGAAGTTATGACCTGTCGAAGTTTCGCGACAGAACCGGCACGACGCTGAATGACGTAAAATATAAATTTAAGATAGAGAAATATCTAGCCTTAGTGATCTAAACGGAAGTTGTAGAGTTCGTTAAACCGAGAGCGTGCATAAAAAGAACGCCCAAATCTGACTTCGTATGAGGAAGTTATGATTTTCCGAAGTTTCGACTTAGTAGTGTGCAGCCCGAATACTCGATTTGAGATCGAGCGGTTTTTAGCCAAAAAAATCTAAACGAGAATTGAAGATCTCGTCAATGGTAGTGCAACGGTAAAAAGACAGACGAAAACGGACGTCGGATGAAGAAGTTATGAATTTATAACGGAGTTTTCCTGTCCCGGCTTACTAAAAATAATATAATAAAAATAAAGTCAAAATTAGCCGACGGAGTCTAAACTAGAGTTGTAGAGCATAATCTCACCTACGCGTGGATATAAAGAACGTCGAAAACGGAGCTCGTATGCAAAAGTTATGAATTTCTGAAGTTCAGGGCGTGAACCCCAAGGCTGTGTCAGAGCTCACGAGGTGAATATTAGAAACTCACGAAGTGAGCATTAGTGACTCACGAGGTGAACAGATGATGGACGTCTTCCAGGGCAAGTGGCCATGACGAACGCAATGACGTATCAAGCTCACGAGGTGAATATTAGAAACTCACGAGCTGAGTCCGTTCACGAGGTGAACATATATGGTTCACGAGGTGAACCTAGCATTTTTTCCCTATAAATAGAATTCAAGGGGCAGCCGAGTTTGGTTGCTCATCTCTTACTCTCTCACTCCCGATACCCTCTCTAAGCCCTATTTTAACCCCCCGAAGCCCCGGTATCATCCCGAGACCCGAAGCGAGTCCCGAAGCACCGAAGATCCCGAGAAGAAAAGAGTTTCCGAGCCGAAGCTCTGCCCGCGAGAAACCCGGTTTTTGTGAAGATCTTCCAGATCTACCAAAGAATACTACTTCTACAAGCCGTAGTGCTGTCCGATCATCTTCTGATCAGATGAGTGTGTAGTTACTTTCTTCTAATACATAAATACGAAGTATTTACTATGAAATACGTGTTATGTGTTTATATATTGGTGTTGATTTGAAGGGGGTACATAATCTCTTTCAAATGCACGATTTTATACAAGTATCGATTTAACGTACTAAGTATATGTGTTATGTGAGTGTATCGATGTTATCTTCTAATCTCATAGATATGATTTATTCTCTATGAAATACGTGTTATGTTTATGTGTCTCATCTTTTATCTGGAATGTGTTTTGAATGAACATATTATGCAGGTTTTAAATTATGTATAAAAATGTATATTTTATCTACTAAAATGTTGGGTAGAACATGGGTAGATAGTTGTCTTGTGATAAAAAGATGAGAGGCCTCGTTGTTGTTGCTGATTCAGTCATCTAGCGGAGTTTAGATGACGACCACAGACTTTTCTAGACAGTCCAGTGGAACGCTAGCAGACTCATTACCTGTAGGTGTTAATGAACTTGGGTGTTCATTTGCTGTACTCCATCCCCCTCATGGTTGCCTTTAGGACATCTATTGTTAAGGAAACCCCTTTGCAGTAATGTCCGTCCCGATGAAAATCCTAGATTAGGTCCCTTGTAATAGCTGTTGTTTTAGGGACATAAAGTGAGGATAACGGGAATGGGTAATCGGGTTATTGTTGGTTGATGAACTAAATATATTTATTTATTGTGGGTCGAAAACCCTATACGCTCACCAGGCTCCCACGCCTGACCCACTCAGTTTTCTTTGTATTACAGGTAGTGGCGCCAGAGCATAAGTTGGATGACTTGTCAAGTTATTTTTGGATTATAGACCTGCTGTTATATATAACTGTTGTAAGGTCTGTATTGTAATGTTTATGCTTTTGGTCTGTTTATCGGAACATGACATCCCGAGTTTTGTTTTATAATGAAAATACATTTCTTTATGAAATGCTTTGGTAAATCTTATTTTATCATATTTCGTTTTGGGAACAAATTCCGCAACTCTTTTAATCAAAGGATTACCCTGAAATTTTTTTAAAAGCATAAATTAAACCGGTCTTTTCTGACCGTGATTTTGGGGATGTCACAGTTGGTATCAGAGCATTAGTTTAAGCGAACTACGAATTTGTAGGATTTCTAGACTTAAACTTAGAATGCTAAGTGAAATTGTGAGATGTGTGTCTGATATATTTTAGACACGAGCACTAGTTTATTTTAGGAAAATTGCCTAAAATGCTTTTATGTGCTAAATGTTATATGTTTGCCATATATGATATTATTTGTTCGGATCTATGGTCTGTTGCCGACCGGATCTGGAAACCTTATGTGTGTAGAATTCTAAGCGTACGTCTACGATATTAAAACTAGCATGTAAACGTTTCGGAGTGATAAGGATGATTTGAATATCTATCGTGAATGAGGATCTAATTTCACCTTTTTCGGTGTATAGATCAAAAAAAAAAGAATGGTGAGAACGAGGAGTGGAGTTGGAAATGCTGATGAAAACAGGAATCAAATACCAGTGATTGAGCAAATACCTGTTGTAGCAGCAACACCTGAGCCAATGACAATGGCTGGTGTACAATTGATGATTCAAACGATGTTGGATCGTCAGATGGAAGAAACGAGACGTCTGCTTCAACAGAATCGTGAACAACCTTCAATACAAGTTGAAGAGCCCGAATTCAACGGAGGTTAGTCGGATGAAGGAAACTTCAGTGGGGTTGTTGGTCAAGCCAACCCACCGTTAGTTAGACAAAACCACCAGGAGGGAAGAATTGATGGACTTGTATGCAAGTACAAATATTTCTTGACTTGCAAACCATCGACCTTCACTAGAAAGGAAGATCCGATTGGAGTCATGGATTGGATCTCGGAAATGGAGCTAGCCTTCATGACGTGTGGCTGCAGAGGCAAGTTGCAAACCACTTTCGCAGTACGTCAGTTCAGAGGTGGCGCAGTTCGTTGGTGGAACACTATGGGGAAGACCCTAAGCCCTAATGAACCACTGCAACTGACTTGGGAAGAGTTCTTGGTACAATTTAAGCGCAAGTTCTGTTCGGCCCAAAATCTGCTAGAATTGGAAAACAAGTTTCTGACATTGACAAAAGGTAGCATGTCAGTCGACGATTACACCAACGCCTTTACCGACAAAATGGAGTTTGCTTTGCGCATCGTCCCAGATGAGCTGACAAAAGTGGACCGGTACGCGAAGGGGCTCCCATGGGAGTACGCGGTGCCAGTACGTCAGGCACCTACTCTGGAGGCAGCTATTTGGGCTGCCAAGTCTGTTGAGGACATGATCAAGGGAAGAACCACCAACAAAGTTGAAGTTGGTGAAAAGAGAAAGTTTGAAGGAACTTCAGGTTCCAGCAAGAAAGGCAAATTTTTGAAGTCTGATTCGAAAAAGTTTGGAGGAGGAAAAGGAGGCGAATCGAAATGGTGTGAGAAGTGCAAGAAAAAGCACTCTGGGAAATGTAGCGAGGATGTGACCTGCTACAAGTGTGGAAAGACGGGGCACTATGCCAATGAGTGTCCGTCCAACAAGAGAGTGTGCTTTGGGTGTAATGAAGAGGGGCACATTTTGAAAGACTGTCCGAGAAAGAAGGAGGCAGCAAAACCCAATATTCCCCCAAAGCCTAAAGCAAGAGCTTTCCAGGTGACACTGGAAGCTGCTAAAGAAGAAGATGATGTCGCTTCAGGTACCTTTCTCGTAAACAATTTGCCTGCCCAAATTTTATTTGATTCTGGAGCCAACTACTCCTTTATATCGCATGAATTTGGTAGAAAACTAGCTTTGCCTGTTGATAGACTAGATAATGCTTTATTAGTCGAAGTTGCTAGTGGAAATTTTATACATGTTAGCCATCGTATGAAAAACATCTTAATCGACCTAAACGGGAACAAGTTCCACGAGGAATTATTGCCTATCGAACTTAACGGTTTCAACATCGTGTTGGGAATGGATTGGCTTAGTGCCAATGATGCTGAAATACTGTGCAAGAAGAAGATTGTAAAAGTAAACCCGCCTGGGAAAGAGTCATTTATGGTGTATGGGGACAAATGCAAAGTGAATTCTGGGATCATTTCACTAATGAAAGCCAGAAAGTGTTTGGCCATAGGATGTACATCATATTTGGCATTCGTGAAGAAGGAGAAAAAGGAGATGCAGAGCATTCTTGTGGTGTGTGATTATCCGGAAGTATTTCTCGAAGATCTTCCTGGATTACCACCTGATAGACAAGTGGAGTTCAGAATAGACTTGTTACCAGGGACGACGCCAATAGCAAAAGCGCCTTACCGACTAGCACCAACGGAGATGAAGGAGCTGATGATGCAACTTCAGGAGTTATTGGACAAAGGTTTCATTAGACCTAGTTCATCACCCTGGGGAGCTCCGGTGTTATTCGTAAAGAAAAAGGACTGGAGTATGAGAATGTGCATCGATTACAGAGAGCTGAATAAAGCAACGATAAAGAATAGATATTCGTTGCCGAGGATTGATGACCTATTCGATCAGCTTCAAGGTTCAAGCTATTTTTCGAAGATCGATCTGAGGTCAGGATATCATCAGCTGAAGGTGAAAGAGCAGGATATAGAGAAGACTGCATTCAGAACACGATATGGGCATTACGAGTTTTTGGTTATGTCGTTTGGACTAACCAATGCACCAGCAGCGTTCATGGGTTTAATGAACAGGGTCTGTAATCCATTCCTTGATAAATCTGTGATAGTGTTCATAGATGACGTTCTGATTTACTCGAAAAGCCAAGAGGAGCATGGCAGACACTTGCGAGAAGTGTTAGAAGTCTTGAAGAAGGAGAAGTTGTATGCTAAGTTCTCCAAATGTGATTTTTGGATTCGAGAAGTCCAATTCTTGGGTCACGTGGTCAACCAAGAAGGGATAATGGTTGATCCAGCAAAGATTGAGGCTGTAATGAAGTGGGAACAACCAAAAAGTCCCACGGAGATCCGAAGCTTTTTAGGATTAGCCGGATATTACCGAAGGTTTATCCAAGGCTTTTCTTCGATCGCTAGTCCAATAACAGCTTTGACCCATAAAGGAGCTACTTATGCTTGGAGTGATAAGCAAAAAGAAGCATTCGAGTTGCTAAAGAAGAAGCTATGCGAGGCACCGATTCTTTCTTTACCCGATGGAGTGGAAGACTTCGCTGTCTATAGCGATGCGTCTGGTGTTGGGTTGGGTTGTGTTTTGACCCAAAGAGAAAAGGTGATAGCATATGCGTCTCGACAGTTGAAAGAGCATGAAAAGAACTACCCCACTCATGATTTGGAGTTGGCAATGGTAGTTTTCGCTTTGAAAATATGGAGGCATTACCTCTATGGCACGAAGTGCAAACTTTTCACTGATCATAAGAGTCTCCAATATCTCTTTAATCAGAAAGAATTGAATATGAGGCAACGACGCTGGCTAGAGTTACTCAAGGACTACGACTGTGAGATACTTTACCACCTCGGTAAAGCTAATGTTGTTGCTGATGCTCTCAGTCGGAAAGTCAATGTTGAAAGAAAGAGGCCAAGAGCGTTAAGAATAGAAGTTGTCTCGACGATTGTGGAGAGTATAAAGAAAGCTCAAGAAGAAGCTTTAGAGAAGAATGACCGAAAGGCGGAACGTTTGGGTAAAACGTTAGTGTTCGGTATAAACAGTCACGGAATGAAGGTGTTCCAAGATCGGATTTGGGTACCTAAGTCCGGAGGAATTAGAGATCTTCTGATGGAAGAAGCTCACAAAACCATGTACTCGATTCACCCTGGCAGCACTAAAATGTATAGGGACCTGAAACCCTACTACTGGTGGCCGACGATGAAGCTTGATATTGCAAAGTATGTGGCCGAGTGTGTGACATGTGCGAGGGTTAAGGCACAACATCAGAAACCATATGGGAGTTTAGAACCTTTACCTGTACCCATGGGTAAATGGGAAGACATTGCCATGGATTTTGTCACTAAACTGCCCAGAACGAAAAGTGGTCACGACATGATTTGGGTGGTCGTTGATCGATTCACCAAGAGTGCGCATTTCATAGCAGCCAATGAGAAATGGTCTATGGAAAAGCTTGCGAATTCTTACGTAAAGGAAATTGTGAGGCTTCACGGTGTTCCGTTAACGTTTGTATCGGATCGTGACAGTCGTTTCACCTCAAGGTTTTGGAAAAGTCTACAAGAGGAAATGGGTACCAAGTTGTGTTTAAGTACATCTTACCATCCACAAACTGATGGTCAGAGTGAAAGAACGATACAAACACTTGAAGATATGCTGAGAGCATGTACCCTGGAATTCCTAGGTAACTGGGATGAACATTTACCTTTGGTAGAATTTTCCTACAATAATAGTTTCCACTCGAGCATAAAGATGACACCTTATCAAGCTTTGTACGGACATAAGTGTCGTACGCCGTCTTGTTGGCTAGAGGCTGGAGAAAAGCAGTTTATGGGACCCGAGATGGTCAATCAGACTGCTGAGAAGTTGAAAGTGATCAGGGAAAGAATGTTAGCAGCTCAAGATCAACAAAAGAGCTATGCTGACAAAAAGCGAAGACCGATGACTTTTGAAGTTGGAGATTCGGTTTTGCTTAAAGTCTCGCCGTGGAAGGGACTTATAAGATTTGGTAAAAGGGGAAAGTTGAGTCCAAGGTTTATTGGACCGTTTAAAGTTCTTCAGAGGATTGGGAACCAAGCTTACAAGCTAGAACTACCAGAAGAACTGGATGGTATTCATAACACTTTTCATGTGTGTTATTTCAGGAAGTTCACGGGAGAAGTTCCCGATATAATTCCAATTTCTGAATTGAGAATTGATGAAAACAAAAGGTTAATTGAAGAACCTGAGGCAATCGTTGACCGAAAGACTAAGAAATTGCGACGCAAGATGGTCGAATTAGTGCTTGTCCGTTGGAAACATACGAATGGGCCAAATCTCACCTGGAAAACGGAGAGTGACATGTTAAGTCGCTATCCGCATTTGTTTGTTGATGTGTGATTCCACGGACGGAATCATCCTAAGGGGGAGAGAATTGTAACGCCCGCGTTTCCAGGCTATGCATTATTGTTGATGTAATAGTCTAGGTTAACCTTTGTAACTCTTTTGAAGTATTAATGATGAAATATTTGAGTATTATGTGTTTTATGCTTAGTTGTGTGGCTTAATTGAATTAAGAATAAAATAAGCGTCAAAATTAAGGTGTGAGATAAACCTGATATCTTTACATAAAGTTGTAGTGGTTGAAACGAGGTTTCCGGAGATATAAAGAACGCCGAAATCCGAGTTATAACGAAGAAGTTATGACCTGTCGAAGTTTCGCGACAAAACCGGCACGACGCTGAATGACGTAAAATATGAATTTAAGATAGAGCGATATCTAGCCTTAGTGATCTAAACGGAAGTTGTAGAGTTCGTTAAACCGAGAGCGTGCATAAAAAGAACGCCCAAATCTGACTTCGTATGAGGAAGTTATGATTTTCCGAAGTTTCGACTTAGCAGTGTGCAGCCCGAATACTCGATTTGAGATCGAGCGGTTTTTAGTCGAAACAATCTAAACGAGAATTGAAGATCTCGTCAATGGTAGTGCAACGGTAAAAAGACAGACGAAAACGGACGTCGGATGAAGAAGTTATGAATTTATAACGGAGTTTTCCTGTCCCGGCCTACTAAAAATAATATAATAAAAATAAAGTCAAAATTAGCCGACGGAGTCTAAACGAGAGTTGTAGAGCATAATCTCACCTACGCGTGGATATAAAGAACGTCGAAAACGGAGCTCGTATGCAAAAGTTATAAATTTCTGAAGTTCAGGGCGTGAACCCCAAGGCTGTGTCAGAGCTCACGAGGTGAATATTAGAAACTCACGAGGTGAGCATTAGTGACTCACGAGGTGAACAGATGATGGACGTCTTCCAGGGCAAGTGGCCATGACGAACGCAATGACGTATCGAGCTCACGAGGTGAATATTAGAAACTCACGAGCTGAGTCCGTTCACGAGGTGAACATATATGGTTCACGAGGTGAACCTAGCATTTTTTCCCTATAAATAGAATTCAAGGGGCAGCCGAGTTTGGTTGCTCATCTCTTACTCTCTCACTCCCGATACCCTCTCTAAGCCCTATTTTAACCCCCCGAAGCCCCGGTATCATCCCGAGACCCGAAGCAAGTCCCGAAGCACCGAAGATCCCGAGAAGAAAAGAGTTTCCGAGCCGAAGCTCTGCCCGCGAGAAACCCGGTTTTTGTGAAGATCTTCCAGATCTACCAAAGAATACTAATTCTACAAGCCGTAGTGTTGTCCGATCATCTTCTGATCAGGTGAGTGTGTAGTTACTTTCTTCTAATACATAAATACGAAGTATTTACTATGAAATACGTGTTATGTGTTTATATATTGGTGTTGATTTGAAGGGGGTACATAATCTCTTTCAAATGCACGATTTTATACAAGTATCGATTTAACGTACTAAGTATATGTGTTATGTGAGTGTATCGATGTTATCTTCTAATCTCATAGATATGATTTATTCTCTATGAAATACGTGTTATGTTTATGTGTCTCATCTTTTATCTGGAATGTGTTTTGAATGAACATATTATGCAGGTTTTAAATTATGTATAAAAATGTATATTTTATCTACTAAAATGTTGGGTAGAACATGGGTAGATAGTTGTCTTGTGATAAAAAGATGAGAGGCCTCGTTGTTGTTGCTGATTCAGTCATCTAGCGGAGTTTAGATGACGACCATGGACTTTTCTAGACAGTCCAGTGGATCGCTAGCAGGCTCATTACCTGTAGGTGTTAATGAACTTGGGTGTTCATTTGCTGTACTCCATCCCCCTCATGGTTGCCTTTAGGACATCTATTGTTAAGGAAACCCCTTTGCAGTAATGTCCGTCCCGATGAAAATCCTAGATTAGGTCCCTTGTAATAGCTGTTGTTTTAGGGACATAAAGTGAGGATAACGGGAATGGGTAATCGGGTTATTGTTGGTTGATGAACTAAATATATTTATTTATTGTGGGTCGAAAACCCTATACGCTCACCGGGCTCCCAAGCCTGACCCACTCAGTTTTCTTTGTATTACAGGTAGTGGCGCCAGAGCATAAGTTGGATGACTTGTCAAGTTATTTTTGGATTATAGACCTGTTGTTATATATAACTGTTGTAAGGTCTGTATTGTAATGTTTATGCTTTTGGTCTGTTTATCGGAACATGACATCCCGAGTTTTGTTTTATAATAAAAATACATTTCTTTATGAAATGCTTTGGTAAATCTTATTTTATCATATTTCGTTTTGGGAACAAATTCCGCAACTCTTTTAATCAAAGGATTACTCTGAAATTGTTTTAAAAGCATAAATTAAACCGGTCTTTTCTGGCCGTGATTTTGGGGATGTCACACCTTCTGAGAACTGCTGAAAGTAGTTTGAAAGGCAAGTCTGTTGTACCCACTCCTACTACTACTGCTACCCCATGTCTATCCAGCACCTCTCGCACATAAATATCTATCAGCTTCTCAGCAGATATACTCTCAGAGATCGGAATAAAGTGGGCATTCTTTGTCAACCTGTCCACAATCACCCATATGGCGTCCACACCCCTCGCTGTCCTCGGTAACTTCGTGATGAAGTCCATAGTGATCTCTTCCCACTTCCACATGGGAATGGGTAGCGGCTGAACCTTGCCATGAGGCCGCTGATGCTTGGCCTTGACCTTCCTGCAGGTCAAGCACCGCTCCACGAACCAAGAGATCTCCCACTTCATGGGCCACCAATAGCTCGGTCTCATATCTCCATACATTTTCGTAGCCCCAGATGTATAGAGAACTTAGACTTGTGTGCCTCCTCCAATATCTTCTGTCTAGAGTCACCGGTACCCACACCCGGCTACACTGTGTCAGGAGACCTCGGCTATCCCGCACAAACAAGGGATATTGTCCTCGTATCCGCTCTATCTTCCAATTCTCCTTCTTCACACCCTCGACCTGAGCCTCCTTGATCATATCCAACAATGGACAGATCACCGTCATCCTCAAACAAATGTTCCCAATAGGGGAACCTACCGCCTTGTGGCTCAAAGCATAGGCCACCACGTTGGCCTTCCCTGGATGATACAAGATCTCACAGTCAACATCTTTCAGCACATCCAACCACCTCCTCTGTCTCATGTTGAGGTTCTGCCGATCCATCAAATACTTCAAACTCTTGTGATCAGTATAAATAGTGCACTGTACTTCTCACAAGTAGTGCCTCCAAATATTGAGGGGCAAACACCACTGCCCCCAATTCCATGTCGTGAGTGGGGTAATTCGCCTCATGAGGCTTCAACTGCCTCGAGGCGTAAGCTATCACATGCCCCCTCTGCATCAGTACCGCGCCTAACTCTGAGATCGATGCATCGCAGTACACTACCAAGTCATCCAACCCCTCGGGTAGTACTAGAATCGGAGCCTCATATAACCTCTGTCTCAGGGTCTCAAAAGCCAACTGTTGATCCGTGCCCCATCGAAATATCACATTCTTCTTGGTCAAAAGGGTCAAGGGCATAACAATCTTGGAGAAATCCTGGATTAATCCCCGATAATAGTCCTCTAAACCCAAGAAACTATGAATCTCGGATGCGTTCTTTGGCACTTCCCAACACATCACTGCCTCAACCTTGGCTAGATCAACTGAAATGCCCTCTTGGTTGATGATATGCCCCAAAAATTTTACCTCTTGCAGCCAGAAATCACACTTCGAGAACTTGGCATAAAGCCTCTCTGCCCTCAGTGTCTCCAATACCTCCCTCAGATGCTGCTCACGCTGCTCCTTGGTCTTAGAATAAACTAGGATATCATCAATAAAAACGATCACCGATCGATCCAGCATCGGTCTACACACTCTGTTCATGAGATCCATGAACGTTGCTGGGGCATTGGTGAGCCCAAATGGTATCACCACAAACTCATAGTGCCCATACCGAGTCCTGAAAGCTGTCTTCAGTATATACTCATCCCGAATCATCATCTGATGGTATCCCGACCGAAGATCAATCTTGGAAAACCAAGACGCACCCTGCAGCTAATCGAACAAATCATCGATCCTCGGTAACGGATAACGGTTCTTCACTGTTAGTTTGTCCAGCTCTCGATAATCAATGCACATCCTGTAGGACCCATCCTTCTTTTTCACGAACAGGATCGGAGCTCCCCACGGGGAACTGCTCGGTTGGATAAACCTTCTGTCTAGCAGCTCCTGAAGTTGCGTAGATAGCTCCTGCCTCTCGGGAGGTGCTAGCCGGTACGGTGCCTTTGCTGTCGGAGCGACACCCGACACTAAATCAATGCGAAACTTTACTTTCCTCTCCGGAGGCACTCCCGGTAACTCCTCAGGAAAGACATCTCGAAACTCCTGTACAACTAACACACTGCCCACATCTGTCGTGGTCTCAACCCTCGTATCCGAGATATAAGCCAGAAATCCCGTACATCCCTGCTGCAGAAATCTCCTAGCCCTCGCAGCTGAACAGAGGGTTGGCCCTTGCGAGGCCCTCTCAGCGTGAATAACCAGTTCTCCCCCACTTGGGGTTCGAACCCTCACCGACTGGCGCTCGCAATCTATCATGGCCCCGTTGGCCCCCAACCAGTCCATCCCGACAATCACCTTCAGCCCTCACAACGGTATCGGGACTAGATCAACACGAAACCTCTCCCCAAGAACATTCAGGACACACTCCCGATACACCCTCGCAGCACTCACAGTGCGGTCGTCCGCAATCTCCACCTCAAGCGGGGAATCCAAAGTTCCCGGCGCATCCCAAAACTTCTTGCTAAGTGCAAGAGACACAAACGATCGGGTAGCTCCCGAATCGAACAAAACATGATCTGACATACCATTAACCAAAAAGGTCCCTATACATAAGCACAATGTACACATAAGCAATGCAAATAAATATAGAGCAGAGAAGAATAAACATGTACCAGCCACAATGTCTGGCGATGCCCGAGCTTCCTCGTTGGTCAACTGAAATGCGCGGCTCTTCACCGCTGGAGCATCCGCCTTAGCAGGGCGGCCATCAGTAATCCTCATCGTGGCGGGCGCAGGCGCCGCCACCACTCCTCCCCCTCCCTGCAACCTCGGACAATCGGCCTACTTATGGCCGATCTAGTTGCAGTGAAAACAAATCAAACCTTTTTTATGGCAATCCCTGCTCAAGTGACCCGGCTGACCACATGCATAACATCCTGATCCCGTAATCCGACAAGCTCCACTGTGCGGTTTACCACACTTGGCACACCGGCCTTGGACCTGTTGGCCCCTACTGGAAGAATCTAAGGTCTTAGGCTTTTTAGCCTGACCTACTGCTGTCTGTGCCTGCTCAGGCTTCCGCTTGGTGTGGAAGTCCAACTCCATCTCCCGCTCACGGGCCTTCTCCACCATATCCTTCAGGGTTTTGCACCCTGTAAAGCTCATAAACTCCCGGATATCATCCCTTAGCATGGAATGATACCTCGTCCGCCTCATTTCCTCATCGGTAGCATACTGTGGGATCAACAATGCTCGTTCCCGAAACTTGGCGGTGATCTCCGCCACAGTCTCGGTGGTCTACTGGAGCTCCTGGAACTCCTTCACCAACCGCTGCACCTCAATAGTTGGTGCAAACTCCAAATCAAATCGCCTAACAAACTCGGCCCACGTCATCTCAGCCACACCGGATGTCCCCACCTGACTGTTGGGTTTTGTGTACTATAACACTCCTATGGTGCACATACAATCCTAATAGCTTTGGATCTAAGTTTTCTCTATTTATACATGCAATAAAATATCCAAAACATGAAGCCTACAACTAGTATATAATTTGATACTTGAATCATAAAATAGAATAGATGATTACCTCTTTTTTGCAGCTTGATGTATTTGGCCTTTAAGAACTTAGCACCCCAAGTGTGATGCCTCAAAAAAGTCACAAACACCATGAACAAAGAAGGACTTTGAGAGAGAGTTTCTAGGCACCAAAATTCGACTATTGCATCTCCAAGATCACTAGTCTTTTATTTTGTGCATAAAGGGGTTACATATATAGTGTAGAATCCAAGAGTCACATGTAACCCTAATTCTTACACTTAGGCTTATGATCCATAATTCATGTGGACTAACTATTTATGGATTCTTACATAAACTTAGCCCATCATGGATCAATAGCCCAAACCATATGTGTCACTAATTTACATAATTAGTCCCCGTTAATTTAATTAGTTTCTTTTGATCACTAAATTAATTCCAAATTAATTTTTGATCAATAATAATTAAATAATATGATTTCTCAATTAATATATTATACTTATAATATATTAGTAAATCATAATGAACCTCTTTCTCAAATATCCATCCTATCAAATTGTCCTGGTGAAGGCAACCCGAAATGGACCATGCTACTCTCAGGTCAAGTACATACCAATTATAGTTATGGGCTTAGACACCTAATCCAACACTGACTAATAACCTCGCCCCACCATTCTCGGGCTCTGTCTCTCAACATACATGAAGCAAAACCCACCTTTGTCACATCCGGGCAAGAATTTGTGCGCTGGGCGTTCTTTATATCCGCCACCCAGCGTCGGCTAACAATGGGGTCCCTAACCCCGAAAAACTATGGCGCTGCGCACGCCTTGAACTCCCGGAATGAGGGAGTTCGGGCTCCGACCTGGCCCGCAGCAATCTCAGCTCTGAATGACCTGAGCCTCTCCTCCATAATCTACATCATACCCTCCTTGACCGTCCCAAAGATCATTGGGGTAGCGTCAAGGATGCCCTTCGCCACCTCGGCTGCAATGAGCTCGCGCAGCCTCTCATAAATGGGTTCAGTACTGCTGCCCGACCCGGATCCAGATCCCAATCCTGATCCTAATCCCCCTGCTCTCAATCGTATCACCACCATGCTGAATTGAAATGTCATAAATCATAATGATCAGGATATCCATATAGGGGATCTTCCCACACTGGTCCTCCGTAGAGCTTTCAGATCTAACATTGGTTTGGGTACAGGTCATGTGCTTTCAGTAGTACGGGCTCGATACTACATTCCGCACCTACCTGTACCTTCCTGAAGGCTCTACCTGCTAACTCTAATTCGTCCCAAAATAAATCATATCCCACAAACTACCGCATATCTCAAATTTCATGCAATCCTAAGATTTGCTCTACCCACATCAATCAGACCAATCATAACAGGTTGCCTTTATGCATGCAAATTATACACAGAAAAGGATCAAATAAACTTTTGAATAAGAGACTCTACCCTAGGACCACAAACAGACAAGGAACAAGAAATAAGGCCAAATCAATCATTCTAAGGCTATAAGCTCCTAACCGTATACAATTTTAAAAGCATACACATAGCAAGATCTATATGATTATCATAGCTCAAATATCAGTATAACATGGCTAACATATTGGGGAACTACTTACTTGGCTCGGCCGATCACGCGCGTCGCACTCTCTTCTTTTCCATTATTAAAAGTTTTGAACTTTTATTTATTTATTTGTTTATTTTTTGAAAATAATTTTACCATTTCCTTAGTTTGAGTCCTGACACACCCGAGAGTGTGCCCGAATCCCTCAAACCAAGGCTCTGATACCAACTTGTAACGACCCAATTTTCAAAAGAAAATTTTCATTTTTTGATTAACCAAAATACTTCCCACAAACCATGAAATCCCAAATATAATTGTTTTCAAAATTCATAACCATTACAGTTTTATTTCAAATCATCAGAGTGTCCCATAAAAACGCCTGAGAGAGAGTGCACGCCGCGTCATCAAACCTTGCCCTTGCCCTTAGGGTCATATGTACCTGAAACAAATCCAAAAACTGTAAGCTAATGCTTAGTGAGTCCCCAGAGCATACCCCACACACAATCCACATAACACATATCATATTAGCTATAAAAGCTACATATATCACATAAGTCATGCATACAAACATATAAGGATGTCATGGGCTCCTCCCAAGGTCTTACTCCCGGATGCCATGGGCTCCCCCACATGGTCTTACACCTAAGTGCCATGGACTCCCCCATGGTCTTTAGCTGGAAAGCCATGGGCTCCCCCACATGGTCTTACATCCAAGTGTCATGGGCTCCTCCAATGGTCTTTACTTGAAAAGCCATGGGCTCCCCCACATGGTCTTACATGCAAGTGTCATGGGCTCCCCTCATGGTCTTCCCTGCAAGTATCACATATATAGCTAACATAAAACCAAACATATATAACTATCATACCATGTATCTATACACAACAAGTATACCACATACCGCAAAATGGGCCGACTTTGGTGCCTTAGATCTTTTGGTATGGTGAGAAGACTCACCTCTCAAATGCTGAACTGACAAGCTAAGATCAGATATATCCCACATACTACTCCAACTCATCTGCCTATAATCATCATGTGATTAACTTGTCATAATCCCGAAATACCATAATTATCCTCAAACTCAATCCTGGTCAAAGTCAAGGTCAACAGTCCATGTTGACCTCAACTCGTCGAGTGCATCCAACAACTCGTCGAGTTAACTAAATGATTCTTCAACTTGCCGAGTTACCTATGTAACTCATCGAGTTCCTCCCAAGTCCATTCCACTGAATCCCGAGTCAACTCGCCGAGTCATCTAAGTGACTCGTCGAGTTCATCAAATGTCCAGAAGACCAAAAGTCCATTCAGACCAAACTTTAATCCTTCACTGCACTCATTTAGAAACTCGAAAACGAGCAAACCCTACCCCGACTCGTCAAGTCGACTAAGGGACTCGACGAGTTCCTTCAGTCCCTTTTGTGTTCAGCCCTTTTCATTGGGATCTAAGGTCCCAAACTTCAGATCCAACCTCCCCTAGTGCAGTTACCATGTAAAGTTGCAAACTTTACGTGCATGCAAGGCCTCAAAAGGCTAAAACATCAAAACTAAGCTCCTTACAAGGTATTAGTGAATGGAAAGGGCCTAAGCTAGATAAAGTGAGCAACTTTATGGCATTGGGGACCTAGAGAGGTCCAGGTCTGGAACCACATCCTTGTGATAAGTCCAAATCCGAGTATGACCCCATTTTGCACCAAAAGTGGCCATTTACTTCAAAGAAAAGGGATCTAAGCAACTAAAGATCAAGGTAATAACTTTATACCTCAAGATGGTTGCCAATATAGAGTAGATATCGGATCTACTGCTTCTCTCCTTGCTCCTTCTTCTTCAAGCTACAAAATCTTTCACAACCACACCAAAATTACTCACAAAAGCTCTCTCTTTCACTCAAGAATGTGCAAGGTTCAACTAGGGTTTTCTCTGGCTAATGAAGTGGTAAGGGAGGCCACAAGAGGCGGATTATGTTCTTTAAATAGGGTGCAAGCCCTAAAAATTAGGATTTTCCTTTACATCGCCTACTCGTCAAGTCGGGGCCTTCCGACTTGTCGAGTAGGATTTAAAATTTGTGTCCTCATAATAACTACTACTCGACGAGTTGGAGCTCCCCAACTCGCCGAGTCCATGCACAAAACCCTAAAATTAGATAAATTAAATAATACCTGGAACAAGTGTTACAAATCTCCCCCACTTGAACTAGACTTCGTCCTCGAAGTCTGCTGACCCAACTAAGTCCGGGTAGTGGTCTCGCATCTCGTCCTCTGGCTCCTATGTCCATTCGGAGCCCTTTCAGTACTGCCATTGCACCTTTACCAGCTTCACTTCCTTGTTCCGAAGAACTTTGGTCTTCCTATCTAGAATCGCAACAGGCCTCTCAATGTAGTTCAGGCTCTCATCCACCTGAATGTTGTCCATAGAAACGACTGCGGCCTCATCGGTGACACACTTCCGAAGTTGTGACACATGGAAGATGTTGTGAATCTGGCTAAGCTCATCCGACAGATCCAAGCGATAGGCCACATTCCCCACCCGGGTCGTAATTTTGAACGGTTCAATATATCGGGACCCTAGCTTGCCCTTCTTCCGAAACCTGATGACCCCCTTCCATGTCAACACCTTTTGGTAACATAAAGTCCCCCACCTGGAACTCAAGATCTGGTCGCCGCCAGTCATCATAACTTTTCTGACAGCTCTGCGCGACCCGCAGCCGGTCGCGCACCTGCTGAATCACCCGGTAGTCTTGAGCACTACCTCAATGCTCCCCATGACCCGGTGTCCAACCTCGCCCCAACAAACCGGGGTCCTACATCTTCTACCATACAATATAAAAAATCTGAAGGAATGACGCTTTTTTTATTAGATCATTCACTAAGTTCCTTTTTTATGAACACTTGAGGCATAGATGCCTTTCATTTTGAAGAAGTGCAAAAGTTTTGCTTGAAATATGTTTCTTGTACCATTTTCATTAATACAGTTTTTGTTTTGTAAGAAATATGTCTGAAAAAATGGAAATTTTGCATCTTCCTTTGTTAAAGATTATGATATTTAAATATAATTATGATAGGGAAAAAGTAGAAACAAAACAATCTATCTAGAATCTCTTACAATATGGGAGGGTTAAGATCTTTATGAGGTTAAATCAGTTGATGCTTATCAACAAGTTCTAATAACAGACAAATTGGCACCTAAAACTTTTGATGATTAATATATGATGTTGAATTAATTAACAATTTGTTACTATAAAGTACTAAGGTGCCATTTCTTTTAATTTACTCAATGTAGTTAATGGGGACAAGCCTTAATGTGGACAAATGTGTAATATTGTTCTTTTTTTGTCTTGATATAACTACAATGTCTAAATGGGTTAAGTGATAAGAGGGTCTCTTTATCCAATAAGATTTATCTTTTTATGCTGCTACCCTTCAACCAATTTTTTTTTTCTTTTAGGACATATTGAAACCCAATCATATTATTCTCTCACTAATTGGTCAATTTCTCTCTCGAATATTGTTAATCATATACTTTTTTAATTTTTTGGTAGTTATTAATAATAGCATATTATAACAATCCTCAGATAAACTGTCAATTAAGCATCCATTTAAAGATAAGGGTAAAATGATCATTTTCATACTGAGACTGTATTTAGTCCATAATTAGGAAACAATCTTTGTTTACACATAAGCTAATCTAGAGTCGAGACTCCAAAGAAACACCCCCTAAGTTAGTCCTATTTTGATTACCCCGTGTTCAAAGGATCTGGAAGACTGCAACATGAAAAAAGGTCATGGAAATCCTATTATCTTCACCAACTATTGCATTCTCCTTGCAGATACTTGATATCCAGGAACTTTGATATTGAAATCAGACATGATATAATGAAGCCTGAAAACTTGTTGAGAAGATACAGATGCTAAGGTGGATCACATTCCTTATCAAGATTTAAAGCTTACATGTCTCTTGCAGTATTTCTGGAGACCTAACTTATGTATTTCTTTTGGTTTAGAACTTAATTTCACTTAATTTAAGGTTATACTTTCTTGATATCCTTATTTTTCTCTGTATTTGAATCAATATATAATATATGCATGTATTTAAGATATGCCTTAATTTCATTGATCTCTTTGAACATGATCATGGAAGGTACCAAAGACAAAAAGAATGTTGTGGAAGCCTATGTATATGACATGAGGAACAAGGTAATTAATTAATTATTTACTATTAGTTTTGGAATTTGATTCCATTTTGGTGTTAGTTGCAAATGAGAAACGATTAAATTAAAAAGAAAGTCATATTTCCATCCTAATGTGTAGTTTATTTTTGAGTAAATTACACGAATGGTCCATATGGTTTGGGATAATTTGCACGTTTGGTCCCTAACTTATTTTTTTTTAACTCGGAAGGTCCCTGCTGTTTGTTTTTGTTACACGCTTGGTCCCTACAGTTTGTTTTTGTTACGCGTTTGGTCCCTATCTTACCTAAAAATACTATTATTTAAATATGGAAAAATGGTGAGGTAGGTAAGGTAAGGTGAGGGGGTGGGGTTGAGGGTGTGTTTATTTAAATAAATTAAAAAATCAAGGGCAAAATAGTCTTTTTAGGTAAGACAGGGACCAAACGCGTAACAAAAACAAACAGTAGGGACCTTCCGACTTAAAAAATTAAGTTAGGGACCAAAAGTGCAAATTACCCTAAACCATAGGGACCATTCGTGTAATTTACTCTTTATTTTTTAACCAAAAAAAATCTATCTTTCATTTCTTTACCCATATATTTTTCATTTCTTGTGAATAACACTAGGGTGCGTTTTTCCTTATTTTTATATATATCTTTCACTTCTTTTTAAATATTTTTTCTCAAAATTCAAATGTATAAATTTCAAAGTTGTTGTTTAAATGCATCATCATCCTCTTCTCTTAACATAACAGACTCTAAAAAAGCAAGATACAAGAGGCTAAATCAAAGAAAGAGACTCTCAAAGCATTCTACAGACTGAAAGTTTGTATTCACTCCCAAAGCCTTCGGTTTTCCTTTTTTCTAATAACATTGAGATTTTTCTATAACTTCTTGGAGTTAATTTTTTTTGTATAGAACTTTAGAAAAAGTAAGTGAAATGTTGGGGAATGTGAATACAAGCAGTGCTCTTTCAACATTTGAGAAGATGGAAGAAAAAGGTTCCATTTATTTCTATGTTCTATCTATCTCCCTAGGCTATCTTAAAACAAATGACATGAATTGTTGGATTAGGTGTCTAAGCCTATAACTATAATTGGTATGTACTTGAATTGATAGTAGCACAGTCCTTTTGGTTTGCCTTCATACTAGCAACTAGACAGGATGACTTTTGGAGAGAGAGGTTGAATTTATTATTTGATTAATAAATTGTAATAAATGATTTATTAATATATTATGGAAATAATATATTAATTAGAAATAATATTATTTAATCAAAAATTATTTTGGAATTAATTTTGGGACTAAATGAATTAATTAAAAGTGCAGGGGCTATTTAGCAATTTATTGATAGTTGTGGAATTAGGCTCCAGAACCTTCCTAGATGGGTTGGACAAAATCTTCTAGGAATACCCTAGAAATTTCGTCCAAGGGCCTCTTGGATGAGGTTCCTGGGCTGCTTAGGCCTTAAGCTAAGGAATTAGGGTTTCCTCCATATAACCCTAGCTTTGGCTCTAAGCTACCAACAACTATATAAAGGGCTATATATTTGTAACATACACGTTTTGAAATCGTGTTATGTAAATTAAAAAGTTAATAATACTATGAAATATTATGAGAAATTGAGTGTTAAGTTCTAACAGATAGTTTTTACTAGAAATGAAGTAAAACTATGTTTAGAATCACTCATTAAATGTTGGAAGTCTTATGAGATTCCAATTAAAAGCCAAATAGTGAAATTTAGCGAAAATATAAACTTTGAAATAAGTAAAATTTTATTAATGAAAGTTGTAGATAATCTCGTTAGAAACACGTATGCGAAAACCTCGTCGAAATCCGAGTTATAACGAAGAAGTTATGACCAATCGAAGATCTGCGATAAAACCGGCACGGTGCCGAATGACGTAAAAAGTGAGTTTTTGATAAACTACTTTTTAGCCTTAGTGATCTAAATGAAAGTCGTAGTATTCCTTAAACCGAGAAGTTCGATAAAAAGAACGCCAAAATCTGACTTCGTATGAGGAAGTTATGATTTTTACAAGTTTCAGCGTAGCAGTAGACAGCTAAAAACTCGAATTTTAGATCGAGTGATTTTTAGCCGACACAACCTAAACGAGAATCGAAGGTCTCGTCATTAGCAGTACAATGGTAAAAAGTCTGACGAAAACGGACGTCGGATGAAGAAGTTATGAATTTTTAACGGATTTACCAGTCCCGGTCTGTTAAAAATAATAATATAAAAATAAAGTCAAAATTTTCCGACGAAGTCTAAACGAAAGTTGTAGAGCATAATTTTCTCTACGCGTGCATATAAAGAACGTCAAAACGGAGTCCGTATGAGAAAGTTATGGATTTTACAAGATTGGGCACATTCTTCGAGAAATTTCGCATGAATAGTAATTGCCACGTCACCCTCGCTCGGAGCTGGCCACGTGTCCGAAGCTGCTGCGTGGCATGCCCGAGGAGCGACGCGTGTCGCACAGGTGTCCGAAGAAAGCCACGTGATCCGCGCATGAAACCCACGTGATCCGACCCGCGTGTAGGCTTCTGATTCGACCGAAGAGGAGGCCCAATCCGAAGCGAGCAGGTGTCCGAACCGAACCTCACCCTGATGACAGCTGGTCCGAGCCTCGCATGCGAGCCTCTCGCTTCCCAGCCTCGGATCCGAAGCTCCGGATCTCCTCCTCTATAAATACCAACCTTGCGAGACTTCCCGGCTAATTTTGGAAATTTCACACTTTTTCACCCTTTTTCAATATTTTTACTATCCCGACATCCCCCGAAGCCCCGGTACTTATTCCAAAGCCTGAAACGCGCCCCGAGATTCCCGAGAAGCCCGAAAAATTTATCTTTTCGGTTTCGAAGCTCTACCTTCGCAAGGCCCGGTTTTCAAGAAAACTCCCGGTTTTCAACGACGAAAGTCATATTTATAGCCGAAATGCTGCCCAAATTATTATTTTGACCCCCGGTTAATTCAAGGTGAGTTTAATATGTAGAAATAATTGTATTTTATGTGTTATATGTGCTATGTGCGTTTCCATGTTATCATCTCGAGTTGTTGTATCCGCTATTTTTATAGCAAGGCTGTACCTCTGACTTGAAGTGTATGACATAGGCATCACTTGGGTATTGGTATGAACCGTTGACCATGAAGTGTATGACATAGGCATCACTTTGGCTTCGGTAGAATGTTATTCCTGAGTATTTTCCCGTGTTATTTTTATTTCTGCTATTTATGATAGCAAAGTTATACCTTTGACCATGTGATCAGTTTACGAACTCAGATTCACAGTGGCACTGGTATGTAGCCTCTGGCCAGGTAGAGCATGTCCCCCAGTAAGTGAATGACTCTATTCTATGGCATTGGCATATAGTTAGACAGGGCATGAAAACCTGAAATCTACATTAATGTTAATCAGAAATTGTTTGTCTTCAGTGCCATTTGGGCCGAAGCGTTATTGATGTTTATCAAGTATGGAAATTGTTATGTCTAAATGATGGTATATATTTAAATCAAATCAATGATTGTTAGGGAAAGCTTATCACATTATGTCTTTGTTGTTCCTTGCTTCTAATTGCTTCTGCCATATTGGTATATATATGGCATAACGTTATATTGTATCTATTATTGAACTCACTAAGCGTTATCGCTTACCCCTCCCAATGTTTTAACATAATGCAGGCAATAAGCACCCAGTATAGTTGGAAGACTTAGAATAGTTTGTAATAATACTTTTGTACTTCAGTTCATGTATGTATAAAATTACAATATCCTAGGTAGTCATGTAAAATCTTAAAACATAGTCGGTTTGTATCCAATCTTTTGTAATGACTTTATCAATGTAAAAATATTGTTTTATGAATATGCATGTAGCATGTTTTGGAGTAACTATATTGTCAAGTATGAAAGTTTGGGTCTTTCAGAAATATGAAAGTATAGAAAGGGGTTCTTTCAATATCCCTTTGAGATTCGGCCACTCCTAACCAAAAGAAGAGCCAACATATTCAATGCTCATCCTCTCTCATATAATTATCTTGCTAAGTGTGCTTGTGAGCCATTAGAGGTGTGACACTTGTGACACTTGCTCTCAAGCTTCAAGAACTCTTGGATCTACATTGTTATTACTACATAACAATTAAAGGTATGTCTACTATCTCTTAATATGAATTTCGAAAATAGTAGGTAGCTCCTAGGGTTTATTCTTTTGTGTTCATTACTTGTATGTTCAATTAGAGAAAACCTAGATCCTACAAATTCGGGTTGCATGCACACATAGGGATTGTTTGTTATGCTTAAAACCCATAATGAATGTCCTTTTAATTTTTGTTTTTTATTTTAGTTATGACCATGGACTCTCACGCAGAAGCCCTTAATCAGCTAACAAGTGATGATCTTGAAGAAAAGGTATATTTTTTCTGTATTAAGTCAATTAAAATAAAGAACAAATCCATATATAGTATAGGCTATCTTTGCAGTTTGCAATGCTGGAAAGCTCAGCAGTTGATGATGATCTTGCAAGATTAAAGAAGGAACTATCCGGAACCACAAAGGCATTTTCTCTTTTCTTTCCTTTTAAACATTAATTAATCACATTATCACCCTTCATTACAAATTCAGATAAGTATAATTAATATTTAAGGTAAAATAAACAAACCTTTTCCACCACTTTCTCCAAGATCTAATGCAAGCAAGTCCATCAAGTTGCCATTTTTTTTTCCTTCAATAAGGGCATTTTGGGGATTTTACAGAAAGGAGAGTTTTAACTCCTCCTATGCGTTGTGTTGTTGGAAACATGTAACGTCCCAAAAATTCATAGTAAAATTTTTATTTTTAAAACAATAAACCATACAAACGAGTTGTTCCAAAAGTGATCAAAGTGAATATCTTATTTAAACATCAGTGTAAATATTGAAAATTGTCAATGCAGAAAACTCTGGTGAATGTGGTGCAGTCACACCGGGCCCTTCCCTTTTGTACTGGAAGTACCTGAAACCATAAACATAAAACAGTAAGCACAAAGCTTAGTGAGTTACCCAAAATACCACATTCCATACATAGAATAGAGATTGTTATGTGCCATTTATAGTCTTATCATTGCCATGAGCCGTATCATGGTCTTTACTTGCTAGGTCGGGGTCCAAACCCTGGGTCTCACAGACAAGTGCCAACAGCCATCTCCTGGTATTCCATGCAAGTATCACAGAGACAACTAGTATACTACATATAACTGCCAAGTTCCAAACTCTGGTCTTGCATATAATTTGTCGGGAGCCGTATCCAGGTGTTTCATGAAATTTCCAGGTGCCAACACCCGATCTTTCTACATAACATAATCCTATGGACCTGCATTGGTGCCTTCGACCCCCTTAGTATAATGAGGAGACTCACCTCAATCTGGGATAACCAAAACACATACGCGTTGCTGCTACTGGGTTCCTCACACTGAACACATCCAAATTATCTTTAATTAATAATTAGGGCAATTTCCCATAATTCAAGGTCCAATTCATTTTCTCCTCATAACAATGGGTAAAAGACTATTTTACCCTTCCTATACTTGGCACAACAAATCAAGGCCCAAACCCAAAATGACTCAAGGCCCAAAATAGCCCAAAAGCCATTCAAGTGCATACACCCAACGTACCAACCTGGTACACCCAGCATACGACGCTGGAGCCCAAATTCATCTCCAAACCTCTTAATGCCTTATGACAACATGTATAACTTCCACATCTGATTCTTATGGGACGTCCTAATAACTCCATAATGGATAAAGTTTCCAACTTTCTCTATTAGAATGGTCCAAACAACCAAGATCTAGTCTACTCTAAAAGGGACCAAAAGTGCATCTTTTTCAACTTAATCCATTAAGTCCGAGTCTTCAACCTTTAGATCTGAATCAATATGATGTTTAGATGGATAAAGTTTCCAACTTTATCCATAACAAGGTCACCAACTATAAATATCTAAAATTTATGCATTAAAGTGATTAAAAGCTCATAAGAACCAAAACTAGTTAGATCTAACAAATGCATCATCAAGATTCAAGCTTTATACCTCTAGAAGAAAGATCAAGGAGAACAAAGTCTGGATCTACAGGCTCCAATACAACCAACACTTCTCCAATAAGCTCCTTCTTCTGCAAGATGCGCAAAGAACACTCTAAAGCACTCAAGAACACCTTCTTTTGCTCACAATGCTCAAACTAGGGTTAGGGTTTCAAGGAAGGGTGTTGGAGAGGTGGAGGCTGGGAAAGGAATGGGTTTGGGGAAGTTAAGGAGCTTAAACAGAGCTCAAACCACAAAAATAGGGTTTGGGTTCTGATTGCGTAAGCCCATCGTACTCCCGGTACGCCCAGTGTACTAGGGATGCCCAGTACGCCCAACTTAGTAGAATATGCCCAAAACCTTCCTAACTTCTAACGGTCATAACGTCTTCGTTCCAACTCCGTTTTCGACGATATTTATATCCATGGAAATGTATTGAGGATCTCTACAACCCTATCTAGTTAATTTTGACTTAAAATACATCGAACTAAAATCCTGAACTCATAAAAGAAGTCTGAAATACCACTTTTTCCATTTTACCATTTGACTCCAAAGCACAAACCGAACTCTTGGATCACATAATGTACATTACCCACATCCAAATGGGTCTAAACATCTCTTTCCCCAAAGTCCGAAGCCTTATGATATTTGATCTTCGGGTCACGGCCCCGAATTATGAAACGACTCGAAACAGGGTGTTACAAAATAGTTCACACACATGTAAACACTGCTTTTTCTTTTATGTTTTACTAGGTGTGGGATGATATTTATTCACGTGATATATATCCAATTTCTAGATGTTGGTAATGAGGTGTAAAACTTTTGGTTTATTAGGGGAGAAGAAATCTGATGTTTGGTTCTGGCTCTCAAAAAGGCTCTTAATAAAGTACATAAAGTTCTAATCGCAGGTAGCAATTAATGCCTGAAACAGTTTCATTTGCTTGCCTTTGGTCCCATTTTTTAATTTAATTTTGCAATCACTTCCGGTTTCTTTTTCTGAACAATAAATTTCTCTTTGTTTTTAGTTGCACAAACAAATCCGAAATTTGTTTTCACACTTGCGTGACAATTGGTGTGTGGCTTAATGAATCCAAATAATCACTTACTACTAAATAAAAAAATGTCAATGATTTTATGTGTGGCAACTTAAATTAACATTTTGGAAATTAACCAGGTACTTCAATTTTTAGCACCTTAGTTTAGCTTCTCTTTTTTTTCTTCCTACAAAATAAGTTTCGCAGGCATGGATAATGGATTTCGTATTTTGACATTATACATTTTTTGAAATGAGACCTGCACTATAAGTTCATTGCTACTTAACATAACTTTCTATTTTACATCATATATGCACAGTTTTTTCTTATTTTTTTATTTTTTTTGTATTTTTTACTTTGATTATTGTTTTATCGTAACCATTGAAATATTTTTCTATTTTTCATACAGGTCCATTTCAGCACAAAGCTCACAAAGCTCCTGTAAATATTTAAACTATGAAGCATACTCGATTTCAAAAAACTTGAATTTACTATACCCAATGCCCAGGTGTTGATCTAAGGATTGAAGTTGACCTGAACTACCCTTTGTCGTGTTCAAAACCTCATCCATTTCAACTTACCATGAGGTTGTATAATCTCAATTATGCATACTCTAGCAAAAAATCAATTTAATTAGGGTAATGTAGTGCCTCATGAATAGGTATGCATCTTTTGTAAACGTGCATCTCTTATTAATCTACAAATGTCAATATTTGTATTTAACAAGTATTGCTTTGCTTTCCAACCTTCTGTTCCTTGACTCTCAACTTATATATGTTATAATTGTATTCATGTACCAACCTTTTATTCAATACTCTAAAAAATCTGACCGAAATATGTTCTGACCCAACCAAACACGTGCCAATGGCGCGGGTGACCTTCATCTAGTTTATATTATTCTATAAAATATATTTTGTTTCAAATAAGAAGATCATAATCGTTAAAATATATTTATATTTAATCATATAAGATAATCATCAAAAGTATAGATATGATTTATTTATTTTAAAGGGTATTTAATTTAAATTGTCAAAAAAATATATTAAACTGCTAGTTGAAATAGTTTTTAGATTTAAAATTTTTTGTTTAATCCAAAATCTAAAAACTCGTACCGCCAAACAAAACTTTTATTTTATTTTGACCTTTGGCTTAAAAGCAAAAAATAGAAGCTACATTTCGATCACATTTTTCCGTCGCATATTTATATATATGGGAAAAAACAATTATGATGTACATGTTTAGGCTTGGAGGAGTGGGGAAGGGTTTGGCTGCATCCTTTGCCACCGTGGCAGGGGAACACCGCCCCTTGTGCAGTTTTGAGTACGGTTTAGCCGCACCTCAGTAGAATATGACCATTATTTTTGATTGGTTGGGGATTCTTTGACCGTTTGAACATACATTTTTTCAAAATTCATTTTTCTTTTCTATTTTACCTATATATATAATACCTATCTTTTTTTTTTTACCAAACCTCACTCATATTTCTTTATCTTTCACATTCTTTTTCTCAAAAACTTTCAAAATGTCACAATCAAAAAACACCTAGCAGAAGCACAGCCATCCCACGAAATGTTATGTTTGTAGGATTTATTTTAATGTCATGTTATGTTTTTTTTAAGTAATGCAATGTATTGGTTTTTCATTTTTAAGTAATGAAATGTTATGTTTTTATTAATGTTAAAGTTTTTATTTAAATTAAATTGATAAAATAAATAAAGTGTGGTCCCACTCCTTGTGTGTGTCAAGAAACCAAATTTTTATGATAAAAAATGAGATAACGCCTAGGGAATGAGGTTTCTATGGGACCACTCCCCTCCAGCCTTATATTTTAGAATATTAAAACAAAACAGGGATATCAAAACTGAATTTAATTTTTTTGGAACCGACAAATATATTAAACTCTAAGTCTAGCAAGCAGCTAAGTGAAGAAATCAAAATTGAATTTAATGGGTTTAAATTCTTGGACAAATGTTAATGTAAATCATAGTCACAATAATTGACCTATTCCTACGAAGCCCCCAGATACTACTTTATCTTCTTTTTTTTTTTTTTTTTTGGAGTTTTTACCAAAGGGCTTGTAGCCCAGCAGTACCAAGTGTTGTCATCCCTCCTTGAAGTCGAGGGTTTAAGTAATTAAGTCTCTTTCGGGACATAGGTGGTTTTATGAGTAGTTTGGTAGGAGTAGATTAGATTTACCGTTCCAAAAAAAACCACTTTAGCTCATGGCATATTCTTTCGGTAGTGGCTTTGTTTTTTATTTTATTTGATGCTATCGGTTTTTATAAATTAAGTTGTTTTTTGATATGTTTATTTGGTTCAAATATATGTACTTGATAGCAAGAGTTGGGAGGTGAATCGATAAGGAAAACGGATTGTGAATCGATAAGGAAAACGGATTGAGCAAGAATGGATGAGGACAAAAGTTGGCGACCACGAGGTCATAGAATTAACGGCAATGACAATCAATGGGATGTCACCTCCCTATGCGAATAAAATTCCAGATGATGTAAACAAAAACTTCCTCCGCAACATATTTCAAGATTTCGGCAAAGTGACCAATGTGTTGTCTAGGAATAAAGATTCTAGTAGGGCAAATTTTGGGTTCATCATAGATTTATCTAAAGATGAGCATGGATCGATTCTTGACTAAAACTGAACCCAAACAGTATAAGTCAGTTTTTTCGGTTGCAAAATCAATATGGCTTTTATTTTTTGATTTTTTAATATGGGTTTGCAATTTCTCAGTTTGAAACCGTAGGTTTGTAGGTTCATGGTTTTTTTTAGGCTTTCGGTTTCAAACCCACAAACTGTGTGTTTGTGAGTTCAAAGTTTTTCGGTTGAATTCATATATTCTAGTTTATCGTTAAACATAAAAATGATATTGTACATTTTATGGGTTCATAATCGTGCATCATTTTAAGATACGAGGGGTGATCCAAGTTAATTTTTGAAAATATGGACTGAATGTGTCTTTTGACACCAAAACGAGGTACGATTCGTGTGATTTACTCTTATTTATAAGAAAAAAAAATGCAAAAATTGTCCTTGTGGTTGGAAAATAATGTAGATTTGGTCCAAAATATTTTGGTTGTGCATTGGTGGTCCAAAAGTGAATCTTTTTGGCGTTTTTGGTCTCTCCCACTAGTAGACGTTAGATCTCACGTTAATGAGCAAAAAAAGGTTAGGGGTAAAAATTTTCATCTGTCACATGGACCTTATTTCTGACAAAGTTTAATCCATAAGCAAAGACTATAGTCGACCATTCGTTCCTTCCACTAAAGCCACAATGCAACACAGGAAACTTAATTGTTCGTCGATCATCAAGACTTGAATCTATCTAACGGTGAGCAACGTAATCAATCGCCAATCATCAACATCTTAATCATTCATTAATCGTCGATCATCAATGTTAAACCGCTGTTGCACACAATTTAAGAAAATAATATTTTCACTGCTTGGTTGCACTAAAGGATAACATAGGGAAGTAGGGTCGAATCTGTAACATCTTGTTTCAAGAAGTTTCTTATTTCGAGATTGTGAACAATAAATGGATAAAGTAAAGCCATTAGGCTTCAAGGTAATAGGGTTTAGACGCTATTGGATGTTGATAATATTGGTTATCTGATCTAAGCCTTTGGTTTGTGTCTTGGAGTCAAAGGGTAAAATAGGAAAAGTGATGTTTCATACTTATTTCATGAATTAAGGATTTTAGTTCGGTGTGTTTTATGTCAAATGTAATTAGATAGAGTTATGGTGCTCCTCAATACCTTTCTGTGCATATAAAGATCGACGAAAACGGAGTTGAAATGAAGAAGTTATGAATGTTTAAAGTTGTAGTGAAATTTGGTGAAAACCCTGTTCTCGCGAGGTGAGAAGTAATTCTCACAGCGTGAGGAGCCTGTTCTCACGAGTTGAGAAGTAATTCTCATGACGCGAGAACTGTGCAGCCCAAGCCCATGATTTTTTCGGGTTTTCAAGCTATTTAAGGTAAGGTGTAACATCCAGATTTTTCAGGTATAGTATTGTGTATTTTAATTTGAAGATTTGTGGAGAGACTCGACGAGTTGAGGGTCCAACTCGCCGAGTCAAGTCGAGATATTCGCAGGGAATTAATGAGTGGACTCGATGAGTCGGGAAACTGACTCGCCGAGTAGATGTTGGGAAGAGAAACCCTAATTTCCCGGGGCTGGGGCCTATATAAGGGAACTTATGCCCCATTTCCGCCTCATCAGTTACCCTACACCCCTGATAACAAACCCTAATTGCTATTTGAGCTAGAGAGTGAGAGAGAAGCTCATTTTGATGTTCTTGTGCATCATTTGAGGAAAAATAGGAGGTTATCAAGCAAGGAGCTGGAGGAGAGGCTGTTGGGTCCAGTGATTTCCTGTCCAGAGCTCTTGAGGAAGGTATGAAAGTCTTCACCTTTCCTCTTATTTTGGATAGATCTCATATCTATGGAGTTTTAGCGCTTTTTGCCATCTTTTGTTTGGGTCCATGAGTAGCATGAGTTATCAAGAAGTCTAGACCTCAGATCTGGACCTTGTGAGGTCCCTAGAGTCTAGATGTCCCAGCTTTATTCATCCATATGAGGGTTTTTGGGCTTAATCATTCATAAAGGGCGTGTATTGGCATTTTGGAGCAAATACACCATGCATGTACGTAAAGATCGAAGCTCTACGTGATTATTGAGCCTTGTGATAACATATCTAGTGTTGGGAGTGATAGATTTGTTTTAAATCGTCTGAATGAGCAATGGGTCTGAATGAACTTGCCGAGTCGATGAGCCGACTCGACGAGTTGGTTAGGATTTGTCCCGGAGAGCTGAATCATGTGATAGCTCGGCGAGTTGCGGGTCAACTCGGCGAGCTGAGCTGGACTTCCACGAGACTTCAAAGGAAATGAATGGACTCGACGAGTCACAAGGGTGCATTCGGCGAGTCGGGTCAAACATGGACTGTTGACTCGAGTTTGACTTCTATTGACTTTAGGGTTTGGTCAACATGAGTAATGGAGACCATGGAGGGGTAAAATGGTCTTTTACCCAATTCGAGAGTTAGAGAGAAAAGGATAACATGTGGTTACTTAGAGTCGAGAATCGAATATTAATTAGAGATACTTAACCTATGTGTTAGGCGGTGGCTAGTTCGAGATTCGAGTTCGAGGATATTTGCTTGCTTGTTCGCAAGGTGAGTCTCCTCACTATACTTTACCTAGAGTGGTATTTATGTGTGACCGGAAGCTCTTTATGTGCTTACTTGAGTTGTGCAATTGTCTGTGCGATATATGCTATATTATGACCGGACCGGAGGGTCCAACGAGCCATGGGACTGGAGGGTCCCAACCAGACCGGACCGGAGGGTCCAACGAGCCATGGGACTGCAGGGTCCCAACCAGACCGGACCGGAGGTTCCAACGAGCCATGGGACTGGAGGGTCCCAACCACACCGGACCGGAGGGTCCAACGAGCTGTGGGACTAGAGGGTCCCACTGAGACACATTGACCGGAGGGTCTTATAGAGTTATAGCCTCGAGTGGCTAATGTGTTGTATATGGTATTTTGGGGAACTCACTAAGCTTCGTGCTTACAGTGTTATGTGATATGTGTTTCAGGTTCTTCTCAGGATTGCGGGAGGGCGCCGGTTCGATTGTACACACCAGAGAAAGAGTTATGTTTTTGGAGGATCCTGGATTATTAATCAAACAATTATGGAGTTGCGTTTTGTAAATAAAATAAAGGGGATTTTGTGAAATGGTTTATGAGAATTATGTGATTTTAAATCGAAAAATTTGTTGAAAATTTACGTCGTTACAAGTTGGTATCAGAGACTTGGTTTGAGGGATTCGGATGCACCTTCGGGTATGTCTGGACTCAAACTGAGGATTTGAGAAAAAATTTCAAGAGAAACAATTTTTCTAAAACGAGTAAGAGTTTCTAAAAGAAAAACGAGAAAGAGTAGTGTGTACAATCAGCCAGAGCCCAAACGGTGATTTCCCAAAATACCCTTACTTTTTGTGTTATGAGATATTTATGAGATATATTATGTATGCTAGAGAGTAGGCTAGGTATTTCATATTTTAGGGCTAGAGTTGCCTGATTTGTGATGCCTTAGCCTAGGGATTTTGTTGTCTGTGATGTGCTTTGAGTATGTGTGGAGTAAGAGTATCCATCAGGAGTATTTCAGAGATAGATCTTTGAGTAGTGGTGTAATCTAGGAGAGATACCTAGATAAGCATTGGAGGAGCCTACGGAGAAATTAGTTAGATGCCCACGTGGGGTATAGTTAAATGAGTTCGGTGACACCTTTTGAGTGTGAGTAGAGCAAATAGAGTTTTAACCTAGAGTGGTTTTACGTGATGGTGGAGATTATTCAATTCCCTAATGATGCTTGCTTCGTGCTTTGTGGAACTCTCGATGATGGGAGTCGGCTACTGAGTGAATATGACGATATTCAGGAGGTAGATGGCTGGCATCATAAGGAGTTCTTCAGCAGCTGATGGCAGAGAAGTGTGAGAACCTAGCGAGAGCCTAGGGAGTGACCTTAGTCAGATGAGTACGTTGATAGATTAGAGTATTCGTTGGGGAGCGACCAGGTTTAACGGGATTGGTGGTCGAGAAGGTTAGGCAGCCACTTAGGAAATCTGGGACGATCCGTTTGGAAAGTATGGGTAGATGTGGCAGGTAGTATGGGCCCGTACTACTAAAAGCAGAGGACCCATACTCGAAACAGGGAGAATTCCAGAGGTTCTAAGTAGCAGATTGAGAGGAGATAACATGGTTCGGGTACCATGATTCATAGCAGATCGAGAGGTGGCCACATGGTTCGAGTACCACGATTCGTGGCGGTTGGTGCTTCTGGTTTTACCAGTTATCCCGTTGAGATTGATTAGACTGAGATCAGATGTGATAGTGTATGGGGCCAGAGGGCCATGTTGAACGAGTTTCAATGGAGCATACCTTGATATGGAAATTGAGTTAGTTTCCGAGAGGTTGTGGTGAGATGACAGTTGGAGTCGCAAGACTCAGGGACGAGTAGAGATGGTGCCTTATGGAGGATTACATTTTGAGTTGAGAAATCGGACGATAGAGGAGATGTCACTTTCTGTGACCAGAATTGTGCTATTTCTGTTTCCTGTGAGAAACAGAAGAGATATTGAGACTTTCGGCTTCTGAGCTTGGGGGTAAACCCTGTGGGGTAGCGTTGGTTGCGATCTTTCACCTGAGTATCTAGGAAATATGTCTACCGCAAGGTAATATTATAGTATGAGAGGGTCATCAGTGGTGACTGAGATGGTCAAGGACAAGAATATACCCTATTTGAGTATAGTAGGGCATACGTTAGCAGCAGTTTCGGGTAATCAAGAGGGGCATATTGGGGCAGTGACTTTCATTGTCTATGATGGATGTCGAGTGTGGGGGTGAGGTCTCTGCTCTCATGATAATTCTCATGATGGGACGTTGGTTGGGGAGTCGAATATGAGGCGTGTGATAGTTCACTATTTTCAGACTGAGAGTCATGGCTACTATGGGACAGTCGAGATGTCCGGTAGCGTGTCAGTGTGAGATTTTAGGTGAAACGTTGTGAAGTTTTCGAGGATTTTATCTGGGGTTCGGGATGTTTGGAGTTGCTTGGTCTCTATCGGGGGGATCACCGAGTGTTATGTGGTATTTTCCAAGGGTAAGTGTGACGTACCTGGTGGAACAGTATGTGGAATAGATTTTTGGTGTGCCAAATGGTGATGGTTCGAGCCCTGAGTGGGGGAGAATCGGGTATTTTATTGAGAGTATCAGAGATTTGTTCAAGAGCGGTTAGAGGACTGGATATAGTGACCTTCGGTTCGGATACATGAGACCACGGTTATTGGTGGTCAAGGCGAGGAGCAGAGCGAGATAATGCATGTTGTACATGTTTAGGGAAAGGATGAGTGTCTCCACGGCAGGCGGCCGTTGGGCGGAGACCTTGTGGTGGCTAGGAACTCTTCGAGGTTGTAATGGTAAATTCGAGGTGGGTGGCTCGTAAGGATAGTTTCGACGGTTGAGAATTTATGGTTCAATGTATGGGTTGTTATATGCACTCTAGGAAGGGTAGAAGTTGATTGGGCAACCAACTTCAGGGTCGGTATGTGTATTCTTGCATGGGTTTTGAGCAATAGAGGAGGGGGTTTCGGATGGTCGTCAACGTGTTCTGAGTCATTGACGATTCCTCCGTGTTTCAATTGAGAGTTGGAATATTCCGAAGTTACGAGTTGTGTGAGAGGAAGATCAGTTATGAGATTCTAAAAGGATGCATTGTTGTATCTTAGTATGATGCCGTAAGTAGGAGATCAGTGGTTGAGGCAAGACATCGTGAGGTTCTGTGATGGTGTACCAAGGTATCCGAGTAGAATGCCCTGAATTTCGGATTACCTTGAGACTTGAGTTATGAGATGGCAAGTGGTGCATCACGCATATTCGGTTCCAGTGGGAGCCCTTCGGCTAATTGACCTTAAGCGAGATTATTTAAGAATGTGGATTGCAGCGAGGAAAAGTGTTTTGTTATGGCGGTTGTCGTCAGGAATAGTGATGCATAATTTGGGTAGGTGTGTGCACCTATCTATGTTGGACCACGGAGCATGAGTTACCCCTAGCCCACAACCTTACGGTGGGAATGCCCCGACCCACAACCTCTTGGTTGGAATGCCCCGGTCTGTTGATTGACAACACAAGGTAGTACAGTCTCAACCCCACCATACCATGTCGACATATACATAACAAATAACATATATCCAACAATAGATAATCATATAACCAATTAGCATACAAACAAGCAGATCTACATATCACTACCGCATAGCAATATCCTATATACCATGATATAGATCTAACTGATCACTACATCATAACAACATCCTAGATACCAGGATACACAATCTAGTGGGTCGGCATTGGTGCCTTCGACCCACGAGTACACTGAGGAAAACTCACCTCTCAGTCTGAACAAGTAACTGAATAGGTCTCTGCTCTAAATATCAGCTCTACTCATCACCTATTTATCAAATAGTGACTAATCTCAAATAAAACTCAAAATACCCTTAAGCCAAACTTGGTCAAAGTCAAAAAGTCAAACCTGGTCAACACAGTTGAGTACGCCCAGCGTACTCAGCTTGTACGCCAGGCGTACACGAGCATTGACCAAGACAGGTTGAGTTGACTTCGAAAGCTAAGCGTTCCTGGGCTACACCCAGCGTTCACGAGGGACTTTTCTCCTTTCTTATTAAGAGCTTAAACCTTAAGCTCTTTTGCCCATATTCCAGATCTAGCCAAATAACGTCCTTAACCATAAAGTTTCCAACTTTATGGTCTTGCATGGCCATTAAGTGCCCAACATCAAAAACTCTAACTACTTAACCCATTAAGACCTTGTAACTCATGCATGGAAGGAAACTAACAATCAAGATTACATTTTTATGCTTCTAAATGCTCAAAAATATCTGAAAGGACAACTTATATGGATCATAGTAATTCATACTCATAATACCAAGCTTCTGGGACCAAAAGAACGCCATATCTTAACTAAACAAGATCTAAACAACTCTTAATCAAGTTTAAAGTTTTATACCTCCAAATGATGCCAAATGATGTTGCTATTCTGGATCCAAATAGTCCCACTCCTCCAAGATGATCTTCTCTTCTTCCTTTCTCCTTCAGGGTTACCAAAATACACACAAATGCTCAAGAATGCTCTAAAAATGGATTAGGGTTTGCTTGGGGACGAAGGTAGGTTGGAGGCTGATGAAAGAATACAGGTTTGGGACTTAAGGATGCTTAAATAGGGTCCAAACCCTAAATATTAGGGTTTGCACTCTGGCCACTTATGCCCAGCGTACCTACCCAGCTCCCAAAATTACGAAAATGCCATTTTGGTCCAATTTTGCAATTAATTCACGTCCAAGGTCTAAAATGAAATAAATTCTCATACTTAGGGTTTAAAATGAAAATACCTCAATATCAAGATGTTACATTTCTCCCCCACTTAAACTAGACTTCTTCCTCGAAGTCCGTTGCTGTGAACAACTCATGGTAATGCTCCCGCATATCTGACTCGGGTTCCCATGTCCATTCGGAACCCTTCCAATGCTGCCACCAAACCTTGACCAAATACACCACCTTGTTGCACAAGGCCTTCGTCTTCTGATCCAAAATCGTCACTAGTATCTCAACATAGTTCATGCGATCATCAACCCGAATATCATCCATAGGAACAACCGTTTAATCATCAGCCACACACTTCCGAAGCTGAGACACATGGAAGATGTTGTCAATTTGACTGAGCTCCTCAGGAAAATCCAATCTATAAGCTACCTTGCCAACCCTGTCGATCACTCGAACTGGCCCAATATATCGGGGCCCTAACTTGCCCTTCTTCTTGAAGCGTATTACACCATTCCAGTGTGATACCTTCAGCAAAACCATGTCACCGACCTGAAACTCCAATTCATATCGACGCTTGTCAGCATGACTCTTCTGTCGACTCTGAGTTGTCTGCAATCTTTGTCTAATCTGTTGAATAAGCTATGTCGTCTGAAGGACTATCAAGTACTTCCCATGACTCTGTAACCAATCTCTCCCCAACAAATTTTGGTACGACACTTCCTCCCATAGAAAATATCGAATGGCGGTGTGCCAATACTGGAGTGACAACTATTGTTGTAAGAAAACTCAGCTAAGGGAAGGTAGGAATCCCAACTCCCACCGAAGTCTATGACACGGTCTCTCAACATGTCCTCGATTGTCTGAATGCTCCGCTCACTTTGACCATCATTCTGCGGATGATATGCAATGCTAAAATGCAACCTCGTACCTAGTTCCTCATGGAACTTCTGCCAAAATGTAGATGTGAAACGAACATCTCGATCAGATACAATGGAGTCTGGAATACCTTGCCGAGAAAAAATCTTGTGCACGTACAAGTAGGCCAATTCATCAGCCGAAGAACTCTCTCGAATGGCTAGTAAGTAAGCGCTCTTGGTTAGACGGTCCACTATAACCCATATTGCGTCGAATCCCTTAGTCGTCCGAGGTAACTTGGTGATGAAATCCATAGTAATATGCTCCCATTTCCACATGGGAACCTCCAATTGCTGAAACTTGTCATGCGGCCTCTGGTGCTCGGCCTTGACCATCCGACAGGTCAAGCACCTCTCTACATACCAGGCTATCTCTCTCTTCATGCACGACCACTAGAGATGCACAAAGACCGGATCCGATCCCGATCCGGATCTGATCCGGTTTGATGATGTCACAAGGAATCCGAATTCGACCTTAATCCGAACCGGTTTTAAACCGGATTTGACCGGTTTTCCGAGCCCCGAATCCGAATCGGTTTAATTCGATCCGGACCCGATCCGATCCGAAATCTGATCCGATTTTGGAATTTTTTTTTTTTTAAATAAACATTTTTTGGACCTCATGTATAACACAAAATGCAACATAGGTTCATTAAAATAGTTAAAACATACATCAAACGTCGAATTAGAAAGACTTTTTAAACTAGTTAACTAATTATAATAATAATAATAGAGTGGTGTTATAACATTTAGCCAAATATAAATAGTTTTTGTGGTCTTCCACTTCGTGTCGCCTTCATTTAATTATTCTTCAACCGCCACGCAAATAACTAGGGGTCTCATCAATACCATATTCTTCATCTTCGTCTTCGTCTTCGTCTTCGTCTTCAACGTCATCGTCTTCGTCTTCCGTAGGTGTTGATAAGCCTTGTGCATATTATTCATCCATGATCTCCGGTTCAACATTTTGTGGTAGTGGGCCTTCTAGTGATGCCAAGTGTTGTATACGTTCCACAGAATCCAAGTAATCCTTCAAGCAAACGCAAACCTCTACCGCAATCGGGGTAAGATTCGTCCTCAACTTTGATAATACTCTACCACTAAAAGAAAAAGCGGATTCCGAAGCTACCGTGGAAGCTTGGACGGTTAGTAAATCACGGGCCATGACGGAGAGAATAGGAAATTGTGCTTCCTTTTCTCTCCACCAAGCCAAAAGATCCAAATTTTTAAATTGTGGTGCACTCATGAATTTTAAAAAGTTTGAACCCATATAAATTCCAAGTTCACTACTAGGCGTTAATGTGCGTGCTCTTTTGTTTTGCTCCTCCAAAAGGTAGTTATAGAGGTCGATATGAAAATCCGTTCGACCCCCACCACTACCCGATGCACCGCTAGTAGAGTCGGTTACACTTGCAAAAGTGTTTGACATATTGCCATATTTTGTAGCATAAATGTCAAACAAATTAGTAAAAGTATTATTAAAAGTGTTTATTTGGTTACGAATGTAGTTTGAGTTATCTTTGTGCAAATTTAAAGACATAGAAATTTTGGTAATCAAATCCTCTACACCCGTAACATTGATACATGGGTTTAATGTCGCGGCGCAAGTAAAAAGTGGTGGCATTTCTTTGAAATATTTGACTAGTTTTTGTCTCATCGGTCTCGTAACCAAAACAAATATTTCACTTCTTTGTTCAAAACGTTCCAATTGTGCGGACATCAACCATAATTCATTTAGTAACAACGGACTTGTAGGGTAATACACGCCCGATAAAAAAGTGGTTGATTGTTTAAAAACTTTTAACATTTCCACAAACTCTTCCATCAAATCCCAATCATAATCCGAAACCGGGTTTTTTCCTTTTGAAATTGTGTCGTAAAATAATTGCAAAGAGATTCTTTGACGTGTCAAACTTTCAAACATCATGCATGTTGAACTCCATCTAGTGTCAACATCCCAATGAGGACTATATGGAGTTACGTTAATGGAAATGGCAAACTTTCGATATTTTTCCATTGTAGCTTTATTTTTTCCAAAAACTCTAGTTAACACAGTTTTGAATTTTTCAATCGTTGAATCTATCATTTTTAAACCATCTTGTACTGCAAGATTAATAATGTGACAAACACATCTAGTATGAAAAAACGAGCCATCCAAAATAGGTTTATATTTTGCAATTAATCTTTTTGCCGCGGCGGTATTGTTACTTGCATTGTCAAACGAAATAGAGAAGATTTTGTCGCGTAAATTATAAGTCTCTATAACGCTTACTAAAATTGCAAATAACCGTGCCCCCGTGTGAGGATGCGCAAAAAGTTCAAAAGCAATAACTCGTTTGTTCATTACCCAAGTAGAGGGATCTATCCAATGTGTCGTGACACAAAGATAGCTTTTGGGACAACTTCCGGTGGAGGACCAAACATCACAGGTTAAAGAAACACCGGTTTTTATATTTATAAATCCCAATTGCATATCTTTTTTGGCTATATCCCAATACTTTAAAGCATCACGTCTAAGAGAAGTGCGACTTACTTGCCGGTATTGTGGTTGCATTTTTTCCCGCAAAATCCTTGTTAATCGGGGGTTGTCGAAGTGGTTGAAAGGCAAGCCCTCTTGAATCACGAACTTGCAAAAGCTTTCACGAAGGTCATCATTGTTGTAAATAAAGATCGACCCATCGGGAGTAATATTTGGTTGATCCGGATCGCTTTGACCTTTTACAGTCGGACAAGTTTTTGTTGTAATACTCCTCAACGTGCTATTGCCATCTTTTCCCAAAAACATTCCGCACTTCTTGCATCTCGCTTTTTCCTTCCCGTTCGACAACAAACACAAATCGTAATGTTCCCACACTTCTTTACTCCGAGTGGTTGGTATGATTTTAACCACCGTTGCATCCGAATCTTGACCCGCAGTTGAATTTCTCGAGCTCATTTTTTGGAGTATTATGAAAATAAGTAGTAGATTTTTTGTGTAAAATTGAAATGTAACAAATGAAAGGTATTTATAGGTGTTTGGAAGGGCTAAAAAGTCAAGAAAAGTCAAAGTAGCCGTTTTTTAGGGGTTCCAACGGCTAGAAAAAAAAAACAAAAAACAAAAAAAACTCAAAATTTTCGAATTTTCCCGTTTTTTAACGGTAACAAAAAAATCCGGTTTCCCTCAAATCCGGTTCATGATCCGGGGTCCAATCCGAATACCTCTCCGAAGCGATGATCCGGTTCGAATCCGGTCACCGGTTTAATCCGAACCGGTTCGGTCAAAACCGGTTTTGACCAAATCCGGTTTCCGGATCGGATCGGATCCTATGGGCCAAACCGGTTTTTTTGTGCATCTCTAACGACCACCAATAAATAAGCCTCAAGTCCCGATACGTCTTGGTGGCTCTGGGGTGTATCCAAAAACCTGGACTTGTGCGCCTCCTCCAGCACAGTCTGCCTGATCCCACCAAAAGCTGGCACCCAAACCCGTCCATACCGTGTCAATAAACCATGACTGTCAGTAGAAAACCTGGCAATCTCACCCCCTGAGTCTCTCTTGTTTCCAATTCTCCTTATTGACTCCTTCGGCCTAAGCCTCCTTAATCAGATCAAGAAGCGGAGAATCAATCGATATCCTCATACATAGACTCTCAATAGAAGAACTATCTATCTTGGGGGTCAAAGCATCAGCGACCACATTCGCTTTCCCGAGGTGATACAAAATCTCACAGTCATAATCCTTGACCACGTCAAGCCACCTACGTTATCTCATATTCAGATTCGGCTGATCCATGAGATATCTCAAACTCTTGTGATCCATGTAGATAGTACACGGGACCCCATACAAGTAATGCTGCCAAATCTTGAGAGAAAACATCACTTCTCCCAACTCCAAATCATGAGTCAAATAACAGACCTCATGCGGCTTCAACTGCCGAGAAGCATAAGCAATAACTCTCCCACACTGCATAAGCACCGCTCCCAAAACAATGTTGGATGCATCACAAAATACCACAAAATCCTCAACATCCTCAGGGAGGGTCAACACTAGGGCCTCACACAACTTCCGCCTCAAAGTCTCGAATACTGCCTGCTGCCTAGGGCCCCAGCGGAAATCCACGCCCTTCCTCGTCAGACGAGTGAGGGGTACAACAATCTTGGAGAAGTCCTGTGATAATACCCTGCTAATCTCAAGAAACTCTTGATCTATGAGGGGTACTTCAGAACCTCCCACTGCATCACGACCTCGATCTTGGCCGGATCGACCAGAATCCCATTCTGGTTAACGAGATGCCCCAAAAACTGGACCTTTCATAACCAAAACTCACACTTCGAGAACTTGGCATACAACAGTTCTTACCTTAAACTCCCAGAAGCTCTCGAAGGTGCTCCTCATGTTGCTCCCTGGTCTTGGAATACACCAAGATATCATCAATGAAAATAATGACTGGTCGATCGAGCATCGGCCTGCATACTCGATTTATCAAATCCATAAATGCCACACGCGTATTGGTGAGCCCAAATGGCATCACCACGAACTCATAATGGCCATAACGAGTCTGAAATGCGGTATTCTCCATGTCCTCCTCTCTAACCCTTATTTGATGATACCCCGACCTTAAATCGATCTTAGAGAACTAAGATACACCCTACAACTGATCGAAGAGGTCATCAATCCACAGAAGGGGATAACGGTTCTTCACCGTCATCTTGTTTAACTCCTGGTAATCAATGCACATCTTGTGTGAACCATCATTCTTCTTGAAGAACAAAAATAGGTGCTCCCCACAATGAACTGCGCGGTCTAATAAACTACTTGCCCAACACCACCTAAAGCTGAGAGGAAAACTCCAGTATCTCAGGTGGTTCCAAATCAATCTTGAACTCAACCTGCCTCTCGGGAGGCACGTCGGGTAACTCCTCCGGGAAGACATCTACAAACTCTCTAACAACAGACACATCGGAAACGAAAACCTGCTTCCTAGCTCGAGTATCAACCACATACGCAAGATAGCCCATACAACCATACTGAATATACTGTCGAGCCCTGGCAGCATAACAAAAGGCTGGCCCAATCCTGGTACCCTCTCCAAAAATAACCACTTCTCCCCTACTTGGGGTTTGAACTACCACCTGGTGACCCTCACGGTAAATCATAGCCCCAAACCTGCTCATCCAATCCATCCCTACTATCATGCATAAATCCCCCATGGGGATAGGAATCAAATCAATCGGATAAGCCACCACAAAAATCTCCAAGACACAACCCTGGTAAACACTCGATGCAAATATCACATGTTAGTTGGCGATAGAAACCTGCAACGGACACTCCAACTCTCTAAGAGTCATATCAAAACCCTTACTAAAAGACTGAGATATAAAGCACCGACTCGCACCCGAGTCAAAAAGCACAAGAGGAGGCAAGAAATTCAATAACAAGGTACCTAGCAGAATCATAAACATAAGAATGCCATAAAATAACTGACAAAATAATAACTGGAAACATACTAGTAACGACGTCCAGTGCCACCCTGGCTGTGACATCCCCTATTTCACGGCCAGAAAAGACCGATTTGTTTATGCTTTATTTAAAAATCAAAGTATACATTTGAAGAAATATGTTACGGAATTTGTTTCAAAAAATATAATAAGTAAATTATCAAATCATCCCCGAAGGAATGGGTTTTCCTTATATTAAAAAAATTGGGATGTCATTGTCAATATAGTACATAAGTATAAACAGAAATAGTACAGGCCTTACAACATCTATTATTCTAATCCCTTTAATCCATAGATCTCTCATCAGATCAACACTCCTAAGTGGTTCAGACTTGGGAGCCTGCTGAGCACATAGGGTTTTCAACCCACAATAATTAAGTTTATTAACTTCATCAAATCATTCAACCCGATTACCCGTTCCCGTTATCCTCACTTTCTGTCCCTAACGCATCTAATTTAAGGGACCTAGCCTAAGGATTTTTCATCGGGGTAACAAAACTGCGTAGGGGATTCCTCAGCAATATATATCAAAAGGCAACCATGAGGGGGATGTAGTACACCTGGTGAACACTTAGTTCAAAAACACCTACAGGTTGCGAGCCTGCCAACGTTCCACTAGACTGTCTAGAATAATCTGTGGTCGTCATCTATACTCCGCTAGATGACTGTATCATCTTAAACATCGAGTCCTCTCATCATTTATTTCATCATCTATATCATCTACTCATCTTTACCCATCATAATTATAGGTATAAAATACATATATACAGTTTAAATCAAGTAAAACATGTATATTTTGTTCATCCAGCATAAATATCAAGTACACATATAATATGCACACATAGCACGTAATTTATATTAAATATTTCATATCTATGTGTAAGATGAAAGTAACTATGCACTAACTTGTTAAAGTGATGACTCCAAACTCGGGCAGCGTTTCGCTTCTAACAATTTTATTTTCCTTCGATGAAACCTAGTATCATTATACCTAGATTTTAGTCTAATACTTATTGCGACTAATTATTAACTCAAGGTTTATGAGCTATATTGTTCTATAAGTGTTAAACAATACTTTTCAACTACTATGTAGAGATAGGGGCCAGACATGAAACACCGGAGGGCAGGACCATTTTGGCATATAAGCTGTTTTGAAATCCAACAACCCTATGCGGCCCTTCAAACCAGATTCCCCGTACCGTGAGCAGTTAAAAGGTATTATAATAACACTTGTATAATTTATAATACTTAGCACATATATTGTTTATAGGTTCATAATAACGATAATGAACTTAAACATAAGCTATACTTAAAGTAGGGTAAGCATAACTCACTTACAAGGGGGTTTAGCTAGGAGTCGGGCTCTACGGGGGCAAAACTTCTGAGCCGAAAGATCTTCTTCTCGGAGCCTTCTGGTGCTATGGGACTCGCCTCTAGCACTTTGGGAAGTACTAGGGAACGGGAGGGGTTAAGAGGAGTATTTGAGACAGAAAGAATGGGAAAGGTGTGAGAAAAATGAGAGATTTGCACCTCTAATTATAGGCTAGAAAATGGCCCAACACGGCGTGTTCTGAGCCCCAACACGTCGTGTTGAGGTGCCAAGTGTCACCATATGGTGGCAAGGCGTGGGGAAGAAGCAACGGTCAGGATTTTGCCACGTGTCACTCGCAGATTACACCAAAAACTAATTACCTTCTAAAATCTGTAACTTTCCATACGAGCTCCGTTTTTGACGTTATTTATATCCTCGTGTAGGTATCGACGGGATCTACAACTTTCGTTTAGACTTCATCGGTTAATTTTGACTTTATTTGTGAAGTTATATTTTAACAGGCTTAGACAATTAAAGTCTGTTAAAAATTCATAACTTTGTCATCCGACGTCCGTTTTCGTTTGTCTTTATACCTTTGAGTTCCTATTAATGAGATCTTCAATTCTCATTTAGGTTGTGTCGGCTAGAAATCGATCGATCCAAAATTCGATTTTTGGGTTTGTGCACTGTTATGCTAAATGTTAGAAAAATCATAACTTCCTCAAACGAAGTCAGATTTGGACGTTCTTTTTATATACGTACTCGGTTTAACGTATACTACGACTTTCGTTTAGATTGCTAAGGCTAAAAAGTATTTTATCACAAACTCACTTTTTACGATTCTCGGTGTCGTGTCGGTTTTACACCAAAACTTCAACAAGTCATACCTTCTTCGTTATAAGTCGGATTTCAGCGTTCCTTATATCCCCGAAATTCTTGTTACGACTACTTCAACTTTCTTTAAAGATATTGGGTCTATCTATTATTTAGTTTTTATTCATATTTTTATTATTATTTTATTATATCATTATAAGCACATATAATGCACATAAATCACATAATACTCAAATAATTCTTCGTTATTACTTCAAAATAGGTTACAATTGTTGACCCTAACTATTACATCATCACACTAATGCTTAGAAAGAAACATGGGCGTTACACTAGGCTCCTCTACGGTGAGTTGGAAAGCACGACCTCAAGCCCTCGACGGCTCCGCCCTACCCTAGCGTCCATCGGTGATCCTCAGAGTGGTTGGCGTTGGAGCCTGCACCGGCCTAGCTGCAAGAAATGGGCAGTGGGCCTTCAAATGGCCCACCTGATCACAATGATAACAAATCTTGGCGCTCGGTACTGGGGTATGCTAATGACAATCCTAGGCATAATGCCCCTCCTTGCCACATTTGTCGCATTTAGATGATGATCGGTAAGCACCCTCATGAACCTTGCCGCACTTGCCACAAGTGAAACACCTCTGTCCCCTAAATTTCGAATCAGTAGGCTTCAACTGCTTCGCTGCAAGCTGCGACTAAATAGGAGCATGTCTCAACTCCTTTGTCTGAATGTCAAACTCAATCTCCTGTCTCCTCGTGACATCCTGAAGCTCAGCGAGGGTAACATAACGTTGGGTGGACACAATATAACGTCCTAAAATTTAAGACCAAAATTTTAATTTTTATAATAACAAAACATCATCAGAAACGTTTTCATAAAACCGCAAAAGAAAATCAAAGTATGTCAATAACCATCCAAATACGTCAAGTCAACAAAATGCAGAACAACATGGTGTGTGCGATGCGATCATCCCGAGCCCTTCCCTTTCGCTTCAGAAGTAACTAAAGCATAAACTGAAAATCGTAAGCACGAAGCTTAGTGAGTTCCCGAAAATACCGCATACCATACATATCTTCCAGCTCAAGGTTGTGTCGGGTCTATTTCACCCCCGTGTCTATTTCACCCTTGAGTCTATCTTAACTCATTCGTCGGCCCAAGCCGTACCGGGTCTATTTCATCCCGAGTATATTTCAACTCATATGTCAACACAAGGCTATATTGGGTCTATTTCACCCCACATATATATAGCAAACAGGAACACATACATATAGCACATATAGTAGTAGTCACAAAGACTACAAGCACAAAACATATCCTAGTGTCCTATAGTGTAGTGAACAAACTCACCTCAGTCTGCTGACAGTCAAACAAATGATCGGGCTGCTGAACTGGAAAAATCCCCACTAAATCCCAAGTAAAGAAACCCTAATTAGAAATTAGGTCAATAATCCAACCCGTGAGTCCAAACCCTAAATCATGGCCTTAAGGGAAAAAGTTACAAATTCCTTGCCTTATTGGGCCTAACCCATCAGGGCCCAAATGCTTCTAGCCACGAAGCCCAAAAGATACTCTATGTCCAAAATAATCCTAAGCCCAAAGGCCCATCACAGAAAATCTTATGGCCCAAAAAGGGCCCAAAGTCCCTAAGTCCCACACATGGCCCGAAATAAGTCTAAAGCACACTCTGATGAGTACGCTCAGCGTTCCAATTAGTACGCCCGGCGTACTCACGACCCTCTCATCATCAGGACTTCATGAGAGTACACGCAACGTACGTCTAGGTACGCCTGGTGTATGATGCAGTTGGCCAAAAACTTCTTCCAAGGTCTTAATCGGTTAATACCTAACATCCAATTTTGGATCTAGGCTTATTAAAGTGTATTAGGCCATAAAGTTGCCAACTTTATGTGTAACGCCCCAAAATTCAACCCATATTTTTTTATTAAAACTTTAAGTATCTATTGAAATCGCCGCAGCAAGATCTTAAAACATTTATCAGAGTATCATTAAAAGTTATCAATTACACAAGTCCCCCATTGATGTAATGTGAGTCGTGCCCCTCCTTTAATATAAGAAAAACATGAAACATGTAAACTGCAAATCATAAGCACAAAGCTTAGTGAGTTCCCTAAAATACCACACACAACACAACACAAATAAATAACTATGGGTTATCAGCAACCCTGGGGATTATCAACAGTATTTGTAGGCAAATAGCATGCCTGGTGGCTTATCAACAACCCTGGAGATATTCAGCAGTCTCGGTCACATATAAACAACATAACACAATAATAACAACTTGACCCAGTTGTTCATCACAGATCCAACTATTCTACCACATAGGCTCATACAATCATGCAAGAGTCACAAAGACAACTAGCATCCTACATACAAAATTTAGTGAGCCGCATTGGTTCCTTCGACTCACGAGCACCGGGGGAAAACTCATCTCTACTGATGATAACTGAAACAACACTCAAACCGCGGCGAACACTGCTCCTCATGCTAAACCAAAACCAGAAACAACCCAATCAATCATTAGGGTTTAACCCAAACCCATGGTCTAGTCCATTCATTACCAAGATAAGGGCAAAATACCATTTTGCCCTTTTTATACAACCCCAACTAGACTAAGCCCAAGACCCCTAATGACGCAAGGCCCAAAATCGACCTATTGGGCATCTGCACAGATCGCCTAGCGTTCCTCCCTACGACACCTAACATCCGAACGCTGAGCGTTCACATGCAAACGCCTGGCGTTTGCTTGCCATTCACCAACTTCCAAAACAATGACTTAATGGCTTAATATATCAAGTCCAAACTTCAGATCCATAGATAATAGAATGTCTAAAGCCATAAAGTTGCAAACTATATGGCCATGCATGGTTACAATGAGCCCAAAAGCTAAAACTCCAACTCTTTAACCCATTAAGATACCTTAAAACTTGCATGGAATGAAAGTAAGGTCCAAGATCACACTTTTATCACTTAATCTACCCTAAAACGTCCAAAAGGAAAACTCCTTTGGTATGAGGTAGCTCCTACCCAAAAAGACCAAGAAAATGGGGCTAATAAGCATAAACTTTTAACATAAACAAGATCTAGAGATATTATGATCAGGTTCAGAACTTTATACCACAAATTGATGCTTCAAGATGCCAAGAGTCCAAATCCACAATCTTGAGAGCAACACCAACACTCAAATGATCTTCCTTCTCTTATCAAGAACACTAAATGATACCGAAAAGATGAACCAAGTCTTCAAAATCTCATACACATTTAGGGTTTTCGAAATGAGGATGGAGGTTGGAGTGGTGAAGGGTTTTGAGGCCATAATGTTCTTTAAATAGGGTGCAAACCCTAAAAATTAGGGTTTGGTCTCTGCGTGCAAACACCTGGTGTCCATCATAGAACGACTGGCCTCTGAACGTCTAGCGTCCTATGCCAAACGCCTGGCCCACAACCTTATGGTTGGAATGCCCCGGTCCACAACCTTTCGGTTGGCTTTCCTGATACATAACGGGTCCACAACCTCCTGGTTGGATTACCCCTGGACCACAACCTTATGTTTGGAATGCCCCAGCCCACAACCTCTCGGCTAGAATGCCCCGGTCTATTGACTGACGGTACAAAGCAGTACAGTCTCAACCCCACCATACCATATCGACATATATATAACAAATAATATATATCCAGCAACAGATAATCATATAACCAGTTAGCAGACAAAAAGGCAGATCTACAGATCACTACCGCATAGCAACATCCTGTATACCAGGATACATATCTAATAGATCACTATAGCATAACAACATCCTAGATTCCAATATACACAATATAGTGGGGCGACATTAGTGCCTTCGCCCACGAATACAGTTAGGGAAACTTGCCTCTCAGTCCGAACAAGTAGCTGAATAGGTCTTTGCTCTGAATATCAGCTCTACCCGTCACTTATTTATCAAATAGTGACTAATCTCAAATACAACTCAAAATACTCAAAATACCCTTAAGTCAAACTTGTTCAAAGTCAAAAGTCAAAAAGTAAAACCTGGTCAACACAGCTGAGTACGCCCAACATACTCAGTTTGTACGCTTGGCGTACACGAGCATTGACCAAAACAGGCTGAGTTGACCTCGAACGCTAAGCGTTTCTGGACTACGCCCAACGTTCACGAGGGACTTTTCTCCCTTTTTATTACGAGCATAAATATCAAGATCTTTTTCCCATATTTTGGATTTTGCCCTAAAATAATGTCCTTAACCATAAAGTTTCCAACTTTATGGTCTTGCATGGCCATTATGTGACATACCCAAATTTATCGGCCAGAAAAGACCGATTAAATTTATGCTTTTAAAATAAAATCAGAGTAATATTTTTAAAAGATGTTGCGGAATTTGTCCCCAAAACAAAACATGATAAAAATTTATCAAAACATTTCTTAAAGAAATATGTATTTTCATCATATATCAAAACTTTGGGATGTCATGTTCCGATACAGACCAAAAGCATAAACAGTACATTATAAGCCTTACAACAGATATTTACATCTACTGTCCTATAATCCAAAAATCCCTCGTCATCATCCAAACTATGCTCTGGTTCCACTACCTGTAATATAAAGAGTTGAGTGGGTCAGGCTTGGGATCCTGGTGAGCATATAGGGTTTTCAACCCATAAATAATAATAATTTATTAAATTCATCAACCAAAAAAATAAATTTATTAATTTCATCAACCAACAATAACCCTAATTACCCATTCCCGTTATCCTCACTTTACGTCCCTAAACACCTATCTTAAGGGATCTAGTCTAAGGATTTTCATCGAGGTGACAACACTGCTTTAGGAATTCCTCAGCAATTTATGTCAAATAAGGCAACCATGAGGGGGATAGGATGGATTACACCAGCGAACATATAGTTCACCAACACCTACAGGTTGCGAACCTGCTAGCGTTCCACTGGACTGTCTAGAAAGGTTTGTGGTCGTCATATATACTCCGCTAGATGACTACAACAACAACAACAACAACATCGAGGCCTCTCATCATTTTAACACACATCAACTATTTCATCTAGCCATGTTTTACCCAACATATTTGTAGATAAAAATAAATATACAGTTTAAAACTTGTATAAAACATCTATTCAACATCATCTCAAATAAACAAACAATATAATTACACATAGCACGTATTTTATAGAAAATACTTCATATCTATGTGTAAGATGAAAGTGACTACACACTCACTTGTTAAGAAGACGATTGGACAGTACTTCGGCTCTAAAAATAATATTCTTCGATGAAACCGGGATGTTTTCTCAAAAACCGGGCTTCACGCGGGCAGAGTTTCGGCTCGAAAACTATTTTTCTCGGGATCTTCGGAGCGTCGGGACTTGCTTCGGGTGTCGGGATGATACCGGGACTTCGGGGGTATTTCTTGCAAGTAGAAAGAAAGAAAAGGGGTGAAGGAATGAAATTTTGTAACAAAAATCCGGCTGGCTTTGAATCCTATTTATAGTGGCTGAATGCTCAAGTTACGCTGGGCGTAACATCCTTGTACGCGGGGCATACTGCCTCGTCGACATGTACGATGGGCGTACAAAGTGGATCAGCTCGGACGCATTAAGGCTACGGACTCGTGGCACTCATGCGATGGAGTAGGCTTCGTGGCCCAAGTCAGATCATGAACACGAGTACGCTGGGCGTACTCCGAATTTCCAAACTTCTAAAATTCATAACTTTCGCATACGAACTCCGTTTTTGACGTTCTTTATATCCACGCGTAGGTGATACTATGCTCTACAACTTTCATTTAGACTCTGTCGGCTAGTTTTGATTTAAATTTTAAAGTTATATTTTTAACACGCCGGGACAGGAAATGTCCGTTAAAAATTCATAACTTCTTCATCCGATGTCCGTTTTCGTCTGTCTTTTTACTGTTACACTACTATCGACGAGATCTTCGATTCTCGTATAGATTGTTTCGGCTAAAAATCACTCGATCTAATTTTCGAGTTTTGGGCTACTTACTGCTAAGTCGAAACTTAGAAAAATCATAACTTCCTCACACGAAGTCAGATTTGGGCATTCTTTTTATGCACGCTCTCGGTTTTACGAACTCTACAAATTTCGTTTAGATCACTGAGGCTAAAAAGCACTTTATCGTAAATTCACTTTTTACGTCATACAGCGTCGTGCCGGCTCTGTCGCGAAACTTCGACAGGTCATAACTTCTTCGTTATAAATCGGATTTCGGTATTCTTTATATCTTCAGAATCCTTATTTTATCCACTACAACTTTCTTCATAGATATCGGCTTTATTTAACATTTATTTACGGCGCTTATTTTTATCCTTAATTTATTAAATTATAATAATTAAGCATAAAACACATAATACTCAAATAATACATCTTATTATTTCAAAACAAGTTACAAAGGTTGGCCTAGACTATTACAACATCATTAATGCCTAGCCTAGAAACACGGACGTTACACATTAAGTTCCCAACATCAAAAACTCTAACTACTTAACCCATTAAGACCTTGTAACTCATGCATGGAAGGAAACTAACAATCAAGATTACATTTTTATGCTTCTAAATGCTCCAAAACGACTGAAAGGACAACTTATATGGATCAGAGTAATCCATACTCATAATACCAAGCTTATGGGACCAAAAGAACACCATTTCTTAACTAAACAAGATCTAAACAACTCTTAATCAAGCTCAAAGCTTTATACCTCCAAATGATGCCAAATGATGTTGTCATTCTGGATCCAAAAAGTCCCACTCCTCCAAGATGATATTCTCTTCCTCCTCTCTCCTTTAAGGTTAACAAAACACACACAAATGCTCAAGAATGCTCTAAAAATGGATTAGGGTTTGCTTGGGGACGAAGGTGGGTTGGAGGCTGATGAAAAAAGACAAGTTTGGGACTTAAGGATGCTTAAATAGGGACTAAAGCCTAAAAATTAGGGTTTTCACTCTGGAAACTTACGCCCAATGTTCCTAGGGGAACGCCCAGCGTACCTACCCAGCTCTCAAAATTTTGAAAATGGCATTTTGGTCCAATCGATTGACCTCCTTTCAAGATGCTCTATAGGAGGAAGTGAAGGACACCGATTTGTTGGTGCGAGTTCGGTCAGCGAGTTATGAGGAGTACCGAGGTGGTACTCAAGACCATTGAGTTTATTTAACAGGTTCGGAGCAGGCTCCAGACAGCTCAGATTCGGCAGAAGAGTTATGCTGATAGTCGCCATTCAGACTTAGAGTTCCAGGTGGGACATATGGTTCTCTTGAAGGTGTCACCTTGGAAATGTGTCATCCAGTTCAAGAAGCGGGGAAATCTGGGCCCCCAGGTATATTGTTCCCTTTAGGGTTTTGGCTCGGGTGGGTCGGGTTGCGTATCATTTAGACCTTCCAGCCGAGCTCAATCAGATTCATAGCACCATTCACGCCTCTCAGCTGCGGAAATTCTTAGTGGATGATTCCGCAGTGGTACCCTCGGAGGATATTCAGGTGGATGACCGCCTGAATTATATTGAGACACCGGTGGAGATTCTGGATCGGAAGACGAAAACCTTGAGGAACAAGGTTGTCGAGTTAGTGAAGGTGCAATGGCAGCACCGCAAGGGTTCGGAGTGGAATTGGGAGCCCGAGGATGAGATGTGGGAGCATTATTCGGAGTTATTCCGGGCAGTGGACTTCGAGGACGAAGTCTGATTCAAGTGGGTGAGAATTGTAACACTTGAATCCTGGTATGTTTCTTATTTTGCCCTTATTATTAAAAAGATTTGTATTTTTGTCCTTGGTCAGTACGCGGGGCGTACCACTTGGTACGCTTAGCGTACAAGCTGTAAAGCGAGTACGAGGGGCGTACCACTTGGTACGCTTAGCGTACTGATGCGAGATTGGGACGATACTCTGGAGACCTACGCTAGACGTACATTTATGTACGCGGGGCGTACGTCAGAGATATTGAAACCCTAATTTAGGTTGTTGTACCCAATATAAAGGCCTTAAGTCTGCCTCTTTACCAGCCTCCATTGCCATATAAACCCTAAAGTCGACCCTTAAGCCTCTTTGTGGTGTTCTTGAGCTATTAAGAAGACTTTGGTGCCTATTTTTTCCTTTATGAAGGAAGTAGAGAAGCTTGAAGTTGCCTTGCTTGGTGAGAAGGTTTTAGATCCAGAATCATCATCTTGCGTACAAGCTTTCTGAGGTATCAAGTTTACATCTTGGCTTGTATATGTTTACATCTCTTCATAGTTGTTTTGTTACGCTTTTGGTCCCTTTTTGGGTTGATGGAAGAGTTAAGTCGTTTTAAGGGCTTGTTCTTTTAGATTTGAGTTTGTATTGGACTCCTTAAGCATTAGTGTGCAAGGTTTATGAAATTTTTGGTTACATGCATGCATTAAGTCACTTATTATGTCCCTTTTAAGCTTAAGAGATTCTTTTAGCCATGCATTAACGTAAAGTTATTAACTTTACGTGATATTCCAGCTCAAGGAAGTCAGATATATTTTTTGGGGCTATATCTTAAAGGATTCAGGACTGAAATCAAGTTTTGGCTGAATGGGTGAGTACGATGGGTGTACAAGCAGATACGCTTAACGTAAAATCCCTCAAGCAAGTAAGCTACACGTACGTGCTGGGTATGCCCCACGTACTCAGTCTGGTGTACTTCGCATGATTGTGCTTCAGATTTGGGCTATTCTTTGGGCTTGGTGGCTTGCGGCCTTGTTGGGCCACCTGAATGTAAGAGTTTGGAGTAGGAAAAATTAGTGGGCCTTAGGGTAAGGCCCATGTAGGGATTTGGGCCTAATTTGGAAAACTAGGCCATATGTGGGCCTTGGATGGTTAATTGGTTTTTGGGCTTTTTAGATTGAAAGTTTGGGCCTTAGTCTTGGACCAAACTAGGAAAAGGGTATAGTGGTCTTTTTACCCTAATTATGGATTGTAGGATATAGATTTGACTCCTATTGTTAATTGGGTGTTATTTGATATTGATAGCTCGGAGATTTGTCGGACCAGCAACCATGGATTATCGGTGCGATTCAGCAGTGCGAGGTGAGTTTCCTCACCAGGTTTAGCAGGTCGAAGGAACCAATGCCGACCCATAATTTGTTATGATAGAATACTCATTGTCTGTGTGACACTAGTATGTGTATGTGCTCTTATGCCTACTCGCGGGCCCGATGATTATTTTGTATGCTATTACTTGTTATGTAGTATGAATTGTATGTGGGCGGGGCCCGTTATACGAGTTAGGACGGGGCCCGTTATACTATTTAGGCGGGGCCCGTTATATGATATATTTCTAGTATGTGGTATCTTGGGGAACTCACTAAGCTTTGTGCTTACGGTTTTCAGTTTATGTTTTAGGTACTTCCAATTCCAAGGGGAAGGTCTCGAGATGATTGCAGAGCACACACCACCTCGTTCCGCTTTTTGGTGTTTTACTATGATTGTTATGATGTTTGATACATTATTTTGTTTGGCTTGTATCGATGATGTTTTGTAAATACTGCTTTTATTAAATTAAAAATGAAATTTTTAGGTCTTATTTTTGGGACGTTACAACAAATTTGGAAACTTTATCCATTATTAATCTATTTAGGGACCATATCTGAGGTTATGGGCCTTGGTGTGAAGAGATTAAGCACTTAATGAAGATTTTGGCCTTCTGAACAGAAGTCACGACGTGATATACGATGTGTCACGATATGACGGTGCCCAGAATCATGATTGTTTTGTCGTTGCATTCTCACGACGTAATCGAGGAATGGTCACGATGTGACGTTGACTTTGACCATTGACTTTTGACCAGTTTGACTTTTGGTTAAACTTGGGTAGAATTGAGTGTATGACTAAGGGTTTGGTCTCGGTTCAGTTTTAGCATGTGTGGGTTGGTTGTGTTGTTGCTGAGGTAGTTGTTGAGCTTTTGTTGAGTGGTTCAGGTGAGTTTTTCTCACTATACTCGTGGGTCGAAGGCACCAATGCCGACCCACTAGGTTGTCTTATGTATGTTGGTATAGAGAATGTTGATATGTTGTAATGATCTGTTAGATTGGTAGAACTGGATGATTATATGTACTTGTTGGTTGTATGTTTATCTGTTGTATATGTCGACATAGTGCGGTTGGGTTGAGGTGATACTGCTTTTTGCAGAAGCCAACAAACTCGGGAGAAAACTAGACATAAGCTGAGGGCCGGGAGCGCAATTTGGACTTATGTTGTGGGCTCGGGAGCAATCCAAACATAATCTGAGGTACGGGAGGGCAATCCAGACTTATGTTGTGGGCTCGAGAGCAATCCAGACATAAGCTGAGGGCCGGGAGGGCAGTCCAAAATTATGTTGCGGGGTCAGGGGTAATCCAGGTCGATGACTGTGGACCCATCATGCATGATTGTATATGTTCTGTTGTGTGGGGTATTTTGGGGGAACTCACTAAGCTTTGGCTTATAGTTTGATTTCTTGGTTTCAGGTACACCAAATGATCGGGTCAAAGAGAAAGCATGATTGTGCACATCATCCTTGGATATTTTGATGATAAATGATTTTGGGAGACTTTGATTTATGAATATGTCTTTTTGGAAACAATGAATTGAATGATTTATGGATTTGATATGGTTTTAAAAAAAATTACTATGATTTTTTTGGATCTTACAAAATCCTCAAGGACACAACCTAATGGTCAAGTCCTATTTGAGTAAGGCACATTCTAGTCAAAACAAAGAAATATAAAAGGGGGGGGGGGTTGATTATTAACTAAATACCAAAATTCCAGTGAAAATAAACTAAATAAAACTCAATAATAAAAACAAATTCAGCTCTGTTGCGACATTACTAATCTTGCAATCACCTCAGATCTGGTTATTCAAAATGCGTTCTATCTATGTCGGTACCGGGAAAACTAACAAACTCTAGTATAAACTCTTTTACCTGGTTAAATTAATCAAAACAAGCTCTTCAATTAACCCTAACTTTTTACTGATCTAATTAAACAAGCTCTTAATTAAATTCAGAAAAGTTGCATTAAAATCTATGTAAAATTCTCAACAATACCCAATACTTCTCACAAGCTCGGAAGCGTAAAGATATGAAATTTCAGTTTATATCAGAGTTAAATCCCAACACGGAACCAATCTGATACTTGTTACTTATTACCAGTTGACAAGAACGATTACGAATTCTATTATCTGATTAACTGGAATGATTAAACCCTAGCTAGGTGATCAAACTAACAAGAATTAAAAATCAAACATTCATTAAGCTCAAAACTGAAACAACTAGATAGAAGCATACAATAAAAACCAAATCTGATAACTGATCACATGAAAAGTACTAGTCTAATGCAAAACTAAAAACTAGGGTTTTAGCCACACATGGCTAAAAATGAATTAAAGCTAATAAAAAAATAAAATAACTGATTAATCTTGCAAACTAAATGTAGGAGATGATCCTCATCTTTCAAATCTTAAGAAATCGCTGAAATCGGAGAGAAATTGCCTCAGAAATCATCTTTTTGTTGTCTCGAGCTTCAGGAATCAACTAGGCTTCAAACTGATCAAAGTTGTATTTATATGGAAGCAGGTAACTTTCGGAGCAAGATTATGAAAAATGCAATCACATATATGCAAAAATTTGATCGCATTTTTGCCCAAATTTTCCTGAATTAACGTTTAATGAAGTACGATGCTATTACTAACATCTTTTGAACCTCGACACAAAAATGTGATCATTTATGCGATTGTATTTTACCCATATGATCACATTTTTCTAAATTTTTCGCAAAAACAAAGTCGTTCGAAAATTTATCTAGTTTTCGGAACATTTTGAATCTCGTCAATCGGAGTTAAGTGTCACGAGATATGGTAAAAATACTGACAAGGGGTCAAAAGTTGCCAGCAACATCCTTTAGGCTTTAGAATATAACAATCTGTCTTCGTAGGATCAATTCTATCAAGTTTTTCTTGACCAAAATAGCTTCCAAATATTCCTCAGAATCCTTCATAAGTTCCAAGCTCCAATTAACACCAATGCTCCATCAAACGCATCCAACACTGCTCCCAAACTACTGCTCCCCTCGAATTATCTGAAAACAACATAAAAACATGACTAGTACGGGAATTCTAACTAATGACATGAGTTGAGCATTATTTAAACTATGGCATACAAATGTGCAAAATATGATGTTAAGTGTTAATAAAAACTACCCTAAAAGATGCGTAAAATGGCATCTATCAATCAACATCTTAATTATCGATCATCAATAGCCGTTAATGGATTCAAATACGCTTGTCGATCATCAACAGCCGAACTTGTCAAATGCAAACAACCAAATCATAATAAACACCCTAATCGCATTCACGATAATGTACACTTTATTACACTTAATGGTTAGAACCCATTTCTATCATTGAATGAAAATAATTTTGGCTTTTTTATGATTTTTACCAAATACAGAGCCAATAGAAAATGTCAACTTTATATGACTTTGAAAACTTTGATCCATTGTTTGGGAAAGAGATAAACAATACAAATGGAAGTGATGGTAAAAGATGAAGTAGAAGGAGAAGGTGATGATGATGAGAGTGAGAGTGACAATGATTATTTGGAAGATGAGTAAAATTATATGAGTGATGTAGAGGTGGATATGACCGACTTTCACATGAATATTGACTTAGATGTTGAATACATTGAGAGAAGAAAGTGTATAGAAGAGGGTGAAAAAAATAGGATGATATAGAAGATGTTGAGGTAATAGATAATGATGAGTGAGACTCATTAGGAAAAGATATTGATGTTGAGAAGAGGAAAGCAATCTGGAAATAGTTGGGGATGGAGAAGAGATGCTCACATGGTGTAGTGCATGCAACCCATTTCTACGCAGAGCAGAAGTACAAATCCAAAAATGACATAAAGGAGAAAGTTAACCAACATTCTATTGAAACTATGAGGAATCCTTTCTTTTAAAAAAACAATAGAGTAAGACTTAAAGTGGAGTTTAAAGGTAATGTACCCGAGGGAAATGCAAGTGGGCGAAGTAATAAAGTGAAGTGTCATTGGTCAATTCAGTGTTCACAGTCAAAGGATAGTGGGTATTGGGATGTTAAAACTTTGAATGAAAATCATACTTGTTACTAGACCACGAAAATTAGGGCTTACACTACAAAATTCATCTCTAAGGAAATCATTAATCAGGTAGAGTCAAATCCAACTGTGTCACTACAAAGCATTCAAAATCAAGTTACAAAAAAAGTTACAACTGGGAGTATCAATCTACAAGATTCATAGGGAAAAGCATCAACTTCAATGGAGGTTGTTGGTGACTACAAAAACCAGTATCATGTATTGTAAGACTATCTTCTTAAACTACAAGTACCAAATGAGGGCACAACAGTGAAACTGGAAGTAGTTAATGAATCTAACCTCTCAAACCCTACAAGGCAGTTCAAAAGAGTGTATGTTTTCTTAGGTTCACTGAAGAAAGGGTTTAAAGTTGGAGTAAGAGATATTATAGGGTTGGATGGGGCTTTTATGAAAGGTCCCTTTCCAGTTCAGGTTCTCATTAATGTTGGAGTAGACTTGGACAATGACATATACCATGTAGCATATGTCATTCTTGAGGCTGAAAATACAAACAGTTGGAAGTGGTTTCTTGAATGCTTGGGGGATGATTTATAATTATATAGAAATTATAACTTCACTTTTAAAAGTGATAGGTAAAAGTTATGCTTATTCTAACTAAACTTTTATATTTTGTTGTTTAATAAAATTTGCTAATATTTTTTTATAATGGTTGTATCACAACGCATCTTACCTGCTATTGCACAATTATACCCACATGTCGAGCATAGGTTTTTCCTCGGGCACATTTATAATAATATGAGGAAAACTTGGAAGACTAAAGATTATAAGGATCACTTGTGGAAGTGTGCAACAGCCACCATAGTGCCAAAATTTGAGAATTGCATGATGGAGTTTAGTCATTTTTGATAGGCAAGATTTTGAGTGATTAAAAAGATTCCCTTATCAATATTGAGCTGGAAGCCACTTCTCATGTAATCTATACGTAAACTGGAAATACTTAAAGTGACTAGAGTAAATTACATTTTTTTGGTCCCTAAGTAACTCACTTGTATCTCTTGTGTCATCTTTAGTGAGACTATTTTTCAAATATTTTTATAATGATATTGTTTTGTTAATCACTATACTTAAACTTATTTATATATGTAACACAGGCATAGCAGGTTCAGATATGCTCCTCAATAATTGATGTGAGGCGTTAAACAGTAAGCTTATTAATGGTAGGCATAAGCCCATTATAAGATGCCTAGAATTCATCACGAAATACCTCATGAAAAGGATATGTAATGTCATGAAAGTGATGGATAAAGCTAAAGGCCCTCTCACTCAAACATGTACAAAGTTGCTTGAAAGAAACACAAAATATGCACGACAATATACGGATAGATGGAATGACATTGCAAGGTATGAAGTTTATGGACCTTGGCATGACTCACATGTGGTTGACATGAGAGAGAGATGCATGTACATGCAGGCGATGGGAACTAAATGGAATTCCTTGCAAACATGCTATAGCTATAATTCATGAAATGGGTGATGGTGGGGAAAGTGTTGGTGACTTGTACACTTATGTCAATAAAGTGTACTTGTTGCGTACTTGGAGGGAAGCTATTGTCATAGGGTGGAACCAATAAAGGTAGTGTGATGTGGCCTAAAAACAATTATACTCTAACTTTAACACCTCCACCACATCACATTCAAACTAGGAGACCAAATGTAAAAAGAAAGTGGAGTGCAGATGAGAGGAACTTGAGTCAAAGTTAAACTAATAGAATAACAAAGAACTTTATAAGTGTTAGATGTGGGAAATGCAACAACAGGGGGCATAACTCAAGAACTTGAGAGGGTCAAGGAGCCAATGAAGATTGGATTAGGGTGAGGAATTAGTGTCTATTTGGTTGATAACTTTTTGGATGTTTGAAGTGTTGTTAGTGACTTATGTTTTATTAAATTTTTGGGTTATTAACTATTGTTTCTGTTTTTAGAAACTATCTTTTGGTTAATTCTGATGTCAAATAGTTGTGAACAACGGTTGTTTGTAAGATGCAAAGTGGTGTGGCATCTGATGTTTATTCTTCACTTTTGGTCTTTTGTAATGCTATCATACCATATGATATTATGGGAAACAATGGTTGTTTATAATATGGTCGCTATGAGATTAAATATGGACTATTTCTTTTATTAAGTAGGGTATCTTTTTTTATTACATGTTTTGCTTTTATTAAGCATAACATATTTCTTTTATTGGTGTTTTGTATTTTGGTTTTTCTTTTAGTATTGTTTTTTTGCTTTTATGTTTTGTAGGTTCTAATATCAACATGTTTGTTCAAAAAACAAGTAATTTAACATGAAATAAGGTCCTTGTGACTGATGAACAATTTTACCCCTGTCCTTTTTGTGCATTAACATGAGATCTAACATATGTTAGAGGGAGGGACCAAAAACGCCAAAAGGTCCTTTTCTGGACCACCCGTGCACCACCAAACATTTTAGACTAAACATGTATCAATTTGCCAACCACAGGTACCATTTTTGCATTTTGTCTATTTATAATTCGTTTTCATCCATGTTACTAGTGCCTTTATATATTTGTCTCTCGACAAAACTGAAAAATTGGTCATTATGGTTTGCAAAAAACTGTGGATAAGGTCCAAAAAAATTTCGACTTGCATGGAATGTCCAAAATCAAGAACTTTTCGTGGTTTTGGTCCTAAAAAATTGAATTTACTATTTTACCCATTTAATTTTTTTAATATTTTTTAATATGAATTTTAATACTTTATTGATTTAAAAATAATAATAATAAGAAGAAGAAGAATTATCATACCCCCATCACCCTCTCTCTCTCTCTCTCTCTCTCTATATATATATATATATATATATATATATATATATATATATATATATATATATATATATATATATATATATATCTTCGAGACATGTACACCGATCCTTCTTTATCTTCTTCATCGCTTTCCATATCATCTTTCTCTTTGATAATCACGGTCGTCGCCTCTACTTCTAGTTTTTCATATGCGATCGAGAAATCGAAGTTGAGGAATGTGGTTGAAGAGCAAGATGTCGGCGTTGATGAGTTGTTTGTGATGCTTAGTTAGAAACTTAAGTCATCTGATATGTCTGATGTTGTGCAAAAGATCGAGTATCTGAAGGGTGTTTTGGGGAATGAAGATGGGTTGTCATAGCTTGCTTCTGATTTTATTCATTATAACCCTTAAGATCTATCTCGTGGATTGTATCTAGGGGTGAGCAAAACCGAACTCGGAAACCGAACAACCGAAACCAACTTCGAAACCGACGGTTTGGGTTTGAGATTTTCAAAAACCGAAAATTTCGGTTCGGTTCGGTTTCATAAATTTAAGAAACCGAGAAAAATCAAACCGAACCGAAGTTTAAATAATACATAATAAAATTATATATATATATATATATATATAAACACACATTCTGAGAAATATGAACACAAATAGCATCTTGGTGGCTTGGTAAGCTATTGCCTCTTATATGAAAAAGACCCAGGTTTGATTCTTGCTACTTCTAGTTGGCAATTTTATTTTTCTAGCATCCTTGCTTATACCACACCGAAGTTGGGATCAAACTCACCACATTCTGAGAAATATGAACACAAATAGCATCTTGGTGGCTTGGTAAGCTATTGCCTCTTATATGAAAAAGACCCAGGTTTGATTCTTGCTACTTCTAGTTGGCAATTTTATTTTTCTAGCATCCTTGCTTATACCACACCGAAGTTGGGATCAAACTCACCCTAATATCTTTTTTATATAACAAGAACAAAAATCCATGCTAAATGAAATTGTATAAAGGAGAGTTTATGTAATGTATTTTAAACATCATGTTAGAGTTATCCCACATTGAAGTTGGGATCAAACTCACCCTGATATCTTCTTCTATATAACAAGAACAAAAATCCATGCTAAACGCAATTGTATAAAGGAGAGTTTATGTGATGTATTTTAAATATCATGTTAGAGTTATCCCAACAATTGTATAAAGGAGAGTTTATGTGATGTATTTTAAATATCATGTTAGAGTTATCCCACATCGATGTTGGGATCAAACTCACCCTAATATCTTCAAACTCACCCTAATATCTTCTTTTATATAACGAAGTCATTGGATTTGGGTTGATCCCAACCTAATAATTTCATGGTTGGCATTTAATTTCTAAGTTTTAACGTTTGCGGTTTTAAAACCGATTAACCCGAAACTGAACCCGGAAAAACCGAAAAATCGAACCCATCGGTTTTGGGTTGGACTGGGTTCTAATTTTCTTAAAACCGACAACTCGGTTTTGGGTTCGGTTTTAGGTGTATCAATGATTTGTGAGTTGAACCCCACAAATCAACCCCCATGTTATCGATGATTCGGTTGTGGACTCATCTTATGTCTTCGTTGACGATGTACAAAGGATCCCCAGAAATGCAATTGACCCTCCGACGAGAAAACAAAAATGTTCTTCTCTGTTGACTGGCGCCTCCTCCTCGTAAAATCCTAACCCGATTGTTCTCGTTGAAAAAGCAATACTCATCTTGCTCAATCGAGTCGTCCAAACAGACATCAGTGTAATTTGGGAGAAAGAGATACATAATATAGGGAAAACCTGGAGTTGTTGGGGATTAGCTTACCGTTCATCATCTTCTTCCTGATCCTCTCGCTCCCTCTGTCCACCGTCCGTCTCATTATTACTTTTCTTCATTTTCGTCATCTTCTTCTTCTTGGAGATGCGAGTTTCTTAGGTGTGTGTCTTGCCGGAAATTGGGTGTGTCCCTAGCCGGAAATTGGAGAAGACGAACACAAAAGTATACCCATCAAAAAATAGAGAAAGAAAAAACACCTCGGAGTGGGGATAGGGATGGGGGTGTATGTGGATTTTAATTTTGTTTTAATATTAATAAAATAAGTAAATGAAAAAATAAAAGTAAATTTTTTTTCAAGGGTATATTAGTAATTTCAAATAGAGTTTGGACCGAATACAAATAAAATAAGTTTGAGAGAGACCAAATCTACGAAAATTTATGATTTTATACTAAATGTGCAAGATAAAATCATTTTGGATTTTAAAAACCACATCGACCAAATTTGTAGCTTAGTCTTGCCTCTCCCACATAAGTATCCCATATAAGTATATTGGCTTAGGCCTTCCGCTATGGAGGTATATTCAGGCGTCTTAATCCGATGTGGATCCTATGTGTGGAGTTTCCACTAGTGAACACCACCCCAAAACTTAGTGGTTGTCTTGTGGAGTGGGTGCATCTACGGAAGGTCACAGAGGTGTTTGAGCTTGATTCTGTCTATCTCTCTTCCTTCTCTCTCTTGTTCACTACAAGTCCAATAGTGAACACCACCCCCAAAACTAATGGGTATGTGGTGGAGTGGGTTTCTTGATGATGTGGCATGTCTTTCACGCGTATCCATACCGGATAGCCTTATCTACGTAATTTCTTAAATAAATTATCTTTTGCGAAAATGTCATTTTGTCAAAAATATGTCATATTTGTAAAGATTAATGCAATTTGCAATGTTTGAAAATAAAGTACTTTCTTAATTCAAAAACACAAAAGTAAGAGTCATTTATTGATGACAATTAAAAAATAATTATTTAACAATATAGACTTAGCTCTTATAATATTGTTAAAGTTCAATTATTACACTTTTAGACTGTTACAATCTAAAAATTACTAATAAATACAGATAGACTTTAAATGAAAATAAATATAAAATTGTACATTTGTACTACCGTTTCAACGCTCGAGAGAGGATGACGACAAGAATATAATTGGCGTACAAGCCGACGAAATATCACTTCTCATCAATTTTGGACAGTTGTGAGATTTGTATCATTTTGTTTTTAATAGGTGTTTATTCGTAAAGGTAAATTACACTAAAATATATGTACGTGTAAATTACAAATGCAATATAGCAGAGGTTTTGTTGCGGAGCTTTAAGGTTGAGGGAGTCCATCTTACCTACGTGATATCTATACGTAATATTAGTATTATACTACTGTTTTATAGTTATTTTTCTTATTTTTTTACTTTTAATTTTTACCCACATCTTTTCGATTTATAACACATAAAAATTTATTAGAGTTCTCAATTACCCATACTCAACCTAATAATTAGTAAGAGTACATTATATTCGGATTTTAGATTCGTTTAATTTTATATGTTTAACCTAATTAATTAAATAGGTTGGATTTGGATTAACATTTTCAACCTCATTTCAACTTACCAATATTTTTAATATTTTTAATTTATATTTATTTAGTATTCTATGTTATTAATATTTCTATAATTAAACTTTAAAAAGAAAATTATATATGATAGTAGTCAACTAAAACATCTTCAATGACAAACATATATCTATTCGAACTTTGTTAATGGAAAATGTATTGTTCGAGTTGTCATACATTAGAAGCAAGAAAGAAAAAGTTCTTCCTTATAAGCCTAAGCATTATTGGTTTATCATTATGAATAAAATATTGGGTTACGTTCGATGGGTTGGGTCGTGGTTTTGGACTAGCCTAATTGGACACAAATTAGGCTTATATCAAAAGAATATTTAATGGTATTTTAGAAATTATTTTTGGTTTTTGACAGTTTTCAATTGTCATAATCAAAGCCTATAAATACTTGTTTTCAGTAATATGTGGAGGGTTATAGAAATCATATTACACTACAAAACTCTTGCAATCATTTTCTAGAGATGAAAGGAACATAGTGATTTTTGACATATTCAAGATTTGTTCTTCAATTGATAGTTGTATCCTCAAGACAGACCCATACCATGACAATTTCTGTCTTAGGGCACTGCAATTCACAGGCCCCAATCTATAATTTTGAGTTTGTATTATGTTGTGTATAACACATTCAAGTATGTTTTTCCTGTGAATTACTTCTGGTATTTGATGGGTTTTACACGTTACAAAACTATGTTCTTGCGGAATTTCACTTAACACTTAAGGGCGCATTCAACCTAAAGGATCTATGTTTTAACACTCTGAATGTAATATACAATGTACAACAAAACTAACATGATCCCTAATGAAACCCTATTGTAATCAAAATACAATAATTATGGTTACATATCTTTGATTTGTTGTAGCAAGCAAATCACTTCAATCATTTGTGTTTGTTGGTCTTGGAAAGCTAACACCAAAAGGATGATGACTCTAATGGCTCACACCCAAAACCAGGAACCCTAGAATGAGGAGGAGAGAGGAGATATGAAGAAATTTCGCTCGTATGCTTATAGGGAATGTCATGAACGAAAATTGCAAGCCAATGGGCCTTATTTATAATTTAGGTAACTTGCAAACAAATCAATATTTGAATTGATTTAAATAATAGATTTAATCCGAATTCAAATCTTTTCATTTTATGCAACCAGGAGCCTTCTAGAAACCCTAGAAGAGCTCCCAAAATTAATTCCAATTAATCCCGAATTAATTCCAGATTAATTCTGACTAATAATTAATTAATTCTAGTTGATTTCTTATTAATTTTTTAATCTTATAAATTAACAAATCAATTATTTAACTATTGATGTCATATTAATTTATTAATCACATAATAAATTAACAAATAAGTTATACTTCTTTCTCCTAATATCATTTCTAGTTATTTCTGGCCGTGAGGGCAACCCAAAAAGGACTTTGTTTCTAATTACAATATATAACAATTTAGTTATGAGTTTAGACACCTTAATCCAACAGTCTCCCACTTGGATAAGTCTAAAACTACAATTGCAAGTATAACCTCGAATCAAAAAGCAAAGTGGGCTTTCCAAAACCATTGTCGAACTCTGATTCAAATCAAACGTTGGCCCTAAGATAAGTGATCAGTTATTCCTTCGTTCTAGAAGATATCTTATAAACTAATTCACGGATTAAATGATCAACCTCATGTTCATCTATTATGTTTCCCGTTTTCCCGATTTGTGATCAAATTTCAGACTACAAAATTCGACACATCAATTCAGTCCGTACCAAGCCTGGTTCTTATAAATCAACTCAAATCACTGAGGGGCCAGCATATATCATTTTTCATGTTAGGGCAAAAGGAACGAATAAACTTCGACTATATAATCATCTATTTTACACACCAAATCATGCATGGAATTACAATTTATAACACCCAATTACAAGATGTGTTGGAGTAAACCAATGCACAAATGATTTGCAAAATATGAATTATATATCTTCATCTGAAGAATAGTAGATATTATTGTCTTAGAATTACTTGTGATTGAATCCATGAAGTAATCTCTAAACGTGGGTTTATCCAATACTTAAAATCCATATTTCCAAGTACTCATGAATATTGCAGCAATCCGTATGCAATATCCAATCCCTATGGACAATCTATAATTTATTCATTATAGTCTTAATTCACTACTTACTCCCAAAAGTATGATCGACTATGGCATTTTGAATAATATTTAAATTACTCAGTGATGACGCGCCCCTCAAAGCGGGCCAGAAGCAAGCGAACCCTCGGCGAGGAGCTCACAGCGAGAAGTCGAGCCAGCGACTCGGCCGCCTCAGCGGCCCAGGACTCCTGCGAGGCGATCGCGTAGGAAGTCAGCCCTCGCCAAGTACTGTCCTTCAGCTACAGTCCAAGGATAACGGATCCAGGGAACAAAGAGCGCAGTCAGAGCATTATCGCCTGGACCAATCATTGGGCCGAACACAAACGTGGAGCATGGCCCTCCAATAAGAGCGGCGGATCCTGTCGGAACCGCAGTCCTTGTCCGTCGTACGGACCGAGGAAGATCTTCTGTATAAAAGGTCGACTACTCTGCCTTGAGAGGTAAGCTATTCTACCCGGACCATCTACCTCCACACTCCAGATTCATCTCACTAACTTGACCGTCGGAGCGTCTTTCCGGGACCTCCTCCCGGAGAGCGGCTGACGTCTCTTTTTTCTTTGTGGCCTTTCAGGTTCCATTCTGACGACCATATCTCTATAGCTTAGGTGGTTCGAAGCCTGGTCGCATCATTTGGCACCATCTGTTTGCGTGACAATAGATACACAAACCCCTTTTCTTTTGTCTTTCAATTTAGCCACGCATGACGAAGAAGACGATGGGTGAGTCATCGGAACCACCGCATAGCCCGATACACCCGATGGTGTCGTTGGAAGCAGTCAACACCCCAATAGCGCCATCTTCCGGTGGCCCACCACCATCTCTTGAAGTAGCACCACCCTCCGGTGGCCCGCCACCATCCCTTGAGGCAGTACCATTATCCGGTGGCCCGCCACCGTCTCTTGAACCGGCACCATCATTTAGTGGTCTGCCACCACCTCTTGTGACAACACCGGCATCCGGTGGTCTGCCACCATATCCCATGACGACACTGCCACCAGATGACCCATCGCCCTCCGTTGCAACAATCATGCAATCGGTTTTAACCCAGAGTCAAACATCGCCACCCACTCCGACTCACACAACACCCCCACCATTCCTAAACAGCGGTGTGTCTAACCAATACATTGTACCCACTACGCTACCATTCTTCCCCAACACCATCAATCCTAACAACCTTCAAACAACAACCATGATGCCTTTCGTGAACAGCTCACATGCGAACAACGCTATAATCGGCCAAAACATTGCACCACAACCGCAGAGCCACCCGTCATTGATGACGGGCACCGTGTCAACATCACCACTCGCGCTTTACCAGCAAATACCCATGACCCAACAACAAATACCCATGACCCAACAACAGATACCCATGACCCAACATTAGATACCCATGACCCAACAACAAATACCCATGGCCCAACAACAGATACCCATGCCTCACACCTTCCCTACTCCATTTCAGTCGTCAAACTTCTACGGCTCGGTAACGCCAGACCTTACAGCCTATAACAACATGTTAGTACAGCCCTTCCTGGCAATGCAACAGCCAGAGTATCACTTCAATCAGCGAACCCCAACCCAAGATTGCTTGTCACGAAGTGTTACATCGACGTTCGTCAAAGAGCTCCTGGAATATGAAATCCCTAACACCGCCAAACTACCCCACCTTAAAACATACGATGGCACTACCGACCCAGATAGCCACATCGATACATACGAATGGACCATGACGTCCCTCAAGCTAGATGAACGATTCTGGTGCACATATTTTCCTACTACCTTAGATGGCAACGTAGGGACATGGTTCAAGACACTGCGCCCAGGCAGCATCAGCAACTTCAGTCAGCTGAAGTACCTTTTCCTAACTAACTTCATGCAACTCCGGAAATACAAGGGCGATTGCCACTCGATCATTGGGTGCAAAATCAGGAGGGGGAGACAGTCAAGGACTATTTCGCCAGATTCACTAAAGTAACGCTAGATGTCCCAGGGCATGAAGAAGGTCAGATTGCGGGGGCATTCACCTGGGGACTATTGTCGGGATCACTATCCCTGAAACTCATGGGCAAGCAACCTCAGACAAGGGCAGAACTAAAAGAGCGAGTGGAACGATTCCTACGACAGGAGGAAGGCGAAGCGTCGAAGCAGGCATACCTCAATGCCATGACAGCCTCCGCCGGAAGACGAGGCCACCACCCTACCCCCCACCCCGATCCTCGAGGGGGCGACAGATTCATGGGGCGAGACAGACGATTTCCAGGACGCTTTAGACTTTTCGTTAAAGACGAAAGGCGGGGAAGATGAGCAGAAGTCTATGCGGTCGACGAGAAACCAACAACAAAAGGCACTAAAACGCGATATTGTGAGTATCACAAAAGCAGGACGCATGACACAATTAATTGTGCAGTCCTGAAAAGGGAAATTGAAGAAAAAAACTAAAAGGCAACGTGATAGAAGTCGCCAGGAGCCTACGGGCTAAGTTCGACGCAGAAAACTCCAAAGACGCCACTGGAAAGACAGATCGTAGGTTGGAAATCTTGACGATACACCACAAAAGGGGGAGAGCGGAACGCACGGAGGGCACACGAAGCATTACGGAGGCAATGCAGGGTCTAACACTCTCCATACACAACCCAAGCCTGGTTTTTCGGAGTGGAGACAACCCCCTCGTCATCCAAGGATCCATTCAGGATGTTGTTGTCCACCGAGTATACGTCGACACTGGAAGTTCCGCGGACATCATTTACGAACACTGTTTCCGGCGGCTACCAAACGCTTGGAAAGAAGGACTAAGGCCAGCTATAGGCCAACTCACAGCATTCACTGGGCACAGTTTGTGGCCCTTAGGTACGATCCACTTGCCATTTACACTAATCAGCCAAGACAAAACCAGGCGACAGACTGCTCTGATAGACTTCGTAGTCATACGACACCCATCAGAGCATAACATCATATTGGGACGGACGACCCTACTGAAGTTCGGATCAGTCCCATTAACAATCTGTGGGATAATCAAATTCAGCACAACCCAAGGACCGGGAACGATTTTAGCCACACCCCCAAGGGAGCTCAAGTGTTACGAGATCATGCAACCAAAAGACATCTCAGCCGAAGCCAAGAGACCGAGACCGGACTTGTCGGATGGAGGAGAAGTAATCAACAGGGAATACCCATACCAGTGGGTGATTGTGGGAACAGCCCTCCCCGTGAAAACAAGAGGAGTGTTGGTCCAGCTCCTACAGAAGTATAAGCACGTATTATCTTGGACGCCTACAGACATGGTCAGGGTCGATCGAGAAATCATAGAACACAAGCTGATGATAAAACTAGGAACCAAGGAGATAAAGCAGAAGAAGCGAGTCCAAGGAGGGGACCGAAACAAGGCAATCAATGCAGAGGTAGCAAAATTAACCAGCGCCAGAATCCTTAGAGAATCGATTTTCCCTACATGGATCGCCAATCCGGTAATGCTAAAAAAGCACGACGGTAGTTGGCGTATGTGCATTGATTACTCAGATCTCAACAAGGCATGCCCCAAAGACTGCTACCCGTTACCAGAAATAGACCAGAAGGTAGAGTCTCTGCAAGGGTTCCAGTGGAAATGCTTCCTAGACGCGTACAAGGGGTATCATCAAATCTTGATGAGCAAAAACGACGAAGAGAAAACAGCCTTCTACACAGATCATGGTACTTTCTGCTACACAAAAATGTCGTTTGGGCTAAAGAACGCTGGAGCAACTTACCAGCGACTCGTCGAATCTTTGTTCGCCAACCAAATCGGTCGGAACATCGAAGTCTACGTTGACGACATGGTCATCAAAAGCCCAGACGAGCAAAAGCTGCTATGATACGTAGAGGAGACATTACAAACCTTGGAAAGAGCTAAGATGAAGTTAAACCCCGCTAAATGCACTTTCGGGGTAGAAGAAGGACAATTCATGGGGTATTACGTGACAAAGGAGGGAATTCAGCCAAGCCCAGCCAAGATAAGTGAGCTAGAGGAAACACCTTCGCCTAGCACGCTAAGGGACGCACAAGGGTTGAATGGAAAGCTAACAGCGCTCAACCGGTTCATTTCCAAGTCAGCTGAAAAAGCCATGTCGTTGTTCCATACGCTCAAAGGGTGCATAGAAAAGAATAACTTCCAATGGACGGCAGAAGCCGAATCGGCGCTACAAAAGATAAAAAAGGCGCTCCATGCACTCCCCACTCTGGCTAGCCCAATACCCGGAGAAATATTGCAAGTTTATCTGTCCGCTTCAAGGGACGTCATTTCATCAGTGGTGGTAGTTGAGAGGCAGGGGCGGAAGCTCCTGATCTACTTTGTGATCCGGGCCCTGCAGGGACCCGAAATCAATTACCCAATCATCGAGAAACTAGTGCTCGCCTTAATCTACGCATCAAGAAGGCTCCGTCGATATTTCCAGACCCACCAAATAGAAGTGTTGACTAGCTGCCCGATCAAACAAGTGCTCCTGAAGCCGGAAACATCAGGCCGACTCGCAAAATGGGCCATAGAATTGCGAGAGCGACATCAACTATCATCCCATAGTAAGCATCAAGGGACACGCATTAGCGGATTTCTTACTCGAAATCCCAGGGGAACACCAGCAAGAAGCAGTCGGCACGACCCCGCAAGGGGGGTCACAGGGGAAGCCTGACCAATAGTGGACTCTTTACATGGATGGGGGTTCCAGCAAAGAAGGGTCAGGTGCACGGCTAATCCTAACCAGCCCCACTGGCGAAGAAGTTACATACGCTTTACGTTTCGACTTCCGCACCTCCAACAACGAAGCCGAGTACGAAGCTTTATTGGCTGGTCTCAGATTGGCAGTAAAAATAGGGGCGGAAAGGGTTATGGCCTTAAATGATTCACGCCTAGCACCCAACCAAGTCTCAGGGGAATTCGAAGCAATGGATAAACGAATGGAGAAGTATGTCAAGGCGGTACAACGAATCACGAGTTCGCTAAAGAATTTCACAATAAAGCAGATTTCGAGGGGAGACAACAGGCGAGCAGATGCCCTTAGCAAGCTAGCATCAACATGCTTTGGGCACCTTTCAAAGGAAGCATTGGTGGAGGCACTAAAAGAAATGAGTATCGACGAGTGCCAGGTTGATTCCCTATCAACAGCGCAACCCAACTGGATGACGCCCATAATGGACTACCTGCAGTATGGCGTACTCCCCGACGACCACGGGGAGGCTCGAAAAACAAGGATACGAGCCCCCCCAATATTCAATCCTGGGGGGAACACTTTATAGAAAAGGCCATACGGCTCCATGGCTCAAGTGCATAGATGGTGAGTCAGGGAAGAAGGCTCTAAAGGAAGCCCACGCAGGGTCAGCTGGAGCCCATGAGGGAGTGCGGGCGCTTACAGGCAAAGTACTACGCATGGGGCTCTACTGGCCAGATATACATCAAGACGTTGTCGAACTAACCCGGGCTTGCGTAGAATGTCAAACTTTCTCGCCAGCACAAGGGGTACCACCATCCAAGTTGACGAGTATAGTTAGCCCGTGGCCTTTCTATCAGTGGGGGATCAATATCGTCGGCCTTTTTCCAGAAGCACCAGGGAAAGTGAAGTCCTTAGTCGTACCTGTCGACTATTTCACAAAGTGGATAGAGGTCGAACCGCTGACGTGTATCACTGAAAAACAGATTATCAAATTCGTTTGGAAGAATATCATAACCAGATTTGGGACACCCAAAATCTTAATCAGTGATAATGGTTTGCAGTTCACCGAGAATCCTTTCAGGGACTGGTGTAGCGAAAGAAGAATAGAGCAGAGATTCACATCCGTGGCGCACCCCCAAGCCAACGGGCAAACAGAGGTGTCGAATAGGACGTTGGTACAAGGGATCAAGAAGCGGCTGGGCAAAGCAAAAGGTAACTGGGTAGACAAGCTACCGGAAGTCCTTTGGTCATATCGAACCACGCCACGGAATAGCACAAAGGAAACATTGTTCAGCTTGGCTTACGGGGCTGAGGCGATGCTACCAGCAGAAATTATGATAGGGTCAATACGAACAGAGTATTGCCAGGAGCGAGAAAACAGTGAAAATATAAGGGAAAACCTGGACCTCCTGGAAGAACGGAGAGAGCGCTCGAGCATGCGCCAGGTCGCTTACAAAAAGGTAGTGGAAAGATACTACAATCAGCGAGTCAAGGACAAGGCTTTCCGGGTTGGGGACTACGTCCTGCGGAAGAATGAAGTTAGCCATGCACAACCCCGCGGAAAGCTGATGTAACGCCCGTGTTTTGGGGCTAAGCATTAGTAGATGATGTAATAGTCTAGGTCAACTATTGTAACTCTTTTGAAATAATAAAAAAATGAAATATTTGAATACTATGTGAATTATGTGTATTTGTGTGCTTATTACTTATTTATAAATGAATAATAAATAAAGGATAAAAATAAGCGTAAATAGTGAATTTACGATAGAGCGACTTTTAGCCTTAGCGATCTAAACGAAAGTCGTAGAATATGTTAAACCGAGAGCGTCCATAAAAAAGAACGCCCAAATCTGACTTCGTATGAAGAAGTTATGATTTTTCGAAGTTTCGGCTTAGCAGTGTACAACCCGAAGTTCGAATATTAGATCGAGCGGTTTTTAGCCGACACAACCTAAACGAGAATCGAAGATCTCGTTAATAGTAGCGTAACTATAAAAAGACAGACGAAAACGGACGTCGGATGAAGAAGTTATGAGATTTTAACGGACCAATCCTGTCCCGGCCTGTTAATAATATAACTTTTAAAATAAAGTCAAAATTAGCCGACGAAGTCTAAACGAAAGTTTTAGAGTACATTCCCGCCTACACGTGGATATAAAGAACGTCAAAAACGGAGCTCGTATGCAAAAGTTACGAATTTTTAAAGTTTGCACTTGAATTTGCAAAGCCTATAGCGAAACTGATGACGTGGCCCGATCTGGGCCATCCATCGCTGATCACGGAACACGCTTCGGATTGCGACACGCCACCCTCGCATTACGCCCCGCGTCCGAAATGAAGTACGCCCAGCATACTTCGGCCTTGTGTGGTCCGAGGAGTGAACGCGAGCACCACCGAAACTGCAACACGTGGAGACCTTATCCGAACTTACGCCCAACGTAAGGCTTCGGTACGCCCAGCATAAGTCCGAAGTCTGGGCTATAAATAGAGGGCCGAGGCTGCCCAATTTCTCACACCAAAAATCTTTTCTCTCTCTCTCTAACTTCTTTCTCTCTCTAAGGGTCCTAACCCCCTCCTAAGCCTAGGTAAGCCCCCTAGCACCCGAAGGAAGCCCCGAGGCTCCCGGAGTCCCGAGAAAAAGGGTCTTTCGGTTCGGAAACGCTGCTCCAAGCGAAGCCCGGTTTTCTTTAAAATCCGATATAAGTGAGCTACACCTATGAAAATTTTAATATAGCTTTTAAATAATTATAGTAATGTTATTAGGTCATTAAAATAATTATTTGGGCTATTATTATGAGTTATATAGAGTGTTGTTTAACGCTTATATAATAATAATAATAATAGCTAGACTATTAATTAGTCGCGGTTAACGTTAGACTAAACCCTAGTGGTATTGATACTAGGTTTTGTCAAGGGAAAACTTATTTTGAGATAACGAAGCGCTGCCCGAGTTCCGAGTCACCACCTTAACAAGTGAGTGCATAGTTACTTTCATCTTACACATAGATATGAAGTATTTAATATAAACTACGTGCTATGTGTGCATATTGTTTGAATACTTGTTGTCTATGCTGATGAAAGATTTTTATACATGTTTTAAATGATTTAAACTGTATATGTATTTTATATCTACAAAAATGTTGGGGGTAAAACATGGGTAGATGTAATAGACGATGTGTGATAAAATGATGAGAGGCCTCGATGTTGTTGTTGTTGTTGTTGTTTCTGTCATATAGCGGAGTATGGATGACGACCACGGACTCTTCTAGATAGTCCAGTGGAACGCTAGCAGGCTCGCAACCTGTAGGTGTTTGTGAACGATGTGTTCACCGGTGTACTCCATCCCCCTCATGGTTGCCTTTAGGACATTTATTGTTGAGGAACCCCCTTAGCAGTAGTGTCCATCCCGATGATGATCGTTAGGCTAGGTCCCTTATGATAGTTGTTTAGGGACTTAAAGTGAGGATAACGGGAACGGGTAATCGGGTTATTGTTGGTTGATGAAATTAAATAACTTATTTATTGTGGGTTGAAAACCCTATGTGCTCACCAGGCTCCCAAGCCTGACCCACTCAGTTTCATGTATTACAGGTAGTGGCGTTCGAGCATAGATGTGATGTTTTGGATGAGGGATTACGGATATAGGCCTGTAGATATGAAATAATGTAGTAAGGCTTATATTGTACTGTTTATGCTTTTGATCTGTATCGAACATGACATCCCGAGTCTTTTTAATGAAATACATTTCTACGGAAATGCTTTGATCAATCTTTATCATATTTTTATTTTGGGAACAAATTCCGCAACACTTTTATTTAAAACTTTACTCTGATTTTTAAACAAAGCATAAACAAAATTGGTCTTTTCTGGCCGTGAAAATGGGGATGTCACAGTTGGTATCAGAGCATTAGTTTAAGCGAACTAGGAGTTTGTAGGATTTCTAGACTTAAACTTAGAATGCTAAGTGATGATTGTGAGGTGTGAGCACTAGCATTTTTTAGGAATTATGCCTAAAATGCTTTTATGTGCTAAATGCTTTGTGCCTGATATGCTGTTATTTGTTCGGATCTATGGTCTGTTGCCGACCAGATCTGGAAACCTTATGTGTTTAGGATTTTAAACGTACGACTACGATATTAGAACTAACATGTAAACGTTTCGGAGTGATAAGGATGATTTAAACGTCAATCCTGAATAAAGATCTAAATTCACCTTATTCGGTGTATAGATCAAGATGGCAAAAACCCGTAGTGGAGCTGGGAATGCAAATGGGAATAGGAATCAACCCCCAGTGATTCAGAAAATACATGTTGTAGTAGAAGTTGCACCCAAGCCAATCACCATGGCTGGAGTACAAGCCATGATTCGGGCTATGTTAGCGGAACAAAGGGAAGAAATGAGGCAGATGTTGAATAGGGACGAACCTACCATGCCCGTTGAGCAACCCGAGCTGAGTCCCGAGCAATCGGAGGAAGGGAACTATAGCCGCCATGTAAGTCAAGTTGGGACTCAAGGAGAACGAAGGAATGACCTGGAGAGGGGAAACGACAAGGATGGGCGGATGTATAAAAATTTCTTGGGTGCCAAGCCACCAAGTCTCTCAGGTAGCCCAAAGCCTGTTGAGATTATGGATTGGATCTCCGAAATGGAGATGGTGTTCGAGAGTTGCAGCTGTAGCGAGAAGCAGAAGACCGTCTTCGCAGTAAGACAACTGAAAACTGGAGTCTTGAGCTGGTGGAAGCTATTGGCGGATACAATGCCACGAGGAGAAGCCCTAAAGATGTCATGGGATGAGTTCTTGGAACAACTGAAGGCGCAATACTATTCAGAAATAGATCTGGTTGATCTGAACAATGAGTTCCAAAACGTGAAGAAGGGGAGAATGAGCGTTGACGACTACGCTACTGCATTCACGGAGAAGATGAAGTTGTTTCCATACCTAGTGCCAACCGAACTCTCCAAAATTGAGAAGTTCGCAAATGGACTGCCAGCCAACTTTGGCCCGACAGTCAAGATGGCAACCACTCTGAAGGAAGCAGTTCGAGTAGCTAAGAATGTAGAGACCCAACTAAGGGAAAAGGGTCTAGAGAGGGCCGAGGTTGGTGAGAAAAGGAAGTTCGATGGATCCTTGAGGTCCAACAAGAAAAGTAGATTCCCGAAGTCTAGTTCGAGAGGAGGAGGAGCAGTAGCGAAGTGGTGTGACAAGTGCAAGAAGAATCACTCTGGAAAGTGTGACGGAGAAGTCACCTGTTTTAAGTGTGGAAAGCCCGGACACTATGCCAATGAATGCACCCTCACCAAGAAAGTATGCTACAGGTGTGGCGAGGAGGGGCACATTTCGAGTGACTGCCTGAAGAAGAAGGAGGCAGCAAGACCCAACATTCCACCGAAGCCGAAGGGGAGAGCCTTCCAGATGACACTCGAGGCTGCAAAGGAGGCAGAAGATGTCGCTTCAGGTACCTTTCTTGTAAATGGTTTACCTGCTAGTATATTGTTTGATTCCGGAGCAAATTACTCCTTTGTATCGTATAAGTTTGGTGGGAAACTAGCATTGCCCGTAGAAATACTTGATAATGCCCTGATTGTAGAAGTTACCAGTGGCAAGTTCGTACCTGTTAGTAACCGTATTAGGAACATCGTCATCGACCTAAACGGAAACAAATTCCACAAAGAGATATTACCCATAGAGTTGAACGGTTTCGATATCGTTCTAGGTATGGATTAGCTTAGCGCCAACGATGCTGAGATTCAATGCCGAAAGAAGATAGTAAGGGTAAACCCACCCGGAAAAGAGTCATTTATGGTGTACGGGGACAAACGCTGAGTAAATTCTGGAATCATCTCCCTGATGAAAGCCAGAAAATGTTTGTCCAAGGGATGTGCATCATACTTGGCATTCGTAATCGATGCTAAGAAGGAAAAGAAAGAGGTTCTGAATATACCGGTTGTGTGTGATTATCCGAAAGTCTTTCCCGAAGATCTTCCCGGATTACCACCTGATAGACAAGTGGAGTTTCGGATAGACTTGTTACCAGGTACAACACCGATAGCAAAGGAACCTTACCGATTAGCACCGACGGAGATGAAGGAGCTCGTGACGCAACTTCAGGAGCTGTTGGACAACGGTTTCATTCGACCTAGTTCATCACCCTGGGGAGCTCCGGTGCCATTCGTAAAGAAGAAAGATGGAAGCATGCGAATGTGCATAAACTACAGAGAGCTGAACAAGGCAACGGTAAAGAATAAGTACCCTTTGCCAAGGATCGATGACCTATTCGATCACCTACAAGGTTCGAGCTATTTCTCAAAGATCGATCTTAGGTCAGGGTATCATCGGCTGAAAGTGAGAGATCAGGATATTGAGAAGACTGCATTCAGAACGAGATATAGACACTACGAGTTCTTGGTTATGTCGTTTGGACTAAACAATGCTCCATCAGCATTCATGGATTTGATGAACAGGGTTTGTAAACCATTCCTCGATAAATCCGTGATAGTGTTCATCGACGACATTCTGATCTACTCGAAAAGCCAGGAGGAGCATGACAAGCATCTACGAGAGGTGTTGGAGGTATTGAAGAAGGAGAAACTGTATGCAAAGTTCTCCAAGTGTGATTTTTGGATCCGAGAAGTCCAATTCTTGGGCCATGTGGTTAACCAGGAGGGAATAATGGTTGACCCAGCAAAAATCGAAGTTGTAATGAAGTGGGAACGTCCAAAGAGTCCCACGGAGATTCGAAGCTTTCTAGGATTAGTCGGATATTACCGAAGATTTATCCAAGGCTTTTCTTCGATAGTTGCTCCATTGACAGCGTTGAACCACAAAGGAGCTACTTATACGTGGGGTGAGAAACACGAAGAGGCATTCGAGAAGCTAAAGAAGAAGTTATGCGAAGCACCGATACTTTCTCTACCCGATGGAGTTGAAGACTTCGCGGTATACAGTGACGCATCTGGAGTCGGGTTGGGTTGTGTTCTGACCTAAAGAGAAAAGGCGATAGCATATGCCTCTCGACAATTGAAAGAGCACAAAAAGAACTACCCCACTCATGATTTGGAGTTGGCAGCGGTAGTTTTTTCCCTAAAGATATGGAGGCATTACCTCTACGGCACGAAGTGCAAGCTTTTCACTGATCATAAGAGTCTCCAATATCTCTTTAATCAGAAGGAATTGAACATGAGACAACGACGCTGGCTAGAATTACTCAAGGACTACGACTGTGAGATACTTTACCACCCCGGTAAAGCAAATGTTGTTGCTGATGCTCTCAGTCGGAAAGTCAATCTTGAAAGGAAAAGGCCAAGAGCGTTGAGAATTGAAGTTGTCTCGACAATTGTGGAAAGTATCAAGAAAGCTCAAGAAGAAGCTTCAGAAAAGAATGAACGAAAGGAAGAACGTTTGGGAAAGACGTTGGTATTCGGTACAAACCGTCAAGGACTGAAGGTATTCCAAGATCGGATTTGGGTACCTAAGACAGGAGGAGTAAGAGAACTTCTGATGGAAGAAGCGCACAAGACCATGTACTCAATTCATCCCGGTAGCACTAAAATGTATAGGGACCTAAAACCCTACTACTGGTGGCCAACGATAAAGATCGATGTTGCAAAGTATCTGGCCGAGTGTGTGACGTGTGCAAGAGTTAAAGCACAACATCAGAAACCGTATGGGATTTTAGAACCTTTACCTGTACCCATGGGTAAATGTGAAGACATCACCATGGATTTTGTGACTAAACTGCCCAGGACGAAGAACGTACATGACATGATTTGGGTGGTCGTGGATCATTTCACTAAGAGTGCACACTTCATAGCAGCCAACGAGAGGTAGTCTATGGATAAGCTTGCAAATGCTTACGTGAAGGAAATTGTGAGACTTCACGGTATTCCTCTAACGATTGTATCCGATCGTGATAGTTGTTTCACATCAAGGTTCTGGAAAAGTCTACAAGAGGAATTGGGTACGAAGTTGTGTTTGAGTACAGCTTACCATCTGCAGACTGATGGTCAGATCGAAAGAACGATTCAGACACTGGAAGATATGCTGAGAGCATGTACCCTCGAGTTCCAAGGGAACTGGGACGAGCACTTACCTCTAGTAGAATTTTCCTACAACAACAGTTTCCACTCGAGCATCAAGATGGCACCTTATCAAGCTTTGTACGGACAGAAGTGTCGTACGCCATCTTGTTGGCTTGAGGCTGGAGAAAAGCAGTTTATGGGCCCCGAGATAGTCCATGAGACTGCTGAGAAGCTGAAGTTGATTAGGGAAAGAATGTTAGCAGCTCAGGATCATCAGAAGAGCTATGCTGACAAGAAAAGACGACCAATGACCTTCGAAGTTGGGGATTCGGTTTTGCTTAAAGTCTCACCATGGAAGGGACTTATAAGATTCGGAAAATGAGGAAAGTTGAGTCCAAGGTTTATTGGACCGTTCAAAGTTCTTCAGAAGATTGGGAACCAAGCTTACAAGCTGGAATTGCCCGAAGAAATCGATGGTATTCATAACACCTTCCATGTGTGTTATCTGAGGAAATTCACGTGAGAAGTTCCCGACATAATTCCAATCTCAGAGTTAAGGATGGATGAGAATAAGAGGCTGATCGAAGAGCCCGAGGCAATCGTTGACCGTAAGACTAAGAAGTTACGACGCAAGATGGTCGACTTAGTGCTAGTCCGTTGGAAACATTCGAATGAGCCGAATCTCACCTGGGAAATAGAGAGTGACATGATGAGTCGCTATCCGCATCTGTTTGTTGATGCATGATTCCGGGACGGAATCATCCTAAGGGGGAGAGAATTGTAACGCCCGTGTTTTGGGGCTAACCATTAGTAGATGATGTAATAGTCTAGGTCAACTATTGTAACTCTTTTGAAATAATAAAAAAATGAAATATTTGAATACTATGTGAATTATGTGTATTTGTGTGCTTATTACTTATTTATAAATGAATAATAAATAAAGGATAAAAATAAGCGTAAATAGTGAATTTACGATAGAGCGACTTTTAGCCTTAGCGATCTAAACGAAAGTCGTAGAATATGTTAAACCGAGAGCGTCCATAAAAAAGAACGCCCAAATCTGACTTCGTATGAAGAAGTTATGATTTTTCGAAGTTTCGGCTTAGCAGTGTATAGCCCGAAGTTCGAATATTAGATCGAGCGGTTTTTAGCCGACACAACCTAAACGAGAATCGAAGATCTAGTTAATAGTAGCGTAACGATAAAAAGACAGACGAAAACGGACGTCGGATGAAGAAGTTATGAGATTTTAACGGACCAATCCTGTCCCGGCCTGTTAATAATATAACTTTTAAAATAAAGTCAAAATTAGCCGACGGAGTCTAAACGAAAGTTTTAGAGTATGTTCCCGCCTACGCGTGGATATAAAGAACGTCAAAAACGGAGCTCGTACGCAAAACTTACGAATTTTTAAAGTTTGCACTTGAATTTGCAAAGCCTATAGCGAAACTGATGACGTGGCCCGATCTTGGCCATCCATCGCTGATCACGGAACACGCTTCGGATTGCGACACACCACCCTCGCATTACACCCCGCGTCCGAAATGAAGTACGCCCAGCATACTTCGGCCTTGTGTGGTACGAGGAGTGAACGCGTAGCACCACCGAAACTGCAACACGTGGAGACCTTATCCGAACTTACGCCCAGCGTAAGGCTTCGGTACGCCCAACGTAAGTCCGAAGTCTGGGCTATAAATAGAGGGCCGAGGCTGCCCAATTTCTCACACCAAAAATATTTTCTCTCTCTAACTTCTTTCTCTCTCTAAGGGTCCTAACCCCCTCCTAAGCCTAGGTAAGCCCCCTAGCACCCGAAGGAAGCCCCGAGGCTCCCGGAGTCCCGAGAAAAAGAGTATTTCGGTTCGGAAACGCTGCTCCAAGCGAAGCCCGGTTTTCTTTAAAATCCGATGTAAGTGAGCTACGCCTATGAAAATTTTAATATAGCTTTTAAATAATTATAGTAATGTTATTAGGTCATTAAAATAATTATTTGGGCTATTATTATGAGTTATATAGAGTGTTGTTTAACGCTTATATAATAATAATAATAGCTAGACTATTAATTAGTCGCGGTTAACGTTAGACTAAACCCTAGTGGTATTGATACTAGGTTTTGTCAAGGGAAAACTTATTTTGAGATAACGAAGCGCTGCCCGAGTTCCGAGTCAGCACCTTAACAAGTGAGTGCATAGTTACTTTCATCTTACACATAGATATGAAGTATTTAATATAAACTACGTTCTATGTGTGCATATTATCTGAATACTTGTTGTCTATGCTGATGAAAGATTTTTATACATGTTTTAAATGATTTAAACTGTATATGTATTTTATATCTACAAAAATGTTGGGGTAAAACATGGGTAGATGTAATAGATGATGTGTGATAAAATGATGAGAGGCCTCGATGTTGTTGTTGTAGTTTCTATCATCTAGCGGAGTATGGATGACGACCACAGACTCTTCTAGACAGTCGAGTAGAACGCTAGCAGGCTCGCAACCTGTAGGTGTTTGTGAACGATGTGTTCACCGGTGTACTCCATCCCCCTCATAGTTGCCTTTAGGACATTTATTGTTGAGGAACCCCCTTAGCGGTAGTGTCCATCCCGATGATGATCCTTAGGCTAGGTCCCTTATGATAGGTGTTTAGGGACGTAAAGTGAGGATAACGGGAACGGGTAATCGGGTTATTGTTGGTTGATGAAATTAAATAACTTATTTATTGTGGGTTGAAAACCCTATGTGCTCACCAGGCTCCCAAGCCTGACCCACTTAGTTTCATGTATTACAGGTAGTGGCGTTCGAGCATAGATGTGATGTTTTGGATGAAGGATTACAGATATAGGCATGTAGATATGAAATAATGTAGTAAGGCTTATATTGTACTGTTTATGCTTTTGATCTGTATCGAACATGACATCCCGAGTCTTTTTAATGAAATACATTTCTATGGAAATGCTTTGATAAATCTTTATCATATTTTTATTTTGGGACCAATTTCCGCAACACTTTTATTTAAAACATTACTCTGATTTTTAAACAAATCATAAACAAAATCGGTCTTTTTTGGCCGTGAAAATGGGGATGTCACAGTTGAGCCAGATGTGGGAGGGACCATACAAAGTAACAGAGGCACATCCCAACGGGTCATACTCCCTGGAAACCCCGGAAGGAAGACAAATACCAAGGACATGGAACGCAAGGTACCTGAGAAGGTTCCACTTCTGATCAATGGAAAACCCCTATAAAGAAGGGAGGACGATGGCATGACACTCTCGAGTAGAGTCGTAAACCCCTATACAGTAGGGAGAGCAAGGAAGACATCCCGTGGCCGGATTGATCACCCGGACTAGCAGACGGACACATAGGGTAGTCCGATAGGGAATTAAAGTGCAAAATTACTATGTATCAGAATTACATAAATAAAATAAATTACATTATCTTTAGTATGAAATGCAACGAGCATATCTCTACGATAGAAAACGCAACACAGAGGATACTTACCGAATCCACATGCACACGACAAAATGGTAGCATACATAATACACATACAAAAAAAACAACCTACACAGAAGGTTCAACATAACCAAAGCAAGAAAGCATGTTCTAGCAAACAAGAAACAAAACCATTGTCCATTCATACATAAGGGCCTTAGGGGCCATAAAAACAAAATTACCAATGCGATACAATAAAGGCCTTAGAGGCCACAAAACGTTCGAAACATAAATAGACAAGACAAAGCTTCAAAAAAGATTTTTCACACCCTAACAGGGCAGCTCTAGACAACTTCACACACCATCGCCAGCACCAGCATCATCAACCTTAACTTCGTCACCAACTCCACCAGCATCACCAACCTTGACCCCGTCGCCAACTCCACCAGCATCACCAATCTCAACTCCGTCACCCGCCCCACCAACCCCAACACCCAAATCCTCCACAGTGTCTTCACCTTCATCAAAAGCACATAGCACCCGCACCCCATCCACGTCCAGGTGGCCTAACCCAAGCAAGCCAGCAAAATCTATGGTTGCGAAAGCCAAGAGAGCATCATCCAAAGCCGAAGAATGACTCGACCGCGAGTCGCTGGCAAAAGGGCCATAAGTCCCAGCGTCGACCTGTGCTTTCAAGTTAGTCCAACCAGATTCTTCGCTAGCAATAAAAGCAGCATGACGAATACGGCTAATACCACCTGTAAATTCGGGATGTTCAAGAAGTTTATCCATCACATGCACAAAGCCAACCTGAAGTAGCCAATTACGGTCAGCCCTTAATACCTCCAACTCTCGCTCGCGGTCAACAAGATCCCGCTCTAGACTTTCATTTTGTATCATCAGGCCTTCATTCGCCTGGGTTAGAGATTCCAATTGGCCTTCCAAAGCACTACGAACATTTTCTAAAACCAACTTCTCCGACACCAAAGATTTGTTCTCACCTTCCAATCGTTGAACGGTAGCACCAAGGCCCGCCACCTTGCCCTGTAAACCAGCCTCGCTCGCCGAAAGAACAGAGTGTGCTTGCTCTAGCTCGTCGAACCGTTGCACACGGCGGGACCCAGCGGCCAAGTATGTCATGGCCTGTGCAGCGACATAAGCAAGGTTGTGAGCCAAAACGGCGTTACTCATCGAATCCATATCATCGACGGTAACAGGAGGAAGAGCATGGCGAGTAAAGTCCAACGCAACAGAACGCACAGACAAACGGGATTCGGATCGCAAACTCCATCCCGGAACAAACGGAGGTGTACTGTGAAGTACTCCTACTGCAGCAGACTCCTGAAACAACCGCTCAGGACTACCCTTCGAAGACGGATGGCTGAAACCAGGACTCGGAGAGATTGGCACACGAACAATGGGCTGATGAGACGCCCCTCCGATACCCTAACGTCATCATCGGGTATAACTAACACATCCCCTGAATGAGACGGCGCAAAAGAAAGCAGGCGCATAAGGTCGCGGTGCTGGATCACACGCCACCCAATAGGTCCTGAACTACCCTCAGGCGCCGGCCCACTCATCGCTTGCACAACTTTCCTCTTTTCTGCAACCCGACGAACGCTGACAGTAATCCTGATCTTGTTGTCCACCGCGTTATCAGTTATCGGCTCAACAGGAGGACGAGACATAGTGGCAGGGTTTACAACAGTGTGGGGACCTGGTTGGCTCTCCGACGCAGTAGAACTTCCCACTGGTTGAGGGGGCGCCGAGGTAACAACACCTAAACGGCGGGGGGAGGCAAAGTCTTGTACAGGGGAACCACGTGATGCTCCAGCTTTCCTTGATAACTTCCCCGCAGTACAGAGTCCATGGAGACGGAGCATTCGACACATATCAATCGTATGTCAAACATAAGGAAACAAGCGCGAGAACATAGAAACAAGTGAGAGGCCCCCATCCCTTTTTTCATCCTTTTGAATACTGCATCCATTGCGCCGGAGTATTTCCTCTTGAAAATCAGTCAGCGAAGGCGAAGGCCGGCATCAAAGGTTTTCAGATAAATGCCCACTTTCCCAGGAGGGGGCCGGGTAATCAGAGATCTAGAGACCGGAAACTCAACTTCGTTAGCCGGAGTAAGGCCATAAGGCTCTTGGAGGGTGACGAACTCGACGGAGCTGGGGATCAAACCCTTAGAGGAAGCCATGGCAAAACACAGAAGAAGGAAAGAAGAAGAAGGGATGAAGAAAATAGATAGAAACTGAGAAATAAAACCGCTTGGGAACAATAAAAGGGAAAAAAGCGGGATTTACGAAAATCCCTGACACAGCTGACGTAACCGACGCGCACACGTCGTAATGTCACATCACCGGAAACGAAGCGACGACTGAGTAAAAGCATGACACGTGCACCGACAGTTAGATCCAGAACATCATATCTAGCTAGCATACACTATGACTACTGGACTGGGGGACTTGATGACGCGCCCCTCAGAGCGGGCCATAAGCAAGAGAACCCTCGGCGAGGCGCTCACAGCGAGAAGTCGAGCCAGCGACTCGGCCGCCTCAGCGGCCCAGGACTCCCGCGAGGCGATCGCGTAGGAAGTCCGCCCTCGCCAAGTATTGTCCTTCAGCTACAGTCCAAGGATAATGGCTCCAGGCGACAAAGAGCGCAGTCAGAGCATTATCGCCTGGACCAATCGTTGGGCCGGACACAAACATGGAGCATGGCCCTCCAATAAGAGTGGCGGATCCTGTCGGAACCGCAGTCCTTGTCCCTCGTACGGACCGAGGAAGATCTTCAGTATAAAAGTCCGACTACTCTGCCTTGAGAGGTAAGCTATTCTACCCCGAACATCTACCTCCACACTCCAGATTCATCTCACTAACTCGACCGTCGGAGCGTCTTTCCGGGACCTCCTCCCGGAGAGCGGCTGATGTCTCCTCTTTCTTTGTGGCCTTTCAGGTTCCATTCCGACAACCATCTCTCTGTAGCTTAGGTGGTTCGGAGCTAGGTCGCATCACTCAGGGAAGTAAACATGCAAAGTGAAAAACAATAATAAATTAATTAACTATTGTGTCATGCCCATTGAATATAAATAAATCCATATTATTTAATCACCATAACAATTACAAATTTATTTACTGTATAATGTTTCGAGTAATCAACTAACCAGTTGAATTAGATAACATCATTCATACCATGTTATGAACATGCATATTATGCCTCTCGACGGTCCTTCCTTTGTAAACAGAGCGATTGGACATTACTCTTATGGTGCTCATTTCACAATTCAAAATTCTTATCACTATTTAAGATGTAGTCGAATTCCAACTATACATAAATTGATCTTCTATGATGTCGAGGTTCTAAAGTCATAGAGACCGAGCCTTCGATATCACAGAATGTTCCACTGGAACTTGTTACTTGAAACAGTTCCATGGTTATGAGTCTCGAATTCAAGGTACACTCCTTGAACACTTCTCTTGCATTAAAGCTTCCAACTCACATGTAGATTTAACAACCATCTCCCATTATGGAAACATTTTCATAATCCCATATGACCATCAATTTTGATCAAGAATCATCTCATTCGAAAAAGTGTCACTATGGTCTGTCCTAATAATATCACACTTCCAACTGTCCACAATCAACCAGTCTTTGGTAAGACCTCATAATGTTCTTGACAGTTGTTTACCAACTTTAGTCACACAAAATTCTAATCCTTTTCACACAATGCTAAAGGCATTTGAAAATTTTAGAATCCACAAATATTATATCACATGTGATCGATCGTATATCCGAAGAATATGGGACTCGATTCATTATGTCGTACATAAGGATTTGATATATGTTCAATCTCTTGCTATAATATTTCCATATATCGAATATTTTAGGTTGAGCCATTTCAAAATGATATTCATATATGTCTTGACTAAGTTCTGTTAAACTATATAATCAAAACCTTTAGTTTCGAATTGAAATATGAGTGCCTTCTCCCTAGGTATACCATAGCAAAATATTTACCTAGAGAAAATGTTTCCTGTGAAAAATATTGTCCTCATGCAATTCCAGCAAAACAATTATGCTCCCATTAGCTTTGACATGTACCCATAAATCAACTAGACTTCTAGAAATCAACACCCTTTGACTTTCTTAAGGAAGTGCAGATCTCTGTTACATGATGCCTCGATAAGTCTCCAACTAGACTTCTTAAGCTTATACACCTTAGTTGGATTGTGTGTGTGTGCTTAAACTCTTCAAGACTTGATAGATATATCTCTCTAAAGTTTAAAAAAACTCTTTCCATTCCTCACATTTCAAAAAATGAAGAGGGATTCCATAATCATATTGTGAATTTGAGAATGCAACAATCATAACCAATATCCATATAGATTTTTATCAATTCTTAAAATCTATTAGCGAAAGTATTTCCTCATAATCATTTTATTGAATTAGAGTGAAACCTTTTTGCCACCTAGATTTGAAGGTGCATACGTTCCCATCCAAGTGAATCTATCATTTCATACTTATACTCATAAGACAAGGTTTAGGACAAACCAAATTCAAATTCAGTGACTAAACTTTACCTCCTGAAGGCCCAAAGCCTTTACATAATTGACTTCCGGCCCACGACCCTGAAATAAAAAATGACAGGAAACAGGATGTTACAATTCTCCCCTGCTTAAATTAGATTTTGTCCTCGAAATCATCTCTCGCTTCCACTTCATGATGCAACCCCTCACAACAACCAAGCTGTCTAAAATCCCGCAAATTTGATTAGCACAAAACCTTCTCGGCCAAACACTGTCATGCTAATCCGCACATAAGTGCACCATCGTAACGAAAACTAACTGATCAGATACTAAACTAGACTACACTCCTACTCGGCTCTGACAGCCCAACTCATCTATCCATTGACAACACTCGGACTCACCCCCGGTCCACTGTAACCCAAATTGCATCAAATCCTTCGGTCGTCCGAGGTAACTTGGTGATGAAATCCATGGTAACAAAATGCATAAGGATTGTCAATCCAAGAACCTCGCTTTGCATCTAAATCCTTCATCAGCTCAGGTGTACATCCACCTGAAAAATCAGTCGAGACATCTACAACAAACTTCGTGACTCGAGATTTCAGAACCAACACCTCACACTGGAAACAAAACTCCTAATAGACACCCCACAAGAAGACGGGTTCCACCATAGAAAGATTCATTAAGCGACTTCCGGTGCACAAATAATATATCAACCAAATAACTTTTTATGACCACATGATCCAAACCAGATGGTCACCAAGTCTCCCGACTCCTAAAAACAATGCACTGACATCCAACCATGCCAATAAGACTAACGATCCGAGACCTAAGAGTCTTAACCAAATGACTATTGGGTCTCGCATATGGGAATCATACATCCACTGGTTCACGATCCATCGTGACACCTTTTAACCACTAAAACGATAAGCTCACGGTACTACGCTGATATTGTCGTCGTTCCGTTACCAGCCTGAAGACTCACGACCAACGCCACTGGGTCTAAAGATACTCGACCATCAACCAACTGTCTTACAGGAAACCCATTCAACATCCCTTTTGACACTAACCAAACACAACCCAGGCCATACATCCAATCATCAACCCTGCCCGCACGACATTCCAAAAAATTAGATTCTACGTAGATCTAATGTCCCGTATGGGAAAATTGAACAACACTGTCCCAAATTCTAGACTCCTAATAACCAAGGACATCTTCCAAACTTAATCTGAACTTGACGATAGGTTGATGAATCCATTGAACTTCAACCTATACAACTCAAAACTTCCGAAGAATCTCCGCTTTGATGATGAACGGAATAACCAATGATTGAGGATGCATTGACACTTAATGCAATGAACCAATACACTACTGGACCAAAACCCAAGCGGATCTGAACATACCCATCTCTAAAACTGATTTACCGATCGACAACTGCCCAGTCTATACTATAAATAGCAATCCATACAACGAGCTGATAAATCCCTCAACAACCAATACTCAACCTGAGCGATCCTAGCACCTCCTCATCTATTCATTAGCATCCTAAAAGGACCAATGGCTACAACGAGCTCCTTGGCTAACTACTTTCTGCTGTGAGACAACTTGTGTATTTCTTGAACACATACATCTGATAGCAACTTGCTCTATACACTTGACTAAATCTTGAATCAAAGTCTTGCATACCCACACCGTAGATCCCTATGAACCTTTATTCTGACACCACAAACTCGAACAGATCAATGATCCTCCAAGCAGAATACCTAGTTCTCCCTCACTTAAAGTTCGAAATACCACTCATTGGTGTTTCAACCAAACCATATCTCAAACCGGCTCAACCAGGTATAAACCATCACTGACTCTTGGAATGTATAACACACACAAGATGATCTTCTAGATAAGGACTAAGCAAACCCTAAGAGATTCTGAATCTAAAATGAAGACCGCAGAAATTTCCAATCATAACCACTTCTAATGTTAAGAACCCCGCACAGACGCACAGACAATAATTATGACAGTTCATTCATGGCACATATTTTATATCCTGAAACAAATGGATTACCACTTACCTCGTCCATAATTCCCCAACCATCAATCCGGAACTTGACCCACCTATATCTAAAGAAAACAGACCCTTGATCGCATATCAAGGAAACTAATCCACAAAAATTCTCTTGTGCATTCCCACACTAATATTCTGCCGACAAAAACCACAACCATCTAGCTCTATGTTGGGTCTACACCCCAAATTTGAAAGTCACATGTTTGATCTCTCTTTCTTCCGAACACGGAAAGCTGGAAGAACATAACCCCCGACGTAGATACCAACATTCTAAACCGCCTGCCAATCACTCAGCTTTTGGCTGCAATCCTCGAGCCGATCATAGAATCCACTTTCTTCTTGAGTCCCACGAATCTAGTGGAACCACCTCAGGTAAGGCCATCGAGACCTCAAAATTAACTAACACACATAGGTCTGCACCCTTCAAATCTAACCTGACATGGCTACCAAGGCCCAAACCATCACCAGACCCATCCTCAGCCTGAACAACCATAACCAAAAGATCGACAGATACATAAACACTATGACATATGATGGTATTAAACCATGTTATCTACCCTCAACCAGTTCCTTAGAATCCTCGTGACTTCCCTCGATTTGAGTATGGATCATGTGTTTCCAATAGTACGGGCCCAATACTACTTTCCACACCTATCCATACTTTCCTCCAGAGTCAATCCCGCGTACTCTAAGTCATCTACTCATAATAATAGTCCCAATACTCGCTAAACAAGGTAGCAACTGCACTAAATCACTTTCCAGGCTCTCTGAGGATCTCTACCTCACCATGCCATCAGCTGCTTGAAAACCCATATTAATGTCAGCTAACCACTTCATGAATATAATTCCATGTAACAAAACTTCAAATTTCGACTAAAAGACCCAACCCTACAGCGGTTAGACCCAAAAAAGGGTTGTGCAGTAGGGCCAAATCCATCATTCTAAGATTATTTAACATTTAAAGCATGTAACTTAGCATATTCACTTACTAGTTAACTCAAATCAACATGAGTCCCACAAAGCACAAAGCAAGTAACATTCGATTTGTGAAACCGAATGACTATAAGATATCGTAAAAATCAGGCAGACCTTCATACGCAATTCCCCGACCACTAGGCCCAAACATCTAGGATACACATACATCATGCATCTAATCTCTCAATAGTGGCTAATCATTCCTCAAATGGCCTACTATACCCACATACTCACTCATGAAACCTCCATCAACCATGTATCCGCTCGTGTATGTTAATCATACATAACACTGGATCCTCTAGACAGTCGAATATTTGATTCTACCCTAAGACTTTTATCAGACAAGAACAGAAAATAAGGTTAAACCAAACATTCTCAGCCTATAGAATCTTATTTATGTACAACTACGATACACACACTAAGCAACTACAGTAATGATGTTAATTTCATCTAACATATCAAAAGTCCTCATAGGCTATCAGGCATCATACACCAGACAATTCTATCATGCAGTTCCTGAAGATCCCTAGCCTATCACTAGCATGCAGTTATATCATAAACATCAATAACAAATACCAATATGGGTAGTTTGGGGTATAATTTCTTGCTCCGGCTGATCGTACACATCTCGTCATTCCTTGGTTACTTTTGAAAACCCATTTAAAATCAACTTTGAAACAAATTTGAAATTTATCTTGAAAATCTTTACAAATCCATAGTTTGAGTTTGGTTTCACACGAATGCTCATCCAATTCTCTCAAACTAGGGCTCTGATACCAACTTGTAACATCCCAAAAGTCATAGTAAAATATTCATTTTTCAAAACAAATCCAAAGACTATAATTGTTTAAAAATAGTTGTTCCAAATGTAAAATCCATAATCAGAGTGTCCTAAATTCCAATATCATAAAAACCATAAGGATGTCCACGATCACGCCTTCGCCTTGCCACGATCATCTGAAGTACCTAAAAGCATAAACTGAAACCGTAAACACAAAGCTTAGTGAGTTCCACCAAAGTAGCACACACAACCAAGCATATATACATACTACATGTTGGGTCCACAACCTTCCTGTTGGATTACCCTGGCCCACAACCTCCCGGTTGGATTGACATACATATTGCATACTGGGTCCACAATGTAACATCCTAAAATTTCCAGATAAAAATTTCCATTTCAAACATCCATTTGTCATGAAAAAACAACAAAAAGTGTATCATAATGGCAATATTATCAAAGTACAAATCCAAAAATCAAGCAAGTGCGGAAAAGATGGGCAGATGCGGTGCGATCAAGTCAGACCCTTCCCTTTCGAGTTGGACGTACCTAAAACATAAACTGAAAATTGTAAGCACAAAGCTTAGCGAACTCCCCCCAAATACCCCATACCATACATACATAACAGTCAAAAACATATTGGGTCTATTTCATCCCCTTTGGTATCTTTCAACCGATATTGGGTCTATTTCACCCCCTTCCGTTTCTTTCAACCGGTACTAGGTCTATTTCACCCCCTTCGGTATCTTTCAAACGGTATTGGATCTATTTCACCCCTACAGCTAAGCATGCAATCATATCAACAAAAGTCACGAAGACACAAGTATAGACAAACATGGCTTGGAATAGTCACGAAGACAACTATCTTCTACTAACATAATATAGTGCGCCGACATTGGTGCATTCGACCTACACCTATAGTGGAGGAAACTCACCTCAGACTGAAGATATCAAATCACACGCGGGTTGATGAACCGAGAAATCTTTCACTAAACCACAATTAATAAAACCCTAATTAGAAATTAGGTCAATAACCCAACCCGAGAGTCCAAACCCTAAGTTCTGACTTTAAGGGAAAAAGAGTGCTTTACCTATCCCTTATTGGGCCTAACACACCAAGGCCTAAATCCAAACTAACCCAAAGCCCAGAAGATATTCCATGCCCACTATGGACCCAAGATCAAGAAGGTTCATCACAAAAAGGCTTGTGGCCCAACAAAGGCCCAAATCCCTAAGTCCAAAATGGTCTGAGATTAAAAGCCCAAAATCTCCTCTGGTGAGTATGCTAAGCGTACCATTAGTACGCCCGACGTACTCAAGATCTTCGCATTGTCGAGACTTCAAGTGTGTACGCATAACATACACCCGTGTACGCCCGGCGTATGCCCCATTTGGCAAAGTATTGCTTTTAAGGTCTTAATTCACTAATATCTAATGTCCAACTTCAGATCTAAGCTCCTTAGAGCGTATTAAGCCATAAATTTGCAAACATTAAGCTCTTCCATGGCTTAAAATGGTCAAATCTTGGATTTTATCATACTAACTTCACGAAACAACCTTCAACCCTTTCATGGTTGAGTTTAATCCATCAAGACACCATTTTCATGCTCAAGGGACATCAGAAACACTAACATCTATCATCATAACCTTCTGGAGTAGCTTATACTCTCAATAATCACCTTAAGGACCATTATATGATAAAAATAAGCCCTAAACTAAATCTAACACATGGAGTCATCAAGGTAGGAGCTTTATACCTCCAATAAGCTAGAAATGGGGAATAACCTCTGGATCTACAAGCTCCTTCTCATCCAATGCTTCTCCATAAGTCTTCTTCTTCTTCTTCACTAAGCACCACACACACACAAAACACATACATAATCTCAAACTCTTTGGAAAATGGATAAGGGTTTCGAGATATGGCTCACGAGACAATGGAGGCTGGGAGGATGAAAGGTTTGGAGAGCTTAATATGCTTAAATAGGGTGCAAACCCTAAAAATTAGGGTTTGCCCCTAACTCATGGGTACGCCCAAAGTACCAGAGGGACTCCCCGCCTCATGCATGCATATGTGTACGCTCAACGTACCTTATGTACGCCCAGCGTACTCGGGTCCAAGCCAAGAAAAAAATACGATAAATGGTTAAGAGTTTTACCTGGAAAATCGGGTGTTACAATTCTCCCCCAATTGAATCAGACTTCGTCCTCGAAGTCCGTTGTCGCAAATAACCATGGGTAATGCTCCCTCGTATCTTCCTCGGGCTCCCATGTCCAATCAGAACCCTTCCGGTGCTGCCATTGCACCTTCACCAATCCCACAACCTTGTTCCTCAAGGTCTTCGTCTTCCGGTCAAGGATCATCACCGGTCTCTCAATGTAATTCAGGCGGTCGACCACCTGAATATCCTCCAATGGGACCACTGCGGAATCATCAACCAAACACTTCCACAGCCGAGAGACGTGAAAAGTGTTGTGAATCTGATTGAGTTCCTTCGGAAAGTCCAACCGATACGTCGTCGTGCCCACCCGAGCTAAAACCCTAAAAGGACCAATGTATATGGGGCCTAGCTTGCCTCGCTTCCTGAAGCATATGACACCTTTCCAAGGTGACACCTTCAGGAGCCGACCTGGAACTCCAAGTCTAAACGACGTCTATCTACGTAGCTCTTTTTCTGACTCTGCGCTGTCTGAAGTCTACCACGAACCTACTGAATCATCTCGGTTGTCTTGAGTACCACTTCGGTACTCCCCATAACCCGTTGACCCAACTCACCCTACCATATTGGGGTCCTACACTTCCTCCTGTAGAGCATCTCAAAAGGAGGTTGATCAATGTAGGCATGATAATTGTTGTTATACAAAAATTCCGCTAACAGAAGATACGTATTCCAACTACCGCCAAAATCTAAAACGCATGCCCGCAACATATTCTACAAAGTCTGGATAGTCCGCTCACTATGACCATTAGTCTGTGGGTGAGAAGTCGTACTGAAGTGAAGACGAGTACCCAACTCCTCGTGGAACTTCTTCTATAACCTGGAAGTGAACCATACATCCCTATCAGAGACCATAGAAATTGGCACCCCATGACGTGCCACAACCTCCCGAATGTAGATGTCTGCCAACTTCTCCACAGAGATACTCTCCTAAATCAGGATAAAATGCGCGCTCTTGGTCAGTCAGTCCATGATGACCCATATCGAATCCACTTTGCGCGCCGTCCGAGGCAATTTGGTGATAAAATCCATTGTAATCTCTTCCCATTTCCAAACGGGAATATCCAACAGCTCCATTTTGCCATGGGGTCACTGATGCTCATCCTTGACTTTCCTGCAAGTCAAAAACCTCTCCACATACCATGCCACATCTCGTTTCATACATGGCCACCAATAATCAGCCCATAGATCTTTATACATTTTTTTCATTCCGGGATGAATAGAGAATCTCGACTTGTACGCCTCTTCCATCAAAATCTGCCACGCACCACCCCAATAGGAACCCATACCATTCGATGAACGGTCAATGAACCTCGACTATCATAATTGAAGGAAGCCACCTGACCCACTATGCACTCACTCTTCCGGTGCTCTTCCATCATAGCCTCAACCTGAACCTCTCGAATATGTTTTAATAGTGGGGCAATCACTGTCATCCTCAAACATAAATCCCTGATCGGAGTCACGAACGCCTTGAGGCTGAGAGCATCGGCCACCACGTTGGCATTACTCGGGTGATAAAGAATCTCACAATCATAATCTTTTACCACGTCCAACCACCAACGCTGCCTCATGTTTAGATTCGACTAATCCATCAAATACCTCAGGCTCTTGTCATCCGTGTAGATAGTACAAAGGACCCCATAGAGGTAATGTCGCCAAATCTTGAGGGCAAACACCACAGCTCCCAACTCCAAATCGTGCGTAGGGTAATTCGACTCATGAGGCTTCAACTTCCTCGAGGCGTAAGCGATCACATGACCCCGCAACATCAAAACTGCACCCAAGCGCATGATCGAAGCATCACAATATACCACAAAGTCCTCAACACCCTATGACAGGGTCAAAATTGGCGCCTCACATAATCTCTGTCTTAGAGTCTCAAAGGCTACCTGCTGCTCAGGTCCCCAACGAAACGTGACGGTCTTCTTCATCAACCAAATCAAAGGAACATCTATCTTGGAGAAATCATGAATGAATCTCCGATAGTTGTTGGATTAATGTCTAAGTCCATAACTATAATTGGTAAGACTTGACCCGACCCGGCATGGTCCATTTGGGTTGCATGGCATCATGCATTTGGATAGACTATAATGAGAGAAATAACACTTAAGGTTGGTTAATATATTATAAGTTCTAATACATTAATAAGGTTATTTAATTAGTATTGATCAAGAATTAATTTGGAATTAATTAAGTGATCAAAAGGAGACTAATTAAATATATGGGTTGATTGTGTAAATCATTCATTCTTATATATGTGGGCTTGTGATCCAAGATTTCTTATGTTGGACTAAGTCCATGGGGTGACCCATGGATACTCCATGGAGGTTAAAATCCATGGAGCATAAGGAATGGGTAAAGTTATGAGTTACATGGAGTAACCCTAATAGCCACCATATAAAAGAATCCCATGGCTCAAGAAATCGTGCACTAATGTGTGAATATGAGGGCTAGACGATTTCAAGGAGTGTTCCATTTCTCTTAAGTCATTCCATGTGCATTTGGTGTTGTGTGAACCATTTGAGGTGTCACGCTTGGGGCACTCGGCACTCAAGCTTCATGGAGACAAGCTACATCAAACAAAGGTATGTATTCTATCCATTTGATTACCCAAGTATCAAGTATTGTATGCTAGATAGGGTAATACCTTGGAAAGTTCATAATTGCATGTATAATAGAGAAAACATAGATCCAAGGTATATAGGGTTGCATGTACACTTAGGAGTGTTAGAATGCGCTAAACCCATCAGTGGTATCAGAGCCAAGGCTTGTTTTCTTGTTATACTTGCAAAATTAGCTGAAAAATCGAATTGTATTAGTTTAAAAGTTATGCTAATTACTTGGAAAAAAATTTGATGTGAATTATCTTTGTTCATATGAGTTTATTACATTAATAGAAAAGTTAATTGATTATGTGTTTTCAATCCATTTTAATCTAAGAGTTGATTCTAAAATGTGTTTTTGTAACTTGTCCTCAAGTTATATGAAAAGTCACATTTAAGTTTCATAAAACTCATAAAAAGTTGGCAATGGTTACAAAAATGAAGAGTCTTGTCCTCATTAAATGGTTTTATGACTCCATAACTTGTCCTCAAGTTATGGAGGTTCAAGAGTCACTTCATTAAATGATAAAATGTGTAACATTAATTAGTTCCATAAGTTACAAAAATAAAGAAAAGTTACATTCTTTTATTAGTTTAAAGTCTTCCATAACTTGTCCTCAAGTTATGGAACTTGAAGAGTTTTTTTTTTTAATTAAAACTACTTTAAACACATAAGTTATGGAATTAATTAGTTTTGAATATTTTCAAAACTTGCCCTCAAGTTTTGGAATTTGTAAAGTTTTCCCCATGAATACTTTAATTCCAAGTTAGCCCTTAGAATTTTAAAAGTTAAAATTCAACCCTTATACTTTATAGTATTATAAGTTAATAATAAATATATGTATAAGAGCAAGTCAGTCTTACTGTTAGTAGGCCTCATTCACGAAGCCGGTCTATAAGGGGGTATAAGGTTACTGCCTATAAAATGGCAGTTTAATGGGTGTCCACTCTCACCCACCGCTTCCTTGACTGGTGGAGGGTCGTTAGCCGAACGGGTAGGACAAGGACTATAATTCTCCCTTCATTAAAAGTATTAATGATAAATACTAAGTAACTAAACTTTTTATAAATTCCTAATCTTAGTTACTTAGGAAAATGTGAATAAGGTGCTAATCCATTAAATTACACTTTGCACTTTGTTTAAACCGTTAGTGGAGCGTGTGTGGTTAACCGGCACACTAACCTGGATTTAACAAAGTAGGCAAAGGGTAACTTAATATTTATCATAGTATCGGTGGAGCTCGTGTGGTTAACCGGCACATCGATTGAGAGGTAAATATTAAGGGTACCAAGTATATTTGCATGGTTACTTCACACCTTGTTTTGTGATCCTCGGCATCCCAGTCACAAAACCTGAAGGGCACACTCGAGATTGAAACATGCCATTGAAAAGTTCAATGAATCTCAAAAGATCTAGGAGTTTCAAATCCAATTAAAAACCTAATTACATTATTTCGTTTTTCATGGTGGAAATTGGTAAATCGTCATTTACCTACCTTCAACTATTTTATAACTCGGATTACGGCATCCCTCTTCCAGTTATAAATAGGTTGTTGGATCCTAGCCTTAATATTTCATATTGGGTGTTATATTAAGGACTTTAGATCAACTATCTTGAATATCTCCCAAAAGATGTCTAGTTCAGACATCTATGATCTTCCCAAATCTCTTGGAACTTTACTTCCTCCACCTCCTCCAATTATTCTCCCTAACCCACAAGTTCAAGGTCACTCAAGCCCTAATGGTAAGCAAGGTCTATGTGTGATCACATCTTAGAGATGAAGTCACATATTGACAAGCTGGGAGAGTTGGGTGTCAAAGTCTTGAGAAAGTTGGATGTTCAATCACTTTCTAAGTCACATAGTGAGTTCCTTTGGGACTACTATGAAACAGACTATGACATGAACCTTAATGATCATATCTATTTGCTTGGTGCTGCTGAATCAGCAATGATTTGGAACGATAGTAAAGCAAATTTGATTAGAAGATCAACTTCCCAAAAACTTTATGGACAGTGACAATGGTGACACTGGAAATCCAGAAAAAGCATTCTCTTCCCAATGGAAAGGGATTGGCCATTATCTAACTCTATTAAGTTTGAGATAGTCCCATTACCAAAGGGTCCATATGTTTATTTTGCCAAAGGAAGGGGCGTTGATTGCAAAGCTGCCAAGTTTACCTAAGGATGTTAAAGTCAATAAGTCTGACTCTACTTCAGGTAGAGCCCATTATCTAACTCTATTAAGTTTCTATTCTAAGATCCTCATTACATGATGTGACTGGGTCACATGTTGATGTTTTAAGAATCAAAGAATAGAGAGAAAGCTTAAAGGAAGTATATGTTGATTCTGATCGCGTAGGTGGATTTCGATCGCATCAGAATTTTGAAGCTGTTACTTAGGAGTTATGATATATTGCTTAGGAATAGATAACAACAATTTTTTCCGTATGCATTTGCACTATAAGGATAAGTTTTTTCCGCAAAGTTTTGAAATAAAATAAAAGTTTTTAATTTTATATTTATTTTAAATATCCTTACAAGTGGCATTTGTGAAAAATGGTTATTAATATGATTCCATTGATAGCAATATTTGAAAAAAAATGGACTTGATTCTTTCGTTTGTGGTAGTATCATAATTTACCAAATAAGGAAAGATTCTCATTCCCAAGGCTTCAGTTGGATAGAAACTTGGAATCATGCAAGTTGAATAGTATGATGAATGAGAACTTTCAAGCATTGGAAAATTAAGACTTGTTCACATGGATGTGTGAGTAAAGTTAAGGACTAAAGGGATCGAGTACACATTCTTGTGCACTGGTCAAGTCCACCACAAAGCTCGTTAAGACTATTCGTCATGATTTACTAAATTTTAGTAAATATGGTTATACTTACAAGTTTAAGTATAATTCTGAAACATTGGAAAAGTCTCAATGTATGGCAGAACGAATGGGAAGAATCAAATTAGGCAGACAGATAAAAGTTTCTCAAATCTGAAAAGATGGGAGAGTACTTTAGTATCATGTTTTATGATCATCTTAATGATTAAAGAACCACATCACAATTGGTCCTCTAAAGGTCATCTTAGTGCATTCTTATGACTAAGAAGAGGAGTCATGAATTGTTGAAATGGTTAGATCAGGAAGATGAGTCATACTTCGTTCCAAAACAAGTCTTAGAGTCATACTCCAAGACTACAAGTTGAGTGACATATCTTAAAGAAAGGTTTATAACACTTGTCAAATGTAAGAGTAAAAGTATCCTACTCTTGTACATTTGAAGTTGGTAAGTTGTGATGTTTTGGATTAAACAAAGACCAACTAAGGCCAATTGTGTGAAGTGTTTGTCTTGATAAAGAATCCGCACTATCTCTTGAATATTTGGCAAGATAGTCTTATATGTCAAGAGGACAGTGGAAGTCTTAAAGATCCTAAAAATAATTTCAAGAACTAATCAAGAATAAAACCTGAGGTTCTTCACTAGCACACGACTTGAGGTTTATAACCTATCATGTTGACATATTCTGTGCCCATTCCAGTTAAAGTTGGCTTTGCATAGGAGTTCTGAAAGTTCTCAATTGGTTGCATAACAACTTGGAAGCAATGGCAGGCCCTGTACTGCCAGGTGGCAAGAAGTTAAGATTGCATAAGTTCAGTCCATATGAGTTTGGATTTGTCATTATCCTTGTCTTGTGACTATGGTTTTGACGATTCACATGGATAAGAACACATACACCATAAAATCTAAGGGTCAAAAGGTTTCTCTCCGATTCATGAAAATGATGGTGAGGAAACACTTCCACCAAGTAGATTTGAAGCAGATGGCAAAAGGTCTAAACAATTGAGACTATGATTACGGCATCCCTTTTCATAGTTCTGAAATTGTTTAGACACACATGCATGCTATCTAAGGAAAGGTGTATGATTTTGATAAAGTTTTATCAAAGCATCTCGTATCAGAAATCTGAACTTTGGTAAGGAAGTCAATAAAGTATTGATTTCTAGAAGTCCAGCTGATTTCTGAGTACATGTCAAAGCTAGTGGGAGCATAAGTGTTATGCTAATAATCATCATGTTAGTGGGAGCATGATAATTGTTGTTAGTGTTGCAAGTTAGCAATGTTAATTATAGAAAACAAAAGTTTCAATTCGTGAGGCTGCAGGGATTGAAAAAGTTGTTTTGTTATAATTAAGGGAGAGGATATACTTCATTTCAGTTCTAAAGGCTTAGATTGAGACCTTAATCATCTTTAGTCAAGAATATATATATGAATTTCATGTTGGATTGGTTCAACTTAAGGAAATTCTATATATTGCGTTCTTAAAATTCGATTATGATTACGGCATCCCTCTTCATAGTCAAATTTTGAAAACATGGCAAATAAAAATATTGTAGCAAAAGACTGGTCTAGAATCATGTCTTTATGTGAGACATCATGAATCGTGTACCATTTGCTTTGGGTACAGGATCGATTGCATGTGCTATAATATTTGTCATTTCTAAATTTTTCCAAATGCCCAGAGGCATTAAGAAGGGAAAAGGTCTAGAATTGGATATGACTAAAATGATTAAGCAATTGTCGAGGACAATCTGAGGTTTACCAAAGATTGGTTGCTCAGGGACAGTTGGAAGTATAATGCTAATTTTGGAAGGACCATATTGACATATTCTGAAAAGAGGCATCTCTTATTCAGAAGTGATAGTCAAAATGAGAATATGGAGTTGTCTCCATAGGTGGAAGTTATCTGTGTAAGATTAGAAAACTTAATGCAAGAAGCATGTCCAAAGCAATGTACTTTGAATATGAGACTTAGTTTCCATGGAGTTGATCTTCATTGGAATACCTTATAATGACTGTTGACAAGTCTTTGTGACTTTGTACATATTCATTACAGGAGGGTCAGTGCATATAAGTTTAAAATCTAAACAGATTTCGATAAATGATAGGAATTTGAAATTCTCACATTTTTCGATAAGGATTTGGGAGTGTGAAATTAGAATCATTGAAATTATGTTCAATTGGTTTATTTCACAAAGTAAGGATCATAGACAAACATAGAGTGCATACTTGGTGTATGGCAAAGCTATTGTTTAAGAAAAACATAGTGTACATGCTTGGAGCATGGGACAACTAGTGTTTTTAATTCAAGTATAAAGTTGATAAAACCGAAACAATGAATAATGAGTAATCAGTATGGTGATAAATAAAAGTGTTTATTTATATTCATAGGGTTTGATACCATATTTGATTCATTTATTCTTGTGTTTCACTTTGCATGTTTTGACTTCCAAAATAACTAAGTCGCTCTTCCTGAATGATTAAGTTATTCAAACCATCCATAGTCGGTCATATGTTGGAAGTAGATATGAATCAAGACTGTCATGGGTTGGTTTGTAGAGGTCCAAGTTGGTGGACAAAGTGGTGCTACAACACTCATGAGTGCTCATAAGTTCTGAGTATTGGATTCAACCCGCGCTCATTTGAATCACTTCATGGATTTTATCACGACTGATCATGAGACGATAATATCTTATATTCTTCAAACCTAGAGATATGAGTTGCTACTATGAGTTGGTTATACATTGATTGCACGAAAACGCATTTGGTAACTCGATGTTATAAAACGTGCCTTTGTGTATGATTCAACAAGTAGTAGAACAAGCCATATGAGTCGAAGTTTATCCATTCCTTTTACCTTCGAGATAAAAGCGATATATGTGGGCCCCTCGATGATTTAGCGATGACACATGTGAGTGCTTGGCCAGGCCAGGACTGATTTGATTTGTTCAATCAGCAGTCATCATAAATCGAAAATCGGGAAACAACAAATGGACAGAGAGAATGATTATAATCCATGTCTCAGTCCATATGATATCTAGAATGAAGGAATATATGATCCCTTATCTAATGGACAAGTCATTGACAAGGTCAGAGTTCATCGACAAGGTCAGAGTTCGACAGAAGCTTTTGAGAGCTACGATTGCTGATCGGTTCCTGAAGTCATACGCAATAATAGTTTTAGACTTATCCAAGTGGGAGACTGTTGGATTAATGTCTAAGTCCATAACTATAATTGGTAAGACTTGACCCGACCCGGCATTGTCCATTTGGGTTGCATGGCATCATGCATTTGGATAGACTATAATGAGAGAAATAACACTTAAGGTTGGTTAATATATTATAAGTTCTAATATATTAATAAGGTTATTTAATTAGTATTGATCAAGAATTAATTTGGAATTAATTAAGTGATCAAAAGGAGACTAATTAAATATACGGGTTGATTGTGTAAATCATTCATTCTTATATATGTGGGCTTGTGATCCAAGATTTCTTATGTTGGACTAAGTCCATGAGGTGACCCATGGATACTCCATGGAGGTTAAAATCCATGGAGCATAAGGAATGGGTAAAGTTATGAGTTACATGGTGTAACCCTAATAGCCACCATATAAAAGAATCTCATGGCTCAAGAAATCGTGCACTAATGTGTGAATATGAGGGCTAGACGATTTCAAGGAGTGTTCCATTTCTCTCAAGTCATTCCATGTGCATTTGGTGTTGTGTGAACCATTTGAGGTGTCACACTTGGGGCACTAGGCACTCAAGCTTCATCAAACAAAGGTATGTATTCTATCCATTTGATTACCCAAGTATCAAGTATTGTATGCTAGATAGGGTAATACCTTGGAAAGTTCATAATTGCATGTATAATAGAGAAAACATAGATCCAAGGTATATAGGGTTGCATGTACACTTAGGAGTGTTAGAATGCGCTAAACCCATCAATAGTAACCTGCCAATCCAAGGAAAATCTGAATCTCAAATGGAGACCTCAGAACCTCCCACCTCATCACCACCTCGACCTTGGCCTTATCGACCAGAATGTCGCTCTGGTTGACAAGGTGCCCCAGAAACTACACCTCATGCAACCAGAACTCACACTTGGAGAACTTCGCATACAATATCTCCCTCCTCAGAGTCTCCAATACCTCCCTCAGATGCTCCTTATGTTGCTACTGAGTCTTGGAATAGACCAATATGTCATCAATAAACACAATCACAGACCGATCCAGCATGGGTTGCATATGCGACTCATGAGATCCATGATTGTGGCTGGAGCATTGGTGAGCCCGAAAGGCATCACCAGGAACTCGTAATGACCATAGCAAGTCTGAAAGGCCGTCTTCTATATATCCTCCTCTCTGACCCTCATTTGGTGATAACCCGAACGCAAATCAATTTTGGAAAACCAATATGCGCCCTGAATCTAATCAAATAAATCGTCGATCCTCGGGAGTGGGTAACGGTTCTTCATCGTTAGCTTATTCAGCTCCCGGTAGTCAATACACATCGATGTGTCCGATAATTTTTCTTCACAAATAAAATTGGCGCTCCACATGGTGAACTGATCGGCCGAATAAATCCCTTGTCCAACAGCTCCTGCAGTTGCGTAGACAACTCCTGCATCTCTGGAAGTGCTAATTGATAAGGTGCTTTGGCTATCGGAGCTGCACCTGGAACCAAGTTAATATGAAACTTCACCAGTCTCTCCGGAGGCACTCCTGGCAAGTCCTTCGGGAACACATCTGAGTACTCCCAAACAATCGGTATATCATCTATGGTCATCTCACCCTTTTCACGGGTATCCATCACATAGGCCACAAACCCGAAACATCCCTGCTGAAGATAACGCCTGGCTCTAGCTACCGAACATAGAGCCGGCCCACGCTGAGCACCCTTACCGCGGATCACCAACTCTCCCCCACTTGGGGTCCGTATACGTACTAGCTGAAGCCCACAATCAATCATCTCCCCATTGCGGCTAAACCAATCCATCCCGACAATGACCTTGCTCTCGCATAAGGGGATCGAAACCAAATCAATCGGATAATGCTCACTGAATAACTCCAAAGTCCATCCTCGGTGAACCCTCGACACTCGCACCGGACGATCATCTGTAATCTCAACCTCTAGTGGATAATCCAACTCTCCAGGGACATCATTAAACCTCCTACTAAGCGCAAGGGATACAAAAGATCAGGTAACCCCCAAATCGAACAAGACCAATATGGGAATACCGTTCACAAGGAACGACCGTAATCAACAATACAAACATATAAGTAGGACAAATAACATAAATAAGAAGATAAGGAGAAGATACATACCAGTGACCACATCGGGTGCTGCACGAGCCTCCTCGGCTGTCAGCTGAAATGCCCTGCTCCGAACAACTTGCACATTCGCCTTGCCCTGGCGGCCATCAGTTATCCTCAGAGTCACCGTAGCAGGTGCTGCTACTGGTCCTCCTGATGCTAAGCTCGGGCAGTTGGCCTTCTTATGGCCCCTCTGATTGCAATGAAAGCAAATCAGATCAGATATCTGGGTGGCGGCGGTGGTGGTGGTGGTGGTAGCAGTACAATCCCTGCCAAAATGCCCTTTCTTGCCGCACTTGTAGCAGCCCGAACCACCTGCTCTGTAGACCTCGTCATGTGCCCTGACGTACTTGCCACAACGACTTCGACCCTGCTGGCCCTTCGATTTAGAATCGAAGCCCTTGGGTTTCTTTGCTGAAACCCCCTTCATTTGCCCATGCTCTACCTTCCTCTTCCCTATATGCTCCAAATCAATATCCCATTCCCGAGCCCTGGATATCATGTCATCCAGTGTCGGACAGACGGAAAAACTAACAAACTCCCGAATATCTTATCTCAACATGTCATGGTACCGAGTCTTCCGCATCTCCTCGTCTACGACATACTGAGGTACCAATAGGGTTCTCTCTCTGAACTTGGTGGTGATCTCTGCTACGGTCTCAGTCGTCTGTCGTATATCCAGGAACTCCCTTGCTAGTTGTTGCACCTCAACAGTTGGTGTAAACTCCACTCGGAACCGAGTCACAAAATCCGACCAGGTCATGGCCTCAATGGATGGGGCTCCCAGAGTGTAGCCAACCTCCTCTCACCAATCTCGAGTTTGCTCCCTCATACATCCTACAGCGAACCACACCTTCGACCCCCGGGGCAGAAGCTCGTCATCTGGGCACACTCAATGTATGCTATCCAACGTATGGTTGCAAGGGGGTCCTTCGCCCCAAAGAATTTCAGCACCCCACAACCCCTGAAATCCTTGAAGGAAAGAGTGTGGGCCCCATATTGGCTAGCGGTCAGATCGTCCCTAAAGATCCGAAGGCGATCCTCCACCAGCTCATGATACCCTCCTTGATCGACCCAAACATCACCGGAGTTGCATCAAGGATGCCTCTAGTAACCTCTAACACAATGAAATCATGTAATCCCTCATCAATTGGTTTGGTGTCCGTGACCAAAATAGATCCAAATCCTAAACCCCCTGCTCCATTCCGTGTCACCAGCATGCTGAAACATAACCACATAAACAATCAGTAAACACACAAAGGTTCACACTCTCGAGCTTCCTAGATTCATTGTGGTCTTCCTGGTATCGGGTATAAATCTTGTGCTTCCAGTAGTATGGGCCCAATACTACATTCCACACCTATCTATACTCTCCTCAAGGACTACCTCGACTCCTGCAAGTCACTCCTTCTTATCTAATACTCTTCTCATACTATAAGGCATCCCACGCGTCAATATATGTTCTAGGAACTTCCTAGGGTTCCTTACATCACCGCTATTTTCCATCACTTGTAGATGGAACTCCTACTAATACCATCTAACTACCACATGAATACAATTACATACTATCGATACTAGATAATGCTTTGAATGAAAGGTCCCACACTACAACGGTTGGACTCAAACAAGAGTTGCGCAATAGAGTTAAACACATCCTTCTAAAATTATCTAATCTCAATAATATGTAACCCAACGCATTCGTCCACTAGTCAACTGGCACTAATAAAAATTCCTAAAAGCACAAAGCACACAACATTCGAGCATCAAGCAATTCAAATCAGAACACAACTTAAACAGGCCATCCTATCAGATAACTGATCTCATACTAGCATGCAAATCTATAAGGTCATACAATAGGCACATAAAGGCATCTCTCCTAGCATACTATCATGCAATCCTGAGCAGATCCTTAGTCCTAATCTAGCACGTGATTCTCATATCATAGTGTAAAACATATAACATGTATGGGTATTTTGGAAAAACTTACTTGAGCTCGGCTGATTGCACACATCGCACCCCTTACTTTTATTAAAATCCCTTGTTTAAAATGTTCTTATTATGGACAAATCTACCAAATCCTCGATTTGAGTTTAGGAATACCCGAGAGTATGCCTGAATCCCTCAAACCAAACTTTGATACCAACTTGTAACATCCCAAAATTTCCAGATAAAATTTTTCATTTCAAACATCAATTAGTCATGACAAAACAACCAAAAGTGTATAATAATGACAATATTATCATAGTACAAATCCCAAAATCAAGTAAGTGCGGAAAACATGGGCATATGCGGTGAAATCGAGCTGGGACCTTCCATTTCGAGCTGGAAGTACCTGAAATATAAACTAAAAACTATAAGCACAAAGCTTAGCGAACTCCCCCAAAGTATCCCATACCATACATACATAACATTCAAAAAATATATTGGGTCTATTTCACCCCCTTCGGTATCTTTCAACGGGTACTGGGTCTATTTGACCCCCTTCGGTATCTTTCAACCGGTATTGGGTCTATTTCACCTCCTTCGGTATCTTTCAACTGGTATTGGTTCTATTTCACCCTTACTGCTAAGCATGCAATTTTATCAACAAAAGTCATGAAGACACATGTATAGACAAACATAAAATGGAATTGTCACGAAGACAACTATATTCTACTAACATAATCTAGTGGGCCAACCTTGGTGCCTTCGATCCATAAGTATAGTGGAGGAAAATCACCTCAGACTGAAGATATCAAATCACACATGAGCTGCTGAACAGAGAAATCCTCTCACTAAACCACAATTAATAAAACTCAAATTAGAAATTAGGTCAATAACCTAACCCGAGAGTCCAAACCCTAAGTTTTGGCTTTAAGGGAAAAAGAGTGCTTTACCCATCCCTTATTGGCCCTAACACACCAAGGCCCAAAAGATATTCCATGCCCATTATGGGCCCAAGATCAAGAAGGCCCATCACAGAAAGGATTGTGGCCCAACAAAGGCCCAAATCCTTAAGTCCAAAATGGTCCGAGATTAAAAGCCCAAAATCTCCTCTAGTGAGTACGCTAAGCGTACCATCTGTACGCCCGACGTACTCAAGATCTTTGCATTGTCGGGACCCCAAGTGCGTACGCGCAGCGTACACCCGTGTACGCCTGACGTACACCCCAGTTGGCCAAGTCTTGCTTTTAAGGTCTTAATTCACTAAGACCAAATGTGTAACTTCATATCTAAGCTCCTTAGAGCGTATTAAGCCATAAAGTTGCAAACTTTATGCTCTTGCAAGGCTTAAAAAGGTCAAATCTTGGATTTTATCATACTAACTTCATGAAACAACCTTAAACCCTTGCATGGTTGAGCTTAATCCATCAAGACACCACTTTTATGCTCAGGGGACATCAGAAACACTAAGATCTATCATTATAACCTTCTAGAGTATCTTATACTCTCAAGAATCACCTTAAGGACCATTATATGATAAAAATAAGCCCTAAACTAAATTAACACATGGAGTCATCAAGGTATTAGCTTTATACCTCCAATAAGCTAGAAATTATGAATAACCTCTGGATATACAAGTTCCTTCTCATCCAATGCTTCTCCATAAGTCTTCTTCTTCTTCACTAAGCACCACGAACACACAAAACACACACACAAGCTTAAACTCTTTGTAAAATGGATTAGGGTTTCGAGATATGGCTCAAGAGACAATGGAGGTTAGTAGGGTGAAAGGTTTGGATAGTTTATTATGCTTAAATAGGTGCAAACCCTAAAAATTAGGCTTTGACCCTGAGTCACGTACGCCCTGCATACACATGGGTATGCCTAACGTACCAGGGGGACTCCCCACCTCATGCATGCAATGGAGTATGCCTGGCGTACCTTATGTACGCCCACCGTACTCAAGTCCAAGCCAAGAAATAAATTTGATAAATGGTTAAGAGTTTTACCTAGAAAATTAGGCGTTACACACAACGTCCCCGTTTACCCTGGCCCACAACCTCCTGGTTGGCTTGCGCTACATATTGCATAGTGGGTCCACAACCTCCCGATTGGATTACCCTCGCCCACAACCTCCTGGTTGGCTTGCCCCGGTGTAACATCCCAAAAATCATGACCAAAATTTTATTTTTAATTAATAAATAAAACCATACTTATCAAAATCATCCCATCAAAACATAAGTAATAGTATCTCATATCAAAACATCTATAAAAATATCAGAGTAAACATCCCAGGCTATAAACATAATGGTGTGTGCACTGCAGTCATCTCGAGCTCTTCCCTTTGCTACCAGAAGCACCTGAAACCAAAAATGAAAATTGTAAGCACGAAGCTTAGTGAGCTCCCCAAACTACCACATACCATACACATAATCATGCTAGTAAGAGATACGACCCCCACCCACACTCAAGGAGATACGGGCCCCGCCCACACTCAAAGAGATACGGGCCCCACCCACACTCGACTAAGTAGGAGATACGGGCCCCGCCCACACTCTGCTGACTATGAGATACGGGCCCCACCCACACTCAGCTAACTACAAGATATGGGCCCCACCCACATACGGCTAACTACGAGACACGAGCCCCGCCCACACTCGGCTAACTATGAGATACGAGCCCCACCCACACTTAGCTACTAAACATACATACAAGTATCACATATATAACAAGTATAGCCAAATCTATCAATCGGTCCTATATACATGCTAAAATAATGCTATGAGATACGATCCTCGCCCACACTTGGCTACTAATCAGAATACATGTACGGTCCGGCCTTTGTGCCGTAGACCCGTTCCTACAAGAGGAAACTCACCTCAATGTCGTGTGAATAGTTGAAATGTCCCTGCTCCGCAACCGACTCTACTCACACCCTATACAGAACAACCTCTTAGATACCATTCCATACTCAAAACCCCTTTCACGGGTCAACCTTGGTCAAAGTAAAAGTCAAGGTCAAAGTCAACGTCCAGTCAAGTCAAAGTCAACCCTAAGTTGACTTAACTCGTCGAGTCATCCTCTTGACTCGCCGAGTTTCCATGCTAGTCTCAAACAGGATAAAAAGAGTCAACTCGTCGAGTCCTCCCCAGACTCGCCGAGTTCTGTCCTTCACAGAATCGGGACAAATCGAACCAACTCGTCGACTTCCTCCATGAACTCATCGAGTTCTTCAGTTTGTTGCTTCATCTAAATGGATTAAGCCCCTATTCTTCAGATCTAAGTTCCATACTCCACATATACACTGAAATTGTCCATTTAAGGGTAAAGTTTCCAACTTTGCCCGTTAATACCCTTACTTAATGGATCTAGCTCAAACCCTAACTCTTTAGGTCCTAGATACGTAAAGCTCCTAACTTTCCTTCTATGCATGGCCTTTTGGAGCTAAAAAGTCCAAAATGACATCCTAAATCTTGCATGGGGCTTCAATGGCCATAAAGTTTGCACCTTTATGCCATGAAAGCCCTCCATGATTCTAGATCTGAAGGTATACTCACTTGGGACGTTCATTTCCCAAGGATCATGCTTCTTGGACCAAAAACTCAATAAAGTGATAATAAGGAGATCTAAGAATTCACTAAGCAAGTTTGAGACTTGCTTAACAGAAAATGATGAGAATGAAGTGGTGGCTTTGGATCTACTAGCTTATTCTAGAATCCCCAAGCTTCTTCTTCTTCCACAAGCTTCAAACACACAAAACTCTCTCAAGGATGGCTCACAAACTCATACAAAGCATTAGAGTTTCGAGATTTAGGGTTTGGGACTTGGAGGCTGTAAATGAGGCTGGCATGAGGGGATTAAGATGCTTAAATAGGGTGCAAAACCCTACAATTAGGGTTTCATTCTGCCAGTCCTACTCGTCGAGTTGAGGCTTCCAACTCTTCGAGTAGACTTCAAAACCCGCGTCCAAATCCATTCTCTACTTGACGAGTTTCGGTCCTCCAACTCGTCGAGTTTCTACATAAAGATGAATAAATTTATAATTTAAATATGTATCAGGAACCCGGTGTTACACCCGAGTTTGTTGATTGACCACACAAAGAAATGAAGTCTCAACCTAACAACACTATGTCGACATATAACAGATAACATATATTTAGCAAACAAATAATCATATAACCAGTCAAGGGGAAACATACAGATCTACAAATCACTACCGCATAACACATCCTATACACCAGGATACAGATCTAAGAGATCACTACAACATAACGGCATCCTATATACTAGGATACTGATCTAACAGATGACTATAGAATAACAACATCCTATATACCAGGATAAATAATCGAGTGGGCCGACATTGGTGCCTTCGTCCCACAAGTATAGTGAGGAAAACTCACCTGAATCGAAGAACTCTGAAACACTGCGATACAATCCCTTTTTTCTGCACTACCGGAAGCGAGACAATATTTGGGACTAGTATGAGTAGGTGTGAATGGTAGTAGAGGCCTATACTACAGGAAGCACAAGACTCGCACTGGGATCAGGGAAAGCCACAAGGTTACCAAGAAGCTAGTAATTGATACCATTTTATTCAAGTATGTCGTTACCATTGTTTCGGTAATGACTAAGAAGATTATTGTTATTCTGACCCTAGTGGTCATATCGAATTAAGTCCGACTAAGACGAGTATGTTACATGGTTCAGAGAAGCAAGTCCGATGTAGCACCTGACTTAAGCCGGAAGAATTAATCAAAGGGATCAGTAGAGGTATCGCGACGGTTGCTTGTAGCTAGAAATGCTACCTTTTAAGATAAGATTAGAACATGAAGGAAAGAATAGTCTGTTCTGGAAGACTCTAAGAGACCTGAGTCTAAGCGTTGCAACATACGATGATAGGTCATTAGAATATGACACATCGTTCCATTGTAATAATAAAAGAACTTATCTTAAGTTCGTATCCAGTGAGGATCGAGATTGTGAATTAAAGGTCATAATTTGGAGTATAACGTGAGATAGGGAGCAAGTGCAAGATAGAGTACCGCCTGCAGTCAAGGAGTCCAAGAGTTAGATACTCATTCGACGGAACATAGAATTTAGGATTATTACCTAGGATAAAGAGATAACGTACAGAGTCATTATACAACCCTGTTTCGTTGATGATTCCGGGACGTAATCATCCTAAGGGGGAGATAATTGTAACGCCCGTAGATCGTGGTTAGTCAATTTAGAGATAATAGGGGTCGAAAATGACTTTTCAACAAAAGATTATTTAAGATAAATAATCTTAACCAAGTTGTAGAATATGTCTCAAGGGTTCCGTACATATAAAGAACACCGAAATCCAAGTTATAACGAAGAAGTTATGGCCCGTAGAAGTTTCGCGACACCACCGGCACGGCACCGAGAGATATAAATAGTGAATTTACGATAGAGTGACTTTGAGCCTTAGCGATCTAAACGAAAGTTGTAGAGTACGTTAAACCGAGAGCGTGCATGAAAAGAACGCCCAAATCTGACTTCGTATGAGGAAGTTATGAATTTTCTAAGATTTGACTTAGCAGTGCACGACCCGAAACTCGAATTTTAGTTCGCGCGTTTTTGGCTTACGTGACCTAAATGAGAGTTGAAGATCTCATTAATAGGAACTCAAAGATAAAAAGACAGACGAAAACGGAGTCTGTATGAAGAAGTTACGAATTTTACGTGGACATTTAACAGTGTAATCTTCTCATACTACTAAATTTAAAATCGGTCGAGAATTAGCCAATGAAGTCAAAAGGAAAGTTGTAAATCTTGTCTTTACCTACGCGTGGATAGAAAGAACGTCAAAAACGAAGTTCGTATGCGAAAGTTATGAATTTTTAAAGATTGGTTGTTTTACCTGCATCCGGCGCCACGTGTCAGCACCAGACTTCACCTTGGAGCCTACGCAAGGCTCACGACGAGCACCCTTTCTCACGACGTGAATCGGCCCAGACAACCTATAAATAGAGGCGTAAATCACCCCCAAAACTCACACCTTTCATACTCTTTCTCTCCCATTACCCCCAAACCCTCTTCCCCCTTCCCTAGCACCTCCTAGGTGTTAGAGGCGAGTCCCGGAGCGCCGGAAGGCTCCGAGAAGAAGAGCTTTCGGCTCGGAAGTTCTGCCCCTGCAAAGCCCGACTCCTAGCCAAACCCCTGCTAAGTGAGATATGCTTACCCTACCTTAAGTATAGCTTATGTTTAAATATAGTAATGTTATTAGGACCTTATAATAAATATATGGGCTATTATTATGAGTTATATAAGAGTGTTACTTAACGCTTATATAATAGTAATAATAGCTAGACTATTAATTAGTCGCAGTTAATGTTAGACTAAACCCTAGTGGTATTGATACTAGGTTTTGTCAAGGGAAAATTGTTTTGAGATAACGAAGTGCTGTCCGAGTATCGAGTCACCACCTTACCAGGTGAGTGCATAGTTACTTTCATCTTACACATAGATATGAAGTATTTAATATAAATTATGTGTTGTGAGTGCATAGTTACTTTCATCTTACACATAGATATGAAGTATTTAATATAAATTATGTGTTATGTGTGAATATTATCTGTATACTTGCTATCTATGCTGGATGAACAATTTTATACATGTTTTAAATGATTTAAAATGTATATATATTTTATATCTACATAATATGTTGGGTAAAACATGGGTAGATGAAATATGAGTTGGATGATGAGGTGAGAGGTGAAATAGACCATGAGGTGAGGGTGAGAGGTGGACGATGTGAGAAGCCATTTACCCAAATGCTGGCCCCGTCATCTAGTAGAGTATGGATGACAACCACATACTATTCTAGACAGTCCAGTGGAACACTAGCAGGCTCGCAACCTGTAGGTGTTGTGAACGATGTGTTCACTGGTGTACTCTAAAAAAACCCATTGACATGTATTGCGAGTGGACTCTCGAAAATGATATTGTCAATAAAACCCTGGCAGATGCGCCTAAAGGACTCTACCGGCAGAAGCGCCTAATAGAGAACCTCATAACCCCGACAGATGCGCCTAAAGGACTATACCGGTAAATGCGCCTCATAGAGAATGTCACAATTCTGGCAGCTGCGCCTAAGTGATACAACTAGCAGATGTGCTTGACAGTTGTGTCATAGGAAACGATGGACTTCGTGCCTACTCCTTAGGACAATCCTTAGGAATGAATTAACGAGGAATAGTCGATTCTTAGGGTAGATCCTTAAGAGTAAATAAGATAATGAGAATGGGTAATTGGGTTGATTGATTGTTTGATGATTAAACATAATGATTATATTATTGTGGGTTGAAAACCCTATGTACTCACCAGGTTTCCCAACCTGACCCACTCAAGCTTATTTGTATCACAGGTGTCGATACGAAACCACTTTACACTGAGAGATTTAAAAGAGATGTAGATCACTAGTGTAAATAAATATAAGTTCTGTTTATGCTTATGTTTCTGTATTGACAATGACATCCCAAGGTTTTAAAAGGAATAAAAATACATTTATTCGGAAATGCTTTGATAATGTATTTATCATGTTTTTCTGGGAACAAATTCCACAACATTTTTATTAAAAGAAGTACTCTGATTTTTATGAAGCATAAACAAAATCGTTCTTTTCTGGCCGAGAAAATGGGGATGTCACAACCAACACTTCTCCAATGAGTTCCTTCTTCCCCAAGATGCACCAAGAACACCCCAAAGCACTTAAAAACTCAAGGATCTCACAAATAGGGATAGGGTTTTGGTATTAGGGTTAGAGAGGATGGAGGCTGAAAGAAATAAGGGTTTGGGGAAGTTAAGGAGCTTAAATGAGGCTCAAAAACCATGAAATTGGGTTTGGGTTCTGATCGCGTACACCCAGCGTACCAGGTTGATCCTCCACGATCAGCCATTGCCTAGTACGCCCAACGTACTCGGCTTAACCTAAAACCTTCCTAACTTCTAACAGTCATAAATTCTACGTTCCAACTCCGTTTTCGACGATCTTTATATCCACGAAAAGGTATTGAAGAGCCTCACAATTTTAGATATCTTGGACTAAAAACTTATTGAACAAAAAAAATCCATATTTCATGCAAGAACCCGGCCTATGACTTTTCCCTTTCTACCTTTCAGCCTAACATGCAGTTCAATGGTTAAATCTCTTAACCATCATTACTTCCTTCCATAAGGACTTTGTAACCCAGTTTCCAGATCGGGTCGATTTAGGGCTTCGAGGAGTCAAAGGTTTGGTCTTTGGGTAAAACAAAGGCTCACAACGTGACCATAGAGTGGTTACGACGTGAGTAGTGATTAAATTAAATGTTGAATTATACTGAGCTCACGACGTGAGCATTAGGGGGTCACGACGTGAGCATTAGGGGGTCACGACGTGAGAATTGTTGCAGCCCAAAACCATGATCTTTTAGGGGTTCCTTTGTATTTAAACCCCATAAACTTCATTTTAGGGTTCCAAAACAGCCTCCTTCGTCCCTAAGCTCAGAGAAGCCCTAACCCTAGCCTCTACTTGTGATTCTTCAACTTTTATGGATCTTTGGTGGCTTGAAAAAGAAGATATCACCATTGGAGTATAGATTCAGCTTGAAAGTTCCATTTGCAACCTCTAGCAACACCTCGGGACCATTGTAAGTAACCCAAGATCCAAGCTTTATGTTTCCTTGTTGCTAGATCTAAGGTTTTATGCATATTCATTGATGACTTTAAGAGTTAGAGTGTTGGGACTCAATAAAGTTGGCAACTTTATGGGTCCTTAGGGTCCCTTGGTGCTTGTATGTTATGGATCTGAGTTTTGGAGGATGTTTGAGTTCATGCATGAGAATTTATCTCATTTTCCTTCATAAATGACCTAGTTTGAGCTTAAGTCTTGTATTGGACATACAAGACCTTAAAGCATCAATTTTTATGATCATAGGAGTGTTAGGAAGCCTCCTGGAAAAGATGGATTAGTGGTTTAGTGGATTGAGAAATTTTTGGATCAAAATGGCATTCAGACTAATCTCATGACGTGAGGATTTTAAGTCCAGATTATTTTGTCCTGTAGTGGCTCATGACATGAACCATAGATGGTCACGTCGTGAGGGTCTGTTGACCGTTGACCGTTGACTTCTTGACCAAGTTTGACTTTGGGTCAAACTTAAGGATTTTGGGCTATTGATTAAGATTCCATCTGGTTTTGGTGTTAGTGGATTCGCGGGTGCAAGCAGTGCTGAAAAGGGATCATATCGCAGTGTTTCAAAGTTCTTTGATTCAGGTGAGTTTTGCTTCATTGTACAGTGGGTCGAAGGCACTAATGCTGTCCCATTAGTTTTGGTTATCGTATAGTAGAGGGATGCCATAGGGACCGTATGTAGTTATTGAAGACAGCATTAGAACTCTTGATCTAAGCTTTCTTGCATGTTCCTTATTTGGTTGTGGCTTTAGAGTAAGATCATCTGTGCAGGTGGCTATCCCACCTCTGGTTACTTATGGTTACACATTTCATGGAGGTTAGCTAGTAGCGGGACATTGTGCTGTGTGAGGACTAGTAGGCGGTAGTGAGCTGTATGATTGTTGTTTGCTTGCATTATGTGCATACTTGATCCTTATTTGTTTATATGTCGACATATGGTAGTAGTGGGTTGAGGCGGTCCTGTTTTGTGTTGTAAGCCAAGATACCCGGTGCGGGCCGGCTGTAAGTCGTAGGCACGGAGGCTCAAGAAGAGTGGTTGGGTTGAGGCGGTAGGCCAACAAACCCTGTGTATTTCAGCCCGATGGCTGATTGGACTCGTTGCATGTTAGCATTCCAGTCCGAGGACTGATTGGGCTTGGGCATTCCAACCGGGAGGTTGTGGGCTGTTATGCGTGCTTGTATGTTTATCGTATGAGGTATTTTGGGGGAAACTCATTAAGCTTTATGTTTACCTAGTTGTTTATTGTTTCAGGTATCTTCGGTGACTATGGGAAGGCGAAGCGGGACTATACACACTCATCAACAACATTGAGGATTTTGCGTTCATTATAATACTCTGATTTTAATTATTGTAATTGGAAATAAATGGTTTTCTTAAAATGGTTCCATAATTGTGAAGTTTTACTTAAAATAAAAATGAAATTTTATGGTCGTGAAAATGGGACGTTACAGACTAAACTTTACCTCCTTAAGGTACAGAGTCTTTACACAATCGACTTCCGACCCACGACCCTGAAATAATAAATGATAGGAAACAGGATGTTACATATTGACTTGGTTTTTATGATATTTGAGATTTTTCTATAATTAAAAATAAAAAATTTTGTGGTAAAAATCAGGATGTTACAGGAATCACGAGTTGCATGAGATATCCAGGTCGATGGTGAAAATGGAAACATGACGCCTTAAACATCGCCCCTATTTTAGGGCAACAACGACACCAAGAACCCGCTGTATTGGTCATCAGGAACATAATCAGGTAAATGAGTACGAGCAGCTAAGATGATATTAGGAGTAGTTGTCAACAAGAACTAGCTCCAAATACGGGATCTAGTAGCAGGGAGTGGTGTTGATGAAAGCTTTACCATAATGATATTTGAAAAAGAAATAATTGGTCGAGGAAAAACCACGAGAGGACGAGGAATGATGGAATAAATGGCACAAACCTTCCCATGGGGAGGAAGGATGAGGGGTTTAGATTAAAAAGTGTTTTTTTTTTTTTAATTTTAATTTTCTTTTTTAAATTAAAATCAAATTTTCTCTTTTACGAATGACCAAATTACGGTTACCTTTATTTTTGATTTGTTATCATTGATTATCTTATTTATATATATACTATTATTTTATAGAATATCAATTTCAAAACGACACTCTCTTTCTCTTTTTATTTTTTCTTTCTCTCTCCTTATCTTCTCTAGAAAATCCCCAATCCATGACAACCAAAGGAAAACCTCTCTCTCTCTCTCTCTCTCTCTCTCTCTCTCGGATGCTAATTGTGTCGCCATTTTCGAAGAGTAGAGATTAAATGGGGAGATTGAATCTCAGAAAATCTAATCTCAATTTTGTCACCAACACCTGGGTGTTGATTCGAATCACTTCTTGTTTTTCTTGATTTCTCGTTCTCCTTTTGGACAGCAAATTCTTGAGGGTTTTTTTGATTCCACCAACACTTTGTAATCTGTCAATCTCTTTCTTCATTTTGTTTTTCTCTTTATTCTGTTAGGAGATTTTAGTTTCCATGTTAGTGATGCTGAGGAACAGATCCAGAGCTGTAACAAAACAATCACCGATCATGGCGGATCACCAAGCTTCGTCTCTTTCACCCCCTACTCCACAGAACCCGACCCGATCTATTTCATCTTTTCTTGGTTCTCCAAGGTTCTTCAATGGTGGATTCTTGCCTAAAAATCTTTCACCGACCTCCATTCTGGACACCAACAAACAGTTAATCAATTTTCCCGGCAACCCATTTGGATTCAGTAAAAACCCAGAAAAATCCACAAAGGTCGTTGAAAAAAAACACCCATCTGAGAAAGTTGGTTCTGAAGGAATTGCACTTGCTCTTGTTCTCATTCAAGAAAACTCTAATGACAATATTTGTAAACCTAGTACCACTAGCCGAAAAGTTCTGCTTGGATCAAAGTTAAAAATTAAAATCCCAGAACCATTTCCAAACGGGTCACCCGAATCACGCGGTGATTTTGGGATCAAGACCCGAAATTCTCAGTTTTCAGCCGGTCCAACTCCAACTGGATTCGGATCGCCAAGATTCTTTACAGGTCCTTTGTCTTTGAGTGAGATGGAGCTCTCAGAGGAGTATACTCGAGTGATCTCACATGGGCCTAACCCGAAAACGACCCATATTTATGATAATTGTGTTGTGGAGAGCTGCTGCGGTATTCGGGTCGGATCAGAAGTGCCATTGGAGAGTTTTGTAAGCTTCTGTAACACCTGCAAGAAAAATCTTGAAGAAGGCAGTGACATTTTCATGTACAGGTTAATACTGCTAACTTTGAATTCTACTTCTAATTAACAAAATCAAGTCTTTTTGAGATATCTTTATTTTGATTCATAGCAATCAGTCGTGATTATTCCAAATTTAGTTGGTGTTTGGACTTGGGTTTCGAAAGTGAACATGATTGATACGATAATCAGACTATAAGTCAAATAATAATGGCGATAATAATCTTTATGGGGTCAATTGCATAGTTAAATTGTTATTATGATTTATGCTCTTGTATTTTATTCTTAGTATCTAATTTTTATTATTCGATATCATGTAGTGACTTTTTAAATGAAATTCTAATACATTTTATGTAATTCTTTTTTCAAGAATATATATTTCTAAAGAGTTATTGGTGAATCTTGATCATGGGTACTGAAGTATGTGAATTATTGTGTGTGTGTTTGTTAAACAGGGGTGAGAAAGCTTTTTGCAGTGAAGAATGCAGATGCCAAGAAATGGTTTTGGACGGATTAATGAACTCATAGCAGTTGTGTCAAATTACCATTATGGTGTCCCCAAATTCCATTCTTCACTTCTTCACAACTTTGACCGTGATGAGAGAGAGAGAGAGAGAGAGAGGGGTATTGCGGTCCCATGTTAAATAAACGTATGGGTTTTTGTTTGTTTGTAAGATGTGTTTAGAAGTAGGTGGTGAAATTTTGGTTTTTCTTTTGTTATTTTTATTTTAAAATTGTTTTTTTTTTCTTTTTACCAATTTTAGTATCCTCTTCTCTTTAGGGAGATAAGAGATAATTTTATAGTATAATGTAGAAAAAAAATTAAATAAATCAAAGAGATGTCCAAATGATGTTTATAGCTTTATATGGCTTTCCTTGAAATCATATGGCTGTTCTTATACTTTTGGTTTTACTTGGCCTTTTAGTCTAATTGGTCCATTTTTCCAATACTTGGTAATTTTCTCTTTCAGAAACATAATAATATTTCGTTTTCAATTAAAATTCCAATACAATCGTCTAGAATTTTGGTTTGTAATTGTTTTAGATTTTTAAGTGCAATATTACTTTTTTTTTTCTGAACGACTAAAAGAAAAAAAAACAAAAACTAAGAACCAATGATGTGATGGTGAACGTCGGGTTGCAAAATATCAATGGTATTTATAAGTTGGATGCGTATGTAAAATCTAAACTGTATTTAATTTATAAAATAGTTGATTCAGCTTGTTTAAATTTACTATGTTAATAGAACTATTTGTCTATTTCATAAAGTTTTGGCTTGTTCATATTTACATTATTAATCTGGAATATATCTAGTTTTAACATATATTAATCATGATCATTGTATTATATTTTTGCAATAATCTTTAATAAGTCACATATGAATTTGAGTAGATTAAGTTGTAAATCTTAATGGATTCGTTTTTGTATGATCAAAATGTTTAAATAGTAAAAAAAAAAAAAACAAGTGAATTACATTCACATGTGAATTTAGTTGGTTTTATATGTGAATGTGAAAATTTATTTGAATTCATGTAGATATTTATTATTTATTTGAACATATAGATATTTATTATTTATATTCACTATTTACATGTGAATGACAATCATATAGACTAAAAAACTGACTGATATTGTAAGATTCTTATACGTGATGGTCATTACATTGAATATTAACTATCAAAAAAGTTATATATTAACATGTAATTACCTAAAGATCAATCGATGAAGAAAAATAGTACAATAACATTTCTCTCTCCTAATATAACTCATGTTGTGTTACCTTGCATATTTATCATTTGTGTGAATACTCATAATATATATTACTAAGATCGTGTAAGCATTAAAAAGATAGGGTTATTGTCACCGTAGCCCAACAAACTTTAGTATATGAGTTTAAATGGTCCCTCGTGATTATTATTATTATTATTATTATTATTATCATTATTTTGTAGTTTAGGCATAAAGTTTATTTTTACCTACTAAAAAAGGTCCAAGACTTCTTATTACCGGTATCCTTGATGACGTGGTTTTTTTCACAAGTTATAAGAATTAAACTAAAGTTCACCTCACAAATTATCCATCTACTGAAACATAATATATGGACAATAATACTATCATCTCATTTAAAGTAAGTTAGAGACATAAATCACTTAAATACTTCCACCCTTTTTTCTTTGAACGACTCTTCCATCTCCATTCACCATTTCTGATGTCCACCTCCTCCCACCACCACTAAACCTCCGCCTCTCTTACTCAAAAGTCGGAAACTGTCGTCGTCCACTATCTTCCTCTCTCTTTCCCTGTCACCATCTCCGACTCTCTCACACACATACACACCTGCAATCGGCGACGACTCTCTCGGGAGAACCTACAAGTCACTAAAACTCTGTCGAAGGAACCTGCAAACGACTATCAATTTCGACAACTATTTTCTGCCGTTTAAAATCTGCAACCAAGGCACCATTAAGATTTGTAATCAGCTGACCTGTTTGAGAAATCGATAAATAGCTAAAAATTAAATTGAAATCAACACATTTTCTCTCGATGATGTTATGGCCTTTAGAAATGGAAGTCTGTATAGATATTATCATCAGAATAAGAACGAAGTCAACAGTGGTTCTTTCGGATTCGAAGATGCAATTCATTCAAGCTCTTGAAAATGTGTTGGGAATTCAGATGAAGAAGCAGAGTTGCGTCGTTTGGAGTTTTTCCAGACATGGGGTTCTTCTCGTGGATGGATTAAAAGGCTAAGTGGATAAATCAGACCCCCAACCAAAATCTACTCAAACACTTAAAATAACGGCACCATATCAAAACATTCTCTTCTTCCTTCATCCTCTTCGACTCATTGCAACCAAAATCTTGTTCTTCCCGTCCGACCCTTTCCCGTCGGCTTGCTCTGCCACAAAACTCTGCGGATTGGCCTCATAAACAACCAGTTGCTTCGGCGTCATATCGTGTACAGAATTTGTACCTTCGACTTAATGATTATCCGGATCTAACCTCACAACCTCATCGTTGCTACCAAATTGATCTTGAACATGGTCTTTATTAAGCTTGCCGAAGATTTGTTCAACCAGTTGCTCAGCATTCATATCGTGTATAGGATCTGCAGCTTCGACTTCGTGATCGTTGTTAAGCTCGCCTGTCTTTTCTTCATTTTGCGATTCCACTCGTGACTAAAAAGCAGTATTTCTGATTTTTCCACCATTATCTTCTTGAGATTCTTCTATAGTTTCACTTGGGTTTCAAATTTTACAAATGTTACCGAATCAAGCTTCTCTTGTAAACCGACAAGCTCTTTTGCCGCCGATTTCCTAACATCTCTCACAATCGGATGCAAACCCTAATAAATTTCATATCAAAGAACAAAATTATGATTCCAGCAACAAAAAAATTACAATTGAGAAGATGAAAAAATGAAGGTGTACCTGAATATTGTATAGCTTTAGGAGAGTAAATGGTGTCTAGCTTTAGGAGAAGACTCATTACATGTGACAATTGAGTTGGCATCTAAACATGTTGATTAGGATGGGTGTCACCGGGTGATCCCTTCAAATTTTCTAAAAGGACATTTTAACACTTAAAAATACAAGTTTGTGTCATTCAAATGCAAAAAATAGTCACGAGGGACCATTTAAACCAATATACTAAAGTTTGTTGGCTACAGTGACAATAACCCAAACAGGTATGTGTATATTCATTGTAAGGTAAAAAAAAAGGTTAATATTCGAAACATGGTTTGAAAAGAATATCAAAATAACGTATCTGATGTTCTATTTGTATATGTATTCAATATATAGCTATAAAATGATGTTGATAAAATTAGTTAAGATATGTAAAATAAGACAAAAATACATATGGAAAATTGAGTTTTTTTTATAAGTAATAAGTGATATATTAAAAAAAGAAAAAAAAAACTTAATAAACTTATTAAACAAGCTAGTATGAGTAGTTTTTATAAAAGTTAACCTATAAATTATTTTTTAGTTACTTATAAACTAGCCAAACGTAACCTTAATAATCAACTTTGATATAGTTATAATGAAAATGATTATGCAAAATTAACTATTTAATACACAACAAATACTGAAATAAAAATAATGTATAACCAAAATTTGAAAACTAATTATTATTATTTCAAGCTGCAACAAACCAACAATTAAATAATTGGTTCCCATATGCAATATGCAGATACGTACACCTTCCAAGTCCACAACACTTCGGACCGCCACCACAACTATATATATATTTTTTAATAACTGATTAAAAACCAATAAAATAAAATAAAATAATAGATGAGGTGTTAGAGTCACGAAAATTATTTGATTACAATTTTGGTTTGAATAAGGAATCATATCATTATACGATTTGGTGTCCAATAATTCACATTCCAATCAACAATCATACATTTTGAAGACTATTTAGAATTAAATATATTAATAAGAAAGTTTACAAGAAAAATAAGGGAAACTAGATTTAGTTTATTGTAACAAGAGTGAAGTCCGTCAATTATTAAAGATAAAAATTTTTACGTATAAGTTATAACACAAGAACTTCAGACGGCAAAAAGCTTGAGCTCAGATCGACTTATCTTAGGATAAATATTGATGATTGAAAAATGAGTCCTATTTAAAATAATAATAACTATTATCTTTTCAATCTACATAAATATCATAGCAATTTTATTTTCATTGTTTTATGTTTTTAGGACAACTTTTTCATTGATTAATTAACAGCTCAAACCAACTTAATTTTTTATTAAAATTTATTTTTTTATTTATATCAACTTTTGTTACTTTTATGATTATAAAATATATACGATTTTTAAAGGTAACTAAAATTTTAAAATCTTTGTTATTCTTTTTTTTGAATTTATATATATATATATATATATATATATATATATATATATATATATATATATATATATATATATATATGGAAAAGTTCAATAGAGAACCATAATTATTGGTTATTCAAGGAACCAAATTTTTTTTCAAGTTCTATAGTTTATTCTTTATCGAAAAAAAAAACTAAAAATATCTAAATTCATAACATAACATTGTGAATGTTAAATATATTTTTCGGATTCACCGTGTGAATTTAGATTCACATTGTGAATTTGACGAATTTTTTTTTCCGAATTTGATATCATTGGAAAAAAAAAAGTTATGAATTTCTTATTTTTAGTTTTTTTTATAACAAAATAAGTTCTAAAAGTTGAAAAAAAGATTGGTTCATTGGTTAATTATGGTTCTCTATTGAACCTCACCCTATATATATATATATATATATATATATATATATATATATATATATATACACACACACACACACACACACTTCAAATGTTTCTAATAACTATTGTGGACATGAATGCACAATCACAAATTAGCAAATAATTAATTATTTTATTAAATATGTAAGGGTAATTATGTAATCTTTCATTTTAATCCATATTTTTAATTTATTTAATCTGATTAATATCCCTTTATATTATGCAATAATTTATGACTCATTTACTTATCATTAATTTAATTATCTCTATATATCCGGTTGAAACGTCCACACACAGATCACAATCTCAATTTCTTTCTTTGCTCATTACTTTTTTTACAGAATCAATGGATGTTCATAGTGGTAATCAGAATCAGGTATGAATTTTTGATCTTTGATGTTTATATATTTTTACATATACAATCCAATACAATTTCTTAATCTTGCAGGATAATGAAGATTAGAATCCCGGGAAGGATATGGGTAATGTCAATGATCCCAAGAATTTGGTGAACAAAGTTGTGAAGAAAAAAAGAAAATGTAAAATATGTTTTGGATTTAGTCATGATAGTAAGAACTGTCCTTTTGGCTTCAAGAAAGCATAAAAGTACAAGAAATTCATCAAACTAGACGTTTTTAGATATTATTAAGTATGATTTTAGTAAAATAAAAGTATGGGTTGATGAACTATATAGTATTATTAAGTTTGATTTCCGTATAATAAAAGTATGGTTTGATGAATTCTACGTTTTTTTCTTCTATATTTATGTTTACAGCCAATAAAGTGTCAATGTTAGTTCATATTCCTAGAATCATCCAGTTACCATTCCATCCGAATAAAACGAAAACACGTAATGTCAAAAAATGTGTAAACAATGAGCAATACAATGAATTATATTGTAAACAGTATAAGAGTGAACAATCTTTAGGCCCGGTTATAAGCAGGGGCAAGCTGTGCATGGGCACATGGCCCGATTTCTGAAGGGGGCCCATTTTTTTAATGTTATATTTAGGATCCGACCCAAATGCTCTCTAATCGATCAGTTGTAGAAGGCAGAAGCGATCATTCAAGAGAGGGTGATTAACCGATTATGGAAACTTACTCGATCATACGACGATCGATTTCAGTCTTGCTAATTAGGTAATCGATCACCACGGTAAGCTTCAACCTAATATTAATCTTCTTTCTTTTCAGCCTTACATTGGTGACGATGAACAGAATGCCACCATGTCTTACTCCTTGTTTTTGTAGAACATTAATCTGTGTTATTGTACAAATTAATAGAAAATATAAAAATTATATTTTAAAATTTCCAGGTGGTTCAAAGAAACAATGCACAACACATACCACTTAAATACATGAATTAATTTTTTGCTTCATGTGGGCGTAATATATATGCACTATAGGTGTTTGATGTTTTGCATCACATAATTTGTAACAACCTAAAAATTCAAAACCAAAAATTTCATTTTTAATTAAGTTATTATAAGACCAATAGCATAAAAAACATCCATAGTGTCATCCCATATCAACACCAATATTTCAATAATCAAAACACGTCATAATGAAACAATATCAGAGTATAATCCTAAAGATCTCATGTGCGGAAAACATAGTGTGATGCGCTGCGATCATGTTGACTCCTTTCCTTTTGACGAAGAAGTACCTGAAACCAAAACTGAAAATCGTAAGCACGATGCTTAGTGAGTTCCCCCATCATACCACAGACCATACAATACACATACTGCCTAGCATATCCGAGTGTCGGCCTACCCCTTCGGTCTCTTTCAACTGGTAACCGGGGACTATTTCACCCCTACCACTACCACATAATACCCTAGCATATACACATAAATCACATACTGCCTAGCATATCTGGGTGCTGGCCTACCCCTCCGGTCTCTTTCAATCGGTAACCGGGGACTATTTCACCCCTACCACTACCACATAAATACATAGCATAACATAACATACTAGCACATAAGCATAACAGATAGTGGCATACCAGACAATTATCACACAGACAATCATCTACCTATAAACAAGTACTAGTGGGCCGACATTGGTGCCTTCGACCCACTTCTACTAGGAAGGTAACTCACCTCACACTGCTGAAGTCCCGCGGACAAAACTCTAGCTGCTGGATGACAGAATCCCGAACTGTCAACATCAAAATAACACCCAATTAATAATTGGGCTCCAACACATAACCATAAGTCCATGCGTGGGGTAAAATACTACTTTACCCCCAACTTAGCTTGATTTAAGACCAAGGCCCAATCCAAAGGCCCAAAAGTCAAACAATGAACCAAAGCCCATATGGCCCAATTTTCCAAATTGGGCCCAAACCTTTACATGGTCTTACCCTAAGGCCCAACCATTTATTCCAGTCCCAACACTTGTCATTCCAATGGTCCAATGTCTCATAATCATCAAGGCCCAGTTATGGCCCATCTATGGCCCAATTTTCCAAATTGGGCCCAAACCCCTCATATGGGCCTTACCCTAAAGCCCATCCAAATTTTCTAGTCCATATACTTGTTCTTGGATGGCCCATCAATAGCCCAATCACCAAAGCCCAATAGAAAGGCCCAACTCAAGGCCCAAGCAAAATTAGGGTTTTCATATAAAATGACAATTAGGTTTAGTTGTTCTTACTTAACCCATTATGTAACGTCCGGTTTCTGGTACGCATTTATTTACAAATTATTCATTTTTATAGAGCTACTCGACGAGTCAGAAGCCCAAACTCGTCGAGTAGAATTGAGATTTGAACGCGGGTTTTCAGCCACCTACTCGACGAGTCAAGAGCCCTCGACTCGGCGAGTAGGTCTGTCAGAATGAAACCCTAATTTCGGGGTTTTGCACCCTATTTAAGCATCTTAATCCCCACCTTTTGGCCTCATTTCCAGCCTCCAAGTCCTAAACCCTAATCCACGAAACCCTAGACTATCTTGTGAGTTGTGAGCCATTCTTGAGTGTTTTGGTGTATTCTTGAAGTTAGAAGAAGGAGAATGAGCTAGAAAGTTTAAGGAGAAGATAGTAGATCCAGGTATTTCCTTCCATCCTCATCACTTTCTGGTAATCAAGTCTCTAACTTGATCATTCATCTTTTAGATCTATTTACTTCCTTTTCATGAGGGTTTTGGTGCAAGAACCTTCGTCTTTGGGATTTGGATGTCCCAAGTGACTTATAGTTCAGATCTGGGATCTAGGAGGGGTTACATGGCATAAAGGTGCAAACTTTATGACCATGGAAGCCCCATGCAAGCTTATAAGCGTTAATATGGCCTTTTTAGCCCTAAGAGGCCATGCTTTGAAGGAAAGCTAGGAACTTTACGTGTCCAACTGATGTTTAAATCCTAGATCTAGTATAGTGTGCTTTGGTTTAGGGTATTATGGCTTGTGGACCAAGATCTATGTTCTAGAGAGTTATGGTTTGAGCTAAACCCATTAAGAAGGACTAAGAGCGGGTAAAGTGGGAAACTTTACCCTTAAAAGTGTATTCCCAGTGTGTAGATGAAGTTTGGAGCTTGGATCTGAAGGGTAGGAGCTTAATCCATTGAGATGGCTCAATCAGACAGAGGAACTCGGCGAGTCCATAGAGGGACTCAACGAGTTGAGATGGTTTGTCCTGTTTTTAGCTAAGGTAGAACTCGACGAGTCGGTGAAGGGCTCGACGAGTTGATTCGGTAAGATCGCGATTTCAGGTTCTAGGACTCGACGAGTTGAAGGAGCAAATCGACGAGTTGGGTCAACCAAAAGGTTGACTTTGACCGAATCGTTGACTTTGACCAGGGGTAAAATGGTCATTTTACCCTAAGGAGAATTATCAGGTTTTGACTACGTGCTGTTGATAATGATAGACGGGGAGTCGTGGGAGCAGCCATCAGAGATTCCTCACTCGAGATTTCAGTAGTCAGCCTTGCAAGGTGAGTTTCCTTCAGTAGGAACGGGTCTACGGCACCAAGGCCGGCCCGCATATGTGATATGATAGTAGCTGAGTGTGGGCGGGGCCCGAATCTCATAGTAGCCGAGAGTGGGCGGGGCCCGAATCTCGTAGTATTATTTGAGTATAGTTATGTGACTGCTTGATAGGAATAAATATACTTGTTGTCTGTGTGATACTTGTATGCATGTTAGACAACGGAGTGTGGGCGGGGCCCGAATCTCCTAGACAGCGGAGTGTGGGCGGGGACCGAATCTCCTAGACAACAGAGTGTGGGCGGGGCCCGAATCTCCATGAGAGTGGGCGGGGACCGAATCTCCTAGTTGCATGTTATGAGTATAGTATGTGGTAGTTTGGGGAGACTCACTAAGCTTCGTGCTTATAGTTTTCAGTTTTGGTTTCAGGTACTTCCGGTAGCAAGGGGAAGGGCTCGGGATGATTGCAGGGCACACACCATTTGTTCAGCCTGGGATGTTTATACTTTGATATTTTGATATACATTGATATGATGTTTGATATATTATGACATGTGTTTTGGATAACTATGGTTTATTAATAATTAAAAACGAAATTTTGTGTTTGTATTTTTGGGATGTTTCACATTAAGGACTTAATCCATTAAGTCCATCACTCTACTAGGTCAAACATACAATGTGGTCGGGATTAATTCATAATTCCAATCCAATGGTCCAAACATGCGGGTACCGACAATTCCAAATTAACATATCCAAAAATTAGGGTTTTCTAAACCCTAATTAGGGTTTCCAACCCAATCGCGATCCAATTAGTCCATTTGTTATGCTTTTAGGTTAATTAATTGTTAATTAAGTCGGGCACCACCCACTACCACCTCGAGTAGTGGTGGTCAACGACAGCTCACGGCTGCAGCCACCACCTCACGGTGGCGGTGACAGATTTCCTTGATTATTTTGGCCAAAATACAATTATACACACAATATCCAAATGAACATACACACAAAATAATACACACACACACACACGCACAGCCACTCTTGTGGCAGCCGGCGGTTGTACAAGGTGGCAGCCACCACCTCATTGTAACATCAGTAAAAAATCAAGCCAATTTAAAATTTTTAAAGCATTTCAAAACCAATAATTATTACAAAACTTGTTTTCAAAATAGTTTAGTGTCAGAGTATCCCAGAATCAAATCATGGACATAAGGAGGTGTACGATCACGCCTTCGCCTTCCCGTGATCCTCAGAAGTACCTGAAACAAAATCAACAACTGTAAGCCCGAAGCTTAGTGAGTTCCCTAAAATACCAACGACATACATATATAACCATAGCATATAAACAAACACAACATGCATAATGAGCCATCAGCCTGACTGGACCGCCTCACAGGCCATCAGTCTATCTGGACCTCTCTCCGAGCCATCGACACATCTGGACCGCCTCTTAGGGCCTTCAGCCTATCCGGACCGCTGGTCGGGCCTTCGTCCTGACTAGTATGCCTTAACCGGGTCTGCAGTCTACCCGGTCTGCCCTAGGTATCTTGGCCTACAACACAAAGCAGGACCTACCTCAACCCAATCCCTCATACCAACAATCATGTGCACATAAATATCATACGCTAGCATATATATAACGGTCAAACCGATCTAACAAATCACTAACATGGCAACCATCCTATAACCAGGATATGGATCTAACCGATCACTAACATAGCAACCATCCTATAACCAGGATACCGATCTCACCGATCACTAACATAGCAACCATCCTAAAACTAGGATACAAATCATAAAGGGTCGGCCTTGGTGCCTTAGACCCTATTGATATAGTGAGTAGAACTCACCTCACAAGTAGCTCGAAGTGATAAATTCAAACTCCAACAAATGCAGCTCCAAGTCCAGCACCTACATCCACCAATGATCCACTTCCATAAATTCCCACATTACCAAAATACCCCCAGAAGTCAAACTGGTCAACCCTTGGTCAAGGTCAAAGTCAACGGACAAAGTCAACAGGCCATGTTGACCCGACTCGTCGAGTGCAGCTAGCAACTCGTCGAGTTCCTTAAGAACTCAGAAATCACCAAAACCCTAATTGACTCGCAGAGTTTCCAACTAACTCGTCGAGTCCATGCATGTCCAAATGTCGGGGAAAACCCTAACTGGCTCGTCGAGTCCTCTTACTGGCTCGCCGAGTTCATGCAGAATCAAATACGGGCAATCTTCATCCGACTCGCCGAATCGGATAGGCGACTCATCGAGTTCATGCAGTTCATTTCCTATCCAGACGTTTTTAAGCTACTCCAAAGCTCCAACTCGTAGATCTAGCTTCCTAAGGCACATATTCCATGTAATGTTGCAAACTTTACGTGCATACAAGGTCCTAAAGGCTTAGAACACCACAAACAAGTCTAGAATGGGGTTTTAGGGCATGGTGAAGGGTTAATACTAGATAAATCTAATAGCTTTCTGAATTTGGGACCTAGAGGAGTCCAGATCTGAGACCATGTCTTTTGGACAAGTTCAAATCCGAGAAGGACCCTATTTTTCCCAAAAATGACCATATTCATACATGAGAGAAGATCTAAGAAATGGAAAGCCAAGGTAAATACTTTTTACCTTCAAATGAATGCCAAAATGAAGTAGATGTTGGATCCACAGGATCCTTCTCGTTCCAAGATTCTAAGTCTTCAAATCTCTTCAAGAAATGCACCAAAACACACTCTTTTATCCTCACACACTAAAAAATGGAGATTTAGCTTGCTAGGGTTTGTTTCTGGATGATAGGCTGGTAAGGGAGGTTGGGGAGGGAAGTTAAGGTTCTTTAAATAGGGGGCAAACCCTAAAAATTACGGTTTGCATGCACAACCCCTACTCGTCCGGAATACACTTTTGCAACTGCGAAATGTGAAAAGTGTTGTGAATCCGACTGAGCTCCTCTAGGAGATCTAGTCTATACGCCACCTTGCCAACCCTGGCAGTGATCCTGAATGGCCCGATGTATCGAGGACCCAAATTCCCCTCTTCCTGAAGCGAATCACACCCTTACAGGGTGAGACCTTCAGGAGTACCATATCACCGACCTGAAACTCCAACTCAGATCGGCGCCGGTCGGCGTAACTCTTCTCCTGAATCTGTGCGGTCTGCATCCGCTGTCTGATCTGGTGAATCATCTATGTAGTCTGCAGGACCACCTCGGTCCGTCCCATCACCCTGTGACCAACCTCACCCCAAAAGACTAGGGTGCGACATCTTCGTCCATACAACAGCTCATAAGGTGGAGCACCAATGCTGGAGTGAAATCTGTTGTTATAGGAGAACTCTGCGAGGGGTAGGTAGGAGTCCCAGCTCCTACCGAAGTCAATGACACAGGCTCTCAGCATATCCTCGAGAGTCTGTTTGGTCCGCTCACTCTGGCCATCCGTCTGTGGATGATAGGCTGTACTGAAGTGCAGCCGCGTGCCCAGTTCCTCGTGGAACTTCTGCCAGAAACGGGAGGTGAACTGAACATTGCTGTCTGAGACAATAGAGACTGGTACCCCATGGCGAGCAACGATCTTGCAGATATACACGTCGGCCAGCTTCTTGGCCGATGAGCTCTCCCGAATGGGCAGAAAATGAGCACTCTTGGTCAATCGATCCACGATGACCCATATAGCGTCGGACCCCTTTGTCGTTCTCGACAATTTGGTGATGAAGTCCATCGTGATCTGCTCCCATTTCCACATGGGAATCTCTGGAGGTTGCAGTTTGCAATGCGGCCTCTGGTGCTCGGCATTGATCATTCTGTAGGTTAAGCACCTCTCTACGTACCAAGCGATCTCCCGCTTCATGCACGGCCACCAGTAACTCAGTCGCAAATCTCGATACATCTTGGTGGCCCCCGGGTGAATAGGGAAGCAAGACTTATGAGCCTTCTCCAATATAGTCTGTCTAACCCCACCAGACATCAGAACCCAGACCCGACCGCATCGGGTCAATAATCCCCGACTATCCTGCACAAACCGGGTGTTCTCACCCCTAATCCTCTCAAGCTTCCATTTCTCCTGTCGCATACCCTCGGCCTGAGCTTCCATGATCAAGGTCACAAGTGGAGAATCCAATGATATCCTCATACACGTCACTGGAGTAGAAGATCCAGCTGACTTGTGGCTCAGAGCATCCGCAACCACGTTCGCTTTACCAGGATGGTAAAGGATCTCGCAGTCATAATCCTTGACTACGCCAAGCCACCTGCGCTGCCTCATATTCAGGTTCGGCTAATCCATGATGTGCCTCAAGCTCTTGTGATCCGTGTATATGGTACAACGGACCCATAGAGGTAATGTCTCCAAATCTTGAGAGCGAATACCACCGCTCCCAACTCCAGATCATGAGTAGGGTATCTCGTCTCATGTGGCTTCAACTGCTGCGATGCGTAGGCTATCACCCATCCTCTCTGCATGAGGACCGCTCCCAGTCCCGTGATGGATGCATCACATAACACTATAAAATCCTCGACTCCCTCCGGAAGAGTCAAGACTGGAGCCTCACATAGCCGCTGTCTGAGGGTCTCAAACGCCCTCTGCTGCTCGGGCCCCCACCGGAAATCCACCCCCTTCCTCATCAAATGAGTGAGGGGTACTGCAATCTTGGAGAAATCATGTATGAATCTCCGGTAGTACCCTGCCAATCCCAAGAAGCTCCTGATATCTGAGGGAGATTTCGTAACCTCCCACTGCATAACCGCCTCGATTTTGGCCGGATCGACCAAAATCTCCTCCTGGTTAAAGAGATGCCCAAGGAACTGAACCTCTCGTAACCAAAACTCGCACTTTGAGAACTTGGCATAAATTCGTTCTCGCGTTAAGACTCCCAATAGCTCCAGTAGATGATCCTCATGCTGCTCTCAGGTCTTGGAGTATACCAAGATATCGTCTATGAACTCGATGACCGAGCGATCGAGCATCGGTCTGCAGACCCGATTCATCGGGTCCTAAATACTGCTGGCTCGTTGGTGAGCCCAAACGGCATCACCACGAACTCGTAATGTCCATAATGAGTCCAGAACGCGGTCATCTCCACGTCCTCCTCCCTAACCCTGACCTGATGGTACCCGGACCTCATATCTATCTTGGAGAACCAAGATGCTCCTTGCAACTGATCGAAAAGATCATCTATCCTCGGGAGTGGATAACGGTTCTTCACCGTTAACTTTTTCAACTCCCGGTAGTCAATGCACATCCGGTGTGAACCATCATTCTTCTTGACGAAGAGAATCGGCGCTCCCCACGGAGAACTGCTCGGACGAATGAACTGCTTGCCCAGCAGTTCCTGCAGCTGTGATGACAGCTCCTACATCTCAGGTGGTGCCAACCGGTACGACGCCTTGCGATAGGGGTCGCACCTGGCACTAGGTCAATCCTAAACTCGACCTGCCTCTCCGGAGGAACTTCGGGTAACTCCTCCGGAAACACGTCAGCAAATTCCGTGACTACTGGAACCTCTAAAACCGAGGGCTGATCCCTGACTCGCGTATCCACCACATACGATAGATAACCCGCACACTCATGTTGAATGTACTGTCGAGCCCTGACAGCCGAGCAAAACCCTGATCCCAATCTGGTTCCCTCGCCGTAGACAATCAGTTCTCCCCCACTTGGGGTTCGAACTACCACCCGCTAACCCTCGCAGTCAATCATGGCACCGAAGCGACTAAGCCAGTCCATACCCACAATCACACATACGTCCTCCATGGGAATCAGAATCAGGTCTATCGGGAAAGATATCCCGAAGATCTCCAATACGCAACCCCGATAGACCGAGGAAGCGTAAATCCCGTGTTCGTTGGCGATAGAGACTCGCAACGGACACTCTAGCTCCCCTACTGGTAAACTGAACTCCCTACTAAATGTCTGAGAGACAAACAAACGACTCGTCCCCGAGTCAAATAATACCAAAGCAGGTAAGGAGTTCACTAAGAACGTACCTAATCACAGGTACAAACATATAAGCATAAAACAAATATAATCGGTAAGATAAGGGATATAAACATACCTGCAACTACATCTGGTGCTGCCCTAGCCTCCTCTTATATAAGATGGAAGGCGCATCCCTGAGCCCTCGGGGGCGTTGCTCTACCTTGACCCCCGTCAGTAATCCTCAGTGTAGCCGGCGCTCGAGCCTGCGCCGGCCTGGCAGCGAGCTGTGGACAGTTTGTCTTCACGGGACCACCTGATGACAATGGTAGCAGATCCTCATATCTTGAACCAGGGCTAGCTGGCGACAATGCCTCGCAAAATGCCCCTCCTTGCCGCACTTGCGGCACACGCTACCCGATCTACAAACCCCCAAGTGACCCTTCCCGCACTTGCCACAAGCGCGGCCCTGCTGTCCGCCTAACCTGGAATCAGCGGTCTTAGATCGCTTTGGCACCGACTGTGACTGTGTTGGGGACTGCCGCTGCTCCCTCAACTACATCTCAATCTCCAACTCACGCCGCCTAGCGGCCTCCTGTAAATCCAAAAGCGTATCACAACATTGCGTCGCTACAAACTGTCGAATATCAGTCTTGAGCATGCTCTGATAACGTGTCATCTGAGCCTGCTCAGAAGCAAACTCCGGGCAAAACATTGCCCTCTCCGTGAACATGCGGGTGATCTCTGTCACCGTCTCACCTGTTGGATTAGGTGTCTAAGCCCATAACTATAATTGGTATGTACTTGACCTGAGAGTAGCATGGTCCATTTCGGGTTGCTTTCACCAGAACAATTTGATAGGATGGATATTTGAGAAAGAGGTTATTTGTGATTTATTAATATATTATAAGTATAATATATTAGTTGAGAAATCATATTATTTAATTAGTATTGATCAAGAATTAGTTTGAAATTAATTTAGTGATAAAAATAGACTAATTAAATTAACGGGGACTGATTATGTAAATCAGTGATACATATGGTTTGGGCTATTGATCCATGATGGACTAAGTTTATGTGAGAGTCCATGAAGAGTTAGTCCATATGAGTTATTGGATCATAAGCCTAAGTGTAAGAATTAGGTTTTGCATATGACTCTTGGAATTCTACACTATATATGTATTCCCTAAACCCTAAAATCGGCACTTTTGTATTCCATGAAGAATATAGCCGATTTTTGGTGTGCCTAACCTCTCTCTCATTATCCTCCACTTGTTCATGGTGTTTGTGACTTGTTTGAGGCATCACATTTGAGGTGCTAAGCTCTTGAAAGGCCAAATTCTACATGCTACAACTAAGAGGTATTCTTCTAATTAGTTTTTGTGTTTCAAATTTCTATGTTGTATGCTAGTTATAGGTTTCATGCTTTGGATAATTTTGTTGCATGTATAACTAGAGAAAACTTAGATCCAAAGCATTAGGGTTGTATGTGCATCATAGGAGTGTTATAGTACATAAAACCCAACATCACCATCATCTCTCAAATCCAGCAACTCCTTAGCTAACTGTTCCCTCTCGACTCGTGGAATGTAGCGAGCGCGGAACGTATCCCTGAACTGCTTCCAAGTAACCGCAGCTCTCTGATCATCTAAATACGCTCCAGTCATCAACCTCCACCAATGCTTTTCCCCAGACCTCAGCAGGTTCAAGGCACATCCGACCTTCTGGTCAGTAGGACATGAACACGTGAAGAAACACCCCTCGACGTCAGATAGCCACCTCAAGGCTTTGATGGGGTCCCGAGTCTCGTCAAAAGTAGGGGGCATCATGTTGTCGAAGTCCCGATACTGAAAAGCCTGACTGGCTCCTACCCCAGTCGCCGTTACATCTGTTGTAGCTGTTGCGACAGCCGCCTCATTGAGAGTTGCATAGCGGTCATCGAAATACTCCACCATGGCGGTCTTGATAGACCCAAACATCTCCGGTAACTGAGCCCGAAACATCGCCGCCACCTCATCATGCAGGATCTCCTGGATCCTGGCGTCCATCTCGTCTAGCCCCATATGGACGATAGTCTCGGGCACTCTTGGTGCCTCCTGTCTGCCGCCTCCTAATCCTGACTCGGATCCAGTCACAAATCGTCGAGTAACCACCATGCTGAAAAATATATCAGGAAGATATCAGATATTCCATATAACAATCCGGGAACCAACCCCCAACAAAACCCTAGGGGTTGTGACTTCCTTGCTACGCGTATGAGTCCTGTGCTTTTAGTAGTACGAGCCCATACTACCTTCCACACTTGCCCATATTTGTCTCAAGTATCATCACAACGCCTTACAACTATACGTAAGCATGGCATGCCCTCAATCCTCACTTCCTATAGGAAGGCTAAATATCTTATAACTGGTGGACTAATCCCAAACAACCCATCCATGAAACTTCCACCAACTCTGCAGCACTCGTGTATGCTAACCATACATAACGCTGGACCCTATAGACTTTCGAATACATGATCCTACCCTAAGCCCTTCATCAGACAAGAACAGGAAATAAGGCCAAACCAAAAATTCTCAGGCTAGTCCTCAGTTTGAGACTGGAGACACGGGAGTGTTTCCTCCAATTCACTCAAACCAAGGCTCTGATACCAACTTGTAAAATCCATAAAAATTCAAGCCAATATAAACTTTTTAAAACATTTCAAAACCAATAATTATTACAAAACTTGTTTTCAAAATAGTTTAGTGTCAGAGTATCCCATAATCAAATCATGAACATAAGGAGGTGTATGATCACGCCTTCGCCTTCCCGCGATCCTCAGAAGTACCTGAAACAAAATCAACAACTGTAAGCTCGAAGTTTAGTGAGTTCCCCCAAAATACCAACGCAATACAGATATAACCATAGCATATAAACAACACAGCATGCATACTGAGCCATCAGTATGGCTGGACCGCCTCACAGGCCATCAGTCTATCTGGACTGCTCTCCGAGCCATCGGCACGTCTGGACCGCCTCTCAGGGCCTTCAGCCTATCCGGACCGCCTGTCGGGCCTTCCGCCCGAATAGTATGCCTTAACCGGGTCTTCAGTCTACCCGGTCCGCCCTAGGTATCTTGGCCTACAGCACAAAGCAGGACATGCCTCAACCCAATCCCTCAAACCAACAATCATGTGCACATAAATATCATACGCTAGCATATATATAACAGTCAAACCGATCTAATAGATCACTAAGATGGCAACCATCCTATAACCAGGATACCGATCTAAACGATCACTAACATAGCAACCATCCGATAACCAGGATACCAATCTCACCGATCACTAACATAGCAACCATCCTAAAACCAGGATACAAATCATAAAGGTTCGGCCTTGGTACCTTAGACCCTGTTGATATAGTGACAAGAACTCGCCTCACAAGTATCTCGAAGTGATAAAGTCAAACTCCACCAAATGTAGCTCCAAGTCCAACACCTACATCCACCAATGATCCACTTCCATAAATTCCCACATTACCAAAATACCCCCAGAAGTCAAATTGGTCAACCATTGGTCAAGGTCAAAGTCAACGGCCAAAGTCAACAGGTCATGTTGACCCGACTCGTCGAATGCAGCTAGCAACTCGTCGAGTTCCTTAAGAACTCAGAAATCACCAAAACCCTAATTGACTCGCCGAGTTTCCACTTAACTCGTCAAGTCCATGCATGTCCAAATGTCGGGGAAAACCCTAACTGACTTGTCGAGTCCTCTTACTGGATCGCCGAGTTCATGCAGAATCAAATACGGGCAATCTTCATCCGACTCGTCGAGTCGGCTAGGCGACTCGTCGAGTTCATGCAGTCCATTTCCTACCCAGACGTTTTTAAGCTACTCCAAAGCTCCAACGCATAGATCTAGCTTCCTAAGGCACATATTCCACGAAAAGTTGCAAACTTTACGTGAATGCAAGGTCCTCAAGGCTTAGAACACCAAAACCAAGTCTAGAATGGGGTTTAGCGCATGGTGAAGGGTTAATACTAGATAAAGCTAATAGCTTTCTGAATTTGGGACCTAGAGGAGTCTAGATCTGAGACCATGTCTTTTGGACAAGTTCAAATCCGAGAATGACCCCATTTTTCCCAAAAATGACCATATTCATGCATGAGAGAAGATCTAAGAAATGGAAAGCCAAGGTAATGACTTTTTGCCAAGGTAATGACTTTTTACCTTCAAATGAATGCCAAAATGAAGTAGATGCTGGCTCCTTCTCGTTCCAAGCTTCTAAGTCTCTTCAAGAAATGCACCAAAACACACTCTTTTAGCCTCACACACTAAAAAATGGAGAGCTAGGTTGATAGGGTTTGTTTCTGGATGATAGGCTGGTAAGGGAGGTTGGGGAGGGAAGTTAAGGTTCTTTAAATAGGGGGCAAACCCTAAAAATTACGGTTTGCATGCACAACCCCTACTCGTCGAGTCGGGGTCCCCCGACTCGTCGATTAGGAGTCAAAAACTACGCGGGATGACTAGGTTCGACACGACGAGTTGGGGGCTCCAACTCATCAAGTTCCTTCAATAAAATGAATAAAAAGCTTTTAAAATATACCTGAGAGTCGGGGTGTTACACTCATGGTGGTGGCGGTGGGTTTTCCGGCCAAAAGTCGTACATACAACCCCACGAATGCAAAATACAGCTTGTACACTTGAACACACACCCACACAACCACCGCCTAGGCGGCAGCCACCATGGTTGGCTGCCATGGTGGTTGTTTGATTTCCGGCCATTTACACACACATGCGACCGAACATGTTATAGCAGCACACACACACACACAAATACGAGCAGAAACACACCACGTCTGAACTTCCATCTTGAAGGAGGACGACGAGGACGGGCGGCGAAGGAGCGACGTAAGGAAACAGCCGCGGCTACAACAGCGCTACGACCGGCGGTGGACGATAGTGACTACGTCTTCACGGTTTCGGCGCAACGGCAGCAACAACAATCCCGACGGTTCGCGACCCACACTAACACTCCTTGTTCCGCCTCTGACCTTCGGTGGATCTCCCGGCAGTGGTGGTGGCGCTTCGATGGCGAACAACAGGTGGCGGATGAGGGATTGACATTGTAGCGGCTGAAGAAGGAGAAGAAGAAGAATGGTGGAAGTACGGTGGTTGCTTGGCGGCCGCTAGCTGATCGGAAAAACAAGCCACGCGGATGGTGGCGGCCGGAGGTTAGGGGATATAAGGTGGGTGGTGGCTGTGAATAGTTTTAGGGTTAGGGTTACCGGGAGGGTGACGGGTTATATACCCCGACTCCATGAAACTTCCTCCCATAATGCCAAAATCAGTCCCTCCTTCTCCCTTTTCTTTCAAATTAAGTCCAAATGTAACCAAATTGCCCCTCCTCTACAAATTACTTTCAACTTAAGTCCATATATTACCATTCAACCCCTTAGCCTTCAAAATCATTAAACTTGAAGTCCATTATTTACCAAACACTCCCTGACCTCTGAAAATCTTTGCAAAATAAGTCCCGAAATTACACTTTAACCCCCGAAAATCCAAATTGTATCGTTTGGCTCCCCGAAACCAACACCCCGCTAAATATTATGGATTTTAGGACTACTATTCATTTATTAAATTTACCTATTTGTTTATTTAATAAACGAGATGTTACATAATTGCTTCTATAATCATAGAATGAATAAATTAAATGATATAATAGAATACATAAAATGAACAAAAAAACAGTGTATATACCTAGTTTAATTGTCATAACAAGACCCTAATCTATGCTATAATCATAGAATGAATAAATAAACAACTATAAACAACATTTTGTGTTTGGATTTGGTAATCAACTGGTATTATTGCTACTCTAATTAAAAACATACTATGCCTTGAATTTGATTAAAGAATGACCACTATTCATTGCCTGTTATTTGAGCAAATTTGTCATTTCTTCTGTATATATTGTAGTTGCCAATTTTCAAACCATGTCTCTCTTTTATGGTAGATGTATGGTATGTATGGACCTACCAACCTGCATTTCTGGAATTCTGTTACTGTATGTTGAACGGATGTAGAATTCTGTAACTTTAATTTATATCATTTAATTCGTTACACGTTAGGGCTTAAGGGCCTTTTCTTTCCGGTTCGTCCTGGGCATTTGAATCCATGGGACCGACCCTGACAATCTTATAAGCCAAATTGTTATAACATTCTGATAGAATCATTTCGAGATAACACACAATGAACAGTTTTATAATCCATATTGCTATATCATTACGATAGAATGGTTTCAAGATAACATAATATGTAGATTTACATAATAATATTGTAAAGTAATTAATTTAATATAATGTTGGAATGTTTTATATTTGGAATATGAATATATTTATCTTTAGCATGTTTTAAAAAAGAATAAAATAGAAATCATTTTTTTATCAAGGACCCCTAATTTCACGCCTTTTAAGTTGCATGTAATATGTTTTCATCAGTATTTCTTTTGTACGCCAGTTTATAATATTTTATTATATTCAATTTCCAAAGCATATAAAATCATTGTCGAAATTTCTTAGGTATGGACGATCAAGTATCAGATGTTAATAATCATATTCACGAGGAACATTATTTCTCTAGTGATGATGAAGATGAACTTGAAGATTTCGATTTTCCAGATAATGATACACTATATAATGACGAATTTCAAATAGCAGAAAGCAGTAATCCTAATGCAGGTGAGTTTTTGATTTTTTGTTTAAATTTTCATTGCTTGCAAATTGTATATTGTAACAAACATGTTTAATATTATATGTTAATAATTTCATTGATGAAGATACAGAGGACGCAGAAGATACAGAAGACGAAATTCAGTTCAAGATTCAGAGGTTAATATTGATTTCAATAAAGGTAACAACATCAAACAAAAATATTCAAGAATAATAAATTTAATTCAAAATAATAAAATTCTTACAGAATAGTAAAATTCTTGCAGAATAATATTTATAAAAATCTTACAGAATAATTTTTTTTTCATTTTTTATATTCCTTAACATTCTTTTGTTTATTTCATACTTAAATTATTAATCATGTATTTATTATGTTTATGCAGAAGAATCACATGTTACACATGATTACGTTTCTCCTGGTGGCTCCTTGTATTGGACCCCGATTGTTTCTAACGATATCAAACCAAAAGTTAAATCAAAATATGATTCATATGATGAAGCAGTAACAATGTATAGAAACTATGTCCCAAAAGCTGCGTGCCGAACACGCCCTAAGACTCAAAGAAGGAAAGATTTATTTAGGAGGGATTTTAAAGCGAAAAGTTTTTTAGATATAATTCCCGATACTCTTAGATATGTTGTGAGTGATTTTTTCGAGCAACATAATCACGAGTTGTTTAGCAAGGGCAATATGTACTTATCTCGTACAAAGAGGAAACTTGATTATTCCCATAAAATTTTCATTCATAATTTTTCAAAGCAAAATATCGGTCTTGTAAAAGCACATAGACTGTATATTGCTCTTCAGGGCGGTCCTTCATTTCGAGGTGGATTGGTTTCGGAATTCAAGAATAGTAGGAGAAATATAAATTGTTACATAGGTGGGAGGGACGCGAAATTCGTCGTTGACAAGATGAATGACAGAAAGAAAAATGTCCCAACATTTACTTTTTAGTATAAAGCGTTGAAGAAAAGATTGAATGCACTATTTTGGGCTAACGAAACGGCAAAGTATAACTACAACACTTTCGGAGACGTTGTATCAATCGATGCCACATTCAACATGAATAAGTATTTCTAACCTTTAATATTTTTACAAATAATATTTCATTATTTTCAGTTATGTAAATTAATATATTCTTTTTAAAATAGGTATGATATGGTTTTTGTTCTGTTCACTAGCATTGATAACCATAAAAAATGTGTAACATTTGGTGCTGGACTTTTAAGTAAAGAAGATGAAGTTTCTTATGAATGGTTGCTTAGAGATTTCTTGAAAGCTTTTAGAAAACAACCTAAATTGGTTATATCCGACCAGGATCCAGCTTTGAAGAAAGTTATATAAAACGTTTTTCCGTTTGCACAACATAGGTTATGTATGTGGCATATAACAAAGAAGTTGACAAATAAGTTACACATAGAAAGACAATTATCATTATATTTTCTTATGATTCTAGAATGATTTTCTCATATTCTCTCAAAATCCTAAATGAAAACTAACATCGTACTTTCCTTCATACAAAACATTTATTGATACAAAAATCAATTGCTTTAATTTTTTTATTTACTCATCCGCGTTAAATTTCAATTTCTATAGATTTTATCAATCGAAGACGTAGCCACCAATCAAAAATTTCGAAAGCGTTTTCACTCTATAATTTGGAATTATAAGTTGGAACCACATGACTTCGAGAATTTATGGTATACGATGTTGGAGGAGTTTAAAATTACAGATAACAATTGGATGAAAACCATGTATGGGTTGCGAAGATTTTGGATCCCTGCATTTTTCAAGCACATTCCAATGTCTGGTCTGATGCGAACTACATCATTGTCCGAAAGTCAGAATTAGTCATTTTAAACCACCACACTAACCGATTCTTATCTTATCATGTTTATGATGACGTTTGATTCTGTCATGGAACGACAAAGACATAATCAAATTATCAATTATTTTAACACTGCCACCGCTTTTCTTAAACTCATCACCCGTAGTCTGAATGAACCTCATGCTTCAAAGGTATATACGTGCAATTTTTTTTATCAGGTTCTGAAATAGATATCAAGATCTGAAGATAATTGTTTCCAAAAGAATGTAACTTCTTCGAACGGTGTTGACACAATTATTGTTTTGGAGAAAAAAAAAATAACATAAGCACTAGGCAAACAAATGATGTCATTGTTAATGAGAAATATGAGGAATACAATTACGATTGTCTTATAAGGGATATTGAATACACGGTATGTTATTTTTCTCATTAATTATCATTTCATCATTTGACTTTAAACACTTAATATTAATAACTTAGATAATTTCACAAATTATCTTATATATTCCAGGTCACACACTTAACAAAAGATGGTTCGTTCTAATGTTCTTGTATGCAATTTGAACATGTCAGGATCTTATGCAGATATATATTATGTGTGTTTAAGTTTTATAGCATCGAACAAATTCCCGAAAAGTACATTTTGAAACGTTGGCATAGGGACGTTATTCCAACAGAATTACTGATTTCTCAAAAATTTTCTTCGAACTTATTTCTCGGTTCACGTGTTGTTGTTGTTGTTGTACTTGTCGTGCTATAATACATATTACATATTAGAATGTCTAGTATAATATATTAAATGCATGACTAAAACACAATACGTCAACTAATGTTTTAAAATAAAAGATATTTTTTTATTCTAACAAAATAAAAGATACTACCATAGAATGAACATGCTATACACATAGTTGCATTCTAACAGAAAAAAAAAAGATTCTACCATAAAATGAACATGCTATATACAACGTTTAATTCTACCAGAATATCATACATGTCACTTTGATACATAAACCACTAACTATACAAATACTCACATTCATATACATAGTTTCATTCTACCAGAATAAAAAGACACTACCATAAAATGAACATGCTATATACGACGTTTAATTCTTCCAGAATATCATACATGTCACTTTGATACATAAGCCACTAACCATAGAAATACTCACATTCATATACATAGTTGCATTCTATCAGAATAAAAAGATATTACCATAAAATGAACATGCTATATACAACGTTTAATTCTACAAGAATATCATACATTTCACTTTGATACATAAGCCACTAACTATAGAAATACTCACATTCATATACATAGCTGCATTCTACCAGCATATCTTGCATATAAAGTCTATAATTCATTAATCATATACAAATGTTTCACTATAATTCATTAATCATATACAAATTTTGATTCCAACAGAATCTCAAAATATTACACCCTGATACATACATCATATTCATAGAAAGTTTCATTATAATCGAAATGCATACATCTACATAATTTATTCTAAGAGAATATTACACATATCACTTTGAAACATAAATCAATAATTATATAAGTTTTAATTCTACTCGAATCTCATACATATATAAACTTCATTCTAACAGAATCTCAAACATACCAATTTTACATGCATCAAACATTCTAGCAGAACAAAATCCATAACTAATTGATTTTATCGGATTATTAGCTTTTTTTGTAAATATCATAGCAAAAAAATCGTTATTATCAAACCCTTCATTTAGAAAGTTAATTTTCTTAAGGAATTAAACCAAAATCATACCTTCTGGTTGCAAAACACAAATCATACATGCATAAATCAGTCTAACTATATTTATTAGAGTAGCATACATATTTAAACTCAACAAACATCCACTTCAATAAAAAATCCATGCCTTCAGGTTTCGAACAGAAATCATCATCGTCATCATCAAGATTCAACATCGTCTCTGCTGTGTTCTTGAACTTGGACTTGAATGAAGTCGATCTTGTACGCCACATTCTTCAAGAATACACTTCAGAAAACCCCCAATGCCTTCTCCGTCTTTTAGGGTTTAATGTTTACATTTATATGAAATGCTTCACATAATCTTTTGATTTTGAAGATTGATTATAGAAAATCAGAATATGTTTTGATCTCCGATACAAATGGGTTTTTGATTTTGATTGTTTGCGATATATTTGGGATGAGTGATTCAGTTGCAAAAGGAACGAACGTTTCCTATTATAATGACAATGGTAATGTACGAGACTACCCTTTCATGCCCGGCCATTTAATGAAATCCTATTAATTTGTTTTTTTTTTCTATTTAACTTTAAAAGAAAATCTCTTTCTTAATTTAACACAAATGATTGGTCTAGAATCATTTACACATGCACACAATAGTTAGAAAAAACACACTAACCTAACCCTATATATATATATATATATATATATATATATATATATATATATATATATATATATATATAAGGTCACACCTTATGATCTGATGAGTCCAACATAATTACACGCCGAGTCAAACATAATTACACGCAGACCATCACCGCCAGCGTCAACACCAGCGTCAACGTCAACTCAAGAGTGCTCAGCGTCAGCGTGAAGTCCATGATCTTAGTGATCTTTGTATTTTAGGAAGATATTTTTTATATTAGGTTATGATAAAAATATGTTTCGAATAGATAGCAGACCGGATATCTTTGTGGTGAAGATCAGTTCTTAGTATAGATTAGATACAATCTCTTCAATCAAGATATATACTTGTATAGATTAGTATATATATAACATTAGGGTAAACCCTAATGTTGCGAATGTTGCTTGGTATCGTAATCGTCTTTGTGACAACCCATCTTCTCTTTGAAGACAAATCCTTTCTTGGTGAAAGAGAAATTGGTGAATTCTTCGTGTTATTTATTTTTCTGTTCTTTATTTTGATTAGTTAGTTTTGTAAACGAAAGTACAAACTAACAAAATATAGAACGGCTAGGGTTTCATGTTATTATCAAATGAGAAGTACAAATACAATGAAAGGGAAAGACATAATATATAAAGAAACTAATTAGGGTTTCCTAGCTAAAAGGCCCAATCATAAATCCCAATACAAGATAAAGCCCAAAATCTTATTAGGCTAACATCCCCCCTCAAACTCACAATGCAACAGCAATAAGGATTGAGAGTTTGTCAAATAGAAAATGGAATCAAGGAGCAGTCAACGACTTCGTAAGAATATCAGCAATCTGCAAAAAGGAATGAACATAAGGAAGGGAGATAGTGCCCTTCTGGAGATAATGACGTGTGAAATGAGAGTCGATCTCAATGTGCTTTGTGCGCTCATGAAACACTGAATTTTTGGTAATCATTATTGCACTCTCTTTGTCACAATACAAAAGGGTAGGCTGAGAGATGTGAATGCCCATATCTGTAAGAAGCCATCTCAACCAAACAATCTCACAAGTGGCGATAGCCATGGCTCGATACTCAGATTTCGTAGAAGATCGAGAAACAACATCTTGTTTCTTGCTTTTCCAAGATATCAATGAATCTCCAAGAAAAACACAATACCCAGTAGTGGACTTACGATCATAAATATCACTATCCCAATTTGCATCACTATAGGCACGCAACTCAAGAGAGGATGTAGATGGAAACATAAGAGTGTGGAACTGAGTACCACGTAGATATCTCAAAATACGAAGAACAGCTCCCCAATGAACAATAGTAGGAGCAGTGACAAACTGGCTAACCACATGAACGACATGAGCAATATCCGATCTAGTGACAGTCAGGTAAACCAAACTCCCTACAATGGTACGATAAAGACTTGGATATGATAATGGGACACCATCAGTTGGAGAGTACTTTGCATTACTCTCTATAGGCGTATAAACTGTCCGATTATCCGTGAGTCGTGCACGTTCAAACAAATCTGAAATATACTTCGTTTGAGATAAAAGATAACCCTTTAGAGACTGAGCAACTTCAATCCCCAAGAAATAACGTAGCAAACCCAATTCTTTCATATCAAAACGGTGAGCCAAATCACGCTTTAAAGACTATACCATCATGATCATCACCAGTAACAATCATGTCATCGACATATAAGGAAAGAATAATCCAATCTGCATTCGTACATCGAATAAATAGAGCCGAGTCATGGTTACTCGGTTGAAAACCAAGCGAAGTAATTACCGTAGAAAATTTCTCAAACCAAGCACGAGGGGCTTGTTTGAGGTCATATAGTGCCTTTCGAAATCGACAAACTTCACCTGGTTGGTGAGCAATGCCAGGGGGAGAAGACATGTATACTTCCTCATGAAGATCACCATTCAAGAAAGCATTATTGACATCCATCTGATAAATCTTCCATTGGCGAATGAAGAAACTGCAATCAAGGTGCGAACAGTTTTCATTTTCGCAACAGAAGCAAATGTCTCCTCATAATCCATACCATACTTTTGCGCGTACCCTTTCGCAACAATTCTGACTTTATAATGCTCAGCGGATCCATCAAACTTTGTTTTGATTTTATATACCCAACAACAACCAATTGTGTGCTTTCTGGGCGGAAGCGGAACCAGATCCCATGTATGAGTTTGATAAAGAGTTGCAAGTTCCTCAGCCATAGCGGTCTGATAAAGGGGATCATAAACGGCCTCTTTGTAGGATGTTGGCTCAGAGAGATGATGTACATTAGCAATAAATGAGGCAAACACCAGTGAGTAAGAGGAATGGATAAAGTCAGGAAGCTTTGTGGACTTCTTATTACGATAAGGCCTCGATGAAGGGGGTTCTTGATGAGCTGCAGCAGGTGGTAGATCCACGAAAGGTGGCGAATCAACAGAAGGTGGTGGATCGGTGACATGTGGTGGATCATCAATGTCAATGCTAAATGGATCAATAGTACGAAGCTCCTCTCGGGTTGCATCATGTGACTGAACATGAATGCTATAGAATGGAATATGCTCAAAAAAACTGACATTGCAAGAGACATACAATTTCTGATTTGAAGGATCATAGCACCGATAACCCTTCTAACCAATACCATATCCCAGAAAAACACAAAGAGCTGATTTTGAAGTGAACTTATCTCTCTCTACATGAGGCTTCAAGAAAAAACATGTACACCCAAACGCTCGTAATGAAGAATAATCTGGAAGTTGTCCAAACAACATTTCATAAGGAGACTTCCCCGAAGTGTACGCAGTAGGAATGCGATTAATAACATAAGTGGCGGTATGAACAGCTTCTCCCCAAAACATATTGGGAACATGAGTAAAAAGTAGTAAGGATCTGGCAGTTTCTAGGAGATGTTGATGTTTTCTTTCTGCAACACCATTTTGCTGAGGAGTGTCTGTAGATGATTGATGTATAGTGCCATTAGAAGCCAATAATTGTTTAAAATCATTGGAGGTAAATTCTCCTCCCAAATCACACCGAAAACATTTTATGACAACAGAGTGTTGAGTCTTGACAAGAGCTCTGAATTCACTGTATATGGTGAAAATATCAGACATGCGCTTCATAAAATAAACCCACGTATAACGAGTGTAATCATCAATGAATGAAACATAATAGTTAGCTACCGATTAAGAGGTGATCGGAGAGGGACCCCACACATCAGAATGCACGATATCAAAGGGCCCAATAGAACGGGTGACACTTTTCTTAAACGGTAAAGCATAAAATTTTCCCAGTTTACAACCACAACAATAAGAAATATCGTCAGTTTTTAAAGAGCCTAACACACCAGTGGAAACCAAAAACTGTAAATGAGACGCTGTCACATGTCCCAAACGAGAATGCCAAAGATAAAAAACAGACGACGAAGGGTTTAAACGAAAAGACGACAAATCGACAGTAGATGCAGCAACATCAACAACATGTAGCTGCTCCAAAACATAGAGCTCCCCAAGTCTACGGCCTATCCCAATTACCCTCCGAGACTGAATGTCATGTACATGGTGGTTGTCGAGGCCAACAAAAATAATAACCCTAAATATTACACACTAAAATAGTGTATAGTGGTAAAGGGGTCGAATCCACGGAGATTGGTTCAATTTATAACTCTATGAAAAATCTCTTTGTAAAAATACTTGCAAAATGACAATAAATTAAAAATGGGGGGTTTGGTCTTTTGAAATACTTGGAATAAAATAGAATTAAACTAAGATTTAAATAGACAATTTCAACAAAAATAAGAGTTTGATGTAAAATCAATAAGAGAAGGATGGTTGACTTAAAGTTTCCTCACTTTGACTTTTGATGAACATATCATTAGAATCCAATGGTGCAATACTTGTTTTAAATCCTTAATTTGGCTATAGTAATCCAAGAAGCTTGAGATTACCTAGACTTTTCTTAGTTGTTAAAATGGTTAGAGAAGCTCATAACAATTTCCTTAGTCAAAGTCACAATTTCCATTAAGCATGTAATTAGTGAAAGTCAACTAGCATTAAGAACCAAAAAGTCACCAAATCCAACAGGGGTCAAATGCTTTCACCACCATGTTGGAGAAAATGTTTTTATGATTGTTTGAAGTAAAACTAACACAAAAATCACTTGTTGCTTGCTAATTTGAAGATCCTTTACTTAATCAAGAAATTAGCCAACTAATCACCACAAACACATTTAAACTCATGAATAAAAACATGCAAGTAATGATAAGATGTTAAAACACAAAACATTTTCATAAAGATTCAAGCACAAATTCATGGATTCTTCAATATTCAATAAAAGTTCAAAGGATTCAACAAAAGTCAATCAAGATTAGTTTAGCCAAGCATGACTAAACTCAAGGAAACAAAGTTAGTTAAGATTGTACCAAACATTTAGCAAGAATTAAGAGATGAAATGGTGAAGTTCTTGAGGGTTCTTGGCCTTCAAAAGTGCTCCAAACTCCAGAGAGAAAGTATCAAAATCGAACCTCCAAGATAAGGCTAAAGAGGCACACCAACCTTCCCAATATAGAGCTCTAAGTAAAATCCCGAAATTGCCCTTGTCAGGAATCCACGCAGGTCGCGGGGAATCTTACGAGGGCCGCGTGACTTCGACGGAAATTTTTGGGCTTCTTCAAGTCTTGGGCCCCCACAGCAAATTCATTGGCTCAGTTCGAATCCAATCTGCTTCTAGCCCATTTTTCTTCAATATTTCTTCAATTTGAGCCCAATTTGTCTCTCCACATCACTCAAAACTTCTGCAAACTCCTAAACATCGATCTTGCACACTCAAGAATTCTCCCGTGTCTTTCAAATTTAAAGTTCAACACTTCCACGCCTTCAAGCAATTGACCAGCCCACTCCATGAATCACCTCCACAGCCATCAAGCATGAAATCCCCATTTCTTTTCAAGTCCAATCGCCTCCCAAAAATCCCGCTCCGCTAGCCTCCAAAAAATCTGCAATAATGCTCAAGAAACTAGAAAGTACCCGAAATGGTCATAAAAATAACAAAAAGGAAAATATGCATGGAAATTAACTAAAATGCGAATGAAATATGCTAAAATAAACTATAAAAAGAAGTAAATAAAATGAAGCTATCAAATCACCCCAAGCTTAAACCTTACTTGTCCTCAAGTAAGATCAAGACTAAAAAGAACTCGGGATGAACTATCCTAGGGAAAATAAAAAGAATGGATAGAACCGCGGAACCTGATCACCGTTAGTCAACATGGTCAGAATTGATCTTGCTATTACCTCACGAATTTTTCATCCGATGACAATGGGACCATAAACCACAGCCAGGACAACTCCTTTAGGTGAGTAAGGAGGGATGAGCAGTTGCAGCCCAATGGAACATACATACAATGAAGAACATATGTAGTAGGGAGAAAGCTGTTGGGTGGGCTCGTGTGGAGCTCTTCTTTTAAGTGTACAGTCTGATCTCACGTCTGCCGGCTACTCTCATGTGTAATTGGGTTTAATCGCTCGGGCACCGTTGTAGGAATCGGTTCACTTAGTGTTGGCCCAAACCTCCCGTAGTATCCGACTCAACAGTCGCCCTAACATCACCAATTTGCGAAAAACAACTCGATCTATATACAATAAAACAAGCCTATACAAATGAATATCAAACGCCGGGTGACCAAAATGTTGGAAAATTTGTTCAATAATTGAACCGGTCACGTATTTAAGATAGTTGCAGCTGGAAATTCGCATGCTATTCTTTTTCTCTCTCTCTTTTTTTTTTTTTTTTTTGAAAACTTTTTGACTCAAAATTTGGTTCCCAAGAGTATGTAAGTGGAACCGAGAGGGTAATAATATAATCCAAATGGTCTAAATGTGAAAATGACCATGCGTGGGGCGTAAAGATGTAAGCTCCTTTTCAAACTTGCAATTTTTCAAAAATAATGAAAATGTCCATATGCGGACTAAAAGACTCTCTAAGATCCTAAGAAAATCGCAAAAAGATATGGTGATGTAAAGAGACCGGATATGGATTCTACTCGGGGACAAGCACCAGTGCTTCATCTTAACGGTTCAAACATGATCAAGTGTGATCCTCTCAGCGGTAGTGACCGCAAGGCTAAGAACATCCATTGCTATAGTATATCCTACAGTTGTTAGTATTGCATGCATAATTCTTCATGAAAACTACTTGGCCATGATCACTTACCCCTTTAAGCTTCCAGCATCTGATCCCAAGTATGAAGTCCCAAACTGCAGCTAGTGGTCCCGGTTCGATGGGTGAGATAACAACAAGATCCTGGACCAATAATGATACAATAACTGTGAACCTGTTCCATGGCATCCAAGGGGGGTGAGAATAAACGGACAACAAAAATGCATGAATGCTAATGCCCTAAGCTAAATGTTATGCAAAAATAGAAAGTAGAAAAGAAGAAAATAAAATCTTTTTGGAATTTTATAAAAAATAAAAAAATGAATGCAAATTAGCTTAAAACTAAAATTAAATGCAACCTAGTTTAAAAAAATGCATGAAAAAGTAAAAGAAAAGGGAAATGCCCCACCCCAAGCTTAAGAACAAGCATTGTCCTCAATGCTTAAGGAAAGGGCGGAAATGACCTAAATCGGAGGGTCGGGCGGCGGGAAATGCCCGTGGCGATAGTGGTAGTCCCACATATCCTGGACCTGGCGGGAAGTGGGCGGGAAGGACTGCTCCAATCGATCAACACGGGTCACCACATCTTGGATGGCTCTCGTGTTCTCTTGCGTTTGGGTGTCGATGCGCTGCACCGTGGAGAACATTGTGGCGAATTGGTCAAAGTACGTAGGGGGAAATATGGTGGGACTTCGTGTCCCCCCTGCTGCTGTGGCTGATATTGAGGCTTGGCAAAATCTTGTGGAGGCTGAAACTGGCCATCTTCATTATCTATAGGAGGAGGGTAGTCGGATGGAATGATCCATTGATCGGGGTCAGTTGGGTCGAAACTCCCTATATACTCGTGGGGAAGAATGAGGTATGGTTGGTTGTCAAGAATCCACATGGGACCAACGACCGAATCCCGGACAAGTTGCATTCGGCGGAGTGCGTGGCCGTCAAGGCTAGAGGGGCCGAAAGCCTTCTCGAATGCAAGAGTGGAGAGATGAAGTTGAAGCGGTGGCCGAGATGCAATGAGGGTGATCAATCCCCCAATGAAAATGTCTCCTTTGTCCATAGTTGTGAGGTTGTAACATTTGGTGAAGAAAAAGGAGGCAAAATCCGGCCGCGGACCGTTCTCACGAGTCATGCACCAAAGAAAAAATAATTCCGCCTTTGAAATTTGTCCCACTTCGGAGCGGGCAAAAATGGTGCATGTGAGTACTCGATGCGCTAGGCGCAAACATGGGTGAATTATGGAGGAGGCCTTTGACGAAGACGATGAGTATTGTGGCTCGTTGGTAATTTGCTGCCAAAAGTGATGCTCATTGAAGTTTCCGGGCCATGGGTCTTGTTGGTGATATAGATTGTCCACTGGAGTGCCCATCAGGGCGTTCACCACCCGATATGGTAGGGATCGTTTCTCGCCGAGCATTTGGAAGGTGACGGTTTCGCCTTCCTCTCCGGGATTGAATGTGGCGAGAAATTCCAAGGTTGGTTCAACATAGGTGGCGGCGCGGTTATAGAGGAATTGGCCCTATCCAATATTGTTAAATAACGCTTGGACTCCATCGAGTACCCCAAGACTAGCAAAAGATTCCCTATGGAGGAATTTTGTTGACTTGACTTGACGTTTGTTCGAAACGAGAAAATCATATGTTTTGCGGTCCCTCGATTCAACAAACGAAACGGGGGATCCTTGGATTTTCCTTTTGATCCACCTTTAGAGGAAGTAGCTCCCGTCCCCGTTTTGGCACGTTTAGACATTATCCGGGACAAAATTTTATCAACAATAATCTTCAAATGACACCAAAGACCACACAATTCCAACAACTAATGGGTAATCAAGATGCAAATAATCAAGATAAAGGAATGAAAGTACCCAATTTTCTTAGACCCGGGATGAATAAGTGCCACCAAAAATATTTCGTCAAGACACACCCCAAGCTTACAATTTTGCTCCGTATTTGACGCTTTAGTCGCTAAAACAACCCCACAAACGAGCTTCAAGATGACTTTCTGGCGACTGGAGTGGCGGCACCCCGAATTGGCCGGAAATTTTTCGTGAGTTTTTGGGAAAATATGGGTATGGTTAGAAAGCCTTTGATGAAGGAAACAAAACCTCGTGCTCAGAATCTCCAATGGTGGCCGGAGTTGGCCGGAAAATGCGAAAGAAGGTGGTGGTGGGTGGTGGTGGCGCCCGGAATTCCTGCCACAGATCGGACCGGAATTTGGGTGGGGTTTGTAGAGGATGAAAAATGGTGAAGAATGGCGGTGGTTTCACGAGATTCCGACCGATAGAACTCCGGGAAAATGTATTTTTGTGAGAAGTGGGTTATGGTGTTCTTGAGCTTCTAGAGAGAAAATGGTGGAATTTGTTAGGTTAGAATGAAGAAGATGAGTGCTGGAGGTGTTTAATCCATGGTCAAGAAAGGTCAAACCCGGTCAATGTTGGTCAACTCATTAAACCCCTTGGTCAACAAAAGTCAAAGCAGTCAACAGCTCAAAAGAATCAGTTATTCGACCAACACGCGGGCAGGGCGCGGGTCGCGTGCCGGCCGCGTCTAGCCACTCGAAGAAACTGGATCGCTTCTGAACCTCCACGCGGGCACAACTCGGGCCGCGGGTTGGCCGCGGGAACTGAATGGTCCAAAAAAAATTGCTAAGTGCTCGAATACCCACGCGGGTAAGGCGCGGGCCGCGTGCTGGCCGCGTCTAGCTGCTGAAAAACTTCTGAATTCTCTGATCTTTCACGCGGGTGGGACTCGGGCCGCGGGCTGGCCGCCGGTGTTGTACTATAACTGATCCTCGATCTACGCGGGCCGCGCAAAAATTAAGCCTCCAAGCCACGCGGGCCGCGGGGAATTCCTGCACTTCAAAAATGAAATTTTTCCAAAAAACTTGATTTTTAAGCCAAAACGATCCCCATAAGGCCCGGTTTCAAAAATTTGACAAAAGTGGGAACAAAACGGGGAGTGAAAGGTGAAACCTTCCAAAAGTTTATTTTTCAAAAACCCGAAAACGCTTTGTAAAACGATTTATTTGGATCCGGAAAAAGTGAAAGCATAATGCTTTCCAAAAATGCCCTTCTTTAACGTCTTTGGCAAGACGTCCTTCTAGCTTGATTCAACACACCAGGACATCCAAATGGATGATTTCAAGAGCATTTGCATTAAAACCTTCATAGAATGGCTTCAATCGGTGCCCATTGACTTTGAAGATTTGTCCCGTTTCTTCACTTTGGATTTCCACCGCCCCATGGTCAAAAGTCTTTATCACGACAAAAGGTCCAATCCATCTTGACCTTAGCTTGCCTGGAAATAACTTCAATCGTGAATGGTATAGTAAGACCCTATGCCCCGGTTCAAAATGCTTCCGGGTGATGGACTTGTCGTGGAAGAGCTTCGTCTTCTCCTTATAAATCCTTGTGTTTTCATAGGAGTCGTTTCTCAATTCTTCCAGCTCTTGGAGTTGAAGCTTCCTATGTCTCCCCGCCTCATCAATATTGTAATTACATTGCTTGACCGCCCAAAATGCACGGTGCTCTAATTCGACGGGTAGATGACATGACTTTCCGAAAACCAACCTAAAGGGTGACATTCCTATCGGGGTCTTGTAAGCGGTCTGATAGGCCCATAAGGCATCATCAAGCCTTAAACTCCAATCTTTCCTTGTCGGATTCACTGTTTTCTCTAAAATACTCTTCACCTCACGATTTGAGACTTTCGCTTGACCGTTCGTTTGAGGGTGGTAGGCGGTAGAGACACGATGGGTCACGTTGTACTTTTTCAGCAAGGCCTCCATCATCTTATTGCAAAAATGCGTCCCTCGATCACTAATCAAAGCCCTAGGCACACCAAACCTCACGAAGACATTAGATTTTAAAAAGTCGATAACTGTTTTGGCATCATCCGATCTTGTGGCTTTGGCTTCAACCCACTTAGAAACATAGTCAACCGCGAGCAAGATGTAAACGTTGCCAAACGAGACGGGAAATGGGCCCATAAAATCAATCCCCCATACATCAAAAAATTTCACAAACAAGGATTGGATTTTGGGGCATTTGGTTCTTTTGTGAAATGTTCCCCGTCCTTTGGCACCGTTCACAACTTTTGCAAAACAAGTAACAGTCGCGTGACATGGTTGGCCAAAACAGTCCACACTCAAGGACCTTTCTCAAGGTTCGGTTAGGTCCGAAGTGTCCCCCACAAGAAAATTCATGACAAAATTGCAATATGGATTGATGCTCTTGTTGGGGCACACATCGCCTAATAATTTGATCGGGACAATGTTTCCACAAATAAGGTTCATCCCACACATAGTATTTTGAATCACTTTTCAATTTATCTTTTTGAGCACGTGTGAATGTGTCAGGATACCTTTTGTGACCAAAAAGTTAACGATATCGGCATACCAAGGAGTAGATTGAGTAAGGGAAAAGAGATGCTCATCCGGAAACTCGTCCCGCAACGGGAGAGGAGTTTCATTTGAAGTGATTCGGCTTAGATGATCGGCAACAAGGTTCTCGCATCCACTCTTGTCTCGGATTTCCAAATCAAATTCTTGCAATAATAAGATCCACCGGATGAGTCTTGGCTTTGCATCTTTCTTTGTCATCAAGTACTTGAGAGCCGCATGATCCGAATACACTATAACTTTGGTGCCAAGTAGGTATTGTCGAAACTTCTCCAAAGCGAACACTATGGCTAATAGCTCCTTCTCCGTGGTAGAGTAGTTGCTTTGAGCATTGTCTAGTGTCCTTGATGCATAATAGATCACGTGGGAGGCTCTTCCATTCTTTTGACCCAAAACGGCGCCAATAGCATAATTGCTTGCATCACACATGATCTCGAAAGGGAGATCCCAATTTGGTGCTTGTATGATGGGAGCGGATGTAAGCAATTCCTTGAGCTTGTCGAAACCTTCTTTGCACGCCTCATTGAACTCGAAATCGGCCTCCTTTTGCAAGAGTTGGCACATTGGTCTTGTTATCTTTGAAAAGTCCTTGATGAATCGTCGGTATAAACCTGCATGGCCCAAAAAAGAACGAACATCCCGAACACAAGTCGGGTAAGGTAAGCTTTGAATAACATCGATCTTGGCCTTATCTACCTCAATTCCTTTTTCAGACACAATGTGACCCAAAATGAGACCTTGACTCACCATGAAATGACATTTCTCAAAGTTTAAAACCAAATTTGTTTCAATGCATCTTTTCAAAATTTTGGTGAGATTGGTCAAACATTCTTGAAACGAGTTCCCATATACCGTAAAGTCATCCATAAAAACCTCAATTATGTTTTCGACATATTCGGAAAAGATACTAACCATGCAACGTTGGAAAGTGGCCGGGGCGTTACACAATCCAAATGGCATTCTCCGATATGCGAAAGTGCCAAATGGACATGTAAATGTTGTCTTTTCTTGGTCTTCCGGTGCCACCGGGATTTGGTGAAAACCGGAGTACCCGTCTAGACAACAATAGTGAGATTTCCCGGCCAACCTTTCTAACATTTGGTCAATGAAAGGTAATGGAAAATGATCTTTTCGTGTGCTTGCATTGAGTTTGCGGTAGTCAATGCATACTCTCCACCCGTTTTGCACACGGGTGGGGACCATCATACCTTTGTTGTTCTCGACCACCTTGATTCCCGTCTTCTTGGGAACGACTTGCACCGGGCTCACCCATTTGCTATCCGAGATTGGATAGATCATCCCCGCATCAAGTAGCTTCAAAATCTCTTTCTTTACAACTTCCATCATAGGCGGGTTCAATCTTCTTTGCGCATCCCGACTCGGCTTGCATTCATCCTCCATCAAGATTTTGTGCATACAAGTGGAGGGACTCAAACCTTTGATATCCGCAATCGTCCAACCCATGGCTTCCTTGTTTTCCTTCAACACCTTGAGGAGTTGCTCTTCCTCAAATTCGATTAGATGAGTCGAAATGATAACCGGAAGAGTCTCATTCTTGCCCAAGTAAGCATACTTCAAATGTTGAGGTAGGACCTTTAATTCCAATTCGGGTGGTTGAACAAGGGATGGAGACAACTTCGTATGGGTTGGGGTCAACTCAATTTGCTTGACATCAAATCTTGTGGATTTCTTCACCTCTAAATTATTGACCAACTTCTCAACCTCCGGATCCAAGGAATAAAACTTTAATTGCTCGGCTAGCTTCCCACAATCAAATCCTTTGCTTAAAATCATTTCCAACACATCGCCATTAGACAACTCGAACAATTCTTGGGTCAGTGGCTCAACAACATCTACAAAGTACAAAGATGAAACATCACTAGGATATCTCATAGCATCATAGATATTACAGCTTATTGTTTCACCATCAAACTCCATTGTCAAACTTCCCGCATATACATCAATCTTTGTTCTAGCCGTTTTCAAAAACGGTCTCCCAAGCAAGATTAAAGCCGATTTGGAGGACACTTGCTCATCTAGATCAATCACATAGAAATCCGCCGGGAAGACCAATTGGTTCACTTGCACTAGGACATCTTCCAAAACACCTCTAGGAAAGACACTTGATTTATCCGCAAGAGAGATTATGACACCGGTTTCACTTAAGGGTCCGACATTCAATGATTCATACACCGAATAGGGCATGACATTGATAGAGGCACCAAGATCAAGCATAGCACTACTAAAAGTGACATCTCCAATCTTGCAAGGAACCGTGAACATTCCGGGATCTTTGCATTTGGGTGGAAGTTTCCTTTGTAAAACCGCGGATGCGTTTTCATTCATCAAAATTTTCTCATTCCCCTTCAACTTCCTCTTGTTGGTACAAAGTTCTTTCAAAAACTTTGCATATCTCGGGATTTGCTTGATTGCATCAAGTAGAGGTATGTTTACTTCCACCTTTCGAAAGGTGTCCAAAATCTCTTTCTCCTCCATGTTCTTTTTCGAAGTCGCAAGTCGGAAGGGGAATGGCGGTTGAGTGGCTATGGGTGTTACTAGAGGGGTAGTCTTCTTTGGAACTCCGGCTCGTGCATCGTTCTTGACTATAGGTTCTTCAACGGGAATAACTTCTATTTCTTCCTCTTCATCTCTTGGCTTCTTCTTTGAACTACTCTCTGCGGCTTGTTTGCCACTTCTCAAGCTCACCACATTGACATTTGGGTTCTTTTCGGTTTGAGAAGGCAATTTCCCACAGGACTCCAACTTGCTTATGGATGTAACTATATCTCCCATTTGTGCTTCAAGGTTGGAGATACTAGTTCTTGTCTCTTTTTGGAATTGTTGGGTACTAGTGGCTAAGGATTTGACAATGTCTTCAAGAGAAATTCCGGAGCTACTTGGTTGGGATTGAGGAGGTTGTTGGTGATGTGGAGGGTGTGGTTTGGATTGATAGTGTGGTTGTGGATGTTGGTAGTGAGGTTGTGGTGGTGGATAGGATGGTCTAACCAATGCATTTTGAGGCAATGGTCTTTGGTTGTAGTTCATATTGGGATTTGGCTTCCAACTTGAATTATATGCATTTTGGTAACCGGATGGCTTGTTATGATAGTTTTGGAACTCTCCCGTGGCATTTACATGTTCCGCATCTTCTTGGAGAATGGGACACATATCCGTAGGATGTCCCATTGTTGCACATATTCCACAAACCATCACTTGTGGAGTTTGTCCCATAGCTAACTTTTGAACAACGGAGGTTAAGTCTTTGATTTGAGACTCTAGGTTTGATGTTCCCACTTCATTAACTTTGTGTTGTGTATCTCTTTTCATGTCTTGGCGCGGGCCAAAGTGTTGGGAATTTGCGGCTATGGTGTTGAAAAGTTGTCTTGTTTGTTGTGGAGTTTTACTAAAGACATCTCCACCACTCGAGGCATTAACTAGTCTTCTCTCCATTGGTAACAATCCCTCATAGAAGTGTTGAATGAGGAGTTGTTCCAGAATTTGGTGTTGTGGGCAACTATAACACAAGTTGTTGAACCTCTCCCAATAATCATGAAAAGTCTCATTTTGACCTTGGCGGATTCCACAAATCTCATTTCTAAGACTTGAGACTCTTGAAGCGGGATAGAACTTATCAAGAAAAGCTCTTGCCATGTCGGTCCATGAGTTGATTGACCCCGGGGGGAGATAGAATAACCAATCTTTTGCTCTATCGGCCAATGAAAAGGGGAATGCCCTTAGCTTGATTTGGTCATCGGTTGACCCTTGTGGCTTCATACTAGTGCAAATAATGTGGAACATCTTCAAGTGCTTATGCGGGTCTTCGTTCTCCAATCCATGAAAAGTCGGGAGGTGATGGACTAAACTTGACTTCAATTCCGAACCTCCTTCCAAAACCGGGTAATTGATGCCGGTTGGAGTTTGTGTAACATCGATTTCCATCATTTGCCTCAAAGTTCTTTCGGGAACTTCTCCTCCGTCCGCCATTGCAACTGGTTCAATAATGGGTGGATTTTGTTGTAGAGGTGGTGTTTCGGGAATTTCTTGGCGAGGGTCGGGACTAGAATCGGGTTCCGTATCACTTGATGAAGCGGGTTCAACCTCCGGATCCCCTTGAGGATTAGAAGTTTGACCACGTTCAATTCGTTTTTCCTTCGCCAAACGCCTTGCTTCTTTTTCAATTTCTGGGTTGTAAATCAAGTCACCTGTACACTGAGATCTGGGCATAGAGAAACAAATTGATTAAAAATAAACCAATCCCCGGCAACGGCGCCAAAATTTGGTGGTTGTCGAGGCCAACAAAAATAATAACCCTAAATATTACACACTAAAATAGTGTATAGTGGTAAAGGGGTCGAATCCACGGAGATTGGTTCAATTTATAACTCTATGAAAAATCTCTTTGTAAAAATACTTGCAAAATGACAATAAATTAAAAATGGGGGGTTTGGTCTTTTGAAATACTTGGAATAAACTAGAATTAAACTAAGATTTAAATAGACAATTTCAACAAAAATAAGAGTTTGATGTAAAATCAATAAGAGAAGGATGGTTGACTTAAAATTTCCTCACTTTGACTTTTGATGAACATATCATTAGAATCCAATGGTGTAATACTTGTTTTAAATCCTTAATTTGGCTATAGTAATCCAAGAAGCTTGAGATTACCTAGATTTTTCTTAGTTGTTAAAATGGTTAGAGAAGCTCATAACAATTTCCTTAGTCAAAGTCACAATTTCCATTAAGCATGTAATTAGTGAAAGTCAACTAGCATTAAGAACCAAAAAGTCCCAAATCCAAGAGAGGTCAAATGCTTTCACCACCATGTTGGAGAAAATGTTTTTATGATTGTGTGAAGTAAAACTAACACAAAAATCACTTGTTGCTTGCTAATTTGAAGATCCTTTACTTAATCAAGAAATTAGCCAACTAATCACCACAAACACATTTAAACTCATGAATAAAAACATGCAAGTAATGATAAGATGTTAAAACACAAAACATTTTCATAAAGATTCAAGCACAAATTCATGGATTCTTCAATATTCAACAAAAGTTCAAAGGATTCAACAAAAGTCAATCAAGATTAGTTTAGCCAAGCATGACTAAACTCAAGGAAACAAAGTTAGTTAAGATTGTACCAAACATTTAGCAAGAATTAAGAGATGAAATGGTGAAGTTCTTGAGGGTTCTTGGCCTTCAAAAGTGCTCCAAACTCCAGAGAGAAAGTATCAAAATCGGACCTCCAAGATAAGGCTAAAGAGGCACACCAATCTTCCCAATATAGAGCTCTAAGTAAAATCCTGAAATTGCCCTTGTCAGGAATCCACGCGGACCGCGGGGAATCTTACGCGGGCCGCGTGACTTCGACGGAAATTTTTGGGCTTCTTCAAGTCTTGGGCCCTCACAGCTAATCCATTGGCCCAGTTCGAATCCAATCTGCTTCTAGCCCATTTTTCTTCAATATTTCTTCAATTTGAGCCCAATTTGTCTCTCCACATCACTCAAAACCTCCGCAAACTTCTAAACATCGATCATGCACACTCAAGAATTCTCCCGTGTCTTTCAAATTTAAAGTTCAACACTTCCACGCCTTCAAGCAATTGACCAGCCCAGTCCATGAATCACCTCCACAGCCATCAAGCATGAAATCCCCATTTCTCTTCAAGTCCAATCGCCTCCAAAAAATCCCGCTCCGCTAGCCTCCAAAAAATCTGCAATAATGCTCAAGAAACTAGAAAGTACCCGAAATGGTCATAAAAATAACAAAAAGGAAAATATGCATGGAAATTAACTAAAATGCGAATGAAATATGCTAAAATAAACTATAAAAAGAAGTAAATAAAATGAAGCTATCAGTACACAACCGAATGAATCACAAAAGAAGACCCACCAACCAGATTTACACAACTGACTGACCGATGCAAGATTCAAATCAAGTGTGGGAATGTAATACACATATGTTAAAGATAAATAAGGAGTGACAGTAGAACCAACACCCACTACTGACATGGGTGTAGCACTAGCAGACATAACAGAGACAGGTGTACAAGAAGATAATGAAGCAAAAGATGACAAATGTAGTGACATGTGATGAGATGCACTAGAATCCAATATCCACAAGGAGGAAGGAATACCTGACGTGTTGGATGGAGACAAAACTGAATGAGGCATGGAAGCTGACATGGCAGTTGGGTTAGCAAGTAAGAATTGTCTGAACTGCTCAACAATCTATGGATCCAAGGTTGATGGTGGTGTGAAATCTGTTTCATTCTCAACTAAACGTGTAGCAGCATCGTACTGTAGTGGCCTAAAAGATGGAAACGAGGGACGTGACTGTCCAGATGACCTGTTCTGTTGTGAAGCCTGAGACTGTGCGGGTGATCTTGTTTGTTGTTGCTGCTGGTTTCCCTTATTTTTCAGCAAAGGACGGTTTGCCTTCCAATGGATCTTCTTGTTACGCTATGACATGTACTTGCCCTGATGTGGTTTTTGCGTTGAGCATGGTAAGTCGATTTCAAGGGAACCGGGGTAAAGCTCACTGGATAGCAGTTAAGAACATTCTTAAGTATCTGTAAAGGACTAAGGATTGGGTCCTTGTGCTTGGTGGCAGTGATGACTTAAGAGTCACAGGGTATTGCGACGCCAGCTTTCAGACCGATAGAGATAACTTCCGCTCTCAGTCAGGCTGGTTGTTTACCCTAAATGGAGGAGCAGTGGCTTGGAAAAGTTCCTAGCAGGAGACCGTGGCTGATTCAACGTGCAAATCAGAGTACATAGCAGTGAGCGAAGCATCGAAGGAGGCTATATGGTTGAAGAACCTCATTGGAGACCTTGGAGTTGTACTAGCCATAAAGGAGCCCATGGAGTTTTTCTGCGATAATGAAGAAGCGGTTGCCTTAACCAAGGAACCAAGTGATCATGGTAGATCCAGACACATCGATAGAAAATAGCACTTCATTAGACATTAGATAAAAGAAGGACTCCTTGTCGTCAAGAGGGTATCGTCAGAAGAGAATCCTGCAGATCCTCTTACAAAGGATCTGAGTAGAATTAAGCATGTTCAGCATGCGAGGAGCATTGGTCTGAAGGACGATATTAGTTTTAGTGATTAGATAGATAATTAGAAACTTGTAACAATATAAATGTAATTGACAATCGATGATTAAGTAATGGAAGATTTATTTATGAGTAAAGTTTACTATCTTTCGTCAATTGTTTATTTTGTGTTTCATTTTGCATGTTTTACTTCCTGAATAATAGTATTGTTCAAACTATCCACAGTCGATCATACTTTGGAAGTAAGTAATGAATGAAGACTTTCATGAACTGGTTTATAGATTGTCTAAGTGCTTAGACATAGCAAAGGTTTGCTGCAACGTTCATGAGTACTCCTGAAATAGGATTTGAGTATTGGATTAAACCCACGCTCACTTGCATTACTTCATGGAATTTATCACGAGCAATTGTGAGACGATAATATCATATAATCTTTAAACCGAGATATACGAGTTGTTGTTTACGAGTTGGTTGTGCATTGATAATGTGTAAACGCATCAGTAACTTGATGTTATAAAACGTATTGTTGTGTACGATTTGATGAGTAAATTGTACAAGAATATAAGTCAAAGTTTATCTTTTCCTTTTATCCCAAGGGGTAAAAGCGGTATCTTGGGCCCCTCGATGATTTTCTGTTGACTTGTGTGACGGGCCCGGTCAGGACTGAGTTGATGTGTTCAATTAAGTTCGTTGTCAAACAAATCTGAAATCGGGAAACAAACTGTTGGACATTGAGAATGATTATGTTCCATGTCTTTGTCTATACGATATCTTGCAGAACGGAGGATTATATGATCCCTTATCTAAATGACGCGTCATTGACTAGGTCAGAGTTTGACAGCGGCTTTTGAGAGCTACGATTGCTAATCAGATTCTGAAGCCATACTTGCAATTATAGTTATTAGACTTATCCAAGTGGGAGACTGTTGGATTTGGTGTCTAAGCCCATAACTATAATTGGTATGTACTTGATTTCATACTAACATGGTCCTTTTGGGTTGCCTTTACCATAGCAACTTGACATGATGACTTTTGGAGAAAGAAGTTAATTAATGATTTATTAATATATTATAAGAATAATATATTTATTGTAAATCATATTATTTAATTAGTATTTAATCAGAAATTAATTTGATATTAATTTTGGGATTAAAGGAACTGATTAAAAGAACAGGGACTGGTATTGCAAATCATTGATAGTTGCAATGTTTGGCTGATGGACTCCTTTACAAGGGAGTGGACGAAATCTATAGGAGGCCCTATAGAAATCGTCCAAGGCCTTCTATAAGGAGTGTTCATGGGTTGCTTAGGGCCTAAGGAGGAAATTAGGGTTTCCACCTGAAAAACCCTAGTAGCCACAACTATTTAAAGACCCCCCTGGCATGTGATTTTCGGCCAATGCTTCTAAGTAGAAACCCTAGCCGATTTTCATAGTGTTTCATCATCTATCTCCTTCATCCTTTGCTATTGGTGTTTGTGACTCCATCAGAGGTGCAACACTTGGGGCACTAAGCTTTCAGAAGTCAAGATCATCCAAGGAATTCTTGTTATTACTAGATATCAAGCAAGGTAATATTCTAACCCTAGTTTTCATATAGATTTCAAATTGTATGGTAGTATTAGGGTTGTTGTCTTGGAATTTCTATTTGTATGTATAACTAGAGAAAAACCTAGATCCAAAGCAATTATGGTTGCATGATCACATATGAATGTTGTTATGCTTATAACCCATCAAGAACCTCCCACCTCATCACGGTCTCAACCTTGGCCGGATCAGCCATATTACTATTCTGGTTGACAAGATGCCCCAGAAACTGCACCTCGCGCAACCATAACTCACACTTCAAGAACTTCACATACAACATCTCCTTCCTTAGAGTCTACAACACCTCCCTTAAGTGCTCATCATGCAACTCATGTGTGTTGGAATAGACCAGGATGCCATCGATGAATATAATCGCATACCGATCCAACATCGGTCGGCACACGCGGTTCATGAGGTCCATGAACACGGTTGGAGCATTGGTGAGCCCGAAGGGCATCACCACGAACTCGTAATGACCATAACGAGTCCGGAAGGCTGTCTTCTGCACATCGTCCTCTCTAAACCTCATCTGATGATAACCAAAATGAAGATCAATCTTGGAAAACCAAGATTCACCCTGAAGCTGGTCAAACAAATCATCAATCCTCGAGAGTGGATAACGGTTCTTCACCGTTAGCTTATTCAGTTCCTGGTAGTCGATACACATACGATGCAACCCATCCTTCTTCTTTACAAACAGGATCGGCTCACCCCAAGGCGAACTACTCGATCGGATGAACCCCTTGTCTAACACCTCCTGCAGCTGTGTAGACAACTCTTGAATCTCTGGTGGAGCTAACCGATATGTGCTTTGGCTATCGGAGCCGCACCAGGAACCAAGTTAATCCAGAACTCCACTTGCCTCTCCGGAGGCACTCCAGGAAAATCCTGCGGAAACATATATGGGTAATCCCATACAATCTGTACATCATCAACTGACGCCTTACCCTTCTCCTGGGTATCCATAACATAGGCGACAAAACCGAAACACCCTGATGAAGATAGCGTCTGGCCCTAGCGGCTGAGCATAGGATCGGTCCGCGCTGAGCGCCTTCTACATGGACCACCAACTCTCCCCCACTTGGGATCCGAACACGTACTGTCTGACGCTTACAATCAATCACTGTCCGATTGGGGCTCAGCCAATCCATCTCCACTATAACCTTGTTCCCGCGCAAAGGAATGGGAACCAAGTCGATCAGATACTGCTCACTAAACATCTCTAGAACACAATACCGATGAACCCTCGACACCCGGACATATCGATCATCCGCAATATCAACCTCTAATAGATAATCCAGCTCACCCAGAGCTTCAATAAACCTCTTGCTGAGCGCAAGAGACACGAAAGATCGGGTAGCCCCCGAATCAAATAATATCAAAGCAGAGATGGCGTTCACAAGGAACGATCCTAAAACAAAACACACAAATATAAGTAGATACATCAGAATAAATAAAAAGTTAAGGAGATTAAACCTACCCATCACCACATATGGTGCATCACGGGCCTCCTCAACAGTCAGCTGAAAAGCCTTGCTCCTCACAATAGGCGCATCCGTCTTGCCTTGCCATCCATCAGTGATCCGTAGGGTCACTGGAGCAGGTCCTACTACTGGTCCCCCTGATGCTAATCTTGGGCAGTTGGCCTTCTTGTGCTCTGATTGCAATGAAAGCAAATCAGATTTGATGTCTCGGTGGTGGTGATAGCAGCAGTGCAATCCTTGCTAAAGTGACCTAACTTGCCGCACTTGTAGCAACCCGAACCACCCTCTCAATGAAAAGGGAGGCTAGGGTTTTCTCCCAAGGAACTCTTGATGAGTTGGAGGCTGAAAAATGACCTAAAATATGGAACAATGCCTTTAAATATGAAGCAACCCCTAATTTTATAGGATTGGGTTGCACAAGTCACCATGCCGTGGTGAACTTTTCACCACGTCGTGGTTACGAGCTTTTACTCATTCCATTCTAACTTTAAACAACCATAACTTATTCGTTCCAAATCTGTTTTCGGTGATCTTTATATACATACGAAGGTATTATAAGCCCCACAATCTTATACCATTTTACCTCGTGGCTCCAATTCACACTTTCAGGAGCTTAAGTCACTTAAACAACATTATAAACATCCAATAAGGTCTAAATTTCATTCACTTGAAGGCCAAAACCTTTACTCGATCAAATTACGGTCCCCTATCCCGAAATTATAAACATCCTGAAACTGGATATTACAACATGCGGTTTAGGTGAAAGGTAGTCGGAACCGTACCTAGGACCACCACCCCCTGGGTGCGGTTTAGCCTGTGGTTTAGACCCTTGCGTTTTCTCCTCACCACAATCTCCCTCCTCACATGATTGGTCCCTGTTTAAATTTTGTTTTTTCTTTTTTTCCAATGGCTAGAAACTTTATATATATATATATATATATATATATATATATATATATATATATATATATATATATATATATATATATATATATATATATTATTTTTGTAACCTTTACCACACCAATATTTTCTCTAAAAAAACTCATTCAATCACAATGTAGTCATCATCATCTAGTTCGTTGGATTCAACGGCGCAAGAAAAAGTGACATTTGTCAGTTTCGTCATGGCAAAATCAGTTGTGTATTTCCAAAACCGGCAATCTCAAAGGTCACATTTTCGAACGAGAAGACCTTTGTTGAAGAGAAATTGCAAAATTGGGCACAAACATCTTATAGAATATTACTTTGTAGATGACATTGTGTGTGCTGAAATTTTTTGACGGAAGTTCCCGATGAGGAAAGAGTTATTTTTATGGCTGGTGACTTGCAAAGCTGTTTCTCATATTTTCAATTGAAGTAGGATGCGAGAGGTAGAAAATGTTTTTCTCTAATTCAAAAATGCACATCCATAATCCATCAGTTAGCATACGACATTGGAGTAGATAATTGGGACGAGTATTTGAGAATGTCCAAAGGTACCACACGGGACACCGAATACAAGTTCGCAAAACCTATTACTTTGGTGTACGAAGAACGATATTTGTGCAAACCAATGATAAATTATGTCCACCAATTGTACACAATGCATGAAAATAAGCATGGGTTCTCGAGAATGTTAGGTAGCATCGATTGCATGCAATGGTCTTGGTCATTGTGTCGCAACGCATGATGTAGTCAATACATTCGATATGATCATAGAGAGCCAACGAATATTCTAAAAGCAGTTGCATCTCATGATCTTTGGATATGACATGCATTCTTTGGTCCAGCTGGTGCAACCAATGATATCAGTATTTTGGACCAATCGTTGGTATTCAACGACATCTATCTTGGAAAGTTGCACGATGTACCGTGTCAAGCAAATTGGGTAGCATATAAGTGTGAATATTATCTTACTGATGGGGAATCGTTCACATGTTTGAACGACAAAAAAAGAATAAAAGTTTAAGCAGGCACAGGAGTCAGCTAGGAAAGATATGGAACAAACATTTGGTGTACTCAAGAGGCGCTAGCAATAACTACAGGTCGGGGCACGGTCATATGAATTCAAAAGGCTGCATCACATAATGTACGCGTTCATCATATTACATAATATGATTCTAGAAGATGAAGAAAAAACGATATGTCGATACAATAAAAATGAAGTTTTGCCAAATGTCGAATAAGTAGTTGTTGGTACGTAAGAGTATAGGGCAAACATAAGGGAAGCATGTGATCACGACATTAATCACTCCCTTCATTCAGATTTGGTGTAGCATATTTATAAGGGTAACATAAAGCTCGAGGTTGAGTATTGACATGATGATTTGTTTGACGGATCAGATGAAGATTGAGATATGTTCGTCGAGGATTAGGGCTATGATTCGAATAACAATGACGACGATGAGTGATGTAGTTTTTTAATAATGGTTTATTATTTTTATTATGTAATTTTTTTATTATGCTTTCTAGGGTTTATTATGTAATTTTTATTTTTAAGTAATGAAATATTTTTATTTTTATTAATATTTTGTGTTTATTAATCAATTTTTAATTAATTCTATTTAATTTTTGAATTATAGTCTTTAAAATTAATTTAATTTTAGTTTTTTAAAAAAGAAAATGAAAGAAAATAAAAGATGACTATTTTCTAGATTTTGAAGAATGAAACATGAGTAATGAAAAGTTAACCGTGACACAAAGATGAAAGATGAGTACATCTTTGGGAGCCATATCAACAAGTGAAAATTGTTTAGAGAACAAGTCAACCAAAGAATATGTGTTTTATCATAAATAATGATAAAGATAAAAATATATTTTCAAAGGACATGCCAAAAAGCAAGAGTTTTCTTTAAATTAACCCTATTTTCCTAACTACTTTTTTCCCTATGTATTGTAAATTACATTAATTTGCTTGTATACATTTATACACAATACCATAAAAATATGACAGTTGCATTTCGAGCTACACAATATTACGACCGGACCGTTCTGGGTCGAAAAACCACATCAACAAAGGTCAAAATTAAAAAATTCCCGGTCTCACCCGGTCATATGTATGGAATCTGGCCCAAAAAGCCCAAGTATATTATCTAACTCGTTTTGGCCTTCATTTAAGTTATTTATTATTGTTAAAAAGATTGTAGTTCAATTTACATAACCTTGAACTTTGATATATATATATATATATATATATATATATATATATATATATATATATATATATATATATATATATATATATATATAGTTCACTTGACATTAAAATAATTAGAGATCTTAAAATTCAACCACAGCCACATATTTCTCATTTGCCGCTCTAACGCTCCAGCGTACCGGCAACAGCGAGGTATGTCTAATCATAAATGATTATACATATATCTCTATTCACAGATTGAGTAATCATATATGATTATGACAGTTGGTAGCAGAAGAGGTGGTGATGACAGAGGTGACGGTGATATATGTGACGGAGATGACAGTAGTGGGGTCGGATGGTGTCAAAGGTGGTGGTGGTGGTGGCGGCGGTGTCGATTGTGGTGGTGGGGATGGTGGCGGAGAAGAAAGGAACGGGCGACGCTATATAATTATTTATGATTATAACATGTCTGTGCGGCAGATGTGAAATATGTCGCTGATGTTGAATCTCAAGATCTCTATTTTATTTTTAATCTCAACGGAACCTCTCTCTCTCTCTCTCTCTCTCTCTCTCTATATATATATATATATATATATATATATATATATATATATATATATATATATGAGACCATCATATTTTGTAAGGAACGAGCGGCGCTATATAATCATTTATGATTATAACATGTATGTGCGGCAGATGTGAAATATGTGGCTGAGGTTGAATCTCAAGATCTCTATTTTATTTTTATTTTCAATGGAACCTACCTCTCTCTCTCTCTCTCTCTCTCTCTCTATATATATATATATATATATATATATATATATATATATATATATATATATATATGAGACCATCATATTTTGTAAGACATGGGGGCGCAATCCTAGCATTTCATTTTGAAAATAAAAAAAAAATTTCTAAAATGCAAAATAAATGAAAATTTTCATAAAAAAATTTCAAATATTATTTTCGTTATTTATTTTATCCAAAAAAAAATTTTAAAAAAAAAGTTTACCGTTTTTTTCAAAATATACATGAAATATTCTAATATAATATTATACAGTAAATATTTAAATCGAATTTTTAGAATGTTAGAATATTTTACTAGAATATTAAACAATAATATTCAAAAAATTCTAATAAAATATTAGAATATTCTAACAATTCAAGTAAAATATTAGAATATTTTAACATATCTATCAATTTTAGTAGAATATTAATATATTCTAACATTCTAAAAATTTGATTTGATTATTTACACTGTAATATTTCACTCATATTTTGAAAAAAACAGTGATTTTTTTTATTTTTTAAAAATTTTTTTTAGATAAATTAAATAAGAAAATTAATATTTTTAAATTTTTTTTTTTTCATATAAGACCCTCTGGTCACACAGTATTACCACTCAGATAAGTATAGTGAGAAGATTCACCTCGCAGAGTAAAGCAATATCCCACACTCGAACTGCTGGTCTAGACTCCGCCCCTCCATGGCCTCCAGAATCCATAGCTTGACCAAAACCCTAAAGTCAACGGAAGTCAACAGTCAAAGCCGACCCAACTCATCGAGTGCAACTCATGAACTTGTAAAGTTCCTCAATACTCTGTAAATCACGAAAACCCGAGTCAACTCGCCGAGTTGCTAGCCAACTCGTCGAGTCCATGCAGAGTCCAGAAGATCAGGGAAAAACCCTAACCACTCGTCGAGTCGTTCCACCAACTCGTCGAGTTTACTCTGTATACAAAAACGGGAAACCCCGACTCAACTCGTCGAGTTTGATGCCCAACTCGTTGAGTTCTTCATCCCTTTCTCATTAAACTCATTCCAGTCGATTCCAATGCTCCAAACTCCAGATCCAACCTCCTAGGATGAAGTTACCACGTAAAGTTGCTAACTTTACGATCATGCAAGGCCTCACAAGGCTAAAACACCCAAAACTAAGCTCAAGAAGGGGTTTAGGACATGAAGACGAGTCAAAGCTTCATAAAGCTTAAGGATCCAAGGACTCCTTCTTGTTCCAAGCCTTCTACTCTTCAAGGAATGCACCAAAACCACCCTCTATTAGATCTAAACACTCTCAAATGGAAGATATTCGATTAGGGTTTGTCTCAGGGTGCTAAAGTGATGAGGGAGGCGGGATAAAGGAGTTAAAGACCTTTAAATAGGGTGCAAGCCCGAATAATTAGGGTTTCATCAAACAGACTCAACTCGTCGAGTCCAGTCCTCCGACTCGACGAGTAGACTTCATATTCCGCGTATCCTAATCAACTCCTACACGATGAGTTGGGACCAACCAACTCGTCGAGTAGGTCCTCTAATGTGAATAAATTTCTCAAGTTCCACATCCAGGAAATCGGGGTGTTACAATTCTCCCCCACTTAGTTAGATTTCGCCCTCGAAATCGTTCTTTATCGACACATATATTGAAACAACACTCCGAGGAGCACCACCAGAAATCTCATAACATACAACGGTCTCCTTCCCAAGACACCCGAACCAAACAGGAACTCCCAACCCGAAAAGGACGGACCTATTTTTCTTTGCAGTATCAACTCTCACTCTCCAAAACTCGGAAATTGTAGTGGTCTGTCTCCCCGAAAGGCCGCTCATGCAGAATATCACCATGTTAATCGCTCATCGAATAACGGACCGATAAAACACTTCCAACTCCGATTGTCTTGTTGCGACTGATGGGAACAATTCGTTGACCATAATTGGCTACTGATCACTCATGTCAGACACACTAGTCGATCCAGATCGTAACTCAAGAGGAACGGAGGGGTCACATCTCACCAAGTATCAACCACCGATACTACTATCAGAACCAATCTGAAAAATGAATCTCAATACTCTTCCCTCAGACACTAGAAGAACGACCATGCCCGGTCGGAAATATCCTCTGGCATCCATAACCATAAGCCCCAACTTCCCTTCAAATGTTCCTTCCAACAATGAGTACCAGGTCAGCTCCCGACCTAAAAATTGAACCTCCAAGGCTACCCTAGCACATCCGGCAATACGAATTCACAGTCGTTCTATCCAACCGAGCTATCTCAACCAATCACACTGGACTCACAATCACCAATCTCGCTTTACCCCAAGCGATTACTACAACCGATTTGAAGTCGCACCTCACCTCCGACCTCTGTCGTCTACTACTTGCTAATTCATGCGTGTCACGGTTCTCCTCAAACTAGCGAACCGATTCACCCAGATCTAAAACATCAGATGGGAAACATCCCCACTTAGAATGAAACCCATCTGAAAAATCAGAAATCCCAACCTGCCCGTCCTCCACACAGATAAAGCTAAACTCAAACACAAGAGTCTGGTCCGACACAAAATTGGAACCACTCGTATCCAATCTGATACTCAACTCATGAACCATGTTCCACGAATCTACACTTGCATTACACCTCGATCCTTCTGATTTGTGACAACCCCTCCCTAACTCAGAACATAACTGTTCCCGACCATCGTTGAGACCCCAGTCTCGCCCCTGGTCCGGCCACCAGGTTCCCACAGACTCAATTGGCAAGGCTACTCAGACCTAAGAATCCCTCTACGTCACACTCTGACTAGTGAATGCTACGGATCCCCACAGTCTTACAACACTCTCTCACTGACTGATGAGTGCTACGGCTCCATGCAGTCTTATAACATTCTCTCACTGACTACTGAGTGTTACGACTCCCTGTAGTCTTATGATACTCTCTCTAACCGACTCGTGAATGCTACGGCTCCCCGCAGTATTACGATACTCTCTCTTACTTTCTCGTGAATGCTACGACTCTCCGTAGTCTTACAACACTCTCTCACTTACTAGTGAATGCTACGACTCTCTGTAGTCTTTGGTGATGAAAGTCAATAAAGTATTGATTTCTAGAAGTCGATTTTTGAGTACATGTCAAAGCTAGTGGGAGCATAATTGTTGTGCTAAATAATTATTATGCTAGTGGGAGCATAATCAATTATGATGAGTATTGTTAATTATAGAAAACAAGAATTTCACTTGGAAAATGTTGTTTTGCTATAATTAAAGGAGAGAAGATTATACTTCATTTCAATCCTAAAAGTTTAGATTGAGATTTCAATTATCTTTAGTCAAGGATATATATATGAATTTTATGTTGGAATGGTTCAACATAAGGAAATTCTATATATATTGCGTTCTCAAATTCGATTATGATTACGACATCCCTCTTCATAGTCGATTTTTAAAAACATGGAAAATAAAAAAAATATTGTAGCAAAAGACTAATCTAGTATCAGGTCTTTATGTGAGATATCGTGAATCGTGTCCCATATGCTTCGGGTATAGGATCGGTCACATATGCTATAATATTCATCCTTTCTAAATTTTCCAAATGCTCAGAGCATTAAGAAGGGAAAAGTCTAGAATTGGATAAGACTAAAATGATTAAGCAATTGTCGAGGACAATCTAAGGTTCACCAAAGATTGGTTGTTCATGGACAGTTGGAAGTATAGTGTTAAATTTTGGAAGGACCATATGGATATATTCTGAAAAGAGGTAGCTCTTGTTCAGATATGATAATCAAAATGGGAATATGGAAATTTTCCATATTGGGAGTTGGATATTAAGAATCTATGAGAAAGTTAGAAACTTTTATGCAAGAAGGATGTTCAAAGCTATGTACTTTGAATATGAGACTTCGTTTCCATGGAATTGATCTCCTTTGGAATCCTCTGTAATGACTGATGACAAGGTTTTGGTGACCTTGTGCATAATCATTACGAGAGGATCAGTGCATATAAGTTTAAAATCTAACAGATTTTTGGTAAATGGTAGGAATTAGGAATTCTTACATTTACAATAAGGATTTGGGATTGTGAAATGAGCATCATTGGAATCATGTTCAATTGATATATTTCACAAAGTAAAGATCATAGACAAACATATTGTGCATACTTGGAGTATGGCATAACTATTGTTTAGAAAAACAAAGTGTACATGCTAGGAGCATGGGACAACTGTTGTTTTTATTCAAGTATTAAGTTGATTATTTGAAACATTATACAATGAATAATGTGTAATCAATATGGTGATAAATAAAAGGTGGTTTTATTTATATTCAAAAGGGTTCTGAGACCATATTGGATTCGATTATTATTGTGTTTCACTTTGCATGTTTTGACTTCCATAATAACTAGGTTATTCTTTCCGAATGATTAAGTTATTCAAACCATCCACAGTCGGTCATATGTTGGAAGTAGATATGAATCAAGACTGTCATGAGTTGGTTGTAGAGGTCTAAGATGTTGGACATGGCTACAACACTCATGAGTGCTCATAAGTTATGAGTATTGGATTCAACCCACGCTCACTTGCATCACTTCATGGAATTCATCTCGAGTGATCGTGAGACGGTAATATCATATAAGTCTTCAAACCTAGAGATATGAGTTGTTACCTATGAGTTGGTTGTACATTGATTGCACGAAAACGCATCAGTAACTTGATGTTATAAAACGTGCCTTTGTGTACAATTCAATAAGTAGTAGAACAAGCATATGAGTCAAAGTTTATCTGTTCCTTCTAGAAATAGAAGCGATATCTGGGCCCCTCGATGATTTTGTTTTGACCTATGTACCGGGCCCGGTCAGAACTAAATTGATATGTTCGATTAAGTTCTTTGTCAAACAAATCGGAAATCGGGAAACAAACTTCTGGACAATAAGTAAGACATTGTTCCATGTATTTGTCCGGCTGATATCATGAGAGCAGAGGATTATATGATCACTTATATAAAATGGCGCTTCATAGTTCAACAAAGTTTTCGAGAGCTACGATTGCCGGTTGATTCCTGAAGTCATATAGGCAAATATAGTTATTAGACTTATCCAAGTGGGAGACTGTTGGATAAGGTGTCTAAGTCCATAACTTATTTGGTATATACTTGACCCGACACGGCATGGTCCATTTGGGTTGCACTTCACCCGAACTATTTATATGGATAACATTATGAGAAGAGTATATTTGCGGCTTATTAATATATTATAAGTTATAATATATTAACATGAAATTGTATTATTTAATTAGTATTCGTCTTAAATTAATTATGAATTAATTTAGTGATCAAATGGTGACTAATTAAACATGGGCTATTATATTTATATAGTGTGGGCTAACACTCATTATGGTAATGGGCTAAGCTTATATGGGAGTCCATGGATGATCCATGGAGCTCTTAACCCATGGATCCTTGGAAAGGAAAAGACATGGGTTATTAGGGTTTACCCTAATCATGTGCACTATATAAACAAGCTTGTGATGCATGAAATGACACCCTAGTGTGTGTGAAGAAAGGTGGCCGATTTCTAGAGCATAGATATACTCTCTCATAAGTTTTCCAAGTTTATGGTGATTTGTGATTTCCATTTGAGGCATTCACATTATTGGTGCTTGGCTCTCAAACTCCTAAGGAATCAATTCACAATCAAAGGTATGTAATTCATCTAGTTCTTTTATGTTTAAAAGTTCCCCATGCCATGCTAGATAAGTTATAAACCTTGGAAAACAAATTTTGCATGTATTTTAGACAAACATAGATCCAAGGTTTATTAGGGTTGCATGTACACTTAGGAAGTGTTAGAATGCTCAAAACCCAACAGTGGTATCAGATCCTAGGCTTGTTTGTTGATACTTGATGCAAAATTGTGTTAAAAATCGAAATTGTTTGCTGTCTGAACAGTGGACTCGCCGAGTTCATGGGGGACTCGACGAGTCCAAGTGAAAAAGTCATCCTACTCGTCGAGTAGGTTCGTGCACTCGACGAGTAGAATGAACTGACAGCAGATTTTCGACTTTTGTTGCTGGAAATGGACTAGAAACATTACCCTAAACTGTTTTGGTGTTTTAAAACCTGTTTTAGATGGTGTAATGTTTATGCTAATCCATTTACAATGGCTTATATCAAAATTCCATGATTTTATGTGCTCATATAATTCTTGAAATCTTGATGATCATGTTCATGTTCTTATGAGTTTAGAAAAATGATAGGAATTATTTGCTGAATTGTTTATCATTAATTCTTGATCATTTATGTGTTTTAATGGAGTCCATAATTTGTCCTCAAGTTATGGATATCCAAAGGTCACTTTCTTTTAAACACACATTTAAACACATAAGTTACATAAAATGAAGAGTCTTCATTTTTATAAACCATTAACTCATAAGTTATGAAATGAAAAGTTTTGAAAAGTTTCAAAACTTGCCCTCAAGTTTTGGAATTTGTAAAGTTACACACACTTTAATATACTTTAATTCCAACCCTTAGAGTTTTAAAGGTTAAAATTCAACCCTTATACTATTTATAACATTAATGGTTAATTATTATATATATGTATAAGATCAAGTCGTTTTACCGTTAGTAGGCCTCATTCACGAAGCCGGTCTATAAGGGGGGTATAAGGTTGTTGCCTATAAAATGGCAACTTAATGGGTGTCCATTCTCACCCACCGCTTCCTTGATCGGTGGAGGGTCGTTAGCCGAACGGGTAGGACAATGACTTTAAATTCTCATTAAAAGTATAATGAATATTATAAAGTAACTAAACCTTTTATAAATTCCCAATCTTAGTTACTTTAGGAAAATGTGAATACGGTGCTAACCCATGAAATTCACACTTTGTACCTTACCAAGTCGTTGGTGGAGCGTGTGTGGTTAACCGGCACACTAACTTGGACTAGTAAGGATCACGAAGGGTGACTTAATGTTTATCATAGATCGGTGGAGCGTGTGTGGTTAACCGATACATCGATTAGGTGATAATATTAAGGGTACCAAGTGAATTTGCATGGTTATTCACACCTTGTTTTGTGATCCTCGGCATCCCAGTCACAAAACCTGAAGGGCACAATCGAGATTGAAACATGCCATTGAAAGTTCAATGAATCTCAAAAGATCTAGGAGTTTCAAATCCAATTAAAACTTAATAATTTATTTCGTTTTTCATGGTGGAAATTGGTGAATCGTCATTCACCTACCTTCAAGTATTTTATAGCTTGGATTACGACATCCCTCTTCCAAGTTATAAAATATTGTGTTGGGTCCTAGCCTTAATATTTCATATTGGGTGTTATATTAAGGACTTAAAATCAACTAACTTGAATATCTCCCATTGTAGATGTCTGGTTTAGACAAATGTGATCTTCCCAAATCTCATGGAAATCATACTTCTCTACCTCCACCTCCTCCATTTATTCTCCCTGACCCACAAGCTCGAAGACTTGAAAAATTCAAGGTCACTCAAGCCCTACTAGCAATGAAACATAAAGATGGAAGACCTGTGTGCACTCATGTCTTAGGAATGAAGTCACACTTTGACAGGTTGAGAATGATGGGTGTCGTTGTCCCAAGGAAGTTGGCTATTGACTGGGTTCTTCAGTCACTTCCAGAGTCATATAGTGAGTTCATTCAGAACTACTATGTGATAAATCACGACATGACCCTAATAGATCTATCTTATTTGCTTGTTGCTGTTGAGTCAGAAATGATGTGGCGCAATGGTCAAGCAAATATGGGTGGAAGGTCTATTTCTCAAACTTCCATGGACATGGACATTGGTAACATTGGAAGTCCAGAAAAGTCTTTTCTTCCCAATGGAAAGGGATCGGCCTTGGTCGACCCTGTTGACCAAAAGGCAAAGGGAAAGGCTAAGTCTGTGATAATCTCGTGTACCATTCCCAAAGAGTCTATATGTTTTTATTGTCATGAGAAGGGTCATTGGAAGCGAAGCTGCCCTGAATACCTAAAAGATCTGAAAGCAAGTAGAAACAAAAGGTTTGACTCTGCTTCAGGTAAGTCCACTATACTAGATGTACCATTCCCGAATCATGGAACATACAATGCAGCACTCGATGACCTTCTAGATAATGACCAAATAACTCCAAGTATCCCGAATCTCAGATGAAAACCTCGGAATCCTCCCAATGTGACTGCCTCCAGTCACCCAAAATCTCATACTGACACACCACCGGACATCTCGACTGTCCCAAATTAGTTACGACTCTCAACCTGAAAATAATGAACTATCACACACACCTCATCTCCGATTCCTCAACCAACATTCCATTGCGTGAATTATCATAGAAGCAAGAGACCTCACTCTCACAATCGATATACAACGTAGACAACGAGGGCCGTCGCGCCGATATACTCCTCTTGGTTACCTGGAACTGTTGCTAAAATATGCCTTACTATACTTAACTAAGGCATATCCTTGTCCTCATCCATCTCAATCCCCACTGATGACTCTCTTACAATATAAGAAATACCTCGCAACAGACATACTACAAAATACTTTGGTGAAAATATCGCAACTATATGCTACCCCACGGGGTTTACCTTCAAACTATGAAACCGGAAGCTCGTTATCCCTTTCGCTCCACACGGGAAGCGTAAATAGTGTAATTCTCATCACAGAAAGTGACATCTCAACCATTGGCCGATCACTCAACCCAGACCACAATCCTCCACAAAGCATCATCTCCACTTTTCCTTGAGTCCTGTGACTCCAGCTGGCACCTCACCAGTCAAACCCCTCGGGATATAAACTCAATTTTCCTTGCAAGGTACACTCCATTGAAGCTCGACCGACATGTCCCTCTGGCCCCACAATCTACCATATCCACTCTCAGTTTGAACAACCACAACAGGATAACTGGTAAAGATGGAAGCACACTCTGCTATGAATCATGGTACCCGAACCATGTTATCTCCCCTCAATTTGCTACTTAGAACCTCTGGAATTTTCCTTGTTTCAAGTATGGGTCCTCTGGTTTCAGTAGTACGGGCCCATACTACCTTCCGCATCGACCCATACTTTCCACACGGATCGTCCCAGATTTCCTAAGTAGCTTCTCCACCTTCTTGATCAACCAATCCCATTACTCATGCTCGCTCTCCAGCGAATACTCACCTCTAAACAGAGCACTCATCGGACTAAAATTACTCCCTAGGCTCTCCTAGGTTCTCACACCTCTCTGCCATCACCTGCTGAAGGACTCCTCGCAATGTCAATTAGCTACTCTAGCTAACTCACATCACTCGTGAATCCCACAAAGCACAAAGAAAGCAGCATTCGGGCATCGAGTAACCTCCACCAGCACATAAAACCACTCTATCATACAACTCCACTTGCTCTATCTACAAATCAAATGGCATCACCGAACTCAGACAATCCTACCTCTCATGGGTATCTAACTACTCTCTCACTAGATTCCTCAAATACACATTTAGGTATCTCTCCTAGAATACTCCTCGACTCAAAACTCTCTCTAAAAGATTCCTGCTAGGTATTCCTACTCAGCACATACACAAAGCAAATAGCAGATAATATCAATCAATAGCATCCCCTAGGCTAAGGCATCATGAATCAGGCAACTCTAGCTCTAAATTCCTGAAATACCTAGCCTATCCTCTAGCATGCAGCTCAAATATCTCATAAGTATCTCATAATATATAACAAGTAATGGTATTTTGGGAAATCACCGTTCGGGATATGGCTGATTGTACACACTGCTTCATCTCGTTTTCTTTTAAAAGCTCTTACTCGTTTTAGAAAAATCATTTCTTTTTAGAAAATTTTCTCAAATCCTCAGTTTGAGTCCAGACATACCCGAGTGTACATCCGAATCCCTCAAACCAAGGCTCCGATACCAACTTGTAACACTCAAAATTTTCAGATAAAATTTTCATTTTTAAAACCACCCAAAACACAGTTTCACATTTCTCAAACCCAAATTTATAAGTTGTTCAAAACACAAGATAACAAATGTTTGACAATATCCAAGAATCCTCAAAACATAATCTCTACCTGGTGTGTACAATCATGTCGGCGCCTTCCCGCGATCTTGAGAGGTACCTGAAACACATTTCACACAACACTGTAAGCATGAAGCTTATTGAGTTCCCCAAAATACCATGCACAAATAATTAGCCTCTCATGGCTATATCTCAATAAGGACCCTTCGGTCATGTGTCTCAGTGAAGACCCTCCGGTCTCACAGCTCGGGTCGGACCCTCCAGTCTGATATCTCAGTGAAGACCCTCCGGTCTTACAACTCGGTTTGGACCCTCCGGTCCTATCTCAATAAGGCACAAAAATAATATACAACATAAATCACAAAGACAAAATGCATGATATCACATAACTCAGTATAAGTACATAAGATCCTCCGGTCAATAACTCAAATAAGACCCTTCGGTCAATAACTCATATAAGACCCTCCGGTCAATAACTCATATAAGACCCTCCAGTCACACAATATTACCACTCAGGTAAGTATAGTGAGAGACTAACCTCGCAGAGTAAAGCAATATCCCACACTCGAACTGCTGGTCTAGACTTCGCCCCTCCATGGCCTCCAGAATCCATAGCTTGACCAAAACCCTAAAGTCAACGGAAGTCAACAGTCAAAGCTGACCCAACTCGTCGAGTGCAACTTGTGAACTCGTCGAGTTCCTCAGTACTCTGTAAATCATGAAAACCCGAGTCAACTCGCCGAGTTTCTAGCCAACTCGTCGAGTCCATGCAGAGTCCAGAAGATCGGGGAAAAACCCTAACCACTCGTCAAGTCGTTCCACCAACTCGTCAAGTTTACTCTATATACAAAAACGAGAAAACCCGACTCAACTCGTCGAGTTCTTCAACCCTTTCTCATTAAACTCATTCCAGTCGATTCCAATGCTCCAAACTCAAGATCTAACCTCCTAGGATGAAGTTACCATGTAAAGTTGCTAACTTTACGATCATGCAAGGCCTCACAAGGCTAAAACACCCAAAACTAAGCTCAAGAAGGGGTTTAGGACATGAAGATGGGTCAAAGCTTCATAAAGCTTGAGGCTTTAGGCCTAAAGGGCCTAGTGGTGTCCAGATCTGAGATCTCAGCTGCATGGCATGCTCACAACCATTAATGACTCAAGGAGAAGTAGAAAGGGCCATAAACTCTCAAATGGAGAGATCTAACAAACAAGTGATCAAGGTAATGAATTTTTACCTTCAAATGATTGTTGCCACTGAGATGATGCCGGATCCAAGGACTCCTTCTTGTTCCAAGCCTTCTACTCTTCAAGGAATGGACAAAAACCCACCCTCTATTAGCTCTAAACACTCTCAAATGGAAGATACTCGATTAGGGTTTGTCTCAGGGTGCTAAAGTGATGAGGGAGGCAGGGTAAAGGAGTTAAAGTCCTTTAAATAGGGTGCAAGCCCGAATAATTAGGGTTTCATCAAACAGATTCAACTCGTCGAGTCCAGTCCTCCGACTCGACGAGTAGACTTCATGTCCCGCGCATCCTGATCAACTCCTACACGACGAGTTGGGACCAACCAACTCGTCGAGTAGGCCCTCTAATGTGAATAAAATTCTCAAGTTCCACATCCAGGAAATCGGGGTGTTAAATTGATATTTATAACAATCATATTTTGTCTATAACTAACACGTGTGCAGAAGTAGTCAAGGGAAGACCAATTCTCAACGAAGAATCATCTCAACTATGTTAAAGACCCGGAATACTTGGTCAAATAACGCTCATGAAGCTGGTCATAGAGGATCCCGAAAATATCGGACATCTTGTTGGCTAGTTTAAACTATAAATTAACACTTGTATTCTGCACACAAGACACAATTCTTTAGTCTAAGCTTACTCTACAAAATTATTTACTAATTCTTATTAAGAATTCACTATAATCATCATTTTATATCAATAAAATCATCAAGGCAGGTGATCATTATCACCTCCCAAGGTTTTATGCTGGAGATCCTAGCAAGGATCAAGGGCTTTCCTTGTAAACCATTGTGTCACTTTCTTTTACCATTTGCTATTACACAATCTGAACATCACAGCCTCTCATTCAATTTGGTTTATTAGTACTTGTGTAATTTTTGACCAAAGCAACAAGTATAGTGAATAGACTCACCTCTCAGTCGATACTCAGTTGCTACTTCTCTCTCTCTCTCTCTGTCTCTCTTTCTCTCTCTCTCTCTCTCTCTCTATTTCTCTTTATCTTCCGAAAATACAAGCACTAACCCCACATACGCAATCATACAAGGAACACTCTCAATCAATTTCTCAAAAACTAAGAGTTGGCCAAAAGTCAACTCAGGTCAAAGGTCAAAGACAGAGTCCATGTCATCAACACTCCTCCACGCCGTGGTCTTCCTTGGTCACGCCGTGGGCACAAAATAACAAGACATTCGACTGGCCTCTGGTGGCCACGTCGTGGCAACCTAGTTCCACACCGTGGGGACCAGTCTGAATGGATTATTTGAGTTAAGTTGCTCTTAACTCATTTCCAGGGGCTCAAAAGCCTAGATCTACTCCTTCAAAACATCTTGATGGATAAAGTTTCCAACTTTATCCATTAAGACAAGATCTTAAAACCTAGGTTCTAAAGGTCATTTAAGATGTTCAACTCATCCATTAAGTCCTTAATCACATCAAATACATGTCCTAACTTTCCAAAAAGCATTTAGGGGTACTATTGATCTCTAAAAATGTAAAATTTATGGACATGCATGCCCCATGCATGTCCTTCCTCAAATCTAGGTCAAATGAGGAAAAAGGGACCCAAATCTCATGCAAGATTTCCAAATTACAACAAATTTTTAGATCAATGAGATATAAGGTCATTGGGACTCCTAAGAGTCATAAAGTTGCAAACTTTATCTCGTTGCTCCACTCAAAATCCAATGAAAAAGTTTATTAATCAAAATAACTCTAGATCTCTAAGGAAAAGATAAAAACTAGATCAATATCCTTACAAAATTGTCCAACAAGATGCTTTCAGAGGTTGGGGAGTGTTGCTTACTGGTCAATTGCACAAAATCTTCCTCTACTTCCTTCAAAATCACCAAAACCTATCAAATGAGCTCTAAGAGCTAAAAGAAGATAAGGGTTATGGTTTCTGAGGGTTTGATTGTGATGGAGGTTGAGGGTGAATAAACCCTAGCCTCCTTATTCCTTTAAATAAGGAGCAAAGCCCGAAAATTAAGGTTTCATTAAAATCAGTTGTCACGTTGTGGCATCTATGGCCATGCCGTAGTGGGTCTTTTAAATCCCGCAATCTTTGAAAACATTGTCACGCCGTGGTGAGGCTCCACTATGTCGTGGCCACCCAGAATGAAGACTTATAGTATGATGGATTAGTTCATACATGAAGCGGGTGTTACAGAAGGAGACATATGACTATTCTTAGGGTTATTAAGGGGACACTCAAATTGGAAAAAGACGAAAATACTTCTAAGTGGGCACACGAGAGGTTTATATTGTGAAACAATACAAAATGTTAATTCAAAGACTAAATATGTAACATATTTTAAATTAGAGGATCGTCTAAGTTTAAAAAAAGGTTTGAGATCAAGACATAGAAAATTACTCCAAATCATAAAGACCATTAACATGATTTACTTTTATTTTTGCAATTAACATTTTAACAAATAAAAATTCCCACAAACTATCATGAACATACATGTTATCTCCTGAAATCTAAGTCAGTCATCTTCCAATGTCTATTAAATTCTCATCTCTTAAAAATCTACTTCATTTCAACTTGACCTGGGATTTTCATGTCGTATTGAAATTGACCACATAACATATAATTTCTCTAAAAGAATTTGGTAAGTTGAATAAAATAAAACACACTTATCCACCTTTTTTGTTTTAGACACTCTCTCACCTCATCTCGAAATCCGTGGGGAATCAAACACACACACATATAGATACAGAATTCTGTACGTATATCCCACGAACACACACCATCATTTACCAATTATCGATCATCTCTCAGTTTTCCCCAATCCATTTTGGGATTTGTATCTCCCTGTTTTCCAACTAGGGTTTCGTTTTTTCTCCGATCGACGAACCATGAAAGTTCACCCGACACCCAATAGGCGAAACATCACCGTGCGATACGATTTCGCCTCTCAATCCAACGCCGCCGACGTTATTTGCCGGCAAAAGAAGCTCCGGCGACTCCCTCATATCTTCGCCAAAGTCCTGGAGCTCCCCTTTTACTCCGACGCCGACGTCTCCATCCAAGAAACATCTGATTCGCTCAAATTTGTCGTCGATACAGACGACGACATCGGCACCGATATTGCTGCTCACACGATCGAGATCTACCCCGGTGTTACTAAAATCGTTGTAGGGGGGAGGCGAGTGGTTAATAGTTGCGCAAATCCGGTCAATGAGCTTGCGCTTGACGTGTGGCGGTTCCGGCTTCCGGCGTCTACGCAGCCGGAGCTTGCGACTGCATCGTTTACCGACGGGGAGCTTGTAGTTGTTGTGCCGAAAGACGTTAATTTGGATGGAAATCAGGGAGATCTTTGGGATGAAGGTAACGAAACAGGGCAATTTGTTCTTGTACAGTAATCGAAATATTTTACCTAGTTATTATTATGTTTCTTGAGTCAAATGTGATGAAATTGCTGATTTCTGATCCTCAAGCTATATGTTTCTGAATACTTCTGTTACTTATGATGATATCATCTTCTTCTCCATTGGGTTTTCAAGTCTTTTTATTAAATTTTAATACATTAGGTGCTACTTTATGGTTTCTTTTATGATAATGATCTTATTTGGGAGCTTATTGACATTGATAGAATCATTGTCAATCATACAAAAAAGCAATCAAAATCTAGTCAATTTGGTGCATAATGCTCAGTCTTAAAAGTGATCAGGTGGTATTGAAGATTCAGAATCAGATAATTAGCTCTAATAGAACAAGCCTTTGCTACTTAGGTTTATAATCATCACCTTTTGATAGTGACATAGTGTTAGGTATTTGGAAAGTTGTAGCTATATGAGAAAGTAATAAATAGAATAAGGGTATATATATTATTTTACTCTAAGCCTTTTATAATCAATTTTGTTGCGTCTAGTATCAAATGATTATTTAACCTCCAAAAAATTAAAAAATCCTAAGCAAAAAGTACATTACCAAAGGACTAAAATCTGATAATTAAAACTTGAAGTCCTAATCATCTGATAATTTCTTTCAAGATGCACACCCAAACACCCCTACTCATTTTGTAGCATAATCACCCAATTTTGCGTCCATTCTCGTCTCTAATTTGTATATGTGGTTAACCCTGCTTTGTTAATGCAATGGGTACTTATAAGCCTCTGATTGCTACAACCATAGCAATTAAAAAGTTAGGTTAAATGAATGAAATAACAATGCACACCCTACTTCTATTTCTTCCTATTTGTGCATTTTTACTTTAACAAATCTACTTAATTATAGCACTTTGCTATAATTGGGTAGATTGCTTATGTACAATGCCTTGATAACAAAAATAAGTTGAAACTAGAAGGGAAAATTACAAAAAGATCATTATTTTTTGGACAATTTTGCGGTTTAGCCACTAAAATTCTTTATTTTTCCCAATCAAATCGGAAGAAAATAAATGTTCTATGCTTTAATAAGAAAAGAAATTAAAAGTATAATGCTATAACAAAAGGATATAAAAATACAATGCTATGATACATGAATAAATAAAAATACATTGCTATTTATTGCATTAATACTAACCTAATAATTTTCCGTTTTCTAGTTTCTTTACACCAAGAAACACAAAATATCTTTTTTCCAGCATCATGAGTACCCATGTTTGTGTTTAATTAAATCATCCGCCTTAAAAAAGATCTGTGCTAGTATACGGACCTTATTTGTGTATCTTGAGTGGCGAATTGGTAAAATTTCAGAAATTTAAAGGACTAAAAGGAGGATAGAATTTGTTAAAGTTGAAAATAGAATACTGGTTATCTTGTTGAACTTTTTTTGATGATTGGATGTAGGGCACCCTCCATCTTTTGGTCACCACTTTGTTAGATGCACATGGAGTTTTGGTTACTTTTGGTTTTAAACTTGAAATGTTGGTGTTGTTAAGTTACCTTGAGAAAAGCTTTAAACTTTTTCCTTCTTTTAGAACCACAAAGAAAGATTCTTGATTGTGTGCGTCCTACCACCATTGAAATTTACCTAAAATTTGACCAAAATTGTGAAATAAAATGGTGGATGGTGTGGGTTTTTCCTTTTGTCACATAGCACCCTAAAGATAGCGAATGGTTATTGGGTGTGGGGCCATCTGGATTGTGTTTTGTTGAGGTGTTTGAATGTGTTTTTATGTAGATTATTGCAACTTGAAATTTCGATAATGGGTTTTGGATAAAAATTAACCATGGTTATGACACTTTGATTATTATGTTCATTCAAATTAATAAGATTTGAAAGAGTATGTAATAAGTTGTAAGAAAATTTCTTACTAAAAAATAAACACTCAAGACATTTTGGTTTTTGAATAGATAGGAAAAAAACGCATATTAATGGATCCACGTTTCTTATTCATTATCATCCATTTTAAATCTTCTCTTCTAATAAAAGAGTCTTAAACTTGCCACTTGTCATCTTTCTAGATCCCTTATTTGACACATGTCATGATTTTGTTCATTCTAAGTTTTGTTTTCCCGCCCATTTTGACTATGTTTTAAGGCATCGTTTTCGTTTTAATTCATTGTATCCCATAAAATCAGCATACTTCCTGTTTCTATCCCAAAAAATCAGAGAAAATATTCAAAATTCCATTTATACTCTTTCAAAATCCTGTTTTATTTGCAAGATAATATAATATTCAACATTCAACTCACTCTCTCTTAAGCGATCATACAAACCCTAGCCGTCATCATCACGACCACCGTCTTCCAATGCCTTACACCTTTGGTGACGATTCAGACCATCCGAACCACTGCCATCAAACTCCATCACCATTCCATTTCTCTATTTTTCAATCGAAACAGGAAAAAGATTTGATTACAAGTATTCTATAGCACTGATGCAAACCTAACCTATGAAACCTTTTAACTTCAGGTATTAAACGCACTTTGTGATGAAGCTTGAAGCTAAAACCAAACAGCCAATTCACATTTATGATTTATCATCTCCTATGTGTTTACCTTTTTTTTTCTTCAGAAATATCAATTATTTACAAAAGAGTCAACAATCTCCATCGTTAAGTTTTGTTATCCATTATGCACTCTATGCAGTGGTTGAAACAGGTTAATGGATTTTTCTGGACGTTATCTATGTTGTTTTCCATACTTTTTATATAAGTTATTTTCAATTTGCTTATTTCACCATAACAGAGCTTGCATTTAAGAGATCGTTGTGTTGTTGGTCAGCTGTCAGATGTACAGGTCATGAGGACACTTTGGTATCTTACATTGTAAACCCTTTTTTGCTTTAAAATCAAATTTCTAATACAATTTTTTTTAGTAATTTATTATCCGAATTTTGCAAAACTGTCAAAACATTGTTTGTTTGACTAGAAACAGTCAAAATGTATAATTTGGTGTTTGTTTTGTTTAGATGGGATTGCGATCTGGGAGCTACCCCATGGTGTTTACAATATGTATAAGGACCACAGAGAAATTTTGTGAAACTTAGTTCTTAGTTGGAGTGATAAATTAGTGAGTATTTTAATAATTACAAGCTTCTAATATTTGTATGTTAAAACTACTAATGCCGTTATGAATTCATGGATCAATATTAAATCTATTACAAAAAGGGGTGTGGATTGATGCCATTTAATATATCATTTTTTCTTTTTTTAGTTTGTCCATGATTGCGATTATGATCAAATGTTTTTGATCTTTTATCTGATATGTTGTCGGAAGTTGATCAAAATGATCATCAGTGAATCCAAAAACAAGAAAAATTGTTGTCATCTTTATCAAAGACATAGATTGCGATCCAATTTATGAGGGCAGATTGCATCACCGGTCAAATAATTAATTGATCCATTGTTGGGATGTTGTCAATGAAGCCCGTGTTTTGAAAATATATTTTGAAAAAAGAATAAATCCAAGCTCTGGTTCAATAAAAACAATCTAATTGAACACTTTTACCTAATGTTTTAAACCACTTCAACAAGATCAATGAACATCAACATTTTGTTTAATCCAAGATTTTTAGTTCATTGTTTTATGAAGCTTTGTGGTGTAACTTTATAAAACATGTGGTAGGTTTTGGTGAATACTTTCAAATGCGTTTTGAGGAGACCAACGACAAAGGATTCGAGTTTTTGGAGGATTTTACTAATCAAAAGATGCAAGTGTAGTTTGGATGTAGTTTATATAATTGCAGACTGGTAATTTTTAAGCATTTTGTGCGACCTTGATGTTGTTTTGTATTTACGATTTTACCCTTTCTCCATAAATTTACTTTATCTTGATGGTTTTTGAACTTCAACCATAATGAGAAGCAAATTACCCAAATATTTTTAAACTGGGAGGTGGCAAGTGCAGTCTTGATACCTGACAATTGACAAGAACATATTTATATTGTTTTGTTTATTATAACATTATACTTTTATTTCTTCTTATTGTAACATGGTACTTTGAAAATATCACCAAATTATAGCAAGGAATTTATTATGTATTATTTTTCTATTTTAAGTTGTCAATCCGTTTATCACACACGTTTTAACATAGTCTATCCTAATAAACAAAACCTAAAAGTGTCACATGTCGTTTATCTAGCTTGCATCTTTGGCACATGGTATTTTTCTTTGATTTCCTTTGTTTGTGTAACAATTCAACTTCAATTCAATTTTCAAAATTAAAAATCTTATCCTAATAACATTTTTGAAATATACGATATCTAGCACTTAAAAAGTCTATTAAAAGATGTATCCCAAGAAATCACGGATACATTTTCTTAATTATTTTTTTTGTTTGCATAACAACTTTAAATATACCCACCGTGGTTTCCACGGGTTATAACCTATTATCTTATCAATAAAAAGACTAAATGATAAGTCAAATGTCATAATTTGTAGGTATATGAAAGATATATCAAATTGACAGCTTAACTTTTCTTTAAAATCATAATCTTCATTTTTGCATATAATTTCAGAAATATACCGGTAATAAAAGGCAAAAAATTGGTCTAACCATCGGAATGATACTTTTTTAATTGAACTATTGATATTTTTTTCTAAAATCATATGTTATTTATCATATGAAACTTTGAATAATTATAAAAACCACTATATTTTAAAATTTGTTTTGTTTACCAAAATATTTTTCTTTTTTATGATTGTGTTAATTTAAAAAGAGAAATTAAATATCTTCATAATTTATCTTCCTACTCATCTCCTACCTATTTCAATGTCACATTTAATAAAATAAATGATATTTTAAATCACTCGTTTCAAAGAAAAAACTAAAAAGATATTTAATTATTTCTTTAAAAAAATGACCAAAGCCTTTTTTTTTTGTGTTTAAACCAAACGTACTTTTACCAATTAAAATCAATAGCCTTGAGCCCTTGACTTGTAAGAGCTGATAATGTAGGTCCATTATTTTTAATCATAAATAATGGGGTGTTGCTATTAAGACACCCTTTAGACACCCTATAAACATCTTTATCAAAAGTCAACCAATAGAGAACTATTTTTAATCTATCTTTTTCAAAAAACAATGTAATTTTTACCAATGTAAAAACCTTAAAAATTATATAGGGTGTCTAAATGGTAAAATTAGGTGTCCATTTAGCCAACCCCTAAATAATGGTATGGTTTTGGTATCATACTTAATGCTACAATTAGTGCTTACTCCAAGGGTGTGGGTCAATCAAAGATGCCAAGAGCGTATGTGATGGTGTAGGTGACTTTCGGGTGGTTGTCTCTTGGAATGCCATGCTGGCAGCTTGCTTGGATCATGATGAAACGAGCCATTGCATTTAATATTTTATCTTTGATGAAAATAGTAGCAGTCGAAAACTTTTACAGATCCATAAAAAAATTAATAAAAAATAAAAAATAAAACTAAAAACAATTTTGGAATTTATTATTTTGAAAACTTTTACAGATCCATAGTTTGAGTCTGGATTCACACGAATGCTCATCCAATTCTTTCAAACCAGGGCTCTGATATCAATGTGTAACATCCCAAAATCACAATAAAAATTTTCATTTTTAATTAAAAAAAATCATTGTTTTTCAATCATCCCAAATCATAAGAACCCAAGATCAAATACAAATGTTTCAAAATCAATGTATCGTAACATCTCCAAAACATGTCACTAAAGGATGTGTTCGATCACACTTTTGCTTTTCCCCGATCATCTGAAGTATCTGAAACATAAAACTTAAACTGTAAGTCAAAGTTTAGCGAGTTCTCCAAAATACCACCACACACACATATAACAACATGCATATTAGGCCTACAACCATCAGGCTGGATTACCCCTAAGCCCACAACATGAGTCTGACTTCCCTTCCTAGCTCACAACTCATGTTTGGATTGCTCCCGAGCGTACAACATAAGTCTGGCTTTCCTTTCTGACCCACAACTTATGTCTGTCTTGCTCCTAGGTTTGTTGGCTTCCGCACAGAGTAGTATTGCCTCAACCCAACCGCACTATGTCGACATATACAACAGATAAACATATAACCAGCAAACAGATAATCATACAGATCTAACAGATATATATCAGGATACAGAACCGAATGGGCCGACATTGGTGCCTTCGACCCACGAGTACAGTGAGGAAACTCACCTCAGAGTCTGAAAAAATAGCAGAAAAGAACGTTACTCCAAAAGTCAACTCTACATGTCACCTATACAAAAAACAATGACCTAACTCAAACTACAACTTAAAATACCCAAAATACCCCTAAGTCAAACTTGGTCAAAATCCTGGTCAAATGTCAAAATTCAAAAAGTCGACGAGTCAACTTAGATTGAGTACGCTCGGCGTACTCAGCCACTACGCCCAGCGTAGTACACCCTTGGTCCGATTACGGGGTTCCTACCAGGTACGTGCAGCGTACCACTAGGTACGCCCATCATATTTGGATGACCTCCTTTTTCTCTATTAAGTGCTTATTCTATTAAGACACCACGTCCAAAACTCAGATCTAGTTCCAAATAACATTCTAAGTCATAAAGTTTACAACTTTATGACTTTTTCAGGCTAAAAAGGGTCCAACAACTAAACCCTAACTTAATACACAGACCAAAACCTCATATCTCATGTATGAAGAAAAGAAAGGGACCAAGATCACATTTTTATTGTTCTAAGCACCTAAAAACGTCTGGAAGGACATCCCTTATGGGTTAGAGTAAGTCATACTCAGGAACACCAAGATTATGGGACTAAAAGCATAAAAAGCTAAGAACTAGCAAGATCCAAAGCAAACATGCATCAAGATCCGAACTTTATACCTTCAAATGATGCTTGAGGACAAGATACTTCTGGATCTAAGATGCCTTGAGCTTTCCAAGTTAATTCCACGTCTTTCTTCTTCCTTCGAGATCACCAAAAGCACACTTTCAAGCTTAAAATGCTCACACAATGGATTAGGGTTGGCAAGGGGCGATTTAGGAGATGGAGGCTGATGAAGGAAGAGGTCTTGAAGAAATAATGATGTTTAAATAGGGCTCAAACCCTAAAAAATAGGGTTTGACCCTCAACCACTTACGCCCGACATAAGCTGAAGTACGCCCAACGTACTAGGCATACGCGCGTTTTTCACTTAAGGAGCTAAGGAACTAATTTGCAAATAAATTTCATAATAAGGGTATAAATGGAAAATACCTGGATCAAGGGTGTTACAATGATAAACAATAGAATACTCCTAAGTCAAGCGGCCATGCTTGCCACGCTTGGTTTGACAAAACTCATCTAACACATAATGATAGAAAAGTTGAACATTACTTTTCTGACATTTTGACATACAACAAGACAAATCATAGTCTTCTTCGGGTCAGTATCCTTCACTATGGTATTCTAAGTCTTTAGTATTGATCTTCAAAACTCTTCGCAACTGATCTAAAAACAGGAGCACTACCACAACCAACAAAACAAGTCTTCGGTCCTTCAATACACTTCATAGTTGTCGAGGGTCACTTCCATGCATCAACAAATTTGATTCAAAATACTACGATTCAAATTAATTTGATTCAAAATTTTATAATCCAAAAATAATATGATTCAAAAAAAGTATGAACGGAAAATATTATGGTCTTTAATATTCTATTTAAAATTTTATAATTGTTAAACATTAAAAACTCAAACTGATATTTAGTTTAAAGAATAAAAAATAAATAAAGAAAAACACTAGTATCTTCAAGTATGTAGTAATATATTAAAAAAAACAATAAAAAAATAATTTAAAAAAACAATAAAAAAAAATAAAAAAAAAAAACAAAAAATAAAAACGTTAAAACCGAACATATATCTATTTTAAAAAAAAATTGATTTTTTTAACGAAAAATAAAAACAATAAAAAAACCAAAATAAACAAAAATAAATAATAAAACTCACTTAAATTATGTTCATGGAAGTTCGCCGCACATGATTAAATCTTTGAGCCTGTATTAATTACCACGAACGTGGGTCGTATGCGAAAGCACCACATCCAAGTATTTGGGTTTGACGTTTGCGTCCTTGGATCTTTTGATTTCTTTTGCTTTCTACGACTTGGTTGTGTTTCTTCAACTCGTTCGTCGTCGTCGTCATTGTCGAGGTTTATAGGTTGAGATTGAGATAATGAAACTTGAGATGGTTGTGAAGTTTGTTGCATTGGGAAGTTTGGGGTTGAAATTGCGGAGAAGGTTGTTATTAAAAGACTTGAAATTTGGATTGAATGAATTGTGGTGGTTGTTATTGTTGGTAGTAGTGTGGGTGGTATGGGAGATTGGTGAATAGAGGTTGTTGAATTGAAGATGATATCAATTGCATGTAGCTAAGATTCGCTACGGATCATTTGGAGTGTTCGGGGTGGGTAATGTATTTTGGTTTGGATCCATAACAATATGTGACGAAGGAATATTTTTTGGTGAATATGCGTGTTTGTGTTGAAAAAGTGTGTTTGAAATAAAAATAAAAAAGAGTGTTATATATAGAGAAAGTTGTAATAATTAAATAATTAATTTATTTTAATGCGTCAAACGGTCACAACAACGGTCAAAGGAATAATCAATCAGAGCAATCGTCTTATCCCGTCTCCGTGAGGACGCCACACTCAACCCATCGGAGATGGGGCGGTGTTCACTTGTCTTGGGGGCTGACACGTCAGCCTCCCACGTGTCTTCTCCTTACCACTCCGGACACCCTAACAATTATTACCACTCCGGACACCCTAACAATTATGAGGCAATGTTTTAAAAAATGAGGTGTAGCATTGGTACTCAATTTGATTTACAAGAAAACCCAGTTTGAGCCACGTGTACCGTAGACAACACGTGGCAATCTGTAGTCTCACGTAGCAACCAACATACATTAAAGCTGACATGGCGGATCCTGGAGTCTTTCACGTGTCATTTGTCTGCTTCTGAGTTTGCAATAAGATCACCGGCCGGCTCCGAAGTACCACTCAATCAACCACCGTACCACCTCCGTTCACGGCGACAATGAGTCAGGAACAACCACAGCGACCACAACCTCAAGAAGAGCCACAAGAGCCCATCAAGTACGGCGACGTCTTCAACGTCTCCGGCGAGTTGGCCAAAAAACCCATCACTCCACAAGATGCAGCCGACATGCAAGCCGCCGAGAACTTGGTTCTTGGGGAGACTCAGAAAGGCGGTCCAGCTGCCGTCATGCAGTCGTCCGCCGCCGTCAACAACAACCGTGGCCTTGTTGGCCTCTACGATTTTAGTGACCCGGGCATCGCCATCTCCGACACCGAATACGCCGGGCACCGAATCGTGACCGAGTCCGTCGGTGGAGAGGCAACTTTCATCAATCTCACCTCTAATCAAGTAGCGGAGCCAGCGAATCTACGAAGAGATAACGGAATTTAAATATCCGCTATATTTTTCCTTTAAGAGACGTTTTTATGCTAAACTTTTGCAAAAACATCCGTTATCTATAGAGATTCAAAGAACATATCGCATCCCTCCTTGGCTCTATGTCTGTCTTAATTATATACGATTAATGCGTTTTACTCTTTGCCGGAGATTTGTTTATCAGAGTTGTAAATTTTCACAGGTTCTGGGACAGTATGTCCGAACGAACTTGGCTTCTTCTCCGGCTCCGGCGAAATTAGGCGATGACGCAATTACAGTAGGAGAAGCGTTGGAGGCAAGTGGGTTGTCAGCAGGTGGCAAACCGGTGGACGAGGGTGATGCAGCGGCGATACAGGCAGCTGAAGTCAGAGCAACCGGACGTATGCAGGCGGTTCCGGGAGGTGTAGCTGCGAAAGCTCAGGCAGCCGCCGCCCAGAATGTTAGAACCATGCGAGAGGAGGACAAAGCTACGCTTAAAGATGTCGTGGCGGCAAGTGTTCTTAATTTGATTGCAAATAAATTCATTTTTATGATTTTTTCCAACAATTTTTGAAAGCTCAATTCTTTAGCTTATCTTAATTCTGTTTAGTTGATACTGTTTTATATTTCTGAGTATTAGACTGATGTTTGAGGGTGCAGGATGCGACATCACTGTTGCCGAAAGACAAGCCGGCAACAAGGGTGGATGCTGAAGGGGTGATAGCGGCGGAGATAAGTAACAAACCGGATTTGGCGACTTATCCTGGTGGTGTAGCTTCGGCGGTAGATGCGGCGGCAAAGATCAACCAACAGAAATGAAGTGGGGATGTAGATATGGTGTTGAGATATAAATAGAAAGATGTATGACTGTTATGAGGATGTGTTTAGATGTAGAAATGATAAAGGTATAAATAGAAAGTGTTTTGTGATTGTGATGGTTATATAAATAAAAGAGATGTTTTTTTTTTCATTTCTAATTGGTAATTTTGATTCATCAATGTTTATTAGTTTCATTGATTTGGTTATCTTTTTGACGTTTGAATAGATTTATTCAAACATTACTCCTCATTAGTAATGATATTTTATTGTTAACAATTTATCGAACTAAATTAAAATATTAGTTGGTCAATCCTACTTTGGCAAGTGTGGATATTGAGTTTAATTATAAGAGATATTTTATATTTTGGTACTTTTGGGGCTTAAATTTAAATATTGTTTTTTGGAGTGGTTATATAGTTTTGTTTGGCCAATTTAATTTGTTTCGATGTTAAATCTCGATGGTTATTGTCTATATGGCATGCCGCATCCGTTTTATTACTGTATTATATTTTCATAAAAAGTAGCATCAATGTAATCTCAACTACTAATCCAACTAAGAAAGTATGGTTGATGGTTAAAGTTATTAGATGAAGAGGGCGTAGTGCCCTTAAAGTCACCTCCACCTCAAATATTTTATGAAGCTCCATACAATTGGATCAATACAAGGATTATTTGATATGATTTGATTATATTTGATTTAACTTGAAATGATTTATATATAAATTATTAAACAATTTTTATCGACTAAAATATCTTATTGAGTACAGTACATAACAGAAAGGTAAAGTGGTCATATTTAACCAAAGCTTGATAGAGTCAAACATCTAATTTAGTTGACAACTATCAACCAATCTCTTAGTTATTACTGTATTGTTACCGAAAGATGTAAAATACATTTGTATTTTATAAGTAAAGATATTAAGTATATTACTTTTAAGTGATTATGATGTTTGGAATGCTTTAATGATAAATTTGTGTTTTATATAAATATATGATAAATGATGTTAATATGCTTGAGTTTGTCATATGAATAATGCATAATATGCATGAGTTTGTCACTGACTTTGTTTGGACTTTGATATCTTAAGAGGTTTTTAAGGTTTGGTCACACCAATTCTCTTATTAGTCTAACCACACTTTGTCATGATTTGTGTATGGTTAAAGATAATCATTTTGGCAAATATTTTAATGTAGGCCGTGTATTCTATTCTATGGCATTTGGGTTTTTCCTTTGAACCCATAAGAGCATGTTGATAAAGGAGGAGGTAATCATTCACTCCTAACTCACTGTAACCCTCCCAACCCACAACACAAACGATATTTTTTCCAACTCACTCAATTTTCAATTTTAAAGTAAATACAAAGTCTTTAAAATCATTCAAAATATCTAATAAAAACACCAAAACTAATTAAAAACAAACACAATTTGATATAAGTTTTAAAGCTCAAGGTACAATTAACTAATGTATGGAAGAATTGAAAGAGAAAGAGAGAGAAAAGTTGTGGTTATACAAACCCCCCTCTCTCATGAAAGATTGTCTCTCCTCTTCCGGCAGCTTTTAGAGGAAGAAACGCTCGAGCCACCTCAACCCGCCGGCCAAGGGATCAGAACCCGGCAGTACCGCCCCAACCAATCTCCCCAAACCGCCATGACTGCCTCCTCCATAAGAGCCTTATGGTAATTTTTGCAAACTTTTCAATATCCTTGAAAGCTAGAAAAGCACATTGAACCTATTCTTGAGGTTGTTTATTATTTGGATAGACTCATCGTTTAATTAAACAATTTAGATCAAACTATTTGATTTTTTCAGTAACACTGAATTATTATTTTGGATTGACTAAACTGCACAAATGGTCCCTGTGGTTTGCTTAAAATTGTCACTTTGGTCCAAAAAAGTTTTGACTAGCATCACAGGTCCAAAGTTTTCATTTTGTTGCGATTTTAGTCCAATTTGATTTAGAAATATTTAAAATGACGGATTTACCCTTTTTACTTTCTTTTTCTATTTTTTTTATTTATTTAAATGTTTTTTCTAATTAAAAGAAAAATAAAAAATAATCTCTCTCTCTCTCTCTCTCTCTCTCTATTTTCGTTCCAGTCAAGTACAACAGCTCCAAACATTCTCGACCATTACTCCTTCCTCCCCTCATCGCTCACGCGACGACCTCGTCGGAAGAAATAAACAGAAGCAGCAGGAGTTGCCGAAACGAGCACCACCGGCTTCCACCGTAGTTCTCAGCCCACTCCGCCCCCCTCTTGTCGTGACCCATTGCCATCAAACACCCCAACGTCACTGCTTTCTTCCACCTGTTGCCTCCGTTCCAGCATTCATCTGTTATCCGCTGCAATCCATCGAAAATACATCAAACGAACTGGTTCAACAAAGATCAGAGAGATAGACAGGAGCAAATCAACTAGATGAAAGAGGGAGGACATGGATTCCACAACCATCGCTTAACCTGAATCAATTTCTGATGTGAACCCTGAACCTAAAATCGATTTTTGTAGATGTAGGGATGATCTTCACCAAAATGGATCTCTCCATCGTAACAATCAAGACGAATTCCACAATAATCGCTAAATCTGGAGGGTAGGAAACTGTAATTCGTCGACCACCGCCTTCGCCTCTACCGAGAAATCCAAAAATCGACATCAAACCACATTCAGCGAATGCTCCTCCACAACAATCGCTAAATCTGATGTGAACCCTAAACCTAAAATCGATTTTTGTAGATTGGCGGTGAATGCTCCTCCACTGCCGGAATCACCGAAGCCTTGATTTGAAGTTGTTGATATGCCACCAGTGGTGCTCGTCGATTCTCAGGAGGTTCGAGATCCAAAGAGTATGTCGACCCAATCACTTTGGGGTTTTTCTTCACGATGGATGGTCACCTAGTTTTTATTTTTCTTTTAATCAGAAAAAACATTTAAATAAATAAAAAAAATAGAAAAAGAAAGTAAAAAGGGTAAATCCGTCATTTTAAATATTTCTAAATCAAATTTGACTAAAATCGCAACAAAATGAAAACTTTGGACTTGTGGTGCTAGTCAAAACTTTTTTGGACCAAAGTGACAATTTTGAACAAACCACAGAAACCATTTGTACAGTTTAGTCTTTTAGATTTATGATTGGTTTTGGTTTGTAAAATAAAAATCAAATAGTTTCAGAAGAAGAAAAAAAAACAGATTAAATGTACTATTTATTTATTTATATTATTTATTATAATATATAACTTTAATATTATATAACTTTATTAAATTTGTTTTAAAATATTAGAATTTTTTTAACCATTATAATATCTTAATTAGTCCTTATTAAATATTTTTTGTCTATTAAATATTAAATTATATTATAATTTTCTTGGTACCTGTTTATAACCTTTAATTCACGATTACTTAAATAATTTTCTCTAATTTCTTTTATAGATATAACTAAGACTAAAGTTATATATTTATTTAAATTTCTTCCTTCTTGAAAATCATATTATCAAAACCAAACCTACTGAATTATAATTTAATTATATTGGATTTGAATTTAATTTGGGCTATTATCGATTTTTAAAAACCAAAATGAATTTGGATTCACTTGATCAGATTAAAAGATTAAACCAATACATCCAAACTCACGCCCTACATACGAGCACAGATTGTTTAATCTAGTGTTTTAATGACACTTGAATTTTTCAGTTAGAACCCATACGTGGATAATTTTTAACCAAGTTTTGTAATCATGACTTTGTTTCTTCCCGCTAACATGAATACATTATACCATGAGCTTTAATATGAATATGCAACATCACAGAGTAATATGTAAATCCAGAGAAAAGCCAAAATTCATCAATAATCTATATATCCGGAACAACAATTTCTAACATGAGATCTGAAAAACAGACTAACAAAAACATCATCCAAGAAAGTAAAATTATAACACCATGACATAACCCCAAACATCCAAAACTGATGAAAACAAAAACATAACTTATCTCTTCTTTGACACACCAACAGTCTTTCCCCTGCGCCCAGTAGTCTTGGTGTGCTGTCCACGCACTCTCAAACCCCAGTAATGACGAAGACCACGGTGGTTTCTGCCATATAAAAAAAAAACCATTTCAAACAACTAAAAAAAATCAAATTTTTTGGCCAAATAAAAGAAAATAGAAAAACTAACCTGATCTTCTTCAAACGCTCAAGGTCATCTCTCAACTTCATGTCAAGAGCATTCGATGTCACCTGGGAATATTTCCCATCCTTGTAATCCTTCTTCCTATTCAAAAACCAGTCTGGGATTTTGAATTGCCTTGGATTGGCCACGATTGTCATCAGATTATCAATCTCAGCATTTGAAAGTTCTCCAGCCCTGCATATATTAGATTAGAGAAATTGCTCTATGGTGAAAATGAATCCAAGAATGAAAGGGATAGATATGTCCCACATTGAAGAGAGAAAACTATTATCTAAACATCAAAAAAAGCTTTCAACAAATTCATGAGCCTGGTCATACAAACATTAAAAACACAAGGAGATTCCTATTGTAGCAGTCAAGAAAGAAATTGAATATGGGAACTCAGAGTCAATGGATGACATAAACAACATAAATCAACCTACTGCTAAAACTTGCATTGACATTCAGCCGAAAAACTATAATAAGGCGTTCATTCAGCTGTCTTATATCTTTAAACACTAACAATATGAGCTACTCGCAACAGGATTAGTGTTTACAATGAACATTTATTTGATGTTCAAATAACTAAGAGATCTAACATCTAAAAGCCACAGAAACAATTCAATCAGATCTCATAGAAGTGAAAAAGACAGAGACCACGAAAATAAAGTACCTCTTGTTCATGTCGACATCGGCCTTCTTGCAAACGATGTTGGCAAAACGACGACCAATACCTTTGATTGAGGTCATAGCGAACATAATCTTCTGCTTGCCATCAACGTTTGTGTTCTGGACACGAAGAATGTGTTGAAACTCCTCGTTTGCTACCAGCGACTGCATAAATTTTTTTTAAAATTACAACACCACAAAAGAAAAGACTTCAAAAACTGAAACATGCTAAACAACGAGATAAATGGCGACTGAGACTTGATAGAGGATATGTGACTCACCATTATTGCAGTCGGAATGTATCGGCAGCTGGTGCTCCGTAAGTTCTAATAGCCGAGAATTGTAAACCCTAGATCGCCTGTAGGCACATTATATATTATACGTTAAATTGGACTGCATAAACTTGGGCCTATTGTTTAAAAGAATATATATAAAAAAAAAAAAAAAAAAAAAAAGCCCATTTACATGTTCATCAAATTCTTGAATACAATAGTTGTATTTGTATTATGATAATTAATTAATAGAAATTATAAGCTGTTTTATTATTTTTATGAACATATAACACATAATTTTTTCAATCATTTAATTTAATAAATTTCCATATGACATAAAAATTTAGTCATTTAAATATTACAAACGAACATTTCTTTTTACCATTTAAACAATATGTTAGACATATTACCAAAAATAACTGGGTATTTTTTTGCCTTTCTTATTAAGGAAAATAACATGAAAGTTTCTATATTATTAGTTTTTATTATTTTTACACTTTATTATTTTTTCCAAATTATATATCATTTTATCATTTTTTTTCAAACCGAACACCATTTTATAAAAAATAATTTGATTTTAACTATTTTATTGGCAACCTTCCTAATGCCATTGATTTTAACACTATTATTTTTTTTCAAATCGAACATATTCATCTCGTTGATCAAACTCATTATTGTTTTATGTCGTCAATCTTCTTTAAGGGTTAAATCTTCCGGTTGTTTGAGAAGACCGTCGAACTAAGATAGATTTCTGTCGAATATGAAGTGCAAGGTAAAAAAAATGATTTCTTTTTAATTTTTTTTTTTAATTCAATTTTTTTTATTAGTAACTTATGTATTTTTGTATATATATTTCATGTACATGAGATCTGGGTAAAGTTCTAGAGCACTCGGATTTCAGTGTCATAAAAGATGTAGTGGAGTTTCTTGAAAAATTCAAGAAATAATGGAAATTGTATCGTCATGTAACATCCGATTTTGGGATGTTTCTTTATTTGGAAAATTGGACTTTAATTTAATCATCAGAAGGTATCGGGTCTTAAGGGATGAAGTTTGGACCTTAAAGGAATAAGGTTTTTGGGCTAAGTGTAAAATACTTCAGATTACAGGGTTAATTTTAGGCTGAAAAGCAGTTTAGGCTTAAGTTGGGTTTAGGCCTTGTTGGATCGAACTTTCACGACGCGACTTATGAGATGTCGTGAAGCGAAGTTTGTACAATTCAAGCCCCAGAAATTAGGGTTCTATCCCGTATTTAAAGCCATTATCTCCGAGATTTAGGTCATTGTGCAACCTCATCCTATCAGAGACCCCCTTGAGAGCAAACCCTAGCCTCCATATTATCCCACTAGCATTGTTTCTCAAGTTTTGAGCCTTTTTTGCTTGTTTATGCACTTTGAAGGATAATGAATTGTATTTGTGAAGCAAGGAAGCATTAAGCAAGCTAGATCCAACCTCTTGAGCACCTGTTGGACCATTGTAAGTCTTCAAGCTTAAAGCTTTAGACTATTATCATCAGCAATTGAATCCAACTCAATTATCTATTAAAAAATTATTTTCTCTCTCACCCACCTATGTAACCCAACTAAACCAAAATTTCACACACATTAACAACTAAAACCAACCTAACCTTTTGCTATATAAATAAAGTTTGTAATTATGTTTATTCTATTTTAAATAGAATCTATAACTTTTTTATTGAAAGACCCACACTTTCATACTTGACAATTGTTACTCCGAAACATGCTACATGCATGTTCATAAAAACAATATTTTATATTGATAAGGTGATTACAAACTATTGGATACAAACCAACTATTTTCAAGTGTTATATATTACATAACTTCCCAGGATTCTATAGTTTTATACATACGAGAGTGCAAAATACAATAGTTTCAAACTATTCGAAAATCTTCTATCAATACAATAGTTTCAAACTATTCAAAAATCTTCTATTAGTATATAACTATACTGGATGCTTATCTCCTGCAATTTGTTAAACATTGAGAGGGTAAGCGGTGACGCTTAGTGAGTTCAATAATAGATACAATATAACGTTATGTCATATATATACTTCAATATGGCAGAAGCAAAAAGGAACAAGGAACAACAAAGGCATATGTGAATCATGTGACAAACTTTCCATATCAATCATTGATTTGATCCAAAGATATACAATCAATGAGACATAACAATTTCCATACTTGATATACATCAATAAAGATTTGGCCCAAATGGCATAGAAGACATACAACTTCAGTTTAACGTTTTGGTAGATTTCAGGCTTATAGCCATGTCTAACTTTCTGCCAATACCATAGAATAGAAGTCATTCTCTTACGGAGACATGTTCTACATGGCCAGAGGCTACATACCAGTACCAATGTGAATCTAAGTCCTTTCACTGATCACATGGTCAAAGGTATTACTTTGATATTAAAAAAAATAGCAAATAAAAATAACACGGAAAAATAACCCGGAATAATAACACTGACAAGCACATAGCACATATAACACATAACACATAACATACAATTGTTCCTATATATTAAACTCATCGTGAAATAACTGGGGTTAAAATAGTAATTTGGGCAGCACTTCGTTACTCTAATTAGCTTTCTTCGTTGAAAACCAGGAGTTTTCTTGAAAATCGGGCCCTGCGAGGGTTGGGCTTCAAAACCGAAAAGATAAATTTTTCGGGCTTCTCGGCAAACTTCGGGGCGTGTTTCGGGCGTTGGAAATAATCCCGGGGCTTCAGGGGAAGTGGAAGTAGAAGAAATATAAGTTTATGGGTGAAAAAGACACATTTTCTAACATTTACCCGGGAGGTCTCGCACCCCTTATATAGGTGCGAGCCTCGAATCCGAAGCAAGAGGGAGAGGGCAGGTGGCTGCGAGGTTCGGAACACATGGCAGAAGGGGCGAGGCTCGGATGTGAGATGGCTGCGTGCAGGCTTCGGATTGGTCCAACACTTCGGACACGGGGCGGAGTCAGAAGCGAGGCGCGTCGGAAGGCCATTGGACCACTTCTTCGGTCAAATCAGCAAGTGACACGCATGTCGGGCACGGGGTATGCATGCGAGGATCCGATGACGTGGCCTATTCCGGACCTTATCCTTGCGAGATTCCTCGGAAAATGGGCCCAAATCTTCTAAAATCCATAACTTTCGTATACGGGCTCCGTTTTTTACGTTCTTTATATGCACGCGTAGGCGGGAATATATTCTACAACTTTCGTTTAGACTTCGTCGGTTATTTTTGACTTTATTTTTAATATTATTATTTTTAACAGATCGGGACTGGAAAATCCGTTAAAAATTCATAACTTCTTCATCCGACATCCGTTTTCGTCAGATTTTTTTACTATTGTACTACTATTGACGAGATCTTCAATTCTCGTTTAGGTTGTATCGGATAAAAATCACTCGATCTAAAATTCAAGTTTTTAGTTGTCTACTGCTAAGCTGAAACTTAGAAAAATCGTAACTTTCTAATACGAAGTCAGATTTTGGCGTTCTTTTCATCGAACTTCTCGGTTTAACGAATACTACGACTTTCATTTAGATTACTAAGGCTAAAAAGTAGTTTATCAAAAACTCACTTTTTACGTCATTCGGCACCGTGCCGGTTTTGTCGCGGATCTTCGATTGGTCATAACTTCTTCGTTATAACTCGGATTTCGATGAGGTTTTCGCCCAAATGTTTCTAACAAGATTATCTAAAACTTTGAATAATAAAATTTTACTTATTTCAAACTTTATATTTTCGTTAAATTTCACTATTTGACATTTGATTGGAATCTCATAAGACTTCCAATACTTTCTGAATGATTCTAAGCATAGTTTTACTTCAATTCTAGTAAAAACCATATGTTAGAACTCAATTACTCAAATTCACATAATATTTCATAATATTAGTTACTTAAAACACGATTTCAAAACGTGTATGTTACAAATACCTCCTCCTTTTGAGGATTTCATCCCCGAAATTACGTCGATTAAAATAAATGGGGATATTTCGCTCTTATCTCATTCTTATTCTCCCAAGTATAGTTTGGGCCTCGATGGTGTTTCCACTTGAAAAGCACCAACTCTACTTCTTTATTACGTAGATTAGTTGTTCTTTCATTCACAATCTGTAACAACGTATATTTCCAAAACAATTTTTCATTTTTAAAACATACTTTTATTCATCAAAACAATATCAAGCAAATTGTATCCACTGTCATAATAACAAACAAATCCCAGAATCTCAAAACATAATCTCTATGAGTGTGTACGGATCATGTCGGCGCCTTCCCGCGATCCTCGCTAGTACCTGAGACACATAACACACAACTGTAAGCATAAATGCTTAGTGAGTTCCCCAAAATACCACACACCACATATACGCCTTTCCAGGCCATAACTCTGTAGGATCTTCCGATCCAAGTGTCTCACGGGACTTCCGTCCCAAATCCCGGTAGACCTTCCGGTCCTACCCGTATCGACCTTCCGGTCCGCAACCTCTTGACCTTCCGGTCCTTATCATACATAACATTCAGAACACATACATATCACATAACAACATACAGCTCATACATCTCATAGCATATAAGACCTTCCGGTCACACATAGGTACCTTTCCAGGTACAGTATAGTGAGAAGACTCACCTCAACAAAGTCGGATAAACTCTCGTGCTCAACGTCCCGACCTAGCCTCCTCCTATTATTCAAATAACATCCCCGATCAATATTCTCTCAAAGTCTCATCCCTAAAGATTAGGTAGAAGGCCATTCTACCCTTCCCTAAACTCTCTTGAATCAGTCTTGACCAGAACCCTAAGGTCAACGAAAGTCAACGGTCAAACTTTGACCCGACTTGTCGAGTGCACATGGGCGACTCGGCGAGTCCATGCGGGTCCTCTGAATCCTTCTAGCCTCCCTTGGCTCGTCGAGTCATCCCTCCACTCGACGGGTTACACCTGTCACGAATCGCGGGGCAACCCCGACTCGACTCGTTGAGTCCACTTATGGACTCGGCGAGTTGCCCCCATAACAACTCTCAAATGACCTTCTGAGGTCAGATCTGCTTCTCTAAACTATAGATCTGACTTCCCCACGACCAATAACTACGTAAAGGTCGAAACTTGACTCACATGCAATGCACCCAAGGCTTTCCTTGGTGAAATGGCTTCTAAAATGGCAACCTAGTCTCCTTTCCTCCATGAACAAACATAAAGCAGAATGGGGAAGGTTCTATGGACCTCTACGGGTCCAGATCTGAGGTCTAACCCAACAAGGGACCATAAACTCAACTTTTCAAGCCCTAAAAGGTTATAGAAAACCCTAAATCATAGATCTTAACCTAAAACAGAAAGAAAGTTCGATTTGATACCTCAATAGTGTAGATCTGAACTTGAAAACCCTGGATCCACAGCTCCCTTGACTTCCTCTTGTTGGAAACCACTTCTTATTTGCTAAAACACACAAGAAATTGTGAATTAGCCTTCCTCTTGCACCACAAACGCTCTCTCTGCTCTCTAGGGTTTCTCAGGGGTGAAGTGGCCGCAATGGAGGCTATAAAGGCCTTTAAATAGGGCACAAAACCCGAGAATTAGGGTTTCAATTTACAGCGCGGACTCGCCGAGTCCACGCATCGACTCCTCGAGTCCTTCATTAAATCAGACAAGAAATGCGCGATCCTACTCGGCGAGTCTGAGCGCCTACTCGCCGAGTCCCTCCCTAAAACTCAAGATAAATACTTAAAATAAGATACCTGGGAATCCGGATGTTACAATTCTCCCCCACTAGAATCAGACTTCGCCCTCGAAGTCTTGCTCGGCAAACAACTCTGGATGCTGCTCCCGCGTCTCCAACTCCAGCTCCCAAGTCAGCTCAGACCCTTTCCGATGTTGCCACTAGACCTGCACCAGGGACACTTCCTTGTTCCTCAGAACCTTGATCTTCCGATCCCGGATCGCGATTGGCCTCTCAGCATAATTCAGGCTCGCATCTACCTGAATATCCTCCAGTGGTACCGCTGCCGACTCGTCGGCTATACACTTCCTCAACTGAGACACGTGGAAGGTGTCATGAATCTGGCTCAGCTCCGCAGGTAGCTCCAACCGATATGCCACCCTGCCCACCCTTGCGGTCACCCTGAACGACTCAATATACCGGGGCCCCAGCTTGCCCCTCTTCCTGAATCGAATCACTCCTTTCCAAGGAGACACTTTTAGGAGTACGAAGTCTCCCACCTGGAACTCAAGCTCGGATCGTCGCCTATCCACATAACTCTTCTGGCGACTCTGAGCCGTCAACAACCTCTGTCTAACCTGTTGTATCTGCTTGGTCGTCTGAAGCACTATCTCAGTGCTGCCCATCACGCGCTGCCCTACCTCTCCCCAGCAAATGGGATTCCGACATCTCCTTCCGTACAACAACTCGAAGGGAGGCATACCAATACTCAAATGGTGGCTGTTGTTATAAGAAAACTCAGCCAACGGCAGATACGTGTCCTAACTTCCCCCGAAGTCCAACACACATGCTCGGAGCATGTCCTCGAGCGTCTGAATCGTCCGCTTAATCTATCCGTCCGTCTGTGGGTGGTAAGCGGTACGGAAATGCAGCCTCGTACCCAACTCCTCATGGAACTTCTTCTAGAACCTGGAAGTGAAACGTATATCTCGGTCTGACACAATCGAGATCGGTACTCCATGCCGCGATACCACCTCCCTCACATACAACTCTGCCAATATCTCTGTAGAAGAGCTCTCACTGATAGCAAGGAAGTGAGCGCTCTTCGTCAGCCGGTCGACAATCACCCAAATCGTATCGACACCCCTCACGGTCCTTGGCAATTTGGTGATAAAATCCATTGAAATATGTTCCCACTTCCACTGGGGAACCTCAAGTGGCTGCAACTTGCCGTGCAGACGCTGGTGCTCAGCCTTAACCCTGCGACAGGTCAAGCACCTCTCAACAAACCATGCTATATCCCTCTTCATACAGGGCCACCAGTAATCTTTCTTCAGATCCAAATACATCTTAGTGGCCCCGGGATGGATCGAGAACCTCGATCGGTGCGCCTCCTCCATCAAAGTGGTGCGCGTCCCGCCTGTGTACGACACCCAAATCCGACCCTGAAAGGTCATAAGCCCACGGCTATCGGTAACGAACTCAGGTACCTGTCCAATCACCCGCTCTCTCTTGCGGTTCTCCGGTCTCACGGCCTCTGTCTGGGCCTCCCGAATGGTGTCCAACACCGGAGTCATCACTGTCAATCTCAAGCAAACATCTCGTATCGGGGCACTCTCCGCCCTACGGCTCAGGGCATCAACTACAACATTAGCTTTGTCCGTGTGGTACAGGATCTCACAATCGTAATCATTTACCACGTCCAACCATCTCCTCTGGCGCATATTCAGGTTGGGCTGATCCATCAAATACTTCAAGCTCTTGTGGTCCGTGTATATGGTACACCGAACCCCATACAAATAGTGACGCCAAATCTTGAGGGCGAACACCACTGCCCCCAATTCCAGATCGTGGGTGGGATACCTCGTCTCATGAGGCTTCAGCTGCCTCGATGCATACGCTATCACATGCCCCCTTTGCATATGTACAACACCCAACCCCGATATCGATGCGTCACAATACAAGACAAAATCCTCCATCCCTTCTCGGAGGGCTAACATCGGGGCTTTGGATAATCTCTGGCGAAGTGTCTCAAACGAGGTCTGCTGCTCCGGACCCCATGAAAAAGCAACACCCTTCCGGGTCAACCTGGTGAGAGGCACGACGATCTTGGAGAAATCCCTGATAAATCTCCGATAATAGCCGGCCAAGCCCAGAAAACTCCTTATCTCGGTGGGGGATCTCGGCACCTCCCAACTCATCACAGCCTCAATCTTGGCCGGGTCGACCAATATCCCATTCTAGTTAACGAGATGCCCCAAGAACTGGACCTCTCGTAACCAGAAATCGCACTTGGAGAATTTGGCATAAAGCCTCTCCGACCTCAATACTCTGAGGATCTCTCTCAAATGCTCCTCATGCTGCTCTCTGGATCTCGAATACACCAAAATATCATCAATGAACACGATCACCGAACGATCCAACATCGGCCTACACACCCTGTTTATGAGATCCATGAACGTTGTCGATGCATTGGTGAGCCCGAAAGGCATCACCACGAACTCGTAATGTCCATAGCGAGTCCTGAACGCCGTCTTCTGGATATCCTCATCACGCACTCTCATCTGATGATATCCAGACCTCAGATCAATCTTGGAGAACCAAGACGCTCCCTGCAACTGATCGAACAAATCATTGATCCTCGGTAATGGGTAACGGTTCTTGACCGTCAACTTGTTCAACTCCCGGTAATCAATGCACATCCGGTGTGAACCATCCTTTTTCTTGACAAAAAGGATCGGCGCTCCCCAAGGGGAACTACTCGGTCTAATAAACCCCTTCCCCAGCAGCTCCTGAAGCTTCGAGGATAACTCCTGCATCTCTGGTGGCGCAAGGCGATAGGGCGCCTTGGCGATAGGCGCCGCTCCCGGAACCAAATCAATGCGGAACTCCACCTGCCTCTAGGGAGGCACACTCGACAAAACCTCGGGAAAAACATCCGGGGACTCACGCACTATCGGAACATCATCAACCGAACTCGGCTTCCCTGAGGCCACTCGCGTATCCATCACATAAGCTACAAACCCGCTGCAGCCCTGTTGTAGACTCTGCGTCGCCCTAGCAGCCGAACAGAACACGGACCCAGATCGGGTACCCTCGCCGTATATCGTAAGTACTCCCCCACTAGGGTCTCATATCATCACCAACTGTCGCCCGTAGTCTATAACAGCCCCAAATCGGCTCAACCAATCCATGCCCACTATAACACACACATCCCCCATCGCAATCGGGACTAGATCTATCGGGAACTCAACACCGAAGATCTCGAGTACACATCCTCGAATCATATCTGTGGCATACACAGCTCGCTCGTCAGCTATGGAAACTCGTAGAGGTCGACTCAACGCCTCCCGATGGATACTGATGTGCTGACTAAACGCTAAAGACACAAATGACCGACTCGCACCCGAGTCAAATAACACCAACGCAGGTACAGAACTCACAAGAAAAGTACCTACGCATATCACAATATAAGCACAATATCCCAAACTCAGCATAAATAAATGAAAGAATACGTACCAGCCACCACATCGGGCGCTGCACGGACCTCCTCCGCTGTCAACTGGAAAGCTCTCCCGCGAGCCTTCGGTGCCTTGGCCTTCATCGGCCGAACCTCAGTAGCTCGCACGACAGCAGGGGCAGATCCCTGTATTGCTCCCTGTGCTGTCCCCCGCAGCTGCGGACACTCGGCCTTCCGGTGTCCAGTCTGGTTGCAATGAAAGCAAACCATGAACCCCTTGGGGCAATCCTTGGCTATATGCCCCTCCTTGCCACATTTGTAGCAAGCACCCGATCGACAAACCCCGTCATGTCCCTTGCCGCACATTCCGCAAGTGCGGCCCTTCTGGCCTCCAGATCTCGAATCGGTGGGCTTTGCCCGCTTGGCTGCCGGTTGAGACTGTGTCGGATGCCGATCCATCCCCTGAGACTCGGCCTCCTCCCTGGCCTGAGTCTCCAACTCAATCTCCCTCTTCCGGGCATTTGCCTGGAGCTCAGCAAATGTCCGGTAAGTCGAGTTCGACACGAACTCCCTAATATTCCTCCTCAAAATGCCCAAATACCGGCTCATGCGTGTCTGCTCAGTAGACACCTGCTCAGGGCAGAGCATCGCCCTCTCATGAAACTTCCTGGTAACCACAGTAACAGAATCAGTACCCTGTTTGAGGGTCAATAACTCCTGAGCCAGCCGTTCCCTCTCCACCGGAGGAACATACTCGTCTCTGAACATGGTGGTGAACCTCTCCCAGGTCACCTCTGAAATCTCTGCAAGAGTGAAGCTCGCCGTCACGAACTTCCACCAGTCCTTCGCTCCCAAGCGAAGCTGGTTCAGCGCGAACCGTACCCTCAGATGCTCCGGACATGAACACGTGTAGAAGCATCCCTCAATATCAGAAATCCATCTCATCGCAGCGATCGGATCCTGCGTCCCGTCAAACTCTGGTGGCTTCGTGTTGCTGAACTCTCGAAGCAATAACGAGTCACCTCCCTGAGGCCTGGCAGCAGCCACCGCTGCAGTAGCTGCAGCAGCCGCAGCCTCAGTCACCGCTGCGTACCGCTCATCAAAAGTCTCAATCAACGTGGTCTTGATAGACCCAAACATCTCCGGAATCTCGGCTCGAATTGTCGCTGCCACCTCATCGTGGATCATCTGACGAAGCTCCTCGTCACTCACGCCGCTCGCCTCAGGTCTGTGGCGTGTCCCAACCATGATGTCTCTGAAATACAACATAATAATAATATCAGAGACTTGCTCGAGCATACTCGCACTCGATAACTCAACCCTACTTGTTCCCTAATATCCCAAGGATTCTTACTTGGACTGCGCACTGATCCGGTGTTTTCAGTAGTACGGGCCCAATACTACCTTCCACACCGCATCAACATTCATTCCAAGTCCTCCTCCTGGGATCCCAGATCACAAGTACTCTACATCTCGCTAAGAATAGGCTACCCTTCGGTAAACTTCTCATAAGCTCCTCACTGCTACCTACTCACTCTCGAGGCATCTCATAGCAGCAGTAATCTCCTAGGCTAAGACATCACAAATCAGGCCATTCTAGTCCTAATATGAATACCTAGCCTACTCTAGCATTCATAACATATCATCTCATAACACATAATGTAAGGGTATTTTGGGAAATCACCGTTCGGGCGCTGGCTGATCGTACACACTGCTCTGTTCTGTCTTTTTCAAAATCTTTTACTCTCTTAGAAAAATTGTTTGTTTTATGAAAAACTTCCTCAAATCCTCAGTTTGAGTTCAGATACATCCGAAGATGCACCTGAATCCCTCAAACCAATGTTCTAATACCAACTTGTAACAACGTAAATTTCCAAAACAATTTTTCATTTTTAAAACATACTTTTATTCATCAAAACAATATCAAGCAAACTGTATCCACTGTCATAATAACAAACAAATCCCAGAATCTCAAAACATAATCTCTATGAGTGTGTACGGATCATGTCGGTGCCTTCCCGCGATCCTCGCTAGTACCTGAAACACATAACACACAATTGTAAGCATAAATGCTTAGTGAGTTCCCCAAAATACCACACACCACATATACGCCTTTCCAGGCCATAACTCTGTAGGATCTTCCGATCCAAGTGTCTCAGGGGACTTCCTGTTGGGTTTTTAGCATTCTAACACTCCTATGGTGTACATGCAACCCTATAAACCTTGGATCTATGTTTTCTCTATTATACATGCAAATATTAACTATTCCAAGGTTTCATCCTAACTAGCATATTATGAAGCACCTATACTACAAAGTTCTAGTTAGATGACATACCTTTTGATGTAGCTTGATGTCTTCAAGCTTTAAGAGCTTAGCCCCAATAGTGTGGAAGCCTCAAATGGAATCACAAATCACCAAAACACCTTGGAAGAACTTGAGAGAATATGTATGCACACTAAAATCGGCCCACTCTTATTTTCACACACTTGAGCCAATTTTGTGAGCCAAGGACCCCTTTATATATTATGGAGGATTAGGGTTACATCCATGTAAACCCTAATACCCATGACCTTTCATTTACATAGGATCCATGGGTTAAAAGCTCCATGGACCATCCATGAAAGCTTAGCCCAACCTAAATGAACTTGGCCCATTCCATATATATAAGAGTCCATATTTAATTAATTCTTTTTGATCACTTAATTAATTCTAAATTAATTCTTGATCAATACTAATTAAATAATATGATTCCATATTAATATATTAGAACTTATAATATATTAATATAAATCATAAATATACTATTCTCAAAAGACTATCCATATAAATTGTGCCGGTGAAGTGCAACCCAAATGGACCATGCCGGGTCGGGTCAAGTACATACCAAATATAGTTATGGACTTAGACATTAATCCAACAGTCTCCCACTTGGATAAGTCTAAAACTATTATTGAGTATGACTTCAAAACGTAACTGGCAATCGTAGCTCTTAAAGCCGCTGTCGAACTCTGACCTTGTCAATGACTTGTCCATTAGATAAGGGATCATATATTCCTCCATTCTAGATATCATATGGACTGAGACATGGGTTATAATCATTCTCTCTGTCCATTTGTTGTTTCCCGATTTTCGATTTATGATGACTGACTGATTGAACAAATCAAATCAGTCCTGGCCTGGCCAAGCACTCACATGTGTCATCGCTAAATCATCGAGGGGCCCACAGATATCGCTTTTATCTCGAAGGTAAAAGGAATGGATAAACTTCGACTCATATGGCTTGTTCTACTACTTGTTGAATCATACACAAAGGCACGTTTTATAACATCGAGTTACCAAATGCGTTTTCATGCAATCAATGTATAACCAACTCATAGTAACAACTCATATCTCTAGGTTTGAAGAATATAAGATATTATCGTCTCATGATCACTCGTGATAAAATCCATGAAGTGATTCAAATGAGCGCGGGTTGAATCCAATACTCAGAACTTATGAGCACTCATGAGTGTTGTAGCACCACTTTGTCCACCAACTTGGACCTCTACAAACCAACCCATGACAGTCTTGATTCATATCTACTTCCAACATATGACCGACTATGGATGGTTTGAATAACTTAATCATTCAGGAAGAGCGACTTAGTTATTTTGGAAGTCAAAACATGCAAAGTGAAACACAAGAATAAATGAATCAAATATGGTATCAAACCCTATGAATATAAATAAACACTTTTATTTATCACCATACTGATTACTCATTATTCATTGTTTCGGTTTTATCAACTTTATACTTGAATTAAAAACACTAGTTGTCCCATGCTCCAAGCATGTACACTATGTTTTTCTTAAACAATAGCTTTGCCATACACCAAGTATGCACTCTATGTTTGTCTATGATCCTTACTTTGTGAAATAAACCAATTGAACATAATTTCAATGATTCTAATTTCACACTCCCAAATCCTTATCGAAAAATGTGAGAATTTCAAATTCCTATCATTTATCGAAATCTGTTTAGATTTTAAAATTATATGCACTGACCCTCCTGTAATGAATATGTACAAAGTCACAAAGACTTTTCAACAGTCATTATAAGGTATTCTAATGGAGATCAACTCCATGGAAACTAAGTCTCATATTCAAAGTACATTGCTTTGGACATGCTTCTTGCATTAAGTTTTCTAATCTTACACAGATAACTTCCACCTATGGAGACAACTCCATATTCTCATTTTGACTATCACTTCTGAATAAGAGATGCCTCTTTTCAGAATATGTCAATATGGTCCTTCCAAAATTAGCACTATACTTCCAACTGTCCCTGAGCAACCAATCTTTGGTAAACCTCAGATTGTCCTCGACAATTGCTTAATCATTTTAGTCATATCCAATTCTAGACCTTTTCCCTTCTTAATGCCTCTGGGCATTTGGAAAAATTTAGAAATGACAAATATTATAGCACATGCAATCGATCCTGTACCCAAAGCAAATGGTACACGATTCATGATGCTCACATAAAGACATGATTCTAGACCAGTCTTTTGCTACAATATTTTTATTTGCCATGTTTTCAAAATTTGACTATGAAGAGGGATGCCGTAATCATAATCGAATTTTGAGAACACAATATATAGAATTTCCTTAAGTTGAACCAATCCAACATGAAATTCATATATATATTCTTGACTAAAGATGATTAAGGTCTCAATCTAAGCCTTTAGAACTGAAATGAAGTATATCCTCTCCCTTAATTATAGCAAAACAACTTTTTCAATCCCTGCAGCCTCACGAATTGAAACTTTTGTTTTCTATAATTAACATTGCTAACTTGCAACACTAATAATAATTATTAGCATAACACTTATGCTCCCACTAGCTTTGACATGTACTCAGAAATCAGCTTGACTTCTAGAAATCAATACTTTATTGACTTCCTTACCAAAGTTCAGATTTCTAATACGAGATGCTTCGATAAAACTTTATCAAAATCATACACCTTTCCTTAGATAGCATGCATGTGTGTCTAAACAATTTCAGAACTATGAAAAGGGATGTCGTAATCATAGTCTCAATTGTATAGACCTTTTGCCATCTGCTTCAAATCTACTTGGTGGAAGTGTTTCCTCACCATCATTTTCATGAATCGGAGAGAAACCTTATGACCCTTAGATTTTATGGTGTATGTGTTCTTATCCATGTGAATCATCAAAACCATAGTCACAAGACAAGGATAATGACAAATCCAAACTCATATGGACTGAACTTATGCAATCTTAACTTCTTGCCACCTGGCAGTACAGGGCCTGCCATTGCTTCCAAGTTGTTATGCAACCAACTGAGAACTTTCAGAACTCCTATGCAAAGCCAACTTTAACTGGAATGGGCACAAAATATGTCAACACGATAGGTTATAAACCTCAAGTCGTGTGCTAGTGAAGAACCTCAGGTTTTATTCTTGATTAGTTCTTGAAATTCTTTTTAGGATATTTAAGACTCCCACTGTCCTCTTGACATATAAGACTATCTTGCCAAATATTCAAGAGATAGTGCGGATTCTTTATCAAGACAAACACTTCACACAATTGGACTTAGTTGGTCTTTGTTTTATCCAAAACATCACAACTTACCAATTTCAAATGTACAAGAGTAGGACACTTTTACTCTTACATTTGACAAGTGTTTTAAACCTTTCTTTAAGATATGTCACTCAAGTTACAATCTTGGAGTATGACTCTAAGAATTGTTTTGGAACGAAGTATGACTAATCTTCCTGATCTAACCATTTCAACAATTCATGACTCCTCTTCTTAGTCATAAGAATGCACTAAGATGACCTTTAGAGGACTAATTGTGATATGATTTCTAAATCATTAAGATGATCACAAACATGATACTAAAGTACTCTCCCATCTTTTTAGATTTGAGAAACTTTTATCTTTCTGCCTAATTTGATTCTTCCCATTCGTTCTGCCATACATTGAGACTTTTCCAATGTTTCAGAATTATACTTAAACTTGTAAGTATAACCATATTTACTAAACTTTAGTAAATCAAATAGTCTTAACGAGCTTTGTGGTGGACATGACCAGTGCACAAGAATGTGTACTCGACCCCTTTAGTCCTTCACTTGACTCACACATCCATGTGAACAAGTAATTAGTCTTGATTTTCCAATGCTTGAAAGTTCTCATTCATCATACTATTCAACTTGCATGATTCCAAGTTTCGGTCCAATTGAAACTTGGGTGATGAGGAACTTTCCTGATTTGGTAAATTTAGACACTACCACAAATGAAAGAATCAAATCCATTTTCCAATATTGCTGTCAGTGGAATCATATAAGCAACAATTTTCCACAAATGCCATTGTAAGGATACTTCAAATAAATAAAATTAAACAATTTTCTTTTATTTTAAAACTTTGCGGAAAAACTTATCCTTACAATCCACATGGAAAATTGTTGTTATCTATTCCTTAGCAATATATCATAACTTCTTAAGCAACTGCTCAAAATTCTGATGCGATCGAAATCCATCTTCACGATCAGAATCAACATATACTTCCTTTAATATTTCTCTTTATTCTTTGATTCTTAAAACATCAACATGTGACCCAGTCACATCATGTAATGAGGATCTCAGAATAGAACTTAACAGAGTTAGATAATGGGCTCTACCTGATGTAGAGTCAAACTTATTGACTTTAACATCCTTAGGTAAATTTGGCAGCTTTGCAATCAACGCCCCTTCCTTTGGCAAAATAAACATATGGACCCTTTGGTAATGAGACTATCTCAGACTTAGCCTTTCTCTTTACCATTTGGTCAACCGGGTTGACTATGGCCAATCCCTTTCCATTGGGAAGAGAATGCTTTTTCTGGATTTCCAGTGTCACCATTGTCACTGTCCATAAAGTTTTTGGGAAGTTGATCTTCTAATCAAATTTGCTTTACTATCGTTCCAAATCATTGCTGATTCAGCAGCACCAAGCAAATAGATATGATCATTAAGGTTCATGTCATAATCTGTTTCATAGTAGTCCCAAAGGAACTCACTGTGTGACTTAGAAAGTGATTGAACATCCAACTTTCTCAAGACTTTGACACCCAACTCTCCCGGCTTGTCAATATGTGACTTCATCTCTAAGATGTGATCACACATAGACCTTGCTTGCCATTAGGGCTTGAGTGACCTTGAACCTGTGGGTTAGGGAGAATAATTGGAAAGCTTGGTTTGGGAAGTCATACTCGGGAAGTCATATTTATTAGGAAAGCTTGGTTTGGGAAGATCATTGTTGTCTAAACCAGACATCAACAATGGGAGAAATTCACATAAAGTTGATTTAAGTCCTTAATATAACACTCAATATGATATATTAAGGCTAGGACCCAACAAACTATTTTATAACTTGGAAGAGGGATGCCGTAATCCAAGCTATAAAATATCTGAAGGTAGGTGAATGACGATTCACCAATTTCCACCAAGATAAACGAAATGTATTATTAGGTTTTAATTGGTTTTGAAACTCCTAGATTCTTTTGAGATTCATTGAACTTTTCAATGGCATGTTTCAATCTCGAGTGTGCCCTTCAGGTTTTGTGACTGGGATGCCGAGGATCACAAAACAAGGTGTGAAGTAACCATGCAAATATACTTGGTACCCTTAATATTTACCCCTCAATCGATGTGCCGGTTAACCACACACGCTCCAACGATACTATGATAAACATTAAGTTACCCTTTGCCTACCTTGTTAAGTCCAGGTTAGTGCGCCGGTTAACCACACACGCTCCACTAACAGCTTAAACAAAGTGCAAAGTGTAATTTCAAGGATTAGCACCTTATTCACATTTTCCTAAGTAACTAAGATTGGGAATTTATAAGTGTTTAGTTACTTAGTATTTATCATTATACTTATAATGAAGGGAGAATTATAGTCCTTGTCCTACATGTTCGGCTAACGACCCTCCACCGGTCAAGGAAGCGGTGAGTGAGAGTGGACATCCATTAAACTGCCATTTTATAGGCAGTAACCTTATACCCCCCTTATAGACCGGCTTTGTGAATGAGGCCTACTAATGGTAAGACGACTTGCTCTTATACATATAATATATTAAACTTTTAATATTATAATAGTATAAGGGTGTATTTTAGACATTTAAAATACTTGGTGGTTTAATCTATTAATTAAACTAGACTTTTAATTTAATTAAACTCAAACCATATATTTATGGATTAATAATACTCTTTTAATTAAACGCTTTAATAACTATTAATAAAGTCCATAAGAGTTAATTTGAACTATTCAACAAAACATCATAATTTCAATTATTAAACTCAAAATTAAAACCATTTAATTAATTGTTTAAGTTATGAACCCAAGAGTTTTAGAATTCAATTCTTTTTTTCATAAAAAACTGTTCTCAAATTCCAAAACTTGAGGACAAGTTTTGTAATTCTTGAAAACCTTTGGATTCCATAACTTATGGAATTAATGGTGTTTTATGATGAAACTTTCCATGTTCCATAACTTAAGAACAAGTTATGGAATTCTTTAAAACATTAACACCAAATTTTGTAACTCCATAAAAACTTTGAATCAATTTTTTTTTTTAAAAAAAACTTTCATATCCATAACTTATGGAAGTTTCAAAAACCCTTAAGATCACAACTTTAAAAAAAACTTTTGAGCTCCAAAATTTTATGACAAAATATGTAACTCCTTAAAACATTTAGAACAATCTTTTAAAACTAATAAAATAATCATATCATTTTATCTTTTACTAAATTTGACCTAATTCAACTCATATAACAAATGATTCAAATTTTACAAATAATTCGTTTTTCACAAAACAAGTAATTATCTTAAAATTTGACAAACGTCATGTTTTTTTTTCCTTTTTTTTTTCAACTTGAAAATAAAACATTTGCATCAATATAACAAAAAACAACCCACGGCTCTGATACCACTGTTGGGTTTTGAGCATTCTAACACTCCTATGGTGTACATGCAACCCTATAAACCTTGGATCTATGTTTTCTCTATTATACATGCAAATATTAACTATTCCAAGGTTTCATCCTAACTAGCATATTATGAAGCACCTATACTACAAAGTTCTAGTTAGATGACATACATTTTGATGTAGCTTGATGTCTTCAAGCTTTAAGAGCTTAGCCCCAATAGTATGGAAGCCTCAAATGGAATCACAAATCACCAAAACACCTTGGAAGAACTTGAGAGAATATGTATGCACACTAAAATCGGCCCACTCTTATTTTCACACACTTGTGCCAATTTTGTGAGCCAAGGACCCCTTTATATATTATGGAGGATTAGGGTTACATCCATGTAAACCCTAATACCCATGACCTTTCATTTACATAGGATCCATGGGTTAAAAGCTCCATGGACCATCCATGAAAGCTTAGCCCAACCTAAATGAACTTGGCCCATTCCATATATATAAGAGTCCATATTTAATTAGTTCTTTTTGATCACTTAATTAATTCTAAATTAATTCTTGATCAATACTAATTAAATAATATGATTCCATATTAATATATTAGAACTTATAATATATTAATATAAATCATAAATATACTATTCTCAAAAGACTATCCATATAAATTGTGCCGGTGAAGTGCAACCCAAATGGACCATGCCGGGTCGGGTCAAGTACATACCAAATATAGTTATGGACTTAGACATTAATCCAACACTTCCGTCCCAAATCTCGGTAGACCTTCCGGTCCTACCCGTATCGACCTTCCGGTCCGCAACCTCTTGACCTTCCGGTCCTTATCATACATAACATTCATAACACATACATATCACATAACAACATACAGCTCATACATCTCATAGCATATAAGACCTTCCGGTCACACATAGGTACCCTTCCAGGTACAGTATAGTGAGAAGACTCACCTCAACGAAGTCGGATAAACTCTCGTGCTCAACGTCCCGACCTAGCCTCCTCCTATTATTCAAATAACATCCCCGATCAATATTCTCTCAAAGTCTCATCCCTAAAGATTGGGTAGAAGGCCATTCTACCCTTCCCTGAACTCTTTTGAATCAGTCTTGACCAGAACCCTATGGTCAACGAAAGTCAACGGTCAAACTTTGACCCGACTCGTCGAGTGCACATGGGCGACTCGGCGAGTCCATTCGGGTCCTCTGAATCCTTCTATCCTACCTTGGCTCGTCGAGTCATCCCTCCACTCGACGGGTTACACCTGTCACGAATCGCGGGGCAACCCCGACTCGACTCGTCGAGTCCACTTATGGACTGGCGAGTTGCCCCCATAACAACTCTCAAATGACCTTCTGAGGTCAGATCTGCTTCTCTAAACTATAGATCTGACTTCCCCACGACCAATAACCACGTAAAGGTCGAAACTTGACTCACATGCAATGCACCCAAGGCTTTCCTTGGTGAAATGGCTTCTAAAATGGCAACCTAGTCTCCTTTCCTCCATGAACAAACATAAAGCAGAATGGGGAAGGTTCTATGGACCTCTACGGGTCCAGATCTGAGGTCTAACCCAACAAGGGACCATAAACTCAACTTTTCAAGCCCTAAAAGGTTATAGAAAACCCTAAATCATAGATCTTAACCCGAAACAGAAAGGAAGTTTGATTTGATACCTCAATAGTGTAGATCTGAACTTGAAAACCCTGGATCCACAGCTCCCTTGACCTCCTCTTGTTGGAAACCACTTCTCCTTTGCTAAAACACACAATAAATAGTGAATTAGCCTTCCTCTTGGACCACAAACGCTCTCTCTGCTCTCTAGGGTTTCTCAGGGGTGAAGTGGCCGCAATGGAGGCTATAAAGGCCTTTAAATAGGGCACAGACCCCGAGAATTAGGGTTTCAATTTACAGCGCGGACTCGCCGAGTCCACGCATCGACTCGTCGAGTCCTTCATTAAATCAGACAAGAAATGCGCGATCCTACTCGGCGAGTCTGAGCACCTACTCGCCGAGTCCCTCCCTAAAACTCAAGATAAATACTTAAAATAAGATACCTGGGAATCCGGATGTTATACAATCTCTTCAGGCTCTTCTACATATCTTAACTTATTATCCAATTTCACCTCGGATAATGAAACTGTCTCATCATAGATGCTCAAGCATTTACGCAGATAACTCACATGAAAGACATCATGAATACCTGCCAAATCTTCAGGCAATTCCAAGCGGTATGCTTGTTTACCAATCCTCTGGAGGATTTTGAAAGGACCAACAAATCTAGGACTTAGTTTTCCTTTCTTTCCAAATCGCATAAGACCTTTCCATGGGGATACCTTCAACATTACGATATCACCCACCTGGAATTCTATTGGTCGCCTCCTCTTTTCCGTATAGGACTTTTGTTGATCCTGGGCGGCTTTCATTCTTTCTCGTACAATTTGAATCTTGTCGGTGGTGTCTTGAATCATTTCAGGGCCTCCAAGGATCTTCTGTCCTATGTCACGCCAACATAATGGCGTACGACATTTGCGACCATATAAGGCTTCATATGGTGGCATTTTGATTGAAGCGTGGTAACTGTTATTATACGAAAATTCGACAAGAGGTAAGTATTTATCCCAGTTACCACCGAACTCCAAGACACATGCACGAAGCATATCTTCTACTGTTTGGATTGTTCTCTCTGTCTGACCATCTGTTTGGGGATGATAAGCTGTGCTGAGAGCAACTCGAGATCCCAATTCACGTTGCATACTTGCCCAAAAGTGAGATGTGAAGCGAGTATCACGATCGGAAATGATCTTTAGTGGCACACCATGTCTTGCAACAATTTCATCCAAGTATACTTGTGCGTATTTCTCCATTGGAGCCGTTTCACGCATGGCAAGAAAATGAGCGCTTTTAGTCAGGCGGTCGACGATTACCCAAATGCTATCATGCTGTCTAGCAGTCTTTGCTAATTTGGTAATAAAATCCATGGACAGTTCTTCCCATTTCCATACAGGAATACTAAGACTTTCTGGGGTTCCATAAGGCTTTTGGTGCTCTGCTTTGACTTGTAAGCATATTAAGCATTCCTGTACATATCTTCCAATGTCTCTCTTTAATCCAGGCCACCAATAGTTAGCCCTTACATCATAGCACATTTTACATGTACCAGGATGTATTGGCAGTTTAGATTTATGGGTTTCATCTAAAATCTTCTTTCTTAATCCACCAATCTTTGGAATCCATAGTCGATTTTTGAATACCTTCAATCCTCGTGGATCATCAAGTAAAACATCGGTATAATGTACAATCCCTTCTTTCTTCACATTTTCTGGCTTTAGGGCCTCTACTTGCCATTTCTCTAGTTCATCTAGAATAGTGAACTTTACTGTAGTGTGAGTAATAGCATAACACATACTATTACGATAAACCTTTCTGCTAAGTGCATCGGCAACTACATTAGCCTTTCCAGGATGATATAGGATTTCACGGTCATAGTCTTTGATCAGCTCCATGGCTCGTTGTTGTCTCATATTCAGAGTTTGCTGACTGAATATATACTTGAGACTCTTATGGTCGGTATACAATTGACATTTTGTACCAAAAAGGTAATGTCTCCAAAGTTTTAGGGAAAATACCACTGCAGCGAGTTCGAGATCATGAGTGGGATAATTCTTTTCATAATCTTTCAGTTGTCTTGAGGCATAGGCTATCACTTTACCACGTTGCATCAACACACAACCGAGTCCCAATCTTGAAGCATCGCTATATACGGATAAATCATCATCACCTTCTGGGAGTGATAAGATTGGAGCATGAGTCAAAAGATCTTTTAGAGTTGAGAAAGCTTTTTCTTGGGCTTCACCCCATTCGAACTTCACTTCCTTCCGTGTAAGACTCGTGAGAGGTACGGCTATACGAGAAAAGTCTTTAATGAATTTCCGGTAATATCCCGCGAGACCCAAGAAACTGCGAATTTCGGAAGCATTACGGGGCACTTCCCAATTTTGAATAGCTTCGATTTTGGTAGGATCTACGGATACACCATCACCAAAAATCACATGGCCGAGAAATTGAACTTGGCGAAGCCAAAATTCACATTTTGAGAATTTAGCATATAGTTTCTCCTTTCGAAGAAGTTCTAATACCGCACGAATATGAATGACATGAGCAACTTCAGACTTGGAATAGATTAGAATATCGTCAATGAATACGATGACAGATTTATCGAGCATTGGACGGCATACCCGATTCATCATATCCATGAATACAGCAGGAGCATTTGTAAGACCGAACGACATGACAAGGAATTCATAATGCCCATATCGAGTACGAAAAGCAGTCTTCGGTACATCCTGCTGTTGAACTTTCAACTGATGATAGCCAGATCTCAAATCAATCTTTGAGAAATAGCTAACACCTTGAAGTTGATCAAATAAATCGTCAATGCGAGGTAGTGGGTACTTGTTCTTGATAGTCATCTTATTCAGCTCACGATAATCAATGCACATCCACATCGATCCGTCCTTCTTCTTGACAAACAATACCGGAGCACCCCAGGGAGAGGTACTCGATCGAATAAAGCATTTGTCAAGTAATTCCTGCAGTTGGATCATCATTTCTTTCATCTCTGCTGGCGCGAGACGATAAGGAGTCTTTGCAATCGGAGCAACACCATGCACAAGGTTAATTCGGAATTCTACTTGCCTGTCCGGAGGAAGTCCAGGCAATTCTTCAGGAAAAACATCTAGATATTCTTTAGCAATGGGAACATCATTCACCGTTTTCTTCTCCTCTTTTGAGATATCCAATGTGTAGGCCAGATAGATAGAACACCCTTTCGATATGAATTTACGAGCTTTGAGGAAAGAGATTATTTTTAAGATTCTTTGTTCACCGTAGACATAGATAGGATTCTCCCCTTCAATGGGAATACGTACTATCTTTTCATAACACAAGAGTTCTGCGTGGTTCTTTGACAACCAATCCATGCCGAGAATAATGTCAAAGTTGGGCAAGGAGATAGGAATCAGGTTAGCAAGAAAATTATAGCCTTCAATTTCTATAACACAATCCCTATAGACTTTATCAGCAAGTAATGATATACTTCCCGCAGTATCTACGTGAAATGGTTGCGCGAGTACATAGCAAGCAATTTGAAAGGAATGCGCAAATTCATAAGACACAAAAGAATCTGAGGCACCAGAATCAAATAAGATGTGAGCAGGTCTAGAGTTAACAAGAAATGTACCCGTAACAACATTCCGGTCCTCGCGTGCCTCCTCTGAGGTAATCGGGAATGCACGGCCCCTAGCTTTTGGCACCTCCTTCTTTTTAGTTGGAGTACCCTTTGATTGTTGAACAGGAGCTTGACTTCTCGCCGGTTGTTGAACAGAAGCTTGACTTCCCGTTATCTGACTAGTAAGAGTAGGGCAAAAACGCTTCTTGTGGCCAGTAATACCACATGCATAGCAAGTAACATCCTTTCTTGGGCAAGCTGGCTTTATATGACCCTTTTCTCCACATCCATAACAGACAATGGATTCCTTGTCTATTTTGCATTGGCCCGGATGATTCCTTCCACAAACACGACATGAAGGCGATTGAATAGAAAAAGATTGTGATCTACCGCGTCCACGAAAGACATTTTGAGTTTGCACTTGATTACCAGGCTCAGTCCAAACGGATTGAGCTGGTAGAAAAGAAGGAACAGGAACAATTCTTTCAGTACGTGGATGCTTCGGAACAGTAAGAGTGGCACCACGTAGTTCTAAGTCATGCTCGCGTCTTCGAGCATACTCAACGGCTTTATCGAATGACAGAACTTCTCGATTGGCAACGAAATCGTGGATTTCGTGTCGTAGTCCCTCCATGAATAACTGAATTTTCTCGTCTTCAGTTGGAATAAACTTTGTAGCAAACCTTGCTCTTTGATTAAACTGAGTTTCATACTCATTCACAGTCATTCCTCCCTGTTTAAGTTCGAGGAATTCCTTCTCCAATCTCCTCCTTATGTATAGAGGACAATACTTCTCTAGCAAACGAGTTTTAAACATTTCCCAGGCCAAATTCTCCTGGTCAAACCCGTTGGGAGCTTCATATGTTGCTTCCCACCAGACTAAGGCTTCTCCGATGAGCATTGCGGAAGCATAATTAGCCTTGTCTTCATGATCCACATGAGAAATACGAAACACTTTCTCTGTGTTCTGGATCCAGGTAAGAACAACAATGGGATTAAGAACACCAGAAAGCTCTGTAGCACCACTACTCTTGAAATCTTTGAACGAGGGACGCTTCACCTCTCCTTTTGAATATTCTCCAGTGGCTTTCTCTTTTCCTTTATCACCATTCTTTTTGTGTTCTTCGAGAGTCTTTCGAATAACACCGGTAAGTTTACCCAAGAGTCGCTCCTCACGAGGAGATACTGGAGTATTCACTTCCTCAGGTTGAGGACCTCCACCAACCTCAGGGGTATGGCTAGCCACTTGTTCAGCCATTGGTCTGCAATATGGAGTAACATTGTATTTTAAAATATATTAGGGCTTACCTAATACTCTACTTAAGTATTTCCTAAAGTTTGTATCCATATACTTACAATGATTCAGTTCATATATTGAACTTCCAATAGTTTAAGTCTAAATACCAATCTGTGGAATTTAGTTCACGTAAACTACTGCTCTGATACCATGATTGAAAGACCCACACTTTCATACTTGACAATTGTTACTAAGAAACATGCTACATGCATATTCATAAAAACAATATTTTATATTGATAAAGTGATTACAAACTACTAGATACAAACCAACTATTTTCAAGCGTTATATATTACATAACTTCCCAGGATTCTGTAGTTTTATACATATGGGAGTGCAAAATACAATAGTTTCAAACTATTCGAAAATCTTCTATCAATACAATAGTTTCTGTAACGCCCGTAGATCCGGGCTAGTCAATTTAGAGACAATGAGCATCAAAAATGAGTTTTTGATGGAAGATTATTTATAAGGAGTAATCTTAACCAAGTGGTAGTATATGTTCCAAGGGTTCCGTACACATAAAGAACGCCGGAATCCGAGTTATAACGAAGAAGTTATGACCCGTCGAAGTTTCGCGACGGAACCGGCACGGCACCGGGAAGCGTAAAAAGTGAATTTACGATAGAAGACTTTTTAGCCTTAGTAACCTAAACCAAAGTCGTAGAGTATGTTAAACCGAGAAAATCCATAAAAAGAACGCCCAAATCTGACTTCGTATGAGGAAGTTATGATTTTTCAAAAGTTTCGACTTAGCAGTGTACAGCCCGAAACTCGAATTTTAGTTCGAGCGGTTTTTGGCTTACGTGACCTAAATGAGAGTTGAAGATCTCATTAATAGGAACTCAACGGTAAAAAGACAGACGAAAACGGAGTCCGTATGAAGGAGTTACGAATTCTTCGCGGTCATTTAGCAGTCTAATATCCGCCTACTGTTAAATTTAAGATCGGTCGAGAAATAGCCGACGGGGTCTAAATGAAAGTTGTAGATCTTGTTTTTACCTACGCGTTGAAAAAAAGAACGTCAAAAACAGAGCTCGTATGCGAGAGTTATGATTTTTCTAAGTCGGGAGGCTGATACGCGATATTGGGTGACGTGGCACCACCAGAATTGGACATGTGGCACCACCAGAAGGCTGCCACATGCACCAACTCGGCGAGTCTGAGTCAAGACTCGACGAGTCCATCAGATATTTTCACTATAAATAGAGGTGCCGGGCATTCCAACTTCCTCACACCTCACCCTTCAACTTTCTCTCTCTACACTCTCTCTCTCTAAGCTCCCTAAGCCCCCCTAAAGTCTAGGTAAACCCCCTAGCACCCGAAGGAAGCCCCGAGGCTCCCGGAGTCCCGAGAAAAGAGCCTTTTGGCTCGGGAATGCTGCTCCAGCGAAGCCCGGTTTTGCGAAAAACCCGCTGAAAGTGAGCTATGCCTACCCTATCTTTAGTATAGCTTATGTTTTAATATAGTAATGTTATTAGGACTTTATAATAATTATTTGGGCTATTAGTATGAGTTATATAGTGTTGTTTAACACTTATATAATAATAATAATAGCTAGACTATTAATTAGTCGCGGTTAACGTTAGACTAAACCCTAGTGGTATTGATACTAGGTTTTGTCAAGGGAAAATTGTTTTGAGATAACGAAGTGCTGTCCGAGTACCGAGTCACCACCTAATCAAGTGAGTGCGTAGTCCCTTTCATGAACATGATTTTAATACAAGTATTGATTGAAGTATTAATTATATGTTTATGTGCGAGTTAATTGATGTTGCCTGAAATACGTGTTAAAGAACGTACCTGATTATATATGATGATTTAGGATAAAGAGTAAACCTAAATTAATTATGAGGAATATTGGGTAGTATTTTCTTATGAGTACGAGTGAGTTATACTCAAAGAATAGAAATTTAGTATATGTCATTGATCCGGGAGAATGGATTAGACATAGTCATTGTCCCTAGTCCGAGAGTATGGATCGGACATAGTCAATCGTCCTTAGTCCGGGAGTATGGATTAAGACCTAGTCAGTCGTCCTCAGTCCGGGAGTATGGATAGGACATAGTCATTCGTCGTTAATCCGGGAGAATGGATTTACACATAGACACTTGTCCCTAATCCGAGAGTATGGAATGGGCACAATTATTGATCCGAGAGCGTGGATTAGATCCGAGAGTATGGATTAAGTAGGAGGTAAAATTTAAGGTCCGGGAGTATGGATAGTCTCGTTGTGAGGATTAACGGGGTGGGGTAAGAGTTGCTATTATATATATATATGGTAAAATTGTATATTTTGGTGAGTTCTAAATTGTATATATGATATCTGTGGGATTGAAATCCCTATGTACTCACCGGGTTTCCCAACCTGACCCACTCAAGCTTATTTGAATCACAGGTGCCGATACGAAGTTACATTACACTGAGCAATTAAAGAGGTGTAGATCACTAGTGATAATGAATGTAAGTTCTGTTTATGCTTATGTTTCTGTATTGACGATGACATCCCAATGTTTTAAAATGAATAAAAATACATTTCTTCGGAAATGCTTTGATAACGTATTTATCATGTTTTTCCGGGAACAAATTCCGCAACATTTTTATTAAAAGAGGTACTCTAATTTTTATAAAGCATAAACAAAATCGGTCTTTTCTGACCGTGAAAATGGGGTTGTCACAGTTTCAAACTATTCAAAAATCTTCTATCAGTATATAACTATACTGGATGCTTATCTCCTGCAATTTGTTAAACATTGAGAGGATAAGCGGTGACGCTTAGTGAGTTCAATAATAGATACAATATAACGTTATGCCATATATATACTTCAATATGGCAGAAGCAAAAAGGAACAAGGAACAACAAAGGCATATGTGAATCATGTGACAAACTTTCCATATGAATCATTGATTTGATCCAAAGATATACCATCAATAAGACATAACAATTTCCATACTTGATATACATCAATAAAGCTTTGGCCCAAATGGCATAGAAGACATACAACTTCAGTTTAACGTTTTGGTAGATTTCAGGCTTATAGCCCTGACTAACCTTCTGCCAATACCATAGAATAGAAGTCATTCTCTTACGGAGACATGTTCTACATGGCCAGATGCTACTACCAGTACCAATGTGAATTTAAGTCATTTCACTGATCACATGGTCAAAGGTATTACTTTGATATTAAAAAAATAGCGAATAAAAATAACACGAGAAAATAACCCGGAATAATAACACTGATAAGCACATAGGACATATAACACATAACATACAATTGTTCCTATATATTAAACTCACCGTGAAATAACCGGGGGTTAAAATAGTAATTTGGGCAACACTTCGTTACTATAATTAGCTTTCTTCGTTGAAAACCGGGCCCTGCGAGGGTTGGGCTTCAAAACTGAAAAGATAAATTTTTCGGGCTTCTCGGCAACTTCGGGGCGTGTTTCGGGCGTTGGAAATAATCTCGGGGCTTCGGGGGAAGTGGAAGTAGAAGAAATATAAGTTTAGGGGTGAAAACGACACATTTTCTAACATTTACCCGGGAGGTCTCGCACCCCTTATATAGGTGCGAGCCTCGGATCCGAAGCAAGAGGGAGAGGGAAGATGGCTGCGAGGTTCGGAACACATGGCAGAAGGGGCGAGGCTCGGATGCGAGATGGCTGCGTGCAGGCTTCGGATTGATCCAACACTTCGAACACGGGGCAGAGTCAGAAGCGAGGCACGTCGGAAGGCCATTGGACCACTTCTTCGGTCAAATCAGCAAGTGACACGCATGGCGGGCACGGGGTATGCATGCGAGGATCCGATGGCGTGGCCTATTCCGGACCTTATCCTTGTGAGATTCCTCGGAAAATGGACCCAAATCTTCTAAATTCCATAACTTTCGCATACGGGCTCCGTTTTTGACGTTCTTTATATGCACGCGTAGGCGGGAATATATTCTACAACTTTCGTTTAGACTTCGTCGGCTAATTTTGACTTTATTTTTAATATTATTATTTTTAACAGACCGGGACTGGAAAATCCGTTAAAAATTCATAATTTCTTCATCCGACATCCGTTTTCGTCAGACTTTTTACCGTTGTACTACTATTGACGAGATCTTCAATTCTTGTTTAGGTTGTGTCGGATAAAAATCATTCGATCTAAAATTCGAGTTTTTAGTCGTTTACTGTTAAGCTGAAACTTAGAAAAATCATAACTTTTTCATACGAAGTCAGATTTTGGCGTTCTTTTTATCGAACTTCTCGGTTTAACGAATACTACGACTTTCATTTAGATTAATAAGACTAAAAAGTATTTTATCAAAAACTCACTTTTTACGTCATTCGGCGCCGTGCCGGTTTTGTCGCGGATCTTCGATTGGTCATAACTTCTTCGTTATAACTCGGATTTCGATGAGGTTTTCGCCTAAATGTTTCTAATGAGATTATCTAAAACTCTGAATAATAAAATTTTACTTATTCAAACTTTATATTTTCGTTAAATTTCACTATTTGACATTTGATTGGAATCTCATAAGACTTCCAATACTTTCTGAATGATTCTAAGCATAGTTTTTACTTCAATTCTAGTAAAAACCATATGTTAGAACTCAATTACTCAAATTCACATAATATTTCATAATATTAGTTACTTAAAACACGATTTCAAAACGTGTATGTTACATTTATTTTATAAAATACAAGTAATATATTTATTTTAAAACTTAAAAATTATTTATAATTTTATTATAAAAAGTTTTATTATAGATACACCAATATTGGTCTTGATTTGTAGTGAAAATAAAGTTATAAATTTTGATATAATTTAATGTTGTGTAAAATTATAAATACACATATAGATAACATACAAATATATGTAGTATACGTTTTGTATAATAATTAAAATTAGTTAACCATTGAGAAGAATCCAAATGTCATATTGTGAGCTACCTACGTGGCAACTATATTTCTAAAAAAATGGGCGACTGGGCATGGATGCAGCAACCCCGTCGGTTGGTTTCAAAGTGTTTATTTTCTTTTTAATCAATTTTAGCAACCAAATATTCATTTAGTCACCAATGACCATAGTCTTATGATTTATTAGGTCTAGATCTTTTGTTTTATGCATGTTTTGGTCTCTTGTTTGTTGTTTGGTGAGTCTCTAGCCTTAAAGGTTGTATATTTTTTTTTGGCTTTTAGATCCATTGTGGTATGAAGATGAGAAGTTTATCTTGTTATTTGGTCCATTTATGAGTTTAAGAGCTTTTTAATCTCATTTTTTGGCATAGACTTGGAATGATGGCGTTAAGAACGTGCAAATGGATAAATTTGAAAACGTTGTCCATTAAGAATACATTTTGACGTGATTTGGAGGTTTAGAGCTTAGGTCTTAAATGATTAAGACCTTGGATGAAAGTTGGCTTAAACAACAAAATAGCGCAACGACTTTTTAAGCAAATCGCGACTATCATGTCATCTAGCCGTTAGCGTAGCGAACCTGTGTTAGTAGCGACGTGATGATGTTGACAGTTGACTTTTTGAACAAGTTTGACTTTTGGTTAACTATGTTGCGTTTGGGTCTTGGAGGGGCTAAATGGTCTTTTGCCAATAGTACGCTTTATTTGGACCTATACTCGATAAGGAAGTGTAGATAAATGTCTCACCATAATTATTAAATTAGGGTTAATTATTGTGTAGTTTTAGGGAAGACTTGATATTACTAACTTTAGATTGTGGATTTCATCTTGTCGTCAATTTAGGCGAGTTCTCGCAAACTTTTTTATTATGTGGACTATGTGGGTATGTTATGTAGGATCACAAAAATTGTTAAAAAAAACAATATTGAGTACCAAACGGAACCAACATTACCAGTACCATATATGATACTCGTTTTCGGTACTAGCACAGGTACCAACAATATTGAACCTACTTTTCGTAATTTTCGAGTGCCAAGTATCATCTCATATTAACATAAACGATGCTTTTTGGGTATCGGGTCAGGCCTGAAATTTTGACAGTCTTACTCACCCCTAATTTAACATCCTTAAGTGGTGGAAACAAAACATGTTGCATTCCATATCGCTTCTCAAATGGTCAAATGTAATTTCTAATACTCTTTTTAGTATTTTTTTTAAGTTTATTTATAAAGTAATCGACTTATAATTTTAATCGTTTTTTGTTAGATGTTTGATCATATAAGTATCGATTGTGGCATCCGAATTAGCATTTAGCATTTGTGGTCGCATATGAGACAAGTATCAAACTCATTTTACAGTACCGATAGCGGAGGCATTGGATTGCACCTAAAATTGAATTAAAAATCAAATAAACCAATTATTGGTAATGTTGACGATATTTTAAAAGATGACGATGTAGCGTTGGATAATTACTTTATTTTTCATAACATTTCTTGTTTTATTTGTTACAAACCATAAATTAGAATTATTAGATAGTAACTACTATGGAAAGAAGCAATACACGTAGTGGCGAACGCAGAAGGTTTTAGTAGGGGTGACACTAAAAAAAATTTCCGAAAAAATCTAAATTAGGGGGTGTTTGGCATTGCTTATTAGCTTATAGCTTATAACTTATTAGCTTATGAGTTAATAAGTAAGTATAGGGTAACTTATTAAAAAATGACTTATTAGAGGTTCTCCACCGGATAAGTTACTTTCATCCGAACACTTTTTTAACTTGTAGTGGTGTGGAACCATGTTAAGTTGTTTTAAAAAGCTTAGCCAAACACCCTCTTAGTAGTGACGCTCGTATTTTAAGCCGGTGCACCTAATAGAAAAAACATTAAAAAAACATTAAAAAAAAAAATTACACTATGTGCCGGAATAGGAGCAGTGGCCCGGGACCCTCCGGGCACCACTAAGGTCCGCCACTGAATACACGATCAAGACGGGTAGGAAAAGAAAAATGTCAACTGATGTTTAATTTTTTGTTTTTTTTTTTGGGTTTTGGAACAAACATAATATTATTGTTTTTTTTTGTGTTGAAAACATGATACATAAAAAATATGTTGGACTTTTATGGTTTCTTTTGGTTTATTATGGTTCCTCTAGTATGCCATAAGTGACATATTTAACCTTAACTAAAATACTTCAAGAACATCAAGTAAACCACACAAGAACACAAACATATGGTCATCATACAAAAAGTGGGTTTGCGGGTAATGGAACCGAATACGAGAACCGAAGTACATGTACCATATGGTCCTGGGTCCTAGGTTCTTGGTTTGGGCTTTTTTGTTCCAACCGAATTTGGGATAGGTTTTGAACCGAGCTCATCCCTACTCCACAAGAACCATTTGTGTCATTTACTCTGTTTTTTATAACTAAAACTCACATCTTGCTAATTGGCTTGCAAAATCTAAAAAGCACTTAAATAGAAGTCATGATATGAAGAATCCGTCATCTTAATAAGGCTTTTGCAACTTTGGTGTAGTCGTATAAATCATAAGAATCATCACATTAGTTTTGAATTAAGTTTAGGTTATTGTTGATTTGCTTCCCTACAAACAACTCAAATATAGCTGAAGCCGGTGGGAATGAAGATGAGACATTTTTTTTGGTGTGTCGTGTGTGTTGATCTCAAGTTGTTCTCCACCCATTCATCCTTAAGATGGTTAAGCTTAGTGGTGATCACTTGGGAATTAACTCATTAAGTACTCTAAAAGGAGTTATCCTTTTAATGTGAACAGCTACGTCAAAAAAGCTAACAACTACACATAATCACACTTTGAAAGGGACGTAATGCAAATGGAAAGGGGCAACACAACTTCTACAAACTCTTTATGATTATTCAGACACAGCAAATTCCAAGACACAACCATTGTCCCCATGAGTTGCTCCTGCCTACCTTACGACTGCTATTGCTAAAAAAACTAGTGCAAAATTACCAAAAGCTCCCGCCTACAATTGCAAAATTACCAATTAGTGCACTCTAAAACCAACATACTGCAAAAGAAAACCACTTATCAAGGTGACAAGAAACGGGATGTGAAATTTACCTTAACATGAAGATCCACTTTACCAGCCTCTATATTTTCATATATTAACATTGTCATGGAGTCACAAAACCCGTCGGAATTCTGGATTCCATCTCCTAACTTGAGTTAAATTATTCCCCTACAAACCTTTCAACGAAAGATTAATTTACAAACCTAAAATCTACAAAAAAAAAAAAAAAAAAAAAGGTTCTCCATTGCATATCTAGAGCATCTGAAAGGGAGCGGTTGATTATTATTAACATGCAACCATGTAATTCCATCCAGTACCGGAGTCAGATCTACCTGCAAATTAATGGAATTGGAATAAGAAAGACATCACCTCACATTTTTCAAAATTTTATGAATAATATAATCTGACCTTAGGCTCTCGAAACCGAGTCAAAGCAAAACAAGAGGCCGAATATCGCAAGGCTTGGAATCGTCACCAACGAAATCAACCACAGTTGTTGTAGGGTGCAGATTCAAGTCAAAGGTGATTTTGGGAACCAATTGGGAAGTCAATGGAGACTCTTTGACCACAGCAGAAACAGAATCACGATTCTCGACGTGTGATTCCGATTCCGACGATTGGTGTGGCCCGCAAGTCATTGTAGAACAAGGTCGAATAGTACAATCCGGAATGTTTTTTACTGGAAAATTTAAGTCGTACAGGTTGTGAGAATTAGTTAATTTATCATCTTCTGGACATCCGCCATTATCCATTATCATGATATCTTCTTCCATTTGTTCATAACCAACAGAAGCATCTTTTGCAGGCTTTTCCTCATAATCTACTACTGCATTTGATGATGTGGTTTCCAATTTCTCACAATCAATGGCATTTTCAGCAGGCATTTCATTGCAATCTATTGCATTGCTTGGTGTCGTTTGAGAGACACTTTTATGGTTTGTGGTACATTCCAAGTCTTTCTCGCCAGAATCTACAGAGTTTAAACAGATTTCAGAATCAAAACTTAAATTTTTTTTTTTTTTTTTTTTTTTTTTTTAGAAAAATAAAGACAATCATTTGTGAGTTTACCTGCAGATGGATGAAAAAGAGGCTTCTGAAGCATGTTGATACCAGGAAACACAATCATGCTCATGCACTTCAGTTCTTGTTTCTTTGATTCTTCAAGTGGGAGAAAACCAAAAACCTTGGTCCATGTTTGCACAAGTGCAGGGATTGCAGGAATGATCAGCTCTTCCACACCAATAGCAGAAAGAGTCTGAAATATTTTTTTAATATATAAATAACAATTAAAAAAAAATGAAATGTAACAAATAAGGTTGGGTAAGTAAGTAAGATATATATATATATACGGATTCAATTGCATCGAGAAGGCGGCGACACATCCCTTGACGTCTATACATGTGGCGGGTCCCAATAAATGGCATTTCAGCTAACCGGGACCCATGTAACCGTATAGATGCTGCTGTGATCAACTCATCGCCCTTTTCTAGTACAGCCGTAACAAATCCACCGTAATTCAGCCGCCGGAAGTTTGATCTGAAAAGTTTCCGGAAGAAGATGAGATATCATAATCATATATATACTATTTTTAATCAAATATTCAAGAAACGTATAGTTATTTGGAACTTACCCACAGTTGTATACAACATTATGGATTATACTGGTTCCACTTCTCCCATCAACAATTGGCACAAAACATTCATCCATAACAGAAAATGCAACAGCCAATTTCGAATTATTTTCCACCTTTAATTTAATGTCGTGAATACTCAAATCTTGACTAATATCACAACGCTGAAGCAGACTCCATGTGAATCCATCTTCAAGTTCATTCTTCACCCCAATATATGTTTGCAATCGCTCAAACAGCTATTTTTAAAAAAAAATCAAAATCAAATTCATGCATAGAAATTAGTCAAATTACAAATGGCACTCTTTTTTTTTTCACTTTTCAGCATACCTCCTGACATTTCTGCCCACAAAAAGGTGGTCTGTTGGAATCCATATCAATGGGTCCCACTTCGATCGAGCACGATTGGTGAACTGTTTGTTACATTGTTAAAAACACAACACATTAGCAAGAACCAAGACATTTTTTGGTAGTTAATTATCATGTACAAGATTACATACATTTTTCCTCACATAAACCACATGAGAGCATTTCAGATGAAGGTTTGTCAGGGGCAATAACGGAAACCACTCCACAGAATTTGCACGAACAGTAGAAGCAATTCCATTCACCAGGAGGAAAATTCTACAATTTACATGAACCAAGTGAGTGAGAAACAAATTTTTAATAGATTACAAGAAGAACAGATATTGAGAAACTTGCGATTACTTGAATGTCAAGGCAACTCTGATGGAATGTAGAAGGGCAACCATCACAACAGATCAAATTTCCACCATCTCCACAAATGTTGCATGTATCATCATTCGGATCATCTCCTTCAATATCAACAAGATTAAATCTGATACTACCAGAATCCTCTTCTTTCCTCCATGAATCCAATAAACATTTCCTAAAAGACACTCCAGATTCCAAATATATATCATCAAACACCTGATTAAGTTTCCCTCCAGAATGACCTACAAATTCTGATATACTCATACTTTGATTACAGCAGCTGCAAACGATCCCATCACTTGTAATTGTCCCCTCCGATGCCTTTTTCTTCCTTCTAGTTTTCCCATAATTCACTTTCCAACCGGACAAAATTACCCCCGAATCAATCATCCATGATAAAAGGTTACGTTTCCTGTTATACAATAAACAGCCATTGTTATCTTGTTTGGTTCCCTTTTCTGAACCACGGACTAAAAGGCGTGGCTTTCTGTTTTTGACAATAATACCCTTTTCACGTTTCGGTTTGCCATCTTTTTTCTTCTTTTTGGTGGTGAATACTTTTTTAATTCTTTTTCCATCTTTCTGTATCCTGTTTTTCTTCTTCTTGCAGCCTAATTCTTTATCCACGCGTTTGGATCGCATACTGATTTGTACATGTGACATTGGCATAAATGCAGAGACTTCATTAGTATCAGCATCACCATCTTTGACTTTTTTTGTAAGCTTAGAATAAGCTCTTGTGATTGACCAATGTGTCCTCCCATTAGGTTCAATATACACCATGTCCTGATGCACCCTATTGAGCCTTGGTCTACGCTCAAATGTCCACCCAGACTTTGAAAGTATATCAAGAAGTTTCTCTCTCAATAACTTCTTACGTTCTCCTCTTCCAATAATGCCCTCAGTAACAACACTTTTCCTATTACGAATTCTTATTCTTTTCACTTTATTAGCCTCTAACCCACTGTTGCTGTTTTTAATGGCCACAAGCTTCAATTTTCTTTTTCTCATTTTGAGTTTCTTCAAAATCATATCTTTGAGTCTTTTCTTGTCTGATACCTTTTCTTTCCCCTGTTTTAGTTTCTTGTTTTTTGGTTTCACATTTGGTTGACTGTTTTCAACATCTATTTTGCGTGGTCTTCCCCGTTTTTTTAAGGGTTTTAAAGGAATCTCATTAGTTTCAATACGTATCTTACGAGGCCTTCCACGCCTCTCTATCTTCTTCTCCGGTCTGCCACCATCAACCACCGTGCCACCACCACTGACCACCGTATTCCTCAACCGCAACACCCTCTCATTAACCCGAACCCCAACTTTCTTCCTTTTAGCTCTTTCATCTCCATTGCATTCCGATTTCTTAACATTTTTCCTTTTCCTTCCCCTTTTCTGTTTTACAATACCACTTTCAACAACTTCACCATTTACATCTTCTACTTCATTCTTGTTTAAGTTGCTAATTTTTCTCTTTTTCTTTCGGGGCCTTCCTCTTCCCTTTTTTTGCATAACTTTATCAATACCACTATCAGCATTCTTGGAAGCATTCAACATTGACAAGTCATCACCATGGACAATCTTTGTACCATCAGCAAGTTTTTCAGATTCTACATGTTCAGACTCGTGTTCACAGTCCTGCGGTGATTTAATTTCCTCCTTAAAACAATGATCAGTTTCACTAGTTGATGATTTATTTCCTTCTTCAACAGGAACACATTCAACACTTTCCTCTTCGATTTCTCCTTCGGAACAAGAAACTGGTAAATCTTTGATAGGATCCAACACCTCTGATCCCAAAAACAAACCTTTATCATCTGTATTTAATCCAACTTTTATACCTTCTGAAAACACAGTGCCCATTTCAACATATTCATCAGGATTATCAACACATACCCCAATTTCAGCCTCATTTGCTCCTTTTTTACCAGAATTTGATAGATGAGATCTCAGTGATGACCTCTCAGCCTCATTTGCTACCTTGTTACCAGAGCTCCTTTTCCTCTTTGCAATCGGAGATTTGATATTCTCAAGACCCAAAACAACACGATGTCTCCCACTTTTTAACACCCTACTCGATCTCAATTCCATCCCTACAAACCCTGCACACAATCAATTAACATTAATACCCTTTTTTCTAACTTAAAACAAATCTCAATTGTTAAAATTCATGATCATCTAAACACGAATTGTACAAAAATCAAGAAAAATCGAACCGTAGGGTTATCTGATCGTCGAATTGCACCAATGCACTATCGAATCAAGAAAGTGAAACACACTTCGAGATCATTCAATAAAAAATACAACACATTCAATTGACAAGAAAACTGTAGAATTTTAAACGCTTCGGTTTAAAAAAAAACGCCCAATTTAAACTACCAAAGCCAATTTGTGTACCAAAAAATCAGAGCAAAATCCCAATATAACAGCTTAATACATGAAATTTCTTACCTGCTAACTGGATCAAGGAATTTGGAGAAACTGAATTTCACTACTGATTCATGGTGGAAACACAATACTGCGAAGCGTACATGAAGGGGGGAGTAATTCGGTGGGTGATGATTTTAGAGAAAGAGACAATTGAGGGTTTTAGTGAGAGAAAGAGAGTGGGGAATCGGTATCTGTTTGTGTGTGCTTTCCTTTGGTTTTTTTGGGTTTTATTATTTAGCTCTGATACGAGTTTTTTTTTTTTTTTTTTTTCTTTTTTCTTTTACTCAGAATTTGTGATTTACAGGGTTTTTATGCATTTGGATATATTTAATTCTCTTAATTCCGGACCTCAATGTCAGAAAATAATCAATTTTTTGGGTTACAATTTGATCTTTAAGTGCCTTGATCACTCAAAGGGTATATGCCAGCGCTCCTTATCTGCAAAATGCCATCATGATTTTTTTTAACTTTTTCAATATCAATGATTTATAATATCTTGTTATTAGACGAAGTTGTTGAGTCAGCTCAGCAAACACCGATCCTCAATTTCGATATGTCAAGTTCGACAACACAAATTGTAAACACAAGAGAGTCTCTCTCCTCCTCCTAATCCTTCTCCTATTTTCCTTTTCTTCTCCCTCATTCGATACCCCACTCCTTCTCTTTCTCACAATTTTACAATATCTTGAGGCGGAGTGTTATTTGGAAATGGAGCTCGGTAAGCTCACCATCACTTATTTCAGTCTTATGCTAATATTAATTTTTCTTTATGCATCCTTATATTATTTGTGATTTTTTCCATTATTTTTCTTTAATTTGTTTTTTATTTGTTTATGTTTTTTTTTTGTCCAGTTGTTTTTCTTTTAAATATTATTATTATAATCTATTAATATTATTATATTAATAATAAATTAAATAATAGTTATAAAATATATTTTTGATTAATTATCTGCTACATCACATCAACTATATTGAATATCATTTTTTATTAATTACACAAAGCTTTTGTAAACTATTTTACCAATCGAAAACGTCGACCATAAAAATTAAATGGCTAAGTGTATAATGTTTTATAAAAATAATAACAATAATGTTAATAGACATCCTGATCGATCTAATATACAGTTAGACGGGCTAGCATTGGATAATATATCAGACCAATCATTATAAAGTTAACAAATTCAACTATACATTATAATAAGTTCTTTCACGACGAAGCAAAATATCAATCTAAACCGATGTAGTTCAAAATTTTCATTATTAGAAACAATAAATTTTGTGAAAACATAGCAACAATTTTCATCCGTCGATCTTTAGTCACAAACTAAAATGAACTTTGACACATATCCATTTATTTTCATTTTTTATCTCTTTATAACGAGTCAATACCCAAGAGATTATGTTACCTTTTGAACTCATTGTTGAAAATAGTGTCTAAGGTCATAATTATTGGTAATATTTCTAAGGATTACACTTAAAACCCAATTGAGCAATTAAAATGAAAAAAAATATTGGGAGAATATTAATTTCTCATCTGTGATATTTCCAAATTTCACGATCAGAAAAGACCGATTTATTTATGTTTATTTTGAAATCAGAGTATCCTTAAAATAATAATATTGCGGAATTTGTTCCCAAAAACATGATAATTATATTATTAAAACATTTCCAAAGAAACGTATTTTATTTATACTAAAAAACTTGGGATGACATTGTCGATACAGTACATAAGCATAAACGAAATAATACAGGCCTTACACTAGTTTAGTAGTTTATCTAAACTACTGGCCTATAGACATCCATAAATCTCTCATCATATCATCACACTTGTGCTCTTATGCCACTACCTATAATATAAGAAACCGAGTGGGTCGGGCTTGGGGGTCTGGTGAGCACATAGAGTTTTCAACCCACAATAATTAAATATTTATTTATTATTATCAAATCATCAGCCCGATTACCCCTTCCCGCTATCCTCACTTTATGTCCTTACCATCTAATTTCAAGAGACCTATCATATGGATCATCTTTGGGATAGACAATAATGCTTAGGGGAGTCCATAACAATATATGTCAGTAAGGCAACCATGGGGGGATGGAGTACACTTGGTGAACACTAAGTTGTTGTAACACCCGAAATTCGAGGAGCAACTTTGGGTATAAATCACCTTTTGGGGATTTGACACGGCGTGTTGGAGGCACCAACACGGCGTGTCGAGATAAGAAAAGACGCGGGTCTCATTAAGAGCAACACGACGTGTTACCTCCTGGAACACGTCGTGTTGGTCACTAGAAATGAAACCCTAATCTTCCGGGTTTTTGCCCCTATTTAAAGGAATAAGGAGGCTAGGGTTTATTCACCCTCGGCCCCCATCAGCCCTCAAGCCCTGAATGAAACCCTAATCATTTTTCCCTCTTATTTGTAAGTTAGTGTGGTGCTTTGGAGCCAAAGAAGGAAGGAGTTGGAAGAAGGAAGCAAGATCCAGCAAGCAAGTCCCTCATCTTTCAGCTTGGCATCCTTCTGAACCTTTGTAAGTGTCCAAGATCTGATTTTTATCTTTCCATATTGCTAGATACGAATTGAGGACCGGTTGGTATGCCAGACTCGTACTGAGGGTTGAACATTTGTGTGCCAGTCTAATGACTAATTAGGCTAGGAAGCAAGCCAAACATAAGCTGTAGGCCACGGGGGCAAGCCATACTTATGTTGTGGGCTTAGGAGCAAGCCAGATATGAGTTGTGGGCCCGATAGGCAAGCCATACTCATACTGTGGGCTTAAGGGTAATCCAATCTTTTAGTTGTGGACCCATTGCATGTTGTTATTGTATGTGTTAATTGTTTGTGTGGGTACTTTGGGGGAACTCACTAAGCTTCGTGCTTACAGTTTTGGTTTATGGTTTCAGGTACTTAGTGGATCGTGGCAAGGTGAAGGCATTACCGTACACATTCTCGTGTTTTGGAACTTAAGATTTCTGGGAAACTCTGATACTGAAAATGTTTTGAGAACTATGTTGTAAACGATTCCGATTTTAAATAATCTTTTGGAAACAATGGCTTTCGTAATTACCTCTTTAGTAAATGGGAATTTTTAAAAGGTTAAAAATTTGTTGAGATTTTTGGGATGTTACAAGTTGGTATCAGAGCCTTGGTTTGAGTGAATTGGAGGAACACTCGTGTGAATCCAGTCTCAAACTAAGGAAAAAGATTTTCAAATGGTTTTCAGAATAATCAAATAGGATGCGATGTGTACGATTAGTCGGAGCCAGTAAGTAGACCCCAAATTACCACACAGTTATTTGAGATTATGTTGTGATATGTTTAAACAACATGCTAGTAATAGGATAATGATCTTCAGGAATCGTATGATAGAATTGCCTGATATGATGTCTTATCTCTTGTAGAATGCCTTATTGATTGTTGTACGACTCTTTCGTGTGTGAACCAACTATTGAGTGAATGCGCTAAGTAACATACTGCATGAGTTAAATGGCCGTATGGTAAGGGATTTTGTCCTGCTGCGCAGCTCTTGTCTAAGTCTAATCGTTGCAGGATTGAATCTTTTAGCCTAAGATTATTTAAGTTGTGCTTATGTTATAGTGTTCATGTGATAGTTATCTAGCACCAATGGAGGGTCGTGGGACAGTTGGTGGTAGGATGAGTTATGTGGGGTCAGCCGGCCAGTCGCGATATGTTTAGCCTTCCTTTAGGGAGTAAGGATAGAGTGAATGAGTTTGGTAGTGTGTATCCGAGATATTGGGAGATTGAGATCGTAATTTCGTTTGAGAATCCATCTGATTTTATTATGTTTAGTGCCAGTCGGATCCACTACTCGAATGTTGCTTGCTTTGTGCTTTGTGGGACTCTTGAGTGAGGTGAGTTAGCTGTTGCATGAATATGTAATGTCACATGTAATCAAGCTTGAATAATCTCATAGTGATGGTTTTGACCCTATTGCGCAGCTCTTGTCTGAGTCCAACTATTGTAGGGATGAGTCTTTTACTTGAAGGATTATCTGAGCTTATTACATGTGATTGTGTTCAAGAAGTAGCTAACTGACATTATGAGGAGTTCTTCAGCAGCTGGTGGCAGGGGAGATGGGGGATCCTAGGAGAGTCTAGGAAGTATTTTAGTGTGGTTGTTTCGCTGTTGAGCGGGTATTGGAGGTATTATCATGAGTAGGTCTTAGAGGACCCGAGATGATCTATGAGGAAGGTATGGATAGGTGTGGAAGGTAGTAATGGGCCCATACTACTGGAAGCACATGATCCATACTCAAATCAGGGAGAGTTTTGGGGATTCTAAGGACCGGTACGGAGAGATTAGCATGGTTTGATACCATTATCCGTGGCAGTAGCTTCGTATCTGTTGATCTTTGGTTATGGTTACTCAGATATGAGGATGGGTCTGGAATGGTTCGACCCCAGTAGCGAAATTGGTTTGGATCGATTGGTGCAGAGAGCTTGTTGGTTTTGAGGTCTCGAGGGTTTTGCTCAAGGCCGCGCTTTCGAGTCGCTGGACTCAAGGAGGAAACAATTGATATGAGCGGCCTGGGGATCGGAGTCAAAAGTTGAGTGGTTGATCGATGGTTAGTATGTCATTATCTATGGTGGATATTTTTCCCTTTCAATTTCAGAGTTCATGGAAGGAGTGAGTAGGCTTGTGACCTTCAAGGTTGAGATGTAAGCCCAGCTTGGGGTCTGTTGGTCGCAGTGTTGGAGACAGGATGTCAACGCGGTAGTGTGCAAACGGATTGATGTATTATGGATGCTTTGTGATGTGATTAAGGGTCAATGTTCTTGTGTTATAGCAATACGGGCATCAGTTTGGCGGTTGGAAGTGTAGGCGAGGAGTGTATGTTTTGGGATCATAAGTCAGTCGGTATTGGTTTATGCCCTTGTAAGGGATCCTTAGTGATAAGTGGTTATGGTTGGGAAATTTTGGAGATCTTCAGGTGAATTCAGGATTCTCCTTGGATTCGTGTGATCCTTATATGGAAGATCATCATTTGTGTATTATTCATTCATGGGGTCTGGGGATGGTTGTACCTGGTCGAGCAGGGTGAGTTATTGGTTGGTTTCACCATTAGTGGGTGGTAGTTTGAACCCTAAGTGGGGGAGAACTGGGTATTCTGCTTGGAGGATCTTCGATCTGTTCAGTTTCATGGTATTGAGGAATGGTTTTTAGGGATCCGCGATGCAAGTATGTGGAATCTCGGTTCAGGGTTTGGTCAAGGAAGGGGTATATAGTATGAAACGATAGTATGCATGTGTGGAGGAGACACATGGGTTGTCGCTCATCGGGAAGGGAGTGATCAAGGAGCTCATTGCAGATATTGATTCCTTTCGGGGGTGCCAATGAATAAATAAGAACCGCTGGGATTACTCAGGTCAAGTATTGGTGGCGGAGGGAAATTGTCAGTTGGATGTAAGGATTTCTAATTATAATTAAGTTTGGGGTAGGGATCGATCAAGGAATCAGTTCCAGAATTTGGTGCATTCAGCCCCACAAGGGTCTTGGTTCATTTGATTTAATGTCATGTGTTCGCGATTATTAGTCGTGTCGTTGTCATTCAGAAAAAAGGTCCTTGAAGTTTTTGAGTGTGGCAGTTGAAATTCTCTGGATGCGTTATCTTATCATCAGATTTAGTATGTTTTAGGTTCCTTTGGTCTCTAGGTATGCTTACCCTCATTGGCGGTGTAGGATTTTGGTTCATAGCAGTCTTGGGTTGGGTGGTGATCAAAGTTGTTTCGGAAGCCTTCTCGAGTCAGTTGCGTGTTGGTGGAACCTGTTCAGTCTCAATCAAGTATGGAATCTTGTTTTGATCGATCATCAGGATGTCTTCTGTTAAGATTGAGGTCCTTTGTTCGATAGAACTTTGGTATTTCTACCTTTTGGGTGAGGTTATGGGTTCCCTAAGGATGTACATCGTAGTAATTCATTGTGTGTATGTGGGTTGGAAAAGATAGCATTGGTAGCAAGATGTTCTGTGAAAGGATTTATGCATGGTAAGATTTTATCCTTGTTGTGCAGTTATTGTTGAGAGGGACGTTGCTTAGGTCCCTGCAAGGCAGTGGGATGAGACTGAGAGTCTTTGGGCCCGTACTGTGGGTCGTGAGTTCCAGGTGAAATATGTAAGGTCGACAAGATCGGCGAAATAGCGGGAGCATTCCAGTCATGGGCTGAGGGCCGGGTAAGGCATTCCAAACTCATGTTGTGGGCTCAATGGCAATCCAGACCTATGTTGAGGACGCTGTGAGGGTATTCCAGACATAGGTTGCGGGCCCAGTGTTCATGGTTGTTGATTTCTTCTCATTTTGGTATTTTCGGTATCGGTACATCGAGGAAATTCGATAGGCACACAATCAGTTGGTTTGGATAAAGGGAACAGTTAAAGGTTGTTGGGGGTATCGACCGTATATCAAAAAGTCTCTCGGAATGTTTGCATTATGATCCCGTTTGCTCGCAAGCTGTTATGAGGGGTTGATTATCAAGGTTGGGAACCGGTTATGGAGTCTCAAATCAAAAGTTCTTCGTTTATGTATCAGGTGTTTTGCTAGATTGGGGTACACGTGAATTGTTAAGGATTAGGGGTAAATGATGAATTTTTTGAATTCTCATCCTTACTTATAGGATCAGTGGTTGGAATAACATGTCAGGGAGTCACGAGTTAATTAAAGGCTTTTGGTGCATCTTATGGATTTGGGTCTAGTGGGAAATTCGCAATGGATGTGTTGGGTTCTTTTCAGATAAGGTATTGGATTCCTGGTTTTGAGCTTAGTAGTGATGGTTGTACTTTATCAGTTAGCGTCAGTAGGATCAAGGATTTGTCCGTTGTCAGTAGTATGGTTCTGTTTTGAACGAGTTCGATTAATGGAAGCCATCATATGGCAGGGTCGACTTTTATCCGGGATCTGGTAGGTGGTCGGAGGTATATGGGTATCTGTTGATTTGTTCAGGCCAGATAGGTTGTTCAGTTCGGGTTGCGAAGTTGAGTTTGTGTGGGAGCAATTTTGATTGGTTATGTCTGTCTTGGAGTCCGACATTGTTCAAGGTTTTCAATTTCAGGTATATCGGTTGGATACTCGTTGGCTTAAGGAAAAGTTAAGGTTTATTCTTCGTTAGGGCTTGTGATATCTTCTATTTTAGGATTCAGGGAGTTCATTCAGGATCATTTAGCCGATAAAGGAGATAGTGAGGAATGATTTCGAGGACGAAATTTAATTTAAGTAGGGGAGAGTTGTAACACCCAGAATTTGAGGAGCAACTTTGGGTATAAATCACCTTTTGGGGATTTGACACAGCGTGTTGGAGGCACCAACACGGCATGTCAAGATAAGAAAAGACGCGAGTCTCATTAAGAGCAACACGACGTGTTGGTCGCTGGAAATGAAACCCTAAACTTCCGGGTTTTTGCCCATATTTAATGGAATAAGGAGGCTAAGGTTTGTTCACCCTCAGCCCCCATCATCCCTCAAGCCCTGAATGAAACAGTAATCATCTTTCCATCTCATTTGTGAGCTAGTGTGGTGTTTTGGAGCCAAATAAGGAAGGACTTGGAAGAAGGAAGCAAGATCCAGCAAGCAAGTCCCTCATCTTTCAGCTTGGCATCCTTCTGAACCTTTGTAAGTGTCCAAGATCCGATTTGTATCTTTCCATATTTTTAGATTTTGAGTTTTGTCCCCATAGCTTCTTGTTCTTGAATGTTAGGATGGTTAGATCTCATAAAGTTTGTAACTTTATGAATCTCCAGGTCAAGGTGACCTTGTAGAGTGTTGGATTTGGTTTATGGTTGAGTTTTGATGCCATGCATAGAGATTAGTTCATAATCCTCATTGTTGACCTAATATGGGTTCAAGACATGCATTGGACATGCATGTCTATAAAGCACCAACTTTTGGGATGGTTTTAGTGCTAGAACATCTTCTGGAAAGTATTGGGCATCAACTTTAAGGATTGAGTGCTTATTGGTTAAGTCCTTGCATCTTCAAGCCTTATAGATGGGTTTTGGACCCTTTAGAGTAGTCCCAGAGGATATGTAACATCCCGAGCCTGATCCCGATCCCTCACCGACACCTGAACTGCCGACTGCTGGTCTAGGGCGTAAAACCACCATTCTGAAAACACATAATGACAATGTCAGGAATACAAATATATCTCGAGGGATCGCTACTACTACAAGTTTCCTGGTCTCATCTCAACCTTCCTTGATTCGAGTACGGATCCTCTGCTTTCAGTAGTACGGGCCCATACTACCTTCCACATCTATCTGTACTTTCCTCAAGAACTGCCTTGACTCCACCCAGTCCCCTTTACTACCACTGCTCTCTGCTACACTCATCCTAGGCTTGCCCTAGGGTAATCACCAACCCACTCTCCACTATCAGCTGCACAAGAAGTCCCGGCTACCTCCCGCTAACTAGCTCGTGAATACTATTTCATATCACTAAGACTAGATAATTCTTCGAATGAGAGATCCTACCCTACAATGATTGGACTCAGACAAGAGCTGCGCAATAGAGCTAGACCTAATCTTCTGAAATTATTTAATCCTCACAATATGTAACATAACATATTCATTTACTAGTTAGTGAAATATAACTAAGACTCCTAAAAGCACAAAGCAAGCAGCATTCGAGCATCGAGTACTCATAATCAATCATATACTACTCTGGCTATCATACTGACAATTCTGTACTAGCATGCAGTTTTCATAGAGCTGAAACACATATAACAGGCACATAAGGCATCCTTCCTAGATCCTTAGTCCTAATCTAACATGCTGTTCTAATAAAGCTGATAATCATAACATAGCATAAACTTGTATGGATAATTTGGGAGTACTTACTTGAGCTCGGCTGATTGCATGCACCACACCCTTTTTCTCTTTTCAAAGTTCTTTTCTTTCTAAAAATTCTTTTTGCTTTTCTAAAACTCTTTTCTTTTGAAAACTTTATACCACTTCCTTAGTTTGAGTTCAGAAACACTCGGGAGTGCGCCTGAATCCTCAAACCAAGGCTCTGATACCAACTTGTAACATCCCAAAAATACAACCCAAAAATTTTTGTTTGAAAACTTTACTAAACCATAATATCAATTATTAAAAGATAAAACTATGAATCGTGTATCTCAAAATGTCATAATAATTTTATCAAATCGAAACTAGTGTCAAGATCATATCAAATATCAAAGTCTAACTCCCAGGCTAAAACTGTGGTGTGTGCCATGTCATCATCCCGAGCCCTTCCCTTTGCTAGCTGAAGTACCTGAAACCAAAACTGAAACTGTAAGCACGAAGCTTAGTGAGCTCCCCCAAACTACCACATACCATACAATAACATATAAAGCACATACTGGGCCTCGCCCACTGCATCGGACCGAAGTCCGGAACTGACTAGGGCCTTGCCCAGTCCGAAAAACGACTCAGGGAACTGACTAGGGTCTAACTCGCTACTACTGACTCAGGGAATCTAAGACTCGCGACCGGACTCGCCGAGTCCGAAGAACGACTCGCCGAGTCCTTTGTATGCAATTTCTATTCAGTCGATTCTAATCAGTTTCAGTGCATCCAATTCATAGATCTGGGTTTCTGGGACAATCTGAACACGTAAAGTTGCTAACTTTACGTGTATCTATGATGCAATGAAGCAATAACACTCAAACTTGGCTATAATGGGGGTTACTTGTCTAGAACAAGGCCATGGCTGCCAAAAGGTGGCCTTCTTGAGCTCCTGGAACTCAAGAGAGGCTAGATCCGAGATATGGCTTGATTACAAAGCTTCATCACTAGGGATTTGGGGTTTTTGAGCTCAAAACCATCAATTTGGGGACAAACTAGATCTAGCAATACAATAACCAAGATGAAAGCTTTATTACCAGAAAGGATGGCCAAAGAGGAGTATAATCTGGATCTACTTCTTCTTCCTTGAGTTCTTCTACCTTCTCCTTCTTCTTCTTGCTCAACAATGCACCAAGATTCCTTCACAAGGGCAAAAATCACTCACACACACTTCAAGGAGGCTAGGGTTTCAGGAATAAATCTCTGAGAGGTGAAGGAGGCTGGTTTGGGGCTATAATGTTGTTTAAATAGGGTACACTCCCTAAAATTAGGGCTTCATCCAGACTGGTGGACTCGCCGAGTCCGGAATATGGACTCGTCGAGTCGCCACGCCTACTTCACGTGCTAACTCGCTGCTACTCGAAGAGTTAGGGCCAATGACTCGTCGAGTAGCTTCTAAAATAAAAAGAAAAATAATGTTTCAAATGCATACCAGGAACGGGGCGTTACAGGATAAAGCTGGAAACTTTATCCTTCTTCTTATCATTTTGGTCCAGATCTGAGCTTTGGAGCTCTGGGAATCGAAGGAATCGACTTAATGGATTAAGCTGCTGGAACTCTGGTAAACACGACGTGTTTGCATGTCAACATGGCGTGTTGGCTGGAGTTTTCCCGACTGATTGGATGCGGGAGGAACACGGTGTGTTTGCAAGTCAACACGACGTGTTGGAGTCAACATGGATTGTTGACTTTGACTTTTAACTTTGACCAAGTTGACCTAAAGGGGTATTTTGGGTATTTTGGTGTTTTAGGATTTTGATGGTTATTGGTCACATGGATGGATAAGTATTGATTGGAGCTGAGATTCGGAGTCGGGACCTTATCAGCTATGGATCAGATCGAGAGGTGAGTTTTCCTCACTTTACTTTCAGGTCGAAGGCACCAAGGCCGACCCATTAGTTTGATAACCTGATATTTGTTGATATGTTGGGTATGGGATAGATATGAATGCTAGTTTGATATGCTAGTCCGGTAGATCTGTAGGACTGCCTGCGACACTGTTTGTATGATTATCAGTATATGTTATTATCTGTTATATGTCAGCGTATTGGGTTGGGTTGAGGTTGTATTGCTCCGTGCGGTAGCCAACAAACCCTGGAGCAATCCAGATATGAGTTGAGGGTCGATGAGGGCATGCCAGACTCATACTGAGGGATCATTAGCATTCCAGATATGAGTTGAGGGCTGGGTAGGGCATACAAGACTCATACTGAGGGCTTAGTAACATTCCAGATACGAATTGAGGACCGGTTGGTATGCCAGACTCATACTGAGGGCTGAACATTTGTGTGCCAGTCTAATGATTGATTAGGCTAGGGAGAAAGCCAGACATAAGTTGTGGGCCCCGAGGGCAAGCCATACTTATGATGTGGGCTCAGGAGCAAGCCAGATATGAGTTGTGGGCCCGATAGGCAAGCCAAACTCATACTGTGGGATCAAGGGTAATCCAATCTTTTAGCTGTGGACCCATTGCATGTTGTTATTGTATGTGTTAATTGTTTGTGTGGGTACTTTGGGGGAACTCACTAAGCTTCGTGCTTACAGTTTTGGTTTATGGTTTCAGGTACTTAGTGGATCGTGGCAAGGTGAAGACATGACCGTACACATCCTCGTGTTTTGGAACTTATGATTTCTGGGAAACTCTGATAATGAAAATGTTTTGAGAACTATGTTGTAAACGATTCCGATTTTAAATAATCTTTTGGAGCAATGGCTTTCGTAATTACCTATTTAGTAAATGGGAATTTTTAAAAGGTTGAAAATTTGTTGATATTTTTGGGATGTTACAAAGTTCAAAAACACCTACAGGTTACGAGCCTGCTAGCGTTCCACTGGACTGTCTAGAATAGTCTGTGGTCGTTATCTATACTCCGCTAGACAATTGGATCATCTTTAAAGTCAAGGCCTCTAATCATCTATATCATCTTTCATTTCTCATCATCTATATCACCTTTCATCTCTCATCATCTATGTAATCTTATATCTACCCATCTTTACCCAACATATTTATAGGTAGTAAAATACATATACAGTTTAAAATCGAGTAAAACATGTATAAATTGTTCATCTAGCATTGATATTAGGAACACTGATAATAGGCACATATAGCATGTAATTATCTTAAATACTTTATATCTATGTGTAAAATGAAAGTAACTATGCACTCACTTGATAAAATGGGTGATTGGTGATCTAAGCAGAGCTACATCTAACACCTCAGATATTCCTTGACGTGATCTAAGTATAATTACTACAAAGTTTTAGTCTAATGATCCTGGAGACTAAGAATAGTCTAAATCCTTATTAATCTCAATGTCTACATCAAGATCTATCAAGTAAGGATCATCCAGGCAGGACAATTGGGAGGCAGGATCATTTTGGCTTAATAGCTTTTCAAAAATCCAACGCCTCTTGTAACATCCCGAAATTCAGGTATATTCCTTTGACCATTTTATTTTCCCAAGTTGTCTAAATTAACCCTTAAAAGAAAAGTTTGGCTTTTGAGTACGCTGGGCGTAAGGAGGAGTACGCTGCGTGTACTCATGAGCGTGTTCTTGACGCAGAGTCTACCCAGTACGTTGGGCGTACCATAGTGTACGCCGGGCGTACTAGGTTCAGATTAAGACCCTAATTGTGGGGGTGAGCCCTATATAAGGAACATTATGGCCTCCTTGTTGGCCACCATTTCCAGAGACTTGTCCACCAAAAACCCTAATCCTTGTTCTTATAGCTATAGAGTGCCTTTGAGAGCTTGTTGGTGTGTTTTTGAACATTAGAAGTGGAAAGGAAGCTTTGGAGAAGAAGGAGTGAGAGCTCAAGCACTTGGATATGAGCTTAGCAGTGTGGGAAGCTTCACTTGGAGGTATAAAGCTTCAAGCTTTCCTACTCTTTTCTTTTGTATTTGTATGGGGTGTTTTAGGATTTTTGTCCCCAAAGTTGATGAATTTATGAGTTAATGAGCCCCAAGAATCCGAGATTTGTCCCTTGTTAGTGTATTTCGTGATATAGAGTCATAAAAATCCAATCTTGGACGTTAGAAGTGAGCCATGCATGAGATATGAGCTCTTTAGTGAAGGAAGTGATGTGTTTTGGGTGTTGATGACCATTACAGCCATGCAAAGGCGTAAAGTCTTCGACTTTATGGATTAGGAGCGTAGGGGGTGAGCTCCCCGATTCTGTGAAGCCTTCGAGTACGCCCAGCGTACAGAGCTGGTACGCGCCGCGTACTCTGGAGGGCTGACTTTCGTTGACTTTTAGGGTTTAGTCAACATGTGGACCTTTGGGCCATTTGAGGGGTAAAATGGTCTTTTACCCTTCCGAGAGAATATAGGGAGGGACTAGTCTAGCCTTTGAGAGTCATATTAATTAGAGATAATTATTTTGTGTGATTAGGCGAAGGCTAGATCAGTATTTCGAGTTCGAGTTTATCCGAGTTACCCGAGGTGAGTCTTCTCACTATACATTACCTAGAGTGGTAGCTATGTGCAGACTGGAGGGTCTTATGTGTTATGTGTATGTTGAGTTTATGTGCATTGTGATATATGTATGTTATGTGCTATATAGACCGGATCAGAGGATCCAACGATTTAGACCGGACCAGAGGGTCCAACGAGCTAGACCGGACTGGAGGGTCCAACGAGCTACGGGACTGGAGGGTCCCGCTGAGACACACTGACCGGAGGGTCATACCGAGTTATAGCCTCGAGTGGCTTATGTGTTGTATGTGGTATTTTGGGGAACTCACTAAGCATTTATGCTTACCGTGTTTTGTGATATGTGTTTCAGGTACCAGCGAGGATCGCGGGAAGGTGCCGACATGATTTGTACACACTGGAAGAGGATTATGTTTTGAGATTTTGGGATATGTTTTATTATGATGACATTTGATACATGAGATTTTGAGAATATTATATGAGTTTTATTATGTGGAAAAATGAAAAATTGTTTTAAAATTTACGTCGTTACACCTCTCCTGTAAGTAGATGAATCAATATAACGGCATGGAATTACTGATAAATCTTATGTATAGGTTCATAATGGCGACTTATAACTATAAATATAAGTTACACAGAAAAGACTAAAGTGTAACTTAGCTTACAGAGGTTCTTCTTGACAGAAGTTAGGAAATTGAACCGACAGAGCTTCTACTCGCTAGCTACTACTTCTTCAGGGATCGCAGGGATTCGCCAAAGGCTATAACTAAGGGAAATGGACTAAAATCGAGAGAATTTCGAGAGAGGGGGGGATGGGGAGTGAGGAAACTAATGATCAATCAAAGCCTATTTATAACACAATTGTGCGTCGCACCTGGTGTGCGCGCCGCGCACACCTAAGACGTTGCTCCTCCCATTTTCTGCCATGTGTCGCAAATATGGTGGTCCACGCCCCGCCTTCTAGAAGGTGTGTACCGTGCAACCCAACTACGCATGACGCTTCTCGGAAAACTTCAGAAAATTGTATCTTCTTCATACGAGCTTCATTTTCGACGTTCTTTATATCCCTAGAAAGCTCTCGACGAGATCTACAACTTTCGTTTAGACTCCGTCGGAAAGTTTTGAATTTATTTTAAAAGCTATATTTTTAACAGGCTTAGACTGTTAAAGTCCATTAAAAATTCACAACTTCCTCATATGATATCCGTTCTCGACTGTCTTTATATCGACAGAACCATATGGACGAGATCTCCAACCCTCATTTAGATTGGTTTTACTAACAATTAACCAATTTCTACTTCGGTTTCTGTAACATCCCGATGTTGAGGTAATTTCAATTTTAGCCCTATGTATGGATAAATATTGCACTTTGCTCTTTGAGTATAAGAAAGAGTGCAAAATGGCCCATAGTGGGATTTTGGTGATTTTGGGCAGTGGAGTAGTACGTTGGGCGTTCGTTATGTATGCTAAGCGTACTAGGGATGACCCTAGTACGTTGGGCGTACACCGCGTACACAGGGCGTACATGGAGAAACTTCAAACCCTAATTTTACGGGTTTGGTCCATATATAAGCATCATTATAGCCTCATTTATCATTCCCTCATCAACACCCATTTGAGAAAACACCCCTCTAGCAAACCCTAAGTGAGAAGAGTGTATTTTGAGCTCATTTGTGTGCTTTGGTGTTGTTCTTGAAGAAGAAGAAGTTGGTGCAAGGACCTTGTAGCTTGGGAGAAGCTTGAATCTGGGATTCTTCACTTGTTAGCTACCTCCAAAAGGTAAAAAGCTCCTTGCTTGATCACCCTATCTTGTAGATCTAACTATTTCTTCATTTATGGCACTTTTGGTCCCAAATATGGTGATTCTTGAGCATGGAATGCTCTTGACCAAATAATTCGTCCTTTCAGACCTGATGAGGGGTCTTAAGTCATAAAAATGTGGTATTGGTGCTTAGTTTTCCTCCATGCATGCTCTATAAGGTCTTAAGGCATTATGAAGTTGGGATTTTGTGTATTAAGCACTCAATGGACATGCAAAGTCATAAAGTTGGAAACTTTATGACTCTCAGTGTAACACCGTAAATTTTCAAACAAAATTTTCATTTCAAAATCACATAATTCTCATAACACATTTCATAAAAATCCCATTTATTTAATTTACAAACTCATCTCCATAATTTTTAATTAATAACCCAGGATCCTCAGAACATAACTCTTTCTCTGGTGTGTACAATCAAGTCGGCGCCTTCCCGCGATCCTTAGAAGAACCTGAAACACATATCACATAACACGGTAAGCACGAAGCTTAGTGAGTTCCCCGAAGCTTAGATAAGACCCTCCGGTCAATGTGTCTTAGTGGGACCCTCTGGTCCCACAACTCGGGTGGACCCTCCAGTCCTAACTCAGCAAGCTCAGGATAATACACATCATAAAACACAAAGACATAATGCAGGATATCAAAATACTCAAAATAAGCACATAAGACCCTCCAGTCACACAAAGGTTACCACTCTAGGTAAGTATAGTGAGAAGACTCACCTCGAAGCAAGCAAGTAATAACCCCGTACACGAATCTCGAACTAGCCTCCGCCTAACACATAGGATAATTATATCTAATTAGTACTCTATTCACAACTTTAAATAAATCAAGGCTATTCTCTTTCTCTCAAACTCTTGGAATGGGTAAAAGACCATTTTACCCCTCTATAGCTCTCTTAACCCTGTCTTGACCAAACCCCTAAAGTCAACAGAAGTCAACACCCGAGTCAACAGTCTATGTTTGACCCGACTCGCCGAGTACATCTATGTGACTCGTCGAGTCCACTCGTTTTCCTCAGAAGTCTCATGAAAGTCCAGCTCATCTCGTCGAGTTGACCTCCAACTCGGTGAGTTATCGCATGATCAAGCTCATCGGGACAAACCCTAACCGACTTGTCGAGTCAGTTCATGGAATCGGCGAGTCCCTTCAATCTGATTTCTCATTCAAATGTTTTAAAGCAGATCTATCACTCCAAATACTAGATCTAGCATCCCATGACTCGATTGTTACGTAAAGCTTCGATCTTTACGTTCATGCATGGTACTTTTGCTCCAAAATACCAATACATGTTCTCACAAAGTGTTAAGCACAATAACCCTCATATGGATGAATAAAGTTGGGACCTTTGGACTTTAGGGACCTCACAATGTCCGGATCTGAGGTCTAAACCTCATGATAACTCAGTATGTTCGAAGTCCCAATTAAAAGGTGGTTGAAACCCTAATCTTCCATAACCATGAGATCTAACCAAATAAATGAGAAAGGTTCATGCTTTTTACCTTCCACTTGAAGCTTTGGACGAATTGGCCCTGGATCCCACAGTTCCTCCTTGTTGCTTTCCGGACAAACTCCCCTTCTCCTCAAAAATGCACTAAAATTCCTCAAGATTAGCTTTGATACTCTCTTAGCTCACTACACTCGTTTAGGGTTTCACACGGGGAGGCTGGGCAACTAGTGAGGCGCATATGAGAACATAAGTTCTCTTAAATAGGCCCCAAACCCGGGGATTTAGGGTTTCATCTCACAGCGCCAACTCGACGAGTCGGCTCTCTGAATCGTCTAGTTGGTCACTTAACCCCCGTGGCCAATTACAACTCTACTCGACGAGTTGAGGCACCAACTCGCCGAGTTACTCAATAAACCCCAAAAATAAATAATATACCTGGGAGTCCGGATGTTACAATTCTCCCCCACTAGAATCAGACTTCGCCCTCGAAGTCATGCTCTGGAAATAACTATGGGTACTGCTCGCGCATCTCGGACTCCGGCTCCCACGTCCACTTGGATCCCTTCCGATGTTGCTACTGGGCCTGAACCAGGGTACCTTTTTTGTTCCTCAGAACCTTCACTTTCCGTTGCAAGATCGCAATCGGCCTCTCAAAATAATCCATGCTATCATCAGTTTGAATATCCTCCAATGGCACCACTGCTGTTTCATGTCATACAAAAATCTTTTTCTCGAGACACCTAACCCATACAGAAACTCTCTATCCCGCCACAGAACGGATCCCCCCGCCGTTTTGGTTCCAGTTCTGACTCTTCAGAACCTGGGACTCTAGAAGTTTGACTCCCTGCACGACCGCACATGCACGATATCATCATGTCATTCGCTCATCGAATGACCAGTCTCAAAATCATACCCCAACTCTAATCATCTTGATACGACTGATGAAATCAGATCCTTGACCATAACAACTATCGAACACTCATACCTGACATATCAGTCGATCCAGATCGTACTCCAAAGGAGCGAAAGGGTCACATCTCACCAGAGACCCATCAAATACACTTCTATCAGAACCTATCTGAACAAAACGAAACCCAATACTCTGTTCTCAATATAAGAAAATGATCGTGCCCGCTCAGAAGTATCCTCCGAACTCTATGAGCATAAGCCCCAGCTCCTTCTCACATATCCCTTTCAACACTGAGCACCGGGTCAACTCTCGACCTAATAGTTGAACCTCCAAAGGTTACCCACTGCACACCCAATAATACGATTTATCGGCTTCCTTCTCACAATGACTATATCGTCCTGTCGTGACACACAAGTCATGAAGTTCGCTTTACCCCAAGTGAATACTACATCCCATCTGAAGTCGCCTCACTTCCGACCTCTTTCGTCTACTACTCACTAGTTCCATGCGTCTCGCGGTCCTTCCTAAACCAACGAACTAGACTACTCAAGCATAAAACATCAGACGGAAACACATCCCTCTCAGAATGAGATCCACTCGAAATCCCAACCTGCTCATCCTTCACACAGATTGAGCCAACTCACCCACCAGAGTCTGGTCCGACACAGAATTGGAACCACTCGTCCCAATCTAACACTCAACTCGTGACCTATGTTCCATGATTATACGTGTGCATTACACCTCGATCCATCCGATTGGCGACAACCCCTCTCTAACTCAAACACAACGGTTTTCGACCACTTCTGAGACCCCAGTCTTGTCCTTGATTCGGCCACCAGGTTCTCACAGACTCCTCTGGTAAGGCTACCCAAGCCTACGAGCCGCTCTACGTCACACCTTGACTAGTAAGGCTGCGGCACCCCCGTAGTTATACAACACTCTCCCTCATCGACTAACAAGTGCTACGGCTCCCCGTAGTCCTATGGCACTTCCTCATTGCCTCGCAAATGCTACCCCCCCCCCGCAATCTTGCGATATTCTCTCTTTCTCTCTTGCTAGCTCACGAATGCTACGGATCCCCGCAGTCTAACGATACTCTCTCTAACTCGTGTATGCTACGGCCCTCCGCAGTCACACGACACCCTTTCTCTGACTCACGTATGTTGCGGCTCTCCGCAGTCACATGATACCCTTTCTCTAACTCACGTATGCTGCGACTATCCGCAATCACACGATACCCTTTCTATGACTCACGTATGTTGCGGCTCTCCGCAGTCACATGATACCCTTTCTCACTGACTCATGGATGCTACGGTTCCCCGCAGTCTTACAACACTCTCTCACTTACTGACTTACCATGGGCTCGCTCCATGGTTTTCCCCTGATAATCCCAAGTGATTACTCCCACTCGGATCCACTCGCTCTCTTATCACCCCATAATCTCATCATCAAGTCATCACTACACTGAGTTCACTAACTCATGCTCCACAGCCCAACATAGATAGGTGCACACACCCACCCAACTTATACACCACCACTCCTGATGTAAACACTCATAGGCAAGGCACTTTTCTCATCACAGGTACACCCTTAGATAGTCCCACTCCGGCGACAATTAACCGATGGGTTCCCACTGGAACACTAGTCACTCGGTACTCCACTCGCCATCTCACAACTCGAGTCTCAACATGACCAAAAATTAGGACATCATACTCGGGTATCTCGGTACACCATAACAGCCTTTCACGATGTCTTGCCTCAACCACTGATCTTCCACTTACGCAACTCGACACCTCGAAATACTGCAATCTCATAAATTAAAACATGGAAGAATCGTCAATGACTGAAAACACGTTGACAAAAATCCGAAGCTCCATCCTCTACTGGTCACCACCCATATGAGCCTACTCATATCGACTCTGAAATTGGTTGACAAATCAACTGCTTCCCCTCCTGGAGTATAGATCACAATCTATACTTATCCTCGCAAATCTCAGCTATTGCACCCAGACCTCAGCGACCCAAACACCTCGAACTCAACATTCGTAAACTTGAAGAATCCCTAACCGCAATAAGGTCCCTGACCAACAGCTACTCGATGTGGACACACTCATCCTATCCTGAACACGTACATCATGCATCATCTCACTCTGTACCTCGCCTCATCTACCAATAACCCAGGTCTCATGTGACCGTACCACAGATCTCCATAACCAGTCCTCTAACCACACTTGAACAGATCGCTGATCCTCTCAACAGAATACCCAGTTCTCTCCCACTTAGGGTTCGAACCATCACCAATTGGCATACCCACAATCTACTCTATAGATTGTTTCACCAGGTACATCACACTTGACTCTTGGAACCGTATCAAGTAACACTCGATGATCCTCCCGATATAGACCAAGCAACTCTAAAATCCCGAATCTCATATGGAATCCTCGGAATCCTCCCCACGTGACCGCCTCTAGTTATCCCGAAATCTCATACCGACACACTGCCAGATATCTCAACCGTTCCGAATTAGCCATGACTCTCCATCTGGAAGTAATGCACTATTACACACCGTGTCTCCGGTCCCTCAATGAACATTCCATCGTGTGGATCATCATAGAAGCAAGAGACCTCATTCTCACAGTCGATACATAACGTAGACAATGAGGGCCGACGCCCCGGTACACTCCTCTTGATTGCCTGAATCTGCTGCTAATAAGTATGCCCTACTCAACTAAGGCAACTCCTTGTCCTCTTCTATCTCAGTCCCCACCAACGACTCTTTCACGGTATAAGAAATACCTCGCAGCAACATATCCCAATTACTCTAGTGAAAACATCGCAACTATATGATGCCCCACGGAATTACCTCCAAACTCTGGAACCGGAAGCTCGTTATCTCGTTCGCTCCACACGAGAAGTGGAAATTGTGTAATCTTCGTCACAGGATGTGACATCTCAACCATCGGTCGATCACTTAACCCAGAACGCAATCCTCCTTTTTTTTCTCAAGTCCTGCGACTCCAACTGGCAGCCCACTAGTCAATTCCTCGGGGTCTAAACTCAATCCCCTCACAAGGTACACTCTATCGAAGCTCTACCGACATGGCCCTCTGGCCCCACAGTTTACCATATCCATTCGCGGTCTGAACACCCATCGTCGGATAACTGGTAAAAATGGCAACTCACTCTGCTACGAATCATGGTACTCGGACCATGTTATCACCTCTCAATCTGCTACACATCATGGTACTCGAACCATGTGATCACCTCTCAATCTGCTACGCGTCATGGTACTCGAACCATGTGATCTCCTCTCAATCTGCTACGCATCATGGTACTCGAACCATGTGATCTCCTCTCAATCTGCTACTTAGAACCTCTGGAATTCTCCCTGTTTCGAGTACGGGTCCTCTGCTTTCAGTAGTACAGGCCCATACTACCTGTCACATCTACCCATACTTTCCACACAGATCGTCCCATATTTCCTAAGTAGCTGCTCAACCTCCTCGATCACCAATCCTGATATACCTGGTCGCTATCCAGCGAATACTCTCCTCTATCAGTGTACTCTTCTGACTAAAGTCACTCCCCAGGCTCTTCCTAGGTTCTCACACTTCTTCGCCATCAGCTGTTGAAGAACTCCTCATGATGCCAACCATCTACCTCCCGAATATCGTCATATTCACTCGGTAGCTGACTCCCATCATCGAGAGTTCCACAAAGCACAAAGCAAGCAGCATTCAGGCATCGGATAATCTCCACCAGCACGTAAAACCACTCTAGGCTACAACTCCATTTGCTCTACTCACACTCAAAAGGTATCACCAAACTCAAGCAACCCTACCTCTCGCGGGTATCTCACTACTCCCTCAGTAGACTCCTCAAATGCTCATATAGGTATCTTTCCTAGATTACTCCTCTACTCAAAGTTCTCTCTAAAAGATTCTTGTTGGATACTCTTACTCCGCACATACTCAATGTGATGGGTTTTGAGCACTACGTCAATCCTATGGAGTACATGCAAACCCTAATAGCTTTTGGATCTAGTTTATCTAATGAACATGCAATCGAATATCCAAAGCTATAAACCCTAGATCTAACATATAAGAACTGAAATAAGGGTTTAGTAATTACCTTTGATTGTTATATAGCAATAACAATCAATCCTTGGCTTCAGAAAGCTTAGTGCCTCAAGTGTTGCACCTCTAATGGAGTTACAAACACCACTAAGCAACTTGGATGAAGAGGGAGGAGAGAGGAGGCACCAAAAACGGCTGGAAACCCTAAAGGAAGTATTCACCACGTTTTTGGGGCCATAAGGGTTCCTTATATATGTTGGCTATTAGGGTTTACAGCTAGGAAACCCTAATCTGACTGCTTAAGCCCTAAGCAGCCCATGGACCCCTTCTGGAACATGCCTTGGACGATTTCTAATGGGCTTCCCCATAGAATTCGTCCAACCTATTATTCCAAGGTGATCCATAGCCTAATTATGTAATTATCTTATAATTACACAATAAGTCCCTTAAGTTTAATTAATCTCTTTTAGTCACAAAATTAATTCTTTATTAATTCTTGACTAATATTAATTAAACAATATGATTTCTCCTTTAATATATTATTCTTAATATATTAATAAATCATAATTAAACCTTTCTCTCCTTAATTCATCCTACATATTGCTATGGTGAAGGCAACCCAAAAGGACCATGCACATAATCAGGTCAAGTACATACCAAAATAGTTATGGACTTAGACACTAATCCAACAGTCTCCCACTTGGATAAGTCTAATAACTATTTTACATAACTTCAGAACCTGATCAGCAATCGTAGCTTTCAAAAGCTGATGTCAACTCTGATCTTATCAGATACGCGTGTCCTATAGATAAGGGATCATATATTCCTCCATTCTCAAGATATCGTATAGACACAAGACATGAATTTCGATCATTCTCTCTATACTGTTTCCCGACTTCCGATTTATGACGACCGATAACAGACTACAATTAAACACATCAACTTAGTCCCGGCTTGGCCAAGCGCTTAGGTGTCATCACTAAATCATCGAGGGGCCCACATATATCGCTTTTATCCCACTTTGGGTAAAAGGAATGGATAAACTTTGACTCAAATGCTCGCTTGCACCTACTTCTCGAATCACACACAACAATAAGTTTTATAACACCAAGTTAGTGGTGCGTTTACTTATCATCAATGTGCAACCGCCCAGCAAATAACAACTCACACGTCTCGGTTTCAAGAATATACAATGTTATCATCTCACTAATCACCCGTGATAAATCCATGAAGTGATTCAAGTGAGCGTGGGTTTAATCCAATACTTTAATCTTATCAAAGCACTCATGAACTCTACAGCAAACTTGTGCTATGTCTAAACACTCTAGACAATCTACAGACATATTCATGACAGTCTTCCTTCACACCTACTCCCAACGTATGACCGACTGTGGATGTTTGAATAACCTAGTTATTCTAGATGTCAAAACATGCAAAGTGAAACACAAAAATAATACTTAATCCTATATGGTCCCAAAACTTTTGAGCGTAAATAAAAACACTTTTATTTAAACACCATATTGATTACTCATTATTCATTATTTACTGTTTCAGAAAATCAACTTATTACTCGAATTATAACCACAATTGTCCCATGCTCCAAGCATGCGCACTTTGGTTTCCTATGATCCTTACTTTGTGAAATAGATCAATTGAAGACATTTCCAATGAAACTCATTTCACAATTCCCAATCCTTATCATTAGTGTAAGAATACCAAATTCTTGCCACTTTTAGAATATGTCAGATTCTAACATTTTATGCAACGGTCCTTTCGTGAAGTCACAGCACAACAGTCACAAAGATTCGGCCAATGAAATCACAAGGTACTCAATCAGAAATTGTTACAAAACAATTATATAGATGTGATGTCTCTCACTCAAAGTACATTCATTTGAACATCCTTTTTGCATAAAAGTTTCTAATCTAGACATATTTCTTAATATCCAACTCCCATTAATGGAAACATTTCCATATTTGCCATATGACAACTCATTCTTAATAGAATCTTATCTATTCATAATAATGTCAATATAGTCCATCCAGTACTATACTTCCAACCACTCACAAGCGACAAATCCTTAGTGAACCTCAGATCGTCCTTTGATAGTTGTTTAATTATTTTAGTCAAAACCAATTCTAGTCCTTTTTCCTTCTTAATGCCCTAGGCATTTGGAAAATTTTAGAATGGTCAAATATTGTAGCATATGCAATCGATCCTATACCCGAAGCGTATTGGACACGATGCATAATGTCTCACATAAAGACGTGATACTTTATCATCCTTCTGCCATAATATTTTATGTGCCATGTTCCCACAATTCGAACTATGAAGAGGGATGCCGTAATCATAATCGAATTTTGAGAATGCACTATGTATCCTTGACTAAATTTATTAACATTTCTCGATCTAAGCTTTAGAATTTTGAAACGAAGTATAATATTCTCTCCCTTAATTATAGCAAAACAACTTTTCAACCCCTACAACTTTGCAAAGTTAATCTTTGTTTTCTATAATTAATATTGCTAACTCGCAATACTTACCATAATAATCATGCTCCCACTAACATGATGATTATTTTCTTACCAGCATAACACTTATGCTCCTACTAGCTTTGACATATATTCATAAAACAATTGAACTTCCAGAAAACAATGCTTATTGAATTCCTTAAGTTCATATTTCTAATACCTAATGCTTTGATAAGCCTTTATCTAAGCTTTTTAAGCTCATACACCTTTGCCTTAGATAGCTCACATGTGTGTCTAAACAATTCAGAATTTATGTTACTAAGTCTCAAATGTTCAGACCAATTGCCAAATCTCACAATTCTAGCTATGAAAAGGGATGTCGTAATCATAATCGAATTTGAGAATACAATTATCACAATTGCTATCTTCTTAAAATCTCTCTTAGTGAAAGCATTTCCTCACAATCATTTTCATGAAGGAGGGAAACCTCATGACACTTAGATTTTAAAGTGTATGTGTTCCTATCCACGTGAATTTGCCAAAACCAAAGTTTGCGACAAATCCAAACTCATATGGACCGAACGTGCTCAATCTCGATTTCTTGCCTCATGGTAACACGAGTGCCCACCATGTCTTCCAAGTGGTTTAGCAACTCATCCTTACTTATCAATGTACTTTCCATTGATCAAGGTTGTTTGTCTTTATGCATTCACATGAGAGCTCATTGAACTCACATGCATAATTAACTCAATTGGAATGGCACAGAAAAAGAGTATGTCATCCACGATAGGCTTTAAACCTCAAGTCGTGTGCTAGTGATGATCAACTAGGTTTAACTCTTGATTTGTTCTTGAAACCTTTCAAGACCATTAAGACTCCCACTAACTCCTTGACATATAAGATTCTCTTGTCAAGAAACATTCCTTGACAAAACAAATATTCAAGAGTTAGTGTAGTTTTTATCAAGACTATCACTTCACATAATTGGTTCTAGTTGGTCTTTGTCTTATCCAAGACATCACAACTTACCAATCTCAAATGTGCAGGAATAAGAAGACTTTTTCCAATTCCACATTTGTTGAGTGTTATAAACCTACTAAATACGTGTCACTCAATTCGCAATCTTGGATTATGACTCTAAGATTCGATATTGGAACGAAGTATGATTGACTTCTTGATTTAACCATTTCCACAATTCCCGATTCCTCTTCTTAGACATACAAATGTACTAAGACTCACTTAGAGGACCAATTGAGACATGGTTCTTAATCATTAATACTTTATCATAAAACACAATAAAAGGTACTCTCCCTTCTTCTTAGAACAGAGAAACTTTTATCTTTCTGCCTTCTTGATTCTTCTTATTCGTTCTGCCATTTATTGAAACCTTTTCAATCAACTCAGAATTACACTTAGTCTTATAAGTATAATCATATTTACTAAACTTTAGTAAATCATGACGAATATCTTTATCACTCTTGTGGTGGACTTGATCAGCGCATAACCAAGTGTACCTGATCCCTAGCCCTTCACTTGACTCTTTGTCAAGGAATTAGTCTAATTTCCGAAATATAAAGTTTCTCATTCATCACGCAATGCATGTTGCATGATTCCAAGTTTCTGTCCAATTGAAACTTGGGTGATGAGAAACTCTCCTTATTTGGTAAATTCTCGACATTTCACAAATAACATAATCAAGAATCACATCAAATTCAACATTGCTAAAATTAGAAATACATAAACATCCATTTTCACATATGTCATTGCAAGGATAAATAAACAGGACGAAATCAAAATTCATTTTATTGCGGAAAAACTTGTCCTTACAATGCAATTCAAATGAAAAACTATGTTATTTCAATTTCTAAGCAATCTATTCTAACTCTAAAGTAGTAGCTCAAAAATCCGATCTTCAAGCAATGCGATCGAAATCCATTTCTTCACGATCAGATTCAGCTTACTTCTTCCCTTAATTTTCCTCTCTTTTCTTCGATCCTACAAAACATCAAAATGTAATCTTATCACATCATGTATGGAAAATCAAAGAATAGGAACTTATAGAGTTAGTTATTGGATTTTACCTAAAGTAGAGCCATACGTCCTGACTCTCCCATCTCTTAGATCTCTCAGGTAGTTTGGGCAGCTTCGTCTCTAATGCCCCTTCTCTTGGCAATAAAAGCAAATTGACTCCTTTGGTACATAGCAAGGGACAATCTCAGTCTTTTCTGGACTTCCAATGTAGCCAGTGTCCAATGAAGTATGGGAGTTTGATCGACCAATCAAGTTTGCTTGACTAGTGCGCCAAATCATCGCTGATTCAGCAGCAATAAGCAAATAGGTCAAATCAATGAGGGTCACGTCGTGAACCATCGTATAGTACTCTCTTACGAACTCACTATAGGAATCAGGAAGTGACTGAAGAACCCAGTCAATAGCCAACATCTCTGAAATATCTACACCCAACATCCTTAACCTATCAATGTGTGACTTCATCTCTAAGACGTGTGCACACACAGGTTTCCCATCTTCGTGCTTACTTGCCAATATGGATTGAGTGAGCTTGAACTTTTCAAACCTTTGAACTTGTGGGTCAGGGAGAACAATTAGAGGAGGTGGAGGAAGTGAAGCATGACTCTCATTTCCTTGATCGTATCTTGGAACGCCATCTTCATTTGGAAAGCTTGTTCCAATGGATTTGGGAAGACCATTGTTAGATTCAGACATCTACAAAACGGGAGAAATTCAAGTCAAGTTGATTAGAGTCCTTGATGTAACACCCAAACGAAACATCAAGGCTAGGATCCAACACAATACTCTACAACCTAGAAGAGGGATGCCGTAATCTAGTTGCAGAATATTTGAAGGTAGGTAAATGACGATTTACCAATTTCCACCATGAAAAACAAAAAAGAAATTTAAGTTTTAAATGAATTGAAACTCCTAGGTCTTTTGAGATTCATTGAACTTTTCAATGGCATGTTTAATCTCGATTATGCCCTTCAAATTTGCGACTGGGATGCCGAGGATCACAAACAAGGTGTGAATAACCATGCGAACCTACGTGGTGCACTCAATGCTACTATCACCTAATCAATGTGCCGGTTAACCACACACGCTCCATTGATCTATGATAAACATCGAGCCACCCTTCACTACCAATGTCAACCCCAAATTAGTGTGCCGGTTAACCACACACGCTCCACTAACGTTTGACAAGGGTACGAAGTGTAATTCCATGGATTAGCATACAATTTCACATTTTGCCTAGAGTAACTAGGATTTGGGAATTTGTAAAAGCATTTAGTTACTTTGTACTTCATTATACTTATAATGGAAGGTTTCGTCCTATCCTACCCGTTCAGCTAACGACCCTCCACTAGTCAAGAGTGCGGTGGGTAAGAGTGGATACCCATTCAATCGCCATTTTATAGGCAATTTCCTTAAACACCCTTATAGACCAGCTTCGTGAATGAGCCCTACTAACGGTAAGACTGAATTTTTACTCATACATATATAATATTAGACTTTTAATGTTACATATAGTATAAGGGTGTATTTTATACTTTTAAAATACTAGGTGGTCTAATTTAATAAATTATACTTTTAATTTAGTTAAATGTAAACCAAAACTTTATGGAATTATTAACTCTCTTTTAATTATACACTTTAATTAATTAATAAAACCATAAGGGTGTAATTTGAACCTTTTCAAAAAAAAAACGAGGGTTTATAGAATTTAACATTTCAAAATTAAACTTTTAATCAACTTTTAAATTCCAAAACTTGAGGGCAAGTTTTGAAACTTTTCAAAACATTTGGGATTAGAATTTTAAATATTTCAAAATTAACTTTTAATCAAAAATTTAAATTCCAAAACTTGAGGGCAAGTTTTGAAACTTTTCAAAACATTAGGGTTTAACTATTCAAATTTCAAAAACAAAACTTTTAAGTTCAAATTTAAACTATAAAACCTAAAGGGGAAAATTGAAACTTTTTCACAAGATAACTCAAATCTAAATTACAAATAATCAATCTTTATCTTATAAAACAAAAGATTATCTAAATTTTGACAATTATCTTCTATTTTGGCAAGGATAATCTCCAAATATTGATAAAAATCGGATTTTATTAATAATAAACGTTTTAGGCAATTATCCACAACCAAAACAGGTGAAAATCCCGAAATCTGCTCCATCTGCGACTCTGACTCGTCGAGTCTAGCTTGGACTCGTCGAGTTCACTATGGACTCGGCGAGTTCAGCCATGGACTCGGCGAGTCCAGTCCCCAGAAACCAAAAATTTTCGATTTTAAGCATGAATAATCAACTAGAGCATCAAATACATCAAACAAACAGCCCTAGGCTCTGATACCACTGATGGGTTTTGAGCACTACATCAATCCTATGGAGTACATGCAAACCCTAATAGCTTTTGGATCTAGTTTGTCTAATAAACATGCAATCGAATATCCAAAGCTATAAACCCTAGATCTAACATATAAGAACTCAAATAAGGGTTTAGTAATTACCTTTGATTGTTATATAGCAATAACAATCAATCCTTGGCTTCAGAAAGCTTAGTGCCTCAAGTGTTGCACCTCTAATGGAGTTACAAACACCACTAAGCAACTTGGATGAAGAGGGAGGAGAGAGGAGGCACCAAAAACGGCTGGAAACCCTAAAGGAAGTATTCACCACGTTTTTGGGGCCATAAGGGTTCCTTATATATGTTGGCTATTAGGTTTTACAGCTAGGAAATCCTAATCTGACTGCTTAAGCCCTAAGCAGCCCATGGACCCCTTCTGGAACATGCCTTGGACGATTTCTAATGGGCTTCCCCATAGAATTCGTCCAACCTATTATTCCAAGGTGATCCATAGCCCAATTATGTAATTATCTTATAATTACACAATAAGTCCCTTAAGTTTAATTAATCTCTTTTAGTCACAAAATTAATTCTTTATTAATTCTTGACTAATATTAATTAAACAATATGATTTCTCCTTTAATATATTATTCTTAATATATTAATAAATCATAATTAAACCTTTCTCTCCTTAATTCATCCTACATATTGCTATGGTGAAGGCAACCCAAAAGGACCATGCTCATAATCAGGTCAAGTACATACCAAAATAGTTATGGACTTAGACACTAATCCAACACAATGCACATCACAGATAGTAACAATTCCTAGGCTAAGGCATCACAAATCAGGCAACTCTAGCCCTAAAATATGAAATACCTAGCCTATCTTCGAGCATGCATCACTAATATCTCAATAATAACTCATAACACAAATAAGTAAGGGTATTTTGGGAAATCACCGTTCGGGCTCTGGTTGATTGTACACACTGCTCCTTCTCGTTTTTCTCTTAGAAACTCTTGCTCGTTTTAGAAAAATCATTTCTTTTGAAATTTTCTCAAATCCCCAAGTTGAGTCCAGACGTACCCGAAGGTGCATACGAATCCCTCAAACCAAAGCTCTGATACCAACTTATAACACCGTAAATTTTCAAACAAAATTTTCATTTCAAAATCACATAATTCTCATAACACATTTCACAAAAATCCCATTTATTTAATTTACAAACGCATCTCCATAAATTTTAATTAATAACCCAGGATCCTCAGAACATAACTCTTTCTCTGGTGTGTACAATCAAGTCGGCGCCTTCCTGCGATCCTGCGAAGAACTTGAAACACATATCACATAACACGGTAAGCACAAAGCTTAGTGAGTTCCCCCAAATACCACATATATCTCGTTAGCCTCTCATGGCTATACTCAGATAAGACCCTCCAGTCAATGTGTCTCAGTGGGACCCTCTGGTCCCACAACTCGGGTGGACCCTCCGGTCCTAACTCAGCAAGCTCAGGATAATACACATCATAAATCACAAAGACATAACGCAAGATATCACAATACTCAAATAAGCACATAAGATCCTCCGGTCACACAAAGGTTACCACTCTAGGTAAGTATAGTGAGAAGACTCACCTCGAAGCAAGCAAGTAATAACCCCGTACACGAATCTCGAACTAGCCTCCGCCTAACACTGTAACACATAGGATAATTATCTCTAATTAATACTCTATTCCAAACTCTAAATAAATCAAGGCTATTCTCTTTCTCTCAAACTCTTGGAATGGGTAAAAGACCATTTTACCCCTCTATAGCTCTCTTAACCCTGTCTTGACCAAAACCCTAAAGTCAACAGAAGTCAACACCCGAGTCAACAGTCCATGTTTGACCCGACTCGCCGAGTACGTCTATGTGACTCATCGAGTCCACTCGTTTTCCTCAGAATTCTCATGAAAGTCCAGCTCAGCTCGTCGAGTTGACCTCCAACTCGGTGAGTTATCGCATGATCAAGCTCATCGAGACAAACCCTAACCGACTCGTCGAGTCAGTTCATGGAATCGGCGAGTCCCTTCAATCTGATTTCTCATTCAAATGTTTTAAAGCAGATCTATCACTCAAAATACTAGATCTAGCATCCCATGACTCGATTGTTACGTAAAGCTTCGATCTTTACGTTCATGCATGGTACTTTTGCTCCAAAATACCAATACATGTTCTCACAAAGTGTTAAGCATAATAACCCTCATATGGATGAATAAAGTTGGGACCTTTGGACTTTAGGGACCTCACAATGTCCGGATCTGAGGTCTAAACCTCATGATAACTCAGTATGCTCGAAGTCCCAATCAAAAGGTGGTTGAAACCCTAATCTCCCATAACCATGAGATCTAACCAAATAAATGAGATAGGTGCATGATTTTTACCTTCCACTTGAAGCTTTGGACGAATTGGCCTTGGATCCCACAGTACCTCCTTGTTCCTTGCCGGACAAACTCCTCTTCTCCTCAAAAGATGCACTAATATTCCTCAAGATTAGCTTTGAGACTCTCTTAGCTCACTACACTTGTTTAGGGTTTCACACGGGGAGGATGGGCAACTGGTGAGGCGCAAATGAGAACATAAGTTCTCTTAAATAGGCCCTAAACCTGGGGATTTAGGGTTTCATCTCACATCTCCAACTCGGCGAGTCGGCTCGTTAACCCCCGTGGTCAATCACGACTCTACTCGACGAGTTGAGGCACCAACTCGCCGAGTTACTCAATAAACCCCAAAAATAAATAATATACCTGGGAGTCCGGATGTTACACTCGGTGGTATTTTTGCCTTGGATCTGAAAGTTAGACGTGAGAGCTTAATGTATTAAGCTCTTGTTGAGAAAATGGGAAGTCTGAGCGTACGCCCTGTGTAATCTGGAATACGCAGCGCGTACGTGGTCAATCCACTGACTGCTGTCAAAGCTCGAGTATGCCTTACGTACCTCCGGAGTACGCCCCGCATATGAGCCTTGAGTCGACTCGGTTGGGTTGACTCAGTTGACTTGTTGATTTTGACCAGTTTTGAACAAGGGTATTTTAGGGAAATGTTATTAACTTAGAATGCGAAATGTTTTGACATTTAGGATTTGGGTTGAGCCTGTTGTCGGAGCTGGGAGCTATTCAGACTGTATTCAGACTGTGAGGTGAGTTTTTCCCACTGGACTTACAGGTCAAAGGCACCAAGGCCAGCCCATTGGATTGATATCCTGGTTTTACCGTATGTTGTTATGTTATAGTGATATGTTAAATTTGTATTCTGGTATATATGATGTTGATATGCTGTAGTGATCTGTTAGATCTGTATCCTGGTATATAGGATGTTGTTATGTTGTAGTGATCTGTTAGATCTGTATGGCTACCTGTATATGCTACCTATTGATTGTTATGGTATATGTTGATATGTAATGGTGTACCGGGTTGATGCGGTTCTGCTTTCGGCTGAAGGCCAAGATACCCAGGGTGGTCCGGATAGACTGAAGGCCTGCAAGGCGGACCAGTCAGGATGAAGGCCTAGAGAGCGGTCTAGATAGGATGAAGGCCCAGTGAGGCGGACCAGTCATGATGAAGGCTCTGTATGCATGTTGTTGTTTGTTATGCTTATGTGGTGGTACTTTAGGGGGAACTCACTAAGCGTTGGCTAACAGTTTTGGTTTTGTTTCAAAAACTTTTAAGGACCGTGGCAAGGTGAAGGCGTGACCGTACACATCCTTGGTTTATGTTGATTGGATTTTGGGAGACTCTGATTTTTAATAATGTTTTGAAAACAATGGTTATGTGAACACTTCTTTGTAGAAAATGGGTTGTTTTGAAAAGTTTAAATTTGTTGTGATTTTTGAGACGTTACAAGTTGGTGTCAGAGCCTTGGATTGAGCGAATTAGAGGAACATCCGTGTAAATCCAGGTTCAAACTAAGGAACTGTAAAAGTTTTAAAAATGATTTTCAAAATTGTTTTCAAAATAATCAAGAAAGGATGTGATCAGCCGGAACCAGTAAGTATACCCCAAGTTACCACATTGTTGTTTGATGTTATGTTACATTAGAACAGCATGCTAGCAATAGACTAGGGATCTTCAGGAATTACATGATAGAATTGCTTGATAATTGATGTCTGATAGCCTAGGGTTTCTTCCTTGTATGAAATTGACATCATTATTGTCATTTCTTAGTGTATGCATCATAGTTGTACATAACTAAGATTCTATAGCCTGAGAATGTTTTGTTTAGCCTTATTTCATGTTCTTGTTTGATAAAGGGATTAGGGTAGAATCAGCTATTCGACTTTCTATAGGATCCAATGTTATGTATGATTAGCATACATGAGTGCTACAGGGTTGGTGGAAGTTTCATGGATGAGTTATGAGGGATCAGTCGGTCAGTTGAGGAATGTATAGCCTTTCTCTAGGAAGTGAGAATATGATGTATGAGTATCCGTGTGTGTGCTGTTCGGGTTGTTGTGATGATCTTCTGAGACAAATACAGGTAAGTGTGGAAGGTAGTATGGGCCCGTACTACTGGAAGCACAGGACCCGTACGTGTAGAAGGAAAGTCACAACCCCTAGGGTTTTGTTATGGAATGGTTCCTATGGTATGTTATGCGCCTCGTATAATATTTTCTGGTTTATTTTCAATATGGTGGTTACGAGGCGATTTGATTCAGGATCCAGATCAGGTGCCAGAGCGAGTGGCCAGGATAGGCCAGGGTTGACTGAGGACCAGGTTAGGGAGATGATTCATGCTGAGGTTATTTCTATTGTATGGGGGCAGACACCGGAGTTGTTTGGGTCTATCAAGACCGTCATGATGGAGTTCTTTGATAACCGATACACTTCACTTTCTGAGGCTGCTGCTGTTGCAGCAACCGCGACCGTCGCTGCTACGGGGATTGGCAGGGGAGAGCCTTCCAGTATCGGTACTTCGACAATACAAAGCTTCTGGTGTTTGATGGGGTTCAGGATCCGATCATTGCAACGAGGTGGTTGTCTCACTTTGAGGGATGTTTCTTTACTTTCTCCTGCCTGGCTGACCAGAAGGTCAAGTTCGCTCTAAACCTTCTTCGGTCTGGAGTGAAGGATTGGTGGAGGCTGGTTACTGGTTCGTACACCCCAGAGCAGAGAGTTGTTGTATCATGGGAGCCATTTTCTGATATGTTCCGCTCGAGATACGTTCCTCTGCTTGAGAGGGAGAGATTGGCCCAAGAGTATTTGGAGCTGCGGCAGGGTACTGAGTCGGTGACGGAGATCACCAAGATGTTCACTAAGAGAACGTTGTTTTGCCCTGAGTTTGTTGCTTCAGAGCAAGCCCAAATGACCCGGTACTTGAGCATGCTCAAGACAGATATCCGTTAGTTTATGTCTACTCAGCGATATGGTTCACTCATTGAGTTAGACGAGGCCACTAGGCGGCGGGAGACTGAGTTGGAGATCCAAACGAGGGAGAAGAGGTAGGCTCCGGTACAGTCGCAGCCTACGGCGAAGTGGTTTAAGGTCGCTGACGTGAGATCTGGGATTTAGAGGGGCCACACTTGTGGCAAGTGATACAAGGTTCATGAGGGTCCTTGTCGATCTACTTATGGATGCCACAAATGTTGCAAGGAGGGACACTTTGCAAGGGATTGTTGCCAGCCGGCCCCAACACTGAGCACCAAGATTTGCTACCTTTGTGATCAGGTTTTCCATGTGAAGGTCAACTGTCCATTGCTTGCCGCCAAGCCGGCACAGGCCCCGACGCCAGCCACTTTGAGGATCACCAATGGGCACCAGGGTAGGGCGGAGCCCCCGTGGGCTCGAGGTCGTTCTTTTCAGCTCACTGTCGAGGAGGCCAGGGCAGCGCCAAACGTCGTCACTAGTATGTTTCTATTTATAATCAGTTGAGTTATTTATGATATGCTTATGGTTATGATCATGATTATGTTAGGTGCCTTCCTAGTGAATTCTTTGCCTGCTCTTGTGTTATTTGACTCGCGTGAGTCGGTCCTTCGTGTCTCGATCTTTTAGTATGGATTTTGGTATGACCCTTAGAGATTGGAGTGTCTGTTGCAAGTTTCTATCGGCAACGAACATGGGGTTTCTACATCCAGAGTATATCATGGTTGTGTATTGGAGATATTCGGGCTGCCTTATCCGATCGATTTGATTATGATCCCCATGGGGGATATGTGTGTGATAGTGGGGATGGATTGGATGAGCAAGTTTTGTTCTATGATCGATTGTGAGGGTCAGCAAGTGATAGTTCGAACCCCAAGTGGGGGAGAACTGGTTGTCTACGGAGAGGGTACCTGGGTTGGATCAGGGTTTTGTTTGGTGGCCATGGCTCGAAAATATATTCAACATGGGTGTATGGGTTATCTTACCTATGTGGTTGATACTCGGGTAGGGAAGCATGTCTCAGTTTCAAATGTGTCAGTTGTTAGGGAGTTTGTTGATGTGTTTCTGGAGGAGTTACCCGGTGTGCCTCTCGAGAGGCAGGTTGAGTTCAGGATTGACCTAGTGCCAGGTGCGGCTCCAATTGCCAAGGCGCCGTACCGTTTGGCACCACCCGAGATACAGGAGTTATCCTCTCAGCTTTAGAAGTTGTTAGGAAAGCAGTTCATCAGACCGAGCAGTTCTCCGTGGGGAGCCCCGATTTTGTTCATCAAGAAGAAGGACGGTTCGCATCGGATGTGCATTGATTACCAGGAATTGAACAAGTTGACAGTGAAGAACTGTTATCCCCTTCCACGGATTGACAACCTCTTTGATCAGTTGTAGGGTGCATCTTGGTTCTCTAAGATCAATATGAGGTCGAGGTATCATCAGGCGAGGGTGAGATAGGAGGATGTGGAGAAGACAACATTTCAGACTCGTTATGGTCATTATGAGCTCGTAGTGACGCCATTTGGGCTCACCAATGCGCCTGCAGTGTTTATGGATTTGATGAATCGGGTATGCAGGCCGATGCTCGATCGATCAGTAATTGTGTTCATTGATGATATCTTGGTGTATTCCAAGATCAGAGAGCAGCACGAGGAGCGCCTTTGAGAGCTTTTGGTAGTGTTGAGGAGAGAATGGTTGTACGCCAAGTTCTCGAAGTGTGAGTTTTGGTTACGAGAGGTCCAGTTCTTGGGGCACCTCATTAATCAGGATGGGATTTTGGTCGATCCGTCCAAAATCGAGGTGGTTATGCAGTGGGAGGTCCTGAAGTCTCCTTCGTAGATAAGGAGTTTCTTAGGATTAGCAAGGCATTATCAGAGATTTATTCAGGACTTCTCTAAGATTGCAATACCCCTCACTCATCTGACGAGGAAGGGCATGGATTTCCGTTGGGGACCTGAGCAGCCGTTTGTATTTGAGACGTTGCATCAGAGGTTATGTGAGGCTCAAGTATTGACCCTTCCGGAGGGTGTCGAGGATTTCATGGTATTTTGTGATGCATCCATCACAGGTTTGGGGGATTTCTTATGAAAAGGGGATGAGTGATTGTGTATGCTAATCGGAAACTGAAGTCGCATGAGGCACATTATCTTTCTCATGACTTGGAATTAGGGGCAGTGATGTTTTCCCTCAAGATTTGGAGACATTATCTATATGGGGTCCGTCGTACCGTTTACACGGATCACAAGAGTTTGCGATATCATATGGACCAGCCGAACCTAAACATGAGGCAACGCAGGTGGTTTGACGTGGTCAAGGATTATGACTGCGAGATCCTTTACCATTCAGGTAAAGATAACGTGGTAGCAGATGGCTTGAGCTGCAAGTCTGTTGCATCTTCAGCTGGGGTATGTGTATGAGGATATCCATTGATTCTCCACTTTTGAATTTGATCAGAGGGGCACATGTAGAAGGATTCAAGAAGGAGAACTGGAAGCAGGAGAAGATAAAGGGCGAGATCGACAGGTTTGTCACCGATAGTCAGGGATTGTTGACCCGATGTGGTCGGGTTTGGGTTCCAGTTTCTGGTGGGGTCAGGCAGATAGTGTTGGAAGAGACTCATAAGTCTTGCTTTTCGATACACCCGGGAGCCACCAAGATGTATCGGGATTTGAGACTAAGTTACTGGTGGTCGTGTATGGAGAGGGAGATAGCCTGGTATGTTGAGAGGTCCTTGACCTATAGGATGGTCAAGGCCGAGCATCAGAGGCCACATGGAAAGTTGTAGCCTTTGGAGGTTCCCATATGCAAGTGGGAACATATCACCATGGATTTATCACCAAATTAACGAAGATTGCCAAGGGATTTGATGCTATATGGGTCATCGTGGATCGATTAACCAAGAGTGCCCAGTTTTTGGCCATCCAGGAAAGCTCCTCGGCCAAAAAGTTGGCCGATGTGTATGTTCAGGAGATTGTTGCTCGTCATGGGGTTCCAGTCTCCATTGTATCAGATCGAGATGTCCGGTTCACTTCCTGGTTCTGGCAGAAGTTCCACGAGGAACTGGATACGAGACTACATTTCAGTACTGTTTATCATCTGCAGACTGACGAACAGAGTGAGCGGACCATCCAGACACTTGAGGATATGTTGTGGGCTTGGGTTATAGATTTTGGTGGGAGTTGGTATTCCTACCTACCTCTTGCGGAGTTCTCCTACAACAACAACTATCGCTCCAGCATTGGTGCCCCGCCTTTTGAGCTCTGGTATGGTCGGAGATGTCGTACCCTAATTTGTTGGGGGAGGTTGGTCACAGAGTCATGGGAAGGACTGAAGTAGTTCTTCAGACCATGGAGCTTATTCAGCAGATCAGGTAGAGACTGCAGACAACTCAGAGTCGGCATAAGAGTTATGCCGATCGGCGCCGATCAGAGTTGGAATTTCAGGTCGACGATATGGTTCTACCGAAGGTGTCACCCTAGAAGGGTGTGATACGCTTCAGGAAGACGGGAAAATTGGGTCCCCGGTATATTGGATCATTCCGAGTGATCGCCAGGGTAGACAGGGTGGCCTACCGGTTGGATTTGTCGAGTGAGCTTGAAACGTCCCAAAAAGTATAAGGTAAAAATTTCATTTTTAATTCAACCAAAAACACCAATTATCTTTTTCCAAACATTCAAAAGTATATCATAATAAAACAATTATCAAAGTATACTCCCAAAATCATCAAGTTGCAGAAACATGGGTGGATGTGTTGCGATCAAGTCGGACCCTTCCTTTTCGAACCGGAAGTACATGAAACCATAACCATAGAAACCGTAAGCACAAAGCTTAGTGGGTTTGTAACGACCCCAAAATCAAGGGTAAAAATTTCATTTTTAATATATCCAAAACATAGATATCATTTATTCCAAACATTCCAAAACATCGCTGATTAAAACATTTATCAGAGTTCATCCCAAAATCATTCATTGCAGAAAACATGGGTGTGTGCACTGCGATCAATCCGGGCCCTTCCTTTCCAAACCGATGATACCTGAAACAATAAACAGAACTATAAGCACGAACCTTAGTGAGTTCCCCAGAGCATACCCCACACAATCCATATAACCACATAATCCATACTAGCTATAACAGCTACATAAACCATATCAATCACATAAGTCATATCATATAAACATATAAGGATGTCGTGGGATCCTCCCAGGTTCTTACTCCAGGAAGCCATGGGCTCCCCCACATGGTCTTACACCTGCATGTCATGGGCTACCCCCATGATCTTTAGCTGAAAAGCCATGGGCTCCCCCACATGGTCTTACATCCAAATGTCATGGGCTCCCCCCATGGTCTTTAGCTGAAAAGCCATGGGCTCCCCCACATGGTCTTACATCCAAGTTTCATGGGCTCACCCCATGGTCTTTACCTGAAAATCCATGGGCTCCCCCACATGGTCTTACATCCAAGCACCATGGGCTCCCCCCATGGTCTTCCATGCAAGTATCACAAAGACAACTAGCATACCACATACCACATAGTCAAATAACATACCGCATATACATGCATACCAGTCATATCAATAGTGAATCTACAATAAACACTACAACTAACTGAATGGGCCGGCCTTGGTGCCTTAGACCCATTAGTATGGTGAGGAGACTCACCTCACACTGCTGAAGTCCCGCGGATAAATCCCTGACTGCTGGCCGATCGATCCTCGTACTGTCAATCATCAAAGACAAAACCCAATTAACCATTTGGGTTTCAATACATAACCATAAATCTACACTTGGGGTAAATGGACCATTTTACCCCTAACCCAACTTGGTTCAAAACCAAGACCCAAACTCACACTCTGAAGGCCCAAAAGCCCAATAATCAACCAAAAAAACATATGGCCCAATTTTCCAAATTGGGCCCAAAACTCTACATGGACTTATCTTATGGCCCAACCATTTCTTCTAGTCCAAATAATTGGCATTCCGATGGTCCAATATCTCATAATCATCAGGGCCCAATTATGGCCCACTTATTGCCCAATTTTCCAAATTGGGCCCAAGCCTTTCCAATGGGCCTTATCCTAAAGCCCAATAATTTCCTTAGTCCATAAATATGTTCCCAATTGGCTCACGAAGGCCCACAACAGCTTAGTCCAATAAATGGCCAAACAAGAACCCAAACCCAATTAGGGTTTTTCACATAAAATGAAGATTAGGGTTACGTGTTCGTACTTAACCCATTAAGGACTTAGTCCATTAAGGACTTAATCCATTAAGTCCACCACTCCACTAATCCAAACATACAATGTGGTCGGGCGTAATTCAAAATTCTAAATCCAATGGTCCAAACGCGGGACTCGACAAATCCAAAATACACATTTCCAAAATTAGGGTTTCCAACCCAATAGCATTCCAGTTAGTCCATTTGTGAAGTTCTGGGTCAAATTAGGGTTTCACTAGGTCATAGTTTCATTTTATTTACTTCTTTTTATAGTTTATTTTAGCATATTTTATTCACATTTTAGTTAATTTTCATGCATATTTTCGTTTTTGTTATTTTATGACCACTTTCTGGTACTTTCGAATTTCGTGAGCGTAATTGCAGGTTTGACGGAGAGTTCGGAGCGGGATCTTTGGGAAGCGATTGGGCTTAGAAGTCGTCAAGAATTTTGGGCTTGATAAATATGGAGGTGATGCATGGAGTGGGCTTGTCAATTACTTGAAGGCTTGGAAGAATTAAACTTTAAATTTGCAAGATGCGGGAGAATTTTCGAGTGTGCGGAGATTGATGATCGGCCGATTACGAGAGCTTTAGAGGATTTGGAAAAGTCAAATTGGGCTCAAATTGAAGAGAACTTGAAGAAAATGGGCTAGAAGCTGATCGAACTCAAACTGGGCTAGTGGACTAAGAAGTGCAGGCCCAACAAATGAAAAATGCCCATTCTCCATCAGTTCACGCGGCCCGTGTAATATTTCCATGCGGCCCGCGTGAGTTCCTGCAGGGGCAAATTCATGATTTTACTTTTGGCTTCTATTGGTGGGTTTCTTTTGGAACTTTTGCATGCCCGATTTTGGAGCCTTTTCTCTGGAGATTTGGAGAACTTTGAAGGCCAAGAACCCTCAAGAACTTCATCATTTTCTTCTTGAATCTTGTAAATTGTTGGGTACAATCTTTACTAACTTTGTTTTCTTGAGTTTAGCCATGCTTGGCTAGACAAAAATTGGTTGACTTTTGTGGAATCCTTTGAATTTTGTTGAATGTTGAAGAATCTATGAACTTATTCTTGAATCTTTATAAAAATGTTTTGTGTTTTGACATCTTATTACTACTTGTATGTTTTACTCATGAGTTTAAATATGCCTGTGGTGATTAGTTGGCTAATTACTTGATTAAGTAAAGGATCCTCAAATTAGCAAGCAACAAATGATTTTTGTGTTAGTTTTGCTTCACACAATCATGAAAACATTTTCTCCAACATGGTAGTGAAAGCATTTGACTCCTCTTGGATTTGGTGACTTTTTGGTTCTAAATGCTAGTTGACTTTCACTAATTACATGCTTAATGGAAATTGTGACTTTGACTAAGGAAATTGTTATGAGCTTCTCTAAGAAATTTTAACAACTAAGAAAAGTCTAGGTAATCTCAAGCTTCTTGGACTATAGGCAAATTAAAGGTTTAAAACAAGTATTGCAACACTGGATTCTAATGATATGTTCATCAAAAGTCAAAGTGAGGAAACCTTAAGTCAACCATCTTTCTCTTATTGATTTTACATCAAACCCTTGTTTTTGTTGAAATTGTCTATTTAAATCTTAGTTCAATTCTAGTTTATTTCAAGTATTTCAAAAGACCAAAACCCCCCATTTTTAATTTATTGTTATTTTACAAGTATTTTTACAAAGAGATTTTCATAGAGTTATAAAATTGAACCAATCTCCGTGGATACGATCCCTTTACCACTATACACTATTTTAGTGTACAAGATTTAGGGTTATTAATTTTGTTGGCCTCGACAACCACTAAATTTTGGCGCCGTTGCCAGGGATTGGTTTTGATTTATTCAGTTTGTTTCTCTATGCCTAGATCTCATTGTGCAGGTACTCTAAGTTAAAACCCCAAAATAGAAAAAGTATGGTTCGGAAATGAACACTCCTTGCATTGAAGACCAACTTTTTGAGCTTGCTCAGTTAGTTATCATGAATTAAAGTGACCAAAGTGTGCAACCCTCGCCTCTTCTTTGCGATTTTTGCGCCCAAAATGGGCATCATTCTGACATGTGTCCATATTTACAAGGAGAATGGCAAGAAGTGCAAGAGAAGGGAAGCTACTACTGGTCAAATCAATGGAGTTATGATCAACCTCAACATGATCAATGGTGGGACAACAACCAAGCTTGGGGATACAACCAATACCAAAGCCCATACCAAGCTTGGAGAAACGACCAATACCAACCACCTCCACAATTCCAACATCCATATTATCCACCTCCTCAACAACCTGAAATGCCAAGCATGTACTTAGAGGACATTGTGGAAAGCATTGCGACATCTACCCAAAATTTCCAAGAAACAACCCAAGCTAGCCTCAAAAGCTTAGAGCAAAAAATAACACAACTTGCTCAAACAATAAGTATAATGGAAGCTCAAGACAAACTACCATCTGAAGAGAGCCCATGACATAGCACATGTGCCATTCCTTTGAAAGATGAGAAAAGTTTTGATGGCCCAAAAGTGTTATATGAAGAAGAGGAAGAAGGAGTAGAAATGGAGGAGGCTATCAAGGAGGAAGAAGAAGAAGAAATTGAGAAAGATGTCGATAAAAATATAGAGGACGTGCTGGGGGTTAACGAAAGAGAGTTTGAGCCACCCACTACCATTGAGAAACTAACTCCAGTGGTAGACGAACCACAAGATCCGGAAATGATAAATCTATCGGACCCTTTAAAGTATACATATCCCGAGAAAGAAGACACCCAACGGTCATCAACTCGACCACCATGTAAAATATGGTAGAGTTAGTCACCTTACTGAACAAGTACAAGAAAGAATATGGTTGGATGATTGCTATCATCAAAGGTCTAACTTCGGTATGGTTCTCCCGTAAAAAGAAAGTCAAATACAAGAAAAGAGTCCTGATGGAGGCGTGGAAACTAAAAAATGTCGACACGGGGCAAGTTTTCAAGGTTAATGGACATTGGTTGAAGCCTTTCTATGGAGGTTTTCATGCAAATGTCCAATTCATTGTCCGTTTGGACACCCAAAAATATTGAAGAAAAGATTGGAGGAAGTCTCGCCAAAGACGTTAAAGAAGGGCATTTTTGGGAAGCATTGTGCTTTCGTCTTTTATAAACCGAATAAAATGATTTTGAAAATGTTTTTTTTTTGTTTTGAAAGTGTTCATTTTTTAAAAAAAAATTCAAGCTTCATTCTCACCTTTGGTCCAAACTTTTGTTGTGTTATTCAAACCGGGATTATTTTGGCCAAAAATGAGGTTTTTGGAAAATTTCAAATTTTGAAGTGCATGAAGTCAAGCGGCCAGCGTGCAGGTTCCACGCGGCCCGCATAAGGTCCTATGCAGCTTATGTGCGGCCCATTCCTTGCCCACGTAGAATAATTACCTCCAGCCCTGTTCAGCACATGTGGCCAGCATGCGGGTTACATGCGGCCCGCGTGGCTGGTTTCAACACTTAGTATTTTTTGGAGCTTCAGTTCATTCGGCCTCCACGAGACCATTGTGTGGCCCGCGTGCTTTGACCCAAAATTCTTCTAAACCATCTGTGGACTCGAGAGAAAAGAAAGAATGTTACACGCGGCCTCTACGCGGCCCACGCCCTACCCGCACGTAACATGTTGACCGGTCTTTAAGTGTGTTGACTTCCGTTGACCAATGTTGACTTATGTTGACCTAAGGATTAAATGCAGCCTTTCTCCTTCCGTACATCTTATTTTCCCTCCCAAGAACACCCACCTCCATTGAAGCCCAACACAAAAACTCGATTTCCCGAAGATCTACCGGTTGGAATTTCACGAAACCACTGCCACGGACACTTGTCATCGCCCGATCCTCCGATTTAGTTCAATTCTGACCTTACCTTAAGCATTGATGACAATGCTTGTTCTTAAGCATGGGGTGGGGGATTTCCTTTTACTTTTTCATGCACCTATTTTAGTTAGGTTGCATTTCATATTAGTTTTTAAGCTAATTTGCATTCATTTCTTTTATTATTCTATAAAATTCCAAAATATTTTATTTTCTTTTTTTCTACTTTTTTTTTGCATAACATTTAGCTTAGGGAATTAGCATTAATGCATTTTTGTTGTCTGTTTATTCTTACCCCCCCTGGATGCCTTGGAACAGGATCATAGTTATTGTATCATTATTGGTCCAGGATCTTGTTGCTATCTCACACATCGAACCGGGACCACTAGCCGCGGTTTGGGACTTCATACTTGGGATCAACTGCTGGAGCTTAAAGGGGTAAGTGATCATGGCCAGGTAGTTTTCATGAAGAATTATGCATGCGATACTAACAAGTGTAGGATATACTATAACAATGGATGGTTTTAGCCCTGCGGTCCATGCCGCCGAGAGGATCACACTTGATCATGTTTGAACCGTTAGGATGAAGCACTGGTGCTTGTCCCCAAGTAGAATCCATATCCGGTCTCGTTACATCACCATATTTTTTTTTGCGATTTTCTTAGGATTCTAGAGAGTCTTTTAGTCCACATTTGGGCATTTTCGTTATATTTGGAAAAACACAAGTTTGAAAAGGAGCTTACATCTTTATGCTCCACACATGGTCATTTTCACACTTAGACCATTCAGATTATATTATTACATTTTCGGTTCCACTTACATACTTTTGGGTCAAAAAGTTTTCTTGAAAAAAAAAATCGATATGTTAGTGCATTGCTTTCAAGTAACATCTTAAAAAAAACTCAAGCAAATTCCAAGCGGCGATTATCTTAGATGGGTCACCGGTTCAATTATTGAACAAATATGTTAGTGCATTGCTTTCAAGTAACATCTTCGTCACCCGGTGTTTGATACTCATTTATTTAGGTATGTTTTATTGTATGTAGATCGAGTTGTTTTTTTTTTCGCAAATTGGTGATGCTAGGGAGTCTGTCGAGTCAGATACGACGGGAGGTTTAGGCCAACACTAAGTGAACTGATTCCTACAACGGTGCCCGAGCGATGAAACCCAATAACACTTGAGAGTGGCCGACAGACGTGAGATCACTCAACTTTCGTGATAAGAGTGTACACTTAAAGAAGAGCTCTACACGAGCCCGTCCAACTGCTTTCTCCCTACTACATATGTCCTTCATTGTATGCATGTTCCATTGGGGTTGCGACTTACCATCCCTCCTTACTTACCTAGAGGAGTTGTTCTGGTTGTGGTTTATGTTTCAATTGTCATCGAATGAAAAAGTCATGAGATAATAGCAAGATCAATTCTAACCATGTTGACTAACGGTGATCAGGTTCCGCGGTTCTATCCATTCTTTTTATTTTTCTTAGGATAGTTCATCCCAAGTTCATTATAGTCTTGTCTTACTTGAGGACAAGTAAGGTTTAAGCTTGGGGTGATTTGATAGTTTCATTTTATTTACTTCTTTTTATAGTTTATTTTAGCATATTTCATTCACATTTTTAGTTAATTTCCATGCATATTTTCCTTTTTGTTATTTTATGACCACTTTCGGGTACTTTCGAATTTCGTGAGCGTAATTGCAGGTTTTACGGAGAGTAGCGGAGCGGGATATTTGGGAAGCGATTGGGCTTAGAAGTCGTCAATAATTTTGGGCTTGATAACTATGGAGATGATGCATGGAGTGGGCTTGTCAATTACTTGAAGGCTTGGAAGAATTAAACTTTAAATTTGCAAGATACGGGAGAATTTTCGAGTGTGCGGAGATTGATGATCGGGAGATTACGAGAGCATTGGAGGATTTGGAAAAGTCAAATTGGGCTCAAATTGAAGAGAACTTGAAGAAAAATGGGCTAGAAGTTGATCAGACTCAAACTGGGCTAATGGACTAAGCAGTGCAGGCCCAACAAATGAAAAATTCCCATTCTCCATCAGTTCACGCGGCCCGCGTAATATTTCTATGCGGCCCACGTGAGTTCCTGCAGGGGCAAATTCGTGATTTTACTTTTGGCTTCTATTGGTGGGTTTCTTTTGGAACTTTTGCATGCCCGATTTTGGAGCCTTTTCTCTGGAGATTTGGAGAACTTTGAAGGCCAAGAACCCTCAAGAACTTCATCATTTTCTTCTTGAATCTTGTAAATTGTTTGGTACAATCTTTACTAACTTGGTTTTCTTGAGTTTAGCCATGCTTGGCTAGACAAAAATTGGTTGACTTTTGTGGAATGCTTTGAATTTTGTTGAATGTTGAAGAATCTATGAACTTGTTCTTGAATCTTTATAAAAATGTTTCGTGTTTTGACATCTTATTACTACTTGTATGTTTTACTCATGAGTTTAAATATGCCTGTGGTGATTAGTTGGCTAATTACTTGATTAAGTAAAGGATCCTCAAATTAGCAAGCAACAAATGATTTTTGTGTTAGTTTTGCTTCACACAATCATGAAAACATTTTCTCCAACATGGTAGTGAAAGCATTTGACTCCTCTTGGATTTGGTGACTTTTTGGTTCTAAATGCTAGTTGACTTTCACTAATTACATGCTTAATGGAAATTGTGACTTTGACTAAGGAAATTGTTATGAGCTTCTCTAAGAAATTTTAACAACTAAGAAAAGTCTAGGTAATCTCAAGCTTCTTGGACTATAGGCAAATTAAAGGTTTAAAACAAGTATTGCAACACTGGATTCTAATGATATGTTCATCAAAAGTCAAAGTGAGGAAACCTTAAGTCAACCATCTTTCTCTTATTGATTTTACATCAAACCCTTGTTTTTGTTGAAATTGTCTATTTAAATCTTAGTTTATTTCAAGTATTTAAAAAGACCAAAACCCCCCATTTTTAATTTATTGTTATTTTACAAGTATTTTTACAAAGAGATTTTCATAGAGTAATAAAATTTAACCAATCTTTGTAGATACGATCCTTTTTACCACTATACACTATTTTAGTGTACAAGATTTAGGGTTATTAATTTTGTTGGCCTCACATTTCCAAAATTAGGGTTTTCTAAACCCTTATTAGGGTTTCCAACCCAATAGCATTCCAATTAGTCCATTTGTGAAGTTTTGGGTCAAATTAGGGTTTCACTAGGTCAATTTGGGTTAGCTAAGTCGGGCACCACCCACTACTACCTCGGGTAGTGGTGGTCAACGGCTGCTCACAGCGGCGGCCACCGCCTCGTGGTGGTGGTTATGATTCTAGTCCAAATCGAGTCTAAGCATCCAATCATACACAAATGCACACCGCCACCAACATGGCGGCTGCCGGCTGGTGGCGGCAGAAAGCGGCAACCACCACCTCACGGTGGTGGTGGTGGGTTTCTTCGGATTTTCCGGCCATACAATACATCATACAACATATTATCCAAAATGAAATACACACAAAATAACACACACACACACACATCCACCCTTGTGGTGGCAGACAGTGGTCGGAGGTGCTAGCCACCACCTCACGGTGGTGGTGGTGGCTCTTCTCGTGAAATCCGGCCAAGTAACCACACACACGGCACACACTAACAGCAGAACACACACCCGACTTATGAGACACGAATACAACCTTCCTTCACGGCGGCATGCGGCATACCTATCGATTGGCATCAACCCTCGGCGACCGTTCAGAGCGGCGGCGGTGGCAGAGACACGATAACAGAACGAGATGGAGAAGAGACAAGGTGTTGTGGTTCCTTCCAAGTGCAGCAGTAGCGGCGGCGTAAAAGAACGACCACCCACTTGCGGTCCTAGTCGTCGCCGACAACGAGAACACGATGTGCAAGACGCGACCCATCATGGCGGCAAGGCGTCGACTGATACTGATGTTCGATGGAACAGTGGCACTCCTAGTCCGTCACTCCACAACGATCTTGAACTATCTCGACGTGGAGGAAGAATGGAGGTCAAAAACGGCTCCCTTACAGCCTTGGTTGATCGAAAAGATGAGACAGGGAGGTGGCGGCTGAAAGATCTCATATGGAAGGTGGCGGCTGGAGGATTACTACTAGGTTAGGATTTTCATAATACAATATATATATATATATATATGTGGGTTAAATGAGGGTGACGGGTTTATCCCGTGCTCACCTTCAAATATATACACACTTTACACGTTTGGTCCCTCCCCATGGGAATCTTTTCAATTTAAGCCTGCAATTTATAAAACAGCCCCCAACATCCAAAATTCATAAAAATTCAAGTCCAATATTTACCAAGCACCCCCTGACTTCTGAAAATCTTTACAAAATAAATCTCCGAGTTACACTTTAACCCTCGAAAATCCAAATTATAATATTTGGCTCCCCGAAACCAACACTCCGCTAAATATTATTGATTTTAGGAATATAAGTTATAAATTTACATCTTGGGGTTCCGGGTTTATTATTTAATTACTCTATTTCAAACAGGATGTTACAGAGTTCCCCAAAATACCACATACCATACATATCAACATATAATGGGCCATGTCCGTCATCGGGCCCCGCCCGATATCAATCCCCGCTCAGAACAGATCTGTCAGTCATCAGGCCCCACCTGGCATCGGGCTCCACCCGGTATACATACAAACACATAAACACATGAAATCATCACAAAAATAAATAGCATACAATATAATCATCAGGCCCCCGCCCGACATCGCACCCCGCCCGATAAACATATCAAAAAACATATATGTAGAGTCACACAGACAACTAGCATCCTAATCATAATAAACCATGAGCCGACATTGGTGCCTTCGACCCGCTAGACACAGTGAGAAAACTCACCTCAATCCAAGATAACCGAACACGTGAGTTGCTGCTACCGGAATCCTCACACCAAATATAATCAAATTATCCCTAATCAATAATTAAGATAAATTCCCAAAATCCAAGGCCCAAACAATAATTTGTCTTCTTAAAGGGTAAAAGACCATTTTACCCTTCCTATAACTGGTCAACAACTCATGGCCCAACTCCCAAAAGGCCCAAAACGAGTTTCTCGGGAGTACGCCCCGCGTACTTAACTCGTACGCCCCACGTGCTGCTCTCTGATGCACAATGTACAATTCGCGAAGCCTGATCCATGCATTACGCTGAGCGTACTCCTACGTACGCCCATCGTACTCGTCAGAGGGACAAAAACTCTCATTAAGAACTTAATGCTTAAGACCAAACGTCCAAACTCAGATCTAACCTCTAGATAAGGTCTTAAACCATAAAGTTGCCAACTTTAATCCTTTGCATGCCTTAATAGGACCCAAAACCCATTTTTATCCATCTAAACTTATAATATGAACATCAAATTAAGCATGATTCATCAAAACCCATCAAGATGATATTTTTATGGTTCCTAATAACTCCATAATGGATAAAGTTTCCAACTTTATCCATTAGAATGGTCCAACCAACTAAGATCTAGTCTTTAAGTCTCAAAGGGACCAAAAATGCATCTTTTCTAACTTAGTCCATTAAGTCCAAGTCTCAAGCTTTTAGATCTGAATAAATATGATATTTAGATGGATAAAGTTTCAAACTTTATCCATAACAAGGTCACAAACTTTCAAGATCTAAACTTTATGCACTAAAGTGACCAAAAGATCATAACACCCCAAAACTAGCTAAATATAATAAATGCATCATCAAGATTCAATCTTTATACCTCTAGAAGAAAGATTAAGGTGAACAAAGTATGGATCTACAAGCTCCAATGCAACCAACACTTCTACAATGAGTTCCTGCTTCTCCAAGGAGATCCAAGAATACTCTAAAGCACTTAAAAACAAATTCTTTTTACTCACAAGGCTCAAACTAGGGTTAGGGTTTAAAGAGAGGGTGTTGGAGAGGTGGAGGCTGAGAATGGAATGTGTTTGGGGGAGTTAAGGAGCTTAAATAGGGCTCAATCCACGAAAATAGGGTTTAGGAACTGATCGCGTACGCCCAACGTACTCAATTTACGCTCAGTGTACTAGGGATGCCCTAGTACGCCCATCGTACATGTTGAGTACGCCCAGCGTATGCGGCTCAACCCAAACCACCCTAACTTCAAACAGTCATAACTTCTTTGTTTCAACTCCAATTTCGACGATCTTTATATCCATGGAAAGGTGTTGAGAAGCTATACAATCATATCAACTCTCCTTTGATTTAAAACTTACCGAACTTAAATCAAAATTTCATAAAAGGCTCGAACTATCACTTTACGGCTATACCCTTGGGCTCCAAAGCACCAACTGAACTCTCGGATCACCTAATCTACATTACCCACATCCAAAGGGGTCTAAATATCTCTTTACCCCAAGGCCCGAAGCCTTATGATAACTGGTCTTTGGGTCATGACCCCAAATTATGAAATGATTCAAAACAGGGTGTTACAGAGCTCAGTCAGATCCACAACACCTTCCATGTTTAGCAGTTACGGAAGTGCGTGTTTGACGATGAGGCAATGGTTCCTTTGGACGATATCCAGGTCGATGAGCGCCTAAATTATATTGAGAAGCCAGTAGCGATAATGGAGAGGAAGATGAAGGTACTGCGCAACAAGGAGATATCCTTGGTAAAGGTTCAGTGGCAACATCGGAAAGGCTCCGAGTGGACCTGGGAGTTGGAGGCGGAGATACGGGAGCATTATCCTGTGTTATTCGTAGTAGCTGAGGTAATTTCAATTTTAACCCTATGTATGGATAAATACTGCACTTTGGTCCTTGAGTATAAGAAAGAGTGCAAAATGGGCCATATGACATTTTGGTATTTTGGGCAGTGGTGTAGTAGGCTGGGCGTACATTATGTTCGATAAGCGTACTAGGGCGGACCCTAGGTAGCTGGGCATACACCACGTACGCAGGGCGTACGTGGAGAAACTCAAAACCCTAATTTTTAGGGTTTAGTCCATATATAAGCATCATTATAGCCTCATTTATCATTCCCTTATCAGCCCCCATCTGAGAAAACGCCCCTCTAGCAAACCCTATGTGAGAAGAGTGCATTTTGAGCTCATTTGTGTGCTTTGGTGTTGTTCTTGAAGAAGAATAAGTTTTTGCAAAGACCTTGGAGCTTGGGAGAAGCTTGGGTATAGGATTCCTCACTTGTTAGCTACCTCCAAAAGGTAAAAAGCTCCTTGCTTGATCGTCCTATCTTGTAGATCTAGCTATTTATTCATTTATGGCACTTTTAGTCCCAAATATGGCGATTCTTGAGAATGGCATGCTCTTGACCAAATAAGTCGTCCTTTTAGACCTTATGAGGGGTATTAAGTCATAAAAATGTGGTCTTGGTGCTCAGTTTTCCTCCATGCATGCTCTAGAAGGTCTCAAGGCATTCAGAAGTTGGTATTTTGTGTATTAAGCACTTAATGGACATGCAAAGTCATAAAGTTGGAAACTTTGTGACTCTTAGTGGTATTTTGGCCTTGGATCTGAAAGTTGGACGTGAGATCTTAATGCATTAAGCTCTTGTTGAGAAAATGGGAAGTCTGAGTGTACGTCCTGCGTAATCTGGAGTATGCAGTGCATATGTGGTGAATCCCCCGATTTCGGTCAAAGCTCAAGTACGCTCCACGTACCTCCGGAGTACGCCCCGTGTATGAGCCCTGAGTCGACTCGGCTGGGTTGACTGAGTTGACTTGTTGATTTTGACCAGTTTTGAACAAGGGTATTTTGGGGAAATGTTATTAACTTAGAATGCGAAATGTTTTGACATTTAGGATTTGGGTTGAGCCTGTTGTCGGAGCTGGGAGCTATTCAGACTGTATTCAGACTGTGAGGTGAGTTTTTCCCACTGGACTTACGGGTCGAAGGCACCAAGGCCGGCCCATTGGATTGATATCCTGGTTTTACCGTATGTTGTTATGTTGTAGTGATCTGTTAAATTTGTATTCTGGTATATATGATGTTGATATGATGTAGTGATCTGTTAGATCTGTATCCTGGTATATAGGATGTTGTTATGTTGTAGTGATCTGTTAGATCTGTATGGCTACATGTATATGTTACCTATTGATTGTTATGGTATATGTTGATATGTGATGGTGTACCGGGTTAAGGCGGTCCTGCTTTGTGCTAAAGGCCAAGATACCCAAGGGCGGTCCGGATAGACTGAAGGCATGCGAGGCGGACCAGTCAGGCCGAAGGCCCAGAGAGCAGTCCAGATAGGCTGAAGGCCCAGTGAGGCGGACCAGTCATGTTGAACGCTCTGTATGCATGTTGTTGTTAATGGGTTTTGAGCATTCTAACACTCCTAAGGTGTACATGCAACCCTAGAAACCTTGGATCTATGTTTTACTATGATACATGCAAATTTGATTTCCAAGGTTCTTAACCTATCTAGCATAGCATGGGGAACTTTTAAACGTAAATGCTAGAAGAATAAAATACCTTTTTTTGTTTGGATTCCTTGAGAACCTTGTGAGCCTAGCACCTCAAGTGTGATGCCTCAAATGTCTCACACAACACCACAATACTTGGAATAACCTTGAGAGAAGTTCACTAACACCTCAAAATCGGATAGACCTCTTTACTTGCTTGTAATAGTCCGATTTTTCTATACAAGGGGTCTTTATATACTTGTGACACAAGTAGGGTTACACCATGTGTAATACCAGTCAAAATAGGTCAATAACAATCACATGTGATTATGCCAATCATGTAATGTGATTTTGTTAAACTAGTAATGTGATAAACTTACTATGTAATTCATGTTAAAGTATGAACTTCCTTACATAATTTATGATACAACTCAAAGTATACATCAATACGATTCCAAAAATATAGAGAACGTCTAAATCTGACTTCGCGTGAAGAAGTTATGATAAATTCTAACGCTATAATGCCTTATAACAAGAGGAATTTAAAATAGACTTTGAATTAGCTATTGGAGTCTAAAAAAAGTCGTAGTACTCAGAATTCCCTACGTGTGCATATAAAGAACGCCGAAAACGGAGTTCGTATGCAAAAGTTATGGCCTTCCGAAGATGCAGCTGTCAGAAACCCTAATTTGACTGAACTCACGACGTGAGCATCAAAAATTCACGACATGAGGAGTCACAGACACTAATCGGAGCTAGAAAACACGCGTTAAGGCTATGGGATGACTCATGGAAGTTCACGACGTGAACCTATCATATTCACGACGTGAATGAGCCCAGAACACCCTATAAATAGCGATCAAAGCTCATTCAATCCTTACACCTTCTCCTTTCATTCTCTCTCGTTTCCGAATGCCGTTTCCCTTTCCGAGCCTGACAACGACTAGCCTCTGACTGTTTAGATTTTATAGATCACGCTACTAAGGTGAGTTTCACGGCCCCAATTTTTAATATTTTCGGTGGAAAACTCATGCTAAATATTGTATACACGTTAATATTATCTCTATATGATAGTATATTAGTATCAACGTAGATAGTTATATTAACCGGGATATAGTTGTTTAAATATAACATTTTTAATATATACAACTATTATCAACTTGTTAGCATGTTATTATACTAAAGTAGGCAGAACCCGCAAGAAAAACGAGCAAAAGGAAGCTAACAAGCATGAGAGACGAATTGCTAAAGGAATGAAGAAAAATGGTGCTGAGAAATTTGACTACTCTTCAATGTTTTGATCATATCTCAAGATCTACAGCTCCTATTGACATGAGTGAAGAAGTTCTGGAAACTAGACAAAATTTCCTACAACTTTCATGTTTTGCGTTTTTACTGATTCTATCGTTTTCATCACCAAAAAGGGGCAACAATGATGAGGGACGTCCTAGAACGCGTCCAAGACGCCCCCTAGGACGCCTAACGTTTTAGGCCATTTTCAAGTGCAAATCAAGAACGACAGAAAGCCTGTAAAACGCCATGAAGGACGCCTGGACGTCCTATATGACGTCTAAGACGCCCACTATGACGTCGACGCGGAAAACAACTCCGAAAATCCGTTTTTCAGCACCTATTTAAAGGAGATTTAACCCTAATCGAAATTGGACTTTTCCCCTGCGATTTTCACCAGTTTTGGAGGGTTCCAAACACTACCAACCCTTCTCCAAACGCATTCTTGATCATCAATTTCCGAATCAAAGCCAAGAAATCATCAAGTTCATAATCAAGCAGCATTTGAAGATCATTCAACCGGTGATTCTCATCAATTCTAGTAATTTTCAGAAACGATTACTTCTTCCCATGGTTTATTTGTTCTATACTTTGATAATCATTAGGCTACATTTGTTTGATGATTCTAAGTTTGTTTGTGAGTTCTATTATGCATTTCATTTATTTCATCAAATTTAGTGTTTTTATGAACTCAATGAAAGGCTAAATCATTAGGGTTACTTCTGGGGATGTTTATGACTTTTGGATGAACACACGTGATTATTACTTGATTCTAGTTAATCTCAATTGTTATTTTATGTTTCATATGATAATCTTTTGGTAATAATAATTGAAATTGGGTTGTATGAATTGTTTGATGTCATAATTAAGATAGTATATTGTCAATTCATCATTTGTTCCAAGTTCAATTATTTTAGGAATAAAGACAAGTGATTGAATCAACATATATTATTCCAACTTATGATATTGAATCTTAATGCGGTAATAGGTAGTTGTAAGACATTTTACTGTTAGTTCACTATTTGTTCCTAATCCATTTAGACATAAAGGAGTAAGACAACTAGTTGAATGAACATCTAGTGTGCCCAAAACTATGTGTTACAAGTTAATAAACCCCAATTGCATCTAAGTAATTGAATTAGGATTCTAGGGAAGAAAGTGTGTGAATCTAAACTATCCATAACTGAACCGGGAGTACTCTAGTTTTCTCATTGAGATTTTCGTCTTAATTAATAAATTTCCAAGCTTTTTATTTGATCTTTGTTTAATTTTTTTTCGTGACAATTGCTAGTAATACATTTTTTGTTGACTATTTTAACTCAAGGTTTAACCACAAACTCCTCGTGGATTCGACCCTTACTTACCCTAGCTATCTAGTGTGTATGAGGTTATTTTTGATCGAGACAACGACCTCGATCAGTTTTATCAGAGGTATTATGTCATAGCAGCGGTTACAGGCTCATGGTAGCAAATTGTTAGAAACATTATACTTTGTTGTATACAAGTATTAATGTTAAGTATTAGTTTCCCCCTACTTATACCCCAGGCACTACTTGTATATTAAGAGGATAATTATACCTAACACACGTACTCGTATAGAATTGAAATAGATTTATACGTAGCGATTTTACTCGTATAGAATTGAAATAAGATTTATACGTAGCAACTTTCGTTTGTATGGAATTACAAACAATTATATTCATAATATATGAGACTTATAGGTAAACTACTTATTTGGTAAGTAAATTTTATACCTAGGATATATATACTAAACGTTGGAGAGTCAAAATGATACTTTCAAAACTATACTTTTGAACGTGGAAAATGTATCATTTTTATATGGAGTCAAAACCTGTGGACTCACCAACTTTATGTTGACGTATTTTTAAATGCATGTGTTTTCAGGATGTTGATAACTATGATACGAGAAATAACGTTACACCGCCCGGTGTTTCCGCCGACGGCCGGGGTGTGACAGATTGGTATCAGAGCTATTAACTATAGTGAATTAGTACTTTCTTAGGAAAGCACGACTATAGTTTAGGGCTTACTCTGTTAGGTTTAGGTATATCCTTTAGCCTACAATATAAAGTATTATTAAATATTCTACTGAAGGACTACTTACGGGAGCGGTGACAAGGATAGACATGTCGATTTGGGTTGCTGGATTTCAGAACGGCTATATGCTAAAATGATCCTGCCCACCGACTATCCTGACTGGCCGGTGCCTTATCAGCTAGACCTGAAGTAACAAACAATAATTAATAATACCCATGAACATAACAAACACAAAGATATAGAGTTATGTATGAACTCAGTCCCGCGATGAGAACACATGTATAACCCAAAAATATAGAAAACCCAAACCCTCGATAACTATACAACACAATGTTTTAGGTCAAACTCCTTAGTCGAGTTTTATTGTATATGGTACGAACCACAACTAAACGTAGACTGATCACCTATGTTTAATTATGGTCAGGCCGATGCACAACTAAACTTGGATACAGTGGTTGATAGACTAAAACACTTGAAGATTCTAGAAGATTAAAGATAGATCTCAGATCAGGATACCATCAACTCGGAGTACAAGAAGACGATGTTCCGAAAACAACATTTAGGACTCGGTATGGTCATTATGAGTTCCTAGTTAAGCCTTTGGATTGACCAGCGCTCCAACAATGTTCAAGGACCTCATGAATAGTGTTTGCAAACCGTACTTGGATAAATTTGTGATAGTAGTTATCGATGATATATACTGATATATTCACGAACGAAGGAAGAACACGGTCAACACTTGCAAATAATATTGAAACTACTAAGAAAATAAAAGTTGTACGCCAAATTCTCGAATGTGAATTTTGGATTAGAGAAGTACAATTTTTAGGGTATGTGGTTCGCAACAAAAGGGATTCATGTCGAACCCTCCAAAGTTGAAGCAATCAAGAATTGGGAAGCACGGAATATGCCAATAGAAGTGCGTATATTCTTAGGACTTGATGACTATTGCCAAAGATTCATAGAGAATTTCTCCAAAATAGCCAAGCCACTTACAACACTAACCCAGAAGGATACGAAGTTCAACTGGGAAGACAAACAAGAAGCTGCTTTTCAGAAACTAAAGCAAATGTTGTGTAGTGCACCAATCCTATCCCTTCCAGATAGGACAGATGATTTCGTCGTATACTGCGACACATCAAATCAAGGATTAGGATGTGTGTTGATGCAAAGAGGAAAAGTTATTACTTACGCATCACGACAACTTAAGGTGTATGAGAATAATTACACTACCCATGACCTTGAATTGGGAGCTGTAGTTTTTACACTGAGAAGTTGGAGACACACAATTGGCCAGAGAACATATAGGTGATACCTTATGTGCCGAGCCAGAAATATTCCACGAGACAAACTCAAAAGATCATGCAAATAAGGATCGATTAAAGGCAGCACGTGATCGTCAGAAGAGCTATACTGACGTAAGACGTAAGCCTTTGGAATTCCAAGTTCGAGATAGAGTAATGTTAAAGGTCTCTCCTTGGAAAGTCGTAATTCGATTTGGAAAACGAGGCAAACTAAACCGCGATATATAAAACCTTTTGAAATTCTAAACCAGAATTGGTTCTGTCATATATCAAATAAAGTTCCCTCAAGAGCTAAGCAGTATACACAATATTTTCCACAACTAATTAACGTTTCCCCATCCACAAGATAATTTTCAGGACGAAATTATTCTAACGGGGGGAGAATGTAACACCAGTCAAAATAGGTCAATAACAATCACATGTGATTATGCCAATCATGTAATGTGATTTTGTTAAACTAGTAATGTGATAAACTTACTATGTAATTCATGTTAAAGTATGAAATTCCTTACATAATTTATGATACAACTCAAAGTATACGTCCATACAATTCCAAAATATAGAGAACGTCTAAATCTGACTTCGCGTGAAGAAGTTATGATAAATTCTAACGCTATAATGCCTTATAACAAGAGGAATTTAAAATAGACTTAGAATTAGCTATTGGAGTCTAAAAAAAGTCGTAGTACTCGGAATTACCTACGCGTGCATATAAAGAACGCCGAAAACGGAGTTCGTATGCAAAAGTTATGGCCTTCCGAAGATGCAGCTGTCAGAAACCCTAATTTGACTGAACTCACGACGTGAGGAGTCAACATACACTAATCGGAGCTAGAAAACACGTGTTAAGGCTATGGGATGACTCATGGAAGTTCACGACGTGAACCTATCATGTTCACGACGTGAATGAGCTGAGAACACCCTATAAATAACGATCAAAGCTCATTCAATCCTTACACCTTCTCCTTTCATTCTCTCTCGTTTCTGAAGGTCGTTTCCCTTTCCGAGCCTGACAACGACGAGCCTCTGACCGTTTAGATTCTATAGATTACGCTACCAAGGTGAGTTTCACGGCCCCACTTTTTAATATTTTCGGGGGAAAACGCATGCTAAATATTGTATACACATTAATATTATGTCTATATGATAGTATATTAGTATCAACGTAGATAGTTATATTAACCGGGATATAGTTGTTTGAATATAATATTTTTAATATATACAACTATTATCAACTTGTTAGCATGTTATTATACTAATGTAGATCTTGAGTTATACTTAGGATTCTATATATATGTTATGTGCGATATAGTTCCGAAGTTGTATTCGGAAGTTCTATATGTTAATTTATAAAGTATGTGTTATTATTGGTTTTATGTCAAGATAAAACTTGATATGCTATAAGTTGTTATTTCTAGTTTTATGACAAGATAAAACTTGGTATGTTATATGTTGTTGTTGTTACTGGTTTTATGTCAAGATAAAACCTGGTTTTACTTCAAGTTATAGCTGTTATACTGCCTAAATGTTATGAAGTTAGGAGTAATGTTTAAAAGCATAGTCTAGTAACTTAGGGTTTTAGACATGAAAATGCTTTTGTTGTTAGAGCTATAGGAAGCCGTCGAAGTCTACATGAGTAATTGTATTCATCAACTAAGATTGGGGATCTTAGCGGAAATCCTCTGAACTGTAACCGTTAATCCCGTGTGAGCGAGGAAGTTGTGTATAATTAGTATACGGGTTGACCACCCCACTTGTGACTGTTAGCTACAGTCAACCATAAGCAAGTGACGAACTATCCTTTTACTTGTTATTGTTCCGGCGTCGATGAAGCGTGCGGTGTTCCTCATGGAAATCATGAGTCGGTTGTCCTAATGGAAATCATGAGTGTGTTGTCCTCATGGAAATCATGAGTGGGTTGTCCTCATGGAAATCATGAGTGGGTTTTATCAGAGGTATTATGTCATAGCAACGGTTACAGGCTCATGGTAGCAAATTGTTAGAAACATTATACTTTGTTGTATACAAGTATTAATGTTAAGTATAAGTTTCCCCCTACTTATACCCTAGGTACTACTTGTATATTAAGTAGATAATTATACCTAACACACATACTCGTATAGAATTGAAATAGATTTATACGTAGCGGTTTTACTCATATTTCTAGGTTTGAAGACTTATATGATATTACCGTCTCACGATCACTCGAGATAAATTCCATGAAGTGATACAAGTGAGCGTGGGTTGAATAAAATACTCAGAACTTATGAGTACTCATGAGTGTTGTAGCAACTCTTGCTATGTCCAACAACTTAGACATCTACAAGCCAACTCATGACAGTCTTGATTCATATCTACTTCCAACATACGACCGACTGTGAAGAATTTGAATAATATGATATACCATAACAGAATTATTCTGGAAGTCAAAACATGCAAAATGAAATAATAGTAAACGATTGACAGAAGATAACAGCACTTTACTTATAAATAAACAACAACTTTTATTTATCATCAAATGTCAATTACACTTTACAAATTTCAAAGCTATCTAACTACTAAAACTAATATCATCCTTCAGCCCTATGCGCCTTGCATGCTGGAGATGCTTAACCCTACCCAGTCCCTTCGTGAGGGGATCTGCTGGGTTCTCATCCGATGATACCCTCTTTGCCACGAGGAGTCCTTCTTCTATTCGATGTCTGATGAAATGGTATTTTCTGTCGATGTGTCTGGATCTCCCGTGATCCCTTGGTTCCTTGGCTAAGGCAACTGCACTTTCACTATCACAAAAAATCTCCATAGGCTTCTTTATAGTTGGTACAACCCCAAGGTCTCTAATGAAGTTCTTTAGCCATATAGCCTCCTTTGTTGCCTTGCTTGCCGCTATATACTCTGATTCGCAAGTTGAATCAACCACTGTCTCTTGCTTGGAACTTTTCCAAGAAATTGCTCCTCCGTTTAAGGTAAAGACCCAGCCTGACTGAGAACGGAAATTATCCCTATCAGTCTGAAATCTAGCATCACTATACCCTACTACTCTCAAGTCATCACTCCCACCGAGGGTAAGGACCCAGTCCTTAGTCCTCCGCAGGTACTTGAGAATATTCTTTACCGCAGTCCAGTGAGCCTTGCCAGGGTTCCCCTGATATCTGCTGACCATGCTCAAAGTGAAAGCCACATCAGGATGAGTACAAGTCATAACATACATGATCGAGCCTACAACGGAAGCATACAGTACTCGACTCATTTCTGCTATCTCATCCTCTGTACTCGGGCTCTGAGTGTTACTCAGTCTGGCGTTACTCTGGATCGGTAACTCTCCTTTCTTGGAATTCTTCATGATGAACCTATTCAGCACCTTATCCAAGTAGGTACTCTGACTAAGTCCAATTAGTCTTTTACTACTGTCTCTCAAAATCTTTATCCCTAGGATATAGGCAGCTTCACCAAGGTCCTTCATAGCAAAACACTTCCCAAGCCAGGACTTTACTTCCTGCAGAGCTGAGATGTCATTTCCTATGAGTAGTATGTCATCCACATACAATACCAAAAAGCTAACTATACTCCCACTAGCCTTGACATATACACAGGACTCATCTTCGCTCCTCGAAAATCCAAACTCTTTGACTTTCTCATCGAAACAAAGATTCCATCTACGAGGTGCTTGTTTCAATCCATAGATGGATTTCTCAAGCTTACACACTCTATTAGGGTACTCTGTGATGACAAAACCCTCTGGATGACTCATGTAAACATCCCCAGCCAACTTTCCATTAAGGAAAGCGGTTTTGACATCCATTTGCCATATTTCATAGTCATGAAATGCAGCAATGGCTAGCATAACCCTAATAGACTTAATCTTCGCTACTGGTGAAAAGGTCTCATCATAATCAACTCCCGGAGTTTGAGAAAAGCCATTTGCAACCAGTCGCGCCTTATAAGTGTGTACATTACCATCCATGTCGGTCTTCTTCTTGAAGAACCATTTGTACCCAACTTTCTTGCGACCTGGTACATTGTCAACCAAGTTCCACACTTGATTGTCATACATGGATTGTATCTCGCTGTCCATAGTCTCTTTCTATTTAGCAGCCTCAGGGCATGCCATGGCTTCCGTGTAGCTGTTAGGTTCATCCAGACTTACCAGTGTGCTATCACTGATAAGTGTATCACCTTCCGCAGTAATATGGAAACCATAGTAATGCTCGGGTGCATTCCTAACTCTCGTGGAACGCCTCAGAGGTACAGACTCTTCTGTCGGATCAACAGGAGTTTACTCCTCGAATTAATTGCTAGGGTTTGAGGTTCCTTCACCACTTGACTCTTGAATTTCTTCAAGGTCAATTTGCCTCCCACTGTTTCCTTGGCTTATGAACTCTCTCTCGCGAAAGACTCATCTCCTTGCTACAAAGACCACATTATCACTGGGTCTGTAGAAGAGGTAACCAAAGGATCTCTGTGGGTAGTTGATGAAAATACACCTCTCACTTCGAGGTTCGAGCTTATTGTGAGTCTCGCGCCTCACGAAAGCTTCGCAACCCCAAATCTTGATGTGGTCCAGATTGGTAACTTTTCTAGTCCACATCTTGTGAGGTGTTTTGGCAACCTTTTTGGTAGGGACTAGATTAAGGATATGGGCGGCAGTCTCTAAGGCATACCCCCAAAATGAGATTGGTAGCGAAGCTCGACTCATCATGTAACGAACCATATCCAACAAGGTTCGATTGCGCCTCTCAGCCACACCATTAAGCTGTGGTGTCCTGGGAGGTGTCAATTGTGAGATAATCCCACATTCCTTAAGATAGTCAAGGAACTCTGTACTAAGATACTCACCACCTCGATCAGATCGAAGCATCTTAATGTTCCTGCCCAACTGATTCTCCACCTCCTGTTTAAACTCCCTGAATCTTTGAAAGGTCTCTGACTTATGCTTGATTAAGTAGACATATCCATATATACTATAATCATCAGTAAAAGTCACATAGAAGCGGTTAGCATCTCTTGTGGCGGTTCTGAAGGGTCCACACACATCAGTATGTATGAGATCCAACAAACCTTCACCCCTAGCACAAGTACCAGTGAAGGGTGACTTTGTCATTTTCCCAAGCAAACAAGATTCACAACTATCATATGAATTTAAGTCAAATGACTCCAAGACTCCATCATTTTGGAGTTGGCCTATGCGTTTCTTGCTTACATGTCCAAGACGACAGTGCCATAATGATGCTTTATCCAAGCTAGTGGAAGAATCGATACACAATACATTATTTCCTAGGTTATCAACAACCGACACAGTTTCATACACACCATCACAAGGTAATGCTTTAAAATAAAGAACATTATTAAAGAAAGCATTAATACCACCACATTCATTATCAAACGAAAAGGTAAAACCTTGTTTGTACAAACCATGAAAGGAAATAATATTTCTTGCCATTTCAGGCGAGTAACAACATTTATTCAAATCTAATGTTAACCCACTACTTAGCAACAAGGAATAAACTCCAATCTTGGTGACATGAGTAACTTTCCTATTTCCCATGATCAAGTTTATCTTCCCATGCTCCACATTCTCACTTCTTCTTAGTCCTTACAAATCACAAAATATGTGAATACCACAACCTGTATCAAGGACCCAAGAATTAGAATAGGGTGAGTTATTATACAATATAGTGTAAATACCTGCATGGTTGGGTTTCACTTTCCCATCCTTAACATCTTGCAAGTACTTTGGGCAGTTTCGCTTCCAGTGCGACTTTTCATGGCAATAGAAGCATTCAGCTTAGGGTTAGCAGAAGGAGTGACGAAACCTTTCTTGGTTCCACTTGAAGAGGAGCCATCAAGGGACTTTCCCTTGGTACCCTTCGAAGGGCTCTTCCTCTTTTTTCCTTTGCCTTGCCCGATTGCCAAGACATGGGCCGCGGTAGGAGTAGGAGTGGTAACAACCGATTTACTCTTAAGACCAGTTTCTGCGGTCTTCAAGAGTCCTTGAAGTTTGCTAAGTGTAACTTCCTCCTTGTTCATGTGGTATGTCATTCGGAATTGATCATAACACGAAGGTAAGGAGTGCAAAATGATGTCAATTGCCAACTCCTCGGGGAAGTTCACATTCAGTTTTAGCAAACGGTCCACATACCTTTTCATTTTCTGCATGTGGCCCGTGATGGGTTCACCATCCTTCATCCGGGTTGTTATCATGGAGGGGATGATTTCATACCGCTCTTGACGAGCACTCTGATGGTAGCGGTCCATCAAGTCCTAGTGCATCTCAAAAGGGTAGTAGTCCTCATAGGACTTTTGGAGCTCGGTTGTCATTGTGGCCAACATGATACATGCGACTTTGGTAGCATCTCTCTCATGTGCCTGGTATTCAGCGATCTGCTCAGGAGTAGCAGACGACTCAAGTTCCTTAAGCTCCTTGTCGAGAACATATTCCTTGTCCTCATACCGAGTGACCATCCTGATGTTCCTGATCCAATCCATAAAGTTGGATCCATCGAAGATGACTCTCCCACAAAGGTTCATGAGAGAGAAGGAGCCGGTAGGGTTTGAGCTAGAAGCAACATTGTTGGAAGACATCTGAAAAGAAGAAAGACAAGTTTAGATTAGATATAATGATAGTCCTTAATAAGACACCCAAATGTAATATTAATGTTAGGACCCAACACAATATTTTATAACTTAGAAGAGGGATGCCGTAATCCAAGCTATAAAATATTTGAAGGTAGGTGAATGACGATTCACCAATTTTCACCATGAAAAACGAAATAAATTATTAGGTTTTAATTGGTTTTGAAACTCCTAGATTCTTTGAGATTCATTGAACTTTTCAATGGCATGTTTCAATCTCGAGTGTGCCCTTCAGGTTTTGTGACTGGGATGCCGAGGATCACAAAACAAGGTGTGAAGTAACCATGCAAATTACTTGGTACCCTTAATGTTTATCACTCAATCGATGTGCCGGTTAACCACACGTGCTCCACCTACCTATGACAAACCTTAAGTCACTCTTTGCCTACCTTGTTAACTCCAAGTTAGTGTGCCGGTTAACCACACACGCTCCACTAACGACTTAAGCAAAGTGCAAAGTGTAATTTCATGGATTAGCACCTTATTCACATTTTCCTAAAGTAACTAAGATTGGGAATTTATAAAACATTTAGTTACTTTACATTCATCATACTTTAAATGAGGATTTAAAGTCCTTGTCTTACCCGTTCGGCTAACGACCCTCCACCGATCAAGGAAGCGGTGGGTGAGAGTGGACACCCATTAAGCTGCCATTTTATAGGCAACAACCTTATACCCCCCTTATAGACCGGCTTCGTGAATGAGGCCTACTAACGGTAAAACGACTTGTTCTTATACATACATATATATATATATATATATATATATATATATATATATATATATATATTATTAAACTTATAATATTATAAAGTATAAGGTTTGAATTTTAACTTTTTAAAATTCTAGGGGTTGGAACTAAAGTTTTTAAAGTGACTTTACATGTTCCAAAACTTGAGGGCAAGTTTTGTAACTTTCAAAACTTTTCATCTTTCATAACTTATGAGTTAAATTGTTTATTAAAATGAGAGACTTTTCATTTTATGTAATCTATGTGTTTCATAATGGACTTTAAAAGAGTGACTTTTGGTAATCTATAACTTGAGGACAAATTATGGATTCCATTAAAACACATAATGATCAAGAATTAAACTAACAAGCAAGTTACAAACAATTCCTATGATCTTCTAAACTCATAAGTTCATGAACATGCATATCAACAATTTCAAGAATCATAAATAAACCATATAAAACTTGAAATTTTGATAATAGCCATTGAAAATGGATTAGCATAACCATTACACCATCTAAAACAAGTTTTATAACACCAAAATAGTTTAGGGTAATGTTTCTAGTCCATTTACAGCAGCACAACACGAAAAACTGCTCAGTCGATGACAAATTCGTCGAGTTCTCAAAGGAACTCGTCGAGTTCGTGTATTAACTCATGAACTCGACGAGTTTTTGGCCAGAACTCGTCGAGTTTTCATGTATGGGCAGTTTTTGGCTTTTGAAAAACAAGTTTGCATCAAGTATCAAGTATACAAGCCTAGTCTCTGATACCACTGATGGGTTTTGAGCATTCTAACACTCCTAAGGTGTACATGCAACCCTAGAAACCTTGGATCTATGTGTTACTATGATACATGCAAATTTGATTTCCAAGGTTCTTAACCTATCTAGCATAGCATGAGGAACTTTTAAACATAAATGCTAGAAGAAGAACATACCTTTTGTTGTTTGGATTCCTTGAGAACCTTGTGAGCCTAGCACCTCAAGTGTGATGCATCAAATGTCTCACACAACACCACAATACTTGGAATAACCTTGAGAGAAGTTCACTAACACCTCAAAATCGGCTAGCCCTCTTTAATTGCTTGTAATAGTCCGATTTTGCTAGACAAGGGGTCTTTATATAGTTGTGACACAAGTAGGGTTACACCATGTAAACCCTAATTGTCATGGCTTTCCATATTCCATGATCCATGGGTTTGTAACCTCCATGGACTATCCATGGAGCACCTTATGGGTTTTAGCCCAATCCATACAAACCATGGATCGTTAGCCCACTATACAAGAATAGATTATTTACACAATCAACCCCATATATTTAATTAGTCTCTTTTTGATCACTTAATTAATTCCAAATTAATTCTTTGATCAATACCAATTAAATAATATTATTAATATATTAGAACTTATAATATATTAATAATCCTTAAGTGTCCTTTCTCTCATTTAGTCTATCCCAGTGTTGCAATGCCATGCAACCCAAATGGACCATGCTAACCGGGTCAAGTACATTGCATGAATAGTTATGAACTTAGACACCTAATCCAACAGTTGTTTGTTGTGTTTATGTGGTGGTACTTTGGGGGAACTCACTAAGCGTTGACTTACAATTTTAGTTTTGTTTCAGGTACTTCTGAGGACTGTGGCAAGGCGAATGCGTGACCGTACACATCCTTGGTTTATGTTGATTGGATCTTGGGAGACTCTGATTTTTAATAATGTTTTGAAAACAATGGTTATGTAAACACTTCTTTTTAGAAAATGGGTTGTTTTGAAAAGTTTAAATTTATTGTGATTTTTGAGACGTTACAGTTTCTGAGTCGTATACTGCTACACTGAAACTTTTAAAAATCTTAACTTCCTCTTACGAAGTCAGATAGGGGCGTTCTCTATATATACGCTCTCAGTTTAACGACTACTACGACTCTCGTTTAGATTATTAAGGCTAATAGTCGTCCTAACTCAGATTTGCTATTTACGATATCGTAGTCGCGCTGGTTTGAACGTTAAACTTCAACGGTTTAATAGCTCATCCGTTGTAAGTCCGTTTTGAGCGCTCCTTATACCTCCAAAATCCTTATTACGACTACTTCGTCTCACTCATAGGCTATTTGTCCTAAACTTTAATCTATTTAGACGCGAATTCTATCCCTAATTTATTACGTAGTTATAAACACACAATGTATACATATATATACCACATAATAATCAAATAAACCTCTTTTATTAACCTCAAAAGATTACAATTATTGACCCTAACCACTTAATCATATTTATTAATGTCTAGTGAGAAACGCAGACGTTACATCTTATGATAAATTAATTAGACATTAATTTGTAATTAAATAGAAATTAATTCATTGCATAGATTGGATGTTAATTAATTAAAAGTTTAATTAATTGGAATGGTTCAGAGGTGGTTTCAGCAAAATATGAGTTGCTTTGACACCAAGTTACTAGATAACTATAAAAGAGGAGTTAGGGATCATACCCTGCATGATCATTCGTTGGTCCTAAAAATCAACCATCCCCCCCACCCAATTGGCGACATAAACACAAACCATTAAAGGGTTTGTGTTTGACGATTTTCTCTCCTCTCCAAGGTGTTGTCTTGTTGCTTGTTTGATGATCTTAAATGTGATTCCGTTATAGAGATTATGGTTTGGATCATTGACATGCAATCAAAGTGGCAAGAACAAGATTACAAGCAATGAGATCTTTGGCTAACAAAGAGGTATGTAATTCTTATTTTTCTTGTAGTTGCAATAATTGTATGAACATAAGATCCTTGTAAGTTTTAATTTGAACATATGACTAGAATTAAAATATTTTTCCGCTACCAAAGATTATTTGTTAATGTGTTCCAAACCTTTTACTCAATCCGTTAAATTTTCACAAGTGTTGAAGACTTAAGGAATATAAAAGATACAGTCGTTCATAAAATAAATTTATTGAATAATATTTATGATACAATCGTTCGTAAAAGATAAAGATACAAATATATAAAAATATATTTTTTAAAATACAAATAATTTAAAACATAATTAAAAATATATAATAATAACAATAACAATAAAAATAATCTAATAGTTAAAATAATAAAGTAAGAGAAAAAGAATAAAAGAACAAGAAAAGTCAAATAGTAAGTTTATAAACTGAAAAATACGTAAAAGCAAAAAACATTATATCAAAAATTATGCATAAAGAAATAACAAAAAAAATAAAAGGTATATATAGCAATACACTGTCTCAATTTATAATATCTTTTTGTAGATATAACTAGATTGATTTATTGACGTTTTTATTTTTTCAAACAATTTGACTTTTATATATATATATATATATATATATATATATATATATATATATATATTAATTACAATATTCATGTAATTCTTAATAACATAATTTATGAGAATTTTCGTGTTTAAATACAATTTCAAAACTTAATTACTAATTAGTCCATAAGAACTTCGACCGGTCATTTAAAGAACGTAGAAAAGAAGTAATTTGTACTTTGAATCTTGTAGAACACTTACATACACATTATAAATCTATTATTATATTACTTCTAATTCCACTTTTAAGTCTAACATATGTTTCACACGAGACTTGATCTCTCAACTTTTTGAAGGAAATGTATCTGACCATAATATTATGCCAAAAGCTTAAAATATCAAAAGAATACAACAATCCACTTGTTTCAAATATAGAACGTAGCAAGAATATCGAAAAGAATACACCGATTGAAGGGTTTCCAAATATAGAAACATACTAAAATATAGATGAAATTATGTGTCTCCTACCAAGTGTTTTGATAACGACTATTCCATGGTTTGTGCTTTAATTTAAATTATCTCTAACTTATGACATATATTTCATCTTTAAGAATCTTTAACGACTATTCTATTATTTTTGGGCCCGTGATGGTGTCCAATTGGTTGATGTGTAAAATTTCATACAAAATATTTATGGCTCAAACTTGACATGCCAAAACTATTAGTAATGCTATGTGCTTAACCTCCTATGTGTAGGCCTTATGACGATTTTGAATGTCGTTCAGATGATGTGGTTTACCAACTTTTGTAATGTGTCTTTATTTTTGTTTTTAATGTAAATGAAATGATATTCATATCACTTATGGGTGTTCATCATTGGATATCAAATGATTTATTTATAGAGTTGATCCAATCTAATCATTCATTCGATATAAGATATTGCCAACCAATCCATTTTAATTTGTTAAAACCAACCGAACTGAACTAATCTAATTGGACATTAGATTGGATCGTATTATCCATTTCATATTTAATGTTGCATATCCCATATATCCAATTGGATTCATCCAGTTTCGTCCAAAATTCATCCAATTAGATCCATCTAAATTTTATCCAATCTATAAACAATTAAACTATCTATATTGATAATCTTTAATAATTTAAATGGGATATTAGTTTGATATATTAAATTGTATAGTAATTAGATTGTATGGGTTTGTTTTTGAATTGGATTTCGACTGTTCTCCAAGAACATACTCTCACACCAAATCAGCAAAAAAAACATACTACAATGGCCATTTATGTAAAAACTCCAAACTATGTCACCAATACAAACATCTCCAAATCATCCCATCACCCACCAACTACCACTGGAAACCAGCTCTAACATCCCTAAAAAATTTAGTAGCATGTTATATATGTGAAATTTAAGGAAAAAGGTAAAATGGTCCAAAAAGAAAAAAGTATGATATATTAAGTGTTTGGATGGTTAATGCCTTCGGATATGTTGAAATGATAATTAGGAAGTTCTGATATGGTCATTGGAACTGAGTTTGATCACTTGTTAATGTGTATGAGAAGTGTTTGCTTTAAAGGACATTTTAATCCAAGTGGCAAAAGACAGGAAAGTTTAGACTATTAGTTTGGTTATTATCTTACTATATGTTCATTTGAACTCTGAAAATGTTGGGTTAAGTGAATTTAGTTATAGAATTGCAAATTTGGACAAAAAGGGTAAAATGGGAAATTCTATATTTTTTGTGTTAATCTACAAAGTATTAAGTCATAAAAACAACTTAATGGAGTTTCTAAGCTACTTCATACCTTCAGGTGGATATGAATTTCATAAAGGTTGGACTTGAGATGATAAAGTTATGATAAAGTGAAGTTAGCAGAAAATGGTGCAAAAGTTGTGAATCATATGCATTTACGCAACACATACACAATATGATAGGGACATGTTGAACCTAAATTGATGTACACTGTTTTGCAGGATGTTAGTAGCGGGAAATGAATCATATTATGTTAAATGTGGCACGTAAGGAAGAGCATATGTAAGAACCCAAAATTTAAAGTGATTTAACTTTGGGCAAATAATTTATCAAAAGGGCAATTTGGTCACTTAGAGGAATTTCATGATATAAGAATATGTAACTTCATGAAATTGGTCAATATAAGTTTAATTCACTTTTGTAAGATGAGCTAAGCGAGTTCAAGAGAAGAAATGCAAGGGATGGTGCATTCAGACCATAAAGGGTAAAATGGGAATTTTATGCTTTTTGGGCCAAGTTTGTGACATAATAGATTAAGACCCATACGTAGTTAGTCTGAAGTGACTTAATATAGTTATAGAACTCATCACAACCATCACGTGGATAAAAAGATCATAAAAACAAGTTTAAAACGAAGAAGACATGAGTGTTAGAAGATTGGAAGAAAATTGTCCCAAAGCCGGAATGGAATCAGCTAAGGAGCTATTGATGTGCAGCCACCACAGCGCAGTAGGTGTCTTGCCACGATGTAGTTTCTAGAACAGTAAAATGGATGAAAGTTTCGTCGTAATTCGAGGGAAATGTACTTTTCCCAGTGTTGTGGTATATGGGTATCGCAACGTGGTGGAGAAAGTAGGATCTTATATGAGAATGGCACTGCGACTCGTCTAAAGGGAGACCACAGCCTAATAGGGTGCACCACGGTGCGGTAATCATAATATCATGACACGGTTTTGCAAATCAAGAAGAAGTTTAAACCCGTGAAGAGTTCATTCTCGACCAAAAACTCCTCAAGTCGATTTGAAGCTGCAAGATGGCAATTTTGAACCCAAGAGCATGCCAAGATGAGCTATAGATGGAGGATTGCAATGATTAAAATCATTTACATCTTGAGGTAATGATTTCTCCTTTTTATGAAGCTTTGATCTTCAATGGTGAAATTATTAGTTTCATTAGATTGTTTGAGTTAATAGGATTATAACTCAATTAGTATGTTATTGAGAGTGTTTAAAAGCTTTGAACAAGCTTTGTATGTGATTAAGCTTTGTATGGGATTTCCATGGTGAAATACACATATGGAAAGTTAGGTTTGAAACCCTAACTAGTGATGAAGATAAATTGATGCAATGGAGTTTAGAGTGTAATGAATTAGGTAGCATGGGATGCTTAATTCATTGGGTGAAATAGATTTGAAAGTAGAAGATGAGATGTTAGAATTATGATCAATTAAGATATCATTTTGATATATATAGGTATTAAGCTCTTAATAGGATAAGAAAAGTTCTAAGGAGCTTGATATGTTGTATGAATAGGACTTAAGCAAAGAAGATGGATAAAGATGCATTAGTTGAAGAATAGAAGCCAGTGGTAGTTAGTTCTCACTAACTAACAAAGTGAGTTATAACTCTCTCTATCTCTCTCTCTCTCTCTCTGTAGCTTATGATTATATGCTTTATAATATTATGTATGTATATGTTTGTATGTTTAGATATAAATGGTATTGTGTTGAATACCTATAATATGCTAGATAAGGATATAGTATGTATGTGTGATTAGATGTAAAGGGTATTATCTTAAATACCTACATGACACTAGATGAATTTAGAATTTAATATGAACTATAATCTTGTAAATGAGTATGAAATAATGAGTAGATGTTAAAGGTATTGTGTTAAATACCTATAAGCCAATAGATGAAGATAGAGTATGTATGTATGGTTAGATGCTAAGGGTATTGTGTTAAATACCTATATGATAGTAGATGAAGACTTAGATTAAGTACTTGATTTTTGGTAGTATAAGATCTCTTAATGGGGATGATGAGGTATAATGTTATGAGACATGTGATGTGTAAGACTATAGAGAGACCATAGCATTCACATGAAATATTACGATAAGAATAGAAAGATGATTCATTCGGTAATAAGATTATGATTCCTTCGGGAACAAGACTATGTTTCCTTTAGGAAGGAGATTATAATTCCTACGAAAATGAGATTATGACTCCTTCGGGAATGAGATGATGATTCCTTCGGGGATATAGATAGATGATTCTCGTGGGAATGAGATTGTGTGTGGTTAGAGAAGATTGAGAAAGGTTTACATGAGTGGAACAAGGTAAGAAGTTTCTTTATAGAACCTTGAGATAATTCATGAGGGATTAAGTGTAGAGGATCCGTAAGGGATCATTGTAATCTGCAAGGATTCAAGAAAAAAGAAGTTGCCAAAGGACCTATATGGGATCAAAGTAAGGGTACTTGGTGTGGATGGTTGTACTTTGGTAGGTTAGAATTATGTTGTCCCCCTATATGATAGGTGAAGCTATCATACGTGATTAGACCGGTTGGGTCTAAGTGAGAATAGAAGGGCAATGCATAAGAACATAAGAATAAAGAGGCAGGAGGTGATAAGAGATGAGAACAAATGAGGTGAAAGAGAGTAAGAATAAGAGGAGTGATGAGCAAAGAGTATGAGGTGAAGATAGGGTATAAGAAGAGGTGTAGATAGAGTAAGAGAATATCATAAAATGAGATGAAGATATAGTATAAGATGAGTATGAAAAGAAATTAGAAATCATGAGGTGGGCCGTGGGGTAGAGTAAGAGTATGAGATGTGTATGAGAAGAGATGAGAATAGACTATATGAGATGAGAAGAAGATATTAGAGTTAAGAAGGCTAATAAGAAAAGAGATGAATGGTAGAGTATTGAAAGAAAGAAAGAAGAAAAGTAGAGCATGATTACATGAAAACAGAGTATGATATAACTCACCACACGTGTGGTTTGATGTTGTTGGTTCTTTCTTGTGTTGCAGGTTTAGGTGGTATCCATTGTACGAGAGGAGATAGGAGCACCAAGGACTTGGGCTAGAAGTAGATTTTTATATTAATATTTCCTTGTTGCATTACATTGTGGTTATGATTCATTGTAAACCAGATTATAGTCTGGGATGTAAATGTTTTTGAGTTTAGATGTAACATCCCGATGTTTAGGTAATTTCAATTTCAACCCTTATGTTTGAATATTATTGTATTTTAGCCCTTGGGATTGAAAGGGATTGCAAGTTGGCACATTGTAGCAATATGGTAATTTCGACCAAGTTTAGTACACTAAGCGTACGATGTGTACGCTAGGCGTACTAGGGCGCGCCCTAGTATGCTGGGCGTACACCTCATACGCGGGACGTACGTGAGGAAGATGCAAACCCTAAATTTTAGGGTTTGGTTCATATAAAAGCATCCTTAACTCTTCATTTCCTCACTTCCCTTCAGCATCCCTCTGTGATAGACGATCCCAAGCAAACCTAAGTGAGAATAGTGCAATTTTGAGCCCTTTTGAAGTGTTTGGAGGTGTTCTTGAAGAAAAAGAAGGTGGTGAGAAGAGCTTGGAGCTTGGAAGCACCTTGGATCTGAGATTTATTTCTTGTTAGCAACCTCTAGGAGGTATAAAGCTCTCATCTTGATCACTCCATCTTGTAGATCTAGGCATTTCCTCATTTAAGACACTTTTTGTCCTAAAAATGGTGATTCTTGAGCATGGCATGTTCTTGACCCAATAAGTCGTCCTTTCTGACCTTAGGAGGGGTCTTGAGTCATAAAAATGTGGTTTTGAGGGCTAGTTTCACTCCATGCATGCTTTAGAGGGTCTTAATGCATTAAAATGTTGAGGGTTTGTGTTTTAAGCACTTATTGTCAATGCAAAGTCATAAAGTTGGAAACTTTATGAATCATAATGATATTTTAGCCTTGGATCTGACTTTGGACGTGGAGATTTGGAGTATTAAGCTCTTAATGGAAAAAGGGTTGAACAGGGTGTGTACGTTGGGCATACCGAGTGGTACACTGTGCGTATGTGGTCAGCGCCCCGAAAGTTGGTCAAACACCGAGTACGCCCCGCGTACAGAAGAGTATGCCCAACATACTCGGCTGAGTCAACTCGGTCGGGTTGGCTTCGCTGGGTTGAATCGGCTAGGTGTTGACTTTGACTTTGACCAAGGTTGACCAAGTTTGACTTAGGTGTATTTTGGGTATTTTGGATTGTGTTTGAGAATTGGTCACTTGGTTGGATAGGTGATGGACAGAGCTGAGATTTGGAGTCAGGACCTCATTGGCTATTGTTCAGATTGAGAGGTGAGTCTTCCTCACTGTACCTACGGGTCGAAGGCACCAAGGCTGGCCCATTGAGTTGGATATCCTGTTATATGATAGTATGTTATTATGCGATAGATATTTGTTAAATCAGTACCCTAGTATATAGGATGATAACATGCAGTAGTGATCTGTAAATCTGCCTGTTTATCTGATGCATGGTTATATGTTTATCTATTATGTGTATGTTGACATGTTATGGTTGGTTGGGTTGAGGCGGTCCTGCTTTGTGCTGAAGGCCAAGGCACCGTACCGCTTGGTACCACCCGAAATGTAGGAGTTGTCCTCTCAGCTCCAGGAGCTGTTAGGCAAGATGTTCATCAGCCCGAGAAGTTCGCCGTGGGGAGGGCCGATACTGTTCGTCAAGAAGAAGTATGGTTCGCACCAGATGTGCATTTATTACCGGGAGTTAAACAAGTTAACAGTGAAGAACCGTTATCCCCTTCTGCATATTGATGACCTCGTTGATCAGTTTTAGGGTGGATCTTGGTTCTTCAAGATCGATCTGAGGTCCAGGTATCATCAGGTGAGAGTGAGAGAGGATGACGTGGAGAAGACCGCGTTCCAGACTCGTTATGGGCATTTTGAGGGTCCTCACGACGTGAGATCTTAGGGGCCACGTCGTGTGTGGCCGTTGACCTGCATTTTGGAGTCTCACGGCGTGAGACATAACGTCTCACGATGTGAGAGTGGCTTAATGACCCCAACCATAATTTTCAGATATTTAAGGGAATGATAGGCTAGGGTTTCCCTATCATCAGGCTCTGGAACCCTAGTTTTCAAATCACCTTGAGTTGTTGAACATTTTTCTTGTAGAAAGGAAGGAAAAAGGAAGAAGAGGAAGTATCTTGGGAAGGAAGTTGCTTGGGATCATCATCATTCTCACCTTTCATCTTGTTTAGACCATTATTAGTATCAAGACTTAAGCTTTATTACATTTCATGGCTAGATCTAGGATTTTGGTCCATTTTTCTTATGATTTGTCTTGGTTAGAGTGGAGTAAATCCATAAAGTTAGCAACTTTATGGATTTGAATGGCCTTTTGAGTCTTATATCCTTCAGATATGGGCTTTGGTAGAGTAATAGAGTTTACATGAGAACTTGAGGCCATATTTGCATATTTTAACCATAAATGGTAAAGGGACATGCATGGTGCATGCATGTCCATAAATCAAGCATTTTTATGGACTATTAGGGTCCCCTTTAGCTTCTGGAAGGGGTGAGGTTAAGGGCTGAATGGATTAAGACCGATGAAATAGTGGTTTTGGGCTTCAGACCGTGCTCACGACGTGAGACATAAGATCTCATGAAATAGTGGTTTTGGGCTACAGGAGCTGTTAGACAAGGAATTCATTCGACAAAGCAGTTCGCCATGGGGAGCACCGATCCTGTTTGTGAAGAAGAAGGATGGGTCTCATCGTATGTGCATTGACTACCGGGAGCTGAATAAGCTAACGGTGAAGAACCGTTATCAACTCGTGAGGATTAATGATCTGTTCGACCAACTTCAGAGTGCATCTTGGTTTTCCAAGATTGATTTGCGTTCGGGTTATCATCAGATGAGGGTTAGAGAGGAGGATGTGCAGAAGACAACCTTCCGGACTCGTTATGGTCATTACGAGTTTGTGGTGATGCCATTCGAGCTCACCAATACTCCAGCCGCGTTCATGGACCTCATGAACCGACTATGCAGGCCGATGTTGGATCGGTCTGTGATTGTATTCATTGATAATATCCTGGTCTATTCCAAGACCCAGGAGCAGCGTGAGGAGCACCTGAGAGAGGTATTGGAGACTTTGAGGAGGGAGAGACTTTATGCAAAGTTCTCCAAGTGTGAGCTCCGGTTTCACGAGGTGCAGTTTCTGGGACACCGTGTCAACCAGGACGATATTCTGGTCGATCCGGCCAAGGTTGAGGCTGTGATGAGATGGGAGGTTCCAAGGTATCCATTTGATATTTGGAGTTTCCTTGGTTTAGCTGGTTACTATCGGAGATTCATTCAGGATTTCTCCAAGATAGCGGTTCCTTTGACTCGGTTGACGAAGAAGACTGTTACTTTCCGCTGGGGGCCTGAGCAGCAGGCAACTTTTGAGACCATGAGGAAGAGATTGTGTGAGGTGCCGATTTTGACCCTGCTAGAGGGTGTTGAGGACTTCATGGTATATTGTGATGCTTCGATCACGGGTTTAAGGGCAGTTCTGATGCAGAGGGGTCGCATGATCGCTTACACTACGAGGCAGTTGAAGCCTCATGAAGCGAATTATCCGACGTATGATTTGGAGATGGGGGTTGTGGTTTTCACCCTCAAGATTTAGCGACATTACCTCTATGGGGTCCTCTGTACTATTTACACGGATCACAAGAGCCTGAGGTACTTGATGGATCAACCAAATCTGAATAAGAGACAACGTCGGTGGTTGGATGTGGTGAAGGATTATGGTTGTGAGATCCTTTACCATCCAGGGAAGGCCAATATGGTGGCCGATGCTCTCGGCCGCAAGGCGGTCGCGGATCCGATCAAGGATATTTATTTGAGGATGACTGTGATTACTCCGCTATTAGAGCGGATTCGTGAGGCTCGGATCGAGGCTATGAAGGAAAAGCACCGGAAGAGTGAGCGCATTGTGGGTCAGGTGGCTTCCTTTGATTGTGATAGTCGTGGGTTGTTGACTCTTCATTGAAGGGTATGGGTTCCGTATTGGGGCGTTGTACGTCAGGTTTTAATGGAGGAGGCGTACAAATAGAGGTTCTCCATTCATCCCGGGGCGACGAAGATGTATCGAGATCTCCGTCCTGATTATTGGTGGCCCTACATGAAGCGGGATGTAGCATGGTATGTGGAGCGATGCTTGACTTGCAGGAAAGTCAAGGCCGAGCATCAACGACCTCGCGGCAAGATGCAACTGTTGGATAATCCTGTTTGGAAATGAGAGGAGATTACCATGGACTTCATTACGAAGTTGCCTCGGACTGTGCACGAAGTGGATTCGGTTTGGTTCATTGTGGATCGATTGACCAAGAACGCAAATTTCGTCCCGATTCAGGAGAGTATCTCTGCGGAGAAGTTGGCCAAGGTATACATCAGGGAGGTTGTGCCACGGCATGGGGTGTCGGTTTCTGTAGTTTCAGACAGGGATGTCAGGTTTACTTCCAGATTTTGGAAGAGGTTCGATGAAGAGTTGGGTACTCGTCTGTATTTCAGCACGACCTTCCATCTGCAGACCGACGGTCAGAGTGAGGGGACAATTCAGACTTTAGAGGATATGTTGCGAGCGTGTGTTTTGGATTTTGGTGGGAGATGGGATACGTATCTTCTGTTAGCAGAATTTTCGTATAACAACAGCTATCACGCCAACATCGATCGTCCTCCTTTTGAGATGATTTATGGGAGGAAATGCAGGACCCCGATATGTTGGGGTGAGGCTGGTCAGTGAGTCATGGGGAGTACTGAGGTGGTACACAAGACTACCGAGTTGATCCAACAGGTTCAGAGTAGACTCCAGACAGCTGAGAGTCGGCAAAAGAGTTATGTCGACAGACTTCGATATGATCTGGAATTCCAAGTTGGGGATATGGTTCTCCTGAAGGTGTCACCTTGGAAAGGTGTCATCCGATTCAGTAAGAGGGGAAAATTGGGCCCCAGATATATCGGTCCTTTCAGGGTTTTGGCCCGGGCGGACCGGGTTGCATATCGCTTGGATATTCCCGAGGAGCTCATTCGGATCCATAACATGTTCCATGTTTCTCAGTTGCGGAAATGTTTAGTGGATGATTCCGCAGTGGTTCCATTGGAGGATATTCAGGTGGATGACCGCCTGAACTATATTGAAAGACCGGTGACGATCCTTGACCGGAAGACGAAAACCTTGAGGAACAATGTGGTTGAGTTGGTGAAAGTCCAGTGGCAGCATCGCAAGGGGTCATAATGGACGTGGGAGTCGGAGGATGAGATGAGGGATCACTACCCGGAGTTATTTGGGGCAGAAGACTTCGAGGACAAAGTTTGATTCAAGTGGGGAAAAATTATAACATCCAGAACCCTAAGGTACTAAATTTATTCATTTATTGCATTTGAGGGTTCTCACGACGTGAGATCTTAGGGGCCACGTCGTGAGTGGCCGTTGACCCGTTGACCTGTATTTTGGAGTCTCACAACGTGAGACATAAGGTCTCATGACGTGAGCATGGCTTAATGACCCCCAACCCTAATTTTAGGGTATTTAAGGGAATGAGAGGCTAGGGTTTCCCCATCCTCGGCCTCTCTCACACTCTAAGCCTCTGAAACCCTAGTTTTCAAATCACCTTGAGTTGCTGAACATTTTGCTTGTAGAAAGGAAGGAAAAAGGAAGAAGAGGAAGTATTTAGGAAGGAAGTTGCTTGGGATCATCATCATCCTCAACTTTCATCTTGTTTGGACCACTGTAAGTATCAAGACTCAAGCTTTATTACATTTCAAGGCAAGATCTAGGATTGTGGTCCATTTTCTTATGATTTGGCTTGGTTAGAGTGGAGTAAATCCATAAAGTTAGCAACTTTATGGATTTGAATGGCCTTTTGAGTCTTATATCCTTCAGATCTGGGTTTTGGTGGAGTAATAGAGTTTGCATGAGAACTTGAGGCCATATTTGTATCTTTTAACCATAAATGGTGAAGGGACATGCATGGTGCATGCATGTCCATAAAGCAAGCATTTTTATGGACCATTAGGGTCCCCTTTAGCTTCTGGAAGGGGTGAGGTTAAGGGATGAATGGATTAAGACCGATGAAATAGTGGTTTTGGGCTGCAGACCGTGCTCACGACGTGAGACATAAGGTCTCACGACGTGAGGATAGGTCACCGTCCCTGCTGAGTCGTCTGAGTTAGGAGTGAGGCACAAATTTGGATCGGACACGTCTCACGGTGTGACCAAGGATTGGTCATGACGTGAGGCGTTGTTTTGGTCTTTTGGGCCTTATTGGGCCACTAGTTTATGACTTTGGGCCTTACCGTGTTTGGGCCAATTTGGAGCCTTGTGTGTCATTCGGGAATTGGGCCTTTTGGGATTAGGCCCAAGATGGTTTCAGGCCCATTTAGGAAGATGGGTCGTTAGTCGGATTTTTGTGTTAATGGTCTGGGCCTTAGATTTGGACCAAGTGAGGAGGAGGGTAAAAGGGTCTTTTACCCTAAGCATTGAGCTAGTAACTTAGATTCTTGATTATGGGCTGAGATCCAATTAGTAATTGGATATTTATTTGATGATGTCAGCATGGGGATTTTCCAGACCAGTAGTTTGAGATTTTATCTGTGTGATTCTTCAGCTGAGGTGAGTTTCCTCACTGTGTTTAGCGGGTCGAAGGCACTATTGCCGACCCATGGTTTTTTTATGTTAGGATGCTAGATGTCTGCGTGACTCTTGCATGTGTATGTGCTTGTATGCTTACTGGGCGGGGCCCGATAGTTATTTTATATGCTATTAACTTTGTTATACTTGTATGTTTTGTATGTTGGGCGGGGCCCGTTGTGCGAGTTAGGGCGAAGCCCGTTATACTCAGTAGGTGGGGCCCGTTATGCGAGTTAGGATGAGGCACGTTATACTCAGTGGACGGGGTCCGCTATACGAGTTAGGGCGAGGCCCGTTATACTCAGTGGGCGGGGCCCGTTATGCGAGTTAGGGCGGGGCCCGTTACACTCATTGGGCGGGGCCCATTATATATTCGATATGTATGGTATGTGGTATTTTGGGGAACTCACTAAGCTTCGCGCTTACGGTTTTTAGTTTGTGTTTCAGGTATTTCTGTCAAAGGGGAAGAGATCGGGGTGATTGTAGTGCATACCATATTGTTCTGCATTTTTATGACTACTTTGATGTTTCATGATGTATTAGACACACTTTATTTTACTATGGTTGATCATGAGGTTTGGAATAATCATTTTAGTTATTTAAAAATTGAAATTTTTTATCTTATTTTTGGGCGTTACACTCATACTGCTCTTTGGTCTTAGAATAGACCAATATGTCATCAATAAACACGATGACTGACCGATCCATCATCGGTCTGCAAACCTGGTTCATGAGATCCATGAACGTTGTTGGTGCATTGGTGAGGCCAAAAGGCATCACCACAAACTCGTAATGACCATAACGAGTCTTGAAGGCCATTTTCTGAACATGCTCATCTCAAACCCTCATCTGATGATAATACGAATGCAAATCAATCTTAGAGAACCAAGACGCTGTTGGATAAGGTGTCTAAGTCCATAACTATTTCTGGTATGTACTTGACCCGACCCGGCATGGTCCATTTGGGTTGCATGGCACCATGCAATTGGATAAACTAAAATGAGAGAAATAACACTTATGGTTTATTAATATATTATAAGTTCTAATATATTAATAATATTATTTAATTAGTTTGATCAAGAATTAATTTAGAATTAATTAAGTGATCAAAAGATAACTAATTAAATATATGGGTAGATTATGTAAATCTTCCATATCTTATATAGTGGGCTAAGAGGCTCCATGGATTATCAAGTTGGGTTCCACCCATATGATGCTCCATGGATGCTCCATAGGAGTTACAAACCCATGGGTCATGGAAATGAAGAGTCATGACACATTAGGGTTTACATGGTGTAACCCTAGATGTGTCAACACTATATAAGAAACCCATTCTCCACCAAAATCGGGAACACATAAGAGACAAGAGGGCTAGGCCGATTTTAGAAGTGTGTATTCTCTCTAAAGTCATTCCAAAAGCATTTGGTGTTGTGTGAAGCATTTGAGGCATCACACTTGGGGTGCTAGGCTCACAAGGTTTCAAGGATCATAAGCAACAACAAGGTAAGTTATTCTATCTTTCATGCAAGTTAAAATTTGTTCCCCATGTATACTAGATAGGAATATAACCTTGGAATTCAACTTTGCATGATAATTAGACAAACATAGATCCAAGGTTATTAGGGTTGCATGTACACTTAGGAAGTGTTAGAATGCTCAAAACCCATCAGTGGTATCAGAGCCTAGGTTTGTTTGTTGTTTTTTTTTTGTGTGCAAACAGCTTGAAAAAAAATCGTTTTTTCTGTTTTCTGCTCGTATGAAAGTTTGCACATTTGTTGCTGGAAATGGACTAGAAACATTACCCTAAACTGTTTTGATGTTTTAAAGCTTGTTTTAGATGGTGTAATGTTTATGCTAATCCATTTTCAATGGCAATTATTAAAATTACAAGTTTTTTTTAAGGGTAATTTTTGATTCTTGAAAGTGTTAATATTCATGTTCTTGAACTTATGAAGATTAGATGATCATAGGAATTGTTTGTAACCTTCATGGTAGTTTAATTCATGATCATAATATGTTTTAATGGAGTCCATAACTTGTCCTCAAGTTATGGAAAACCAAGAGTCGCACTTGAATTATAACCATTAAAAGAACACAAGAGTTATGAAAATGAAGAGTCTTCATTTTAATACTCTAATAAAATTCATAAGTTATGAGAAATGAAAAGTTTTGAAAGTTTACAAAACTTGCCCTCAAGTTTTGGAACATGTAAAGTCTTGATTAAAACTTTAGTTCCAACCCTTAGAATTTTAAAAGTTAAAATTCAACCCTTATACTTTATAATATTATAAGTTACTAATATATATATGTATAACGTCAAGTCGTCTTACCGCTAGTACGCCTCATTCACAAAGCCGGTCTATAAGGGGAGTATAAGGTTGTTGCCTATAAAATGGCAACTTAATGGGTGTCCACTCTCACCCACCGCTTCCTTGATCGGTGGAGGGTCGTTAGCCGAACGGGTAATACAAGGACTTATAAATTCTCATTAAAAGTATGATGAATATTATAAAGTAATTAAATGCTTTTATTAAATTCCCAATCTTAGTTACTTTAGGAAAATGTGAATAAGGTGCTAATCCATGAAATTACACTTTACACTTTGTTTAAGTCGTTGGTGGAGCGTGTGTGGTTAACCGGCACACTAACCTGGACTTAACAAGGTAGGTAAAGGGTGACTTAAGGTTTACCATAGCATCGGTGGAGCGTGTGTGGTTTACCGGCACATCGATTGAGTGATAAACCTTGAGGGTACCAAGTGATTTGCATGGTTACTTCACACCTCGTTTTGTGATCCTCGGTATCCCAGTCACAAAACTTGGAGGGCACACTCGAGATTGAAACATGCCTTTGAAAAGTTCATTGAATCTCAAAAGAATCTAGGAATTTCTAAGAACCAATTAAAAACCTAATATTTATATTTCGTTTTTCATGGTGGAAATTGGTGAATCGTCATTCACCTACCTTTCAAATATGTTATAGCTTGGATTACGGCATACCTCTTCTAAGTTATAATATATTGTGATTGGATCCTAGCCTTAATATTACATTTGGGTGTTTTATTAAGGACTCTCTTAATATCTAAACTAATCTTGTTCTCTTCTTTCAGATGTCTTCAAACAATGCTGCTTCTGGCTCTAATCCTAATGGCTCCTTTACCCTTATGAACTTGTGTGGGAAAGTCACTTTTGATGGATCCAACTTCAATGAATGGATCAGAAACATCAGGATGATTACCCGCTATGAGGACAAAGAATATGTCCTTGACAAGGAGCTTAAGGAGATTGATGAGACCACTGCAACTCCCTAGGAGATCGCTGACTTCCGGGCACATGAAAGGGATGCTACAAAAGTGGCATGCATCATGTTGGCCACCATGACAGCGGAACTCCAAAAGTCCTATGAGGACTTCTACCCTTTTGAAATGCACCAAGATCTGATGGAAAGATACCATCAAAGTGCACGACAAGAGAGGTATGAAATCATATGCTCTATCATAACAACCATGATGAAGGACGGGGAATCCGTCACGAGCCACATGCAGAAAATGCAAAGGTATGTGGATCGGTTGCTGAAGCTTAATGTGAACTTCCCTGAGGAGCTTGCAATAGATATCATTTTGCACTCCTTACCATCGTGCTATGATCAATTCCGCATGACATATCACATGAATAAGGAAGAGGTCACACTCAGCAAACTTCAGGGACTCCTCAAGACCGCAGAAACAGGTCTTAAGGGTAAGTCGGTTGTTAACACTCCTACTCCAAACTCCGCCCCGGTTTTGGCAATCGGGAAAGGTAGAGGGAAGAAGAGGAAGAGCTCTTCGAAGGGTACCAAGGCTAGGACCCTTGATGGCTCTTCTTCAAGTGGAACCAAGAAAGGTTTTGTCACTCATTCTTCTGACCCTAAAGAGGCTGAATGCTTCTATTGCCATGAAAAGTCACATTGGAAGCGGAACTGCCCAAAGTACCAGCAAGATGTGAAGGATGGGAAAGTTAAACCCAACCATGCAGGTATTTACACTATCTTATCTAATAACTCACCCCATTCTAACTCTTGGGTCCTTGATACCGGTTTTGATATTCATATCTGTTCTGATTTGCAGGGACTAAGAAGAAGTGAGAATGTGGAGCATGGAAGAATAAACTTAATCATGGGGAATAGGAAAGCTTTACCTGTCACCAAGATTGGAGTTTATACTTTATCGCTAAGTAGTGGGTTTAGTTTAGATTTGAATAAATGTTGTTATTCGCCAGAAATGGCAAGAAATATTATTTCCTTTCATGCATTGTATAAACAAGGTTTCACCTTTTCATTTGATAATGAAGTTGGTTCGATTAATGCTTTCTTTAATAATGTTCTTTATTTTAAAGCATTACCTTGTGATGGTGTGTATGAAACTGTATCTGTGGTTGATAACTTAGGAAATAATATAATTGTGTATTGATTCTGTTAATGATAATAACTTGGATAAAGCATCATTATGGCATTGTCGTCTTGGACATATAAGCAAGAAACGCATAGGCCAACTCCAAAAGGATGGAGTATTGGAGTCATTTGACCTAAAGTCAGATGATAGTTGCGAATCATGCTTACTTGGAAAAATGACAAAGTCACCCTTCACAGGTTCTTGTGAGAGGGGTGAAGGTTTGTTGGATCTTATACATACGGATGTGTGTGGGCCCTTCAAACATGCCACAAGGGATGCTAATCGTTATTATTTGACTTTTACTGATGATTACAGTAGATATGGATATGTCTACTTAATCAAGCATAAGTCAGAGACTTTTGAGAGGTTTAAAGAGTTTAAACAGGAAGTCGAGAATCAATTGGGCAGGAACATTAAGATGCTTCGATCCGATCGAGGTGATGAGTATCTTAGTTCAGAGTTCCTCGACTATCTTAGGGAATGTGGGATTGTCTCACAATTGACACCTCCCAGAACACCGCAGTTGAATGGTGTAGCCGAGAGGCGTAATCGAACCTTGTTGGATATGGTTCGTTCCATGATGAGTCGAGCTTCGCTACCAATCTCATTTTGGGGGTATGCCTTAGAGACTGCCGCCCATATCCTTAATCTAGTTCCCACAAAGAAAGTTGCCAAAACTCCTCATGAGATGTGGACTGGCAAAGTACCCAAACTAGACCACATTAAGATTTAGGGTTGCGAGGCTTTCGTGAGACGCGAGACTCATGATAAGCTCGAACCTCGAAGTGAGAGGTGTATTTTCATCGGCTACCCACAGAAATCCTTTGGTTACCTCTTCTACAGACCTAGTGAGAATGTGGTCTTTATAGCTAGGAGGGCTTTCTTTCGAGAGAGAGAGTTCATAAGCCAAGGAGACAGTGGGAGGCAAGTTGACCTTGAAGAAATTCAAGAGTCAAGTGGTGAAGGAACTTCAAACCCTAGCACTCAACTTGAGGAGGAAACTCCTGTTGAGCCAATTGACAAGTCTGTACCACTGAGGCGTTCCACAAGGGTTAGGAATGCACCTGAGCATTACTATGGATTCCATATTACTGCGGAAGGTGATACACTTATCAGTGATGAGACACTGATAGGTCTGGATGAACCTAACAGTTACGCAGAAGCCATGGCAGGCCCTGAGTCAGCCAAGTGGAAAGAGGCAATGGACAGCGAGATACAGTCCATGTATGACAATCAAGTTTGGAACTTGGTTGAGAATGTACCAGGTCGTAAGACTATAGGGTGCAAATGGATCTTCAAGAAGAAGACCGACATGGATGGTAATGTACACACTTATAAGGCACAACTGGTTGCAAAGGGTTTCTCACAAACTCCGGGAGTTGATTATGATGAGACCTTTTCTCCAGTGGCCAAGATTAAGTCTATTAGGGTTCTGTTAGCCATAGCTGCATTTCATGACTATGAAAGATGGCAGATGGATGTCAAAACCGCTTTCCTTAATGGAAAGTTGGCTGAGGATGTTTACATGAGTCAGCCAGAGGGTTTTGTCAATACAGAGTACCCTAATAAAGTGTGTAAGCTTGAGAAATCCATTTATGGGTTAAAGCACGCACCTCGCAGATGGAATCTTTGCTTTGATGAGAAAGTCAAAGAATTTGGCTTTTCTAGGAGTGAAGATGAATCTTGTGTATATGTCAAGGCTAGTGGGAGTATAGTTAGCTTTTTGGTATTGTATGTGGATGACATACTACTCATAGGAAATGACATCCCAACTCTGCAAGAAGTTAAGTCCTGGCTTGGGAAGTGTTTCTCTATGAAGGACCTAGGAGAAGCTGCCTATATTCTAGGGATAAGGATCTTGAGAGACCGGAGTAAAAGACTAATTGGACTTAGTCAGAGTACCTACTTGGATAAGGTGCTGAAGAGATTCGGCATGCAGGACTCCAAGAAAGGAGAGTTACCCATCCAGAGTAACGCCAGATTGAGTAAGACACAAAGCCCTAGTACTGAGGCTGAGATAGCAGAAATGAGTTGAATACCTTATGCTTCGGCTGTAGGATCGATCATGTATGCTATGACGTGTACTCGACCTGATGTAGACTTTTCTTTGAGCATGGTTAGCAGGTATCAGGGGAACCCTGGCAAGGCACACTGGATTGCGGTAAAGAATATCCTCAAGTACCTACGGAGGACTAAGGACTGGGTCCTTACCCTCGGTGGGAGTGAAGACTTGAGAGTTGTAAGGTATAGTGATGCTAGCTTTCAGACTGATAGGGATAATTTCCGCTCTCAGTCAGGCTGGGTCTTTACCTTAAATGGAGGAGCAATTTCTTGGAAGAGTTCCAAGCAAGAGACAGTGGCTGATTCAACTTGCGAATCAGAGTATATAGCAGCTAGCGAGGCAGCAAAGGAGGCGATATGGCTGAAGAACTTCATTGGAGACCTTGGAGTTGTACCAGCTATTAAAGAGCCAATGGAAATTTTCTGTGATAGTGAAAGTGCAGTTGCCTTAGCCAAGGAACCAAGGGATCACGGGAGATCCAGACACATCGACAGAAAATACCATTTCATCAGACATCGAATAGAAGAAGGACTCCTCGTGGCAAAGAGGGTATCATCGGATGAGAATCCAGCAGATCCCCTGACGAAGGGACTGACTCGGGTTAAGCATCTCCAGCATGCTCGGAGCATAGGGCTGAAGGATGATATTAGATTTAGTAGTTAGATAACCTTGAAATTTGTAAAGTGTAATTGACATTAGATGATGAATAAAAGGTGTTTTATTTATGAGTAAAGTGTTGCTATCTCTTGTCGATCGTTTACTATATTTCTTTTGCATGTTTTGACTTCCAGAATAATTATGTTTGGTATATCATATTATTCGAACCTCCACAGTCGGTCATATGTCGGAAGTAGGTATGAATCAAGACTGTCATGATTGGTTGCAGAGGTCTAAGTTGTTAGACATGGCTACAACACTCATGAGTGCTCATAAGTTCTGAGCATTGGACTCAACCCACGCTCACTAGAATCACTTCATGGAATTTATCTCGAGTGATCGTGAGACGGTAATATCATATAAGTTTTCAAACCTAGATATATGATTTGTTACTTATGAGTTGGTTATGCATTGATTGTACGAAAACGCATTGGTAACTCGATGTTATAAAACGTGCTCTTGTGTATAATTCAATGAGTAGTAGAACAAACATATGAGTCGAAGTTTATCTGTTCCTTCTTGGATTAGAAGCTGATATCTGGGCCCCTCGATGATTTTGTTTTGACCTATGTACCGGGCCCGGTCAGAACTAAGTTGATGTGTTCAATTAAGTTCTTTGTCAAACAAATCGGAAATCGGGAAACAAACTGCTGGACAATAAGTAAGACATTGTTCCATGTATTTGTCTGGCTGATATCTAGAACAGAGGATTATATGATCACTTATCTTAAATGGCGTATCATCATCTTCTCAGTTCCGAGAGACCTTGAAAGAGCTACGATTGCCGATCGGTTCCTGAAGTATTGCAGTTATAGTTATTAGACTTATCCAAGTGGGAGACTGTTGGATAAGGTGTCTCAGTCCATAACTATTTCTGGTATGTACTTGACCCGACCCGGCATGGTCCATTTGGGTTGCATGGCACCATGCAATTGGATAAACTAAAATGAGAGAAATAACACTTATGGTTTATTAATATATTATAAGTTCTAATATATTAATAATATTATTTAATTAGTTTGATCAAGAATTAATTTAGAATTAATTAAGTGATCAAAAGATAACTAATTAAATATATGGGTAGATTATGTAAATCTTTCATATCTTATATAGTGGGCTAAGAGGCTCCATAGATTATCAAGTTGGGTTCCACCCATAGGATGCTCCATGGATGCTCCATAGGAGTTACAAACCCATGGGTCATGGAAATGAAGAGTCATGACACATTAGGGTTTACATGGTGTAACCCTAGATGTGTCAACAATATATAAGAAACCCATTCTCCACCAAAATCGGGAACACATAAGAAACAAGAGGGCTAGGCCGATTTTAGAAGTGTGTATTCTCTCTAAAGTCATTCCAAAAGCATTTGGTGTTGTGTGAAGCATTTGCGGCATCACACTTGGGGTGCTAGGCTCACAAGGTTTCAAGGATCATAAGCAACAACAAGGTAAGTTATTCTATCTTTCATGCAAGTTAAAATTTGTTCCCCATGTATGCTAGATAGGAATATAACCTTGGAATTCAACTTTGCATGATAATTAGACAAACATAGATCCAAGGTTATTAGGGTTGCATGTACACTTAGGAAGTGTTAGAATGCTCAAAACCCATCAGACGCACCCTGCAACTGGTCGAACAAATCGTCGATCTTCGGAAGTAGATAACGGTTCTTCACCGTCAACTTGTTCAACTCCCGATAATCAATGCACATCCTGTGCGATCCATCTTTCTTCTTCACAAATAGATCGACGCTCCCCATGGAGAACAACTCGAGGTGATAAACCCATTGTCTAATAGCTCTTGCAACTATGGAGACAACTCCTGCATCTCTAGTGGTGCTAACCGATAAGGGGCCTTGGCTATTGGAGCCGCACCTAGAACCAGATCTATACGGAACTCCACCTGCCTCTCCGGAGGCACTCCTGGAAAGTCCTCCGGGAACACATCTGCATACTCTCAAACAATTGGCACATCACCAATCGTCCTCTTCTTCTCCTCTCTGGTGTCCAACACATAAGCCACAAAACACGAACAAACCTGTTGTAGATATCTCCTAGCTCTTGCAGCCAAACAGAGTCGGTTTGTGTTGGGCACCCTCGTCATGGATAACTACTTCTCCTCCACTTGGGTTTCGAACCCGAACTAACTGGTGCCCGTAGTCAATCATCGCCCCATTAGGGATCAACCAATCCATTCCCATGATCGCCTTGCTCCTGTGCAAAGGGATAGGGACCAAATCAATCGGATACCGCTCGCTGAATAACTCCAGAACACAACCTTGATGTACCCTCGATACCCGTACTGGATGATCATCAACAATCTCTACCTCTAAAGGATAATCAAGCTCCCTTGGAGCATCACCAAACCTCTTGCTAAGCGCAAGAGATGCGAACGATCGGGTGGCGCCCGAATCAAACAGAACTAAAGTTGGAGCCCCGTTCACTAGGAACGTCCCTATATAACAACAATTATATAATAATAAGCATAAAAACCAAAGCAAATAATGAAACAGGGAGAAAAAACATACCTGTAACAACATCTGGTGTTGCGCGAGCCTCCTCGGTTGTCAGCTGGAAAGCTCTGCTCCTCACCACTGGCACCTCCGCCTTTCCCTGACGCTCGACGGTTGTCCTCAATGTCGCCGGAGAGGGTGCTACCACCGCTCCTCCTGCTGCCAAACTTGGACAATCAGCCTTCTTGTGGCCCCTCTGATTGCAATTAAAGCAAATCAGACCCGATCCCTAGGTGGTGGTGGTGGCAGTACAATCCCTGCTGAAGTGACCAGTCCTGCTGCACTTGAAGCAGCCAGAACCACCCGCCCTACAAGCTTCATCGTGTGTCTGGCCACACCGGCCTCACCGACCCCTGCCCTGCTGGCCCCTCGATCTCGAATCCACAACCTTGGGCTTCTTCCTCGAGCCCTCCGATACATGTGCCTGAACCGGCTTCCTCTTCCTCATAGTCTCCATATCTCTAAAGATCTCTAAAGAGAAGATAAAAGACTAGATCAAGAGCCTTACAAGCGGTCCATTAAGGTGTTTTCAGAGGTTGGGGAGTGTTGCTTGATAGCCTCTTGCACAAAATCCTCCTCCATTTCCTTCAAAATCACCAAACACTAGCAAATGAGCTCCAAAAGCTTCAAAATAGATAAGGGTTAGGGTTTCTGGTGGTTTGAGAGTGATGAAGGCTGAGGATGCATAAACCCTAGCCTCCTCATTCCTTTAAATAGGGCGCAAAGCCCGAAAATTAGGGTTTCCTTAAAATCAACGGCCATGTCGTGGCATATATGGCCATGCTGTGGCAAATCTTTTAAACTTTGCGATCAATGAAAGCATTTCCACGCTGTGGTGAGGCTCCACCAGGCCGTGGCCACCCAAAATGAAGAATTACTATTATAATGGATTAATTCATACCTGGAATGAGTTTTACACAAGATTTTATGATCACTTTACTTATAGGATACAACCTTTTCGTTCATAATAACATATCTAGTTGTTTTGGTGGTTATCGATGTCCCTTGTTTGCATATTCACCTACTATTTCAGTTATGAATTATTCATTATATCTCAATTTCGTTTGGCATGTGAACAATAAAAATTTTAAATAATACAAATGGGAAATGCTCATATAGAAAATTAGTGATAATCAACAAAGAAAACTTATTTAGGGCACTAGAGATGCAATTCAACTTAGGCAAAAAAAAAACTTCATAGAAGATAAGGATGGTGACAATATGTTGAATGGGATGAGGAGGAGACCAAGATAGTCGCCATGATGATCAGAGGGGAAAGAAGGTCAAAATGGTAACATTACACGAACACATACAAAAGTTTTCACTCTGAATTGCAAGTTTGGAATGTGAAGTATAGTTGCTTTATCACCCCTTACAAGAAAGCTCCTTAAATTGGCATATGTTAGCATGAAAAACGTTGAACTCATCGATGCTAATCAACATACAAAATTTTCTTTCCCCTTCGTCTTCTCTGTGGCGCATCTTGATATCCCAAAATCCAATTTTCCTCTTAATAAAGTGACTTGTTCCTCAACTTCAAGTCTGATATGGGATTGCCAACATTTAGACCGAAAATCACATATGATACCTGTTCCAGGCCTCAAGGTGATGCACTGGGTCGTTGCCCAGATCCCTTTACGTCTAGGTCGATCCGGTGGCGGTGGTTATCGTCGATGGTTGAAGCGTGAAGCTTTAATGGAGCTTTTAGGAGCGACAAAGAGAATGCGCGAAGCTTCGCTGGAGCTTTTAGGACTTTAGTGAATTTTCTTAATAGTTTATAAATTTGGCCCCTCAAGTTGAGAAAATGAAATAGTATACAAAATCAGGTTAAAAAACAAAAATATAGGTATTTGCATCATTTTACACCCATTAAACGGAGGTATATATAACGGTAAAAAAACAAAAATATATGTATTTGCATCTTTTTACACCCAATAAACGGAGGTATATATAACAGATTAACAGTAACGATCCCAAAGACAAATGATGTTACCAAAACCATCAATAGGGACCAACCATGACAAAACACCAATATTTTGACTAAAAGTGTGAATTTGGCCAAACAACATGGACCAAAAACTATATTATCAATTGTTTTTTATATAGAATTACCTGTATATAAGTAAACTATATAAAGAACGACATGTTAATATTTAAATTACATATACAAAAATATGATTATTATAAAAATTACAATTTTAATGATTTTACCAATAATGGAAAAGCATGACTCTTTTATAAATGTACCTTTTCCTATCCTCACAATAATTGTGTTATTGTCATGGCTTTTCATAGCTCATGAAGAACACGTTCTATATATTGCGTTTGTACAATGCATATTAAAAACGCTTATTTTTTGTAACATAAAAACCAATATATAAATTGTAATAATATATTTTCTATCCAAATATTTATTGTAAATTTTAGTGTGAGATTGTTTTTATGAGAATTGAAAGTTGTTAATTGATTTGGATTTTAAAGGATTAGGAAAAAGTAGTTTTAAGCATGTAATATGTTGGTATCAGTGACAACATGTTTTTTCTAAAAGGACAATTGGTCGGGGTCGAAAACGTTGCAGTCCTAACTTCCACCCCTATACTCTCTTGAAAAGTCAAAACGATGCCTACTGTTCGAACATGTATCCGCCATGGGTTGCTTTTGAGCTTGGAAAAATTATCTTAATAGCCCAACCATGCTATTGGAGTTGGATCGGTTGATGTCGGTTGTACACTTTGTGACTTGTGAGTCGTTGTTTATAACTTGATTGCATTTGCTTCAAATTTTATTTCAACGAAATCTTCACTTTTGATGTGATGGGAAAATCTACTCTGAATTGATAATTGTGGGTAGAGTTCGAGTTAAATGGAAAAAATTTGTGCTACTAAAAGTCTCAATGTCTCATGCTTCGTTTGGAGGGCGTGTATCGAAAGAATCCTTAAAGAATCTCGTATGTGGTTCTAAAAAATATATGTATAAATATCTCGTCAAATTTGTATGGTGTTTGCCTTGATGATATAGAGTTTGTTGACCACATCCTTATGGAGTGTTGATTTTCACATGAAGTAAGGGAATGGATATTCAAATAGTGTGTTATACCACTACAACAGTTTCTTAGTGTGGATGGATTTCTTGATTCTGTTGTGGATTGGGGTATTTGCCAAAAAAAAAAAGGAAATAGTTTATGGCTATATGTCAAGACCTCCTACGAAGTTTATGGAAGATGAGAAACTAAAAAGCGTTCAACAAAGTAATATCTTCCCCTACCAAGATTGGGGATAATATAATATCAATAGTGTATATATGTTTTAAAATTAGGAGGAAGGTGTTTTTTAAAATGGAAAATCTAATATACGCATATTCTACTCCTAATATCACATATATTCCAAGTGGGACATAAACCCTCGACATCATGAAGGGAGAACACACACCATACCGTTAGGTCAAATGTCTTTTGGTAAAAAAAACGTGTAACTGAAAAGTTGGTTGTATTCCTCTTTTCTTTGTTTCTAAATTTGTAAACGTGTTTCTATGTATGCGTACAGTTCCTTGTTAGTCATAGGGTTATTTACAAAGGTATGACATTAGAACCAAGGAGTGAACTTTTACTTCCTTCGATGTGAGCTTCCACTTCCTTGTTAGACGACGATGTTGTAAAAAAATACGAAGTTAGGTTGTGGTGTTCCATATTCGATATGAAATCGACACCATATTAACACATATTTGTTGTTTTTTGTATTTTGTATACGATTAAACATTTAACTAACGGTTATTTTTGTCAAGTTTGACTTATTTGTCGTGTTTTAATTGGGCCAATTTCATGTTAGTAAAAAATAGCAATGCGCTCGTGTTATACATAATACTGTCATGTTATGTCGTGTAAGATTAAAACACGACACAGTTACCCGATTGGACACTTAAAATGGAGAATGAAGAAGATATTATGAAAATTTGTTATCGGATAAAACTCACTATTTTCTAATCGGATAAAACTCATTGTTTTCTAGAATGGAGAATGAAGAAGATGTTATGAAAATTTGTACCCCAAAATGATTTCGAAATTGATCATATAACATGAAACAACTTTCTGTCTTAAAACTGCCAAATGACATTTTTATGTCCCAAAACTATCCAAAACGGTCACAAACTAACTTAAAACCGGGTCTGAAATATGGATCACAAAAACCGGGTGTATTTACAGAAAATACGGATTTTTGAGGTATTTTTTTATGTACCGGCTCGACCCCAGATAGGGGCTCTGCCCCTTGGACCCCGCTCCCAGGGACTCTGCCCCCGGACCCCGTCAGTTCAGGGGCTTCGCCACTAAATAGCAGTATACTTTCAACAAAGACAAAATTAAATAAATGAGCACTCCGCACCATATTAATTTGTTCAATAATTGTCAAAGTGACATTGATCAACAAATTAATCCTATTACACTTAAATAATATTAGTAATATAAAATCACCAACAATACTAATATTCCTTTGCTTGTTGTCTTACTAACAAGTAAGGGGCGGCAATGCAAATATAACCGGAGGATACAATGACAACATATAGGGTGAAGCGGTGGAAACACTTCATTGATGGCTACGACAACAATGGTTGTATATGGATAGAGGATTTAATGGTGAGGGACAAGGATTGTTCCACGAGATAAAGATGAGAGTATTCTTGTCACAACATTTTTACAATATCCTTCTTGGAATGAATTTCCAAATCTCATGTTCGATTGAATGATTTCTACAATCTCGTAAACAAAGGATCTTGGCAATATCGTATGACTTAAAATCACTCTTTTTTTTTTTAACTAAACATGGAATTGTAATACATTTAAATTCAAAACCATAAGGAATCCTTCTATGCAAACGTCATTTCATATTTCTCACCTTCTGAAAAATATAACTACTATTAGATATTATGTTAGACTGTAAACAACTTTCACGTAGGTTGTTAAAGTTGCGTTCAAGCTACATAATCATAATCATCGGTTCACACATTTTTTTGACCACCACGAGACATCAAATTGTGATGAAGTCGCAACAAGTCACGTAGGACCCCTTATAATTTTCTCATTTGGCTTCCAAATGATTGTGTGACAAATGTGTTGTGTATCACGACAAATAACAATACACATCAATACCAAAAAAACCACAAACCCAAATTTACTAATAATCCCCTAAATAAAATAAGATATCAAAGTTGGCAATTCTAGGGTAATAATCAAATAACTCTATGTATATACTTGATGTAATTGTAATCTTTATTACGAAATCAATAAATCTCTTTGGTTTGAATGTGGACGTAGCACGATTACTCCAATATTGTGAACCACGTAACCCTTGTGTGACATTTTATTTTGTTGCATCTTTAATTATGTGCTTTTTACGTAAAATCTTACCCTATAACCTCTCTAAATATTTTTATAACCAAAGTTATGCAACAAACTTTATTTGAAACGTCTATTACAACTATATTTAATGAAGAAAGCTTAACGGTTGCATGTCAGGATCCAGATTTTTAAGATCTAAAATTTTAAATTGTTGTGTAAGGTAGTGGGAAATAAAAGGGAGGTGGGTGTGTGAAATATAAAGAGATAAGAGAAAAAGGTTTGTTGAAAAATTAGGATGTTTTCGGAACATGTTTATTTATTTATTTATTATTATTCAGATACAACCCATTCTCTTAAAAGTAAGAGGCTATAAAACATTCTGAATGTTAATGATAAGACCATGCCTCTTAATTAAAAAAAAGAATACCAAAAAGCCCCTTAGTGCGAGCTTGATTTATATATAAAAAAACATACATAAAGCTTTAAAAAATTGATAATAATCTTTGATTCATTGCTCAAATTTATTCTTGTGTCATTTCAACAAAGTATTACTAAAATTAGAGGTGAGCACTTGGAGCGGACCCGACCGAACCGACTCTTGGACCAGACCGGTTTCGTAGAATATTGTGGACCGTGGACCAGATCGGATGAGACTTACCAGCTCCAGGTCCATGTCCGTTTCCAGGTCCGGGTTTTCCGGTTCTTGGATCGGTACAACTTTACATGCATATGGTACAACTTGTTAAAACACATTTTTGGGTTTGATACAACTCATTAAAACGAATATGTTGATGGGTTTGATACGTTACAACTCGTTAAAATGAATACTTTTTGGGTTTGATACGGTACAACTCGTAAAAATGAATATATTTTCGTTTCTTGCGCTATTTGGACTGGTCAAACTTTGATTGTGTATACTTTATACCGTTTGTTTGAAGGATTGTAACTCAATGAATATAACACCAAAAACAACAAAATTATAGTATAAACTTGTGACATCCCCAAATTCACGGTCATTTTAAAAATTTTATTTATGCTTATTTGAAAATTAGAGTATTTAAAGATTAATATTGCGAATTTGTTCCCATAAAAACATGATAAATATATTATCAAAGCATTTCCGAAGAAATGTATTTTGTTTATATTAAAACTTTGGGATGTCATCGTCAATACAAAAACATAAGCATAAACAGGCCTTACATTCATTTACACTAGTGATTTACATCTCCTTTAATCTCTCAGTGTAATGTAGCTTCATATTAGGAATGGCAACGGGGCGGGTTCGGGGCGGGGCATGTTTTCCCAAACCCGCCCCGATATCTTTCGGGTATCTTATCGGGGCGCCCCATTGGGTTTTGGGTTTTCCCGTCGGGTTTCGGGTATCTTATTGGGTTTACAACAATTTATAACGAAATCTTTATTCCGTTTTAGGGTACCCCGATATCTTATAAAAATACATGTTGGGAAACCTGGTGAGTACATAGGGTTTTCAACCCACGATAGTATAATTATTTTGTTTAATCATCAAACAATCAACCAATTACCCATCCACATTATCTTTTTTATTCTTAAGGATCTACCCTAAGAATCATCTATCATTCATTCATTCATTCCTAAGGATCTTCCTAAGGAATAGGCACGAAGTCCATCGCTGCCAGGGTTTCTATAACAGACACTAAGTCCATAGTTGTTGATGTTATTTGTTAGGCACTAAGTCCATAGCTGCCAATGTTATCTATCAGACACTAAGTCCATAGCTGCCAATATTCATCTAAAGGGCACTAAATCCATAGCTGCCAATGTTCATCTATAGGACACTAAATCCATAGCTGTCAATGTTCATTTGTAAGGCACTAAGTCCATAGTTGTCGGGGTTTATCTATTTGGCACTAAGTCCATAGTTGCCAGGGTTTATCTATCAGACACTAAGTCCATAGCTGCCAATGTTCATCTATATCATCTTTCATCTCTCATCATTTATCTATCCATCTTTACCTAATATTTTTATAGGTATAAAATACATATACAATTTAAATCAAATAAAACATGTATATTTTGTTCATCCAGCATAGATATCAAGAACACAGATAATATGCACACATAGCACGTAATTTATATTAAATACTGCATATCTATGTGTAAGATGAAAGTTACTATGCACTCGTTGAAATGATGATTCCAAACTCAGGCAACATTTCGCTTCTAACGATTCTATTTTCCTTCGACGAAACCTAGCATTATTATCGCTAAGTTTTAGTCTAATCTTTATTGCGACTAATTATTAGTCTAGATTCATCATTAACTCAAAGTCTACTTTCATGATCAATCAAGTAAGGAACAACCATGTAGGATCATATCGGAGGTAGGGTCCGTTTAGTATACGAAGTATACTGTTTGGAAATCCTACTTTAAACACCTCACTAAATCGCAACCTAGACATCATCCCCGTAAGTAGATAAATCAGTATAATGACCTGGAATCACTGATAAATCTTGTTTATAGGTTCATAATAACGATAATGAACTTAAACATAAGTTATACTTAAAGTACAATAAGCATAACTCAACTTACAGGGGGTTTAACGAGGAACTGGGCTCTGCGGGGCAGAACTTCCGAGCCGAAAAGCTCTTTTTCTCGGAGCCTTCGGGCGCTCCGGGGCTTTCCTCTATCACCTTGAGGTTACTAGGGTTTTGGGAGGCTTAGAGAGAAGTTAGAGAGAGAGAGAGAGAGAGAGAGAGAATGAGTTTTTGGTGTGAAAAATGAAGGCACCCTCGCATGTTATTTATAGGCTAAATTTTGGACCTACTCGTCGATTTTTGGCATCCAACTCGTCGAGTTGGTTCCACATGTCACCCTCTGGTGGCAAGGCTTGGGGAGAAAGCAATGGTCCAGATTAAGCCACGTCACCCCCTTCGCAGCAGCACCCTTCCGTCTTCTAAATTCTGTAACTTTCGCATACGAGCTCCGTTTTTGACGTTTTTTGTATCCATGCGTAGGTATTGACAAGATCTACAACTCTCCTTTTGAATCCATCGGCTAATTCTTGACCAATTTTAAATTTAACAGTATGAGAAGATTACACTGTTAACGACCGTGTAAAATTCATAACTTCTACATACGGACTCCGTTTTCGACTGTCTTTTTATCGTTGAGCTCCTATTAATGAGATCTTCAGTTCTCATTTAGGTTGTGTCGGCTAAAAATTGCTCGATCTGAAATTCGAATTCCGGGTTGTATACTGTTATGCGAAATCTTAGAAAATTATAACTTCCTCATACGAAGTCAGATTTTCACGTTCTTTTTATGCACGCTCTCGGTTTAACGTATACTACAACTTTCATATAAATCTCTAAGGCTAAAAAGTAGTTTATCAAAAATTCACTTTTTATGATTCCCGGTGTCGTGCCGGTTTTGCCGTAAAACTTCGACAGGTCATAACTTCTTCGTTATAACTCGGATTTCGGCGTTCTTTATATGTACGGAACCCTTGTGTCATATACTATAACTTGGTTAAGATTACGGGCGTTACCATTATCTCCCCCTTAGAATGATTACGTCATGGAATCATCAACAAAACAGAGCTTGTATAATGACTTCATACGTTATCTCTTCATCCTAGGTAAAAACCGTAACCTCGATGTTCCTTCGAATGAGTATCTAAATCTTAGACTTCTTGACTGCAGGCGGTGCTCAATCTTGTACCTGCTCTTCGTACTATGTTGGACTTTCAATTGTAACCTTCGAGTTACAAAACCAATCCTTATTGGAGACTCCTACTTCTTCTTAAACAAACTTAACTGTAGAGAAGTTCTTTACTTCGATTATCATGACAGACCGATGGGGAATGATCTAATGACCTCTCTTCGTATGATGCAACGCTTAGACTCGGGTCTTTTAGAGTCAAATTCCATCATGGAATATACATTCATTCATGTTCTAATGCGATATAATCACATTCTAGCATGTAGTACTTCTAGCTACAAGATTTTTTACTTTAACGGTGACCGCGATACTTCTATTGATCGCTTCGATTATCTTTCACTTCAATATTTTGGCTTAAGTCAAATGCTACATCGATATTGGTTCTCTAAACCATGTAACATACTTATCTAATTCGGATTTGATTTGATATGACCACTAGGGTCGGAATAACAAGCATCTTCTTAGTCATTACCGAAACGATGGTAACGACATACTTGAACAAAACGGAATCAATTACTAGCTTCTTGGTAACCTTGTGACCTTCCCTGATCCAAGTACGAGTCTTGTGCTTCCGGTAGTATAGGCCTCTACTACCTTTCACACCTACTCATACTCGTCCCAAGTATTGTCTCGCAGTTTTCCAAGTCACCATACAAGAATTTCACATAGGCATTTAACATACTGGATAACATAACTAAGGTTTATATTATTTATCGAAACGATTACATGGATGTTCAAGTTCACCGTACACTAGGCTTCTTATAATAGGCTATACCACATGATATTATCTATATGGCTACTTCATGTCCCGATATTTGGATATATATAGATCCTCACTCCTGATCTCTTGCATTGTCACCTGCTTCATCAAGGATCATCTGGAATGTTCTTGCCTCTGGTAACAAATTCTGCAATATTATTCTTAAAAAGGATACTCTGATTTTTAAATAAAGCATAAACAAATCGGTCTTTTCTGGCCGTGAAATTGGAGATGTCCCACAAAGTCAGGTGCCGGTACAATATACACCAAAAGAAGGTGAAGACAAGGAATAAAACTCGACGATAAGGATAATATGGACAACGACACGAGTCGATTCGAAATCCAAATAGATTACCAAACAATGGAGGGAAGGGGCAGAAAGAGTACCACCGACAAATACCACACGACAATCGAGGGCCATCAGATAAGCGAGCAGAAGAAAATGAATGCCTTGAACAAGCATTGCAATTATTAGCGACTAGGGCATCATGGAAAATTATTGAAGGCAGCACGTCAGTAACTGTTAAAAGACATAAATGGACAATAAGCATTATTTCAGCCATGAAACCGGAAATTGAGCAGGGATCAACAAGGCAACAAGAAGAAGTACGAGAAATTCGAGACGAAACAAGGACATACACGAGAAGCATGTATAAAAAAGTACAGGAGGGAACGCTTGGGCGAAAGAAGGGAAAGAACGACCTCAGAAAGGCAAGATCGCCAGAAAGAAAGGGAGTCGTCAAAAGCGCAAAACAAAAAAACGGTTAACAAACTTATATAATTTAAGCCAAGAAATGAAAGTGCAATCCCTGTCAAGAGCCAAAGGGAGAAAGCGATCACTAACCGGGATACCGACACGGGGAGTCAAGAAAGCCAGAACAATACGAAGGGAAGTAGCAATGCCCATAATGGGCCACGAAAGTAAGTAGGAGGGCACACAACAGACGTGCTTGTTTGCAGTTAAGTGGCACCAACCTACTAAAATCATGTTGTAGGAAAAATGGTTGAGGTCGTCGTAGTTGTTTCGTAATAAATAAAAACAAAGGTCGAAGTTCAACACTCCGACCTAGGCTACCTGCTTAACTCAAGAATATCTTTATTTTATTTAAATTTTGTAGCTCGGTCAGCCGACTACAATTTTCTAAAAGTCGAAGTTCAACACTTCGACTTAGGCTACATGCTTAGCCCAAGAATATATTTATTCTGCCAAAATTTTGTAGCTCGGTCAGCCAATTCTAAAGGTCGAAGTTGCTTAGTCCAAGAATATATTTATTTTGTCTAATTTGTAGCTCGGTCAGTCGACTACAATTTTCTAAAGGTCGAAGTTCAACACTCCGACCTAGGCTACCTGCTTAGACCAAGAATATCTTTATTTCGTCTAAATTTTGTACCTCGGTCAGCTGAATACAACTTTCTAAAGGTCAAAGCTCACCACTTCGACCTAGGCTACATGCTTAGCCCAATAATATCTTTATTCTGTTTAAATTTTGTAGCTCAATTCGCTGACTACAATTTTCTAAAGGTTGAAGTTCAATACTCCGACCTCGACTACCAGCTTAGCCCGGGCATATTTTCACTCTTTACAAACTCTGTAGCTCAATCAGCCGACTACAATTTTTCTAGAAAACAAAGTTCAACATTCTGACCTATGTTGCTTGCTTAGCCCAAAAATTCCTTTTCAACAATGCCGCTCTGCGAGACGATAACAATCTTGGCAACAATTTCAAAACCTCAAAATAAGGTATAAGCCCAACTTAAAGCACGTCGGGAGGACAAAGGAGAAAGTGCCAACTAACAAAGAATGCTTGTGACGACTCGCAAAGAAGTCACAAAATAATCATAGAACGTAAGGAACTCACTATGGAGGAAACTTATAAGCCTAACACACAAATAAATTGATATCACATAGTCAATCAAGGCAACACATTAGCAATATATGGAGTAGTGCACACAGCCATATGAACCAACTACAACCATTCCATCATTCCAAATGGTAGTACAAATAACAAGCATAAAGCAATCAAATGACACAACAAAAAACACATGTCCAAGTTACGAGAACACCCCCATAAACTAGCATTCAGAATTAGACAAATAACCACAACTATGCCATCAGATTCACACCACACACCACAATATTCAAGGCTCGCCACTCCCACCATGACCACTTGTAGATGCACCACTACCACCAGCACGACCCACCAATGCACATAACTGCTCAACATCTGTTAAGGGGAAACCAAATTCAGACAAACAATCAGTGCAGAACAAAGCATAAATTCCTCCTCCGTCTTTTGCACACGGGTGGGATTATACAATGAAAGGTTTGTCTCGTGTAGACCCAGATTGTACTCGATGTTCATCATCTCGCAGCCAACTATCCTGCCAAAATCAAAGCAAATGGTATATAAATCACGGTTAGCCTAAAAAATCGAAGACTCGACGATAAGTTTGTCGACTATTTTTGTGATCCCATGCGATAGCACCCAAGTTACATATCCATTCACTTTGTTCAACTAACCCTCTAGCCCCACCGCACTTGCATGCAAGTCCATATTCCGGTGGGAGAAATCATTTAAGTCTCCTTTCAACTTCCGAATAGCATGCTCTAGCATAGCTATCTTGTCCACCAATCCAATCTTCTCCAACTCAAGAGATGCCATTGTAGCCTTTAGTGTCGAAACCTCCTCGACAATATCATCATAACCGGCTAACTTACTTTCCAAAACAACTTTCTCATTTTTCACAACGGATAGTTCACCCCTCACCTTTTCCATTTCACCCTGGGACACCGTTTCCACATTTGGTACAACCTTCTCCAACTCAGCAACCATATAAACAAGTTACACATGTTGATCACGAAACAATTGCACCTTATGAGAAACACCACCAGACAAAACCACAAAAAGTTTAATAAGATTATATATCTTTTTGAATTCGTCACGAAGGCTGCGGTTTTCTAAATGTAATGCCTCGTTTTCATAAAGCCACGAAATGATCTCTTGGCCTATATTCATGTTTTCAAGAAGCTTAATCTTATACATATCTCGAACATGCTCCATGCGACCTTGGCTGACACTTCAACGGGTCCCCAGAGAAGAAACGTTTTCAATGAAAGAAATGGCAACCTTTTGCTCCATTAAACTTTGCTCCTGCCTATATTCCCAAGCAGGAACATAAATAGGACCAGCTAGGTGCGGAGCATCGACATCATGGGGCGGGCTGTTCATATTCAATCATCTCACATATGATGAGGGATGACTCACACCAAGGATTTTAACAAAATCATGAAAAGCACTAGGTTCCAAGGAACGAGATCTCTTGAGGAACCTACCACTATTACCCTCTCCACCGGCTAAGACAGCTGCCAGGACAGCAGAAGCAGCAGAATCCCTGCCTCTCTTACGTCGGACTAAGGGGTTTTCACCACTTCCATAATCACCATCACCATCAGAAATAATCACAGGAACAGTGGAAACATGGGAAGTATGATCATTGTTTGTGTCATCATAAGAATCATGAACTTTGATCGAGGACTCCGAACCCTCCTCTTCATCATTTTGGGAGTTACTACCATTGCTCCCACTATAATTAAAGCTATCATCGATAATCGGGTGATCGAACTAATCAGAACCAAAATCTCGTGCAACAATCTTACCTTCAAGAAAGTCAGATAACAGGAAAGGCAACCGAGTTCCATCTACATGAAGTAAACATGGGGTGCATAATAAAAACAAGAATAAAAAATATCTTGAGAAAACGAACCTGGACCATGAATGAATAAAGTTGGAACAACACCAAGACGCAACCAATACGGACTCATGCCAACTTGCCCCAACACAACTTCAGGAAATTTCTTCATCATCACATTCAAACGAGAAATATTATCTATATCCTGGCCCAAATCACTAGTTCTAGTAGGTTTTTGGTCATCAATCGTTCCAGGAAGGTGAAATTCGTTTCGATGACGCAAGCAAGAAGCGTTCAACCAGATAAATTCGTTTTTCCAATTTTTTTATAGAATCAGGAAGACCCTCAATAAAACTTTGTCCCCTTGATCGAAAGTAATACCAAGCCCCATTACTACAAATGCAAAAAAAAAAGTACTGGAATAAGGCAACATTATGAACAACTAAGAAGGCATGACAGAGGAGTTCAAAACAGATAAATTTTGAAATCAAATTAGGTTTTAGTTAGCAAGTATGAATCTTGTACACCTCAATAACCGAACCAAAGAACACTGATGGGGGCACACGCCGGCCGGCTTAAAAGTAGTAAATATAGAAACCAACCTTACCTGGTGGAGGGTGATCGATGAGTGCATTAGGAGCAGGAAGAACGACACCATCCTCGTCGACAAGATGGTACTTCGCATAAATTTGTTCGAGTTGCTCATGGATGAGGGTCGAATGAACAATGGGCATCACTGAATGAGACATTCTTTCGCAAATCATATGAGGATTCCAGAAGAATAAATGACAAAGGGAATATGGAAGAACGAGAGGGAAGAATAAAAGGGAGAAACTGATAAAGATTTGACAAGCATTTAAGAAATGGAAAGCGGGAAGCCAACTGCTACTAAACAAGGGTTCAAGTGCCTATAGGCCTACAAGTAGTTATGGTCGCATGAGTAAACCAAGATTCGTCCACTAGGTTAAGTAAAAAGACAAAAAGTAAAACCCACTTAAGCCCAATTATTATAAATCGGTGGCACTTTATAACAATTAGGTTTTGGGCTTAATGGGGTACGCGCGCCAACCCACACAACACCAGGCCGACCAACGAACCCGACCTGCAAACATAAGACACAAGTACATAGATTATACCGAGCACTAGAGCAAGAATCACCCTATCGTCGTACACACCCTATGAAGCATCTTCAGGAAACACAAAAAAAAAGACTATTTTAATAAAAAGAAGGTTCGTCATCGTAACCTAAAGGTTAACACAAAACCCAGAAGAAGAAGCTAAGAACCGGTCTAAACCCCAACTATAAAAACAGGCCTTCGCCCAACTCGAGAGGTAAGACCTAAACAACCATTAGCAATTCTTACCCATTCAATGCTCCGAATATGACTACTAACTTAGGTTAGAGATCAATACCAGGGGTCCACCCTCGGTATGGATTTCTAACCTATCAAAGTCACATATCATGCAGCGTGTTACCTGGACTGCTCATTGGAAGAGGCTCTAACAGAGATAACCGCAAGCATCCGGGTCGCCACGTAGCAACACATTTTTCTTTCCAGGTCCACCTCATATGCCTCTGCTGCTCCCCTTACCTCAAATTGGTTTAACCCACTAGGTAGTACTTGAAAATGTATTTGAGTTTTTTAAAGTAAATTCACCTTATTCCTTATCTCTGGACAAATATTATTTCCCCATTGTTTTCCTTTCAATTTCATGTTGTACAATCTATCCAGCATGTACAATCTCAACTCTTCTAACATGGTGATAATAGGCTTCTTCCTGGCATCTATTATTACAACATTAAAACTCTTATAGAAGCTATTCTCTACAACATCACAACACCTTCCAGATTGAAAGAAATCTCTTGACCAAGTTTTAGGATCTTTGCCCATGAGGTATTGATGTGCATCTGGGTTTAATGTTTCTATTTCCTTCATCACAACTTTAAATGAATTCTCAGTTGTAGCTTATGATGCTCTCCAAAAGAGTGTACGATAGATGGCCCCTGAGAATCTCTTCTGTAAATTTTGGCAAATATGTCTAGCACATTGCCTGTGCTCTACATATGTCAGCAACTCTTTAATAGCCTCAAGAAAACTATGTATTAATAAAAAGGTATAGGTCAAAATTCTGAATAAAAATAGAAATGTATTATTGTATAATATACTAACCTTATGTTTGTCTGACATTAAAGTGTATCCACTGCCTAAATTCAAATTCAGATCATCAATGAGTAGATCCAAAAACCACTTCCAATTATGCTTATTCTCCATACAAACCACTGCCCAATCAATAGGATATATATGGTCATTTTCATCCCTCCCAACTGCACAAAGCAATTCCCCCTTATAAACCCCTTTCAAAAAACATCCATCAAGACATATTATCCTTCTACAACCTTCTTTCCAACCTTGTTTCACTCCTTGAAAACACACATAGAACTTGCTAAAATACTTCTTTCCATCTGGACCAGTCTCCACATCAAGTTTTGCAGTTGACCCTGAATTTGTCCTTAAAATCTCATGACCATATGACCACAGTTTACCATAATGCTCAACAAGACTACCTTCAATAAGGTTTAGTGCATACTTATTTGCTCTCTTGCATTGCCCATGCTAACTTGGATACCAAACTTGGTCATTACCTTAACCCTGAGTTTCCTTACACTCAATTCCTGACTTTGTACAATTTCTTTGGTATAGTGACTACCAATCCATTCATATGTCACCAGTGATCTTAACTTGAAGTTCCTAGCACAATAATGATCATCTTTTAGTGACTTGATTTGGAAACTCTCTTCATCACTCATCCATGAAGCCCATAATCTAAATGTGCAACCACCCTTACTACACCTCACCAAAAGTCTTTTCCTATCATTTTTTTCAAAACACAGTTGATATCCAATAGTCACGGCGTAGTTGCACAACATTGATTTTACTTGCCATGGACCCTTACATCTCATTACTAGAATTGGTTTTTGTTTTTTTTCAGTGTAATAACTCATTAAATATGTAATGAGTTTGGATGTTAGGTTCAAATTCTCTCCCATCATCATCTATAATGTTGTTATCCTCCTCCTCATCAACACGTAACTTACTCAAGAAAGGATCATTTCATGTCCTATTCATATGCACTACATCCTCATTAAATTCAAACTCAACATTCCAAAGTTAATCTATGTTATCTTCATTTTCACCATCAATGCAAGACACACGTCATTCATCATCATTATTTTCATCATCAAACCACTTATAAACACCAACCCCAATATGATCCACATAAACATAAATTATACCATCTGTTCCATAAGTATAAAAAATAAAAGCAACATATTCCATATCATTTGAAATGGGATTAAGCCCTTCCATCAGGGAAATGTTTGGTTCACAATAGTACAACTTTTTACAATCTTCATGCATGAAACGTTTGAAGAAGGTCATACACACATAATAAGTCATAGAAGAAAAAGTCAACATCATTGAACATGATTTTCACTCCACCAGTGTAAGAGAAAGGATTACGAGTAAATATCCCTTGGTAGTTGAGTTCCACCATCAGAAACAATCCATTAGGTTTCGATTGTGCCATTGCAACGACTTCTTTGGTACTTCAGCTCAATCACAAAAATGCTTCACAAACCCTAGCTCAGTTCCGTTTACAGTGAAAAATGAAGAATGAAGGTCGAAGGTGAAGATGGTAGGTTTTAAGCATCGTATATCATTTAATGATGTGGCATATCTCACGTGTCATCAGATTAGCCAAAAAATAAATATTAATTAATACATATACAATGTCAACCGGGAAACCATTTAAAATCGGAGAAAATGACTAAATTAACTGGTCAAATACGAGTTTAGTGGTCTAATGTTCAAAAAAAAAAATAATAATAATAATAATAATAATAATAATAATAATAATAATAATAATAATAATAATAAACTTTAGTTACCAAATCGGACAAATACCAAAATATTTAATGTGCTACAGTGTCATTTCCCATAAATATATTAATAACCATGTAAGTTATGAACAGTAAACCAAGTTTTAGCTTTGGCGGTTTGTGGTTTTGTATCCTGCGGATGGATTGGAGCTGTTTTCTATCTATTGGTTGTTTTTCCATCAGTTGATCGGCTTGGGGCTAAATGCTTGCAGTCATCGACTCACTATTCTCTCTTCTAATCTTTTGTTCACTCCACTTGCTTTACACTACTTCGGTTCCAGTTGTTGTTTGTTTTATTGTTTGCTCAATTTTGCTTTTGTATTTGAAAAAACTGACCTTTGAATTCCAAATTCCTATAGATGAGCAACAAATTCAACTTTGTTGTACTCTGTAACTACAATGTTTTTGCGTCGAACGATGATCACACCAGATGTAAACAAGAACGAGGGTTAGGCACTATTCTGTGAAGTATTCGTGAAATCTAGGTAACATCCAGTGTTTTTCGTCTCAATTGCATGTTTAATTCTGTTATTCAGTACTTTCTTTAAGTTATAAACGTTTAATTGCTAAAGATGGAGCTGAAGTAATGCTTCATCTTCTAGTTGTTCTAGATCCACCTCCTTTTGTTCTCTCCCTCTCTCTCTCACACACACACTCATAACTCGCCTTACTATGCCCTAATCGATCTCACGTCGATCCTCACCAATATCGACGATCCATACTCAATTCATGTGTGGCCATTGAAGCTGAAAGCACCATTGGGTGGAATGAAGAAGAAGAAGAAGAAAAAGAAGAAGAAGAAGAAGAGAAACCATTATGTTGTATTTATTTATAGGAAGGACATAAGGCGAGTCCTGAAACAGGTATTGTTTTTTTTCTTTTAATTAACAGTTTTCATAAACATGAGTTTAGTCTTCTAAATCTATTTTGGGTGTTTGCAGAAAGGTCTTTCCATGAACTATCAAAAATTGGACATAAGTTGAAACAGATGACCTTCACTTGGTTGGTCTTTCTTTAAGTCTATAGAGTAATACTAGATTGTTACTGTTTATGCATGCTCGGGGTAGTCATTTTTCTATTTTTAAGCCTTACTTCACATTTGTGTTTGTTGTATACTGCTACAGGTCTGAAATCAAGCGCTTCACAACATTATTAGATTCTAAAATTTACGATAATGTAGTTCTTGAATTGGATGCAATCACACCATAACAAAAAAACAAACAACTATAGTGGATGTGCATATCATTGAAAGTCTTCAACATGTATCATTTTTTTGATGTATGACTTTAGTCTTCTAAATGTATTTTATTTTGGCTGTCTGCTGGAACTTCAAGACAAAAAAATGTTCTTATAACATACACAAGTCCATGATGAGGGTAGTTTGAAGCTTGATGATGGCAATTATATATGGTCATGGTTATTTGCTATCTATCTACCCATCAGATATTAGATTTCTTTATGGTAGGCGTTTTTTCTTCTATCATCATCTATCTTCCTTGAAATGTGTTTGTTGTGTTGTAAGTTTTAGTTACAACTATTGCTCACTTACATTCGAATACCATAGAAAACTGATGCTATAGAAACATCACATTGAAAATGAAAATACAATGTTATATGAGAGCATATTAATTTCATCTCAAATTATTAACCTATAATTACTTATCTCAAGGAATGTTGAAATAAGGACCAAAAGGATCAATTTTAATTTTGGAATAAACATGGTATACGTTAGAAATCACATAGACTGTTTTTGCAGTTTATTCTTCTCTTTATAATGTATGAAGTGAGAGACTTATTGTTTGCAGAGGACAATATTTTATCAAAAGTGTCTCTAATGAACGAACTGTTATAGTTTCTGATCAGGTAACCAAATTTTTAATCTACTAAATTTAAATTTATGGGCAAATTATGGAAAATATCAGCGTACTTTGACTCTTATGATTAACATAGAAAATTTGGTTTTTTAGGGTAGAAACCGATTTTTTGTTTTTTTGGTTTGGTTTTGATTTTAAACAAAAAGTATGAAATAACAATATACTTTCATTGTTTTGTTTATTGTAGCACTCATCCAACCTACTTTCGTTTTTTCTATTACAATATTGGACCCCAACTTTGGCTAAATGAGCACACGTGTGACTTATTAGATAGTTATTTGTCTCCATGTAACGAATAAAATAAAGTTTTCTCCATTTTGTACAGGTTAAAGTTGATCTTTTTACCTCTCCTCTACATGTTATTTCAGCCATGGACTTTTTGGCAGCTCCTCCTGAACCCGAGATTAGTCTTCATTAGGGAGGAGGGAGTCCCTCCCAACCCTCTGAACTCACTGCCACATCAGTTTTTCTCTTTCATTTTTCTTCATCTTTCCTAACCCACAACACACGGAAACCCTATCTTTTTGAACCCACTCAACCCATTCAAATAAAAAAATACAAAACAATCAAGGTAAAATCTTAATTAGCAATAGAGTTACCGCCGGTACCACTCCCGCTTCAGCGGGTTGTTTAATTGGCTTCACTAACCCACTTCATCCACTCTCTCTACTTTATCTCTATCATTTTCTCTTGTACCATGTGTTTTAAAACTTGTACCTGAGTTGTTTTGTATTTTTTTTTTAATTAAGTGGGTTGAGTGGGTTGAGTGGGTTGAGTGAGTTGAGAAATATAGGATTTCCATGTGTTGTGGGTTGGGAAAGATGAAGAAAAAGAAGAGACAAAAATTGATGTGACAGTGGGTTCAGTGGGTTGGGTTGGAATGACTCCCTCCTCCCTTATCATCCTACATGACGAAGACGTCAACCAAAATAGTTTACCCATTTGTTGCAGACCCAACATAGTTTACCCATTTACTGTTATCCCTGATATGAGGAAACCGTATCGCTTTTAACATTTGATCTGCTACTACATGAATTTAATCTTTTTTATACCACAATTTGTCAACAAATCCCAAAAAAAACGTCCCATGATTGACCACGAGATCACCTCCTAGTTTAACTTATTTTAGCTCAATTTCAAGATTTATTATCAACTAGTTTAGGATTTTTATTTTTTATATGTTTGAGGGGGCACATTTTGTACAAGTCGTGTTTACATATTAGAGTGTGTTATCAAGTTTATACCAACCATAGTTATAGTTAGATTTTTTTTACATGATCTGAAAGAAGCGGTTACAATATAAATGTCTCATATTAAGAGAAAACAAGTATTTTAACCCTGTAACTCAAAAATTTGAGAATAAACAAACAAAAATTGTCATTACTTGGTGGTATGTCAAGCTACCAAGCAAATTTCACCATTTTTCTTGCAAATAAAATGTAATATAATGGTAAAAAGGGGATCAATCCATGGGGAAATGGTTGTATTCAATTACCAATCCAATCCAAATGAACAACTGAAATAAAACTAATCAACTAAAATTAAACTAAAAGGGGGGTTGTGATTTGTTTGAAAACTAAAAGACTTGAAGGATTTAAAATGGTTTCAAGATGGTGAGATACTCAAATATTAAAGAAACTTGGTCAACTAAGGCAATTCACCACCATGAATACTTGTCTTTGCATCATTAGACTTCAATATGTAAGCTTATAATTCAACCCAAATTGGTTCTAGCAATCATAAAGCATGATATTCCAAAAATCCTTAAAGGTAGTATGGAGGTTGGGGAATTCCACAACACTCCTTCTTAATCAAAGTCAAGGATTCAATTGAAGCAATTAAACCCAAGAAAATTGATTAGCCTTAAGAATGAAGGAATTCACAATTCCTAGAGGATGTCAATGCTTACACGACCATAAAGGAGTCATGACCCATAAGCTAGAGATGATTTCTACCATCATAAAGCTCTTGTTTTATACAAATTCAATAAGAATGAAGAATTAGGAATCATAAACATGAGCTAAATAACAAACATACTTGAATCCTTCAAAAATCACAAATATCCAGGGGTTTTAGCCCAACTCAACCAAAATAAAGTGTCTAGCCACTCATGGAAACAATGATCACAAAAGTGTTTAAACATCAAAGATTTAGCAAATACTAGAAAAATGAGATGATGAGTGCTCCTTGCCCTCCAAAATCACCCAAAACTGCTCCAATGGCGGTATTTTCGAATTAGGGGGGCTGCAATACCTAACCCCCAAGGTAAATGATGAGCCAAATGACCAAAATATCCTTGGGAAGGAGGTGCGCGGGTACCCACGTAGAGATCCGCGGGTTGAGACCTCACCCACGTACAGGATGTTGAATTCTTATTGGTTTATTCCTCCACCACTCCACTCCACTACATTAGATTCCCTTGGTCTCTTTCACACCTCACATGCTTCAAATTTAATACAATCATCTTCTAGCACTTAAATGGATAGTCCAAACCCATCTTCAAGAATCCATGACCCATCCAAGTCTTCAACACATGAAGCCCAAACACTCCAAAATGGATCCGACATAGTCCAATAGCTCCTCAAAGGTCCACAAAGCCCATCAACTCAGCAACAAGGTAATCTGCAACCACAACAAGGCTCCAAAAACCTGCAAAACACCTTATGCAAAAGAAAAAAGCACCCGATACGATCCAAGATAAAGAAAAGATAAAATATGCAATGCAAAAACAACAAAAATATTAAAAATGCTAAAATATAAAAGAAGTAAATAAGATAAACTATCATTACTTTATTTTATTAGTGTGACCTCTTCTTTTTTCCTTCAATCTAAAGTTGAAGAAAGTATAAAGAAAAAACTGCAAAAATGTTCCATATGGTATGCATTTTTTTCGGAAAATGATCCAAACCATGAAATTTTTGGATTGATGGTTTTGAGCATGTTTGTATGTGGTTTTGGTCCCTCCGAAAATCGAAATGACTAAATTGCCCTTATTACATTAATTTTCAAATTTTCTTTCTATAAGTACTTATTATATTAAATAAAGATAAGAACCCACATACCCGCCTTTCTTTCTCTCTCTCTCTCTCTCTCTGTCTCTCTTTATATATATATATATATATATATATATATATATATATATATATATATATATATATATATATATATCCCTCTCTCTCTCTCTCTATCTCTCTCTCTCTCTCTCTCTCTCTGTATATATGTATAAGACTATCCCTCTAAACATAAAGTGTAACTGACCACTGCCTTTTGCATATTGTTTTCTCAACTTCAGATGAGTTTGAAATTTGGAAAGTTATAAGAGATCGATGGAGCAATGCTCACAATATTTGATGTGGGTTAAGAGCAAGAACAACATCCTTGAGAACTCATGGGAAGAAAAGGATTTCATTGAGGATGCTCGGGGTCCCTTAGGTGGGTTCGTATGGTCTCCCAAGTCATTTTCATGTAGCTTCTATAGAAGAGAGTTCATGTCAGCTCAATCCCTAAGTGGTCACATGAATGTTCACACACATCTAAAAATCCGACAAGTCCCTTTCATCTCCGACAAACTCCACGATCAACACATACACAGACACACATACTTGTAGATCTAGAAATGGAAACGCACACACCTACATATATGGAAATGATGCCTGAAGTAATTCAAGTTGTTTCCTATTGTATCCCATCGACATCATAGAGAAAAGATCGGAGAATAGAAGTGAACGAAAAACTAAGGAGGTCGTATGAAGGAAGAGCTCCAACAAGAACGTGAGGGGGGGTTTAGTTGATGTTGTTGAGAAACTCCATGCTTCTTTCATAAATGTCGGAAAAGGAAAGTAAAGATGTCGCCAGGTAACTCATCATGTCAAGTGTTTGCCCCACTGAAAAAAAAAACAAGAACAAATGGAAGTGGAGAGATGAAGACTTGAACAACATTTGCAAAGACTCTAGTAGAATTTTTTATACTAATATTGGTGTTTAGAAAGAAAGTAATGTTGAAAAAGTTTTAGAGGCCATTAAATTTCAATCAGAACACATAATTGTCATTCGTAATGTGTGGTTTTAATTGCACTTGAAGAGACATGGGCGAGGAAGAAGATGAAGGGGGCCAAGTGGGATGTTCTTTTATTATATATATATATATATATATATATATATATATATATATATATATATATATATATATATATATATAGAGAGAGAGAGAGAGAGAGAAAAGAGGTGGCCTCATATTTATTATTAATAAAACTTTAAATTAAATAGAAAAAAACATTTAAAAATGTATCAAGAGGTCATTTAGTCTTTTCAGTTTTCCAATGGACGAAAATCACAAACAAACTAATTGAAATAGACAATCAATCCAAAACTTTTCTGATTTAGATAATTTTTCGAAAAAAAAATACATACAATTTGGACCATTTTTAAAGTTTTGTCAAGGACAAACTTAGAGTCTTAAATTAAAATTGACATTAATTCTTGAGTAAATTACACTATTCATCCCTAATTCGAGTGTCAAAATAGAAGTTTAGTCTATATTTTCAAAAATTAACTCGGACCGTCTTTTATATAAAAAAGTGTTTGAATGATTCGTCCTCTTGCACATAAAATGATTATATTGCCCTTTATATTTTATTTTTCAGTTTTTTATATTTATTTATTATTTATAAATCAAAGATGTTCAATTAATATGATTTATATATTATTGGTCCCACCCCCTTCTATTACTACTCACACATCTTACTCTCTCTATGAAACCATCCTCTAATAGTTATTCAATAGATGACGCATGTCGAGCTTAACACCACCGGTCACCTCCGGTAACCACCTCTGGCAACCACAAACATTAGTGAAAAATAATACCCATAACGAAAATCAGTGTTGAGATACCTAAACCGAACCTGAAACACCCATACAGGCTGTCTAATGACGTTCTTTTACAATCGATTTCAATATCTGACAACAAATCAAAACTGAAAAAAACCCAGCAAGCAATCCCTCCAAGAAATCCCCAAATTCCTCTATAATCGAAAAGGCAAAATAAACCGATGGAATTGCACCAACAGACAAGAAATTATGTTTCTTCTTGTTAGATCATGTAGAAAAAAAGACCACTAGTTATTTCATCTTGCCCCCTATCTCGGTATCGCACCAACACACAGACGGGTGTGCGTGTTTTGTGTTTGTCTGAGCTTCTCTCCCGATCAGTAACATTTTAGGGTTTAGAGGGCGGGGTTCAAGGGACGGAGGAGATGCAATCAATAGCTTGTAGATCTGTAGCCTCAAATCCATAGCTTGTAGATCTATGGACCTGTAGCCTCCGTAAACATGGTTCTTTACTCCTCAGATCTCCTGCACCACCAAACCATAGCCGTCAATCTCCAGCAACAATGCTGGTACGTCCGGTGGTTTCTCTTCTTTTTTTGGAGAGATAGTTGTAATTCCGGCATCATTGACACTGGAAATGAAGAGGGGGGGAGATGTAATCGATGGTGATTAGGTGGTGAACGGTCGATGACTGCTGGTGGCTTTCAGAGGTTTCTGGTGAGGTTTAAACTAGGGTTATTGACATAGAAGCACAATGATGTTTTCCGTTTGGTTTTAAAAGGTCCTTCAATTAATTTTCGTACCTCTGACCCCACTAAAGTGACAAATTACCTGCCAAATTAAGGTTTTCTCCATTTTTACCGGTTACCCGGTTGGTCAACGGAAGTCAAATGTGACGTGGTCTGTGATATCCAGCTGGTGTCCAGTCAGCCTACTATATTACCTTTGTAAGGATTCAATAGAACAAAATTCACTATTTCCTTACCCTCCGACGAACACCAACCCTTTCGACCATGTCTTCCTCCTCCGAATCGTATAACACCGTCACCATTTACCGGATTGAAGTGAATCCTCCCTGCTTATGCCGCGATTAGCCTGCGTCAAAGCTCAGAGAAGCTTGGAAGCCTAACAACCCAGTTCGTCACTTCTACAATTGCGCAAAATCAATGGTAAGCCTTCGTTACAATCGATAAGTTTTAAACCTAAAGTTTTGATTTTTGTACTGCAAACCCCCTATTTTGATCGACAAAAAACCCCATTTACGATGAGAAAACCCTAAATTTTGAACAGTAAAACTCTTAATCTATTGTGTGGCCTTTTTTTGTAGATATCCAACGACGGTTGCAACTTCTTCGAGTGGCTTGACCCAGCATTACCAAAACACTACAAGGATACGTTATGGAACATGAAACTTAGGATTGACGACCTTTTGGTTAGGAATGATCAAGTTGTTGAGCTGCAGAAGAAGGTGGAAAAGCACAAGCTGCTTAGGAAAGCTGAGAAGGAACTTGCTGAAGCTAGGATCCAAGAACTACTCATTGAGATTGAAAGGTTGAAGAAGATGTTAAAAAAGGTTGTTTTGATTGCTTTGGTCTGCTTGTTGTTTGTGGTCATATACTTTAAGTTGTAGTTGTTGGTGTAAGATGTTGGGTCATGGTGTACAGGTGCTTTTTGGAACAGGGTGGATATGCGGATGTTCTTTTGGGATGGTCTTTTGGGATGGTCTATTGGGTGATTAGATAGCTGGAAATCAAGTTAAAGCTCTTGTAAGTGGTGCATGGTGTATAGTGTTGTTTGATGGTGTAATGGTGGTATATGAAATGATGATCCTTTTGACAATTTAGTATAGGCAATGTACTTTAGCCCCATTACGTATGGTCATGTAACACCTTTTGTATGGACTAATTTTAAAATAGAAAGCATGGATTCTATTCTATTTTAACTGCTCTTTATGGTTTCCTTGATAGTATACTGCATGAATTGTTATAGTGCATGAATTTTTATATAATATCATGCATGAGTTGTTATATGGTCCACAAACAAATTCCAATAAATAGCATGGTCCACATAACAATTCCAGGAGGGACAAGAAACAATGGACCGTCTAATGCATAAAAAAAGACACAAAGGACACTGGATCCCACAAGATAATATATTAATAACCAAAGTGAGTGCCATAAATTACATAACAATTCCGACATAGATTATTTTAAAGCAAACATCCTAACATGTTTTTAATACATAATAAAAGAAACACCTCATGCAGTTCCCATGCAAAAACTACATTAAGTTGACAGGTTTTTCTGAAGTGCTGCCCTCTCCATCCTTTCCTATAACTTGGGTTGCCAATTTTTTCTTGATGATCCTTTCACTCTTTTTCCTCCTCTTAAGCTGGGGAATTACAACATTACCCCTCTCCCTTGTCACTTGTGTAGTCCCACTTTCCCTAGTACCTTGTGTATCCCCACATTCCATTCCTGTCCTACTTCCACTTGCCTCTTCTGCAGTCATTTTCTTCACATTTTCACCCTATTAAATGAAACATAATTAATAACAAATAAAAAATTAATAAATAAGAGTTTTTATATACCTTTGTTGTCTTAGTCCTCTTAACCCTACTACCATGTGTATCCCCACCGTCCATTCCTGTCCTACTACCACTTACCACTTCTACAGTCCTTTTCTTCACATTTTCACCCTTTTAAATGAAACATAATTAATAACAAATAAAAAAATTAATAAATAAGAAATTGTATTTACCTTTGGTGCCTTAGTCCTGTTAACCCTAGTTGGTAACTTGTTTGGTCTTGACCTATCAACATTTGGACATGTCTTCTTATTATGTCCTTCCACTTTGCACAAACTACATGATATCTTCTTACCCTTCTTAGAAACTCTATACTTTCCACCCTTTTCACTCACATCTCTAACTCTTTTAGTTTTTGGCCTACCAGGCATCCTTCTATTCTTGGGGGGGTAGAGGTGGAATGTAATTAGTTTCAGACCACATCTTGCTTCCATTCATTGGACAAATTTTGTACTGGTAGGTCTTCATATACATTGCTCTACAAAAATAAGGATCCACATATTTCTCAACATCTTTATTGAGGTAGCTAATGGCAGCCACAGAATGAATACACCCATAACCATTAAGTTGCCACATCCTGCATGAACATGTCCTCTTGTCTAAATCAACATCATATGCCTCACTTCCTGACCTAGTCTCAAACTGGTTGAGTCCACTTGGAAATACCTCCCAAAACCTTTGATTAATATTTAAATCATTCAACCTCAGCTTTATTTCAGGTGAAACATCACTTGACCATCCATTAACTTTTGTAGTGAACAGCTTGTTCATCATATACATTTTGAATTCTTCAAGCATTGTGATGATAGGTTTCTTCCTGGCTTCAACTATGATTGCATTGAAACTTTCACATCCTCCATTCTCCACACTAGAACAACATCTACCAACTTGATAGTAAGCTCTTGACCATGTTCTAGGGTCCTTCTCTATCAAGTAGTTACTTGCCTCTGGACTCATAAGCTCAATATCCTTCATTATTTCCTTGAAAGATTGTTCTGTTGTTGCATTACATGCAGACCAAAACTTGTTAACAAATTGTGCCTCTGGAAACTTTTTACTGAAGTTGGCCACAATGTGCCTTGCACATTGCCTATGCTCAACTTGTGGTAACAATTCCTTGACAGCTTCCATAAGACCCTATACCAACATACAAGTAGTTAGAAATGAATTGGGTAATATACTTTGTGAAAGAGAAATAATAAAATGTTTTGCTTACTTTGTGTTGGTCTGACATAAGAGTTAAACCTTGTCTCATACCAAGATTGAGATCATCACTTAACAATGACAGAAACCATTTCAATTTTTCCTTGTTTTCAACACATACCACAGCCCAGGCAATTGGGTATATTTGGTCCCTAGCATCTCTCCCCACAGCACAAAGCAACTCACCAGTAACATACCCTTTCAAGAAGCAACCATCAATTCCAATCACCTTCCTGCACCCTTCTAACCACCCCTTCTTTACACCATCAAAACAAACATAAAACTTACTAAAGTGATTAGTTCCATCTGGCATTGTAAGAACATACATGTTGACTGTTGAACCAGGGTTGGATATTCTAATTTCCTCTCCATAAGACCGGAGCTTAACATAATGCTCAATAAGGGTACCTTCAATAATATTCATAGCATACTGTTTGGCCCTTTTGCATTGGCTAATACTGACTTTAATACCAAATTTCTTGATGACCTCCAATCATAGTTGCCTAATTGTCAGTTTCTGTCTATGCAAAATCTCCTTGGTGTAGTGGCTACCAATCCATCTGTAATTGACAATTGAACCCAATTTGTAGTTGCTAGCACATTGATGCTCACTTTTTAAAGATTTGATTTGAAAACTGTGTTCTGTACTCATCCAACTTGCCCATAGCCTGAAAGTACAAGCACCTTTACAACACAATACTAGAAGCCTCTTATTGTTATTCTTTTCGAACCATAGTTGATATCCATTTTTAACAGCATAATTACATAACATGCTCTTAAGTTGTTTTGGATCCTCAAATCTCATGCCTAAAATTGGTTCTTGCTTCTTCCATTGTACATGAGGATTAAAGATAGGATGTTCCTCAAGTACATCATTGTCCAATTCCTCACTATTATCTATCTCTTCAATCTTTTTCTCTTCTCCACCTTCCGGGCATAACTTGTTAAGAAACTCATCGTCCTTAGTCTTGTTTAGTGGGGTACAGTATTCCCTATTGATTTCATCATCCAAACTAGCTTCAAACATATAGGCTGGTTCAGGATCGGGGATTCCTTGTGCAGTTTCTTTGTCATTTCCCTGGTTCACTGAACCACTTTCATCACTTTCTTCATCGAACCAGTCCTCAAATCCTTCCCCAATATGATCTAAATACAGGTCTATTGGCCTTTCAGGTGATTGATAAACAACGTCGATAAACACTTGATAATCTGTTTCGTTAGTTATTACCCTAAGACCATTTGCCATAGGGAGATCACGTGCTAAGTAATAAAGTTTCTCAAAAGGTTCTCCAACAAATCTTTCTAGAAATTCACAACACCCATGTAAATACATTCCAGAGAAATCATGATCAGTAAACATAAACGTTTCACCTCCAGTATATCTATGTGGGTGTCTTGTAAAAACACCGTTATAGTGTAAACACACTTTCAAGAAAATAGGGTATGGGTTCGCCATGAACTTTAACTAGAAAAGAACCAGATGAACTTTAACTATCAAAAGAACCCTAGACGAGAGAAAACTTAAAGAAATGGAAGAGAAAAGCCCTAAAATCTTCAACATTTCAACACGATGAGTAAAGCCATTTTTTGAATAGTCATACGAAGGCGTTGACATGTCATTGATGAGATGTCATTTAATTGAAGAAATCTAAAATCTAAAGGTCACGTCACATTTAATTACCGGGTAACCGGCTTTAATGGTATAAACGACAAGTAATTTGTCACTTTAGTGAGGTAAGAAGTACGAAAATTAATTAAAGGACCTTTTAAAACCAAACGGAAAACATCATTGTGCTTCTATGTCAATAACCATTTAACTAGAAGTACATGAAGAGGGAAAATCAATTCTACCTGTTGTTTAAATGGGTGGGGTTGGGTGTGGGAAATGGGGCTATTTTTATTTAAAAATTTACAAGTAACAAATAAATAACAAATAAAAAAAATATAGTCACTTAATGTCTAGAAAGGCACTTTAAACTAATAAGGTACTTTGAATGGTTTTAAACTTTTAATATAAAAAAAAAACCTATATGGCTACTTGATAATTTCTTTCAAAATAAACCGCAAAAATAGACAAATAATGATGGTGTTTGTGTAATTAGTCCTTAATAAAATTATTACCAATTATTTAACTTCAATTACATATGTTTAGCTGCCTTAACCATAATCTATTTAACTGGTTAGACCAGCTAAGAATTTTCGTAACCATAATTTTTTCAACTATTAGCAAAAAAAATCATAATTTGTATTACAATATACGTACGAAATTTTCACATATGACGATACGACCATATTAAGATCTGATATAAGCATAAGGTTTTGTAGAGGAACGAAACATCAAAATTAGACAAAATTAGACAAGTAGTCCACAAAAATTACACATATTGTTCTTGCTATATAAATCTCTAAAAAAGCTCGGTTGATCTCAACATCGGGAAATAACCAATATGATCAAAGTCTAAAGATATGAAAAAAAAAAAAAAAAAAAAAAGTTGAATACTTGAAATTGCAGCACATAACCTCTCAATGCTTACTTCTTCTTCTTGGCAGCATCTCCAGCCTTTGTCTGCATAATCAAAAAATATATAAAATTTATAGATTACTTTTTATCAAGTAAAACTAAAATGTCAGTTATTTATGCAATAAAGCTACGCTTCTTTTAGCTATTTAAGCAGTCAATCACTGATATCATTTTTTTAAAACTGAATCAACCATCTTGGAAAACAATAAACTGGCAACAATTTGGTAAAAAATCCATTTTGTTCGATAATTGGTGTTTTATTATTATCTTGGAAAAGTTCAAACTTATATTAACCACTTACCTTCTTTACACCTCTGATCTTCTTAGCCCTGTTCTTTCTTTCCTTCAATTGCTTTCTTGACTTCTCCACCTTAGTATCCAAGCCATTCTACAAAGAACCAAAAAACATATAAGAGATTGAAAGGGGAAAATTTTGCAGAAACACAATAAGTAGAAATAACACAAATGCTTCTATCAGTAGAGAAGAATGAGTGAGATAGTTACCCTAACAAGCCTGTATTTTGGTTCATACTTCTTTGCATTCTCAACAGAATCATAAATCAATCCAAAACCAGTTGACTTGCCACCACCAAAGTGAGTTCTGAATTTGAATACAAAGATGGAATTTGGATCTTTAACCTCGTACATCCTTGCCAACTTCTCCTTCAATTCAGCCTTCATTTCAAGTAAATCATGTTACTTTCTAACATAATTACAAACATAAATGGAACAGCTTAAGAGTAGAAGAGGTTAGAACCTTTGATACATTGGGCCTTCCTGGATGAAGGACATCAATCACCTACATCAAAAGAAAAGAGATATATTCATCATAAAAACAATGATTTACACCAAACAGACAATTAAGTTACTACAGATCAAAACAGCAGCAGTTTAGAATATGAACTTACAAATTGCTTCCTGGAAAGAAGTCTGTTTGTCATAAACTTCCTTGTACGGAGTGTCACTGCCTTGGTCTCCGCCATTTTCACTACTCAATCCAAATATGAAAATGGTGAATTTCGTCAGTTACAAAATTTGATCCCAGTGTTCATCATTAGAAAAATGTAAGTAACTCTAAGTATTTTGTTTAAGCTCTAACAATCTTCGCAAATGAGGAAAAAAACTTTATCTGAGTGAACACTAGCATTAAAAAAAACTAAACCACCCGACGATGAAGCTGAAATTAAGTGTTATTAGCAAGTATACAGTTCAGATTAAAGTGCACACGCCGATCTATCCAATCTCATTGTCTAATTTCAGCGCTAATGAAACCATGCAATATAGAAAATGGTAAGGCTAGTGATAGTATACGCCAACAATCGAGAAAAAGCTTGTGTTTTCGGCCACGCAGCCGATGATCGTACAGCAGGATTCGTAACAAACAAGGGCATTATCGCCGTTTGGACAGGTCCCTCGACATGATTAGATCATTTGAAGGTGAAACAAGTGATAACTTGACTGAAAACAAAGCTAAAACAATGTATAGCAAACTGCTGGATATCGAAAGAGACGAACCTGTTCTTCGCTACTCCGATGGACGGCGACTCTGCCTCTTCCAAGTTCTTCTGCGAGTGATCGGCTGGGAAGAAGCAAAGAAAACCTAATAGCGTTATATAAATGGGTATATACTATATAGCATGCGGCCCATAAGAGCTTTTTCTATCTGTAGTGGGCTGGGCTGGGTTATTTATTTTGGGCTACTGCTACCAAAGTAATAAGCTATATATTGATCATGTGTTGTGTACATCGATAATCCAAACAGTAAACTGTAATATTGTGTAAACGGCGTTTTCAATATTGCGGAACACTAGAGCCCGAAAATTTTGTACACATCAGCTACACCTCTAATTGAATATTGACAGACATCAAGTATGGAGGTTAAAACGGTTTTTAACAAATTATTGATGGTTGTTATTGTTTGAGTTTAGAGAGAGAAAAGAAGAAAAACTTCATTCATTTCATTATGAAAAGTTAAAGAAACACAATGAACAAAGAATATATATATATATATATATATATATATATATATATATATATATATATATATATATATATATATATATATATTATGTGAATATATGACTAAATTCTGGTCATTAAATTAAAAAAAATAAAATGATGTGATATGAATGGACTAGCATTCATTATATAGTTGCACTTAATTATTTATAAGAGTAAATATGATAATTTATTAAAAGATAGAACTAAAATTAACTACATTCTATGTAAATAAGTCAAATGAATTAATAAAAAAATCAAATAAATAAGTATCTAAATAAACATTTTTGTAAATTAAACAAGTTATAAAAAAATAAACAATTTAAACGTACTGGTTTATGAAAATTTTAAATCACCGGTTATTAGAAACATTCTTAAAGAATATTAGATATTGATTTTTAAGAACGATTAAGGATCGATTTTATAATTAAATAAATATTTTGAGAATGATTAAGAATCAATTTTTTAGTTAAATAAACATTTTTGAGAATGATAAAGTATCAATTTTGTTAGTTGAAGCTAGATGTTTATTGACGAGAATGGTTAAAAATGACATTCTTCTAAAACATTCTTGAATAATCAGAATTCATTCTTTAAGAGTAAAAGTTAATTCTTTAAGAATGGATTAATTGATAAATGTATTTGAACCATTAAATCAATATTTTCAAGAGAAAAAGAGGTAAATATGTAACTAAACATGTATGTTTTTATTCTGGAAGACCAAATACATTCTGAAAGAATAATGCATTGTGTGTAAAAAACAACAAAATTAAAAAAAAAACAAAAACAAAAGAAGGGATAATGACTTAAAAGGGTAAATATATTTTTTGATTTGTATACATTTGATCACTAAGTTTTTTTTTGTCCACATTTACCCCTTCAACTTGTTAAATTGTACACATTTAGACACACTTTTGATTTTTCCTTCTGATTTTTCCTTCTAATTCTTCCTAAGATTTGGTGAATATGGTGAAAGAGTGATTTAAAGGGAAAAAAAATAATTGATCCCATGTTTAAGGGATAAATCCTATGTAAAATTCTGAAATTACCCTTGAATGTTGATTGGTCAAGAATCAGTCACACATTCATACAATAATTAGAGATTATATATGAACCTAACTCTCTCTCTATCTATCTCTCTCTTTATATATATATATATATATATATATATATATATATATATATATATATATATATATATCCATTCTTAAAGAATTAACTTTTATTCTTAAAGAATGAATTCTGATTATTCAAGAATGTTTTAAGAGAATGTCATTCTTAACCATTCTCGTCAATAAGCATCTAGCTTCAACTAACAAAATTGATACTTTATCATTCTCAAAAATGTTTATTTAACTAAAAAATTGATTCTTAATCATTCTAAAAATTTTATTTAACTATAAAAATCAATTCTTAATCATTCTTCAAAATCAATATCTAATATTTTTTAAGAATGTTTCTAATAACCGGTGATTTAAAAATTTGAGGAACCAGTACGTTTAGATTGTTTATTTTTCTTATAACTCGTTTAATTTACAAAAATGTTTATTTAGATACTTATTGGTTTGATTTTTTTTATTAATTCATTTGACTTATTTACCTAGAATGTAGTTAATTTATTTTTCTCTCTTAATAAATTATCATATTTACCCTTATAATTAATTAAGTGTAACTATATAATGAATGTTAGTCCATGTTAATAACATGTACCCTCATATCACATCTTTTTATTTTTTTTTAATATAATAGCCAGAATTTAGTTATACATTCACACAATACTTGTTATTCACATTTAACCTTAGCCCTATATATATATATATATATATATATATATATATATATATATATATATATATATATAACATTGTCATTATCACAAAGAAAATATGTTGTTTGATAATATGAATACGTTCAATCTTACATAATTATTGTCATTATCACACAATCTCACTAATTAAATCGTCTATAAGGTTATTATAGACTTTTTATTATTATTCTCATTTTGTCAGAATGTTTATTGACTCATATTCTGTAATAGTGAAAATGAGTGAAAAACGTGTGTGAGAACAAAAATGAATAAGAATTACTGAAAATGCATGAAAATGACGATAATTGTATGAGGTTGAACGTATTCACATTACTAAACAACTTATTCTCTTAGTAATTCTCATGGAATAATATTGTCCAAATGTCCGCACAATAGTTGTTCATCCACATTATAACCTAGCCCTAATATATATATATATATATATATATATATATATATATATATATATATATATATATATATATATATATATATATATATATATATATATAATTGTTTGATCAATGTCGGTAGTTTTGTGTTGGGACAAACAATGCATATAATAAAGAAGAAGAAAGTTGTACAAGTACACTACAACTCCACTTCACCTCCTCTGCATTTATTAAGTAAACTGCGAATACACATTTTGACCACCTCAACGTCTACTTTTTTGTTAGAAAACCACCGTTTTATATGACATATAATAAAGTAACCAAGAATAGGAAAAACTACAAAAATAGTCCATGTGGTTTGGTGTTTTCTTTGACTGAAGTTCAAAATAATTTCAACTTGCAAAAATAGTCCTTTTGACGTGGTATGATTGTGATTTTGGTCCCTAAAACTAATGACCATTAATCTTAATCTGTTAAGTGTATTGAAATGACTATTTTATCTCTTATTTTATTACTTATTAAACACTAACTCTCATTCTTAAAAAAATGTGAAGTACATACTCCTAAATTTCATTCCACTCCAAAACCATCACCAACACCGCAACTAACACTGTTACCGTCACTACTTCCCATCGTCTATCATCCTCTTCTATCTTCATCCTTCTTTTTTCTTTTTCTTTTCTCTCCTTTTTATATAGATCATTAAAGCTTCTTTAAAATATGCATCTTCAAATCTTGTAGCATCTTTAATAAGATGGTTAGGAAAAAACCATATGGATTCATTTTGCTATCTAATGTTTGTTGATTCAAGTGTTGATAGTTTTAAGCTTGGGTGCAGTGGTGGTTTGGTTAAAAATAAGACAACGGAACTCCAAATTCACAGTCACCAACATCCACATTCCAAAAACCGACAACCAGAATTTAACAAAAGTTCAATAAAATCAAAACAATTCTATTGCTTTTGCATCAATTCGATGAAACCGAAGAGAGGGTTTAGATAGAGATTGATATCTTCTTGCATGTTCACATAAAAACGAAACAGACATAATCCTCATAACTTACATATATGAATTTAACACCCCCTTTTGTTCAAGGGCGACGAAGATGAAGATGAGATTTTTTTTTTTTGCAATCTAAAATTGATAAACTCAAAACTTGCACCACACTTGTTCCCTTACTTTTGTCAACTGCAATTGTTCACCAGAGTTGTAAATCCAAAACCGATGAACCAAATCCACGTAAATCAAGATCCTGCATCAAATAATTTTCCATGTTCCTCTTGATTTATTGATCAATATAAAAATCCATGGAATTCCCATAAAAAAATTCAAGGAAACCTATATGTATGTTACCATTATATAAAACAAAAATACATACTACAGTAAACCTTTATAAATTAATAATGTTGGAACTGAGATATTTTATTAGTTTAGCAATATATTATTATATCGATAAATTAATAAAGTATTAATTTAAAGATTGGTTTATATTCGTGAGCAACTCTCAAATTAATGCATCGACCTTCAAAATTTATATGTCTGTTCACTTTACCTATTTGAATAAAACAGAAACAAGGACCTTCAAAATTCTCATGTACATTCACACATTAATGAACTTGTCAAGTTCAATGTATATACAATAGATCTAGATTGATCACTATAAAATTTGTTCGGCTAATCCAACCGGCTAAAATGATTTAAACGATGTAAATTTTGGAGAAGACATTCTTGAGCTTGAGAACTTGATTACAGGAATGCATTATCGGCACAAAATGGATGTGAATGAGTTGTTGGATTATCCAAGTGAAAATAATGAATGTTACGAGGCCCAAAGCATTGAAGAAATTAAAGCAAACATCGTTCAAAATTCGGTTGATGATGAAGTTGATGATGATTCAGTACCTTTGGAACCGATCATTCGGAAATAAGCATTGCAAGCGGCAACAACTCTTCACAACTTTTTGTTGCAATACGAAAATACAGTGCCTCAACTCTTAAGTGCAATTGGAAGATTTAAAGATGAACTCAATATAGATTTGAAGTTCACAAAAAAATAAGTGACTATAGATTCATTTTTTACTAGACAATTCTAGAATTTTAGTAATTATTAATTTATAGTTTCGTTGGGACAAATATATATACATTGAGATTTTTAAAAAAAATTATTATTTTATTATTTTATCAATTGATGTCCAATTTTATACTGGTCCCAAATTAGAACCGGACAAATTATTAATTTTATCGATGTTATTAATTTATTGGGTATTAAATTTTAGAGTTTGTCCTGTATTTTATTTTGGACAACTTATTTGAAACCCAATAGGCAACCTCTTAACCCAATTGTTAGGCTCATCCAAACAACATGATGTTTTTATTTTATTTCATCGTCAACGAATAAGAGTTAAAATTCAAATAGTAATTGGATTTTAGATTAATGTTTTAGTAAAAAGGTAATATTAATAAATTAATATTAGTATTATCAACAGTTAATATAAATACATAATTGGACGACAAAACAATCATTTCAACACACTTAAGATACTAACGGGTTAATTTTAAGGACCAAAATTACAATTAAACCACGTTAAAAAGACTATTTTTGTAAGTTAAAACTTTTTTGGATTTCAGAAAAGAAAACATTGCAAACCAGGGGTACCATTTGTGAAGTTTTCTCCAATAATTATATTCATTTTGTTCGATTGTGAGAAAGATATTTGCCTGTCGAACCTGTATCCTCTCTACCAGATGCCATTTTCTTCACTAATCAAACTTTCCACAGAACTCATATCTAGACTCTCTTGCTTGCCCATCATAACTTAAAGAATATTGCCGTATTTTCTTTTCAATTGCAAGAAACCTTGACAAAATTTGGTGATTTCAGAACCCACCCACAAACTCTTCTTTGGAGCTAAGGGTTGGCGGTGTTTCTTGAATCTAGGGCTATTATATCGATAGCCAATTTCTATCCCACCTTCAACAACAAAAAACGTACGAAAATTTGTCATTTTAAATGAGGGATTTCCCTTCTTGCTTTGGCGAAAATGGTGTTCAAATCGCTGATGCTTCGTCTTCATCAAGTGCTTCGATTACTACAGCTAGTGGTAAAATTGGTCAGAATCTCGTTACTTGTGTTTATCAGTGTAGATTGCGCAATTTTTCTTGCTTCATTATCACTGTTACTTGGACTAAAAACTTGATGGGTCAAGGTCTTTCTGTTCAAATTGACGATTCCACCAATCAATGTTTGTGTAAAGTTGAAATTAAACCATGGTTGTTCTCCAAACGAAGAGGGTGTAAGAATATTGAAGTGAGTTCTAAGTTAATCGACATTTATTGGGATTTAGCGTCTGCAAAATTCGGTTTTTCACCTGAACCACTTGAAGGCTTTTATTTTGCCATTGTGGTAAACCAAGATTTGATCTTGGTGTTAGGGGATATGGAGAAGGAAGTGCAAAAGAAGCTAGACGTGTCCTCCTTTGCCCCAAATGTTGTTTTCTTGTCGAAAAAAGAGCATATTTTTGGGAAGAAAGTGTATGCCACTAAAGCTCGATTGTGCGGAAAAGGGAAAATGCATGATGTTTCGATTGAATGTGATGCATTGGGCACAAATGATCCATATCTATTGATCCGTGTAGATGGTAAAACAATGATGCAAGTGAAACATCTTAGATGGAAATTCAGGGGAAACTATACGATTTTGGTGGATGGATTGCCAGTTGAAGTGTATTGGGATGTGCATAATTGGCTCTTTGGTAAACTAATGGGAGAAGCTATTTTCTTGTTTCAGACTTGTTTATCAGCTGAGAAATTGTGGGCGAGTCCATCTATGTTGGATTCCTCTTGGTCAGGCTCGTGTTCTAGAGATCCACATTCACAAGGTTTAGGTTTTTCTTTAGTGTTGTGTGCTTGGAAAAACGAATAGAATTAGGGTTTTAGTTAATACGTTTTCTATGATGTTATGCAAGATGTTATCCAGATACATATTTTGTCTTGACTTCGACTATAATTGATGCATTATCTTTTCAATTCTTTTGAATCTTTTAACTTTGATTTCGATAACAGATTGTGCTTGACTCCTTGTATGCTCAGGGGTTCTTTTCGACTCAATGAGCTTAATGGGTTAAGCTCTTAATCTGGATAGTTATATATGGCTGTTTCTTTTTGACTTAATCCAGAGAGAATGACCAAATGGGTTAATCCAAAAACGCTGGCTTAATCTATAAAGACACCAACCCTTTACCCATTTCCCCTTCTTCTTCACGTTAAAGTTGACGAGCATTGTCGAAATTGTTTGTTAGAATGTAAGGGTAAATTGGTCATTTGGTCTCATTCAGACGGTTTGTTTCTTCTAGAAAAGAAAAAGACCTTATGTACACATCACTTTATCCGGACATACATCATTACCCATTCAATCACAGCAAACATGATACTTATGCTTCGATTTCCATTATATCCACAAAATATAAACACGGTTTTCTTTTATATTCCACTATGTGTACTTTTTTTGCTACCCAAATGACATATTTAGGACATTAGAGAATGAAACGGAAATTAGTCACTGCGATTGCTGCTAATGTTAGCAAGAGAACAGGCTGTGAAACCATTAATGGAGGATTTGAAGAGGATGCTGCTGGTGTAAGCACGGGTCTGATGCCCGAACCAACTGTTGGACCTTTCCGGGCAGCTGGTGCTGATGCGGGCGGTGCCCCGGGCAGCTCACGCGCGTCTAAGTCGTCTGAAGTCGTATCAGATGGTGTTGGGGCCAACGATGATGTCACGGAACCTGAAAATAGCCGAGTTTTTAAGAATAGTTTTGGATTTGTATAAAAATTTACGGGTCTTACTACCGCTTGGACCTGGTGGAATGTCTGGAGAATCAGCAGCTGGTGGAAGAGCTCGTGGAGGAGGAGGAGGAGGAATCTTGGGTGGAGGAGGAACAAATAATGCTGGACCTGTTCATATGTAAGTTTTCACTCCATCAATTATGGAATTCCATGATTGCTGTTAATGTTATCATTAGTGGTTGCAAAATGGGTGGGTCGGGTAACGGGTTGGGGGTCAATACGTACGACCCGTTTGACTTTATAGATATAAAATAGGGTTGAATGCAAGAAATAACAATATGCTTTCCTTTATTTGTTTGTTATAGCATCTTACTTTCACATCTTTTTATTACAACATTGTATTATATATATATATATATATATATATATATATATATATATATATATATATATATTTCTTATTGGGAGATTGTACTTTAAAGTCATATACCCAATTATAGCATTTCACTTTCAATTTTTTCTTATTAGGACATTTGACTTTGTAACAGTAAGAAACGAAAGTAGGATGCTATAATAGTTTTTTACGGAAGTATGTTGCTCTTTGTTGCATTTAACCCTATAAAATATAGGGTTAAATGCAAGAAATCGCAACGCACTTTCATATCTTGTTTTTATAGCATCCTATTACAACATTATAAATTTTGAAATCTACCGAATTATAGCAATGTCATTCAAATACATAGCAATTTTCAGTAGATTTTTAAAAGTACGCCTTGATAAAAAAAAATGGAAGTAAAATGCTATAATCGGGTAGATTTTTCAAAGTACAATATACCTTAATAAAAGAAATATCGAAAAGGAAATGTTGTAATAGACAAAAATTAAAGTTATATGCTATAATAAACAAATAAATGAAAGTGCATTGCTGTTTCATTCATTTAGTCCTACCAAACACTAGTTAAACAGGTCAAACATTTAGTTCGAAAAATACCTGCGGGAGGTAGAGGAACACCAGTAGCTGCAAAAAAAGGGGAAAAAAAAGAAAGTAAGAAGTTTACATAAGTGCCAAGTGAAACTGAATATTAATAAAAAAATAAAAAAAAAAATAAATAAAAAAAAAAAAACGTTACATTTGCATTGCAATGGGACACTTTTAGAGTTACACACTCTAGGGAGAGTAATAGCTAATGCTTGGTTGATTGCACTGGGTAGAGTAACAGGCACGTTTCCTGTAACTATAAGACACATGCACTCTGAGCTGGTGGTCATCAGAGATTCAACCGCAGCACAGCAGCCTGCGGTTGGTGATCCGCCATTTGCACTGCTTCCGGTGATAAAATTTACACATGGACTGAAGGTGGCAAGCATCGACACACTGCATGGAGTGCTGATTTGGCTGTTAACTGTAATAACTGAAATGGCTAGAGTTATTGCTAATAAACACGTTACACGTTCCATGGTTGATGAAGAATGGTGATGTGGGAGTTGTGTTTAATTTGTAGAAATTTATAGGTTTGTTGGTTTGATGACTGGTGGTATAGGAGTTGAACCACCTTTGACTGGGTCAGTGAGTGTTTGGTTGATCTGGTTTGACTTGAAATATAAAAGAACAAAAAAAATGTACCTCAATCTCAATGTTAGGAAATCATAAATCTATAGGTTGTGTTTGTTAAACGAGACAAGACTGGACAAACATTTTTTAAGGTAATTTTTTTATCATGATGGTATTCATGTCTTTTGCACATACCAGAGACCCAATGACCCACCTTGTTAAACCTTTTTTGGTGGGACCATAAATTACAAATTTTGTATCGTTGATATTGGTCACAGTTATAGTTAGTTTTGGTGAAAAATGGTCTTACTAGTGACTTAATCTAATTCAATTGCTCATGAATATCAAACACTGACATATAATTGAATTGTATTTCTAAAAGTTGCTATAGGGTTGTAGTGTTAGTCAACGGTGGTCAATGGTAAAGGTGGTGGATTTACTGGAGGACGCAGAGGGTCTGCTCAAATTGCAGGGTTGTTGAGAAAACAAGACATTAACAGTGATCTTTGACCACCTGTCCCAAAAGAAAGAGACTTATAGGTTTGACTTTTGATTATCTTGTTCTTAGTAATATACAACTTCAAAGTGGGTAAGATTTGTTTTGTTCACGTATGAGTTATCAGAGCATCTGAAGTGAATCAAACTCTCTAACTATTTTTTAACTATTTTTTATTTATATGTTATGTCATACCATATGATCAATAACTTACATATCATTTATTTTATTGAATTCATCTTCATTGTCGATGAACTTCTAAAATAGAAGACATGTAACTAGGTTTTATCTTTTTATATTCTAATATAGATTTGAAGTTGTGTTATTATTTTGATAAGTATTTTTTATCTCTTGTAAATAGGTTTGTTTATTTAATGGCAAACTAGGTGTAATACCCGTGTATTACACGAGTTGATTAAAAAAATTAAATATTAAAATGTAAACATTAAGTATTTTTTTTAAATAAAATTTTGAAATAAGGAAAGAATAAATGTATTAATTAGAATTACTATCATATTTTTTACATTTAATACTTTGTATATATAAGTATTATGTAAATTTTTAATTTTAAGAATTAGAAAAACCTAGAAATTGACATGTGGATATTATTTAATTTAAAAAATATCATAAAATGACAAGTGTCAAAACTCATGAGAGATTGACATGTGGCAAAATGGATCTTCATTTATTATAGTTGATAAGTAATTTGGCGGTGTTCGGATAAATGGATAACCAAATTGTGACCAATTTTTGCATATTTGAATGAACTTGAATGTGAAGATATCAGAAGAAAGTTACACGACTTCGGATAAATCGTTCACCGAATGAATTTGTGATTTGAACATTTGTTAGTGTCTTCACGATTTGAAAGTTCAACAAAATAAAAAATTAATTAGTATCCACATCAACAGTAATATTTATGTAGTTTTATAGATTAAATATTTTTGTAGTTATTTTATAGGACCATAGAAATATCAACATTAAGTCGAGTAAATCTTACACCACTTTACTTGTTTCAACTCTAATGGTGAGGTTTGAGCTTTGAAGCTCTAACAAGTTTTCATGAAATTAATATTGATTCTAAACTCATTTTGATATTCTCAAACTATATGCAAGTTATGGAATTCATCATTTGTTAGGAATTACATCAATGGATCTATGTTTGATTTTCAATTTTGACTTAGACAACCCCCATTAGGAGGTTTTTTGGTGAGCGGCTCATGTCATTTAATAAAAAAAAAGAAACTTGATTTAATTTGGGTGAACTAGGCCGCCATGCGACCTTAGCTCACAAAGGACCACACAACTTTAAATGCGACCTTAGCTCACAAAAGCTCTACATATTTTTTTGGATAAGTTTTAGGATAAAAATCATTATCTATTAAGAATCTAACATTATCTCAGTAAAAAATATAAAAAACTACTAAATTTTTTATTTTTTTCTCTATAAATAGAGTATAATATTGATATACTTCATATCTCATCTCAACTTTTTTTTCTATACCATTTTGATTTCTTTAACAAGATGGATCCAAATTTCGTTTTAAATCGTGACGATTCTCAAGATTATCAAAACTTTCAAAGCTATGAAACCTCACAGTTTTCCATAAATCCCGATCAATTCCCCGTCACTGAAAATGTTCAAACCTCACAAAATACCGGAAAAAATCCAAGAGGTGATAAATGAGATGCTGATGGAATATATCGCTTTAATATCAGCATATTGTATCGTTAGTGAAGATGAGCACCATGGAAAACACCAAAATAAAACATCAATATGGGCACGAGTGAAATAGCTATATGATGCAAATCATGCAGAAAACCCAGGAAAGCTTGGTAACAAGAACATAGCTCAAATGAAAGGTCGTTATAAGCGACTTAATGAAAGTGCCGAAAAATGGGTTGGTGTTTACCAAGAAGCATATAGAAAAAAATGGAATGAGTATGAAAGATGTTGAGAATCAAAACTCATAAATTGTATGAGACAAGTGGAAGCAAGTTCAATGACACAATTGTTTTTAATGAGGTTATGTGTAAACATCGAAAATGGGATTTACAGCTAGATCATGATGCAACATGATCACTCATGAATATGAAGTGGGTGATGAAGAAAGTGGTGGCAACACAAAAAGATCAAAGTCTACTGAAGAAGGGGACTATTGTGTCCAATCCAACACAGAAGGGGCAAATATTGGTGGTTCAATAATTAAACATCCAACGGGTAGAGATACGGCTAAAAGAAAAGAAAAAGGTAAGTCTTCTAACGAAATTATTGAAGAACTTCGTGCAATGAGGCTTAGTAGAGACAGTGAAGTAGAAATCATGAGAAAAATACTTGAAATGGATCAACAAAAGGTGCAACAAAGGGAGAAAAAAATGGATGAAAGGGAGCTAACGAAGATGCAACTTGTGCATTTGAACACACTCCTGCAAAAAGAGCCCCTAGCATCAGACGAAGAAAACATGAAACGCTTTCTAATGTCGAAGTTTTATGGAAACTAATTAGAGTTTAGTGTATGTTTTATTTTCATTAAGCTTTTAATGTATTTGTAAGATATTTTATTATGTATTTGTATCTCATGCTTTTAATGTATTTCTAGTATATTTTATCTTGTATTTGTAATATATTTTTAGTGTGCTTTTATTGAATGCAAAGTTGTCGTTGTCATCTTTATTAAACATAGAGTTGTCGATATCATCTTTATTAAATGTAGAGTAGTCGATATCATCTTTATTAAATGTAGAGTAGTCGATATCATCTTTATTGAATGCAGAGCTGTCGATATTATCTTATCATCTAGGAAATATGATACCAAATCCCATGCAAGAGTCATAAAACTCAACCATATTCCAAATCTAGCAACTATACTACTCAAGGGACGTCCCTGGAGATCCATAAAGTTGGCAACTTTATGGATTCCAACAACTACATCATCTTGAATATGAAAGATTAAGCATAAAAACTTATATCTAAGCCTATGGATTCATAAAGCAATGAACTTGAAACTCACAAAAGGTCCAGAAGATGTCAAAATGGCTGATGACGAGGCTTGAATGCAAAAATTATGGACTAGATGCTCTTCCTCTTCTTCTCCTTGGTTAGAATCACCATAAATATGCTCAAGATCAAATATGGATGCTAGGGTTTCAAATGGAAGTGCAAGGATGTGATGGAGGCTGAGGGTGGGCTAACCCTAGCCCTCACTTTCTTTAAATACATAATAAAACCCCCAAAATTAGGGTTTTCCTCCCAGGTTGGCCTCACGTCGTGAGTCATACGTGCTCACGTCGTGAGCCCCAAAGGTAACACACGTTCATTATTCCCCTCATGACGTGACAAACATCCCTGACGTCGTGAGATAGGTTAAAACTTTTAAATTTAAACTTGACAATTGCTCACCTGGACTGAACGTTACACTTCCCCTATAGCGAGTTTGTTCATCAACGGGCACAACTGCATGTACAAGAGTTCCATCTAGTGCACCTATTGCTCCGAGAAATATGTCTTTTATTTGTTTATGTCGTTCTGAGGTATTTCTTGTTGGATCAGAAGATGTTGGTACTATAATTTCTTTTCAGAAACACATCATTGCACTTAGGATCTCATGAAAACATTGATGAATCGTTTGTGTGGAGTGTTGAAATCTCCCTTTACCCATTCAAAAACGTTCGTTATGTCCTATAACATGTAAAAATATAGCCATATTCTCTTCAATGCTTATTGTCCACTACGTTGCAACCAATTTCTTTGTGTAAAATGATTGCATAATAGTATAAAGGCATCTTGTGAAAGCCACATCATATTGTAACATTGTGTAGGACATCCGTGTATCAAATCTTGCGTATACACATGCCCGGTTGCTACCGGTTCGCTAGCTCTTATTCTTCTAATTCTTCTTTTCCTTTGCCAAACCAATATCACCCAATACCACGAGAGTATAAGGAAAACGAAAAATTCACCTTCCTTATCCATATGTGACTTGTTAAATGTTAAATATAAATAACATAAAAATCTATAACATGAACCATAACATAAATATAACAATCCTAAACATAACACATAACAATCGTAAACATAAAAATCCATAACATGAACCCTAATATAAATCCATAAAACATAAATCCAAAAAGAGCATAAAGTTATATTAAATTCAACCAAGTAATCCAAACTTCTTTCTTACACATGTCACCCACGACTCACAAGTCGAAGACTTTAGGTGTAACCAAATTTTCCTATTAGCAACATTTTCAGCGAATAACATAAGATAAGTGGCGTATTTCAGATTAAATTATCCCCACTCCAAGCCTTTCAACTTCTCCATACATTTGTCCATCTCCTTGTCAAGATTATTTTCTTGCGCGAACACCTGTGCAGCCTTGAGAATTTCCTTGTCAACATCTCTTAAGTCATCATCTAATGTGTCCTTGGGTATATTTCTTTTTCTTCCTTTGTTGCGCGAACATCTGGTCTCCATCTGTCACAACCGGTCGAGGTCGCCCCGTCAAACAACTGGGTGCATAGATCTGGGAAAGGAAGAGGGCAATCTTCTTAATTTGTCAACCATCTTGTTCAACTGTTTGAAAAAATTATTAATATTATTAAACTTTTAAAACAAATTAATCATGTGTTTTAAAATAAAAGAATACATTCGATACCGCTTACCATTCTTCCTCTGTCATATGAAACATGTTTGTTTTAGGATTATAAAGATTCCCGGTTTTATTTTTAAATTTCAATCAAACTGCATACTTGCTTTTCAAGTAGTCATAACGATATTTCATTTGTTTTTTGTCAACTACAAATTCATGTTTGTTTTTTAGTTTTCGGCTATTATATTTCATGAGGTTCCTTTCAGGCCACTACCCTCCCGACCGTTACTTGTTAGTTCTTGTATACACGCTTCAAGAAAACTTGTGTTCACAATATCTGAAGACCAACTAGCTCCACCTTAGTTTTTTGCCATATCTAAGGAATAAGTTACATTGTTTATAAGATCAATAAACAAACATACACACATTATGTACTCGTTTACACACAAATATACACAAATTATGCACTCATTTACACATAAATATACATAAATTATGTACTCATTTACACAAATACACACATATATTTATTTTTAACACAAATATACACATATTTACACAACAGATTTTTACTCATTTTCCTATAATTTAACAAAACATGAGCAACATGGGAAATCTAGCAAAATAGGAAAAGTAGGAACATAAATACGAGAAATACAAACCTGAGTCGGATGAAGGGTGGTCGGAGGAAGACGTTGGAGGAAGGTGGTCGGAGGCTGTGTCGAATATGATGTTTCTCACGGACCGAGTCCAATAAATTAAAAAGCAATATCAAACATGTCGAATTGGTTTTTTGGACTCAATATCCATTTGGACCCTATTAGAACTCATATCAAACAGCCCCCAAGCCAAGTAATTTGTCAAACATACCTTATAGATTTAACCAACATTTTTGGGTTTAAATCGGTCAAACTGGTTCGTATGTGTTCCTATACATAAATTTGGAGGGATAGTTTGTTTAAAGCTGTGTAAAAAATGAGTAGTCTTTTTTGTGTAATGACATAATCCGAGGGGTCTAACATGTCATTTCAAATTACTCCCGAACGACGTCGTGCCTCTATTCTAGTTTGACACTTCGCAAATTTTGGGAGGCTAACAATTTACACTTCACAGCACAGAAGCGCATCAAAACGAGAAGGCGATAATGATAACCATCTCTCTCTTCTCTCGTTGCTCTGCTCCTCCAACGGTTGTTTCTCCGGGATCTCATCGCCCCGGCAGCGTGTTCCGGCCGGAATATGGTCTTCGTCTTCGAAAATCTCAATTTGGTATTAAAACCCTACGCCTTCACAGCAGCAATTCCTCCAACGGACAATCAAAGGAGGAGGAGTACAAGTCGAGCTCGAGCAGGTTCCTGGATGAAGAAGGCGTGGTGGAAGACATGGACGGATACCTCAACTACCTTTCACTCGAGTACGATTCAGTTTGGGACACCAAACCTTCCTGGTAAATTTTAATCCAGTTTTCCCTTTTATCTTCTTAATTCTTGTATTTGTTGCGGTTGCTAAACTAGAGCCTAAATCCATTCAGATGGATAATTGTTGCGCATTTAGAAGCTGATTGATAGAAACGAGTGCCTTAGTCCGTATCTCTGTTTTTCGCCAATGCACTGTGGTTCTGAATTGAGCTTTAGCTGTTTTTATATGACACTTTTAAGAATTTCTTAGCATTTGACATGTACAATTTTGTGAGGAAGTGTATGATGTAAAAATTACTGGCGTATCATTCTGATTGCATTGGGAAGTTGATTCCAGAAATCAGAAAGGGATAAAAAAAAACGATAGATCAATGCTTTTTTAGTATCTATGTTACACTCCCATGCAGCAACTGTCTTTTGAATTGATGTTTAGTTGTTTGTATAAACGACACTTGAAAATTTCTTAGCATTCCACATCTACAAGTGCATGATGATCCATAGGTAAAAATCAATAGGCCTTATGGTTGAGGTTGTTTCATTCAATGCTTAATTTATTGTTTTAGGTGTCAACCATGGACAATTGCCCTCACTGGAACATCCATCATTGGTGGAAGCTGGCTAATATTGCACAACGTCTTAGCCACTTCAGTTGCTTCCACTTTAATCTGCACCTGGTGGTACATCTTTCTCTATTCTTACCCAAAGGTATGAAGTATGGAAAACTTAGAACCATTCATCATTCATCTTTCACAGTGTGGGTAATACTATCAGGTCTTAAATGCTAATTTTCTTTCTTTCTTTTTGTTAATTCAGGCATATAAGGAAATGATTGCTGAGAGAAGGAAGAAGGTCACCAGTGGTGTTGAAGACACATTTGGTTTAAGAAACAGTCCTTAATCTTTTGCTGGAAAAACCATCATCAACTGATGCCAGGCATGAGTGAGTCGATTTTGGTATGTAAATTGCAAACTACTTTCAAGTAAAATTACTGAAAATCTTTTTCCTAACCAGAATGACCATAATTAATCTCATTTTATAAGTCTTGAATTAGGTATACAGAAGTAACAGTAGATACACAACAAAACAGCTTTAGATTTTCTCTCTTATGGACTTAACTTGGTTGAACCCATATCCTAATTGTTCGATCACCAAGAAGCCCTGCAGACGCAATCATGTTCTCTGTTGGGTGGCAATTTACAGAAATAACCGTATCAGTATGCCCTTCTAGTTTCTGAAGCAGATTCTTCCCCTGTAAATCCCAAATGTAGACACAATGGTCCTCTGAACCACTGACGATGTATTTACCATTTGTCACAGAAAACGTAGGCGTTATGCAATACTTTTTGTTTACATGACCTGTATACATCTTCAAGAACTTTCCAGTTGAGTAGTTCCAGAGCTTCTACATTCACAGTAGTATAAATTATAGATTACAAATTATAAACTAACTGTTAGATCTAGAAGAAGATTAAACAATAGATATCCAAATAAATTCATAGGAAATTAACTAACCAGATTATCGTCAAGTGTGGCGACGAGTATAAACTTTCCATTAGGTGAAAATTTGGTGAAAGAAACCGCCGGAACCTTATCGTCGATGAGAGTCTTCAAGCAGGTTCCGGTTGCGGTATCCCAAATCTTACAGCTACCGTCGTGGCTGCCGGAAACAATCAGCGATCCGTCGCGGTTGAAATGCACGGAGGTCACGGGTAACGAGTGAGCTCTGATTACGTGATTAGTCTTCCCTGTTTTTACGTCCCAAACCCTAATCGTCTCATCGAATGATCCGGAGACGATGAGGTTCGAATGAACGCTGAAATTTACACAGAAGACGAAATCGGTGTGGCCGCGTAGGGTTTTGACGCATTCGGCGGCGCGTGCGTCCCAGATGCGGAGGGTTTTGTCGTCGGAGGCGGAGCAGATGTAGTGTGAGTCGGAGGACCAGGCGAGGTCGGAGACGCCTTCGGTGTGGCCGTTGAGGCGGGAGATTAGGGTTAGGTTTTCGGCATTCCAGAGGATGAGGGATTTGTCTAAGGAGGCGGAGGCGAGGAGTTTGCCGCTGTTGGAGAATTTGACGCAGGAGACGGCGGATTGGTGGGCGGTTAAGGTTTTGACGAGGCGGTAGGGGGCGTATTGAGGTGGTGGTTGGACGGTGTTGGTGTTACTGTTGCTGCCCATTTTTTAGACCGAGACAACAAGTCTATATGTGCAAATCTGGGTGGTATTTATAGGCGGTGGGTGTAGTATTATAGTATAGTATCTCTTTCTTTTTTATTTTCTCAAAATAATTAGTCCTTATTCACACCTCCTTTTATTTTATTTTTATTTTAAAAAAATTTGCAAAAGTCTCCATTTTCTTTCAAGAAAGGAAAGGTTTTTGCATCAAGACTTTAATCATCATCAACTTTATGATTTAATAAATAATAATTACTTGATACAATTAAAAATAATTAATTAGTTATGTGTTCGTCCTTAAAAATCAATTTACTTATAATAAGTAACCACACTCATTGACGACTTTTCTAAACCTGTAACTGGCCAAAAAATGGCAACATGCCTTGACCCGGATTGTTTTTGTTTGGTCATTACACGTGTTGTAACAAAAAGTAAAATCTATTTACTAGGCTTGCACTTAACACTGTTTCTTTAAAAACAAATTTTCCCTATAGAGGTGTTTGTTTGCCATGATACAACAGTAAAAAACAATTTTTCTACCCGAATCCTCATTTGGCCCAGATTATACACTGGTTGCAACAAAAGATGGAAGAAAAAACAGAAGCGCAAGAGAGAAAAAGGAGACTATTTATACTGTAAATCGTAATTGATGTTATTAAACATCAAAACGTAACAGTCAATTAAATGACATAGTTAATTGGTAGATCAAAACCGAAATCTATTATTAATATTCTTTAATTTGTGTTTGTAACCGTTAAACGAAAAGAAAACAATTGCAAAAAGGTCATTGAACTTTTTTTGGTCGACCGGTGGTGCATTCGTACCCGCAGTACGCATGCTCGCATACAAGTTCAGTGAACCGAAGCCAAACTGACTCACATTTGTAATCGGGTTGGATTGTGAATAATACTATCTAAGGCAAGTATAGTTTTTATGCCAAAGATCAAATGTTATTTAAAATAAAAATACTAGTCAATGTCTTATAATTGTCCACGGTGAGTATTCATATTTTGAAAATCATCTATAAATTATCGTTGGCAAATGACAATACTATCAAACTTATCTTTCTCAAACATACATAACTACACAAATTACACAAATCGTTCACAAATTAATCATTTATTTTACTGCACAAATCGTTCTTTATTAACATCATTGTAAAGATACACACTCTACCGGTCCATCCACACCATGGAGCCCAAAGTATTATTAATGCTCAACGATTTACCTCCCACATGATGGCCTTGGACGAGTTCAACATAAATCATCTAGATGGTGAGGTTTACCATTTTGTTTATTGTATGTTTTTTTGTTTCGATCATCATCTTTGCCATGTTTTCAATTTCTTTCAAGTTATTAAACATTGCATCTCTATGCACATCCATAATCTAAGCATGAATGTTTACCCTAAGTGCTCAAATATCATGTTATGAGAATTTGTTATGATAAAATTTATTTAGACACAAATAAACGCAGTCTTATCTTGTTTATTTTATTGAAACGGTTGTTGAGCTTTTAAAGTTATATATTTTTGACCGAATAAATATATGAGTTAAAAAAATAAGTTGCATTTAGTTAACCCATCATTTAATACTTTGGCATTTCACCCTTAAATATGGTTTATTGGTTTAATCCCAGGTGCGACAGTCCATGGATAGATAAAACAAAGAAAAATGGGAGGAAATAAACACAACTTCAAATGGTCATATAGCTTTTGATTTCACCGGACAGAAAGCTCTCATCACAAACCTTTGAATTTTTTTTTTGAAAGTAAGGTGTGTACAAGAATTGAAAAACACACCTCTTGTCCATGTACATTCTCCCTTGGTTATGGACCCAAAGCGAATAATCGGTTACACCATCACCAATTCACCATGCACCTCTTATTATTCAAACCCCAATTTGGTTGCACTAAAAAATAAAGATTGAGAACGAATAGTTGTACAAGTTATCACAGAAAATTTGAATGTCAGTATAATACTATAAATAGATTATATAATATTTCAAAATAAGTGAGTTAATTAAATAAATAATGACGTATTCTATAATGTATTATAAAATAATATTATCTTATCTATGAAAGAATTCTTACAAATATGATTTCAATATATATTTTTATCGGTAATATATGAAGATAATGATAACGAATTGAATCCTATCAGAAATGATCTTTATTAAGTAGGGTTAGCATGTATCTATGTAATAACATTGAATTACAACAAACTATTTGTAAACGAAATATGCCATATTTAATCTATGACAAAATATTCGAGGAATAAATTTGTTTTATCATCAATTAATTACTCGGTTTTGTACAGCTCGTGTAGAAATCCTAGAGATTGTTCTTTTTCCTAATGAGCATGGCTGCTACTCTCTATAATAGGGTTAAATAAAATTAAGTGAGATGACTACAACTCGTGTAGGAATTACTAGAGATTGTTCTTTTCCTAATGTCAGCTACTCTCTACGATACGGTTAAATATGTACATAATTTATGCAATAATATTTTATTTTATTTTTCCTCAGTTTATATAACAAAATAGTCCGTATATGAAATGTGCAATGTAATGAGGCATTATTATTTAATTGGTAAAAAAATGAAACATTATTATTTAATTGGTGCGATGTAATGAGGCAGTTGTTTTTCGGTTGTAATATTGCATATTTTGTCATAGATTAAATATGGCATATTTAATCTTACTTATCAATTCTTTCTCATCTTGACATTCAAATAACCAAATCAGACCATAGAAAAGAGTTGAACTTTGAGCTAGTGAAGCGACCATGCCTAAGCCTAATTCTCAACCTCTAACGCTATCTCATTATAATAAAGTATAAATTAAAAAAAAAGGTCTAGACAAGACTAGGAATCGATGTTTTACTAGTTCTGTTATTGTTCCATATCATATAAAGTTTTCCACACTTTGTATTATTATCGATTCTAGATTCAAATAACTCAAAAAATTAAATTTACCAATACATTATTAGACACAATGGGATTATTTATTCGTGGATACGTATTATACAAAGTCATTGTTTTGACCGGTGATAATCATACATAATGCAACTCAATCACTTACATAATTTGGCCCCTCCCCTCCCCTCCCCTTGAGGTGTGGAATTCCTAAAGGAAGATCCACCTCGCACACACACAAAATACAAAATACAAAATATTGTTGGTGCTCCGTGATTTACCTCAGTTTTTTTACATATTTAAAGAGCATACCACTACTCTAATTATTATTATATTAAACAAAAAGAGGGAGAGGATGGTACCTTGTGATTATTAAGGGGTGAGGAGAGGTCAGGCTGAGAGAAAGTCAAGGTCATTTGAACTTTCTATGTAAGTCACAAAACTGGTTTCTGGAGGATCCTCATTACCACTATCAGAACTATTATCTGATGTGCTCATCAGCAACAATCCATCAGAATTAGATGAATGGTTGCTTGACTGTGAAGCTAAACTCACGTCACTTGTTGTCGTTGTTGCTTCTTCAACTTCAATGTAACTGCAAATTTTCACACCAATCCTGTCAGCTTTCAAGCGCATAATAAACTCAAACTAGCCTCTATTCTACACATACCTACCTATAGGAAACTCAACTACCAGGCAGAAATTAGGTCTTTCTTCCAATAATTGCTTTATAGGAATGAAACTGCAAATACACAAACAATTTATTAAAACTGTCCATTCCACTCCGTTTACTTATAAATAGGTTGTAGTTGATCTAAAATGGGTAAATTATAAAAATGGTCCCTCTACTTTCTATTTTCAATGTTGGTCCCTAGGACTTACTTATTTCAGCTTACAGGGACCAAAATCGATAGCATTAATGAAAAAGTATTCAAATGTAAACCAAACATGGTAAAATCATAAAGCACAAAAGACCGTTTTTGCAATTTACTTTTAACAATAAATTAGCTAAAAAGAAAACAGGCCGAAAGTATTTAGATGTTTACAATATCTCGAATTGCTTTACATACTATATTGAAACTATAGCCTTTGTAATCACATATTTAATGTATTAATTATTTATAAAATCCATATAAAGAAAATGAAACAGGATAAATCAGTATACCTTGCACTATAGCATCTATTGAACCATTCACCATCTGATGCTAGACCTTCACGGTTGGATATGTCCTGTTTTAAGGAATAAGGTCACCCAATTTAAAGATTGGAAAAAGGGACCAAAGTTGTAATTTGTAAGAGTTATATTATATATCACAAATTTAAAAAGCAGTAAATCATCAGAGGACGAGTATTTTTACACACAAGATGTCTAAAGTGCTTGAATTCTCCCGCAAGAACAACTCCCACAAAGCGCTCAACTTCAACCTGCCAAGGACATGTTTTTTTAATTTCAAGTACATGACCCATAGTGGGGTTAGGGACAATTTAGTCCTTACATCTTTGAGATGCATACAGTCTCGTAAAATTATGACCTCCAAATGGTTTCCACCACCATTGGTGTAACATCCGAAGTCCAGGTATACCTTATAAGCCCTTGTTCTTTTGGTAAATTGTCAAGTTTAGTCCTTATTGAGAAAAGGTGGTAAATGAGTACGCGGGGCATACGCGAGTGTACGCTCAGCGTACTCATATGCGTGTTTTTGACGTGGAAGCCACCTAGTACGCTGGCCGTACTAGGCCCAGAATGGAAACCCTAATTTGGGGTGTTCCTTATACAAAGGATATGATTGCCTCATTCCTGGCCACCATTCTCAGACAAGCAACCCTCTCAAACCCTAATCCTCGTTCTTGAGCTTGTGTGTGTCCATTTGAGAGCTTTTAAGTGATTTTGTGTGTTCTTGAAGTGAAGGAGGAGCTTTGAAGAAGAAGGAGTGGGAGTCCAGGCTATAGATCTGAGCATACCTGTGTTGGGAGCTTCATTTGGAGGTATAAAGCTCAAAGCTTTCTCACTCTTTTGTTTTGTGCATCATGTTAGATCATTTTAGGGTTTTGGTCCCAAAGTTGCATGCTTTATGAGAAAATGAGCTCCGGAGATTATGAGCAGCTCCTTTGAGTGTCTTTAGGGGTATAGTGTCATAAAAATCGAGACTTGGACGTTTGAATCAACTCATGCATGAGATATGAGCATTATGAGATAAGAGAATGAGAGTTTTGGGTGTTTGTGACTTTATCAGCCATGCAAAGGCTTAAAGTTACTGACTTTATGGAGTAAGAGCCTTTAGGGAGTCTAGATCTGTGATATGAGCCAAGGTCTTAACTGATTAAGACCAAAAGAGTAGAAGGAGCAAAACTGGGGCGTACGCCGAGCGTAATCCCAGTACACGCAGCGTAGGGTTGAGAATCCCTGATGCATGCGTGGCATCGGAGTACGCCCAACGTAGAGATCTTGTACGCGCAGCGTAATCGCTGGCGTTGACTTTTGGTTGACTTTTAGGGTTTGGTAAATTTGTGGACTATTAAGGCCATTGAGGGGTAAAATGGTATTTTACCCTTTTGTGAGTTTGTAGAAGGGTTAGTTTAGCTTCTTGAGAGTCGTGATTAATTAGGGATAGTTGTCGTATGTGTTAGTGTAACACTCGTGTTTCTAGCCTAGGCATTAATATTGGGGTGATAGTCTAGGTTAACCTTTGTAACTCATTTTGAAGAAATGAAAAGGAATTATGTGAATATTATGTGTTTTATCTGTTTTATGCTTAATTATTAGGAGTTAATTAATTAAGAATAAAAATGAGCGTCAAAAATAAATATTAGATAAAGCCTATATCTATTATGAAAGTTGTAGTGGTCGTGACAAGGATTACGGATATATAAAGAATGCCGAAATCCGAGTTATAACGAAGAAGTTATGACCTGTCGAAGTTTCACGACAAAACCGGCACGGTGCTGAATGTCGTAAAAAGTGAGTTTTTGATAAACTATTTTTTAGCCTTAGTGATCTAAACGAAAATCGTAGTGTTCGTTAAACCGAGAGTAGGTATAAAAAGAACGCCCAAATCTGACTTCGTATGAGGAAGTTATGATTTTTCGAAGTTTCAGCTTAGCAGTAGACAGCTAAAAACTCGAATTTTAGATCAAGTGATTTTTAGCCGACACGACCTAAATGAGAATCGAAGGTCTCGTCATTAGTAGCACAACGGTAAAAAGACAAATGAAAACGGACGTCGGATGAAGAAGTTATGAATTTTTAACGGATTTCCTATCCCGGTCTGTTAAAAATAATAATATAAAAATTAAAATCAAAATTAGCCGACGAAGTCTAAACGAAAGTTGTAGAGCGTAATGTTACCTACGTGTGCATATAAAGAACGTCAAAAACGGAGCTCGTATGCGAAAGTTATGGATTTTAGAAGTTTTGGCACGAAAACCGAGAAATTTCGCATAGGTGGCTTCGGCCACGTCACCTTCACTGTAGGAGTGCCACGTGTCCGAAATTGGTGAGTCATGCGAGCCACGTGTCCGAAATGCTGCTGAGTTATCCGAACCGGAGAGCTGATCCGAAGCGGTCCAGTAGAAGCGTGACGCGTGCCCCTTCCCTCGTGCGTCCGAACCCTCGCAGGAAGCCACGAACCCCCTACTTCGGACCCTAGACCTCGGTCCAATCAGAGGCTGCCAACAGCCACTTCGCATGCGCAGCCACGTGCGAGCCCATGTGCGAGCAGGTCCTGCGAGTCCTCGGATCTGCGCCACCTGGAGGCTTCTCAACCGTCGGATCAGGAGGCTCGCTCCTATAAATAGGAGGGTGCGAGACCTCCCGGGTATATTTTGGAAAAGTGTCAATTTTAGCCCCTAAACCCATATTTCTTTCATTCTAACTTCCCCCAAAGCCCCGATATCGATTATAATCCCCGGAATACGCCACGAAGTGCCCGAGAAGCCCGGAAAATTTATCTTTTCGGTTTCGAAGCCCGACCTTCGCAGAGCCCGGTTTCTAAATAAAACTCCCGATTTTATTAGAAACGATCGTTTTAGGAAACGAATTGCTGCCCGATTATCATCAAATCATGTGAGTGTGTAGTTACTTTCACTTTACACATAGATATGAAGTATTTACCTTAAAATACGTGTTATGTGTAAATATATTAATTGTTTATTTGAGGTGACTGTTGAACAGATGTTTTATACAAGTTTTAAACTGTATATGTATTTTATCTACAAATATGTTGGGTAGAACATGGGTAGACGAAATAGTCGGTGTGTGTTAAAATGGTAAGAGGCTTCGGTGTCGGTGTTGTTGTTGTTGTTGTTATTGGCGAAGTCGTCTAACGAAGTATAGATGACGACCACGAACTTTTCTAGACAGTCCAGTGGCACACTAGCAGGTTCGCAACTTGTAGGTGTTGGTGAACTAAATGTTCGCTGGCGTACTCCAATCCCCCTCATGGTTGCCTTTAGGACATGTATGGCTGAGGAAACCCCTTAGCAGTAGTGTCCAACCCGATGATATTCCTTAGGTTAGGTCCCTTGTGATAGGTGTTTAGGGACGTAAAGTGAGGACAACGGGAATGGGTAATCAGGGTTATTGTTGATTGGTGAAGTTAATAAGTTTATTATTATTGTGGGTTGAAAACCCTATATGCTCACCAGGCCCCCAAGCCTGACCCACTCAGCTTTTTATGATTACAGGTAGTGGACCCCGAGCATAGTCGGAGGACGATGAGAGATTTTTGATTATAGGCCAGTAGTTGTAAATAACTATAGTAAGGCTTATAATGTCTTGCTTATGCTTTTGATCTGTATCAGAACATGCCATCCCGAGGTTTTGATATATATGGAAAATATATACCTTCTTAAAGAAGGGTTTTGATAAACTTTTATCATATGTTGTTTTGGGGACCAATTCCGCAACATCTTTTAAAAAGATTTCTCTGATTTTATTTTAAAAAGCATAAATTAAATCGGTCTTTTCTGGCCGAGAAATTAGGGGATGTCAGAGTTAGGCGGAGGCTACACCGGTGATTTGAGTTCGAGATCATCTGATTTCTTGCGAGGTGAGTCTTCTCACTATACTAACCACGAGTGGTATCTTTGTGTGACCGAGGTGTCTTATGTGCTTACCTGCGTATTGTGATATTCTGCATTATGTCTTTGTGATTTATGCTGAGTATTATTATTATGAGCTTATTGGGTTAGGATCGGAGGGTCCTCCCGAGTTGTGGTACTGGAGGGTCTCCACTGAGACACATTGACCGGTGGGTCGTACCGAGTTAGCCTCGAGTGGCTAATGTGATGTGTATGGTATTTTGGGGAACTCACTAAGCTTCATGCTTACCGTGTTATGTGTTATGTGTTTCAGGTACCTCTCAGGATCACGGGAAGGCACCCGCTTGATTGTACACACACCCAAGTTGGAGATATGTTTTTGGAGGATCCTGGATTTGTGTTATAAACAGTTTTGGGACATGTGTTTTGATAACTTGATGTTTGTGGAATTTTGTGATTTTGAAATGAGATAATTGTTTTTTTAAAATGAAAAATTTTGTTTGAAAATTTACGGTGTTACAAGTTGGTATCAGAGCCTTGGTTTGAGGGATTCGGGTGTACTTTCGAGTATGTCTGAACTCAAACTGACGATTTGAGAAAGATTTTCAAAAGAAATGATTTTTTCTAAAATGAGAAAGAGTTTTAAGAGAAATCGAGTTGGAGTAGTGTGTACAATCAGTCAAAGCCCGAACGGTGATTTCCCAAAATACCCTTACTTATTTGTATTATGAGATATTTATGAGATGTTAGTAATGCATGCTAGTGGATAGGCTAGGTATTTCATATTTTAGGGCTAGAGTTACCTGATTTGTGATGCCATAGCTTAGGAGTCGTTGCTATGTGTTATGTGCTTTGAGTATTTGCTGAGTGAGAGTATCTAGCAATATCATTTAGCGAGAGAAAGTCTTAAGTCGAGGGATAATCTAGGAGAGATACCTAGATGAGCATATAATAGATCTACTGAGAGGGTAGTCTGTCATTCGTGAGAGATAGAGTACTTGTGAACTGGGGTCCTAGGAGGAGGATTTGGGGTGACTATAGGTTGGTGTGGAAGGTAGTATTGGGCCCGTACTACTGAAAGCACCGGATCTGTATGCAACCCAAGTAAGAATCCTTAGGATGCTAAGGAAAAAGTAGGGATGAGTGATCGAGTGTGAGTATGCTCGAGCGAGTCTCTGATGATTTTTGTGTTGTGTTTCAGAGATATCATGGTGGGTACACGCCACAACTCCGAGAGCAGTGGGACTAGTGATGATGAGATTCGCAGGATGATTCATGAGGAGGTGGCCGCAACTATTCGAGCGGAGATTCCTGGGATGTTTGGGTCCATTAAGACCACCCTGATCGAGACATTTGATGACCGATATGTTGCTGTTACTTAGGTGGCTACTGCTGCAGCCACCGCAGCTGTCGCTGCTGCCAGGCCACAGGGAGGTGACTCGTTGCTATTTCGGGAGTTCAGCAACACGAAGCCACCTGAGTTTGATGGGACACAGGATCCGGATGCTGCTATGAGGTGGATATCTGATATTGAGGGATGTTTTTACACATGTTCTTGCCCAGAGCATTTGAGGGTTCGGTTCGCTTTGAACCAGCTTCGCGTGGGAGAGAAGGACTGGTGGAAGTTTGTGACAGCCAGTTTTACTCCTGCAGAGCATACTGCAGTGACTTGGGAGAGGTTTACATTGATGTTCCGAGATGATTATGTTCCCCCGGTGGAGAGGGAACGGTTGGCCCAGGAGTTTCTGTCTCTCAAGCAGAAGACAAAGTCAGTGACTAAGATTACACAAATGTTTCACGAGAGGGAGTTGTTCTGCCCTGAGCATGTGTCTACTGAGCAGGCACGCATGAGCCGGTATTTGAGCATTATGAGGAGGGATATTCGAGAGTTCGTGGCGAACTCATCTTATCGGACATTTGTTGAGCTTCAGGAAAATGTCAGGAGGAGGGAGATCGAGCTGGAGACTCAGGCCACAGAGGAGGCAGAGTCTCAGGGGAGAGATCGGAGGCCGGCACAGTTGCAGCCGACAGCGAAGCGGGCTAAGACCGCTGATTCGAGATCAGGAGGCCAGAAGGGCCGCACTTGTGGAAAGTGCAGCAAGAGTCATGAGGGATCTTGTCGGGCGGGGAGTTGCTACAAATGTGGCAAAGAGGGGCATATGGCGAAGGATTGCCCCAACAGATTTGTAGTCTGCTTTCACTGCAATCAGATCGGCCATCGGAAGGCCGAGTGCCCTCAGCTTGTTCAGGAATCAACCCAAGGTTCCACTCCTGCTGCTTTGTGTGCTATTGATAGTCGTTCGGTGAAGGCCGAGGCTCCGAGGGCTCGTAGGAGAGCTTTTCAGCTGACAGCGGAGGAGGTCTGCGCAGCACCTGATGTCGTGGTTGGTACGTATTTCCTTATTTATTTATTTTGAGATTATTGTGCTTATTTTGTGTTGTAATTAGGTACATTTCTTGTGAGTTATGTACCTGCTTTGGTGTTATTTGACTCGGGTGCGAGTCGATCCTTCGTGTCTTTAGCTTTTAGTCGTCACATCAGTATTCAATGTGAGGCTTTGAGTTGACCTCTGAGGGTTTCCATAGCTGACGAGCATACGGTTTTTGCTACTGGTGTATTCTGAGGATGTGTGCTGGATATTTTTGGTGTCGGGTTCCCGATAGATCTGGTGCCGATAGCGATGGGTGATGTCTGTGTCATCGTGGGCATATATTGGTTGAGCCGTTTTGGAGTAGTGATCGACTGCGAGCGTCAGTTGGTCACTATACGAGACCCTAGTGGGGGAGTGCTTACAGGGTATGGCGAGGGTACCAGATCCGAGTCAGCTTTCTGCTCTGCTGCCAGGGCGAGGAAGAGTCTACAGCAGGGTTGTATGGGCTTTTTGGCGTATGTGATGGATACGTGGGTTGCCACAGAGAGGCCGAGTTCTATCGCCAAGGTTCCGAATAGTGTGCGAGTTTCCTGATGTTTTTCACGATGAGTTGCCCGGTGTGCCTCCCGAGAGGCAGGTGGAGTTCCGGATTGATTTAGTTCCGGGCGCGGCGCCTATTGCCAAGGCACCTTATCGTCTTGTGCCACCAGAGTCCAGAGATGCATGAGTTATCCTCACAGCTCCAGGAGCTGTTAGGGAAGTTTTATCAGGCCGAGTAGCTCACCGTGGGGAGCGCCGATCCTTTTTGTCAAGAAAAAGGATGGTTCACATCGGATGTGTATTGATTACCGGGAGTTGAACAAGCTGACGGTCAAGAACCATTATCCACTTCCGAGGATCGACGATTTATTCGATCAGTTGCAGGGGGCATCTTGGTTTTCCAATATTGATTTGAGATCTGGATATCACCAGATGAGAGTATGTGAGGAGGATATTTAGAAGACGACCTTTAGAAATCGTTATGGGCATTACGAGTTTGTGGTGATGCCTTTTGGGCTCACCAACGCACCGGCAGCGTTCATGGATCACATGAACTGGGTGTGCAAGCCTATGTTGGACCGGTCAGTGATTGTGTTCATCGATGAAATTTTGGTGTATTCGAGGTCCAAAGAGCAGCATGAGGAGCATCTGCGAGAGGTTCTTGGGGCATTGAGGTCGGAGAGGCTGTATGCCAAATTCTCCAAGTGTGATTTCTGGTGACGAGAGGTCCAGTTCCTGGGACACCTCGTTAATCAGAATGGGATATTGGTCGATCCATACAAGATTGAGGTAGTTATGCGATGGGAGGTGCCGAGATCCCCATCCGAGATCAGAAGTTTTCTGGGATTGGCCGACTATTATCGGAGATTTATCAAGGATTTCTCCAAGATTGCGGTTCCTCTCACCAAATTGACCTGGAAGGGCGTTACTTTTGTTTGGGGGCCTGAGCAGCAGGCATCATTCGAGACTCTTCGCCAGAGATTGTGCGAAGCTCCGGTGTTAGCCCTTCCAGAGGGAGTGGAGGACTTCGTAGTCTATTGTGATGCGTCTATTTCAGGGATGGGTGTAGTATTGATGCATAGGGGTCACGTGATAGCATATGCGTCGAGGCAGCTGAAGCCTCATGAGACGAGGTATCCCACCCATGATTTGGAGTTAGGGGCGGTGGTGTTCGCCCTCAAGATTTGGCGCCACTATCTTTATGGCGTCCGGTGTACCATATACACAGACCATAAGAGCCTGAAATACCTGATGGATCAGCCTAACCTGAATATGAGACAAAGGAGATGGTTAGATGTTGTGAAGGACTAAGTCTGTGAGATATTATATCACCCAGGCAAGGCTAATGTGGTAGCCGATGCCTTGAGTCGCAGATCCGAGAACGCTCCGATCCGGGATGTGTGTATGAGGATGACGGTGATGACTCCAGTCTTAGATACCATCCGAGAGGCTCAGGTGGAGGCTGTGAGACCGGAGAACCGCAAGAGAGAGCGTGTGATTGGGCAGGTTTTCGAGTTTGTGACAGACAGTCGTGGGCTTATGACTTTCCATGGGCGGATTTGGGTGCCCTATACAGGTGGAGCTCGTCGTATATTGTTGGAGGAGGCACATAGATCGAGATTCTCGATCCATCCAAGGGCAACTAAGATGTATTTGGACCTGAAGAGAGACTATTGGTGGCCCTGTATGAAGAGGGACGTGGCATGGGTTGTAGAGAGGTGCTTGATGATGGGTTTCGAGCATTCTAACACTCCTATGGTGTACATGCAACCCTATAAACCTTGGATCTATGTTTTCTCTATTATACATGCAAATATTCAATATTCCAAGGTTTCATCCTAACTAGCATAATATGAAGCAACTATACTATAAAACCCTAGTTAGATAACATACCTTTTAATGAAGCTTGAAATCTTGAACTTTAAGAGCTTAGCCCCAATAGTGTGGAAGCCTCAAGTGGAATCACAAATCACCAAAAACACCTTGGAAAGCTTGAGAGAATAGTTACCACACTAGAAATCGGCCCACTCTTGTATCCTCACACACTAGTGCCAATTTCAAGTGCCAAGGACCTCTTTATATAGTATGGAGGATTAGGGTTACATTCATGTAAACCCTAATACCCATGACCATTCATTTCCATAGGATCCATGGGTTAAACACTCCATGGACTATCCATGAAAGCTTAGCCCAACCTAAATGAACTTGGCCCATTCCATATATATACAAGAGTCCATATTTAATTACTTCCTTTTGATCACTAAACTAATTCTAAATTAATTCTTGATCAATACTAATTAAATAATATGATTCCATATTAATATATTAGAACTTATAATATATTAATATAAATCACAAACATACTATTCTCAAAAGACTATCCATATATAATTGTTCCGGTGTAGTGCAACCCAAATGGACCATGCCAAGTCGGGTCGAATACATACCAATTATAGTTATGGACTTAGACACTAATCCAACAGTCTCCCACTTGGATAAATCTAAAACTATTATTGCGTATGACTCCAAAACCCGACTAGCAATCGTAGCTCTTAAATCCGTTGTCGAACTCTGACCTTAGTCAATGACTTGTCCATTAGATAAAGGATCATATATTCCTCCATTCTAGATATCATATGGACCGAGACATGGATTATAATCATTCTCTCTGTCCATTTGTTGTTTCCCGATTTCCGATTTATGATGACTGACTAATTGAACAAATCACATCAGTTCAGGCTTGGCCAAGCACTTCATGGTGTCATCACTAAATCATCGAGGGGACCACAGATATCGCTTTTATCCCTTTAAGGGTAAAAGGAATGGATAAACTTCGACTCATATGCTTGTTCTACTACTTGTTGAATCATACACAAAGGCACGTTTTATAACATCGAGTTACCAATGTGTTTTCGTACAATCAATGTATAACCAAGTCATAGGCAACAACTCATATCTCTAGGTTTGAAGAATATAAGATATTATCGTCTCATGATCACTCGTGATAAAATCCATGAAGTGAGTCAAGTGAGCGTGGGTTTAATCCAATACTCAGAACTTATGAGCATCCATGAATGTTGTAGCAACTCTTGCTATGTCCACTACCTTGGACATCTACAAACCAGCTTCATGACAGTCTTGCCTTAATACCTACTTCCAACGTATTATCGACTGTGGATGGTTTGAATAACTTAGTCATTCAGGAAGAACGACCTAGTTATTCTGGAAGTCAAAACATGCAAAGTGTAACACAAGAATAATCGAATCCAATATGGTCTCAGAACTTATGAATATAAATAGACACCTTTTATTTATCACCATATTGATTACACATTATTCATTGCATACTGTTTCAAATTATCAACTTTATACTTGAATCAAAACAATAGTCATGCCATGCTCCAAGCATGCACACTATGTTTATCCAAACAATAGTCATGTCATACACCAAATATGCACACTGTGTTTGTCCAAACATTAGTTATGCCATACACCAAGTATGCACACTAAGTTTGTCTATGATCTTTTACTTTGTGAAATAGATCGATTGAACATAATTCAAATGATTCTCATTTCACAATCCCAAATCCTTACCGCAAATGCAAGAATTCCAAATTCCTGCCATTTACCGAAATCTTATTAGATTTTAAACTTATATGTACTGATCCTCTAATAATGATTATGCACAAAGTCACAAAGACTTGTCAACAGTTATTACAGAGTATTCCAATGGAGATCATTCCATGGAAACTAAGTCTCAAATTCAAAGTACATTGCTTTGAACATCCTTCTTGCATTAAGTTTCCTAATCTTACACAGATTTAATGAATAACTTCCACCTATGGGAATATTTCCATATTCTCATTTTGACTATCACTTCTGAACAAGAGTTGCCTCTTTTCAGAATATGTTAATATGGTCCTCTCCAAAAATTTACACCATACTTCCAACTGTCCCTGAGCAACCAATCTTTGGTAAACCTTAGATTGTCCTCGACAATTGCTTAATCATTTTAGTCATATCTAGTTCTAGTACTTTTCCCTCTTAATGCTCTAGTCATTTGGAAAAATTTAGAACAGATGAATATTATAGCACATGCAATCGACCCTATATCCGAAGCATATGGGACACGATTCATGATGTCTCACATAAAGACATGATACTAGACCAGTCATTTGCTATAATATTTCTATTTCTATTTGCCATGTTCTCACAATTCAGATTATGAAAAGGTATGCAGTAATCATAATCGAATTTTAGAACGCAAATTTCCTTATGTTGAACCATTCCAACATAACATTCATATATATACTTGACTAAATTTGATTAAAATCTCAATCTAAGCTTTTAGAATTGAAATGAAGTATAATTTCCTCTCCCTTAATTATAGCAAAACAACTTTTTCCCAATTGAACTTTTGTTTTTCTATAATTTACATTGCTAACTTGCAACACTTATCATAATTTTCATGCTCCCACTAACATGACGATTATTCGCATAACACTTATGCTCCCACTAGCTTTGACATGTACTCAGAAATCAGTTGGGCTTCTAGAAATCAATACTTTATTGACTTTCTTACCAAAGTTCAGATTTCTGATACGAGATGCTTTGATAAAACTTTATCAAAATCATACACCTTTTACTTAGATAGCTCACATGTGTGTCTAAACAATTTTAGAACTATGAAAAGGGATGTCGTAATCATAGTCTCAATTTTTTAGACCTTTGCCATTTCTCACAAGTCCATGTTAGTGTGTCGGTTAACGACACACGCTCCACTAACGACTTTGAGAATGAAAATAATTGCTATCTACTTAAAATCTACTTAGTGAAAGCATTTCCTCACCATCATTTTTCATGAATCAGAGAGAAACCGTATGACACTTAGATTTTATGGTGTATGTGTTCCATTCCATGTGAATTTGTCAAAACCATAATCACAAGACACAGTTAGTGACAAATTCATATGGAATGAACATGTGCAGTCTTAACTTCTTGCCACCTGGCAGCACAAGGGCCTGCCATTGCTTCCAAGTTGTTATGCAATCAATTGAGAACTCTCAGAACTCATATGCAAAGCCAACTTTAACTGGAATAGGCACAGAAATAGGAAGATGTCAACACGATAGGTTATAAACCTCAAGTCGTGTGCTAGTGATAAACTACAGGTTTAATTCTTGATTAGACTCTTTCAAGATCTTTTAGACTCCCACTGTCCTCTTGACATATAAGACTCTCTTGCCAAGACCCATTCCTTGACAAAACAAATATTCAAGAGATAATGCAAATTCTTATCAAGAGAAACACTTCACACAATTGTCCTTAGTTGGTCTTTGTTTTATACAAAACATCACAACTTACCAATTTCAAATGTACAAGAGTAGAAAACCTTTTACTCTACATTTGACAAGTGTTAATAAAACCTTCTTTAAGATGTATCACTCAAATTACAATCTTGGAGTATGACTCTAAGACTTGTTTTGGAACGAAGTATGTATCACCTTCTTGATTTAACCATTTCAATAATTCATGACTCCTCTTCTTAGCCATAGGAATGCACTAAGTGTTGGATAAGATGTCTAAGTCCATAACTTATTTGGTATATACTTGACCCGACCCGGCATGATCCATTTGGGTTGCACTTCACCCAAACTAGTTATGGATAATTTTATGAGAGTTGTATACTTACGATTTATTAATATATTATAAGTTATAATATATTAATATAAAGTCATGTTACTTAATTAGTTTTAATCTTGAATTAATTATGAATTAATTTAGTGATTAAAAGGAAGACTAATTAAATCATGGGCTATTATATTTATATAGTGTGGGCTAACACTCATTTGGGAATGGGCTAAGCTTATATGGAAGTCCATGGATGATCCATGGAGCTTTTACCCATGGATCCTTGGAAGAGGAAAAGACATGGGTTATTAGGGTTTCACCCTAACCATGTACACTATATAAACAAGCTTATGTTGCATGAAAAAACACTAATGTGTGTGTAAGTGTGGTGGCCAAAATCAAGAGTTAGTATACTCTCTCATACATTTTCCAAGTTTGTGGTGATTTGTGATTTCCATTTGAGGCATTCACATTATTGGTGCTTGGCTCTCAAACTCCAAGGAATCAACAATCAACAAAAGGTATGTAATTCATCTAGTTCTTTTATGGTTAAAAGTACCCCATGTCATGCTAGATAGGTTATAAACCTTGGAAAATAATATTTTGCATGTATCTTAGACAAACATAGATCCAAGGTTTAATAGGGTTGCATGTACACTTAGGAAGTGTTAGAATGCTCAAAACCCAACAGTGGTGTCAGAGCCTAGGCTTGTTTGTTTGATACTTGATGCAAAATAATGATAAAAAGTCGATTTTTTGCTGTCTGACTGATGAACTCGCCGAGTCCATGGGGGGACTCGCCGAGTTCATGTGTAAACTCATCCTACTCGCCGAGTAGGTTCGTGCACTCGGCGAGTAGGAGCCTCAGAATGCAGATTTTCGACTTTTGCTGCTGGAAATGGACTAGAAACATTACCCTAAACTGTTTTGGTGTTTTAAAACTTGTTTTAGTTGGTGTAATGGTTGTTCTAATCCATTTACAATAGCTTATATCAAAATTTCATGCTTTGTATGTGTTCATATAATTCTTGAAACTTTGATGATCATGTTCATGTTCTTATGAATTTAGAAGATGATAGGAATTATTTGCTGAATTGTTTAGGATTAATTCTTGATCATTTATGTGTTTTAATGGAGTCCATAATTTGTCCTCAAGTTATGGATATCCAAAGGTCACTTCTTTTAAACACACACTTAAAACACATAAGTTACATGAAAATGAAGAGTCTTCATTTTTATGAACCTTTAATTCATAAGTTATGAAATGAAAAGTTTTGAATAGTTTCAAAAACTTGTCGTAAAGTTTTGGAATTTGTAAAGTTACACACACTTTAATATACTTTAATTCCAAACCCTTAGAGTTTTAAAAGTTAAAATTCAACCCTTATACTATTTATAACATTAATGGTTAATTATTATATATATGTATAAGTTCAAAGTCGTCTTACCGCTAGTACGCCTCATTCACGAAGTCAGACTATAAGGTGGGTATAAGGTTGTTGCCTATAAAATGGCAACTTAATGGGTGTCCACTCTCACCCACCGCTTGCTTGACTGGTGGAGGGTCGTTAGCCGAACGGGTAGGACAAGGACTTATAAATTCTCATTAAAAGTATGATGAATATTATAAAGTAACTAAACCTTTTATAAATTCCCAATCTTAGTTACTTTAGGAAAATGTGAATATGGTGCTAACCCATGAAATTCACACTTTGTACCTTACCAAGTCGTTGGTGGAGCGTGTGTGGTTAACCGGCACACTAACTTGGACTAGTAAGGATCACGAAGGGTGACTTAATGTTTATCATAGATCGGTGGAGCGTGTGTGGTTAACCGGCACATTGATTAGGTGATAATATTAAGGGTACCAAGTGAATTTGCATGGTTATTCACACCTTGTTTTGTGATCCTCGGCATCCCAGTCACAAAACTTGAAGGGCACAATCGAGATTGAAACATGCCATTGAAAAGTTGAATGAATCTCAAAGGAATCTAGGAATTTCAAAACCAATTAAACCTAATAATTCATTTCGTTTTCATGGTGGAAATTGGTGAATCGTCATTCACCTACCTTCAAATATATTATAGCTTAGATTACGGCATACCTCTTCTAAGTTATAATATATTGTGTTGGATCCTAGCCTTAATATTACATTTGGGTGTATTATTAAGGATTCGATATATCTAATCTAAACTTGTTTTCTTCTTTTCAGATGTCTTCCAACAACAAAGCTTCGGGCTCTAACCCTACTGGCTCCTTTTCCCTCATGAACCTTTGTGGGAGGGTCATCTTTGATGGTTCCAACTTCATGGATTGGATCCGGAACATCAGGATGGTTACTCGTTACGAGGACAAAGAATATGTCCTCGATAAGGAGCTAAAGGAGCTTGATGAGTCCACTGCTACTCCTGAGGAGGTCGCTGAGTATCAGGCACATGAAAGAGATGCCACCAAGGTGGCATGCATCATGATGGCCACCATGACAGCTGAACTCCAAAAGTCCTATGAGGACTATTACCCTTTTGAGATGCATCAGGATCTGATGGAAAGGTACCATCAGAGTGCTCGTCAAGAGCGGTATGAAATAATCTCCTCCATGATCACTACCCGTATGAAGGATAGCGAACCAATGACGAGCCACATGCAGAAAATGCAAAGGTATGTGGACCGTCTAATGAAACTGAATGTGAACTTCCATGAGGAGTTGGCAATTGATATCATTTTGCACTCCTTGCCATCGTGTTATGATCAATTTCGTATGACATACCACATGAACAAGGAGGAAGTCACACTCAGTAAGCTTCAAGGACTTCTGAAGACTGCCGAAAGTGGTCTTAAGAGTAAGTCGGCTGCTACTCCTACTCCTACTACTACCCCTGTTTTGGCTATCGGGCAAGGCAAAGGGAAAAAGAGGAAGCACCCTTCGAAGGGTACCAAGGGAAAGTCCCTTGAAGGCTCCTCATCTGGAACCAAAGGTGGTTCTATCACTCCTTCTGCCATCCCTAAGGATGCTGAAAGCTTCTACTGTCAAAATAAGGGGCACTGGAAGCGAAACTGCCCAAAGTACTTGCAGGATGTCAAGGATGGGAAAGTGAAACCATCCCATGCAGGTATTTACACTATATTGTCTAATAACTCACCATATTCTAATTCTTGGGTTCTTGATACAGGTTGTGGTATTCACATCTGTTGTGACTTGCAGGGCCTAAGAAGAAGTGAGGATGTGGAGCACAGAAAGATAAACTTAATCATGGGGAACAAGAAGGTTGCACCTGTTACCAAGATTGGAGTTTATACTTTGTTGCTAGATAGTGGGTTAAAGTTAGATTTGAATAAATGTGTGTACTCATCTGAAATGGCGAGGAATATTATTTCCTTTCATGCTTTGTACAAACAAGGTTTTACCTTTTCTTTTGATAATGAAGTTGGTAGTATTAATGCTTTCTTTAATAATGTTCTTTATTTTAAAGCATTACCTTGTGATGGTGTGTATGAAGCTGTATCGGTTGTAGATAATTTAGGAAATAATGTATTATGTATTGATTCTTCTACTAGCTTGGATAAAGCATCTTTGTGGCATTGTCGTCTTGGACATGTAAGCAAGAAACGCATAGGCCAGCTCCAAAAGGATGGAGTCTTGGAGTCGTTCGACCTCAAGTCGGATGATAGTTGTGAGTCTTGTCTACTTGGAAAAATGACAAAATCACCCTTCACTGGTACTTGTGCAAGGGGTGAGGGTTTGTTGGACCTTATACATACTGATGTATGTGGACCATTCAAAACCGCCACAAGGGATGCTAATCGCTATTATGTGACTTTTATTGATGATTTTAGTAGATATGGTTATGTCTACTTAATCAAACATAAGTCAGAAACTTTTGAAAGGTTTAAAGAGTTTAAACAGGAAGTAGAAAATCAATTGGGCAGGAACATTAAGATGCTTTGATCCGATCGAGGTGGTGAGGATCTTAGTACTGAGTTCCTCGACTATCTTAAGGAGTGTGGGATTGTCTCACAATTGACACCTCCCAGGACACCACAGCTGAATGGTGTAGCTGAGAGGCGCAATCGAACTTTGTTGGACATGGTTCGCTCTATGATGAGTCGAGCTTCGCTACCAATCTCTTTTTGGGGGTATGCCTTAGAGACTGCCGCCCACATCCTTAATCTAGTCCCTACAAAGAAGGTTGCCAAAACACCTCATGAGATGTGGACTGGGAAAGTTCCCAATTTGGACCACATCAAGATTTGGGGTTGCGAGGCTTTCGTGAGGCGCGAGACTCATGACAAGCTCGAACCTCGAAGTGAAAGGTGTATTTTCATCGGCTACCCACAAAAATACTTTGGTTACCTCTTCTACAGACCCAGTGAGAATGTGGTCTTTGTGGCTAGGAGAGAAGTCTTTCGAGAGAGAGAATTTATAAGCCAAGGAGACAGTGGGAGGCAAATTGACCTTGAAGAAATTCAAGACTCAATTGGTGAAGGAACCTCAGACACTAGCAATCAACTTGAGGAGGAAATCCCTGTTGATCCAGCTGACGAGTCTATACTTCCAAGGCGTTCCACAAGGGTTAGGAACACACCTGAGTTTTATTATGGATTTCATATTACTACGGAAGGTGATACATTTATCAGTGACAGTACACTGGTAAATCTGGATGAACCTAACAGTGTTAAGGAAGCCATGGTAGGCCCAGAGTCTGCTAAATGGAAGGAGGCTATGGACAGCGAGATACAGTCCATGTATGACAATCAAGTTTAGAACTTGGTTGACAATGTACCAGGCCGTAAGACAGTCGAGTGCAAATGGATCTTCAAGAAGAAGACCGACATTGATGGGAAGGTGCACACTTATAAGGCTCGACTGGTTGCGAAGGGGTTTACTCAGACTCAGGGAATTGATTATGATGAAACCTTTTCACCAGTAGCAAAGATTAAGTCTATTAGGGTTATGCTAGCCATTGCTGCATTTCATGATTATGAAATATGGCAAATGGATGTCAAAACCGCTTTCCTTAACGGAAAGTTGGCTGAGGATGTTTACATGAATCAGCCAGAAGGTTTTGTCAGTGCAGAGTACCCCAATAGAGTGTGCAAGCTTGAGAAATCCATTTATGGATTGAAACAAGCATCTCGAAGTTGGAATCTTTGTTTCGATGAGAAGGTCAAAGAGTTTGGTTTCTCAAGAAGTGAAGATGAGTCATGCGTGTATGTCAGAGCTAGTGGGAGTATAGTTAGCTTTTTGGTACTGTATGTGGATGACATACTACTCATAGGAAATGACATCCCAACCTTGCAGGAGGTTAAGTCCTGGCTTGGGAAGTGCTTTGCTATGAAGGACCTTGGAGAAGCTACCTATATCCTAGGGATAAGGATATTAAGAGAAAGGAGTAAAAGACTAATTGGACTTAGTCAGAGTATCTACTTGGATAAGGTGTTGAAAAGGTTCAACATGCAGAATTCCAAGAAAGGAGAATTACCGATCCAAAGCAATGCCAAACTGAGCAAGGCTCAGAGCCCGAGTACAGAAGATGAGATAGCTGAGATGAGTCGATTACCTTATGCTTCCGCTGTTGGTTCGATCATGTATGCTATGACTTGTACCCGTCCTGATGTGGCCTTCGCTTTGAGCATGGTCAGCAGATATCAGGGGAACCATGGCAAGGCTCATTGGACTACGGTAAAGAATATTCTCAAGTACCTGCGGAGGACTAAGGATTGGATCCTTACCCTTGGTGGGAGTGATGACTTGAGAGTAGTAGGGTATAGTGATGCTAGCTTTCAGACTGATAGGGATAACTTCCGCTCTCAGTCGGGCTGGGTCTTTACCTTAAATGGAGGGGCAATCACTTGGAAGAGTTCCAAACAGGAGACTGTAGCTGATTCGACTTGTGAATCAGAGTACATAGCAGCGAGTGAAGCGGCAAAGGAGGCGATATGGCTGAGGAACTTCATCGGAGACCTTGGAGTTGTACCAGCTATTAAGGAGCCTATGGAGATTTTCTGTGACAGCAATAGTGCGGTTGCCTTAGCCAAGGAACCAAGAGATCATGGCAGATCCCGACACATTGACAGAAAATATCACTTCATAAGACACAAGATAGAAGAGGGACTCCTCGTGGCAAAGAGGGTATCGTCAGATGAGAACCCTGCGGATCCCCTTACGAAGGGACTGACGAGGGTGAAGCATTTGCAGCATGCGAGGCGCATCGGGCTGAGGGACGATATTAGTTTTATAAAATTTGTGATTTATTTATGAGTAAAGTGTTGCTATCATTGTCAATTATTTACTATTGTTTCAGTTTTGCATGTTTTGACTTCCAGAATAATTAATTTATTCAAACTCTCCACAGTCGGTCATATGTCGGAAGTAGGTATGAATCAAGACTGTCATGAATTGGGATTGTAGATGACTAAAGGTGTTTAGCCATAGCAATGGTTGCTACAACATTCATGAGTACTCATAAGTTATGAGTATTGGAATAAACCCACGCTCACTTGTATCACTTCATGGAATTTATCTCGAGTGATCGTGAGACGGTAATATCATATAAGTCTTCAAACCTAGAGATATGAGTTGTTACATATGAGTTGGTTGTGCATTGATTGCACGTAAACGCATTAGTAACTTGATGTTATAAAACGTGCCTTTGTGTGCAATTCAATAAGTAATAGAACAAGCATATGAGTCGAAGTTTATCTGTTCCTTCTAGAAATAGAAGCGATATCTGGGCCCCTCGATGATTTTGTGTTGACCCATGTACCGGGCCCGGTCAGAACTAAATTGATGTGTTCAGTTAAGTTCTTTGTCAAACAAATCGGAAATCGAGAAACAACTGCTAGACAATAAGTAAGACATTGTTCCATGTATTTGTCCGGCTGATATCATGAGAGCAGAGGATTATATGATCACTTATCTAAAATGGCGCTTCATAGTTCACAAGAGTTTTCGAGAGCTACGATTGCCGGTTGGTTCCTGAAGTAATATAGGCAAATACAGTTATTAGACTTATCCAAGTGGGAGTTTGTTGGATAAGATGTCTAAGTCCATAACTTATTTGGTATATACTTGACCCGACCCGGCATGGTCCATTTGGGTTGCACTTCACCCAAACTAGTTATGGATAATTTTATGAGAGTTGTATACTTACGATTTATTAATATATTATAAGTTATAATATATTAATATAAAGTCATGTTACTTAATTAGTTTTAATCTTGAATTAATTATGAATTAATTTAGTGATTAAAAGGAAGACTAATTAAATCATGGGCTATTATATTTATATAGTGTGGGCTAACACTCATTTGGGAATGGGCTAAGCTTATATGGAAGTCCATGGATGATCCATGGAGCTTTTACCCATGGATCCTTGGAAGAGGAAAAGACATGGGTTATTAGGGTTTCACCCTAACCATGTACACTATATAAACAAGCGTATGTTGCATGAAAAAACACTAATGTGTGTGTAAGTGTGGTGGCCAAAATCAAGAGTTAGTATACTCTCTCATACATTTTCCAAGTTTGTGGTGATTTGTGATTTCCATTTGAGGCATTCACATTATTGGTGCTTGGCTCTCAAACTCCAAGGAATCAACAATCAACAAAAGGTATGTAATTCATCTAGTTCTTTTATGGTTAAAAGTACCCCATGCCATGCTAGATAGGTTATAAACCTTGGAAAATAATATTTTGCATGTATCTTAGACAAACATAGATCCAAGGTTTAATAGGGTTGCATGTACACTTAGGAAGTGTTAGAATGCTCAAAACCCAACACTAAGATGTCCCTAGAGGATGAATTGTGATATGGTCTCACAATCATTAAGATGATCATAAAACATGATACTAAAGTACTCTCCCATCTTTTCAGATTTGAGAAACTTTTATCTTTCTGTCAAATTTGATTCTTCTTATTCGTTCTGCCATACATTGAAAATTTTCCAATGTTTCAGAATTATACTTAAACTTGTAAGTATAACCATATTTACTAAACTTTAGTAAATCATGACGAATAGTCTTATCGATATTTTATGGTGGACTTGACCAGTGCACAAGAATGTGTACTCGATCGTTTAGTCCTTCACTTGGCTCACATATACATGTGAACAAGGAACTAGTCTTAATTTTCCAAATATGAAAATTCTCATTCACCATACAATACAACTTGCATAATTCCAAGTTTCTGTCCAACTGAAACTTGGTTGATGAGAATCTTTCCTTATTTGGTAAATTATGACACTACCACAAACGACAGAATCAAATCCATTTTCCAATATTGCTATCAATGGAATCATATAAACAACAATTTTTCACAAATGCCATTGTAAGGATACTAAAAATAAATAAAATCAAAAATTTTCTTTTATTTTAAAACTTGCGGAAAAACTTATCCTTACAATGCAAATGCATATGAAATACTATGTTGTTATCTATTCCTAATCAATCTATCACAACTCTTAAGCAACAGCTCAAAAATTATGATCACCGAACCATGCGATCGAAATCCATCTTCGCGATCAGAATCAACTTACTCTTCTTTAAGCTTCCTCTCTTTTCTTTGATTCTTAAAACTTCAACATGTGACCCAATCACATCATGTAATAAGAATCTCAAAATAGGAACTTAATAGAGTTAGATAGTGGACTTACCTGAAGTAGAGTCAAACTTTTTGACTTGACCAACCTTATGATATTTCAGGTAAATAGGCCAGATTTGCAACCAATGCCCCTTCCTTTGGCAATATAAGCATATGGACTCTTTGGGAATGGTACACGAGATTGTCTCATACTTAGCCTTTCTCTTTACCATTTGGTCAACCGAGTTGACTGTGGCCGATCCCTTTCCATTGGGAAGACAAAAAATTTCTGGATTTTCAATGATACCATTGTCAATGTCCATGGAAGTTTTGGAAGTTGATCTTCTAATCAAATTTGCTTTACCAGTGCTCCAAATCATTGCTGATTCAGCAGCACCTAGCAAATAGATAAGATCATTAAGGGTCATGTCATAATCTGTTTCATAGTAGTCCCAAAGGAAACTCACTATGTGACTTAGAAAGTGATTGAACAACCAAATTTCTCAAGACTTTTGACACCCAACTCTCCCGGCTTGTCAATATGTGACTTCATCTCCAAGATGTGAGCATACATAGATCTTGCTTGCCAATAGGGCTTGAGTGACCTTGAACTATTCAAGAACTTGTAGATTAGGGAGAATAATTGGAGGAGGTGAAGGAAGAGAAGTATGATTTCCATGAACCAACCATGGGACATCATCTTCATTAGGAAAGTTTGTTCCTAGGGATTTGGGAAGATCATAGTTGTCTGAACCAGACATCTACAATGGGAGATATTCAAGTTAGTTGATTTAAGTCCTTAATATAACACCCAATATGAAATATTAAGGCTAGGTACCAACACAATACTTTTATAACTTGGAAGAGGGATGCCGTAATCCAAGCTATAAAATATTTGAAGGTAGGCGAATGACGATTCACCAATTTCCACCATGAAAAACGAAATATGAATTAGGTTTTAATTGGTTTGAAACTCTTAGATCTTTTGAGATTCATTGAACTTTTCAATGGCATGTTTCAATCTCGATTGTGCCCTCTCAAGTTTTGTGACTGGGATGCCGAGGATCACAAAAAAAGGTGTGAATAACCATGCAAATATACTTGGTACCCTTAATATGTATCACTTAATCCATGTGCCGGTTAACCACACGCGCTCCACCGATCCTATGATAAACATTAAGTTACCCTTTGCCTACCTTGTTAAATCCAGGTTAGTGTGCCGGTTAACCACACACGCTCCACTAACGACTTAAGCAAAGTGCAAAGTGTAATTTCATGGGTTAGCACCAAATTCACATTTTCCTAAAGTAACTAAGATTGGGAATTTATAAAAGGTTTAGTTACTTTATATTTATCATTATACTTTTAATGAAAATTATAGTCCTTGTCCTACCCGTTCGGCTAACGACCATCCACCAGTCAAGGAAGCGGTGGGTGAGAGTGGACACCCATTAAGCTGCCATTTTATAGGCAGCAACCTTATACCCCCCTTATAGACCGACTTCGTGAATGAGGCCTACTAACGGTAAGACTGACTTGCTCTTATACATATATATATATATATATATATATATATATATATATATATTAACTTATAATACTATAAAGTATAAGGGTTGAATTTTAACTTTTAAAACTCTAGGGTTTGGAATTAAAGTGTGTGTGAGACTTTACAAATTCCAAAACTTGAGGGCAAGTTTTGAACTATTCAAAAACTTTTGGATTTTTATAACTTATGATTTTAATTAAGGTTTTAAAAACTTCAATGAAGAGACTCTTGAACATCCATAACTTGAGGACAAGTTATGGAGTTCATAAAACAAAAAGACTCTTCAATTTTGTAACCTATGCATTTTAATGGATCTTTAAAAGAAATGAATTTTGGTAATCCATAACTTGAGGACAAATTATGGACTCCATTAAAATACATTTAGATAAAGAATTAACTAACAAACAATTTTTGCAAATAATTCCTATGATCTACCAAAACTCATAAGTGTATGAACAATCATATCAACAATTTCAAGAATTACATAAACACACATAAAGCTTGAAATTTTGATAACAACTTTGAAATTGGTTTACCATAATCATTACCACATCAAAAACATGTTTTATAAGTCCAGAATAGTTTAAGGTAATGATTCTAGACCAATTCCAGCCTTAAAACTCGAAGATATGCTGTCAGGGGGTCCAACTCGTCGAGTGCATGAACCAACTCGGCGAGTTGGATGAATTTAGGCATGGACTCGTCGAGTCCCTTAATGGACTCGGCGAGTCAGCTGACCAGACAGCATACAAACTTCGATTTTCAGCAATTTGCATCAAGTATAAAAGAAAACAAACCTAGGCTCTGATACCACTAATGGGTTTTGAGCATTCTAACACTCCTATGGTGTACATGCAACCCTATAAACCTTGGATCCATGTTTTCTCTATTATACATGCAAATATTCAATATTCCAAGGTTTCATCCTAACTAGCATAATATGAAGCAACTATACTACAAAAGCCTAGTTAGATAACATACCTTTTAATGAAGCTTGAAGTCTTGAACTTTAAGAGCTTAGTCCCAATAGTGTGGTAGCCTCAAGTGGAATCACAAATCACCAAAAACACCTTGGAAAGCTCGAGAGAATAGTTACCACACTAGAAATCGGCCCACTCTTGTATCCTCACACACTAGTGCCAATTTCAAGTGCCAAGAACCTATTTATATAGTATGGAGGATTAGGGTTACATTCATGTAAACCCTAATACCCATGACCTTTCATTTCCATAGGATCCATGGGTTAAACACTCCATGGACTATCCATGAAAGCTTAGCCCAACCTAAATGAACTTGGCCCATTCCATATATATACAAGAGTCCATATTTAATTAGTTCCTTTTGATCACTAAATTAATTCTAAATTAATTATTGATCAATACTAATTAAATAATATGATTCCATATTAATATATTAGAACTTATAATATATTAATATAAATCACAAACATACTATTCTCAAAAGACTATCCATATATAATTGTTCCGGTGAAGTGCAACCCAAATGGACCATGCCAAGTCGGGTCGAATACATACCAATTATAGTTATGGACTTAGACACTAATCCAACACTTGACCTGTCGCCGGGTTAAGGCGGAGCACCAGCGTCCACATGATCCTTTGCAGCCTTTAGAGATTCCCAAATGGAAGTGGGAACAAATTTCTATGGACTTTATCACCAAGTTACCGAGAACTGCACGTGGGGTTGACGCGATATGGGTGATTGTGGATCGGATGACGAAGAGTGCTCACTTCCTCGCTATCAGTGAGAGCTCTTCTGCAGAGAGACTGGCCAAGATTTATGTGAGAGAGGTGGTAGCTCGGCATGGAGTGCCGACCCTGATAGTGTCAGATTGAGACGTGCGCTTTACTTCTAGGTTCTGGAAGAAATTTCATGAGGAGTTGGGTACCCGATTACATTTCAGTACCGCATACCATCCGCAGTCAGACGGGTAGAGCGAGCGGACGATTCAGACGCTTGAGGATATGCTGCGTGCATGTGTTATGGACTTCGGAGGAAGTTGGGACACTTAACTTCCCTTGGCTGAGTTTTCTTACAACAACAACCATCATTCGAGTATTGGTATGCCTCCCTTTGAGCTTCTATATGGGAGGAGGTGTCAGACTCCCATTTATTGGGGATAGGTAGGGCAGCGAGTGATGGGTGGCACTGAGATAGTGCTGAAGACGACCGAGCAGATTTAGCAGGTCAGACAAAGGTTACTGACAGCCCAGAGTCACCAAAAGAGTTACGCAGATCGGCGACGATCCGGGCTAGAGTTCCAGGTTGGAGATTTTGTCCTCCTGAAGGTATCCCCATGGAAAGGGGTGATCCGATTCAGGAAACGGGGCAAGCTGGGGCCCCGATACATTGTTCCTCTCAGAGTGATCGCCAGAGTAGGTAGGGTGGCCTACCGGTTAGAGCTACCTGCAGAGTTGAGCCAGATTCATAACACCTTCCACGTGTCCCAGCTGAGAAAGTGTGTAGCCGATGAGACGACAGTGGTACCATTAGAGGACATTCAAGTTGATGCGAGCATTGAATTATATTGAGCGACCGATTGCGATTTTGGATCGGAAGGTGAAGGTTCTGAGGAACAAAGAGGTGTCTCTGGTTCAGGTCCAGTGGCAACATCGGAAGGGGTCCGAGTGCACTTGGGAGTCGGAGTCCGAGATGCGCGAGCAGTATCCAGAGTTATTTTCGGAACCTGACTTCGAGGGCGAAATCTTATTCTAGTGGGGGAGAATTGTAACATCCCAAGTCCAGGTATACCTTATAAGCCCTTGTTCTTTTGATAAATTGTCAAGTTTAGTCCTTATTGAGAAAAGGTGGTAAATGAATATGCGGGGTGTACGCCCAGCGTACTCATATGCGTGTTTTTGACGCGGAAGCCACCTAGTACGCTGGGCGTACCAGAGGGTACGTTGGGCGTACTAGGCCTAGAGTGGAAACCCTAATTTGGGGTGTAATCCTATATAAAGGATATGATGACCTCATTCCTGGCCACCATTCTCAGATAAGCAACCCTCTCAAACCCTAATCCTCGTTCTTGAGCTTGTGTGTGTCCATTTGAGTGCTTTTAAGTGATTTTGTGTGTTATTAAAGTGAAGAAGGAGCTTTGAAGAAGAAGGAGTGGGAGTCCAGACTATAGATCTGAGCATACCTGTGTTGGGAGCTTCATTTGGAGGTATAAAGCTCAAAGCTTTCTCACTCTTTTGTTTTGTGCATCATGTTAGATCATTTTAGGGTTTTGGTCCCAAAGTTGCATGCTTTATGAGAAAATGAGCTCCAGAGATTATGAGCAGCTCCTTTGAGTGTCTTTAGGGGTATAGTATCATAAAAATCGAGACTTGGACGTTTGAATCAACTCATGCATGAGATATGAGCATTATGAGATAAGAGAATGAGAGTTTTGGGTGTTTGTGACTTTATCAGCCATGCAGAGGCTTAAAGTCACTGACTTTATGGAGTAAGAGCCTTTAGGGAGTCCAGATATGTGATATGAGCCAATGTCTTAACTAATTAAAGACCAAAAGAGTAAAAGGAGCAAAACTGGGGCGTACGCCGATCGTAATCCCAGTACGCGCAGCGTAGGGTTGAGAATCCCCGATGCATGCATGGCATCGGAGTACGCCCCAACGTAGAGATCTTGTACGTGCGCGTACTCGCTGGCGTTGACTTTTGGTTGACTTTTAGGGTTTGGTAAATTTGTGGACTATTAAGTCCATTGAGGGGAAAAATGGTCTTTTACCCTTTTGTGAGTTTGTATAAGGGTTAGTTTAGCTTCTTGAGAGCCGTGATTAATTAGGGATAATTTTCGTATGTGTTAGGCGAAGGCTAGACCGGTGATTTGAGTTCGAGATTATCCGATTTCTTGCGAGGTGAGTCTTCTCACTATACTTACCATGAGTGGTATCTTTGTGTGACTGAGGTGTCTTATGTGCTTACCTGCGTGTTGTGTTATTCTGCATTATGTCTTTGTGATTTATGCTGAATATTATTATTATGAGCTTATTGAGTTAGGACCGGAGGGTCTCTACTGAGACACATTGACCGGAGGGTCGTATTGAGTTAGCCTCGAGTGGCTAATGTGATGTGTGTGGTATTTTGGGGAACTCACTAAGCTTCGTGCTTACCATGTTATGTGTTATGTGTTTCAGGTACCTCTCAGGATCACGGGAAGGCACCCGCTTGATTGTACACACACCCGAGTTGGAGATATGTTTTTGGAGGATCTTGGATTTGCGTTATAAACAGTTTTGGGACATGTGTTTTGATAACTTGATGTTTGTGGAATATTGTGATTTTGAAATGAGATAATTCGTTTTTTTAAATGAAAATTTTTGTTTGAAAATTTACGTTGTTACAATTGGCACCAAGGTTCCTACAATCCAAATTTGTATTTAGGATTACAGCCAATGATCAGAAAAGTAAATCATAGATAACTCTTAGTAGTTGGACTCTAAGTTTTATGACACTTCTTATCTTAAAAAAAGTACTTGTGAATGAGTAAGACGTTGAGAAGTCGACATATTTCAATTTGTGACGCCCCTTAAACATTGATTAACATATCACAATATATTTTCAGATAAATATGTTATGGATCATAAATAATTACAGAAATATACCTTCACCAACATACGAGCATTGTAGTCATGCAACTTGAATCCATTTAGTTCGAAGGTAGTTATGCTAGGGCAGTTGTGCACAAATTCATTGCAGGTTGGGTATTTCAAACCATCATCTCTACCTTTAAATGGTAATCATAATTATCCTAAAATCTTGCAAGACTTGTAGCAAATATGAATGATGAAACAGAAAGATACCTGTTTTTGAAGATTCAAAGACCAAACGCGCTATTAAGGGACCATTCTTGCTCACTGATTCCAACGTATGCCTCAACTCAACATGCCTATTTGTAAATATACTCTTATCCCTTAGGAAATAGAATTATAGCAGAGAATGCATTACGAAAAGGGTCTTACAGGTCAACGATTTCCAGATCAAGGAGAGAATGGCAAGCTGATAATGATGCCAAGAGAGCAGTATTATCAATCCTTTCAATATTGAAAAGGTGTAATCTTCTCAAACGAGCCCTAACAATTATTTTAAAAGAAAAATGAGAAAGTGTAAAAACATAAAGACCATATGATGAGTTATTCTAATATAATGACAACATACCCAGGTGCACCACCATTCACACTTAGGGAACTCAAGCAGGATCTTGCTAGAATAGAGGACTACTTTCCTTGTCTGGATCATTTGTCGTTCCATGAAACTCCTGATGCATCAGTAGAGTTCCTAATACTATAAACTAATGGCTCAGATAAACAGAAAAGAGGAGGTGTACACGTTGGGAGAACACCAAGCTTCATAGACCTTCACAAGTAACAGAACAATTGTAACTCGTTATAAGTATATTCATATTGCAATGCACACTTTTGAAAAAATTAAGGAACATTAGCATTTAGCAAGTGATGTGTGAACGAAGGTTCACATAATGCAAGCTTGGATATTATACTTTAAACTAATTCAAACATGTTATCATCACTTTACCACATAAGGTACTAATGCATTTAAGAGTATGATACTTGAAGATATGCAACCTATTAAATGATTAATAACACATCTAAGCACAGAATATAATAGTTGCATGAGGTGTTAGTGGGTATTACATGTTTGCTTGCGTGCATGTTATACGATCTACTGTTTTCACTTTTCAAATGAAGTCATCATCCCCTTTGTTTTTCATTTGATTGGTCAAACTCATAAAGAGAAGATCATTTGAATTGCAAAATAAGCTCTAATTAAATCATCTGGATCAAATCTCTTTAAAACATGGAAAAAACATCCAGACTAAGCAAAAGTAGCATAAGGTTTGGAACAAACCCATGTTTGCACTCATGTTATGTCCTCGTTCCTTGCAACATGCACACAGTTTTAACAAGTTGGGGGCATTCTTTATCATAACTGGTGTAACCTTGTAGTTATATATTTTTCCTTCTTCTTGGCAAAAACCAAATGTTGTATCTTCACTAGCACAAGATATGAACATTTTACAGAAACAAAGTTATGCCTGAATTAATTTCCTAGAACATCCTAATTCATTAGGTATTTAATTAAGTAAGAATGATCATGCATGGCTTCTCACATAATAACAAGCAAAAACTGACATCGTAAAACAATATATACTCGCAGCCACACACAGAGAATAGAGCTTACGGAAGTGCATTTCCAGCTCGCCGAATCATGGAAGAAACTACAACATTTTTTTTTGAAACGGCAAACTAACTAACCTACTCCTAAATAACAACCTATGTCTCCACCGAGACTTAAACCCATGACCTCTCATATGAGAGGGTCACTCCTTACTGCTAGACAATTGGCCCTTTGGTACAACATTTTTGACCTTAGGAACTAACGTAATTAAGTCAATGTTTGAAAAACACAAAAGATCCGCAGCATACTTTTGAAAAAATGAACACGTCTCCGCAGCATAACAAAAGCTTTAAGTATCAAGCATAGCAAAAACCTACAAATCATCATTCATAGTCCATCATCCAGGATCGAATTCTACTAAAACGATATCAACTGTACTAACTAAATGCACAAATAAAAAACAAACTAACAATTCAAAACCAATATAGATTCTGAAGTACCTTGATCGTGAGATCAGGAGGCAGAGGCTATACTACGACGTTGTGTGAGGATGATCGTTTACGATCGGACCGTTTTCCGGCTTTGAGGAGAAGAGATCCGAGGTGAAGAGCGCGTTGGATCAAGTCATTTTGATTGGAATCAGAAGACCTAGATTCAATGAGACTGTCGAAAGAGGTGTTGATCTAGTCGTAATCGAAGACACCTAAGAACGATTTCAATACCGCGTCGTTGTCAGATTCCGGCAACATAGTTGATTGAGTTTTAGCGATGTAAGGATCGGAACAACAACGACGTTTAGCCAGGGGAAGGGTATCCATTACGAGTGGTGAAGAAGAGGGAGGTAAAAAAACCTTGCTTTTTCACCAGTTACATAATAACTCCATTTTAGTCTCGTAATCATCGAGTCAAAAGGGTTATAAAGTAATGACAATTGATTGTAAGAACACAATAATATTATACAAGTTGATAATGATTAGATGAACGTTTTGTTATTTAAGTTATTATTTTGATGACGTTAAAATGTTTGTTAAATAGTTATTTAAAAATAATATTTTTTTAATGTTATAGTATATATTAGACTCATTATTTTACTATGGGTACAGTCCTCTTCCCGCAGGAGGCCCCTTTTCTCTCATGATATTGTCTTTGGGATGCTTATTGGGCCTCCATTTTGGGTTAGTGGGTTTCACATGTATACGCGACTACTATGTGATGCTTATTGGGCCTCCATTTTGGGTCAGAACCCTATCCAAACATATTTTCATATAATCATACCCAAACAATCCATCGTCAATCCATTCCGACGCATCATTAAGGTATAATTCTATCCTAATCATATTATTTCTGTCATGTCTCTAAATTTGGTATCAGAGCTAAGTAACGTTCTTATTATTCTTATTATTAGTTTGCATATTCAATCTATCGTGATATTGCCTTTGGGATGCTTATTGGGCCTCCATTTTGGGTTAGTGGGTTTCACATGTATACGCGACTACTATGTGATGCTTATTGGGCCTCCATTTTGGGTTAGTGGGTTTCCCATGTAAACATGAGTATGAGAATCAAGTTAATGTTTGAAGATTATACATATGAACCCGTAAGAAAAAGATAGTATTTGTTGTGTATTTTTGGTGTTTGCTTACATGAATGAGTATCCATAGGTGTTTTGTATGATAATTGACTAATTGTAACATCTTACTTTTCGGTGTTTGCTTTCATGAATGAGTATCTATAGGTGTTTGTATGATAATTGTAACATCTTAATTTTTGAGGGTAAATTAACTTTTGTTTTAATCAGCTATTTAAATAAATAACTAAAAGGACAAAAATAGATAAATAAAGTCACACTAATAAGAATTAAATAATCAAAACGAACTGAAAAAATTAAGGTTGACTTTAAACTAGAAATATAATACGAGGAAATTGTCATTTTAATAAAAACTAGCATTGACCATGTTATGATAGTAGTTGATGACATTTTTGAACTAATTAAATTGTTTTGTATTTTGGACCATATTTTTGCATTTTCAAACTTAAAAAGCATTTTTATATTAAAATCTAATGATTTTATAAATCTATTTAAAACAAATCATGCGAAAGATGTTTCATTCACAACCTATTTCTCACCTTCTATAGTCCTCATCGTAGTCGGCATTAACAATATGTGTAATTTCATAGAACATACTCTAAGTATTGGTTGCCTGAATTCATATAATCGGTATTGTTGTATGAATGTTGGTCGGAATTTACGAGCTAGAATTGGTCGCAATAGGGTAGTAGAACAATTGTTCTGACAAACATGCAAAAATCATAACATGTCTGATTTTCTGTTGTCTTTAGATAAACTTCAACATGCAATTAGCAATCAAACCAACACCAAAGATGCACTTGCATGTCTTGACATTACTTTTATTGCGAAATGAGAAAGGTCATTTTACCTAGATCCCATTTCAATGTTTTATCAGGTGATTTTCCTTATGTAGTGTTAAGAATATTGACTGGCACATTGGATTTACCGATAATGACCGTCATTGAGGTTGTCCATACGATGATGCAACAAGTGTTCATGACACGATTTAACTTAGGTAAATAGATTTGTAGAAAGTATTTGTCTCTATTTAAGGATATATAACTACTTTTAAGCTTTAAATGACAATAATGTTTTTTGAGCATGGGGAAATGATGATACGCCTGTTCTCGGATCGTCAATAAAGGCTATCGCTATGTGCTATCTGCAAAGGTAAACAAGAAATGTCAGGAGTTATACCAAGGTTACCCCCTCCCCTCGCCCTAATATTGTTCTTTGATGCTTAAGTTAGATATGTATAACATATTCAACATTTATGAGTTTGATGATTCTTTGGTAAAAGAATCAGTCTACCTCTTTCCTTAGAGATGTCTTGCTGTTATAGGCCCTTTGAGAAAAGTTGGAATTATCCTTTTATCCGGTCTTTTGCAAGATCCGGGTAAAATGAGTTGTTCGTTTGTACTTCAAATGGTTTGATTAGTAACTGTATCTGCACCTTGCACGTTTTTTAGGATATGTTTATTTGGGGGTATTTCCTGTTGTGTATTGTCATGTATCTGGTATTACACTTCTATTCGGGAATATAAGTCCTTGAATCCTTGTACAAAATAACCCAGTTCGGTATTTCCAATGTTGTTGGTACGGGTACGTCATTAAGTCCCCCAGTCTAAAGGGTAAAAATTGCACACCAATTTTTGCCGTTTGGACTAAGATCGTTGGTGGTAATCAAAGCGTCGCACGTGGACTGGTTGCAGTTACATTAAATGTATCGTCCCAAAAATTAAGACTAAAAATATTCGTTTTTAAATTAATAAAACTATTATCCAAAACATCATCATAGAAATCATGGTGAATCAAAGTGTATCAATAACATCCCAATACATCAGAGTAATATAAAATGCAGAACGAGGTGGTGTGTGCACTGCAATCATCCCGGGCTCTTACCCTTCGAACCGAAAGTACCTAAAAACATAAACTGAAAACTGTAAGCCCAAAGCTTAGTGAGTTCCCCAAAATACCACATACCATACATATCAAACATATAATGGGCCCCACCCGACATCGAGCCCCGCTCGGTAAACAAATCTGTCAGTCATCGGGCCCCGCTCGGTATACATATAAACATATAAATATATAAACACATAACACATGCAATAATCACAAAGATAAATAGTATACAGAATGGTCATCGGGCCCCGCCCGACAAACATATAAACACATAACATATACAAGAGTCACGTAGACATCTAGCATCCTAAACATAACAAACCATGGGCTGACATTAGTACCTTCGACCCACTAAACACAGTGAGGAAACTCACCTCTAGCTGCCAAAACACTTAAATGAATCTCAGTCTGCTGGTCCGGAAAGTCCCCGCGCTAACATCATCAAATAATATCCAATTAATAATTGGATCTAGACCCATAATCAGGAATTTAAGCTACTTGACCCATATCCAAGGTAAAAGACCATTTACCCTTTTTCTTACTTGGCCCAAAACCAAGGCCCAACCCCACTACTCAAAAGGCCCAAATTCCTAAATGGCAACTCAAAGCCCAATATGGCCTAATCTTTCAAATTGGGCCCAAAATCCATCTTGGGCCTAAATCCAAGAGAGCCCAATATACTAGAAAAAACCCAGAAGCAGAAGCCTACTGGTCCAACAAGGCCCAACCTTAAAAGCCCAAAGCATGGCCCAATTCCGTGAACGGCAAGCCCAAGAGTCCATCTGCTGAGTACGCGGGGCGTACTCAGCTCGTACGCCTAGCGTACTCCTTCCAGGGCCAGTACGTGCAGCGTACCAGCTGGGTACGCCCAACGTACTCCCCAGACTACCAATCCACTCCATTAAGTACTTATTCGGTTAAGACAACATGTCAAACTCTCAGATCTGATTCTAGAAGGTAACTTATCACGTAAAGTTGGCAAATTTACACCCATGCATGGCTTAATGGGACTCAAAGCTCAAAAAGGAGCTTAATAAAGATCTTAACACTTGCATGGACCAATATCCTCCATAAAGTTTGAATTTTTATGAACAAGAGACCTCAACAGAGCTAAGATCTAATATCCATGGCTTATGGAGTAGATTAAAAGCTCAACTTTAACTCAAAAGACTCAAAAATGCATAAATAACAGCATAAAATGGATCTAGCACAAAGAACCATCAAGGTGACAGCTTTTACCTTAAATGGCTTGCTAAGGTGAAGATAACTCTGGATCTACAAGCTCAAGTTATTCCCAAGCACCCTCCAAGTGTTCCTATTCTTCTTCTTCACCACAAAACACTAACAAACTCACTTTCAAACTCAAATCTCACCAAATACACTTAGGGTTTCGATATTAGGGCATAAGCTGATGGAGGCTGATCAACAGAGTGTCCAAGAGTGAGGTAAGTTGTTTAAATAAGGTGCAAACCCTAAAAATTAGGGTTTTCCCCTGCACCAAGTATGCCATGCGTACTCCACGTACGCCCCGCGTACGTGGGTGAAACCCGTGATCAACTAATGGGCTAGTACGCTAAGCGCACTTATAGAGTAGGCCCCGCGTACTACCTAGGGACCAAAATGTTAACAATTTGCATTAAAGGGGCTAAAAGGAAACATACCAAATTGTGAATGTTACGTTAAATGTTGATAGCTATTAGTGGTCACATCCATTTCTTCTAGTACTCGTCGATAACTATGTGTGGGTATAAAGAATGTAAAAAAGGAGCTCGTATGCAAAAGATATGGTTTTTACAAGATTGAGAATTTTACGTAACAAATCGCTACACAACATCAACCATGTTGCGACATGTGTCATCACCAGAGCCACCCCTGCTACCTACCTATAGACGTGGAACGCCCCATGCCCTGGTTTGGCTGTGCACCGCCCCCTGAAGTTCTGTAAATAGAGCCGAAATTCAGCTCATTTCTCACAACATTCAATCTTTTCTCTCTCAAACATTTTCCTCCATTTGAGTCCAACTTTTGCTGAGTTTCTAACCACTTTAGTGAGGCTATGAGGTATCTAGGAGTCCGACGAAAAGGAGCTATGGGGTCGAGATTCTACCCGAACACATTTCGGTTTTTGCTAGGAATTTATGTAAGTTAAGTTGCACTTACTACGCTTTAAGTGTAACTTATATTTATATTCATAGTCGTTATTATGAATTTATAAATAAGATTTGTCAGTGATTTCAATCATAATACTTATTGATCTACTTACAATAATGATGTCTAGGCTAGATTTAGTGAGGTGTTTAAAGTGGGGTTTCCAAACAATATACCATGTATACTAAACGGACCCTACCTCCTATATGATCTTACCTGATTGTTCCTTATTTGATAGAACTCGAAGTATTAAATGAGATTAGTGAAAGATCTAGCTTTCATTACCAGGATTCCATAAAGATTAATAAGTGATAGTATTATAGGTTAATACTTGTTAGGCATGTTGCTCACCAGTTGGATCACCCAGATAGCTGTTAATCGTCTGAGTAATTGCCCAGGTGAGTTATCTCATTATACTATGTATTACAATATATATATATATATATATATATATATATATATATATATATATATATATATATGTATGTTAGGATATAAGAGCTACTAGAGTAGAAAATATAGCCCTTTGTGCATAGTGATTATTAGAGTAGAAAGCATAGTCTCTATGTGCTTACATGTTATTGTACTTGAATTATTCATTACAGTTAAGTGAGGGGTTGACAGTGGAACGACGGCAGGTCGAGTGTAACGCCCGCGTTTCCTGCTAGATTAGTCATAGTCTGTAATCACTTTGGTCAACTATTGTAATCTTTTTATGAACTAGTTATAGTATACGTAATAAGGATTCCGAAGGTATAAGAAATGTTCGAATCCGACATAGAATGAAGAAGTTATGGTACGTTGAAGCTTCGCGTTAAATCCGATACGACTACGGATGTCGCAAAATAGTGAATCGGAGATATATCGCTTATTAGCCTAAGTGATCTAAACGAAAGTCATGGTAGTCATTAAGTCAAGAGCATACATATAGAAGATGTCCAAATCTGACTTCATTAGAGAAAGTTATGATTTTTCTAAGATTCAGCGCAGCAGTGTGCAACACTGATATTGAATTTTAGATCGGTTGTTTTTTAGCCAAAACAATCAAAATGAGAATTAAAGGTCTCGTTAATAGGAGTCCAAAGATACAAAGTCTGTTGAAATCAGACACTGGATGAGAAAGTTATGCATTTGATATGTGCTTTAACAATCTAAGCATGTGTGAAAAAAATAAAGTCAAAATTAGCCGACGAAGTCTAAATGAAAGTTATAAATCCCGTCGATAGCTACGCATGGATATAAAGAATGTTAAAAACGGAACTCGTATGAAGAAGTTACATAATTTTGAAAATCTAAAAACTGGTGGGTGCGTGTGCGGCGCGTACAACGTTCTAGAAGCCGACACACAACCCTACCCTTCTTCGGACACGTGTCAGCAGCTCTGTGGAGCCATGCCACCATAGTGTGTGGCGTAGCCATATGGTGTGCCGCGCGCTTGCCCCCAAAACCTCCTATAAATAGTTGTAGACCCCCATACTCTTCCTCACACAATTTTAGTTGCATTTCCTCTGAAATATTCGACATTTAGCCTTAGACATATGTAGTTTTTGGGTACCTAGTTAGGATTTGTAGGATTTGAGAGTCCAACAATTAGTAGAGTACGAGTCGGAGTCCTGTCTGCGAACTTTCTGGACTTTTAGTCAGGAAAAATCTACAAGCCTCGCTACACTTACTCTGCTTTACTAAGACTTAGCGTTATGTACATATAAGTCTTTTGGTAAAGAGTTAAGGCGAAGTGTTGCCCTAACTTCGAGTCACCTACTTTTGTCAGGTGAGTGTGCAGTTACTATCAAATACATAACTTTAATAAAAGTATTTATATTGCATGATAGGTGTATTACCTGCATTCTATGTTAATGATATAAAGTATGATAGTACTGCTTTTTAGGAACTGTATTGGACATAAATTGCATTTAGTATAAATCTAGATTAGTTATAATAAGACTTGTAAAAGGTGTTTAGTTCCCAATAAGCTGGACATTAGATAGGTCTTATTCTGGGGTAGAGTGTGATATTAGATAGCAGAGTGTCGTGTGACATCCCTATTTTTACGGCCAAAAACGACCGATTTGTTTATGCTTATTAAATCAGAGTATTCTTTTAAAAAGATTTGATTATGCAGAATTTGTCCCAAAAACATGATAATAATATTATCAAAGAAATTTCGAAGAAATGTGTTTTGTTTGTATTTTTAAGACTCGGGATGTCATAACCGATATAAAACATAAGCATAAACGGAGACTTGCAATGTCTCAATATACTAACAGTTTATATCTCCTTGAATCTCTCATTGTGCATGTACCTTTGTATCGTTACCTATGATACAAAGAAACTGAGTGGGTTAGGTTAGGAAAACTGGTGAGTACATAGGGTTTTCAATCCACAATAATATAACTTATCTTTTTATATAATTCACACCAAACAGTTAACCCGATTACCCATTCCCTTTACTCGCTTTCTTTCTTTCTTTCTTTCTTTCTTTCTTTCTTTCTTTCTCTCTCTCTCTCTCACTCTCTATTTTCTCTCTTTCTATCTCTCTATCAAGGGTTCTACCTTAAGGGTTACGCATTGATAAGGCAACCAAGGAAAATAGAGTATGTCACACCCCCAAACCAGAATGGCGGAAACATTCGGGGGCGGAGGACGTCATGTACAATATCATAACAATGCACAATAGTAAAATAAGCAACAACATCATCCATTGCATTAATAATATAATTTAATACAAGTGTGTTCTGAATGTATTTGTAAGACACCAAAATATATATATCAAAATAAAAGACGAGTCTTGAGCATGCTCCGTCTTCTCAAAAACCTAGTCCAGTGTACCTGTCTACAGGTGACCTGAGAATACAAGTTATTGTGAAAGCGTAGATCAGCATTTAAGCTGGTGAGTTCATAAGTATTTTAGTGTCAAATGTTTGTATAAGTTTAAAGAATATGTTTGTAAGTGTTTTGATGTAAATGTTTGTATACTTCCCAGAAAATCCTATATTTTCTACTAAAAATGGAAAGTAGTCTTCTACCAAGACCCGACTGTTTTGTATGTTTGTTTTTCTGTAAAAATGAGTGTTTTCCCAAGTATATGACTATCATTACCAGAAAATAGTTTACATTACCTTTTTATGTGAGAGATCACTATATGAATGTAATGGGAAAATGAAAGTGTACAGTAATGTTGTAATAAGTAACTACGGAAGCACTAACTACCTTAAAACCAATTTGTTTAATTAAGGTTAAAATGTGATGTGGTTATAACCATACTGATTGACGAGTGTTTAACACGGCCACCTGCTGGTGTCGAAACTGATGTGACATTTGTCACCCCTTGGCCTGCCGGCCAAACTGTAGCGAACAGTCGGGATGCGGGATTGTCAGTCCCGTATAGATCTATACACACAATGCCCGCTCTCCCTCCAGAAGACTCTGGTTACAAAGCGCGACCTAACAAGTATATTGCTATGCCGTGAAGTAGTGGTTTCACATTAATGTTATCTTGTTCTTGTAAAAGGATGTATGTTCCTTTCTGTTCTAGTTATTGTATGTTCCTTTCTGTTCTAGTTATTGTGTGTTTCTTCCTGTTCTAGTTATTGTATGTTTGAACTGACTCATGTATGAACTGACTCATGTAAGTACTGATTCATGTAAGTTTCATTGTTCTAGAAATAGTAAGTAGTAACCTACTAAACTATACCTATTATAGTTTACTAGTAAGCTCTGTAATTGAATGATTGATCATGTTTGTACACCTTTGCTACCTAAAGGTATTGAACTGATTGGAAGCACTTTTATATCTACATACATATACATAATATATAACTAAGATTTAAACGACACTCGGATAAACAACCGATACCCTAAGTCCACAACCAAACAAGGAACAAGAAATAAAGCGTGTTATCAGTCCTAAGCCCTTTCAACCTTATTTATATAACTATATCTATATAGACATGATTTTAACAATATATAAGTTTAAAAGAGTTTTGTAAAACGATAAAGAGTTTATTATATAAAAGAGTTTTAACCATTTGAATGGTTATTGATGACTTGATGTCGGTTTATAAAATGATTTGAAACAGTTTGTTTGATAATACAGTTTTGAAGTAAAAGAAATCCTCTTGTTTGATAGTTATAAATCACATGTGATTGATAATATAACTATATTGTTTTCTACTTGTATCCCCCCTCATAAAAGTGTTTAAAATCATTAAAAGATAAGTTAGGGGTATGAACTCACCTGTAGTGAGTGATTCGAATGAAAGATAGATATAGGATGCTTGAGATCACAAATGAAGTCCCGAAGCACAATTGGATCCTATTAGACATATAATCACATATATAGGCATACAATTAGTGTATATAACAACTAATCATGTAAGGGAACTGATGGGTTTCGAACAATACATCAATCCTATGGTGTACATGCAAACCCTAATAGCTTTTGGATATAGTTTGTCTAATGAACATGCAATTGAATATCCAAAGCTATAAACCCTAGATCTATCAAATAAGAACTGAAATAAGGGTTTAGTAATTACCTTTGATTATTATATAGTAATAACAATCAATCCCTTGCTTTGATTGGCTTCAGAAAGCTTAGTGCCTCAAGTGTTGCACCTCTAATGGAGTCACAAACACCACTAAGCAACTTGGATGAAGAGGGAGGAGAGAGGAGGCACCAAAACGGCTGGAAACCCTAAAGGATTACTTGTCCACGTTTTTGGGGCTTAAGGGTCCTTTATATACATGTAGGCTATTAGGGTTTACAACTAGGAAACCCTAATCTGGCTGCTTAAGCCCTAAGCAGCCCATGGACTCCTTTAACATATCTCTTGGACGAATTCCTTGTGGGCTTCCCATAGAATTCGTCCAACCTATATTATTTAGGTAATCCATAGCCCAATTGCAATTATCTTATAATTACAAATCCAGTCCCCTAAGTTTAATTAATCTCTTTTAGCCACTAAATTAATTCTTAATTAATTCTTGACTAATATTAATTAAACAATATGATTTCTCCTTTAATGTATTATTCTTATAATATATTAATAAATCATAATTAAACCTTTCTCTCCTTAATTCATCCTACATATTGCTGTGGTGAAGGCAACCCAAAAGGACCATGCTCATAATCGGGTCAAGTACATACCAAAATAGTTATGGACTTAGACACTAATCCAACAGTCTCCCACTTGGATAAGTCTAATAACTATTCTGTATAACTTCATAACCTGATCAGCAATCGTAGCTTTCAAAAGCCGCTGTCAACTCTGATCTTATCAGATATGCGTGTCCTTTAGATAAGGGATTATATATTCCTCCATTCTCAAGATATCGTATAGACACAAGACATGAATTTGATCATTCTCTCTATATAGTTTCCCGACTTCCGATTTATGACGACTGACAACAGACTACAATTGAACACATCAAATTAGTCCCGGCTTGGCCAAGCGCTTAGGGTGTCATCACTAAATCATCGAGGGGCCCACATATATCGCTTTTATCCCACTTTGGGTAAAAGGAATGGATAAACTTCTACTCAAATGCTTGCTTGCACCTACTAATCAAATCACATACAACAATAAGTTTTATAACACCAAGTTACTGGTGCGTTTACTTATCATCAATGTGCAACCGACCAGCAAATAACAACTCACACGTCTCGGTTTCAAGAATATACAATGTTATCGTCTCACTAATCACCCGTGATAAATCCATGAAGTGATTCAAGTGAGCGTGAGTTTAATCCAATACTTTAATCTTATCAAAGCACTCATGAACTCTGCAGCAAACTTGTGCTATGTCTAAACACTTTAGACAATCTACAAACAAATTCATGACCGTCTTCCTTCATACCTACTTCCAACGTATGACCGACTGTGGAGGTTCGAATAACCCAGTTATTCTGGAAGTCAAAACATGCAAAATGAAACACAACGATAATACTTAATCCTATATGGCCCCAAAACTTTGAGTGTAAATAAAACACTTTTATTTAAACACCATATTGATTACTCATTATTCATTGCTTACTGTTTCAAAAAATCAACTTATTACTTGAATTACAACAATAATTGTCCCATGCTCCAAGCATGCACACTTTGTTTCCTATGGTCCATGCTTTGTGAAATAGATCAACTGAAAACCTTTCCAATGATGCTCATTTCACAATTCCTAATCCTCATCGTTAGTGTAAGAACACAAGGTTCTTGCCACTACTAGAATACGTTAGATTCTAACATTTTATGCAACGATCCTTTCGCAAAGTCATAGCACAAAAGTCACCAGGACTTGGCTAATGAAATTACAAGGTCTCTATCAGAAATTGTTACAAACAATTCTATAGATGTGATGTCTCTCACTCAAAGTACATTCCTTTGAACATCCTTTTGCATAAAGTTTTCTAATCTAGACATAAATTCTCAATTTCCAACTCCCAATATGGAAATCATTTCCATATTTGCCATATGACAACTCATTCTAAATAGAATCTTATCTATTCATAATAATGTCGATATGGTCCATCCAATACTATACTTCCAACTACTCACAAGCAACAAATCCTTGGCGAACCTTAGATCGTCCTTCGATAGTTGTTTAATTATTTTAGTCAAATCCAGTTCTAGTCCCTTTTCCCTCTTAATGCCCTAGGCATTTGGAAAGTTTTAGAATGGTCAAATATTATATCATTTGCAATCGATCCTATACCCTAAGCGTATGGGACACGATGCATAATGTCTTACATAAAGATATGATACTTTATCAATCTTCTGCCATAATATTTTATGTGTCACGTCCTCACAATTCGAACTATGAAGAGGGATGCCGTAATCATAATCGAAATTTGAGAACACACTATGTATCCTTTGACTAAATTTATTAAAATTTCTCAATCTAAGCTTTAGATACTGAAACGAAGTATACTATTCTCTCCCTTAATTATAGCAAAACAATTTTTCAACCCTTGCGACTTTGCATACTATAACTCTTGTTTTCTATAATTAATATCGCTAACTTGCAATACTTACCATAATAATCATGCTCCCACTATCATGATGATTATTTTCTTACCAGCATAACACTTATGCTCCCACTACCTTTGACATGTATTCAGAAAACAGCTGAACTTCCAGAGAACAATGCTTATTGAATTCCTTAAGTTCATATTTCTAATACCTGATGCTTTGATAAGCCTTTATCTAAGCTTCTTAAACTCATACACCTTTGCCTTAGAAAGCTCATGTGTGTGTCTAGACAAATTCAGAACTTATGTTACTAAGTCCCAAATGTTCAGACTAATTGCCAAATCTCACAATTCGAACTATGAAGAGGAATGCCGTAATCATAATCGAATTTGAGAATACAATTTTCACAATTGCTATCTTCTTAAAATCTCTCTTAGTGAAAGCATTTCCTCACAATCATTTTCATGAAGGAGGGAAACCTTATGTCACTGAGATTTTATGGTGTATGTGTTCCTATCCATGTGAATTTGCCAAAACGAAGGTTTGCGACAAATCCAAAAACATATGGACTGAACTTTCTCAATCTTGATTTCTTGCATCATGGTAACCCGAGTGCCCACCATGTCTTCCAAGTAGTTTAGCAACTCACCCTTACATATCAATGTACCTTCCATTGATCAAGGTGCTTGCCTTTATGCATACAAATGAGAACTCATAGAACTCAGATGCATAATTAACTTAACTGGAATGGCGCAGAAAACAAAATTATGTCATTCACGATAGGTTACAAACCTCAAGCCGTGCGCTAGTGATGATCAATTATTATTCTTGAAACTTTTCAAGACCATTAAGACTCCCACTGACTCCTTGACATATAAGGTTCTCTTGTCAAGAAACATTTATTGACAAACAAATATTCAAGAGTTAGTGTAGCTTCTTATCAAGCTTAACACTTCACACAATTGGTCTTAGTTGGTCTTTGACTTATCCAAGACATTACAACTTACTAATTTCAAATGTGCAAGAATAAGAAAACTTTTCCAAATTCCACATTTGATGAGTGTTAGAAACCTACTTAAGACTTGTCACTCAATTCACAATCTAGGAGTATAACTCTAAGACTCGATGTTGGAACGAAGTATGATTGACTTCTTGATTTTTAACCATTTCCACAATTCTCGATTCCTCTTCTTAGACATACAAATGTACTACGACTCACTTAGAGGATCAATTGAGATATGGTTCTTAATCATTAAGACTTATCATAAAACACAATAAAAGGTACTCTCCATTCTTCTTAGAATAGAGAAACTTTTATTTTTCTGCCTACTTGATTCTTCTTATTCGTGGCTATTCATTAAAACTCTTTCAATCAACTCAGAATTACACTTAATCTTATAAGTGTAATCATATTTACTAAACTTTAGTAAACCATGACGAATATTTTTATCACTCTTGTGGTGGACTTGATCAACGCACAACCTAGTGTACTCGATCTCCTAGTCCTTCACTTGACACTTTGTCAAAGAATTAGTCTAATTTCCAAGTATGAAGTTTCTCATTCATCACGCAACCAGGTTGTATGATTTCAAGTTTCTGTCCAATTGAAACTTGGGCGACAAGAAACTCTCCCTATTTGGTAAATTCTCGACATTTCCACAAACAGCAAAACAAGAATCATATCCAATTCAACGTTGCTAAATACAAACATTCATTTTCACACATGCCATTGCAAGGATAAATAAATAAGATAAAACTCAAAATTTATTTTATTGCGGAAAAATTTGTCCTTACAACGCAATTCAACTGAAAACTATGCTATTACATATTCCTAAGCAATCTATTCTAAATCCAAGTAGCAACTCAAGAATCCAATCTTCAAGCAATGCGATCGAAATCCATTTCTTCACGATTAGATTCAGCTCACTTCTTCCCTTAAGCTTCCTCTCTTTTCTTCGATCCTACAAAACATCAAAATATAATCTTATCACATCATGTATTAAGAATCTAGAATAGGAACTTAAAAGAGTTAGATGGTGGATTTTACCTGAAGTAGAGCCATACGTCTTGACTCTCCCATCTCTTAGATCTCTCAGGTAAATAGGGCATCTTCGTCTCCAATGCCCCTTCTCTTGGCAATAGAAACAAATGGACTCTTTTGGAATAGCACAAGGAACTATCTCAAAATTTACCTTTTCTGGATTTCCAATGTCACTATTTTCAATGTCCATTGAAGTTTGGGAGTTCGATTCACAAGACAAATTTGCTTGATCAGTACGCCAGATCATTGCTGATTCAGCTGCTATCAACAAATAGGTCAAATCAATGAGGGTCACGTCGTGGTCCATCATATAGTACTCTCTAACGAACTCACTATATGATTCAGGAAGCGACTGAAGAACCCAGTCAACAGCCAACTCGCCTGAAATCTCGACACCCAACATCCTTAACCTGTCAATGTGTGACTTTATCTCCAAGACGTGTGCACACACAGGTTTCCCATCTTCGTGTTTACTTGCCAATAGGGCTTGAGTGAGCTTGAACTTTTCAAGCCTTTGAACTTGTGGGTTAGGGAGAATAATTGGAGGAGATGGAGGAAGTGAAGCATGACTCTCATTTCCTTGATCGTATCGTGGAACGTCATCTTTATTTGGAAAGCTTGTTCCAAGGGACTTGGGAAGACCATTGTAAGATTTAGACATCTACAAAACGGGAGAAAATTCAAGTTAGTTGATAAGAATCCTTGATGTAACACCCAAATGAAACATCAAGGCTAGGATCCAACACAACATTCTACAACCTAGAAGAGGGATGTCGTAATCTAGTTGCAGAATATTTGAAGGTAGGTAAATGACGATTTACCAATTCCCACCATGAAAAACAAAAATGAAGTTTAAGTTTTAAATGAATTGAACCTCCTAGATCTTTTGAGATTCATTGAACTTTTCAATGGCATGTTTAATCTCGATTATGCCCTTCAAGTTTGCGACTGGGATGCCGAGGATTACAAACAAGGTGTGAATAACCATACGAATCACGTGATGCACCCAATTGCTACTATCACCTAATCCATGTGCCGGTTAGCCACACACGCTCCATTGATCTATGATAAACATCGAGCCACCCTTCGCCACCAATGCCAAACCCAAATTAGTGTGTCGGTTAACCACACACGCTCCACTAACGTTTCGACAAGGGTACACAGTGTAATTCCATGGATTAGCATACAATTCCACATTTTTCCTAAAGTAACTATGATTTGGGAATTTATAAAAGCATGTAGTTACTTTGTACTTCATTATACTTATAATGGAAGGTTTCGTCCTATCCTACCCGTTCGGCTAACGACCCTCCACTAGTCAAGAGTGCGGTGGATAAGAGTGGATACCCATTCAATTGCCATTTTATAGGCAATTTCCTTAAACACCCCTTATAGACCAGCTTCGTGAATGAGGCATACTAACGGTAAGACTGACTCTTTACTCATATATATAATATTAGACTTTTAATTTTACATATATATAGCATAGGGTGTATTTTACACTTTTAAAATACTAGGTGGTTCAATTTAATAAATTATATTTTTAGTTTAATCAAATGTAAACCAAAACATTATGGATTTATTAACTCTCTTTTAATTATACACTTTAATTAATTAACAAAACCATAAGGGTGTAATTTGAATTTTTCAAAATGCGAGGGTTTTAGAATTTAACATTTCAAAATCAAACTTTTAATCAACTTTTAAATTCCAAAACTTGAGGGCAAGTTTTGAAACTTTTCAAAACATTTGGGATTAGAATTTAAATATTTCAAAATTAACTTTTAATCAAAAAATTTAAATTCCAAAACTTGAGCGCAAGTTTTGAAACTTTTCAAAACATTAGGGTTTAACTATTTAATTTTAAAAACAAAACATTTAAGTTCAAATTTAAACTATAAAACCTAAAGGGGAAAATTGAAACTTTTTCACAAGATAATTCAAATCTAAATTACAAATAATCAATCTTTATCTAATAAAACAAAAGATTATCTAAATTTTGACAATTATCTTCTATTTTGGCAAGGATAATCACCCAATATCAATAAAAATCGGATCTTATGAATTAAAAACGTTTATGGTAAGTATCCCAAGCCAAAACAGCAAGAAAATCGCCAAAAAACGCTGCCAGACTCGCTGACTCGTCGAGTACCCAGTGGACTCGGCGAGTCCAGCCCCAAAATTCAAAAAAAAAAATCGTTTTTCAGCCAATTTTCGATCAAGCAAGCATCAAATTCACTAACAAACAGCCCTAGGCTCTGATACCACTGATGGGTTTCGAACAATACATCAATCCTATGGTGTACATGCAAACCCTAATAGCTTTTGGATCTAGTTTGTCTAATGAACATGCAATTGAATATCCAAAGCTATAAACCCTAGATCTATCAAATAAGAACTGAAATAAGGGTTTAGTAATTACCTTTGATTATTATATAGTAATAACAATCAATTCCTTGCTTTGATTGGCTTCAGAAAGCTTAGTGCCTCAAGTGTTGCACCTCTAATGGAGTCACAAACACCACTAAGCAACTTGGAAGAGGGAGGAGAGAGGAGGCACCAAAACGGCTGGAAACCCTAAAGGATTACTTGTCCACGTTTTTGGGGCTTAAGGGTCCTTTATATACATGTAGGCTATTAGGGTTTCCAACTAGGAAACCCTAATCTGGCTGCTTAAGCCCTAAGCAGCCCATGGACTCCTTTAACATATCTCTTGGACGAATTCCTTATGGGCTTCCCATAGAATTCGTCCAACCTATATTATTTAGGTAATCCATAGCCCAATTGCAATTATCTTATAATTACAAATCCAGTCCCCTAAGTTTAATTAATCTCTTTTAGCCAGTAAATTAATTCTTAATTAATTCTTGACTAATATTAATTAAACAATATGATTTCTCCTTTAATATATTATTCTTATAATATATTAATAAATCATAATTAAACCTTTCTCTCCTTAATTCATCTTACATATTGCTATGGTGAAGGCAACCCAAAAGGACCATGCTCATAATCGGGTCAAGTACATACCAAAATAGTTATGGACTTAGACACTAATCCAACAGGAACAACCTTAGGTACTAGGAAACACTTGGTATGAAGTGTTACAATCACATATGATTGTATGAAAGGGTGTTCACGGCCACACAAGGATGTGTTCACGGCCCAAGAGTGTTCACGGCCACACATGAAGTGTTTACGACCCTAGGCTTGATCCTATGAAGGGTTTACGGCCATGGGTTGAAGGGTTCACGACCACCACATGAACTAAGAAGGGTTTACAGCCCAAAGAAGGGTTTACGGCCGTAAACTCTTGAAGTTCATGCATAAAGTTGTTGTTTCTTGGTTGGAAATCAAGTGCTTCTATTGGATAACAAGTATATGGAAGAGATACTTACGTAATTGAAACGTATAGGATGATTACGGCCCAAAGAACAAGTGTGTGTTCTTGGTGTTCGTGGTGACTTGAAGATCTAAACCCAAAAGAGTTGAATTCATTGATGAAATCAAAGGGTTTAACTTGAATAAGAATGATATCAAGTAAGAAGGGAAGAATCACTTAAACTTTTGAAGATCAAGGAGGATATCCTTGATGATGCTTGAGAGAGAAATGAGAGTTCTTGACTTGAAGATGTGAGAAATGAAGAATAATGAAGGATCTTCATACTTATGAAGAGGGGTTCACGGCCAACATGGGTTTACGACTGTAAACCCTAGTTTCGGCCGTGAACTCCTTGTGAAGGTGGTTCCGGCTCGATTGCAACTCAATGACCTTAAGTTAATACCTCCTAACACCCAATCCTTGAGGGTACTAGGATTAGAACTCTTAAACAGACCCTTAACAAAGCTAATAGTTAACAAAAACAAGTCTGACTTTTGATTGAATTGAATGGATTTACAAGATAGAAATTCTGGGTTGTCACAGAGTACTCAAATGAATCCACAATCCATACTCTCGGTTTGTATGATTTCATTAACACCTATAGATTGCAAGTTTACTAGTGTTCCACTAGACTATCTAGAATAGTCTGTGGTCGCCATCAATATTCTGCTTGATGACTGATCTCTGTTGGGCATGGACTCTGTAACACCGTAAATTTTCAAACAAATTTTTCATTTTAAAATCACATACTTTTCATAACATAGTGTATAAAGATCTCATTTATTCAATTTACAAACACAACTCCATTAATAATCCAGGATCCTCAAACATAACTCTTTCTCTGGTGTGTACAATCGAGTTGGTGCCATCCCGCGATCCTGAGAAAACCTGAGACACATAACACATAACACGGTAAGCACGAAGCTTAGTGAGTTCCCCAAAATACCACATACAGCACATACGCCACTCGAGGCTATAACTCGGTACGACCCTCCGGTCGATGTGTCTCAGCGGGACCCTCCAGTCCCGTAGCTCGTTGGACCCTTCGGTCTGGTCTAGCTTGTTGGACCCTCCGGTCCGGTCTAAATCGTTGGACCCTCCGGTCCGGTCTACTCGAGGACCCTCTGGTCTCGTAAGTCGTTGGACCCTCCGGTCCGGTCTATATAACACATAACATACATATATCATAATGCACATAATCTCAACATACACATAGCACATAAGACCCTCCGGTCTGCACATAGATACCACTCTAGGTAATGTATAGTGAGAAGACTCACCTCATATGATGTCTAGTAAACTCTCGTGCTCGATATCCTCGATCTAGCCTCCGCCTAGCACAATGATAATAATTCTAATCAATACTCTCTTTACATCCTCTTCTCTAGAGAATGGGTAGAAGACCATCCTACCCCCTTCCCCTTGACCCCTCTTAATCAGTTTGAGCAAACCCTAAGGTCAACTGAAGTCAACTCCAGTCAACGGTCCAATTTTGACCAGAATCGCCGAGTGCACCCTTGTGACTCGTCGAGTCCACTTATTTCCTCAGAAGTCTCGTGAAAGTCCAGCTCAGCTCGTCAAGTTGATCCCTAACTCGTCGAGCTATCGCACGATTCAGCTCTTCGGGACAAACCCTAACCAACTCGTCGAGTCGGCTCATTGACTCGGCGAGTTCATTCAGAACAAATGTTCATTCAGACGATTCCAATCATATCTATTACTTCAAACACTAGATCTATCATCTCAAGGGTCAACAATCACGTAAAGCTTTGATCTTTACGTTCATACATGAGGTTATTGCTCCAAAATGCTAATACATGTCTTTCATGAATGATTAAGCCGAAAAACCCTCATATGGATGAATAAAGCTGGGCATCTAAACTCTAAGGACCTCACAAGGTCCAGATCTGAGGTCTAGACTTCTGGATAACACATGCTACTCAAAAACCCAACCAAAATGACAAAAGCCCTAAATTTTCATAGATATGAGATCCAACTAAATAGATGAGAAAGGTGTGGGCTTTTTACCTTCCAGAGAAGCTCTTTGAGAAGAAATGCTAGATCCCACAGCCTCATCCCACTCCTTGCTTGGAGCTCACTCCTCTTCTTCCAAAAAGGTCCATCAAAACACTTGATACAAGCTCAAGGACTCTCTCTTAGCTTCCATGGCCGCCTAGGGTTTCACACAGGAGAGTTGATCAGAAGATGAGCCGCAAAAGAGGCTATAAGTACCTTTAAATAGGTCACAAACCTGGACAATTAGGGTATCTCTGCTCAACACCTACTCGGCGAGTCCCTCCTCTGACTCGTCGAGTCCACTCATTAAATCCACGCGAGCAACTCGAATCGACTCGGCGAGTTGGTCCCTCAACTCGTCGAGTCCCTCCTTAAATCTCAAGATTAACATACATAATAATGTCCCTGAAAATTCGGATGTTATAGTCTCTTTGCCCTAATTCTAGCATGGTCTCTCACCACTATTCTATCTCTGGTATGGTTTCTGACCATTATCTATTTTCTCATATGGTCTCTTACCGTTATATCTACTCTTATGGTCCCTAACTGTTATCTCATATCTCTTATCTACACGTCCCACCCAATACATTATGAGTACGGTAAAATAAATATATGATATTTTAGAAAAATCATTATCTCATGTAACACAGATATCAGAAACTCAAACAATAAGAACATAAAGCATTTAGGAAAATTAAATATTTGATATCTATGTGTAAGTTGAAGGTAACTATACACTCACTTGTTAAAGTGGATGACTGGAAGGTTACTTGGCTTTTCCTTTGATATGGCCTAGGTTCAACTATCTCTAAGTCTTAGTTTATTACCTCTTATGACTAATTAATAGTCTAGATTCCTCAACAATCCCACTATCTACTGATCTATAGCTGATAAGGGACAACCAGGTAGGATCATATCAGAGGTAGGGTCCGTTTGGTATACAGAGTATACTGTTTGAAAATCCTACATTAAACACCCCACTAAACCCAGCCTAGACGTCATCCCCGTAAGTATATCAGTCAGTAATATGACGTTGGAACCACTGACAAATCTTATTTATAGATTCATAATAACGACTTATGACTATAAATATAAGTTACATTGAGAAGACTAAAGTGTAGCTTCACTAACAGAGCTTCTACTCACTAGCTACTACTACTTCAGGGGTCGCAGGGCTTCTACGAAGACTAAAACTAAGGGGAAACGGGCTAAAATCGAAAGCAACTCGAGAGAGGAGATCTTGGGAGGTGTGGGAAGGGAATGAAGCTTGACCTCCTATTTATAGTTGTTTTTGGGGTGCACGTCTTGCATTTTAAGGCTACGTCTCCCCCAACCACTTTGTGTCACGTGTCGGTCTCTCCGTGGTCTGCGTTTTCACCTTCTAAAAGTGTGCGCCGCGCACCCTTTGCACACCTGGCGTGCACTGCGCGGGGCACAAATCGCAAATTTTGTAAATTCCATAACTTCTTCATACAGAGTCGGTTTTCGACGTTCTTTATAACCTCAGAAAGCTCTCGATAAGATCTACAACTTTCCTTTAGACTCCATTAGCTAATTCTGATTTTATTTTTCGTCCCTATTTTTATAAGATTTAATGATTTTGCAAAAATCATAACTCTCTCGTACAGACTCCGATTTTGGTGTTCTTTTTACCAAAATTCCTATCTTAAAAAGTACTACGATTGTCCTTTTAGTGACTTTACCCACAAGTCAACATTCTCTTCTTACCTTTTAACGTCACACATTCCTTGTGTGCGGTTGACTTTTATATTTTATAAAAATCATATCTAATTCATACGGAGTCAGATTTCTACGAAATTTATATTTTCGGAATCGAGACGACGTGTTACCTGGCAATTGGGTTGGTTTCGGGTTGGCGGGTCACGGGTTGGCGGGTTGGTGGGTCAGAAAACATAAACTCAACCTAACTCATATAATATATGGGTTGATGGGTTGGTGGGTCACGGGTTGGTGGGTTGGAAACCTCAACCCAACCCAACCCATATAACCCGTTTAAGTATATGGGTTCGCGGGTTCACAAGTTAATGGGTCAAACCCAACCCATATAACCCATTTAATAAATAAGCAACACATTTTAAAAATATGAGGTTTTTTTAACATAAATTCATAAAATTATTAAAGTAATTAACATAAAAAAAATGTTTTCAACATAAATTCATAAAGTCTATAACATCCAAATAAAAATGAAAAATGAAAACATTCAGAGAAAGTGGATGTGTTCTTCGTCCGTGACTCGTGAAAATAACGACATGCAATTTTTCTTTTTTTGATTAATGAACCGCAAACACAGATTAGTCACATACGAATACGGAAGGAATACAATGATATGGAATATTATGAATACGAATGGAAATCAAATTTCATTAATAATTAAATATATCCCAACCCAACCCATGAAATAAACGAATCCAAACTCAAACAGATAACCCAACCCAACCCATGAAATAAAAGGGTTGGTGGGTTGGCGGGTTGACGGGTTGGCGGGTCAAAAATCTCAACCCAAACTCGTCTATTTTCGGGTTGGGTCAGTGTTGGGTTACGGGTTGGGTCGAGAGTTGCCACCCCTAGACATGCACTTTATATATATATATATATATATATATATATATATATATATATATATATATATATATATATATATATATATATTGTTGGATTAGGTGTCTAAGCCAATAACTAAATTAGTATAATCTTGAATTATTAACAAAGTCCTTTTGGGTTGCCCCCAAGCCTAGTAATTGACTTGAACGCTTTTTGGAGAGAGAGAGAAAGAGAGAGAGAGAGAGAGAGAGACTGATTTATTAACTTATTATATTATTAATAAACTAATCAGAAATCAAACTAAATAATTTATTAGTATATTAATAGAATAATATATTAATTAGACATAGTATTATTTAATTAATAATTAATCAGAAATTAATTAGAATTAAATTTAGGATTAATTGGTTTAATTAAAAGTGGAATGACTAAAGGTAACAATGTTCAAAATTTGAACATTGACTAATTCTTGAACCTCCCTAGGAGGGGGGACGAAATTCTAGATGGTTATAGGGTTTGTAGAGGGTTTCTAGATGTATTCTTGGGCTCTAAGAAAGCTTGGAATGCCTTAGGGAGCAAGAAAAGGGATAAGAGCTTTCTAAGAAAACATGTTTTATCCTTAGCCTCCCTATCACCTATATAAACCCCATTGGGTTATGAATTTCGAAATTCACCTCATTCCAAAGAGAATTTCGAAAATTCCCTTCCTCATCCTCTCTCCTATTTAGCCTCCAACTTGCTAGGGTTTGAGTGTGAGCCATTAGAGGCACGAGACTTCTGGTGCTTGCTTTCTAAAGCTAGACCAAGAAGGAATCATTGTTTATTTACTACAATAAACATAAGGTATGTATTTTCCAGTAACACTTTAGTGATTTTCGAAAATAGCTACATACCTCTAGGGTTCTTGATATTCAATAGTTGTTTGCAAATCGTACTGAGAACATAGATCCTTTAGGGTGCATGTGAACTTAGGGTTTATGTTTTTCCGCCAAAAATAGTTTTTTTGACATATAAAACCCATCATATATATAGGCTTAGATTATTATATTCAAAGTAATTATTGTGTAATTGTATGCATAAATGTGGGTCAATCAAATTTACTTATTTTAAGAAAGTGATTAATATATATTATTGAATTAAATATAATTGAAAAATATCATTTTAATTAATTACAAGGGTAATTTAGTCATTTAATATAGATTTAATAAAGGAAAATTGCATTTTTTAGGGATCCTAGATTCTATTAATTCTAAAAATCCGATTTTTCGAATTATAATTCTTTTAATTCGGACATTCTGACAGAATATGTTTATGAGTATATTCAAAAATAAAAATATTCTTCAACCATAAATAATAAAAATATTCTTGAACCTATTTCTTGATCATGACTTTAAAAACTTCTTGTAGAATAACAAATTCTTGAACAATCAATTGACGAATGAAAACAAAAATTACATTATTTCTTATAGAATACGGGTAACAATTGTTAAGAATTACATTTATTGTTAAAGAATAAAACTAAAAAAACTTTCAAAACGGGAAAGAAAATATCAAAATCTAACAACGACACTAATACATTCTAAAAGAATAATGTTGCTTATAATCACTTTCAATTTTGTGGTCCGTTCTTCAAGCATCAACTTCTGTGAAAACAAAACAAAATTGTAGTTTAGATTACAATAATGCATTAGCAAATGAAAAATAAAAAACTAAATTCCTTCGGAAAAATATGTGGACTTGTGAATTGCACCAAAACCAATAAACAAGAATGGTAGAACATGCATAAATCAGTGAGAAAAATATCCATACTCCATTCCAGCAGAATTAGAATTCATGATTCCATTCCAACAGAATTGGAATTCGTAATTCCATTCCAATAGAATTGGAATCTCACCAATATCATCCATTGAATCGTCTAGATAAACAAATTAATTCCAAATGAAAGAAGCATCAAAGCATCTATGTATTTTACTAATCGTTCTAGACTTGTACAATTCTAATTCAAACATAACTAAAAATAAAATATAGTCAAACAACTCAAAATTAAAAGTCTAAGTCTAATATATTCTTACCAAGTTTAAAATCCCTTTATATCAGTGAGTATAGGGTTGAGGGCAATTGCAAAAAGTAAAAATAAAAGCATTCATTTAAAAAAAAAACAGAATAGCTACAAGTTTCACTAAACAACAAGCAAGGCATTCTAATGCATAGTACCAACATCATGGACTTGTTTGTTGCTGTCATTCCATCTATTGATTGTTCAAGCAAATGAAAAACAACACTCAATCATCTCTGCCTTCTTCCTTTCCTTCTCCATTTTATCTTTACCAAGAAATCAAGAGACAGGCTCTCTTCCTTTCCTGCAGTCGATTAAGCAACCCAAAAACACCCACCTAAGTTCTTTGATTTCTATCAAAACAAACAAAAGAAGAAAAAAAACCTCTTTATCTGTTTGATGATTCACTGCTCCCTTCTCCCTTCTTCATATCGCTTCCTGCCAAGAACTCAAACACCCATTTCCCCTATCGATTCCTGTCAAAATAACAATGAACTCAAACACCCATTCCCCCTATCGATTCCTGTCAAAATAACCCCAAACATGCATTCCATTCATCAATTTTTGTCAAGAACAATAAAAAAAATTAAAAAAAAAAAGAAGAAGAAGAATAGGGCAGGCTGCCGGAGCAGTCCCCATCCATTTACCTGCTAACGATCGAAGCCGCATCCACACAAAACCCTCGCACCTCCCTTTCACACCCTCTCCGCACCCACTGAGGTCGACGGCAGCTCTCGTTGCCTCTTCCCTGTTCTTCGGACCATTCGAACACCGGAGGTGCTCACCTCCTTACGACTCCTCCCTCTTCGCAAATCGAAATACGAAGTGCACCTGCAAGCTTTTGAATACCTTCATTCTCTGCTTCCGTTCCCCTCTTCCTTGCCCGATGAATCAGCCAGCCATAGAGCCGTTTTTATTCAACTTTCTGCGTTGTTCTTATTTTCCCAGCCGATGGCTTTCTTTCCCAGCCGATGGCTTTCTTTCCCAGCCGATTGGTGATGAAGATTGATCATATCAGTAGGCCGTTTATAAAAAGGGGGGAATTAGGTTAAAATCAACGTAACTAGCAAAATTATAGGGAGTATTTGTGGAAGTTATTTCTCAAATTACCTAGTTACCCTTATTGATTTATTTAATTATTGTTTTTTCTATTATTTTTTGATTGGTCCACAATCATGCATACAATAACACAATACTTACTTAAAACACCTGAACCTACCTCTCTCTCTCTCTCTCTCTCTCTATATATATATATATATATATATATATATATATATATATATATATATTGGCGCACTTATTTTTACGACTTACGGACGATTTGACTGATTTTTCCTATTTTTCCTTAATACGAAACTCCTATCATATAGTGTGCAGCGCGTACGACTATAGATTATCCTAATCAGGGATTTAGTTTTAATAATTATTACTTATTATGTGTAGCCTGAATTTGCGGGTGTTACATGTCGTGTTCCTCTTCTTTCTTAGATGACCACAAATGGTGGGTCCAGATCAGACAACTGGTAGGTATGTCTGGGCCATTGACCAGAGTAGATGACAATACCTGAATATTCTAGGCAGTCTAGTGAATTATGTTGCTAGCATGGACTTATAACCCATGGAAGTAGATTGTCACACCCCCAAACCAAGGATGGCGGAAACGTCCGGGGGTGGAGGACTTCATGTATAGTATCATAACAACAATTGTAATAGTAATTGAAGCAAACACAACCAACATATATAATTGAAAAAGTGACATCATTGTATGAATTACATGTTTACGAATCAATTACAATATGTTGACAAAATATGAAATAGTAGACGCCTTAGCGCCCCATCCTCAAAAGCACTTGGTTACCTGTTTAATGATTTCCTGAGAATACAAGTTGTTTGAAAAAGTGTCAACACAAAGGTTGGTGAGTTCATAAGCTTTTGTTTGGTATTATTAAAAGCCTTTCGTTTGTAAAAGTAGTATTTGTGTTAGAAAATCCAATATTTTCCTTAATGTGTAAATGTAGTCTTAAAACCCAAAGACCGAAATGTACAAGTAATTTGTCATATTTATAGTAAAACAATGCAAGTTTAAATCGACATAAACTCGTTAAATTTTAATGAAGTTCCCGCAAATTCCAATGTTTATTAATACTTTATGTGAGTTTATTATAACCATACTATGACCAAGGTTGCCTCAAACGACGTTCTTCAGGCGTCAGAAATGTTATGACATTTGTCACCCCAGACCTATCGGTCTAACTGTTGCATGCAGTTTAGGTGTGGGTTTGTCAAACCCAATATAGATCTATACACAACTATCACGCTCTCCCTCAAGGAGACTTTGGTTACAATACAGGACTTAATGGTAATTTGAAGTAAATGTCTCACAAAGTCATTAACGGAATTACGTGTTATGAAAACTTGGTACCGTATGGCCGTACCTTGCTTGATGAAAATATCCTTTGTATAAATGTACCCTTTTTAAATGTATGTGTTATGTAATGTATCATAAACTATACCTATTATAGTTTATCAACCAAGGGTAGTACGTAGTAATGTATGCAAACTATATTCAAAATAGTTTATTAAATATTTGAATGTATCGGTTGTACTTTGATTATAATCACTTGTTATTCTTTATATTTTATATGTCCAATATCCATTTGTAAACTGATGTGTGTCTAAATATTAAGATAAAATGTCATATATTGCAATAACATATAATCACATAAAGATATACACCTTGCTCAACATGTTACAAGGTGAAATGAAATTGACAGCAACTTTTCGTTGAATACAGTTTCTGTTACTGTTCTTAGAAAATTTATAGAAAAATCATCAAAGCTCTAAATCCAAATCCGCAAATTCTGAAAGTTTGGAATATGAGTCTAGTTTGTTCGTAAATTTTATCATGATTTTTAGTGATCTCTAACAGAGGTGAAAATGTTCATAATCACAGACTGGTCCGGGTTTGCCTCTGAAATGACAGGCAGTTTTGTAAAAATCACCATAAATTGTAGAAAAATCATATGGAGATGTGAAAGTAGCCATTTTAAAGCTACGAGTTTGAACTACTTGCACCTGGAACAGTTTTGAAAACTAAAATATTTAAGTTGACCAAAACAGTTCGTGATCGAAGTTCATCTTTTCTGATGTAATCTGATAGAAAAAGTTTAATTGTGTTCTTGATGATTTTACTTGTATTCCCCCCTTAAAACTTAAGAAAAACATGTAAATATAGGGGTATGAACTCACCCTATGTGGTTTCAGTAGATGAAAGTGAGAGAGAGGAAGTGTTCAACCCAAGGACACTAAGAAGATGTCTTGATGATTCGAGAATCTAACATCGAATAAGATGGAATTTGTGTAAGATATCAATGATTTGAGTAGAATGGAGTGTAATAATTATATGAATGATGAAGATACTTACTAATTGAAGAAAGAAATCCCTGAAGAAAGCCTTGAAGTTCTTGAAGTTGAGAGAAAAGATGAGAGAATTTTGGAGAGTGTCCTTTGGTTGCTAAGTGTAGAATGAAAGAACTTTATGGAGAATGAGGAGAGAGGATCAATCCTCCAACTCTTAGAACGTGGGAAGAGCTGAAAATTAGGTGTAAAGGTCCACTAAGGAGACAAGGGGTAGTGGGAAAGAGTGGCTGATCATAGAGTGAGGTGGTGGTGGTTTGCTTTTGCCATAAATTAAGGAAAAGCAAATATTCCCTCAATAATTAGTTCAACCACTAATTCTTTTAATATATTTTTATAAAAACCCTGGAGATTTATATATTTTGGGGGCTTAGTTTATAAAATAAAGTTTTGGGTGAAAATCCCACGTTAAAATAATGAAAAACGGAGTTAAAACGAAGTTAAAACGAAGTCGTAGTCGAAAAACCGGTAAAAAGGGGCCGTCTGCGAGACCCCTCGCATGGAGGCCGGATTCGGACCCTCGCATGCGAGGCTGCTGTCTGATGGCTTCGGATTCGGTCTCCTGAGAGGCTTCAGCTTCGGTCCTGATGAGAGGCTTCGGATCCGAGGCCTCGGATGAGAGGCTTCGGTCCTGAAGCTTCAGTTCCAGGTCCTTAAGGCTATTTTACCCGTTTTTACCCCGTTTCAAGCGATTTTTGACCCGGTTAAGGGTCGATATGACCCAAATGATTACAAAAAGTTAAAGTAACTTTTGAGAGAGATTTGGGAGAGATTTCAAATAGAAAGAGGTAGAGTGAAAACGATTTAGAGAGGTTTCATTTGTGATTAATTTGAGTGTCCGGCTTCACAACGCAAGGTTCGTAAACCCCGTTAAACCGTGTTTTAGTGTCGTACACAATCCCGATGATTGTGCAATAGTGTTTTATCGCTTTGGTTCGTTGTTTAGCACTGTTAAGGCTAAGGAAAATCAAACACATGAACTTTCCAAATGATGATTTCTCATTAAAATAGTGAATTGTATAGTGATTACATAACGTAAACCCTAACATACAAGGGTTATTGGAGTTGACCGGTTTGACTTGTTGACTTTGTTTGACTTTGACTTGACCGAAATTTGACGGTTGTCACATCATCCCCCCGTTAGAAGGAATTTCGTCCCGAAATTTTCATTTTGACTGGGATTTCAAGAGTTTGGGAAGAGATGTGGATACTTTTGTTTCATCTGATCCTCGCGTTCCCAGGTGAATTCGGGTCCTGGTTTAGCGTTCCAACGGACCTTCACGATGGGAATACGACTTTGTTTCGTTTGTTTGATTTCCCGATCCATGATTTCGACTGGTTCCTCCACGAAGTGGAGATTTTCGTTAACTTCGATTTCGTCGAGTGGTATTACGAGTGTCTCATCAGACAAACACTTCTTTAGGTTCGACACGTGAAATGTGGGATGTACTTTGTCGAGTTCCTGAGGTAATCGAAGTTTGTATGCTACTGGCCCAATCCTAGCAAGGATTTCGAATGGCCCGATGTACCTTGGATTTAGTTTCCCGCGTTTGCCGAATCGTATCATTCCTTTCCAAGGGGAAACTTTTAGTAGTACACGATCACCCACCTGGAATTCCAAGGGTTTGCGTCGTTTGTCTGCGTAACTCTTTTGCCGATCGCGAGACGCTTTCAGTCTTTCTCGAATTTGAACGATCTTTTCTGTGGTTTCCCTTATGATTTCAGGGCCAGTGAGGGTGCTGTTAGAGACTTGCCCTCTAGCTAGCTGTGTATCCCCCACCTCAGCCCAACACAGGGGTGATCTGCATTTGCGACCGTAAAGAGCTTCGAATGGAGCGACTTTGATGCTAGTATGATAGCTGTTATTGTAGGAGAATTCGATAAGCGGTAGATGGGTATCCCATGCTTTACCGAAGTCTATCACACAAGCTCTTAACATGTCTTCCAACGTTTGAATGGTTCGTTCGCTCTGTCCGTCGGTTTGTGGGTGGTAAGCCGTACTCATGTCAAGCCTAGTTCCCAATGATTTTTGTAGAGACTGCCAAAACCGTGAGGTAAATCTACTATCTCTATCGGAGATAATGGATATCGGCACACCATGGAGTCGTACAATCTCTTTGATGTACGTTCTAGTCAGCTTCTCCATCTTGTCGGTTTCTTTTATCGGTAGGAAGTGTGCTGATTTGGTCAATCTGTCTACGATTACCCATATGGTGTCAAGCCTGCCCGATGTCTTAGGCAGCTTGGTTATGAAGTCCATGGTTATTCATTCCCACTTCCACTCAGGTATATCCGGCTGTTGTAATAGCCCGGATGGTTTCTGGTATTCGATTTTGACCTTGGCGCAAGTCAGACACTTGCTCACATAGGTAGCAATCTCAGCTTTCATGTTCGGCCACCAGTATAATTTCTTGAGGTCCAGATACATCTTATATGACCCGGGATGGATGGAGTATCGAGTCTTGTGTGCTTCATTCATGACGACGTCTCGGAGTCCACCGAACTTCGGTGTCCAGATTCGATTCATGAGATATCGTACTCCATCATCCTTGACTTCTAAGTTTTTATCCATTCCCCTTAACGTCTCTCCTGCCACCTTTTCTGGTTTCAAAGCTTCTAGTTGAGCTTCCTTGATTTGTATGGTCGTGTGGGAATGGATCGTCATTGTTAAGGATTTTACTCGGCGGCCCGAGTACTCCTTCCTGCTTAGAGCATCAGCCACTACATTGGCCTTGCCCGGATGATAACGAATTTCGCACTCGTAGTCATTCAGCAACTCTACCCATCTCCTCTGTCGCGTGTTGAGCTCTTTCTGATTGAGGATATGCTGAAGACTTTTGTGATCAGTGAAGATAGTGCATTTCGTGCCGTAGAGGTAGTGTCTCCAGATCTTCAAAGCGAATACCACTGCTCCTAATTCCAGGTCGTGCGTAGTATAATTAACCTCGTGCGTCTTAAGCTGTCTTGATGCATACGCGATAACCTTCCCTCTCTGCATGAGCACACATCCGAGGCCTTGATTCGAAGCATCACAGTACACTACGAAGTCTTCGGTTCCCTCTGGGAGAGACAAGATCGGTGCGCTGCATAGGGCTTGTTTTAACGTTTGGAAAGCAGTTTCTTGTTTATTTTCCCACTTGAATATCACATCTTTCTGCGTCAAGGTGGTGAGTGGTTTCGCAATCTTGGAGAAGTTTTGTATAAATCTTCGGTAGTAGCCAGCAAGCCCAAGGAATTGTCGAATTTCGGTTGGCGTCTTGGGTGCTGACCAATTCTCGATTGCCTTGATCTTGGAGGGATCCACATGTATGCCTTTCTCACTTACCACATGGCCAAGGAAATCCACTTCTCTAATCCAGAATTCACACTTAGAGAACTTAGCATAAAGCTTCTCCGCTCTTAGTGTCTCTAGCACTTGGCGTAGATGTAGGCGATGCTCTTCTTCGCTTCGCGAGTAGATCAAGATATCGTCGATGAATACGATTACAAGCTTGTCTAGGTAGGGTCGACACACTTTATTCATTAGGTCCATGAATACCGCAGGTGCGTTTGTTAAACCGAAGGACATCACCACAAACTCGTAGTGCCCATAGCGAGTTCTGAATGCAGTTTTGGGAATATCTTCTTCTTGAACTCGTAGCTGATTATAACCTGACCTTAGGTCGATCTTTGAGAAGAAATTTGCTCCTTGGAGTTGGTCGAAAAGGTCGTCGATTCGGGGTAGAGGATATCGGTTCTTGATGGTGAGTTTGTTTAGTTCCCGATAGTCGATGCACATGCGAAAGGATCCGTCCTTCTTCTTTACAAAAAGGACTGGTGCTCCCCAAGGTGAGAAGCTTGGTCTGATGAACCCTTTGCTCAAAAGCTCGTTCAACTGACTGGACAACTCTTGCATTTCTGTTGGTGCGAGACGGTATGGAGCTCTGGCTACGGGGGTAGCTCCGGGTATTAAGTCAATTCTGAAATCGACTTGTCGTGCGAGTGGTACACCAGGAAGATCTTCTGGGAACACATCCGGGAAGTTACACACTTCGGGGATGTCTTTGATGTCTTTCACGCCTTGTTTCTTGTCTACTACGTGGGCCAAGAAGGCGTGGTACTCCTTCCGGAGATACTTTTGGGCTTTGATGCATGAGATGATTTGTAAATTCGCACTAGGTTTGTCACCATAGATGAGAAGGGTTTCGTCATTTGGTAGATTGAGGCGAACGACCCTTTCGTAACATAGAATGTCGGCACGGTGAGGAACTAACCAATCCATCCCGATGATTACGTCGAAGTTTTTTATGGTGACCGGCATCAGGTCAATTTTAAATGTATGGTTGTCTAGAGTGAGAGTACACTCTGAGTATATATCGCTAGTGCGTTCTACTTTCCCATTTGCCATTTCTACTACATAAGTATCCTTTAGTGATTGGGGATTTTGTTCAAGTAATTGTTTATATTGGTGGCTCACGAAACTCCTCTCCGCTCCACTATCGAATAGTACGCATGCATAAGAGTTATTGAGGAGAAACGTACCGGTAACCACCGCGGGATCCTCAACTGCTTCCCCATGTCCTATTGCCAGGATTCTTCCTACTCCACCAGCATTAGGGGCTTGTGCTTTGGGGCAGTTTCTTTTGAAGTGACCTGCGTCTCCACAATTGTAGCAGGTTCGGGTTGCCCCCGTACTGGCGACTTGGTTGATTGGTCGAGCCGACGCTTTACAGAAACGAGCAGTGTGCCCCTTCCTGTCGCAGTTGTTACAGTGCATCTCCCTACAAGCACCATTGTGGTGAAAGTTGCACTTGTTGCACTTGGGTAGGGTTCCAGCATATGGCTTCGGTGGTGCAGTAGTGGCAGCATGGACAGCAACAGTTTGTTGCTTCTTAGCGGGGTCCTGTGCTGGTTGGCTCTTCTTTTGGTTCCAGAACTTCCTTTTGTTGTTTCCCCCTTTTGATTGATCAGTGGTGGTGGTTGTAGTATTATGACCGGCTCGGTGGTCAACAAGTTGTTGTGCCAGCTCCCTGGCACTGTCAAAAGTAGTTGGCCTTGAAGCCAGGACACTACTTTGCACTTGGGGAGACAGTCCCCAAAGGTATCGCTCCACCTTTTTCTCCTCCAGAGTAACCATTGTTGGGCAGAGGAGAGCCAATTCATTGAATCGGGTGGTGTAGGTTTCAAGGTCGGAGCCCGTCATCCTGAGGTTCCAAAGTTCTTGTTCCAGCTTTTGAATTTCACCTCTCGGGCAGTACTCCTTCATCATCAAGGTTTTTAGTTCTGCCCAGGATATGGAGCTAGCCACTTCGAGAGTAAGTGAATTAATCCGACAGTTCCACCAAGTAAGGGCCCGACCGGTGAAAGTGAAGGCTGCGAACTTAACTTTGCTCGCTTCGGGGCAAGAGCACACTTGAAAGACTACTTCAGTCTTTTCAAACCATTGCATTAAAGTGATGACTCCCCCGCTCCCATTGAAGTTGTCGGGTTTGCCATTGGTGAAGTCTTTGTAGGAACACTCTCTTGTACGCCAAGTATTGTCTCCGTGGTTAGAGTTTGTAGCACCCGATCCAGAACCACCAGCTCCGTTTGTCCCTATCTGCGATATTGCGGCCGCTACGGCTGCTGTTACTGCAGCCTGGAACATCGCAGGATCAAACTGTGGAGGCAGCGGCGGAGGAGGTGTTGCTGTGTTGCCGGAAGGTCTTGGTCTTCTCCTTGGCGGCATGGTTCTGTCATAAGTCGTAAACCAATGTACTTTTAGTAAAAGTATATTTATAGAAAGAGAAATCTTTTATACATAAAGTATATTATTACGTTGTTTTCCGGTATGTTTACGATACATACGATTTTATACTTTTAATTGACCCAATACATTGGGTTATGAGGTAAAATGAAAGTATAAAATATTTTATTTGAGTTTCCTTGTTTCCAAGTATATGACTGTTTGTAAAAGTTTCACATATACTAATTTAGTCGGGACATAATTAATATATTATATTTTAAAATGATATTTATCGGTTACTTAATTAGTTGCAAAGTGCATACCAGTCATATGTGATTAAGATATAATAGTCCTTCGAATAGATGACCCTAACTCCAAGACCACAACCAAACAAGGACATGAAGTGAAACAAAGATACATAAATTCTAAGTCTATAGCATCTTAGTTACATATGACCTTAGCGCATCCACTTAGCAGCTATTGATCTATAAATAAAGACCTATTTAATTCTCAGATAATTTATTATAGTAACACAAAATACTCCTATAGTATTTGTAAATGTTTAGTTTTGAGTTCTTAAAGTATCCTTTGTAGTGTGTTATTAGGTTTGTTAGATTTGTTGCCCATCCTGACCATCCCCCGGTATATGCAAGTCAATTCCCGGACAGATATAGTTGATCAGGCTATATCCTTCCCAGATTTAATCCACATATACTAAGGCATACTCAAAATGTTCAACTCTTCTTCTTTTGCTTTATGTTTTCGCTAGTTATGATACCATGCGAGCATGTAATGTATGTATGTATACTTTAATCAAGAAAATCATTTATTTTCTAAGAGTATATTTATTTGAAAAATGCACAAATCAGAGACTATTAGTCCCAATTGTGTTTATAGTTTGTATATCTTATGTGGTTTGATATACTTAATCACTATAAACTGTGCTCTGATACCAATCTGTCACACCCCCAAACCAAGGATGGCGGAAACGTCCGGGGGTGGAGGACTTCATGTATAGTATCATAACAACAATTGTAATAGTAATTGAAGCAAACACAACCAACATATATATAATTGAAAAAGTGACATCATTGTATGAATTACATGTTTACGAATCAATTACAATATGTTGACAAAATATGAAATAGTAGACGCCTTAGCGCCCCATCCTCAAAAGCACTTGGTTACCTGTTTAATGATTTCCTGAGAATACAAGTTGTTTGAAAAAGTGTCAACACAAAGGTTGGTGAGTTCATAAGCTTTTGTTTGGTATTATTAAAAGCCTTTCGTTTGTAAAAGTAGTATTTGTGTTAGAAAATCCAATATTTTCCTTAATGTGTAAATGTAGTCTTAAAACCCAAAGACCGAAATGTACAAGTAATTTGTCATATTTATAGTAAAACAATGCAAGTTTAAATCGACATAAACTCGTTAAATTTTAATGAAGTTCCCGTAAATTCCAATGTTTATTAATACTATATGTGAGTTTATTATAACCATACTATGACCAAGGTTGCCTAAAACGACGTTCTTCAGGCGTCGGAAATGTTATGACATTTGTCACCCCAGACCTATCGGTCTAACTGTTGCATGCAGTTTAGGTGTGGGTTTGTCAAACCCAATATAGATCTATACACAACTATCACGCTCTCCCTCAAGGAGACTTTGGTTACAATACAGGACTTAATGGTAATTTGAAGTAAATGTCTCACAAAGTCATTAACGGAATTACGTGTTATGAAAACTTGGTACCGTATGGCCGTACCTTGCTTAATGAAAATATCCTTTGTATAAATGTACCCTTTTTAAATATATGTGTTATGTAATGTATCATAAACTATACCTATTATAGTTTATCAACCAAGGGTAGTACGTAGTAATGTATGCAAACTATATTCAAAATAGTTTATTAAATATTTGAATGTATCGGTTGTACTTTGATTATAATCACTTGTTATTCTTTATATTTTATATGTCCAATATCCATTTGTAAACTGATGTGTGTCTAAATATTAAGATAAAATGTCATATATTGCAATAACATATAATCACATAAAGATATACACCTTGCTCAACATGTTACAAGGTGAAATGAAATTGACAGCAACTTTTCGTTGAATACAGTTTCTGTTACTGTTCTTAGAAAATTTATAGAAAAATCATCAAAGCTCTAAATCCAAATCCGCAAATTCTGAGAGTTTGGAATATGAGTCTAGTTTGTTCGTAAATTTTATCATGATTTTTAGTGATCTCTAACAGAGGTGAAAATGTTCATAATCACAGACTGGTCCGGGTTTGCCTCTGAAATGACAGGCAGTTTTGTAAAAATCACCATAAATTGTAGAAAAATCATATGGAGATGTGCAAGTAGCCATTTTAAAGCTAAGAGTTTGAACTACTTGCACCTGGAACAGTTTTGAAAACTAAAATATTTAAGTTGACCAAAACAGTTCGTGATCGAAGTTCATCTTTTCTGATGTAATCTGATAGAAAAAGTTTAATTGTGTTCTTGATGATTTTACTTGTATTCCCCCCTTAAAACTTAAGAAAAACATGTAAATGTAGGGGTATGAACTCACCCTATGTGGTTTCAGTAGATGAAAGTGAGAGAGAGGAAGTGTTCAACCCAAGGACACTAAGAAGATGTCTTGATGATTCGAGAATCTAACATCGAATAAGATGGAATTTGTGTAAGATATCAATGATTTGAGTAGAATGGAGTGTAATAATTATATGAATGATGAAGATACTTACTAATTGAAGAAAGAAATCCCTGAAGAAAGCCTTGAAGTTCTTGAAGTTGAGAGAAAAGATGAGAGAATTTTGGAGAGTGTCCTTTGGTTGCTAAGTGTAGAATGAAAGAACTTTATGGAGAATGAGGAGAGAGGATCAATCCTCCAACTCTTAGAACGTGGGAAGAGCTGGAAATTAGGTGTAAAGGTCCACTAAGGAGACAAGGGGTAGTGGGAAAGAGTGGCTGATCATAGAGTGAGGTGGTGGTGGTTTGCTTTTGCCATAAATTAAGGAAAAGCAAATATTCCCTCAATAATTAGTTCAACCACTAATTCTTTTAATATATTTTTATAAAAACCCTGGAGATTTATATATTTTGGGGGCTTAGTTTATAAAATAAAGTTTTGGGTGAAAATCTCACGTTAAAATAATGAAAAACGGAGTTAAAACGAAGTTAAAACGAAGTCGTAGTCGAAAAACCGGTAAAAAGGGGCCGTCTGCGAGACCCCTCGCATGGAGGCCGGATTCGGACCCTCGCATGCGAGGCTGCTGTCTGATGGCTTCGGATTCGGTCTCCTGAGAGGCTTCAGCTTCGGTCCTGATGAGAGGCTTCGGATCCGAGGCCTCGGATGAGAGGCTTCGGTCCTGAAGCTTCAGTTCCAGGTCCTTAAGGCTATTTTACCCGTTTTTACCCCGTTTCAAGCGATTTTTGACCCGGTTAAGGGTCGATATGACCCAAATGATTACAAAAAGTTAAAGTAACTTTTGAGAGAGATTTGGGAGAGATTTCAAATAGAAAGAGGTAGAGTGAAAACGATTTAGAGAGGTTTCGTTTGTGATTAATTTGAGTGTCCGGCTTCACAACGCAAGGTTCGTAAACCCCGTTAAACCGTGTTTTAGTGTCGTACACAATCCCGATGATTGTGCAATAGTGTTTTATCGCTTTGGTTCGTTGTTTAGCACTGTTAAGGCTAAGGAAAATCAAACACATGAACTTTCCAAATGATGATTTCTCATTAAAATAGCGAATTGTATAGTGATTACATAACGTAAACCCTAACATACAAGGGTTATTGGAGTTGACCGGTTTGACTTGTTGACTTTGTTTGACTTTGACTTGACCGAAATTTGACGGTTGTCACATAGATAAAGTGGGATATCATGTTTATCAAATCTCTGAACATTTGTTTCCTTATATATGACTTACACTAGCCAAAGACTCCCATAGCCGTGCAATCAAACATATGCTCAGACAATTCATCAGGTAAGGTGATTCTTCCAGATGATTGTCGAACTAGGATATGTGAGGATCCGTTGAGATGGAGAGTTGGTCTTAGGTCAGATTGTATATACACATATATTACTTGATAAACTTGTTTCACAAGAATGATATTATTTATTATCATTTATTTGTTCTGGGTTTGAAAACCCTACGTATCTCACCAGGTTTTTCCAAACCTGACCCACTCATTTTTATGCATCACAAGTAGTGGAACCAAGGCTGCAGTAGTCTAGTTAGGATGCTGAGTGGAATAAGGAGATATTGTAACGCTTGGAAATGGAGATGTTCTTAGTTGCCCTTCGGAATTGGAAGAATTGCAATTTGACCCTTGTAAGTAGTACGTGGGGCATACAACAGGGTACACTTAGCGTACTAATGGTGGATGGTCGCGGGTCCGAGGCCTCATACGTTGGGCGTATGAGGAGTACGCATGTCGTACGAGGAGTAAAGGAAAACCCTAAATTTAAGGATTATACCCTATATAAGCCATAAGTTAGCCTCTTTATTCCTTGGTTAACCAACCTCCTCACCCTTGAAAACCCTTATTCGTCCCTTCGCCTGTGTTTGATGATTTTGAGCTCTTGTGAAGCTTTTGTGGAGGGTTTTGTGCATTTAGAGGAGGAAGAAGAAGCTTGAAGACTCATTCTTTGGAGGAGGGCTTTGAGATCCAGCTTTATCATCTTCTTTTGGTGGCTTGTGAGGTATAAAGTTCAAACCTTGTCATTTCATTTCATAGATCTACTCTTTGGTATGTTTTTGGTCATTTTGGGTCTCCTTGGTTGGTGATTGGGTGTTAAGGCCATTTTTGGAGCTTAGCTTTATAGATCTGGACATATTAAGGGTTCCTTATGCATAAAGGTGCAATTTTTATGGTGGTTTTGGTCTCATGCAAGTATTAAGTCATTTATTAAGCT